>NC_068921.1:78206213-79544963 GCF_023091745.1 Budorcas taxicolor | reverse complement strand
TCAATCTTTTTATAAATTCTGAGATACTTTCTGTAATACGTTAAGTCCTCTAGTATTTCTATACTAGTACACATTATATCACGTATACCAAATTCCATGGGGCCCAGCAGGAGATTAGGAGGTGAAAAACTTGAATAACTACGAGAATGGTACAGAAGACCACCTCTTGGTCCTCTCTCTGCTGTTGCTCTAATAACCATTGCCACATCAAAAACAGTTGATTTCTGTTCAATGATAGTAAATGATGTGATAATGCACTGGGATTTGACCATTTTCCTGCCACAGTTGTATACAATTTCAACATCCTTTAGCAGCGTTAGATATTGGTCCCTATGTCTGTATTTTTGCTTTACAATACACAATTTTCCTGATTTATCAAAACCACTTTGCAATAACTAATGTCACACACTAAAATCTTGGTGGTTTGCTTCCATTTAAGGACTCGTGTGATGAATCTGGCCTGAGAAAGCATTTCTGTTCATCTTCAGCCCTAGTCCTTTTAGGTAATAATTTGATTCTTGAGACATATTGTGCTCAGAACCCAGGTGACAGGTATGGACCTTGAGGAAGTGAAATTGGAGGCCCATCAAGAAGCAATTTCATGTCCTTGAGGCAGCAGGTTTCATCACCTCATCTGCCTCTTGGTTTTGCCAACTTTGATTATAATTCATCAAGATGGAAAGAGGAAAAATTTAGACAACCGGGGAAGCCAAAATATAATTAAAACAGACTGGAGAGTGGATGAAGCACAGGGCCTCTGAGAAAGCATCAGTGGCATCACATGGGCTTTCTTAGGGCTCTGATATTTTCAAAACACGTCTGTGAACTTGGACTCTGCTCAACATGTTCCTCCCCTGATCAACACTAGGACATTCAGCTGTAATTCAGAGTGGGTGATGAGTTCAGTTTGAGGATAATGAAACAGAAAACACAGAGTAACAGTGGCTGGAGCAAGAAATACCTGGTTTATTTCTCCTGTGGACAAGGTGTGATGGCTCCACCGTGACTAGGATCTCAGCCATTCCTACCACATGGCCATGACCTTGCTGACCAAGATGGCGGCATCTGCTCTAGCATCATGTCCAGAAGGAAGGAGCCCGAGGGGAAGAGGAAAGGGCAAGAGTGCATGCTTCCTCCCTCTAAGGATGCTTCCGGAACGTGCTCACACAACATCTGCTCAGGTTCTGCTCACATCACTTTAAAATGAGTCACTCAGTCTGAAAGTGCCTGACTCTTTGCAACCCTATGGACTATATAGCTCACCAGGCTCCCCTGTCCATGGAATTCTTCAGGCAAGAATACTGGAGTGGGTTGCCATTTCCTTCTCCAGGGGATCTTCCCGACCCAGGGATCAAACCCAGATCACCTGCATTGCAGGCAGACTCTATCATCTGAGCCACCAGGTATACATTATGTTAGGTAGAATTGAATGATATGGCCATACCAGCAGTGAAAGAAATTGAGGAATTTCATTTTTGTCCTGGGAAAATATGTGCCCAGTTAGCCATTCCAAAGATTTATTATTAAAGAAGAAGAGAGAACAGATATTGAGGGGAAACTCTCATTACCTGCCAGAGAACTAATTGTTAAATAATGATTGGAATACTTTGATGACACATGAAATCGGACCACTTCTTCTACTGAGACCAGCTTTCCCTCAGTAGGATGCAATGGATGATTTTGCCGTAAGGAATGGTTATATGAGATACCATTGAGCACAATATCTAAATTTATCATAGATATCTCAAGTATGCCTTCAGGTAAATCAGACAAAAGGACCTGTGCATAACATTTCACAAAGGAGAATAAAATGTGTATCAAAGTTCACGAAAACTGATTACTTCTATTTAGGCAATGTTTTGATAAACACATAAAAATGTTCCTCTCTTCCCTAACTGCACTTTAGCATCACCTGGGGAGTTGGTCTTGTTGCAGTTGCTGTTGTTTCCTTCCTTATTGTCTGGTAATTCCTATGCCGAGCACACACCTGAGACCAATTAATCCAGGATCTGGAGGGCACAGAGAAAGGAAGTGGGACCAGCTCTCTGGATGTTTTAAAAGCACCTCCTCAAGCATAGAAGTCCATCCATAGGAACTGCTAATAGAGCCTTAGAATGTAGGCATTAAACAGCGCGGCACTGATGCTTTTAATTGCACTCAAGAGAAAAGTGCAATTAAGAAAATCTGTGATGTGATTGATCTCTCTGTATATCGGACTTTATTTTGCACTAAATAAGTCACTGAGGTCAATTAAACACATCTCTGATGACTTTCCTTTAAAACCCAACATTTCTTTTCCTTCCAGGTTAATTATATAAAGCAATCCTAATGATATAATATGTAGTAACAAAATACTTTGGGATTTCCCTGGTGGTTCAACAGTAAAGAACCCGCCTGCCAATGCAGGAGATGCAAGAGACGTGGGTTCGATCACTGGATCAGGAAGATCCCCTGGAGAAGGAAATAGCAACCCACTCCAGTATTCTTGCCTGGGAAATCCCATGGACAAAAGAGCCTGGCAGGCTACAGTCCATGGGGTCACAAAAGAGTCGGACAAAACTTAACAAGTAAACAACCATGAAATATTTTTTACATGCAGGAAAAGGGAAGACTTCAGTGCTCAGCATGATAGAAAATATAAGATTTAATTGAGATCCTTTAACGTCCTCACACAAAATTTCAGTTCTACCTGTTGGTACCAGGGGCCTGGGCGTCTCCGAGATAACCCACCGCCCTTTTAGCCAGGAGGCTTTTGGTAGTTCTAGCAAGAAATGGCAACCCACTCCAGTGTTCTTGCCTGGAGAATCCCAGGGATGGCAGAGCCTGGTTGGCTGCCGTCAGTGGAGTCACACAGAGTTGAACACGACTGAAGCAACTTAGCAGCATCAGCAGCATTCCTAAGGAAAGGGGACAGGTGTAGGAAGATAAAAACCTTTCCCTTGAAAATTAATGTAAAGCCAATCCCTATAACCAGTATGAAAAAAACCCTTATATTCTAAGCCCAGATCTGCCCTGACTACCAGCAAAACTTCTGTTAATATTCATTCACTCTCCTCAAAGCGAGGTGTCCTCATTCATCCTTGCGGGCATTTGACCAGCAGTATCCAGATCCCCTCTGGCTCCAGAATCCTAAGTTTCTCCCCAGCAGTCATCCTAGCTGGACAGAAAAGTACTAAATCAGATTTCCTGTCCAAATCATTGCGTCTGTCCTCCCCTGACAACAGGTCATGTGAGAATAGCCACAATGACTGGAGGGAAAATCCTCAATTTGAGCCTTTCCCAGGTTCCCCTGACGATGTAAGTACATTAAGTCCAGGGAATGTGGTCGCAGTGCACTCGGGGGTTACACACATAATACAGAACACACCTGGTGTGAGCTCTTCTCTCTGGGATCTCTAGGGAGGACCACAGCTTAAAGCGGTGAGACTTTCCAAGAGGTACTTAGCGGTCACGGGATGCAAAACTTTCCAGTGGTCCAGAGAGCAAAACCGACTTCGGCATGGGTAGGAGTGCTGAGGCCCTAAGGGGATAAATCTCATAAAAATCCAGATACCAAGGATGAACGTGGAAACAGGCCTAGAAAGCTGGAGACGTGTGGAGATGCGAAACATGAACTGTGTCTCAGTCTCCAGAATGAAGTGCCATGGACTTCGTTTGCACACTGCTATGCCCAGACCTGAGGACGGAGTGAACATACCTGAGGGTTTCTGTACACAGTTGCATGCCACGCGTTAAGGACTCTGATGGAGAAATGACAAGGTTAATGGGGAAAACATTGAGAGTCCAGAGCAGCACCTATCAGAAACTAGAACACCAGGCTACTCAAAGTCAGGGCCAGATGAAAGGAGGATCGGTTATGAGACTTAAGAGAATTAAGATAGATATCTTTGTGGATAGTACATCAAATATTCTTCCAATTGCTTACCGCAGAATCCCAGGTTCGTTTAGGACAGTGATATATCTTGCTAGAAATTCTCAGTCTCACCCCTTGCCTGAGCAAGGGGTGTATGGTTGGGGAACAGGGTCATGAGATAGCTCTGGCAGAAGTGATGCAGACATTAAACCCTGGAGATGCCAATCTCTCCCAAATCAGAACATACAAAAGCCCCTGAAGGAGGCAGGATATTGACACCTCTTCTTCCCCCAGCCTGGAGTGTGACTACGTTGCTGGAGCTATACAGCCTTCATTTTGCAACTATGAGACAAAAATACAAAAATTGGAAGGCAGGGGTGGGAGAAAGAATGATGGAGGGAGGCTGGGATATGGGACATCACAGAACCTCCAGACCACCCTGGACTTTGAGCTATAAGAGGAAGTAAAGCCCTATTTGATTAAGGCGAATTACAGGCAGACTATAATATTCAATAATCCAAACAGCTCATTAATTACAGTTTAATAAGACTTCATGGCTTCACAGTAGTAAAGAATTGGAAAGCATGGAAAACCTGTACCATAGACCATATCCTGCTTTTCCAACATCTGCTCATTAGGAACCAGTCAAATGTCTCTTGTTGATAATGTCATCTCCCTTGAGATTTAAAACATGAATAAATAAAGTCTTCCAAGAGCCAGATGAACTCAGAGCTTTAAGACACACATGAAGGAATTCTCAGCGTACCCTTATTGAAAAGCAGGGTGTTTCTGCCGTTTCTAGAAACAGAGGGGGAAAGATAGAAGGGGACTAAAATTAGAATCCCGCCAGGGCCCTGACATTTGCGATGATATGAAACTACCAACTGGCACTTGCAAATGACGAGGGACCCGCAGGAGACAAGCACCTCTCTCTGTGCAGCTGGTTAGTTTGAAAGGCAGCACGAAGGCTCAGCAGCTACAGATAATGCTTGAAGAATTTCCGATTAGCTGAAGAGAGACAAATAGGACAATGCTAGTTTTCCGGTTTGTGAGGAGGGATTCAGGCCTGAACACCTGGCTGCTGGAAGAAGTAAACCCCCTCGGGGCTGCACAGTACGTGTTGCTCGGAGCAAGTAGCATTTGCCTGCTGCATGGACTGGCCAGACACGTCAATGTGTGCATGAGCCTGGGGATGCCCTGAAATCTAGTCAGTCTGCTAACCGGACGTGGGGGAAAGTGCAAATCAGAAAAGACCCGCTCAGCCCGGGAGTGATCATTTATTAGGAAAACCTGAACTTTCAGAGGCGCTTCCTTGTAGAAACACAGCCTGCGATGCGTTCAAACACACCTCCATCAAGGAGTGTGTCCACACAATCTTTCTTTCCTTCCTGGGAGATGGCTCTTCCTGGGAGATGGCCCCTCAGAGACGCCTGTTGTCAAGAACCCTGGTCAAGAGCCATCCCACCCAGCGGGACCCAGAGCTGACCCCGCCTCACCACTGCTGGCTTAGGATACAGCAGCCGTACAATGTACAGACTTGCCATTTCATTATGAAGAATACTTCAAAACCATGTTGATGTTTAATAAAACCAGTAGCTTTCATTGCTTCATCATGAATCTATTTAAGTGAAACTGAATTTGTCTCTGCTCTCACTGTCATGATTGTCAGTCCAGGTGGCTGTCAGACACTCTGCTCAGATACCACCGTGGCTTTTGTACCGTGAGTGCAAATGTCAACACAGGCAGGCTTGTTGCCAGTGATAAAATTTGACCTTTCAAGAGAAAAATAGAAATGTCGAAAACTTGCATTGTCAATGGGAGCTTGCCAACACTTAAAGATTTTTCTGATGAACTTAGTTTTGATATTAGCAAATCGGATTTCTTGCGTTAGTCGCTCAGTCGTGTGTGACTCTTTGCTGTCCCCATGCACTGCAGCCTGCCAGGCTTCTCTGTCCATGGACTTCTCCAGGCAAGAATTCTGGAGTTGATTGCCATCTCCTCCTCCAAGGACTTCCTGATGTTGTACTAAAAAATGTGACAACTGGAAGGTCTTCATAACTCTGCAAGTCTTTTTTTTCAAATGACCAAAGAATGGTGTTATAAAGCAACATGAGGCTAAAAGATCTATTAAGTGCAAGACCACTGGATGTTATGGTTGCCGCTGTTCACTCGCTAAGTCCTTGTGACCCCGTGGACTGCAACCCGCCAGGCTTCTCTGTCCTTCCACTATCTCCCAGAGTTGGCTCAAACTCATGTCCATTGAGTCGATGATGCCATCCAACCATTTCATCCTCTGTTGTCCCCTTCTCCATAACCTTGTTGTGTTTTCATATTCCACATTGCAATTAACCTGTAAAAAAAAACTACTCTTTTAAATGTCAAATTTTAGTGTGATATTGAAGAAGTACACCCACAATTATCTGTATAAAGGCTATTAAAACATTTCTTTATTTTTCAACTACATGTCTGTGTGAGGCTGGATGTTCTTGATATATTTCAACCAATCTGCACGTGGCAACAGATTGAACACAGACTCAGACATGAGACTCAGCTGTCTTCTATCAAACCAGACATTCAGAAGATCCGTAAAACTGTGAAGTAATGTCATTTTTCTCACAAAAACTTTGCTTTAGGAAATATGGTTATTTTTAATCAGAATGTTAATCATATTAATGAGCTCATGATGGACAGTTTTCATGAATCAATAAATAGATATGTTCAAATTTTGTCAATTTTAATTCCTAAAGCAGTCAATATCAGTAGATATAACCCACAGAAACAAAAGGCCTTTGGGATCCTCAAGAAATTTTAAGAGTGGAGGGCATGGCAGCCCACTCTAGTACTCTTGCCTAGAGAATCCCATGGACAGAGGAACCACAGGGGAACACAGGTGCGGACACGACTGAAGGGACTTAGCATGCACACACAACGGACCCAGGTGAAAACCTTTGAGAGCTACTGACTTAAGTCAAAAAAATGATAAGTACTTGAAAAAGTAATGTTTGGAAAGATGAGCCTTTTGTGCCTTCCAGAATTCATCCAGGTATGCACAGTGCCAGGCCCCAAAAAAAAAAAAAAAATTAGCCCCAAAGATGTCCAAATCTTACTTTCCAGAACCTGGGAATACGTTAGCTTATGAGGTAAAATGAATCAAGATGCTACTGGCTGACTTTAACAAAGGGAGATTATCCAGGTGAAAGAGAGACATGGAAGGGCAGTGTCAGGGTGATTCAGGGTAAGAAAAACTCCATCAGCCAAGGCTGGGTTTGAGGACTGGAAGGAGCCACAGTCCTAAGGAAGCCTGCAGCCCCTAGAAGCTTCAAAACCAGAGAGAACAGATCTCTCCCTGGAACCCCCAGCAAGGAACACAGCCCTGCCAACACCTGGATTTTAACCCAGCAGCACCCATGTCCAACTTCTGGCATCCAGAACAGTCAGATAATTAATGTGTGTTGTTTTAAGCCACTTCAAATGTCAAGTTTTACCTGAGCCCTGTAATCCTGAAAAACAGCCAACATTAAAAAGTTGCCTGCCATTCTGAGCTTGGAGAAATGACTCACCACAAAGACCCCCACGATTTAGATACAACTCATGGATACCCTCTGCTTACCTAACACAAGACACCGACCATCAAAATCCCCTCTCTTTGCCTCCTAAATGATTAGCTGAGCTGTTTTGTCCAAATGGAACAAAACGCTTGCCACAATAATATTGCTTAAGTTTCTCTCCCTCCTGACCCCTGAACTTTGACCCACTCACTGCCAGAACCAGCATAGAGCCCCTCCTTAGTGTTCCTGCCTAAAAATAGGATGACCTCAAGGAGGAACACCCTTAGAGCCACTATCCTATCTTGCCACCCTTCTCACTCATCCCACTTTCCATATCTGGTTCTTTCTAGCCCCACACACTCCTCCTCCTTTATAAGAGAAGGCTTTGTTCTGCCTGATCTCGGAGACACTTGCACCTTGATGGCTAGAGACTCCCTCTATTGCAACAGCCCCTTAATCCCCCTTGAAATGACCTCTTCAAATCAAGGGCCTACTTACAAAGTTGAGGTTTTTTATTTGACCCCACTAAGTATCTGGAGTCTTTCCCAGGTGGCTCAGTGGTAAAGAATCTGCCTGCCAATGCAGGAGACACAGGTTTGATCCCTGAGTCAGGAAGAGCCCCTGCAGTAGGAAATGGCAATCCATTCCAGGATTCTTGGCTGGGAAATCCCACGGACAGAGGAGCTGGCTGCAGGCCATGGGGTCACAAAACAGTCGGACACGACATAAGCGACTAAACAACAAAAAGTCAATATCTAGTCAGCCGCAATCGGAAACTACTATGGTAGATTAACTGGAAAGTGATGAAGCTTAAGCCCCATTCTCTTCCTGTTCTAAATAAATATTTTTTTTTTTTAATTTTAAAGTCTTTAATTCTTACATGTGTTCCCAAATAAATAAATATTTTTAAGCCACAGGGACAATTTCAAAAATCTGTCTAGCCCAGCTAATAGCGTGTTACTCCCCAAAGTCATCTTGGGAGAATGGACAAGGCAATATCAGGAGATAAGAACATCATGTGCCCCTCGTCTGTGATTTCTATCACAGCAGCACGGCAGTGCTCAGAGCAAAAGTGGACCATTTGGGATTGAAGGGGCCACCAAAGTGAGGATCTCTGATGGCTCAAATCAATGACTCCTCCATCCTTACTTGCAGGTGGCATGGCAGGAAGTCTGAAAGAACCATCTTAAAGTCCTCAGTGGCCCAGAACCCAGGTCATCACTGCAGGAGACCCCTCGAGAGCCGAAACAAGAGTGCGCTGGACCTGCTAAAATCCTCTTTTCTAATACAAGTCTGTATGTGGGAACTCTTACTTCATTTAAAAGTCAAAAAGTAGGACTTGCGGAATGAATACAAATCACACCACTTCCCAGGGTGAAAAAGTGGAAAAAGAATCTTCTCTCAATCATAATATTGGAAACCCTTGAGGAGTACCCCCTGCCCCAAACCTTATGACATGCAATATTCCAAGGATGCTGTTCCAGCAGAAAATGACTTTGTTCTCCTGTTTGCAATATTCTGAGCATTAGGAGGTGTGATAGCTGACATCTGGGAGTCGCAAAATGAAACCCTTTAGTTCATAAGGAAGAAATCTTTATCTCCTTAAAGTCAGCCTGATGAACCAGATGTTTGAATAATCTTAAATGCTATTGTAATGTCTTAATTTCTCTTTTTTTTAACTTGAAGATTTAAAAATGAAGGTGCAAAGGGCTCGCCGAGTGAAAACTCAGCAGCCTAGCTTGTGAAGGAGTCACAAGCACATGGACAGGTACACACACACACACACACACACACGCACACAGACACTCATGCACACAGACACTTCCATCATGACAGATCACCCCAGCACGGCCTGCTGGTCAACCTTCCATATCTAAATCCACAGGTTGCAAAATCTGCCCAGAACACTCGAGGCCATCTGACAAGTCATTGCTGGGTCAGACAACTACCACGCGTCCACCTCAGCCATCCCCAGCTTTTCCACATGGTAGTAGACTCTGAGACTTCTGGCTTATCATTCTATAAAATGCAGAGCAAGCAATTTAATATATCTTGTAAAATAAAAAGGAGTGACTTGGGAGCTCTCCCCACAGCTGTACTCCTAGCCACATTTTATTACTATTCCGTCTCTCTCTGGAGCCTGGCAACCTGGTTTGCATTTCCCCTGCAGCTTGAAATCTGCAGGAGGCCTTTCCTAGCTGAGCGACCCACGGCAGGGGCGATGGCCCTTCTCCAAGGCGCACACTGGAGGGCCCAGGTGCTGTTTCCAACCAGCCTCCTGACACAACAGGGAATGGTCGCATGTGGGGTTGGAGGTTGTGGAGGAGAGTCAGAAAAAGCAAAAAAGAGAAGGAAAAGAAAGCAGGCTGAGTCCAAAATGAGCTCAACACTGTACATGGACAATCTCCATCTGGCTCACCTTTGATTTCTGAATACACAAAGCCTTCCAAACCTGAAGTCCCTGAGTGGTTCTGAGGGTGGGAGATGGTTTCCTGTTATTGGATGCAAAATTGTTGGGGGTCGGTGGGGAGGTAAAAACAATTTTAATCAGATTTTCAATAAAAGGTGAAAACCCATCTTCAGTTCAGTCACTGTCATGTCCGACTCTGTGACCCCATGGACTGCAGTACTCCAGGCTTCCCTGTCCATCACCAGCTCCCAGAATTTGCTCAAACTCATCTCCATCGAGTTGGTGATGCCATCCAACCATCTCATCCTCTGTCATCCCCTTCTCCTCCTGCCTTTACCTCTTGCTTTGAGAACCCCATGAAAACCCATCTTAGTAAGATTTAAAATTCAACTGAGTCAAAAATATCCTCTTTAAATTCTCTGGCACAGCTATTAAAAATCGTCTCTCTCATTTCTGTGTTTTAACTTCATATATAACCAGAAGAAAGTTTCTGGTTCTTTTTTTTTTTTTTTTTTTTCTGTGTCCAAGAAAGAAAATAAAAGTGAAAGAAATGGAGAAACGAAGGAGGGAGAAAACAAAAATTGGAATATAAGATGAATTAGCCAGCTAGATCAAGATCAAATAAGAAACCACTGCTCTCCAGGAATTCGAGAGTTGGCAGTATCACTTATTCCAATGCTCCCTTTTAACAAGTGAAAATATTAAGTAATTTATTAAAGACCAAACAGCTAAACTCTGGCCTGAGCCAGCCACCATGCATTTTAAAACAAGCAGCAAGATAACTGACCAGGGTGAAAGTGAAAAGAAAGTGGAGTCGCTCAGTCATGTCTGACTCTTTATGACCCCATGGAATGTAGCCCACCAGGCTCCTCCATCCGTGGGATTTTCCAGGCAAGAATACTGGAGTGGGTTGCCATTTCTTTCTCCAGGAGATCTTCCTGACTTAGGGATTGAACCTGAGTCTCCTGCATTGTAGGCAGATGCTTTACCATCTGAGCCACGAGGGAAGTCCAAAGTGAAGACCAGGGTGAGAGGGTCATAAATCGTTACACAAAAACATCACCTGCTGGGTCTCCAACAGATTCCTTCTAGAACATACTTAACTCTGGGTTCTCTTTCAAAGATGTTATGGGGGCAAAAAGTGTATAGCGATAACTGGACTGACATTGGACAAATTCAAGTGAAGATTCTTTTTTTAACTTTTATTTGGTGATATTTGGTTTCATCATTTTTCTTTCTGCCTGTCACTGTGCCCAGGGAATTGAGAGAATTGGATTCAAGAAACATGTTTGCCTTTCCTTAAAGTTGATTCTGTTGTTTCATGCCCCTCTCTGGCACCTGTACGCATATTGCTATTTAAAAATATATTGTTCAATGGACATGTAGACACAGGGAAGGAAAGGGAGGGTGAGACAAACTGGGAAAATAGAACTGACATATATGCACTCACATGTCTAAAATAAACAGCTAGTGGGAAACTGCTGTCTAACACAGGGAACTCAGCTCAGTGCTCTGTGATGACCCAGAGGGGTGGATTGGAGAGGGGTAGGAGGTCTGGGTCTAGGTCTAGGTCTAACTGAAAAGCATTAAAAATAAAATTTTAATTAAAAATTTTTTTAAATAAAACTGTGTATTCAAGAGCACTCAACGACCTGAGCAGAGCATGAGGGGTGTCAGGGCCATGGTTTGAGGCTCTTCAGGTCCTACACCCTACATACTCAATGTCTCCACGTTAGTCTTTGCCAAGGTCACCAGGAATGTCGGCCAGCCAAGTGTCCAAACCCCCTGCCCTCTTCTCCTTCCTGCCTTTGGTCCCTGTCTCCAGGATGCCCTTCCTCCTCTGCCCATCTGGTGAGCATCTGCTTGTGCCCTCTTTCTCCCTGACCCCACCATTGGAAGAATGGCCCCCTCTTTCCCACAACCCCACTCTAAGGCTGTTGAAGGTAAGAGCCACATCTTAACTCATCTCAGAAGGCCCAGCAGTTGGCAGGTCTGGTCTGTAGAAGGAAGTCCCTGACTGTGCAATTGTTGAACTTAAGTTTAATGGATCTAGAATTTATTCATCTGACAAACATATTTTTGTCTTCTACTCTGTACTCTGTCTGAGCTCTGAGGAAGAGATACAAGGCTGAATAAGAAAAGATACATGCACTCCCATGTTCACTGCAACATTGTTTACGATAGCCAAGACATGCTGCTGCTGCTGCTGCTGCGAAGTCGCTTCAGTCGTGTCTGACTCTGTACGACCCCATGGACGGCAGCCCACCAAGCTCCCCCATCCCTGGGATTCTCCAGGCAAGAACACTGGAGTGGGTTGCCATTTCCCTCTCCAATGCATGAAAGTGAAAAGTGAAAGTGAAGTCGCTCAGTTATGTCCAACTCTTAGCGACCCCATGGACTGTAGCCCACCAGGCACCTCCATCCATGGGATTTTTCCAGGCAAGAGTACTGGATGCAACCTAAATGTCCAACAATAGATGACTGGAAAAAGATGTGGTGTATATATATATATATATATATGCAATGGAATATTACTCAACCATAAAAAAGGACAAAATACAGCCATTTGTAGCCACATGGATGGACCTAGAGTTTATCATATTAACTAAAGTCAGAAAAGAAAGACAAATATCACATAATATCGCTAATATGTGAGATCTAATTTTTTAAAGTAATACAAATGAACTTATTTCCAAAACAGAAATAGACTCACAGATTTTGAAAACAAAATTATGGTTACCAAAGGGGAAACACAGCTGGAGGAGTAAATTAGAAGGTTGAGACTAACAAACAACGCTAGAATACATGAGATAGATAGCCAACAAGGACCTACTGCACAGCACAGAGAACTCTACTCAATATTCTGTGACAACCTATTTGGGTAAAGAATCAGAAAAGAATGAATCTATGTATATGTATAACTGAGTCACTTTTCTGTATACCTGAAACTAATGCAGCATTGTAGATCAAATATACTCTAGTACAATTTTTCTAAAGAAGCTGAATAAGCCACTATTTCTGTTACAAAGACCTTTTAGTCTAATGAAAATGAATGCAAATCTGGCAATACTATGGGAGAAAAAAACTTTCTAAGTTTATTCCCTCTGATAATAGTTCTGAGACCTCGTGTTCACGGATGAATATTCTACCATCTACTTCTGAGGAACTCACTTCACTGTATATCACATCCATGCCTAATGAAGGTTTAATAGTTTGATATTTTTAAAGTTAAATTCAAGTTAACAAAGGCCTGGAGGTATTAAGGTGGGGTTGGGGAAATACAAGAGAAAAAGGAAGAAAATTAACCATGAGAACAAGAAAAATAAAAAAGATAATCAAATGTTACAGTCGGAGATTTCATTCAATTTCTTTGTCTCAAACTAAAGGCTTAGGGAGACTGTTCCTTTATTCTTTAGAAAATCTACAGCCAGCCCAGGAGGCCAGGCACGTACTCCGTTCCTACCTCAAGACTTCAGTTATAGCATTCTCCTATTTTAAAAAATGGATTTCTGTGAAATGTTTCATAATGTGGATTGGTTTCTTTCGAGTCTGCTTCTGCACTGTAGCTGCATAAAAAGACATTAATAACTTCTCCGTTAATGGGTTTTTCAGAGTCTCCGAAGACTCACCTTGTACATCATCACTTCCTCCCACTTAGCCCCCCGGCTAAATCTCCATTGCCCTTGTAAGACATCTTCAGGACACATTGCTTAAGTTAAAGATGGTCCTTAGGAGAAATAACTTCTCATACCGCGCACAACACAGGTCCACTCACTGGCAGAGCTGAAGGGCCACTGTTTCGTGTGTTATTTTGCATGTGTCCCGTGAAAGGTTCCTCTCTGAGAGGGCTGACCCTGTCTTGTAAATGAAGAAGGCCAGTGACAGAGGCAGCCAAGGCTCTATCCCAGACCTGAGAGGGGACTTTGAACCGGTCCCTTCACCCTTATGTCCTTTGCCTGGCACTCATGCCAACTCCCAAGGAACAGTTTCGTAATGAGGGCTGTGGAGTTTCAAGGACATTTTTGCAGTTTTGAAACCAACAGAAAAGGTAAAGAAGAGACTCCATAAAACTGAAGTTCCCTAAGTATATATTTGTGTGAGTGTGTATATACATCGGTTCAGTTCAGTTCAGTCACTAAGTCGTGTCCAACTCTTTGTGACCATGTGGACTGTAGCCCAACATGTTCCTCTGCCCATGGGATTTTCCAGGCAAGAATACTGGAGTGGGTTGCCATTTCCTCCTCCAGGAGATCCTCCAAAACCAGGGATTAAACCTGTATCTCCTGTATTAACAGGCAGATTCTTTACCACTGAGCAACCAGGGACACCCATATAATGTCATGGCCTGTACGGAGGAAAATTTGAAATCCATTTCAAGACTTTTACTGTCTTTATAACCTACGTAGCAATATACTGTATACATAAAAATGCCATGTATCGACTTATATATCATATATCTAGTACGTACATATATATTCATATATCATATATCTAGTACATACATATACATATGTACTCATATAAAAGTAGATACATGGCATTTTTATGTATACAGTATATCGCTACATAGGTTATAAAGATAGTAGAAGTCTTGAAATGGATCTCTAATTTTCCTCTGTACAGGCCACGACATCACAGGTTGTAACCCATCCAAGGGTGGGAACCGTGCTGGCTCATGCCTGTCATTGCATCCAGCCTTAAAATGTTAGCTTTTACTGGTCCAGTGGAAATAGAGCCTGCCTCCCCTCTAAATGTTGGTTGTTAGAACGAGTAACGGCTGCCAGCCTGCTCTAGTTTGCAAATAAAACCTGAATTCAGATGTGACGAGCAAAGAATCCATGGCCGTCCTTACTAAAGCAGAAATGTTTTACCTTCCATGAGTTGTAGACAGCTTTAAGAATCAAAGAAAGAAAGGTACATCAGGGTATCCCCACAAAAGCTTGCACGTGATTTTTGGAAGATCTTGGGTCCTAGCTAACTAAAGCGCTAATTCTGCTCTTGAAATATTTTTAGAAGCTCCTTGTCTCACGTCCTCACATCTTTCCCTTTTACCTCCAGATTGGCAGTTCTTTGTTTCATTGCTGAACGCAGAACACTTGTTTCAAACAGGCAACCACTGAAACTAACAGGTAATTACAGGAGCTTCCCTGGTGGCTCAGACAGTAAAGAATCTGCCTGCAAGGCAGCAGACCCAGATTCAATCCCTGGGTCGGGAAGACCCCCTAGAGAAAGGAATGGCAACCCACTCCAATATTCTTGCCTGGAGAATTCCATGGACAAGGAATCTGGCAGGCTACAGTTCATGGGGTCACAAAGAGTCGGACAGAACTGAGCAACTCACACACACACACACACACACACACACACACACACACACACATACACACACACCACACACACGTGTGTGTGTCACCATTCTGCCCTTAAAAAAATGACAGTCTGATTTCCAAAGCAGCACCAGTTTTAGACAGATGACAAAGCGTTTGCGGCTCTGAGACCAGTTTTAAAACAAATGGCTGTCTCACGCTACTCACCGCTCCGTCTCGGGACTGTCAGAGTCTGCCTGTTCGTCATTCGCATCTGAGGAAGCTTGGCCAACTGGCACTCAGAGGAGATGACATATATCAACAGCGTCAGTCTCTGCAGGCCTGCAAGTGCTACACCAAGTGTGCAGACACAAAGCTTGATGCGACGGATATCCGGGGGCGGCAGCTGCAAATTAATAGCAGACAATGAGAAGATGCTACCAAACCTGGGACTTGAGGTTATGACTCAATGCACTGCCAGGGCTCAAGGCACTGACCCTGGGCTCCATCTGACTTCCTCGTGCCATTGGTACTCCACCGGTTACTGAACCACTCTGATCACTAGTGTCTCTCTTATAGAAGATGAGGGTAGGGTGGGGTGGGGAGCTCTCCATTTTCCAGGGTTAAGAGAGAGAAGAGACAGAGAACTCCCTAGTGTCTCCTCTTAGAGGGCACTAACCCTATCAGGTCAGGACCCCATCCTTATGCCCCTTTTAACCTTAATTATCCCCCCAAAGGCCCTATGTCCACATGCAGTCACATTGTGGGTGAGGGGATCCAACATGTGAATTTTAGGGGGCAAAAGACTTTCTGTGTTCTGAGTAATTTGAAATAGTGAGATCAAAATTATGGTGTTATCTCTGATTTACAAACGTCATAAACATGCAACTGAGAAAAATAAAACTTCCAAATTGAGAAAAAAAATTTCCATATAAAATCTCTTTCTCCTTCTCTGAGTGTAGAAGGAGCTGTGTTACACATGGCAATCCTTCAACTCTGACCCACCATGTGAGGTTATTTGTACAAGTAGAAGTTTGAGTAAGAAAGACAAAAATACAACACAACATACACTCAGCAACCACAGCAGGGAGCCGGGCAGAAAGAGGAGGCTGACTGCACTTTCTGCTCCTGCTGTACCAGGCGTCGTAAGGACAGGGGCATGGGAACCACAGCAAATATTGTAAGGTTGACATCACACAGAGAGAGAGGAGGAAGGCAAACTGAGGCAAGGAGGCAAATTCTCATGCACCGAATTGAGAAAAGCTTGTCGTGTCCTCTACTAAAGCATCCTGGCCTTCTAACTAAATAACTCTGGTTTTTCCAGTAGTCGTGTACGGATGTAAGAGTTGGACCATAAAGAAGGCTGAGCACTGAAAAATTGATGCTTTTAAACTGCAGTGTTGGAGAAGACTCTTGAGGGTTCTTTGGACAGAAAGGACTTCAAACCAGTCAATCCTAAAGGAAATCAACACTGAACATTCACTGGAAGGACTGATGTTAAGTTGAAGCTCCAATATTTTAACCACCTGATGGGAAGAGCTGACTCATTGGAAAAGACCCTGATGCCGGGAAAGATTGAGGACAGGAGGAGAAGGGGACGACAGAGGATGAGATGGTTGGATGTCATCATTGACTCAATGGACATGGTTTGAGCAAACTCTGAGAGATAGCGAAGGACGGGGAAGTCTGGCATGCTGCAGTCTGTGGGGTCTCAAAGAATCGGATACAACTTAGCGACTGAACAAAAACAACTTTGGGAAAACTAAAATATGACCCAAAAAAATCCCTCTGCATTTCCACCTGTGCTTATTCCTTCAGTCTGAACAGTATTCCTTTCTTTCCTGGTGGGCAAAATAGTCCCTCAAGACCAAGAGCACTTAAGGGCTTCCCTGGTGGTCCAGGGGTTGAGACTTTTTCCATGCAGGAGGTGCAGGGTAGACCACTGGTTGGGGAATTAAGATCCCACTTGCCTCCCAATTATAAAACAAAATAAACATAAAAGAGAATCAACATTGTAAAAAATTCTATAAAGACTTGTAAGAAATCGTCCACATCAAAAAAAATCTTAAAGACCAAGGGTACTTACCACTTACTTCCTCTCAAATTTCTCCTCTTAAGTATTAATACCTTTAATACACTTGATCATCCTCTGTCCCAATATACTCCCCCCATCACACACACACATGCACACTTTCTACTGTGTGACCTTTTAGCAAGCTCTTCATCTCTCCCTGCCTCAACTTCCTTACCTACAGAATGGGTACAGCGTTGAAATTCATCTCGTAGATCTGCGATCGCTACTGAAATCTGGTCTTCTGTGCTTCAGTTTGAAGACTTCGTGTTGCTGTCTTCAAGCTCGTTGACCTTTATGTCTGCAGTGTCTCATCATCTGGCAAGCCTATCCAGTTACTTTTTTATTTCAGATACTGTATTTTTCAGCTTTGTAACTACCCTTGGTTCTTCTTATATCTTTAATTGTCATCTTCATTATGTTTATGTTTACTTTTTAAATCTTTGAGCATATTTACAACAGCACTCTTAAACTCTTTGTCTGTTAATTTATCTATTGTCATTCAGGGGCCTATTGCTAGTTGACTTATTTCTTCTCTAACCATGGGTCACGTTTTTATCCCCTTTGTTTGTTTGGTTTTTTAAAAGGTCTTTTTGATATGGACCATTTTTAAAGGTTTTATTGAGTTTGCTACAATATTGCTTCTGTTTTAGTTTTGGTTTTTTGGCCCCGAGGCATGTGGGATTTTAGCTCCTCTACCAAGGATCAGACCCCCACATCCTACAATGAAAGGACAAGGCTTAACCTCTGGAACACCAAGGAAGTCCCTCTCCTTCTTTTCAAGTCCAATAATTTTTTCATTGGATGGTGGATTTTGTGCCTATATGCAGGCCAGGAAGCAACAGTTAGAATGGGACATGGAACAACAGACTGGTTCCAAATAGGAAAAGGAGTACGTCAAGGCTGTATATTGTCACCCTGCTTATTTAACTTCTATGCAGAGTACATCATGAGAAACGCTGGGCTGGAAGAAGCACAAGCTGGAATCAAGATTGCCAGGAGAAATATCAGTCACCTCAGATATGCAGATGACACCACCCTTATGGCAGAAAGTGAAGAGGAACTAAAAAGCCTCTTGATGAAAGTGAAAGTGGAGAGTGAAAAAGTTGGCTTAAAGCTCAACATTCAGAAAACGAAGATCATGGCATCTGGTCCCATCACTTCATGGGAAATAGATGGGGAAACAGTGGAAGCAGTGTCAGACTTTATTTTTTTGGGCTCCAAAATCACTGCAGATGGTGACTGCAGCCAGGAAATTAAAAGACGCTTACTCCTTGGAAGAAAATTTATGACCAAGCTAGATAGCATATTCAAAAGCAGAGACTTTACTTTGCCAACAAAGGTCCATCTAGTCAAGGCTATGGTTTTTCCCGTGGTCATATATGGATGTGAGAGTTGGACTGTGAAGAAAGCTGAGGGACAAAGAATTGATGCTTTTGCAGTGTGGTGTTGGAGAAGACTCTTGAGAGTCCCTTGGTCTGCAAGGAGATCCAACCAGTTCATTCTAAAGGAGATCAGCCCTGGGTGTTCTTTGGAAGGAATGATGCTAAAGCTGAAACTCCAGTACTTTGGCCACCTCATGCAAAGAGTTGACTCATTGGAAAAGACTCTGATGCTGGGAGGGATTAGGGGCAGGAGGAGAAGGGGACAACAGCGGATGAGATGGCTGGATGGCATCACGGACTCGATGGACATGAGTCTGAGTGAACTCCGGGAATTGGTGATGGACAGGGAGGCCTGGCGTGCTGCGATTCATGGGGTCGCAAACAGTTGGACACGACTTAGCAATTGAGCATCAACAGTGCCAGCTCTGGGGCTTATTGCTTTACAGTCCCATGGTTATTATCCTTTTCCCAGCCTCACTCCAGCCTCTACCCTGCAAGCTCCAGCTCCCTCCTCCACTGTCTTAGCTCGGTGCAAACATGCTCTGCTTTCATTTCTTCTCCCTGCACCAAGGACCAAAAGGTGCTTTCAGGCGGGCACCTGGGACAACTCTAGGACTGTCAATGTCCCTTGTTCAAACCTCACATGACTGTGCTGTCTACTCTAATATCTGAAAACAGTATTTTCTCTGTATTGATCAGCATTTTAGTTGATTACAGGAGGAGATAAGACCCATTATCAGTTATCCTTTCATGGCTAGAAGTCCCCACAAACTTCAACACACATTTATTGTTCGACTCCTCATTGAATTCTAGCCATTTTAAAAACTGATCATCAGCACCCCCACCTGACAACGCTGAGGTCAAGGACTTTGTCTTTCCTGTTTGTAGAATCTGAATCTTGCAAAATTCTCATCACTCATGTTTGTAGAAACTGAATCTAGCAACATGTCCAGTATGTAATGAACGCTGACATGAGACGTTTGTTGAACTGATATGTGTGATTTCCCCCTCCTTCCTGACTCCAGCCTCCAGTTTTCCAGATGTGACTGGCAGGCCAACTTAATTTTCTTTTTTATCGCCTTGTTTCCTCATTATTGCCTTTGCTCCCTTCAGACAGAACGCTGTGCAGTTTAAAGCCAATCTGGTAAATCTACCCTGATTTCTATGTATTTCTTTACTCAATTTTTAATTTGGGGATTTTGAACTAAACTTTATCCCAAGTCCAACCAATTTAGTTAGAGAGCAGGAGAGATGTGAACTTTCCCCTTGGGTGGTGTGTACAAATCGCATAACATGTAAAAGAACATGAAACAGCCCCTGGCACATGGATGGTAGCAAATAAATATGCTATTTTTTTCTATATTCTCAACTAATCAGCCATCGAAGAGACAGAAATAACGGTAAGAATCTACCATGTTTGCGTCCCCAACTCCAAGTTAAGAGAAACACTCACTGGTTAATTTGCCTTTTAATATGCAAAATTCTCCATCTGACTTTGACCTACATTCAATGTAAGTGTTTTTGTTCACTCACTTTTTAGTTTCAAGGGGTTTTTAAAAATTTTGTTTCTTTATTTTTGACTGTACTGGGTCTTCATTGCCACATGCAGGCTTTCTCTAGTTGCAGCCCTGCAGGGGATTACTCTCTAGTTTTAGGGTTTTGGTGGGCAGGCTTCCCGTTGTGGGGGCTTCTCATTCCAGAGCACAGGCCCTAGGGCACACAGGCTTCAGGAGGTGGGGTGACAGGCTTAGTTGCCCCAAGGCATGTGGGATCTTCCCAGACCAGGGACTGAACCCTTCTTCTCTGGTTTGCCCGGAGCCACGAGGCAAGTCCTGCGTTCATGTTGCATGTTGTCATTTGTCTCTTCTCCATAAGCACAAGCCCCTAGTGGAAGTCACACTAGCTCAGAGCTCATGTTTATCCAGCACTTACTCTGTGTCAGACTGTCACAAGTATTGTGTATCTATGAACTCAAACTCCTACTACTTTATCTCTATTGTAAAGAAGAGAAAACGGAGACCCATAAGGGTTATACCACATGCCTAGGGTCACATACTGGGATTCCAACTCCAGAGCCTGAACTTCTGCTTGCTATCAGTTCAGTTCAGTTCAGTAGCTCAGTCACGTCCAATTCTTTGAGACCCCAAGGACCACAGCACACCAGGCCTCCCTGACCATCACCAACTCCCAGAGTTTAAACAAACTCATGTCCAATGAGTCGGTGATGCCATCCAACCATCTCATCCTCTGTTGTCCCCTTCTCCTCCTGCCTTCAATCTTTCCCATCATCAGGGTCTTTTCAAATGATTTGGCTCTTCGCATCAGGTGGCCAAAGTATTGAAGTTTCAGCTTCAACATCAGTCTTCCCAATGAATATTCAGGACTGATTTCCTTTGGGATGGACTAGTTGGATCTCCTTGCAGCCCAAGGGACTCTCAAGCGTCTTCTCCAACACCACAGTTCAAAAGCATCAATTCTTCAGTGCTCAGCTGTCTTTATAGTCCAACTCTCACATCTATACATAACTACTGGAAAAACCATAGCCTTGACTAGATGGACACTTTGTTGGCAAAGTAATGTCTCTGCTTTTTAATATGATATCTAGGTTAGTCTAAGTTTCCTTCCAAGGAGTAAGCATCTTTTAATTTCATGGCTGCTCACTCTAAGATGCTATTTTTGCAAGGATGAGCTTATGTTCCTTCACAGTGTACTAGTCTTCATACGCAAATACGATGTGCCTTGAACTGGATACCAGGGCAGTTTATGCATCATCCCAGATATTCTCAGCCCTGTCTGCCCCCAGGGTCTCAGCCACTTGCTCTGCGTCCTCTCCTGGCCAGAATGGCTCCACTAAAGACACACTTTTCTGCAGCCATTGCTTCTCATCTCCTGACACTATCAATTTTCTTCACCTCTCTAGAGGGTAAGAGTCAGGCTTCATGACTGCAAGAACTATAACAGTCCCAGGACCCAGATTCAACATGAGGAGACCCATGCAAGGGCTTTTGACTGGTTGTCCAGGGTGACAAAACATCCTGCCAAGGAGTGCGGAAAGTTCATGCTTCACGGCAAGCACTTTGACCTAAGACAGACAGGAAGAAACCGCCGAGTAAATTCCTTTCCCTTCCTCCCCACTTGACTCCTCCAAGACAGAGTGCTTCTATACCACCTCTCTAAAGACATCTCCTGCAATTGAGTAGTCAACTGCATTGTCCTAAGAAACTATAGCCAGCTTTGTTGGGCTCTGCTTTGAATTTTCCCCTGTCACCCTTGCTTCAATTTCCTTCCCCCCGCCCTCGTTTCCCTCAGATTGTATTCTCCAACAAACGTGTGCAATTTTGACTTTAGACTCTGTCTTCTTGAGCAAAAACAACTTGTTTTCTTCTGGTAACACAGATTAATTTGTACTGACACATATATCTTCTCTCTTTGCATATTAATTAGTTACTGTTGTTTGTGTAACAAATTATCCAATGCTCACTGGCTTAAAGCAATAAGCTTTTTTGGTTTTTTTAATCTCGTGTTTCTATGGGGAGGAAATTCAGAAGCGGTTTAGGTGGGTGGTCTGTTTCATGGTCTCTAAGGAGGTTACAGTCAGGAGATGAGCCAACATTGCAGAAGGGCCCCTTTTTCTTCACCCTCTCCAGCATTTATTATTTGTAGATTTTTTTTGATGGTGACCATTCTGTGATAATACTTCACTGTAGTTTTGATACGCATTCCTCTAAAAATTAGCCGTGTTGATGCTCTACCTTTTGAAGGGAAGAATCAAGGAATTTGTGGGCAGGAATTAAAGTCATCAGGCGGCTTCTCTGGTGGCTGAAAATACTTATTTACAAGACAGATCACTAGGAAGAGAGTCTATAACTGAAACAGAGCAATGCTAATTACACTATAAGAGAATTAAACTAATGACCATCAACAAATAGCTGTTTTACTGTATTGCACTATCAAAAACAATTCACACATGTTTTTAGATTTAAATCTGATGTCAAGGAATGTATCCTGAAGTCATTCCAGTCCATCCTTTTTTTCGTTCTTTGTTTCCTTAGATCTATATCTGCATATTATAATCAATAACCAACATTTGATCAATATTGACTACATCTACCATCAATATTGACCAGATTTACTAACGAATGTTTCAAAAAATGTTCTCATTTGTCAGTAATCACAAGGTTATTAGAAGAATGAAATAACTTGGTAGGTGAAAAATCATCATTGTGTAGTGCCTGGCACAGTAGATGTTCACAAATGGTCCCCTCTAAATCAAAATGAACAAAGAATCTAAACTAACCACTAATGAACCGATATATTTTGGCTTATTGCTTCTTATGTCACTGCAGCTATAATCTTGTAGGCACGAGATGTAATCGCATAACCTGATTTTTTCCCTCTGGTCCTAAATGGTGAAAAGTTACTTGTCTCTTTTGCTTGATATTTTATTGGTACAAAACATATAAAAAATAATCACATGTCAAGTTGAGCATTCTGCTTAACTGCCTTCTTTCTATACTTTGTCTATCCCTTTGCCTTTGACCTTGGGGAAACATGAACAGAATTTCCTCTACACTAATTCAGATGAGGTGTGTACCCTGCATCAGAGAAGGCAATGGCACCCCCACTCCAGTATTCTTGCCTGGAAAATCCCATGGATGGAGGAGCCTGGTGGCCTACAGTCCATGGGGTCACTAAGAGTCAGACACGACTGAGCGACTTCACTTTCACTTTTCACTCTCATGCATTGGAGAAGGAAATGGCAACCCACCCCAGTGTTCTTGCCTTGAGAATCCCAGGGACGGGGGAGCCTAGTGGGCGGCCGTCTATGGGGTTGCACAGAGTTGGACACGACTGAAGTGACTTAGCAGTACCCTGCATATCCAGTGAGATAGTGGCTTATGTCATAAATTTCCTACTTCAAAATACATCTCTTTCACTGTCTTTAGCTGTTGAAAGAATTAACCTTTTAACTGATAATAAACTTTAATTGCTGATCACAACTAGACCTTTAGATCTATCGTTACATAAAAAGAATCCTTTGCATATAAGCAAGGTAAGACTTGTGTGTAGCCACTCACTAAAGATGTTTATGCCTCTTGGTAAGTTCCTCTGTCAGCCAACTATTAACTGTTTGAGCTAATAGGTAACAACATAATTGAAATTAATGATCCAATAACTCTGTTCTATTTTCCAAAAACCTTTTATTTTGTCTTTGTCACAACGTCTACCACACTTAAATAACTGAAGTTTGGTCTCCTTCTATTTCTACTACCCATGTGTATAGATGAAATGCCAATTAGCAGACAAAAGTCAAATAGATCATGTAGAGAATAAAAGAAAAGAGATAAGTATAGCCAAAAAAAAAAAAAAGAAGAAGAATATTTAGCCCCCAAATTTAAAAACTCAACTGCGCTTCCTTATTATAAGAATAGAGTAGGGGAAAGACTTTACATCCTGGTAGTTATAAATGATCAGCTTCCCTGGTAGCCCAGATGGTAAAGAATCTGCCTGCAATACAGCAGACCCAGGTTAAATCCCTAGATTGGGAAAATCCCCTGGAGAAGGGAAAGGCTATCCACTCCAGTATTCTGGCCTGGAGAATTCCATGGAATGTATAGTCCATGGAGTCACAAAGAGTCAGACACAACGTTCATAATTAATTGCTTGAACTATTTCATAATAGTTCATGCATGTGTGCTAAGCCACTTGAGTCATGTCCAACTCTTGCGACCCTTATGGGCTGTAGCCCATCAGTCTGCTCTGTCCATGGGGTTCTCCAGGCAAGAATACTAGAGTGGGTAGCTATACCCTCCCACAGAGGATCTTCCCGACCCAGGGATCGAACCAGTGTCTGTTACGTCTTCTCATTGGCAGGTGGGTTCTTTATCACTAGGGCCGCCTGAGAAGCCCTTCATATCCATCATGCTCATTTAATTCATATAAAGGTCACATTTGAGCCAACTGCACCTTCCATTTCTGGGCTATAGGTTCCCACTGACCATCCGTGTCCTCCTGCCGGTCTCCACTAATCCAGGCGCCCCTGTGGCTTCCCAGGAAATGGCGCTCACTCCTGAAGGATGACAGCTGTCACGAGAGAAGCTGTGTGGAAAGCATCTGCCCCTGCTTACGGAACTAGAACCCACAAGCTTCAGCTCAGCGCTCAAATGCTGCACCTTATGATCCTGCACGCCGCAACAAAGATGGATGACCCCCACGTACACAACTGAGACGGTGCAGCCAAATACATAAATAAATGGATATTTTCAAAATAAATTAAGTAAAGGTCAGTGCCAGACAAATATGCATTCAGCAAACATGTTTGCTGAGTGCCTCGCTTATGAAAGAGCACTTTATATATATTGCTATTACTAGCATCATCGTCACCATCTCTACCAGATCACACTTTGGCACAGACCTCTGCCTTGACACTTCGCCCGACCCTCCGGGGATTAGCTCAGAGTCTCAGTCTGGCTTATTAGAGAGGGACCCCAACACGTCTCTCAAAGAAGCCAGAAAACTGTCCGCAATTACTTCTCTCTGAGCCACAAGGGTCACTTCGTATTCCCGAAGCGCAGTCTCCCCTCTGTGGCCCAGCACACAGCTCCCCAGCTGTGTTTATTCACAGGGTCCCCTGAGCATCCATTTCCTTAATGAGTGTGTTGCCCTCACCGCGCTGACTCAAACGGATGCCAAAGGGCCTTGTGCCGATGTGCCTGAGATCTCAAATGTCCTTCCAAACCAGCGCCCAGGACCCGAAAGCCCATTTATTGTCGAGACAGATGCATTTATTCCCATTGCTGAGCTGCAAGCGAAGTCCAGCAGTTCAGAACCAGGGAAAGGAAAAACATCTCTTTACATCGCTCTGTCCTATATATGATCTCCATCAAAGTGCCAAGACCAACCAAGTAACGAAGCCGGACAAATGTGCACCAAAGACCTCCTTCCCCAATTTTAATATATTTGTGCAGATAGTTTGTGAGAAACTAACTCTTTGTGTTGTGAATTCCCAATCTCAGTAACCATCTATTTATGTTATCAATAAATCCTTGACAATATCCATGTGTGATTTTTACCTGCTTTTCTAGGATGTGAATCTCGGAACACTGCCTTTATTACGTATTCACGTTCCTAGGCTCTTTACCTGCACCATCGCCTTTTTTTTTCTGTTTTCCTTTGTAAGCTAAATTCCAATGTCACCACTCCTACACTGTGTAGGCTTGAGCAAGTCGCTCCCCTCCTTCTACTTCAAGTTCTTTATCTATGAAGTGAAAATATAATAGCCCCAAACCCACAGGATTAATGAAAGGATAGAACATCTTGATACATTGAGAAGCGCAAAGAACTGAGGTGGGCAGAGACCAGGGACATTTTCAGTTTGAATATCCATTCAGAAAGAGATCAAAACGTCAAGTGACAATATCTGAAACTTCAATAAATCAAAGAGAATATTAAAGAAGTATTAGCCCTCATTATTTATTATGCAAGGGCCCTGCACCCAATAGGGCCATGTTCCAGGCATCTCAGTCCTAGACAGCCTTTTTCTTTTTAATTTATTTATTTTAATTGAAGGATAATTATGGTATAATCAGGCTTGCCTGATGGCTCAGGCGGTAAAGCGTCTGCCTGGAATGCAGGAGACCTGGGTTCGATCCCTGGGTTGGGAACATCCCCTGGAGAAGGAAATGGCAACCCACTCCAGTACTCTTGCCTGGAAAAGCCCATGGATGGAGGAGTCTGGTGGGCTACAGTCTGTGGGGTTGTAAAGAGTCGGACATGACTGAGAGACTTCGTTTTCTTTTCTTTTACGGTACAATATGTATGCACCTCTGTCCTACATGAACATGAATCTGCCACAGGCATATGTGTGTCCCCTCCCTCCTGAACCCCCCTCCCACCTCCCTCCCCAACCCTCCCCTCCAGGCTGTCACAGAGCACCAGCTTTGGGTTCCCTGAGGCATGCATTCAACTCCCACTGCCTATCCATTTTATATATGGTAATGTGTATGTTTGGGCTTTCCCAGTAGCTCAGCAGTAAAGAATCTGCTGCAATTCAAGAGTCTCAGAAGCCTCAGGTTCAATCTTTGGGTCAGGAACACCCCCTGGAGGAGAGCAAGGAAACCCACTCCAGGATTCATTCCTGGAGAATCCCATGGAGTCTGGTGGGTTACAGTCCTTCAGATCTCAAAGAACTGGACGTGACTGAAGCAACTCGGCAGGCATGCACACGATGTATATGTTTCAGTGCTGTTCTCTCAAATCATCCCTCCCTCTGCTTCTCCTGCTGTGTCCGAAAAGTCCGTTCTTAATATCAGTGTCTCCTTTGCTGCCTTGCATGAAGGATCGTCAGTACCATCTTTCTAGATTCCATATATATGCATTAATATACAATATTTGACATTCTAATTTCAATAAATCATTTTCCATCCACGATCTTCCCATCATTCGTTGACTCCTGACTCTTTAGACTTTCCTCCCTTCTGGTACTTGGACCTGATGACAATTCATCTTCTGTGTTTCCACTTTTCGTATTCCCAGCAAGGACGTTTTTGTGCTTGTCCTCTGGCCTCCATCTCTTCTAACTGTCTTAAGTTCTGGATACCTGTCCTCTAGTACCTCTCTCAGGACACTCTCACCAAAGGTAACCAGCCAATGAGAAATAAGAACTTGGGTGATGGAGGGACTGGCTCAAGTGCATGCTGGGAGGATGGAAGGGTGTCCTGAGCAGGACCAGAAAAATCAGCAGAGGTGCGCCTTTGGAGCTGGTTGGAACTCAGTCTTTCCTCCAGTACTTTTGTGGTTGAAAGAGTGATCCATAGCATTTTTAAATGTTGCTTTCATTACACAGAAGCAGAAAGAAAACTAACCATCAGGTAGAAGCAACCTTGGCACATTCCCTAGTTCTGTTCTGACTCCTGGCTTCCTAGGAAGGAGGAAGTGTTTGGAAGAAAAGTGTGAACGTGTTAGTCACTCAGTCCTATTCAACTCTTTGTGATCCCATGGACTGTAGCCCGCCAGGCTCCTCTGTCCACCAAATTCTCCAGGCCAGAATACTGGAGTAGGTAGCAATTCCCTTCTCTAGGGGATCTTCCCAACCCAGGGATCGAACCTGGGTCTCGCATATTGCAGGCAGATTCTCAACTGTCTGAGCCACACAGGGGAGCCCTGGAAGAGAAGTGAGGCACATGTAAATGTCAAGCAGCGATGAGCTGACTGCCTCAGACCAGCCAGTCCCCTGTGAAAGCCGGCAGGAGGCCCCCTAACCTGGGTTCTCAGCCCTCCACCCCTAGGACCACCAACTTCCTTCCGGCTTCTTCAAAGCCCTCCCAAGTTAGCCCCCACCCACCTTCCCAGCTCCGTCTACTCCAACTGCCTCCATACAGGATACCCTGAAGCAAGGCTGGAATATTTGATGTTCCCTGTGATCTCTCTCAATGATACATAATAATGTTTCCATCAGAAATCTCTTCCCTCCTTTCTCCCCCCATCTCCCTCATTTTCCATATCAAATTTTACTTCCCTGCTAACCACAACCGCTATGTCCTCCCACTCTCAGCACAAGATATAATCTCTCCATCAAACCGCTTTTAAAACTGTGGGTCTACCTCTCCTTGGGCCCTTATTTCTTCTGCCCTATGCTATAATCATTCACATATTGAATTTTTTTTCTCTTGCCACCATCAAACCATATTCACCTTCAAAGTAAAGACTGACTGTATCATTGTATTCCCTGCCATGCCTAAAACAGCTTGGCATGCGGAAAGCCTAGAGTAAATATTTTCCAAGTCAAATCAAAGATTGTATTTTGGATAAATATCCTTTGATTTCCTTTATATTTGTTTATATCTATTTTATTTTATTCTGCAAACATTGCTGACTCTATCAACTTCTTATTTATTTTCCCCTTTTGTTCCTTTTACTGGCAATGAAGAATACTCTCTGTAGAGTGTATATATGAAAGTCAAAAGAGAAAAAAGAGTGAAAAAAATTACAGAAGGAAAGAAAATGGTGAACCAAGCCTTGTGACATGCTCAGATAACTTGCATAATACACCAGCTATGGCTCCACTAAAATAAAATAATATTTATAAGCAAGGTTATTATTCTTTGAGACCATGCTTCTCGATTATCCTTTAGTTTTTCTCTAAATCATCTTTCATCCCTGTGAAGCTTAGTGTTCTGTCCTTTTTTCCTTTGTAAACAATTCGCTTCACAAATGCTGAATAATGAAATTAGGTTTAATAAGAGAAGGTTATGAATGTTGATAGAAGATAATTCATCTCTCTTTATCCTCCCTATGCTTTGCTTCTCAGTTTCTATGGTTTCTTCTTCCTGGATCTGTGTCTCTTCGATGCCTTAAGTTCTGAAAGTTGAAAAGTAGAAAGGATGAGAAGAATTTCTGCTAATGAGGACAATTGGGTACTGTGACTTTGTAGTAAATATTCTCAGCACAAAGCAAAAGAATGCTAATTTCAGAGCTAGCTTAAATGTTTCATCTTGTTTTTCAACAGGAGCACCTGGAAGAATATATTGGCTTTGTTTCAACTGATTTTTTATAAGGCCCATCCTAGCCCAGCATATTATGATGGAAAAATAGAGCATATGCTGAAAAAACAGTATATTATTATGGTATTGAACAGAAATAGTGTGATTGATTAAAAAAAAACTGTCAATATTTTTGTTTCCAAATTATTTAAAAGATATTGACTCACTGAACCAGTAAAGAGAGAAGAAGGAAGGAAGGAAGGAAAGGGAAAGAAGAGAAAAGATGCTGACGTGGGAGAAATAACACAGCTCTTTTTATAATACGTGCATTGAAAGAGCAAAGACTTTCAACTAAATTACACAGCACCTGTCAAAGTTCAGGGTTGAATCTATCTGAAGGAAACAATACGGTCAGTTTTTTATAGTAAAGAGCTCCAATAAAGCCATCTGAAATGTCTAAATGTCTGTTTCTTGTGACTCACATTTTTCACGAACACCCAGTCATGTAACTATCTGTTATATAGTCAGCAACACACAGGTATTAGTGTCCTTCCAGGTTCAATGACCAAAAGGCTGCGTGTCGAAAACCCTTTGTCCTCCACTTTCAATAGCACTTGTGCTGATGTAAAGAGAATAAAGTGGGTGGAGGGTATTCAGAAACTGGAATATACATTTTTTTAAAGAAAATCAGTGTGGAAAAGGAGGGCCTTTTTCGAGCACTGCCGGGCATCACAATTCTCCACTCAGATGTTCCTACTCTTAAAAGCAAAAATGCTCCCTAGTTTTCTCTTGCCATTTCCTTAGCTTAATATTCCATCTATTCTGTATTCCTCTCTTTAGTATTGCCAGATTTTGCAAATGTATATACAGGGTGTCCAGTTAGGCTTGAATTTCAGACAAACAACATTTTTTTTTTTTTTTTTTTTTTAGTATAAGTACATTCCATGCAAACTGGGAAATCTTATACTTACAAAAAAAGAGTCACTGAATCATTTGTTGAGTATAAGTATGTTCCAAATACTTCATGGGACACACCTACACTGAAAAGTCATTTGTTGTTTATCTGAAGCTCAAACTGAACTGCACCTCCTGCATTTGATCTGTCAGCCTGGCTCTTAGGTCAAATCTGCCATTATCCAAGTCCAGATCAAATCCCAAGCCTTCAGGGAAATGTCTTCCTATCTATCTTATTTCGAAGGGATTCATGCATTTATTCATCACCCCCTGCCAATCAGCAAATATATATTGAACACCTATTTTCCTCCAGGAACTAACTGTGTTAGGATCTGTAGCTAAAAGGCAGAGAGTGGCTAGAAGGCAGGCAATAATGACACAAGAGAACAAGGGCCATGGAAAGAGATGCACAGGGTACCATGGGGATTCCCCTGTGAGACTCAGTAGAAAAGCTGACTGCCCATCCCTTTTTACATATCTCTTATCCAACTGTATCTTGTCCAAGGCCAAACATTATTTACATTCCTGGTTACTACCAGACAACAGCAGATCTGCTTGGTCTGAGAAACTAGAGTCATGAAAGCTTTTTAAGTAACTGTTTATCTTAAGGTTAATTATCATGCAATTAAAATATAAAAATATCCTTATACACTTGTTAAAAAAAAATTTTAGAGAAAACCAAACATGGTACAACATGGAAAACTGCAAGACCATTCAGGTATGACCTAAATCAAATACCTTATGAGTATACAGTGGAAGTGAGAAATAGATTTAAGGGACTAGATCTGATAGATAGAGTGCCTGATGAGCTATGGAATGAGGTTTGTGACATTGTACAAGAGACAGGGATCAAGACCATCCCCATGGAAAAGAAATGTAAAAAAGCAAAATGGCTGTCTGGGGAGGCCTTACAAATAGCTGTGAAAAGAAGAGAAGCGAAAAGTAAAGGAGAAAAGGAAAGATTTAAGCATCTGAATGCAGAGTTCCAAAGAATAGCAAGAAGAGGTAAGAAAGCCTTCTTCAGCAATCAATGCAAAGAAATAGAGGAAAAGAACAGAATGGGAAAGACTAGAGATCTCTTGAAGAAAATTTGAGATACCAAGGGAACATTTCATGAAAAGATGGGCTCGATAAAGGAACAGAAATGGTAGGGACCTAACAGAAGAAGAAGATATCAAGAAGAGGTGGCAAGAACACAGAAGAACTGTACAAAAAAGATCTTCACTATCCGGATAAGCACGATGGTGTGATCACTCATCTAGAGCCAGACATCCTGGAATGTGAAGTCAAGTGGGCCTTAGAAAGCATCACTACGAACAAAGCTAGTGGAGGTGATGGAACTCCAGTTGAGCTATTTCAGATCCTGAAAGATGATGCTGTGAAAGTGCTGCACTCAATATGCCAACAAATTTGGAAAACTCAGCAGTGGCCACAGGACTGGAAATGGTCAGTTTTTCATTCCAATCCCAAAGAAAGGCAATGCCAAAGAATGTTCAAACTACCGCACAATTGCACTCATCTCACACACTAGTAAAGTAATGCTCAAAATTCTCCAAGCCAGGCTTCAGCAATACGTGAACCGTGAACTTCCTGATGTTCAATCTGGTTTTAGAAAAGGCAGAGGAACCAGAGATCAAATTGCCAACATCCCCTGGATCATGGAAAAAGCAAGAGACTTCCAGAAAAACATCTATTTCTGCTTTATTGACTATGTCAAAGCCTTTGACTGTGTGGATCACAATAAGCTGTGGAAAATTCTGAAAGAGATGGGAATACCAGACCACCTGACCTGCCTCTTGAGAAATCTGTATGCAGGTCAGGAAGCAACGGTTAGAACTGGACATGGAACAACAGACTGGTTGCAGATAGGAAAAGGAGTACGTCAAGGCTGTATATTGTCACTCTGCTTATTTAACTTCTATGCAGAGTACATCATGAGAAACACTGGGCTGGAAGAAGCACAAGCTGGAATCAAGATTGCCAGGAGAAATATCAGTCACCTCAGATATGCAGATGACACCACCCTTATGGCAGAAAGTGAAGAGGAACTAAAAAGCCTTTGATGAAAGTGAAAGAGGAGAGTGAAAAAGTTGGCTTTAAGCTCAACATTCAGAAAATGAAGATCATGGCATCCGGTCCCATCACTCCATGGGAAATACATGGGGAGACAGTGGAAGCAGTGTCAGACTTTATTTTTTGGGGCTCCAAAATCACTGCAGATGGTGACTGCAGCCATGAAATTAAAAGATGCTTACTCCTTGGAAGAAAAGTTATGACCAACCTAGATAATATATTCAAAAGCAGAGACATTACTTTGCCAACTAAGGTCCGTCTAGTCAAGGCTGTGGTTTTTTCCAGTAGTCATGTATGGATGTGAGAGTTGGACTGTGAAGAAGGCTGAGTGCTGAAGAATTGATGCTTTTGAACTGTGGTGTTGGAGAAGACTCTTTAGAGTCCCCTGGACTGCAAGGAGATCCAACCAGTCCATTCTGAAGGAGATCAGCCCTGGGATTTCTTTGGAAGGAATGATGCTAAAGCTGAAACTCCAGTACTTTGGCCACCTCATGTGAAGAGTTGACTCATTGGAAAAGACTTTGATGCTGGGAGGGATTGGGGGCAGGAGGAGAAGGGGATGACCGAGGATGAGATGACTGGATGGCATCACTGACTCGATGGACGCAAGTCTGAGTGAACTCCGGGAGCTGGTGATGGACAGGGAGGCCTGGCGTGCTGGGATTCATGGGGTCACAAAGAGTCGGACACGACTGAGAGACTGAACTGAACTGAACTGAAACATGGTAAAGAGAGATATACTTGGGATGGAGTATTGTAACTTTATAGGAAATGGCAACCCACTCCAATGTTCTTGCCTGGAGAGTCCCAGGGACAGGGGAGCCTGGTGGGCTGCCGTCTATGGGGTCGCACAGAGTCAGACATGACTGAAGTGACTTAGCAGCAGCAACAGCAAGTAGGCTGAAGTCTTCATGACTTCCAAAATGTGACCTTATAAGGCTACGTAATGAATGTCAAAAATATCCATTTTTCCATTTGCCTAGAAAGAGGATACTTAAAACATAAGTGATTAATTTGGATTCACTCCAAAGCTCCATTCTCTAAAGAAGGGCCAGCATGTTCCCACTTTTTGATGCCCAAGGCTTCGACGAAATGCATCATGATTTAAATTTAAGCTACTTGGACACTGACAAGAACCAAAGAAGAAACATTTTTTCCCATGGAAAGAGACAGCCAAACTGACAATCCTCAGAGAGAGTTTCCGCTTCAGGAAATCACCTTTGTCTGTGAAAAACAAAAGGATGTTGTGGTCTGGTCTCAGTGTTCATGTTTCACTTAGTTTAATGCAGTAAAACAGAGAGGAACATTAGCCCTGTATAATCTTTGCTAATAAATTGAGGGTTTTCCTGGTGGCTCAGACGATAAAGAATCCACCTGCAATGCAGGAGATGTGGGTTTGATCCGTGGGTCCAGAAGATCCCCTGCAGAAGGGAATGGCTACCCACTCCAATATTCTTGCCTGGGAAATCCCATGGACAGAGGAGCCTGGCAGGCTAGAGTTCACGGGATCATAGAGTCGAACATGACTGAGCGACTAACATTTTCTTTCACTTTAAGGTATTAAAATAAGCAAAGTTGGTATGGTTGAGTCCCTTTGCTGTTCACGTGAAACTATCACAACATTGTTAATCAGCTATGTTAATAAAAATAATATTGTATTTTATTAATGTTTAAAAAGTTAGAAGTAAATAAATAAAATAAGCAAAAAATCATTGGGAAGAGCTATTTGTCTCCAGATGGCATACTGATACCAAAGCTAAGACTTCCATTAATTGTGAAATATAGTCTATGATCTCTCATTTCAGAGTCAGAGATGGAAAGTTATCATAGCAAATTTTAATACTCATACAAATAACATTTCAAAAATATCAAAAATACACAAAATCTTCTTATTTGGGGTAAATTTTCCAACATACACATTGGTATGAACTTCATATATAATTAATAATACAGAGTATGACCTTTAGAAAAATGTAAAATGTCAACAGAGACATTCAGAGTGAACATATCACAAAAGCCCGTGTTTATCACAATAAAAGATAGATAGGTTTGGGGGAATAATAGAATCTTAGAGACTGAAAGAACTTTAAAGGTTATCAAGTTTACTCACTGGAGATTTAAAATACTCTCCAATATCTTTTCCCAAATCTAGGCAGTTCTAGCTTAAGTATGAGTGACTATGGTGTCACCCAGGAGTTTGCAGCATTTGTATACTCAAAACCACCCCAGAGATTGACTTACTGAGAAAGAGAAAGAAAATGGGACTAAGATTGGGAAAGGGCTTTGAAAGCATCTGTTTTCTACCAATTCCACAACAAGTATTTCTGTCTGTCTTTCAACTTCCACTCTGTCTCCCAACTCTTCAAAAGAGAACTTGGGCCCTTGGAGGAGGACTGAGTGAGTTGGGAGTCATGGTTTCTAGGGAATATGCTATGCACAGGCCTGTACGGTAATTAACAGGGCTTCTTTGATAACTAAGAATGACTTTCTCATCACCCCCAGGGGAAGGGCTGGGAGCAGTAAAAAGTACATCATGGGTAAAACATCTTGAAAACAAGATGTTTTTGTGACTTTTTACTGCTCCCAGCCCTTTGCCTGGGGGTGATGAGAAAGTCATTCTTAGTTATCAAAGAAGCCCTGTTAATTACAGTACAGGCCTGTGCATAGCATATTCCCTACAATGGCTATAAGGAGAGTGAGGATCAGAATGAGTGTGAGGTCAGTGGAGACAGTGCAGAGTCCTGAAGTGTCTCCACCTCAGTCTGGAGGTGGGGAGAGGCCACGTGATCAGAGACGTTTCTTTTTTAAAAACTGTGGGAAAACACAGATAATGTTTTCCATCATAACCGCTGTCCCTCAATAACAGTTCATCATCATGGTTCTCCTGTGTATTCTTGCCACCTCTTCTCAATATCTGCTGCTTCTGTGAGGTCCATATCGTTTCTGTCCTTTATTGTGCCCACCTTTGCACGGCATGTTCCCTCGGTATCTCTGATTTTCTTGAAGAGATCTCTAGCCATTCCCAGTTCTAGTTTTTACCAGTTCTGAACTGAACTGAACCGAACATCACAGTTCAGGCATTACTCTCTTGTGAGTTGTTTTACGGTGTCAGTGGTTGGAAAGTTGATGAACTCCAACCTCTCTGAGCCAGCAAACCAAAAGATAAGACTGTCACAGGAGGATATCCCCAAAATTCTGCCACTTAAGGCACATTCCATGAGCAGCTGAACTCTGTCCCAGGCTCATCTTTGGTGTCTAAATTTCATGTTGGGGTAAGGATATCTAGCTATCTACCTAGCAACAGTGAGGAACGAATCTCAGTGGGCAGACCTACCACAGGTTGTGACGATCAAATCTGTTTCAACCTGAGATAAAGGATAGAACCTGGGACAGTACCTCATAAAAGCTCATGTTTGGAAATGGACACAATCATGAAAACTAAGACATCCAATAAAAATGAAGAAATAAGCTGGACAGTCCCAAGCTATGACAGGCAGGGCAGAAAGAAGCAAAAGCAAGAATCAGAACCGATGTGCCTTTGACAACCTTCAGTCCTCTCCAATCGGCAAAAGTATCCCTCCGTCATCTTCATCTCATTATCCTTGATGTGAACCTCTCCTCCACCTCCTTTTAGGTGAAATTCTCAGAAATAAATATAAAATCAATCATTTACAACTTAACATGAAATATATTCTACTCAGTGGGCCCTGAGGATTGATTACTTGGATATTAAGCCTCACCTTCTATGATTAGGCTCCACAGCAAACTGAGTCCCTGGAAAAAACCATTTTGTGGTTGTTATTCAGTTGCTAAGTGGTGTCCAACTCTTTGCAACACCATGGACTGTAGCCCAGCAGGCTCCTCTGCCCATGGGATTTCCCAGGCAAGAATACTGGAGTGGGTTGTCATTTCATCTCCAGGGGATCTTCCCGACCCAGGGATCTAACCCACATCTCCTACTTGACAGGTTGATTCTTTACCACTGAGCCACCAGGAAATAACCATAAAGGTATTTAAATGGTCAGCTGACAGAGGAACCAAATAAGGTAATTAGTAGGTGTCCCAGGCCCAGGTAGGCCAAATAGGTCCAGAATCAGAAAGTCAGAAGCTCAGATTAGAAACAGTTCTGACCCGTCTGTCTGGATTTTGCAAGACATCAGTCACTGACAGCAGCTTTTATTTTGTTTCCTGGGTGTTTGCTTGTTTGTTTTCTTTTCTGTTTGTGCTTTTGGTGTGTCTGACATCCTGATGGTTGCTGGTGGGGATGGAATGAGGAAGAGAGTGGACTATTCACTCTCTAAGATAAATAGACAGGGATGACCAGGATTCTGAATCCTAGTTTTCACCAGTTGTTAGAGTATCTATGCTGCTGCTGCTGCTGCTAAGTCGCTTCAGTCGTGTCCGACTCTGTGCAACCCCATAGACGGTAGCCACCTCCAAAAAGGCCTGGGGTAGTCATACACACAAAGGACAAGGATGCACAAAATTATATTGTATGACTTTAATACTCGGCTTCACAACCCTTAATCTAAAGTAACTCAGTACACCACTTCTGCCCTGTTCCTATATGCACCTATTTTAATGTCTGTTCTCTCTTACTTTAAACATCCGCATAAAGAAGTTGGTACATATACACAATGGACTATTACCCAGCTATAAAAAAGAAACACATTTGAGTCAGTTCCAATGAGGTGGGTGAACCCAGCGCCTATTATACAGAGTGAAGCAAGTCAAGAAGAGAAAGATAAATATCATGTATTAACACATAAATATGGAATCAAGAAAGATGGAACCAATGATGGTATGTACAGGGCGGCAAAGGAGACAGACATGAAGACAGATTTTTGGACTCAGTGGGAGAAGGAGAGGGTGGGGTGGCTTGAGAGAACAGCCCTGAAACATATAGATTACCATATGCAAAGCTGATCGCCAGTGGGAGTTTGATGTATGGTGCAGGGCACCCCAAGCCAGTGCTCTGTGATGACCTGGAGGGTTGGGGTGGCCAGAGAGGTTGGAGGGGTGGGTTCCCCAGGGACGGGGCACATGTATGCCTATGGCCAATTCATGTTGATGTATGGCAAAAACTATCACACTATTAAAAAACAATTATCCTCCAGTGAAAATAAATCAATTGTTTTTAAAAAACACACGAAAGGACAAACCCAAGGTGAAAGCATGCCAAAAGAAGGAAGGAATGTGGTCCTAAGACCACCTTTGAGAAAACAATGTGAAAAGCAAGAGCCGTAAACAGAAATCAGCCCAGGCCGTCTATTCCACCCTTCTCTCTTGATGGCCATCACCCTGGTTCCTCCTTGAGAGTACAATTCTTCTACCACTTCCTGAGTTATAGAAACCCCAGAAGTGGCCAGCTGCTAGGAATAAAGATGGAACTCTTACGGTAGGAACAAACAAAACATCATACCTCAGAAATCATTTTGCCACACATGCAACAAAAATTCAAAATGCTCTCCTCAATAATTATCAAATGTTAAGATAATCTTCAGTGAAACAGATGGAATAAATCACTGTGAAATATTTACACATTTATTGGGGCTGCAGCAACTTCCCAGACAGTCTGAAATCCCAGAGTGATATTCCTCACCATGCAGCAGAGATTCTGGGGGAGTCATTACCACATCTGAGAAGCTCTGCTATTTCTATTTGGTCCTCAGGAACAGAGAAGGGCATTCTGATGGATGACTTCCAAATCAATGAGATCTTCTGTTTGTGGAAACAAGATATGCCGCAGGAAAATCAAGCTCATATGTGAGTAAATTGTGGTGCCTCACATCGCTTTATGGGAATTGACATCCATTGATTTTTTGAAAGTACACGCTTTACCAGAACTCAAGAATGTTTTTAAACAAGGTTTTCTCATACAGTATCATCAGCTTCCATCACTCTAAAATGAGATTCAATTAACATGTCCCAAATGCCGGAGGGGTTGGCAGTAGTGACTACATTTAGTGCAGTCAATGCATAGAAATTAAAATGTTTGCTCTCCATAGCACTGAGTTACATATGATATGCCTCTTAACTTCTCTAATTTTGCATCTTAGGAACCTTGAGAATTATGGTTTCTTATGGTCGGTCATACATATCAACATATTTTAAAGACAGGTTTCCTGGTAGATCACATAATATGAAGACAGAACAATCAACTCATAACAAAAGTGAGCAGGTTCCACATCCAACCCTTCTTTCTTGTCAACTGCCTCATTGAAATTAAGCTTCCTGGAAGAGATCATCTTTGAGGAGGAGAGAAGTGTAGTTTGAAAAGATGAAATGAAATATTCTTCAAGCTATGTAACAGCAACCTCCAGTTCTGTCAGCTAAGAAGTATAAGATAAAATAAGATCTAAGCATTGTGCAACCTTGCCTATAATATTTAGTGGCTTCATGAGCATAAGCAAAATACCATGATATGAGGGAAAACAGAAAGTAAATAGCAATGAACTGCAGTGTGAAGTGTGAGGTCAGTATAGCTAACGGCCACATTATTGCACATGAATTTGAGCAAACTCTGGAAGAAAGTGGAGGACGGAGGAGCCTGGCAAGCTACAGTCCATGCGATCTCAAAGAGTCAGCACGACTCAGTGACTGAAAAACACGTTATTTTCAGAATAAAGCTTAACATGTGAATTGCTAATTTCAAATAACCTAATTCATTGACAGAGATAAATTCACATACAGATATTAATCAACTGTTTTCATTGTATAGTCGCTCAGTCATGTCCAGCTCTTTTGTGACCCCGTGGACGATAGCCCACTAGGCTCCTCTGTCCATGGGATTTCTCAGGCAAGAAGACTGGAGTGAGTTACCATTTCCTTCTCCAGGGAATCTTTCTGACCCAGAGACTGAACCTGTGTCTCCTGTATTGGCAGGAGGATCCTTTACCACTGAGCCACGAGGAATGCCCCAAAAAAGATAATTAGGAGAATCTATATATTTGGCAAATATTAATATATACTCCTAAGTAAACCTTGGATCAGAGAAGAAATTTAAATGAAAATTAGAAAAAAATTACACCCTAAAACGTGCCTCCCTAAAGGCCATAGTATGGCTTTGTTTCTTACTTGCACATTAAATAAATGAAATCACAGACTACAGTTTCTGGTATTGCCAGAATGTTTCACAGTGATTGATGTTTTGTGGTGATATCCTACAGATATCAATAATAAATTTTGGCAAAAATATTAAAAAGAACTATTTGAAAGTAATAAGTAGTCACCAAAGACAGGAAGAAACCCAAAAGATATTTGATTTTTGATACAAAAATGAACCACCTGGATGAGATCTGTGATGACAAAGCTTTTCTCTGAAGGCAGCCGTCAGTCCATACAGTGCTGTGTGGGAGAATTAGAGCAGAAAGCCACACAAGCTTGAGATGTCTGAGAAAAAGAATTTGGAATTGCCAGAGGATCTAAAAACTAAGGGAAAATCCCAAGGAAGACATAGGCAGATCTCCCCCAGTCTGCACATGTTCTTCCCTAAATCCTTGGCTGACTTCTGAACAGCTGAGGTACAGGGGAGATTTTAAGGAGCAAACAACAAAGCCAGAGCTGAGAGGCTGAAAGAACTGGGTGTAGGTTTCAACTTTTTGTCCACCACTGAAGAAACAACTTTCGATTTGCGTTCCAACAAATTCGAGGCGATTTGTAAACACTTTGGGCTTCCCATAAAAATCAAAGAAGGGCCATGCCTCAAAAATAAAATATATGTGTCAAGACTAAGCTGTCTAGCCATCAGACTAGGCTAAGTACAAAATCAACAGTCTCACTCATAAAATGAAAAGCCGATACAAGTTCAGTGTAGTAAGCCAGTAATTTACCTGTCCACCGGATCAATAAGCAACACTCCTCAGAGGAAGGTTCTATAATTAAGTTCTCTGCAACAAATAATGCACAATACCCAATACACACTTGAGAGGATAAAACCTAGGCACGTGAAGAAACAGGAAAATGTGACCCATACTCCAATGAAAAAAATAATGTCTAGAGAAGACTTCAAAATGTGACATTCTGTCTCAAAAAAATAGTGAAGTCCACCACGCTTCCTCAAAAAGAAAAAGAAACAAGAAATCTGGAAATAAATAGGTTGGATATGTAACCCAAAGCTAAGAATGTCAACATATAATATCCATGTATTACCCCTTCAGTGGATGAATAGATAAAGAAGTCATCTGTTCATATATATGAAATCCGTGAAACATAGTTATAAGCAAGATGTAAACATTATAATGAGTGAAATGAGAAAAAGAATATTATGACTCATCCTGGTTCCCAACTGATGCACAATCTAACGTCTTCACTATGGCTTGCAAAGCTCTGCTTGGTCAGCCTTTCCATTTTGTAAACGTCTGTCCTCTTCCGTTCCTCTTCTCTTTCCTCACTCCAGTCCAGCCCCGCTGGCCTCCTCTCTGGTCCTATAACTGCCAGGCAGCGCTGAGGGATTTCACCTAGGATCTTGCCTTCAAAATGAATTGTGAGTATAACCTTCTCTCAACACCATATCTGGCACTCCTTCTCCTTACCGTTTGTTTTTCTATTTATATTTATTAAATTATCATCATGTTTACTTTTGTTATTTATCTTCCATCTCCCTCTGACCACACTACAAGCTCCACAAAGACAAGAATCTGCCCATTTTATCCCCCGGGTGTATCCCAAACACCTAGAACAGTTTCTGGCTCATAGTAGGTACTCAAATATATATTAATTAATACAGTTGGAAGTTGGAAGGCAGAGATGCAATGTGAAAATGCTAATTTTTGCCATCTTTTATGCTAGGGAGTCAAAATTGCATAAAATTCATTATACATTTTTAAATGCAGTCGACAACATCTTATGATTTCCATAATGTGTGTGTGCGTGCATGTGTGTGTGTGTGTGTGTGTGTGTGTTAACTCACTTCAGTCATATCTGACTCTTTGCGACCCTATGGACTGTTGCCTGCCAGGCTCCTCTGTCCATGGGGATTCTCCAGGCAAAAATACCAGAGTGAGTTGCCATGCCCTCCTTCCCGGGGACCTTCCCCACCCAGGGGTTGAACCTAGGTCTCCTGTGGCTCCTGCCTTGCAGGCGGAGTCTTTATCTCTGAGCCACTGGGAAAGCCCATGCTTTCCATAAGATTATCTCAGTACTTATCTGAAATCCTTCATTTTCTATTTTTCTGATAAACTCATATGAAATATTTTTAATTCATATTATTTTTACAAGGATGTGCGTACATGATCTCATTTTTATAAGCTTATCTCTCTCTATGCCAGCAGAAAGACATCATCCTTCCCTCAGCGTATCTGCATAGGGACATATCTGACCTGACACTCACTTAATATTAACAAAGGTTATTTCTGGAGGCTAGTATTTGAACATTTTTCGTACTTTCTTCTTTGAACCTGTTTGCATTAATTGCATTAATTTATAATAAATATTTATCAGTGGTAAAAATTACAAAGTTAAATTTAAAAGATAAATTACTGCCTAATGAAGTATCTCTACCCAAATGTCCCCAAAGCAGCTCATATTCAACATGTACTCAAAACAGAAATTGACTACCCTCATCCTATTTACCCCAAGCTTGTTTTCTTGTGCTTCATTGAGGATGAGGCCTGCTTATCAAATTGCAACTTGAAATTTAAATCTCTCTTTGACTCTTTCTGACTTAACAAGGCACCTAGTTACCAAGCGTTCCTTGTTTATAACTTTAATTAGTGTCAGAGCCATCTCGGCTCCTCAATCCCATCGCTGTGATCAAAAACCCTGTGCAGGAAGTAGTCCACATTCCTTCATTCATCACTCAAATATCTGACCGTTTGTCCTTAACCTCAGTCACTGCCTCTCCCCAGCCTAGACACCCTTCTTGAAGTCGTAAAAGTCTGGGCAATTGGCCTACATCTAGGCTTTCCTGTATTTTGTTAATTTTGTTTTCTCCTCTCTTTGTATTTAGTCAAGTATCCAAAATTTCTAACATGTCTCCAAGGACAAAAGAAAACAAGGAAAGATTTCTGTCTGTCCGGGTTTTTTGTCTTTTTCCCCCTCGATATAGAAGTTTGACAGGAGCTAGAGTACATGAAGACGGTCAAGAGAGGAGGTAGGTAGACCGCTCGGAAGGGAAACCAAGGGCGAACCTCTGAGAAACAAGACGCAATCAAAGTGTGTGTTCCAGTGCGCTTGGTCGCTCACTCATGTCCAACTCTTTTGCGACCCCATGGTCTGTAGCAGGCTCCTCTGTCCACAGGATTCTCCAGGCAAGAATACTGGAGTGGGTTGCCATTTCCTCCTCCAGGGGATCTTCCCGACCCAGGGACTGAACCCAGGTTTCCTGCCTGGCAGGCGGATTCTTTACCACTGAGTCACCCGGGAACCCCTTCTAGGGTTACATCATCTGCTTAATTGGCTGACCCTGCCACTTGGTCTGTTGCCAGGATGTCACTGTTCCAGTTTTGGAAGGTGTATGTTTTATTAGAAAGGTTGGTACCTTGAACTTTGTTTCTCAAAGTACCATTGCACATGAAGTTCCTGACCTGATTGACATATAATTGGCATGTAACGACCAGGCGCTTGACCCCCTCTGTGGCTGGTCCCGCCAGCCACAAAGCCACATCTAGGGCATCCCTCATGGATGAGGGGTCTGGCTGTGGTGGACAGGACCAGTTACCCTCTGAACCACCAGGGAAGCCCCTCTTCAAGACCAGGACAGACGATGGGAATCCAGGCAGTTGCAGGGAGCTATTAGAAGTCAAAGTGAAACCATGCTCAAGGACACACGAGGCTGGGACTGGTGATAAATCTGGGATCAAGAAGGGAGGTGGGGGAGATTTGCTGAGCAAGAACAGTAAATGCCACTCATGTAGCAACACTGATAGGCGAGGCAGGGAGGAAAGGTGAGGATGGATGATTTATATGATCAAGACGGAGGAATCTTGCCTATGGACATCGATCACGGAAACCCCCATGACTGGGGTTTTCACAGCCTGATACAGAGCACGAAGCAAAGGTCCAGTTGAACGTCTGCAAGAAGAGAACGTTCTTAGCCACTTGGTTAGCAAGGACTTCTCTCCTGACTCAACTCTGACGCAAAATATAGAGTAATGAGTAAGAGAAAGCCATGCTCCAGAAGGAATTCATAGGAGTTGGAGCTATGGATTAAATTGTGTCCCTCCAAAAATTTATATATTGAAGTCCTAATCCCCAGTACCTCAGGATGTGCCTTTATTTGGACATACAGATTTTACAGATGATCAATTTAAGATGAGGTCATTCGAGTGGACCCTAGTCTAATAAAAAAAAGTTTCAGGTCTCATTCCAAGGGTTTTTAGTTAATTTGTATCAGAGTGTAGCTGATCTACAATGTCCTGTTAGTTTCAGGTGCTCAGCAAAGTGAATCTGTTACACGTATATTCGCGCTTTTTTAGATTCTATTCCCATATAGGTCATTACAGAGTGCTGAGTTGAGTTACCTGTGCTATACAGTAGTAGGTCCTTATTAGTTACCTATTTTATATGTATAGTAGTGTGTATATACCCTCTCCAGTGTTCTTGCCTGGAGAATCCCAGGGACGGGGGAGCCTGGTGGGCTGCCGTCTATGAGGTCGCACAGAGTCGGACACGACTGAAGCGACTTAGCAGCAGCAGCAGCAGCAGCAGCAGCAGTGTGTATATGTCAACCCCAATCTTCCAATTTACCCCCTGCTTAACCTCTGTTTGTAACCATGTTTGTTTTCTACATCTGTGACTCTATTTCTGCTTTGTCAATAGCTTCATTTGTACCATGTTTTTAGACTCCACATATACATAATATCGTACAATATTTGTCTTTCTCTGTCTGACTTATCTACTTAGTTTGGTAAACTTTAGTTCCATCCATGTGACTGCAAATAGCATTATTCCAACCTTTTCTATCACTGATACTCCATTGTGTATAAGTACCGTATCTTCTTTATCCATTCTTGTGGACATTTAGGTTGCTTCCATGTCTTGGCTATCATACACAGTGCTGCAGTGAACACTGGGACGCATGTATCTTTTCAAATTATGGTTTTTCTCCAGACACAGGCCCAAGAGGGGGATTGCTGGATCATATGGTAGCTCTATTTTAGTTTTTTTAAGGAATAGTCTAATATAATTGTGTGCTCCTACAAAGAGGAAATTTGGACATAGAGATAAACTTGCACAAGAGATAACACCTTATGAAGATAAAGGAAGATACTGAGGTGATGCTGCTATAAGCCAACGACCACCAAAGACCACCATCTAGCCCCCGGAAGTCAGGATAAGCCATGGAACAATCTCCCTCAGGAGGAACCAGTCCTGCCAAACAGCTTGACCTTGGACTTCTACCCTCTAGAACTCTGAGTACCAGTTTGTGGTACTTTGCTATGGCAGCAGGAACAAACTAAGATGGGTGGAAACTGGCAATTAAAAAAGTGACCAAGTAAACAAGCAGTGGATTTCCACCAGCAGTAAGGGCTTTAAAGAACAAGCAGGGAACTTCCCTGGCAGTCCAGTGGCTAAGAACCCGCCTTCCAATACAGGGAAGTTAAACCCTGTTCATGGAGCTGTGAGCTAAGATCCCACGTGCTATGGAGCAGCTGGGCCCATGTGCTGTAGCTACTGAGCCTACACACGCTGGAGCTCACACTCCACAACTAGAGAGACACAGCAAAGACCCATTGCAGCCAGAAACAAAGAAGTAGGTAAATAAATAGAGTTTCAATACCTAAAAAAAAAAAAAAAAAAGGACAAGCAGAGTATTGGGATTAAATGTGGACAGAGTATTTTTTAAACAAGGTCATCAGAAGAGGCTTCTCTAAAGAATGCCATGTGAAGAAGACTTAAATGAAGTGAGGGAATGAACAGTCCTGAAAGCAAATGGAAACTGTTCTGGGCAAAGCAACAGTGAGCCCAAAATCCCGAGGGAGACATGAGGCCCTCATGTCTTCAGGAACATCAAGAAGACCAGAGTGGCTGAAGCAAGACCAGAGCAGAGGTTCAGATTGAAAAGACGGGACCCGGCTCTGCAGAACCCTTTGGAACACAATAGTTCAGGTTTTATTCTGTGTGTAACGGGAACCTTTATGGAGAAGTTGAGCAGAGACTGGCATAATCCGATGAGTTTAGTTTTAGCTGTTCGGTCGTAAAGATTGCTTTGTGGGGACCAAACGATGGCAGGGAAAGGACGGATAGCTGGAGGTAGGCAGTAGCTCAGGTGATATTACGCTGCCGATGGGAGAGGGGCGGTGGTGAGGCAAGAAGATGCCGCAGGAGGTATGGCCATCCTAGGCGAAGGGACGAAGCCTCTTGAAGGGGCTTGAGAAGCCGTCAGGACGAGGGAAGAGTTGGTATTAACACGTGGGTGATCTGGCTGAGATTCTGGCTCTAGGAATAAAACTTCAGATGTAAGGTGGGAGGAGCTGAGTTTCTGAGACACTTCCTGGTTAAGTGAGCCAGGTCAGGGTCAATAGCAGAGGTGTTATTGAGCTTAAAGCACAGTGCACCTTGAGTCCGATGGGAGTAGGTTTTCTGGCATAGAGCTATCAAAGTCGCAGGTATTTCCTTGGCCACCAAGCCTGGAGATCTTGCCAGGAAAGTGGTCTGTGTGTGTACAGGCTTGGGGGGCAGGGGGCAGAGGTCTACACCCTGAATAAGCATAAAGGTGTACACAGCCTGGCTTCTCACTGCCAGTGGGAAGCTGGAGATACAGTGTGAAATGAGTCCCTTGGTGTCTGTCTGATCCAACAGACCTGATGCCCACACCTACCTGAGGCTCCGAGGGAACCTTGTTTTTTTTAAAAAGGAGCTGGTATCCCAGGGCTTGCACACCTGCGTATGTGAAACGGTTTAATTCCTCCGAGCCTCAGTCACTGCATCTGTAAATTGGAGGTGATAATACCTTCCTCACAAGGAGATAGACTGTCTCTCTCTGTTAACAATGTCACAGTCTTACTCTTCCAAACTTGACATACGACACAAATAATTTAAGTCCCTGGTGACCCTCTCTAAGAAGCCAAACTGTAATCTATTGAGGGTGTAAAAATTTATAGAGAATAAATGATTGAGGAGCTGAGATGATGCATCTGTGTCTCAGCCAGCTCTTGATGATACGAGTACACGCTTGAAGATCCAAAGAGAATCTGGCTCACTCACGTTAGAACACAAATTCGATTTTTTTTTAAAGAGAGTGCCCATTTTCAAATTTAGTCCCACTTTGAAATCAGTGAGTTGCAACTGATTTGTGATTAGTTGTGTTTGTATACAAATGGTCTTGAACCACAAAACTAAAGGGCATACCCAAGAAATAGTGATGGTCATCATCCTAATAAGCGACAACATGACCCGGAAAACAAACTCATGGTTCCCAAAGGGGAAAAAGGGTGGGGAGGGATAAATTAGGAGTTTGGGATTAGCAGATACACACCACCATGTATAAACTAGATAACCAACAAGGCCTTGCTCTATAGCACAGTGAACTATACTCAATATCTTGTAAAAACTTATAAGGGAAAAGAACATGAGAAAAGAATATATGATTCACAGGAAGTGTATATTGTATATCTGAAGCTAACACAACATTGTAAATCAACTCTACTTCAATAAAATTAAATTCAAAAAATATTATGAGTCACTGAGGAAGCAAAAAGGACCCAAGCATTGCCTCTCTGTAGAAAAGGGTTTGCTCGGAGGTTTATCTAGAGTTGATTAACCCAAGAGTATTTTATTAAAGACTCACAGAGATCAATGTTTTTAGACATATAGAGAATGTTTAACTGATTGCCACAAAATGACTAAGCTGTAGTTAGTTAGCAACCATAGGATGGTAAACCAAACCAACCCTTGTTAAAAGGTGAAGGTGAAATATCCATCTCCCTACCTCCCTACATCCCGATGCTCCTCAAATACCCTATTTCTACCCCCTACTTTATTCTCCCACGAAATCATCTCAGGTCTGGCCTTATGTTCAGGACATATATCCCCCCTCCCCCCACCCCCGCAGTCTCTTCCTGCAATCACATAAGTGTTCTTATTTTTAATCAACTTTTATTGGAGTACAGTTGCTTTACAATGTCATGTTAGTTTCTGCTGTACAGCAAGATGAATCAGCTATACGTGTACATATATCCCCTCTTCTTGGATTTCCCTTCCATTTAGGTCACCACAGGGCACTGAGTGTAGTTCCCAGGGTTCTACACTAGGTTCTCACTAGTTACCTATTTTATCCAGAGAATCAGGAGTGTATACGTGTCCATCCCAGTCTCACAGTTCATTCCATCCCTCCCCTGCTTTCCCCCTTGGTATTCATATATTTGTTCTCTACATCTGTCTGTGTCTCTATTTCTGCTTCGTGAATAAGTTCATCTAGAAGTCTTGCTACTTCTAACTTTATGCTAAAGAATAGCAAGCCTCTCATGCCTTCAGTCTCCTTTCTCCCACATCCAAGGGTAATACTGTCTCGACCTCTAACCCCATAGATCCGTGTTGCTTGTTTTTGTATGTGCTGTTTCGTGTCTGGCCTCTTTTACTCAACATTAACCTTGTTGTGGCAGATCATTCATCCTAATTAATGCACACAGTTACATTGTGTGGCTAGACCACGATTAATGTACCCATTCCACCCCCTGGTGGACCTTTGGATAGTGTCCAGGTTGGATCTATTATGAATGGTGCTACCAAGGACTTTCTAGTTCAAATCTTTCAAGGAACTCAGTTGATGGATTTGTTAGGTCTTTACCCCGGACTTGAATGACTGGGTCATAGGCCACATGTATGTTTAGCTTGAATCATTCTTGTAAGTGGTTACACCATCCTTCAGACTTTTAATATGGCTTCACATTCAAAAGCCTGAACAGTTGGCCCGGTGTCTTCAACAGAAGAAGACGCAGAATTCAGATCTTCCGAGTCCAAGTCCAGTGCCTTTCACATTCACTAAGTTCTAAACCCTTCATACTAAATACCTTCCTCTTACCAATACTTGGCTCTTTTTCCTTTACTGCCTCTCAGATGCATGGACAGCTTAGTTGTTCCTGGGGCTATTCTCCCCAGGGTATTTTTGTCTCAAAGAGGGTCCTTGGAGACTCCATAGAATAATTCTAATTGTGGGATTTTCAGGTTCCATAAAAGCTCAATCCACAAGAAAGGACGGGAGAAAGGAGAGAGGGAAGATGTTTCAGAGAGAACTGTGCAGACTCTCTCAAGTCCCTAAGACTGTTGCTCTGAAAAGAGCCATTCCTGATGGAGCACAACCAGAAACAGAAAGCTCACTTCTCATCATGTGAACTTCAGAGCAAACACCTTGCAATGTGTGTACGTGTGTGTGTGCACTAAGTTACTTCAGTCGTGTCTCAGTGACCGTTTGGACTGTAGTCTGCCAGGCTCTTCTGTCCATGGGATTCTCCAGGCAAGAATACTGGAGTGGGTTGCCATGCCCTCCTCCAGGGGATCTTCCCAACCCAGGGACCTGCAGTGGCCGGCAGGTTCTTTGCCACTAGCGCCACCTGGGAAGCCTGCAAACCCCTTGGAAAGCTATTAAACTCTCACTTCTCCAAAACCATGTATCTCTACCGGAACCAGAGGAAAGAAAGGCTGAGCCATTCAACACATGAGCCTCCATTTCTCCATCAGGAGGCCAGGAACAGAAACCGGCTGCTGTCTTCTTGAAGGAGGCCTCGTTATCTGAGCCCCGGGCATGAAGAAGCTGAGCAGGAAAGACTGAGGAAGATGACGTCAGAAATCGAGCCCCAGCCTCCCGACGGCTCACTCAGGTGTGCGTCTCTTCCCCGATTCTGTTTCGTGATTAAAGCAGATGATTTTTTTTTTTTTCATATTTAGATCTTTCTTCTTCATCCTGGTCTGCTGCCTGAATTTGAATGCAGCTGAGTTAAGGGTATTAATTAATTGTGAATCACTCCCAAACTTGAATAGCAGGCCTCCAGAGCCTAATGTGCAAATTTATGTAAAAACAATGTGAAAATTAGAAATGCGTTGGCACATTTTTTTTTTAAACCAGAACAGTAGCGCTCCAGTCTAGTCAAACAGACTGCTCATTTGCAAGCTGTCTATATGCAAAGCATTCAGCCCCTGGGAGCCTCAAACCTCCTTAGCAAGTCGTCTGAAATTTGAGAAGAGCTTTGCTCCTCAGCCTGGTTTTCTCTCCCTTCACGGGTCTCTCCTGTGGACCAAGGGCTGGGAGGCTTGCACCTGGCAACTCCAGGCACGGCCAGAACACATAGCCCATCCTGGGAAAAGTCCTAGTACTTCCACACAAGCCACAAGACCCTGATTCCCCTTCCCAGACCAGACTCGGAGGAGTAGATGCTATGTGCCCGCGGGTCCTGGGCTAGCTCTCAGACTCTCCCGGGCGATGCTGGAGGTCAGAGCTGGGCAGCTGCTTGGAAAGCCGATCATCGACCTTAGGTAGGAGTGTGTCAAGTTCACGATTTTACAGCTCTGCACCGGGCATCCCTCCCCTCCCCTGGCTTGGCTTAAGGGAGTGGGAGGGTGGGGAAGAGCCCTCAGGGCAGTGCCAAGGTGTAGCAGCAGGGGGCACATTCCTGTTGTCAGCGCTTGGCTGGCTGGCAGTGAGCCAGAAGGGGTCAGAGGTCAGAAGATGCTCAGAGCCAGCCGGCAAGGCAGGGCATGTCATTCCACTCCCAGGAGCTGGAGTGGGGAGCCCGGATGGGAATGAGCTAGCTCTAATCTTTTAGATAGTCTAGTCAAGACTATGGTTTTTCCAGTGGTCATGTATGGATGTGAGAGTTGGGCTATAAAGAAAGCTGAGCGCAGAAGAACTGATGTTTGTGAACTGTGGTGTTGGAGAAGACTCTTGAGAGTCCCTTGGACTGCAAGGAGATCCAACCAGTCCATCCTAAAGGAGATCAGTCCTGGGTGTTCATTGGAAGGACTGATGTTGCAGCTGAAACTCCAATATTTTGGCCACCTGATGAGAAGAGCTGACTCATTTGAAAAGACCCTGATGTTAGGAAAGATTGAGGGCAGGAGGAGAAGGGGACGACAGAGGACGAGATGGTTGGATGGCATCACCGACTCAATGGACATAGGTTTGGGTGGACTCCGGTAGTTGGTGATGGACTGGGAGGCCTGGCGTGCTGCGGTTCATGGTGCCGCAGAGTCAGACACGACTGAGCAACTGAACTGAACTGAACTGAATCTTTTAGCTTCGGGAAGGGGAACGGTGACGGCAGAGAAGGAGGCCTCCCAGGACTGGCAGGCAGAGCCCATAAGCCCACACACATGGGGAAGGCAGGAATGGAACAATCCAAGAGGGGTAGGCAGTCATGGACCCAGCCGCCCAGGGAAGGCTACCCAGGAGCAGGCTCTTGGGACCAGCAGGGACCGTGAGTCCCTGTCACCCTTTGAGGACATGGCTCAGGGTTTTCCCAGCAGCTCAACCCCAGAGGGGTCGTGGTCAGGGACCCCAGCAGCTGGGACTTCTGACTCAGTTGACTCTGTTGCTGGCTTAGTGGCTGGCACCCCCATCTCTCACCGCCCCCACCCCTACTGCCCACAGCTCCCATTCACTCAAGTTATGACAAAGTTAGATTTCCCACATCGAGTTGCTCTATAAACGCTGTTTGCAGTAAGTTCTTCAGTACGAAAGTAACTGGTAAATTGATTTTCACCAGCTTGGGTGCAGTTGGCGACACCCTAATGTGGGTATTGAGACCAGTGTGATGCCTAGATCAGCAACCTCACCTTGAACTGGGAGCTCGTCAGATATGCAGACGCCTGGGGCCCGCCCCAGCCTTCCAGACTCAGAATCTGCATTTTAACAAGACCCTCTGTGATTCCTGAGTCCTCAGAGTTCAGAGAAACCCTTTTTTAAGGTATTTCTCTTAGTCTCCACCAGGCTAAACTGAGTTTCAGCTTTCCAGTTAATATCTGCTGGGCTCAGACAGTAAAGAAGCTACCCGCAACTCAGGAGACCTGGATTCAGTCCCTGGGTTGGGAAAATACCCTGGTGAAGGGAATGGCAACCCACTCCAGTCTTCTTGCCTGGAGAATCCCATGAACAGAGGAGCCTGGCAGGCTACAGTCCATGGGGTCACAAAGAGTCAGACGTGACTGAGCGACTAACACTTTCATCTTACACTTCCACCCTTGAATAAAGCACCTCATTTCCTAGACCCTTAGTCCTCATCTGTAAAATGGGGATGCTAATGCTATTTAAGGTGTTAAATTGAATACTAAACTAGAGTTTGTCTTATAAATTACAAATCACAATCAAAACATTCAATTTTATTCTTGGGCTGCACCCTGACCCAACAATTGGGTTGTAAAGCTTTGAGAACAGGAAGAATTTCTGCTCTCCTTTTTTATCTTCTTTGAACCCTAAGGACAGCATTCTGCTTCAGAACCTCAGATCCCTATCCCCGCCCCCAAAATTTTTAATTCCAGTTCCTGACACCCATCACTTTGACCTACTCCTCTGAGGTTCATCTCTCCAGAAAATTGTATTATCTCTCTGGCCACGAAGCCCTTTGTTACCATGGTGATGCATAGATAATTATAACTGATGGGGCTTTCCTGGCCAGCCTTCCCACCAGACAACACAGAAAACATCCTACCCTTCTGTGTGTTACTCTCCCACAGGTGTGCAACAAGACCCTACAAGTTTCTCAAACTTAAATATTCCTTCCACGATCACTATAGACCAACACACACAGACAAGATCAATGTGGAAGGAAAACTATTTGGGGAGGAACTTGGTGGTCTGGGTTCTAGCACAAAGTCTGATACTGATCAGTCATTTGTCTCAAGGCAGTGGACTCCTCAGGACCCAGTCCCCGCCTATTGCACAGAGATGAGACAGGCCCCTTCTGTAACAGTCCGAGTTGATTTTAAGTGTCACTTAGCTGAGATTATTTAACAAAGCTTTCCAGCATTAAACATTAACACAGCTCTTTTTATAATGCACAGTTCGTTATCATGCTAATAAATGATTAATTAGAATTCTCTGTCTGGACCAATAATTTGGCAGGGCTTTTATGATTCATAATTTGTGCTGTGTTGTAAGGTTACCTCTCGAAACTGACATTCTAGCATTTATTGTTTTTTATTGCCTCTCTGAGGAGGCTTTGGAAGGAGACACCAGGTGACACATGTTTGAAAAGGGTTTAAAAGTTGGATGCAGCTGGAGTGGACGGTATTTATCCAGTAGGAGCAGTGGGCTGGAACTGCTGTGGACCTCAGTGAGCGTTTGAGCAGAACAGCCAGCAATGGATAACTCAATGGTCTGTTTGGCCAATGCAACAGTCTGCAATGGCACGTCCTGTCTGGTACCAGAAAGCAACTTCAACGCCGTTCTAGGTGCTGTCCTGAGCGCCGTCCTGACCACCCTGTTGGCTCTGGTGATGTTCTCCATGGGGTGCAACGTGGAACTCAAGAAATTCCTCGGGCACATAAAGCGGCCATGGGGCATCTGCATTGGCTTCCTCTGCCAGTTCGGGATCATGCCCCTCACGGGATTCATCCTCTCCGTGGCGTTTGACGTCATCCCCATCCAAGCTGTAGTGGTCCTCATCATGGGATGCTGTCCGGGAGGGACTGCCTCCAACATCTTGGCCTATTGGGTGGATGGCGACATGGACCTGAGGTAAGATTTGTAAACCTCCCAGTATCACATTAATGGCATTGAATTAACCTTCTCAGTAGCCTGTGGCGTCGTGAATGCCCGTCTGCTCTGCCATGGATATGGGGTCCAGCTGAGACAAGAGACAAAATGCCTTTAACTCGCCTTCCTGCCCGGCTGCTGAGCTGTGTGAATTTATGGGTTCTATTCTGTGTTCATGTTTTTGAATCTAACTCAGTTAATTGCTGTTTCTCTTTGGGAAAAGAGTCCAAGTTTTTCCAAAAAAGAAATTCTTTCCGACCCAGAAGCTACACCTGAAAAACTTTTCCTTGGTATCAGGAAAAACAAAAACAAAAACTTTCTTTGTGGTGTTGAGTCCTGAATGCAATCATGAAGTCAAACTGTCCAGTAAACATCAGACCCTAGGATGAGACCATGACCAAACACAGCCAGTGTTTTTGGACCAGCTTTCTCTTGGTATAAACTCTAAAATAACATTTTTTTAATGTACATTTGCTTCACTTCTACTGGTATTAAATTAAAAAAAAAAGACTATAGCAGTTTTTTAAAAAATTAGGCTTAACTTCCTATAAAACAAACAGAGGATGGTTTCTCTGCTTCCCACAGAGTAATCTTAATTGCAATGTTTGTCCATTTCATCCTACGCTAATCTGAACTAGCATTGAGGGGGAAAAAAACTAATTGGAATAAGGTGAAGCATTAATGGGAGGGGACCAAGAATTTTAAGGCTACAAGTTGAGTAGACAAATACATTTTTCCTTCCCTCACCATTCCTCATTTCCCGTGAAAGGTGTGCATTTCTGCAAACCAGCTGGGTATCAGGGTAATGTGTGCTTATTAAACCCTGAGCAGTAGGCAACAGGCTCTGTTCACCCCCTCAGCAGCAACACTCAGAGAGACACTCACGGTGGAGAAATGTAATCACTGCAAACTGTCAAACTGGATTCCGGATTGACCCAGCACCAAGTGGGCACGTGGGAGCCTGCCACCTCAAGCTCTGCTGGTGCCCATTTCTCCAGAAGCTTTAGAAAAATCCCACCAACCGTATATCTTCACGTTACATCTCTCTCACATAAGGAAGTACCATCTCTTCCCTGTAACAGATTTTTTTTTTTTTTTCCTAATGAAAGTCCTGTGAAGAGCAAAATGGCAAGTGCTATTCAGGTTTAGTTAATCTGTGAACCGCCATATAGCAATAAGGCCTCCTTACATTTCAGCTTAGTGTGACCCGGATGGAGGCACAGGGGTGGGAATCTACAAGCAAGTCGAGGGGGGTGAAGTGAGTTGAAGGCAGGACTTTGCCACCAAACAGCTTTTATGTAATATTACGTAATGCAATTTTTCAACAAAATGAAAGAGCCTGTATCTCCACGTAAGGCTACACGTGTGATCGTCTGTAAGACAGAAAAGTGTGTTTGGTGCTGAGTTGATCAGCTTTGGGGGTAGATTCCTTTCTGGGGGCTGAGACAGTAAAACCTTACCTAAAGGTTCTCACTCACACTTAAAGGAAATTCTATTTCTCTGGAAACAGGAGATGGTTATGTAATCTTGCTTCCCTTGCATAACAATTCCTGTAAGAAATAAAAATATTAAGAAAGAAGAGAGCCAGAAGTAGAGTTTGAAATTGCAGGGGAAAACCCCCCAGCTGAATCAGGGTAGATGAATCCTTCAGCAAGTCAGAAGAAGTCCTCTTATAGGACTGCGGTATTGAAAATTAATCTTCATCCTGGAAAGTGTGCACTCCACTGATCCCCTTGTCTTACGAACAACACCAGTACCCGCCCAGGGCAGTCATCATACCTCTAGCAATTTCACCTCTCTGGAGCTCAAACAAGACCCAGTGAAAGACGTGGCACAACCAAAGTAAATCCTGCTTGATCTCATGAACGTTCTTCACACAGGACCTACTTGCTTGCCCAATTCTCAAGATTTGCTGTGCTTTTACCCAGCACAGAAACAGGAAGTTGGGGGTGGGGGGGCAAGCTATTAGAGGGGCAGGATTGTGTCTCATGGCAGTAAGCTTCCGCCAAATCCTGACCTCAATTTAAAGATTCAAATGCCTCCAAAGAGAAGAAGACAACTCACAAAACATAGCAGCTCTTCTTTTTTGTGACCCCATGGACTGCAGCCCCGAGGCTCCTCTGTCCATGGCATTCTCCAAGCAAGAATACTGGAGTGGGTATCCCCTTCTCCAGAGGATCCCAACCCAGGGATCAAACCCAGGTCTCCTGCATTGAAGGCAGATTCTTTACTGTCTGAGCCACCAGGAAAGCCCTCAGTTCTTTTAGGGACAGTCAGCTCTATGAACCCATCACCCAGAAGACACCACTGCATTTTAGTGGAAGAAGTAATACTGTATCAGGAATAATAATCCTTGAAAAGAGGTTAATTTATACCACGATGAAGGCAATGAATTGCATTATGCCTTGCATCTGTTAGAGGAAAAACTGTTGAAATATTTTTCTTTAGAAAATATATTTTAGAAAAGTATACTTCTAAATATATTTTCTAACTTCAGAAAAATAGATTTTCTTTAGAGCAAATTAAGAAAGTGACATCTCAGCTATTGGGAAACAATTTGCCAACATTTTTTATTCTTTCCTCGTGAGCAGTGGATAACTAAAGGCTCATGATCATGTGTGTGGATACAGTTCTATCTAACCTTTGTATTTCCAGTTCTGTCCTCTGGGGACTTAAATTCTAGCAATGGCAGCTGAGATGTGATTGATTATACCAACAGGTACCTGCGCTAGTTGACCAGATACCACGGAACAGGAGCAAATCAATGTCATTTGGCTTTCACTTCCCTGGGTGTGGTTTCAGGGGGAAATCAAATTCTCTCTCCCTCACCCCATCATCTCTTCCAAAACCTGGGAAAGTGAAAGTGAAATCACTCGGTCGTGTCCAACTCTTTGCAATACCATGGACTGCAGCCTACCACGCGTCTCTGTCCATGGGATTTTCCAGGCAAGAATACTGGAGTGGGTTGCCCTTTCCTTCTCCAGGGGATCTTCCCGACCCGGGGATCGAACCCGGGTCTCCCACATTGCAGGCAGAAGCTTTACTGTCTGAGACGCCAGGGAAGTCATTGATTTGCAGTCTCTGGTGACTACACACACACACACACACACACACACACACACACACACATTACAAAACAGAGACCTTGCTAATAGAATCCTTGCCCACTGACGTAGTAGTTCAGCTCCTTCACTCCAGTCTAGAAAGTTGTCGTGGGGATCTGCTCAGGAAACAGGTGTTTTCACCTGTTCTAGCCCTGTCACGGGTGCATTAGGCACAGAATGTCTCGGGGAGAAACAGAGGTGTTTTCAGGTGAATTAGCCAGAGGCCTAGGCTCATGGTTCTGGGGGTGAACACAGGGAGCCCAACCCCCTGTGTCTGCTCTATACGCAAAGTCGCCCTGTTTTTGAATCTCCCTTTCTTTAACACTGGCTTGGGCACACTGCGCAGGCTTCCCTGGTGGCTCAGGCCTTAAAGAATCCACCTGCAAAGCAGGAAACTGCCTGAAGTGCAGCAGATGGAATTTCAGTCCCTGGGTGGCGAAGATCCCCTGGAGAAGGAGTGGCCACCCACTCGTATTCCTGCCTGGAGAATCCCATGGACAGAGGAGACTGGCGGACTACAGTCCATGGGGTCCCAAGAGCCAGGCAAGACTTAGCAAGTAAACCACTGCCATACCACCCAAGGACTTATACTTCCCGTTTTCTTTTTTCTCACTTCTTTGGGGAATTGCTGCCTGTGCACCCGTTCTCCTGTTCCCCCCTAATTCCTTTATTGCTATGCACAGTCAACACTCCCTTCCATCATTTTCTAGGAAAGTAGGAAATTTTCTAGAAAAGTAGGGAAAGTTTCTAGATTTTCCTACCACCTCCTTTATTCTTTATCCAGGTGCCATTATATTTTTTTATCTTCCAGCTTTGTGTTCACTGTTATTTTAGTTGTTCTAGACTGACCCTCGGGCTTATCACAAATTCAAAGCAGTTCCTCCCATTTCAACCACATGTATGTCCAGCTCTCATTTAAGAATTAATTCAACACTATATGAATTTCACTCTATTTTTCACCTCAAAAGAACCAAGCCTTGCCTCTCTCTGCAGCATTTCTTTTTATTTACTGGTAAACACTTAGTAGACACTGTTAGGAGCCACTCACAGTATAAGCTCAGTTTAGTTCAGTTCAGTCGCTCAGTCATGTCTGACTCATTGTGACCCCATGGACTGCAGCACACCAGGCCTCCCTGTCCATCACCAACACCCGGAGTTTACTCAAACTCATGTCCACTGAGTCGGTGATGCCATCCAACCAGTGTATTTTAATCCTCAAACTAATCCTCTGATAGGTTAGTATTAATGCTATTACTTTCTGCATTTGATAAATGATGAAATTAAGGCTCCAAACCTTGACAGAGGTAATAGTCAGTGTATGTGAGAGTCCAAATCAGAATCCAGATCTATCCATTTATCCCTGTCCAGACTCCGAGCCTCCGTTCCATGCTGATTCTATGTCATCGCTTCCACTGTCCAGCCTCACCTATATTCACTTCTTTTGCTGTTTCAAATTTGGTGTTTCATTTCTAATATGATTACAGTCTTTTGCAATTTTTATCACTGACTTCACCAAGTTCCTCAACATTCACTGAATTCTCACTTATTGCTTTCTTTCAATTCCAAAAGCAAAACAAGAAGGAAAAAACATTTTCCCTGGTAGTGAACAGGGCTAAGACAGGAATTTAAACCAAGTTTCTTTTTTCTCTTATCTTATGTTTTCTCTTATTCCAAGGTAAACACAAACACACGGTATAGTATTTCCAATGCTGACCTCTTTGCTGTTTATTGTTGTTGCTCTTGTTCAGTCACTCAGTCGAGTCTGACTCTTTGCAACCCCATGGACTGCAAAACGCCAGGCTTCCCTGTCCTTCACCACCCCCCGGAGCTTACTCAAACTCATGTCCATTGAGTTGGTGATACCATCCAACCACCTCGTCCTCTGTCGTCCGCTTCTCCTCCTTGCTCTTTGCAGAACGTCTGATTTTTTATATAAAATGACCTTTTCCTTTTGTTAATTTATCCTCCTACGTTGCTCCTTAAAATCACTTATCTGAGTTGGTTTTCATCTCATTTCGAGTAGTTCAACCCTTCCATTCTCGTGCCCTCTGCAGTGATTTACCACTCCCGGTGGCCACTAAATCTAAACCGTCCCCTTCTCCAGCTCCTGCCTTGGCCCTCCTCCTGGCCTCTGTGAAACTGCTCTTGCCAAACTCAAAACCAGGATACAACTTCACAAATTGTCTTGGCAATGAGTCAGAATTGAAGCTCTTACAAAGAAATTTGAAAGAAAAATAAGGAGAGAAACAGACTTCCTCTCAAAAGGTGTTCTCTTGGTTGAAAACAAAAAGGACTCACCTTTCTCTTCGCTGTGATCTGGGTAGTGAACACTGTCCCCTTCTCCACCCCGCTCTTGTCATCTCCACTCTGGACACCATATTGGATGTGCTGGAATTAAAGTAATTTGATTATGGGGATAACTTTAAATCCATCCCAATTTATTTTTTAAAATAAAAGATAAAAAAGAGAATGACAAAGGAGGGGGGGGGGGGGGAATTGTCTCTGAACTCCAGGATTTTACTTACAAGTAGGGTCAAGCACTGTTTATGACAAATTACCTTCTTATTCTGGCATAGACCTCTGCCTTTAGCATCCTCTCGTGTATCCAAGTTAAGGTAACCTGTCACCATAATAGACTGAACCTCTTGGAAATACTTTACGTATATCCTCAGCATTGTTTACTGTTACACTATTTTAGCTCTATTCAGACAAATTTTTTTTTCTAAATCCTTTAAACGTATTTTAAATGAGTTCATTCTGTTTTTTTTTTTTTTTTTAAAGATTATCAGGCAAGTTAAGCCCCCTGATAAACATTGCCCTATTCTTTATTTTGCAAAAACTGGGGTTTTTTAAGGGGGCAGGGGGAGGGGGGAGCTGGTGGTATAAGTAATTTAATATTTTCCTTGAAGTCCATGTATAATCCCTTTAAGAAATTACTACTCTGATAGTCTCAGTGCTACAACTATCAGAGGGCTTTTCAGAAAAATGTCTCTGTACTGAAAGACAGCACACACACACACACATACACACATTCCCAGGGGCCAGACAGGGTTAGGGCTAACTGGCTTTTATGAGTTCCTTGAATCATTCTAAGCGCTGGACACACTGGGTCCCTCAGCCTGTGAGGTGGTAACGATTATGATCTTCATTTCACAGAGAAGGAAACTGGCCAAGAGAAGTCACGTAAGCTAAGAATCACGTAGCTGGCCAGCTGGGCAGGGTCGGGCCCAGCCGTCTAAGGGCCCCATTTCCTGGGAAGAGTCTATGCACCCACCACCACCACCACCACGCCCCGAGTACCTTGCAGAGACTGGACGACCCCCCTAACCCGAAAGCCCTCCATCCACGCAGTGGTGCTGAAAAAGCATCATTCCATACCCTCCACCTCCAGAGCCGATGTCCTCCTACTCAGCCAGGTCCACTCATTCACACGCAGATGCTCTTGGGAGGAGACTCCCAGACCTTGGTTCTCTTTGAAGTTTTTTATATATAATTTTACTTATTTATTCTGTATTTTTGGCTGCCCGGGTCTCTGCAGCCTTGTGCAGGCTTTTCTCTAGTTGCGGCGAGCAGGGTTTACTCTTGGTTACAGTGGTCGGGCTTCTTGTTGCGGGGGCCTCTCTCTTTGCAGAACTCAGGCTGTAGGTGCTTGGGCCTCAGTCGCTGTGCTCCACGGGCTCAGTAGCTGTGGCTCCTGGGCTTAGTTGCCCCGTGGCATACGGGGTCTTCCCGGACCAGGGAATGAACACATTTCCCCCGTGCTGGCAGATGAATTCTTATTCACTGCACCACCAGGGAAGTCCCAGACCCTGGTTCTGCTGAACTCCATTTGCTAAATCTCTTAGCAGAAGTAGAAATGAGGTCCACCCTGCCTGCTCTCCTGGTCTCTTTGGTTTTTGAAGTCAGTTTCCTCTCCTTTTCTCAAGCTGTGGGGGGGGGGGGGGGGGGCGGAATGGGTCGAGGAATAATTTGACTGCTTTAAGGAAAGACACTGAGACTTCATCCCTCGAATGTGGGAGGGATATTCCCTCGAATGTGGGAGGACATTCGTTCTCCTTCAGGGGCTGTGGAGACCCATCTTGTCTCAAGCTGCACAGACACGCCAAAGCCCATGAAGTCTTGGCAGGTGTAAATATGTTTGCTATTCTCTGATTGGAGGTTCTCAGGGCGGCATGCCCAAGCACCTTGTACCTCGTTTAACAATGAGTTTAAGTTGTCACAAAATATCTTCTCTGATGCTTGAGAAGCAATGGAAAGTGAAAGTGTCAGTTGCTCTCCTGTCTGACTCTTTGTGAACCCCATGGACCGGAGCCCGCCAGGTTCGTCTGTCCATGGGATTCTCCAGGCAAGAATACTGGAGTGGGTTGCCATTTCCTTCTCCAGGGGATCTTCCCGACCCAGGAATTGAACCTGAGTCTCCCGCATTGCAGGCAGATCCTTTAATGTCTGAACCACCAACGGAGGCCCGAGAAGCAATGGGGAGGGAGACAGAATAGAAAGGGACTCAATACAGATCTCACCATCTCATTCCTGGTGTGGCCTGCACAGGACATGTATATTTCCATCCATCAGACCGGATGGTACGGTTTGGAGAGAGTCTTTGGCAGGACTTTCTGAGCATGGGTTGAGAAAGGAAACCACCTCTCCCCTGGAAAGCCCAGGTGACCATGTCAACTGGCCCATTTCCTTCCAGCGTCAGCATGACCACCTGCTCCACGCTGCTCGCCCTGGGGATGATGCCACTGTGCCTGTTAATCTACACCAAAATGTGGGTCGACGCGGGGATGATCGTGATTCCCTATGATAACATAGGTAAGTCACTTGGCAGGCCAGACCCTGAGCCTGGCCAGGCTCCCCTCTGCTTGCCCCTGGCTAGCTTCAGGCCAGGCTCAGCCTCAGCTAGACCTCACCTCTCACACCTTCTATAGTCTGTGCATGCTTGCTCTTTGGAAGAAAAGTTAGGACAAACCTAGGAACTGTATTAAAAAGCAGAGGCATCACTTTGCCAAAAAAGTTCCATATAGTCAAAGATACGGTTTTTCCAGTAATCATGTATGGATGTGAGAGTTGGACCCATAAAGAAAGCTGAGCGCTGAAGAATTGATGCTTTTGAACTGTGGTGTTGGAGAAGATTATTGAGAGTCCCTGGGACTGCAAGGAGATCCAATCAGTCCATCCTAAAGGAGATCAGTCCTGAATATTCACTGGAAGGACTGATGCTGAAGGTGAAGCTCCAGTACTCTGGCCACCTGATGTGAAGAACTGACTCATTTGAAAAGACCCTGATGCTGGGAAAGATTGAAGACAGGGGGGAAAGGGGGTGACAGAGGATGAGATGGTTGGATGGTGTCACTGACTCAGCGGACATGAGTTTGAGCAAACTCCTTGAGATACTGAAGGACAGGGAAGCCTGGTTGCTGCAATCCGTGGGGTCTGCAAAGAACCAGACATGACTTAGTGACTGAACAACAGCAAAGGACGTTAGGACAAGTCTCGCCTGCGTTTGAATGAGGGTTAGCAGAATCTGAATTCCAAACCTTGAGCCCATGGGAGAATCAGTTTTTTCCTCCACTGAAATCACCAGGGAGAGGGGCTGATGGGAGGGACCCCTGGGCACAGCCGTCTGGACCTAAGGAGACTGGAGCCTGGTGCTCAGGAGGCTCTGTCCTTCCCATAACCCAGAGCACAACTAATCCAGGGGGAATGAGTTTGCTCCCAAATACTCAAATTAAAGAAATCCGGAAAAACATTCCACTAATGATTTCGAAAGAGGGCACCCAGGAAGCAACAGCCATGAGAAGCCTTCAGGTGAAACACACTGTTTATAACTGTCCCCTGGGGACCATGTCTTAATTCAGAAGATGAACTACCGACCCAGCTTGTATATCCCGTCCCAGGAGTCCAGTGTGTGAGCTGTAACTCTGTGTCCACCCGTCTCAGCTCCCAGATGGTCACCTCGACACCCAAAGGGCTTTTTTCTATTTCTAGGGGAACAAATAATGGTGGGAGATTAGGTCCCTGGTGGAACGTGGGGTGAAGGGCAGGACAGGATAGTTCCTAGTCTACAAAAAGCAGGTATCGGCCAGAACCAGGACCATCGCAGCTGAGATGTGGGTGAGTTAGTACATCAGGACTCATCGCTGGTATGCTAAGAGTCTCTTCTCTGCTGCCCTTGGAGACACGCGTCTCCCTAGTGGGCTGCCACAAAGAGGTGTGGAGGTCCCATGGAAGGGCTCACGTGAGCAAAGATTGAATGGTGCCTCAGAAAGATTCTTGGTTGTAAAAAGGATTCCTGTTGGCATGGGAAGCTGTCCTGGGTGGCTTCCATGTCTAAGAAAGATTGGTTCTGTGATTTAAAAAAAAAAAAAATGATTCAGGTCTACACAACTGAATCAGAACAAACTTTGGCACACCCCCTGGGGACAATCTGTATTGTAGTATCTTAAGATGGTCTCTACTTTCTCTCTATTCCTACCACGGCCGTTAGACAACCCCTTCCCCATCCCTCCCCAAAAAACGGTTCTTTTTGGCACACATGTTCAGTATGGGATTTCCCCTCCAGTGGTCCTTCTACTAACCCCAGGGAACTCCTTCCTGCCAGGTGTCATCCAAGCAGGCCTTAGCTGACCCTGCACAACCACCTGCCTGAGCCTCACGCTGCTCAGCCCCCAGTCTGCTGCCTGGGAAGGTTGCAATTTGTTTGAGTGGTATACACTTCTCACAGAACCTGTCTGCTGAATGAGAATTTTTAATTCTAAATCACTTGTTGTTGAAGAAAAAAGTGAAGTCTTAAAGTATCCTCCTCTTAATATTCATTCCCTTCTGGGAAATGTCCCATGGCAATATTGGGAAATTCTAACTACAGTGTGAATGATTGATAGCAAGGAAAAGAAAGTGAGAAAGATTCATTAGTACCCCAAAGGAGAAAGACGTCATCATGCAAAACATGAAGGGCAAAAAAGAAAAGAAAATTGAAGAGAAACAGAGAGGAAAAGATTTTAAAAATCTTCAATGAGAGCCTGCCAAACAAAGATATTAACTCTGCTTATTCACCATTTTGTCCGGGCCTGTTTTCCAACCTAATTTTCTTGCTATCCTTTAATGTGTAAAACACACAACCTGATTAATGAGCAAGATGTTATCACGACTTTTTCAACGAGGCAGTTTAGGCTCAGGGCATATGTTTAATTTGTCCAAGATGACGGGGAAGCTGGGAGTAGCCCTCCCGTCTGCTCTCACCCTGCTCCGTGGGCAGGGCCATTGTGCCCAGCTCCCATACGGTGCTTCTGACGTTCTGATAACTCAGCAAACACGCCCTGAGTCCCTTCAGAGGATGAGAGCTAGGTAGAGACCAAGGCCACTTGCGCAGCCGGTAACGCCGCAAACACTGCAGCAAGCTGCTGTTTCTCCTCCTCCCTCAAAGCATTTGAAGAAGTCTAGGACCAGGAACCATGCATCCACTTCACCATCAGATTCTCACATCAGCACCGTGAGACAGAATGCCACCCATTCCACAGATGGGGAAACCAAGGCTCAGGGCCATAAAGGACTCACAGTTCTCACAGCTTGTAAATAAGGTCCCGCTCTGGGTCTGTCTGGCTCCAGGTTCCACCACGTGACTCTGTTCCCCATTCTCTTTCCTTCTCTTTTTTTCTTTCTCCCTTCTTCCCTCCGGTACCTGCCATGTAAACTTGATTAAAGACCCAGTTACAGTTCAAATGGCACGACTGTAAGCAGATGCTTTCACATCGAAATAGACGGGTATTTGCCACAGAGAGCTCAGGCACACGGAGGATAAGGTGCACAAGATCCATCCTGCTGGGGAGTAAAGGATGGCAACAACCCACCTTTCCAGGCGGGAGTCCTACACTCTGAACGAGACGAAGGGCAAAGTGTGTCTTTTCCAGCCAACTCTGAGTCAACTTTCAAACTTTATGCGGTCCCGTACGGATCAAGAGAGGAAATGCAATTCTGCCATCAACTTGAGCAGCTGGTCCTGCTTGCGTGTGTATCCTGTAGCCTCAGGCTGCCCCCAGAAGACAAAGACTCAGCAAGGAGGGGCCGAACATGGAGCTGGGCTGCCTTTGCACAGAACCAGCATGTGACAAATATATCACCGAAGCCCAATCACACTCACATTCCAATCGCAGTATCGGTCCCCAGATGGAAGACGCTACAGGACGGTTGACGTGCATCAGCATGGTTTTCCTTTAAGGCGGACAAACATCCCGTTAGGGAACAGTCTGGAGACCCAGAGGAAGACTGTTCCTCCCAAGAGTGGGATGCAAGGGCCTCCAAAGGGGATTTTTCTAGGAGCTCTTACCAGTATGTCCATCAGTGACCCTTTTTCATTTCCTTTATTCCACCATATTCTCCTTCTTCTTTCATTCCTATTTTTCTTTTTTCTTTTCCTGCTCTTGGTACGCTTAGCTATTACTTAATCCCATCGTGTAATTTCTAGGAAAAAGTCATTGCAGACCCTTATACTGCCAGGAGGGCCAGAAGGCTGCAAAGACATTATGTTTTTATCACTATTATATTCGTTTTAAATTGACATTTACAGCCCTGGAATCTAGAATCCATTTCCCAGTCCTAGTTCAATCTACTCCCGTACCAAGCAACACCCACTCTCAGAATTGCATTATTCGACTCCACTTTCTCCTGGTGCTTTAAAAGGATGTCTGAAAAAGAAACAGCCTGTGAGAAGTTACAAGTTGTATGGTGGTATATTACATAAAAGCAGCCATTGGACAAATGTTAAGTAATAAGTGTTAAGTAATAAGGAGAAACAAACCACATGTCACAAGAACAGCAGTAAATTTAACATGGAGAAATTGAAGTATGACTCTTTTATCTGGCTGGGTGAGCACGTTCCTGCAAAGAAGTATAATTACTTGAGAGGTCGCCAAATATATTATCTCATGGAAAATTTAAAGCATGCTTTTTCAACCTATTGTCTCACCTCTCTGCTGCAGGTTTGAATCATCCTAGTCAATCTTAACTCAAAGTCATTAGCCACAGAATGCCTGCAGAACCCTGAACTTTTTTCTTTTATTTCTGCTACTGTGAAGTAACAGACAGATGTTAACTATCATCCTTGTACACCTCAAGAACACACACACACACACACACACACACACACACACACTTTGAAAAGTCATTTTTCATAGGATATAAAACTCCAAAGCCAAATAAGCCGACAACTTGAAACTGTCGATGCTGACAAGCTGAAACTAAAAGATATCAATTGATAGTATAAGGAAGTCCAAAAAAAATAAATCTAGGATTTAAGAAAAGGATTTATATCATCAATACAATCGATTTTTCCACCAGAAATATTGAATTATTTACTGGAGTAGGTGAAGAAGTAGAGTTTGGGGGAGGTTGTTTGTTTTTCAGTCATTTAGTGTATTCAAGAAAGGAGTCTGATCTATACCCTAACCCTTTTGGAGGCCGCTTATTCTTGTTTGCATCTTGCCTGTGCTGGGCACTGTCAGTCACACTGCTCTCCGTCACCTCCAGGTATATCTCTGGTGGCTCTTGTTGTTCCCGTCTCCGTGGGAATGTATGTTAACCACAAGTGGCCCCGTAAAGCCAAGATCATCCTTAAGGTAAGCGTCCCATGTCACTCGTGGCACAGGCATCACACTCAGTGCCCCAACGTGTGCGCTGCAATGACACGTCTCTCCATCAGCTGAACTGGTGTTCTCACTGGATCAGAAAGCCCCTTCTAAGGGGCCTTTGTTAGTAGACATGCGGCCCACTCCTCTGGAATGCCCTTCCCTGTCCACATAGCAAGTTTCTATCCACCCTTTGGGATTCCCAGTTCACCCGTTCAAATGTCACCTCTTGGCTTTTTTCTACTCTGTACACCCACAGCACTTTATTTTACTTCTGCTATGTGGGTTTGTTGGAGAAGGCGATGACACCCCACTCCAGCACTCTTGCCTGGAAAATCCCACGGATGCAGGAGCCTGGTGGGCTGCAGTCCATGGGGTCGCCAAGAGTCGGACACGACTAAGCATCTTCCCTTTCACTTTTCACTTTCATGCATTGGAGAAGGAAATGGCAACCCACTCCAGTGTTCTTGCCTGGAGAATCCCAGGGACGGGGGAGCCTGGTGGGCTGCTATCTATGGGGTCACACAGAATCGGACACGACTTAAGTGACTTAGCAACAGCAGCAGCAGCAGCAGCAGCATGTTGGTTTGTATTATAAAATATATCTAGACAGCTGTCTTAGAAAATAGGTCATGTCTTTCCCTCCCCTGTATCTGTATGGCCAATCCAGTGCCTGGCAATTGATAGGTTTTATGTTTATATACATATATATGTGTGTGTGTATGTGGGTAAGTGTATACATATAGATATAAAAATATATTAAATATATAATGTGTGTATATTACACACATATATAGATAGAAAATTTTATATATATATATATATATATATATATATATATATATATATACAAATGATGATATATATAATGAGTAACCATTCATTCCCTCTTACCAACTATATTCTAACCAGATGAGATGGACATAGATGATACAGATATATAGACATGGGCCGTATGTATGGCTGAATCCCTTCTCTGTTCGCCTGAAACTATCACAACACTGTTAATCGGCCATACCCCAATACAAAATAAAAAGTTCAAAAGGAAAAAAAAAAGATGTATATATATGGACAGATTCCACTTCCCAGTGGGTAAAATAAGCCATTTAGTGTTCTTTTTTTCCTCTCACAAATATATATATATTTATATATAGATTATATATATATATATAATCTCCATTTTTTTCTTTTTCTAATGTGAAAAGGAGAAAGCAATAACACTGGTTTGGCTCGCCCATGCCTTTTTAACTTTCATAGAGTTTCATCTCCATTTTCTCATTACCAAGACAATCACAAAAGGTGACTAGGGCAGGATTTCATCTTCAATCCTAGATGAAAAAGCTGTGACTCGGAGAGGTTTCATGACTGACCTAAGAAAGGCGGGCAGAGGGAGGTGAATTTGGAAGCCAGGTCTTCTGATTCTTCCTAGAGTGGATTCTCCCCGCCGTGACAAGGATGATTGCAAGTAGAACATCTTCATCGGGCTAACTGAGATTAACAGCAGGTCCTATAAATCTTCCTATAACTGGAAGCGTGGAGCAAGCACCAGCATTTCCCTGGGTCTACCACGACCATCGAGCAAGAGACACCCAGAGGGGTCACTGTTCTCATTTTCCCAGAAGGACAGAGAGCCTTAGGCTTCTTCTCCCAAAAGAGTACTTGAGTTTGCTTTGACTCACAATTGTTGCTACTGTTGTGTCTTTCTTCCAGATTGGATCCATCACAGGCGCCGTGCTCATAGTGCTCATAGCCGTGGTTGGAGGTGTGCTCTACCAGAGCGCCTGGATCATAGAGCCCAAACTCTGGATCATAGGAACCATATTTCCCATAGCCGGCTACTCCTTAGGGTTTGTTCTGGCCAGAATCGCCGGTCAGTCCTGGCACAGGTAAGGTGTTTTTAGTAAATCAGACTAGGAATTTTCTTCTGTAATAGCCGCTGTATTCTTCTGCTCCGTGTGGGTGTGTGCACACGCGCTCAGCCGTGTCCACCTCTTTGCAACCTCAGGGACTGTAGCCCGCCAGGCTCCTCTCTCCCTGAAATTTCTCAGGCAAGAATACTGGAGTGGGTTGCCTTTTCCTACTCCAAGAGATCTTCCTGATCCAGGGATCAAACCTGCATCTCCTGCATCAGCAGGCAGATTCTTTACCACTGAGCCAGCCCCCTGGGAAGCCCAGCTCATTTGCTAGGGCTGCTCAAACAAAGCACCAAAACCTGAGAGGCTGCAACAGCAGAAATTTGTCTCCCAGCTCTAGAGGATAGATGTCCAGAATCTGGGCGCCAGCAGGATTGGTCCTTTATGAGGAATGAAGGGGAGTCTGTTCAGGTCCCTCCCCTTGGCTGATGGATGCGTCTTCCTGCTTCTCCTCACATTGCCTTCTTTCTAAGGATGTCTCTATGTTCATATTCCCCCTTTTTATAAGGACACTGGTCGTATTGAACTAGGGTACATCCAGATCATGTCTTCACTATTAATAATTGTATCTTTAGTGACCTTATCTCCAAATAGTGTCAAAATCTGAGGTCCTGAGGGTTAGGACCTTAGCATATATATCTAGGAAAATACAATTCAACCTAGAACAGGTGCAAATACAAGGTAAATTCAAAATTTCTCACCTATCATAACATTCACCCTATTTCTGAATACATCACTCTGAGTAGATGCATTCATTCCTAAATTATGCACATTCCCCAGAAAGACAACACTGACTGCCTCTTGTTGTTCAAATCCTCCTGGACCCCTCTCCATACAGTGCCTGTTGAGCTCTTCTGCAGTCACATACTCTTATTCTCCAAACAAAATGACTTCAGCAGAAGCATCCACATCGGCCTTGTGACCTACAAGGCTCCTCTAGATGAACTCATGGCCTACACAGGTTTTAGCACATGTGGGCCTGCTACAAGGAAGGATATTTCATCTCCAACCAGCACATCGGAATGTAGTTTTATTTTATAATTTTTATTTATATAAAATTTATTCAGTATTATGTTAAATAAGTATATATTACTTATAAATGAATATTATCCAATATATTAAATATAACATAAGTAAATTATACATATGTGCACTATAGAAATTGATGACAAGATGTTGTCTACTGCTCAGAGAGTAAAATAAGCTAACTGGTGTTCCTTGTTCCTCTGGACCAGAAATATTATAAACCTCAATTTTTTTAATATTATAAACCTCAAATTTTTTTAAAGAGGAGAAAACAGTAACAGCAGCTTTTGTTTACACAAGACTTTTTAACGTTTATTTTTTAATTTGATTTTATTTTTATTTGGAGGATAATTACTTTACAATTAGTGATGGTTTGTGCCATCCATCACCATGAATCAGCCACAGGCTGATGTCCCCTCCCTCTTATACACCCCCTACCTCCCTCCCTATCTCACTCCTCTAGGTTGTCATAGAGGTTTCATAGAGGCTTATATCCATTTTCTCATTATTACAGCAATCATTAGGGTGACTAGAGTAAGATTTCATCATGTATATGTAGAGAAAAGATAAAATATCTATATTATCTAATTATATATTAATAAGTTACATGTTTGTTTAATATAAATAAAACTATATGAATAAATGCATTAAAACAGATATATTTATACATACATATATATGTACTTGTTCTCATATTTGCTTTTTTTTCTGGAGTAATTTTTTTTTTTAGAATAATTTAGTGTTGTGTTAGCTTCCAGTGTACAGCGAAGTGATTGTTATACATATGTGCATATTATTTTTCAAATTCTTTTCCATTATAGATTGTTAGAAGATATCGAGGGTTTCCCAGGTGGCTCTGTGGATATGAATCCACCTGCAGTGCAGGAGATGCAGGAGACATAGGTTCAATCCCTGGGTCTGGGAGATCCCCTGGATGAGGGAAAGGCAACCCACTCCAGTATTCTTGCCTGGAAAATCCCATGGACAGACGAGCCTGATGGGCTACAGGCTATGGGGTCGCAGAGTCAGACACGACTGAAGTGGCTGAGCAGACATGAATGTACAAGATATTGACTATAGTTCCCCGCGTAGCGGGTCCCCTTGTTGATTATTTCGTTTATATCTAGTGGCGTGTATCTGCTAATCCCAAACTCCTGGTTTACCCCTCCCCGCCCTCCGCCATCCCCTTTGGTAACCGTAAGTTTTCTACGCTCGTATCTGCTTCTAATGCTACACAATAACAAAGCAACAACACCCAGAACAAACCGGTGAAAACTCTGGTTCTCTGGACCTCTCCTTCAGGTGCCGAACCATCGCTTTGGAAACAGGGATGCAGAACACACAGCTGTGCTCCACCATCGTGCAGCTCTCCTTCAGCCCCGAGGAGCTCAACCTCATATTCACCTTCCCCCTCATCTACAGCATCTTCCAGATCGTCGCGGCAGCACTGTTCCTGGCAGGTGAGGAGCACTCACACTCACGCTCCACGGTGATGCGCTTCTCTGAGGAATCCTGCAGTTGCCAGGATGGCAGTTTTTAATTCCCTGTTCCTGGCAGTGAGATAAGTGGGTGGTAAACATCGCCCATATTATTATGACTTGATATTAAGGATATCAAGATGATGTACTGAGAAAAGTGATTCCCTGGAGTAGGAAATGGCAACCCATTCCAGTGTTCTGGCCTGACAGATTTCATGGACTGGAGGGTTACAGTCCACGGGGTCCCAAAGTCAGATACAGTGAGTGACTGAGCATGCACACACACACTCACACACACACATATAGCTTATTTATCAGAAAATTGGTGTAACAACAGACATTTATGAGGCTAAGTTATATTGGAAGACATATACGTGTGCACATATTATTTTTATATGTATATATGTATTTATATATATTTTTAGTAGCCATGCAGTTGAAACAGTTGAAGCACACTCATTCTCTATTTCAAGTACGAGGAATAGCAAGTCTGATTTTCTTTTTTTTATTCTAACGTAGCATATAGCTTTGATAAATCCATTAGCCCCTGCCACTTGCCAGCCTTCACCCGCCTGAAACTTTTCTCAACATTTTCTAATGACTGGTGATATTTGACCTTTGTTTTCAAACTCTGGTTTTGTTTATTTTTAATAAAGAAACTTCATCTTTAAGCTTCATGGCACTTTAACAGGGACAGCATAGTGAAGGCGGATGAAAAATTAACATGACCCTTAAGTGATCCAATGACCAGAGGTACAGTTTTGCTTTCTCACTTAGCTCCAATAGGTAGTCAACTGGCCCATGGGAGCTAATCGTTCTCCGCGCTGCAGTCTTAAATGTCATTCTCGAAGCACAGTTTTCCTTCCTAGAATAGGACCCTCTGGATCCATTAGAAACGTTCCACTGAGTTATCACCAATCCAGGACAGAGGGCTCCGTGGCCTAATTACCTTGTTTTCTCTTTGCTGGCGATGCACCCAATTTGGTGCACTGTGGGATTTTTCCAAATAACTACTAGCAGCATCTACCAGACAAACCAGAGAAAGTAGACTGGTGATAGGACAGTCACATAGATTTACTAGTTAGATAACTAATTCAACAGGGATTAAGAGATAAACTGAAGGAACTATGGAAAAGTGGGTAATAGCATTGGTCTTATATTTTGCCACAGTTTTAGCAGCAAGAATATAAACAAGGAGGCGCTTCTCCTAAGGACATGCAGTGCTGAGAAACATATTTTGGTGAAAAGATTATAAGTCTAAATGTTTTTTGGACCAATGAAAGGAAAGAGGGACAGGAAGAGGGAAGGAAAAAAGGAAGGAGGAAATAGTTTGGTTAAATAAAATCAGTGCTAAGGTGAGGATTCCTGGCTCAAAACAGTTCATAATAAAAGTAGAATATTTTAATTAACCACAAGTTCAATTCAATAGAGTCAATAGCTCAGTGGCTTCGAAACTTATAGATTAGAAATGTGGGGACCAACCATGGAGATATTGATTTTAACATATTAAGACCTTGGAAGCAGGCTGTTGTCTTTCTCAGCTGGGTGTCATCACAAGAGTTGGCGTTTACTGATCTCTTGGTCATCTCCCAAGGTTGTACTACACACTTGAGCATTTTATCTCACAATTACCCTATGAGATAGATAGCACTATTATATCAATTTTAAGTGTGAGGTACTGGAATCTGAGGGTGCCAATAAATAATACCATCTCTTCCCCTATTGACTTTAGAACCAAATGAGAAGTAGAAGGGAAAAAAATCAGATACTTAGAAAACAAAATAGCACGTTTATTGTATTCAATCGATAAAGCTTAATTAGAAAATACAGCTGGCAACAATGACCAGATTGGGCTTGTTAATACCACCCCTTTTCATTGCTTCCCACGGGTGCATTTAGCACACAGATACATCAACCACAGGCTAGTCTGTCCAGGTGCGAGCTGATCTCAAAAATATGCTGACAAATGGCTGCAATGAGAAACAAGCAGCTTCATGGAAGAGAGGAAGGCTGATCACCCATCAGCCAAGGCCCCACTATCATGGGAAGAAGTGAGTGAAGGCTGGGAGAGACAGTTATTCCAGCTCAACTCCTCCAACACAGACCAGCAGACAAGGTCTTGACAATGTACCTTAGCTTATCTGTTGAGGACCTGTGGAGATGGTAGGCACAGAAGACGTGCTTGCTGTGGTTGTTACTGGTTAGTACCAGCAACCTAACTGATGCCTGCCAAAATCAGGTGAGCACACAGCCCCTAGTTGTGTGCTAGGGCCTTCTGAAGTGCAATCGCCCCTCTTAACATGAGTGATCCATGGAACTCAGAGTGGGGGGCGTGCTCACTAGTTGCCTCCCGCCCACAGAAAATGCCAACAGTTTTTAGAGTCACCAATTATAACGCCTGTCCAACGTAAGTTGGCAGCTGATTACTATGAAATTTGCTTCATCTGCTGTGTATTTTCTTCTAGTGTACGTGGTATACAAGAAATATTTTAGGAAAAACAGTGTGGAATTTCCGGAGAGCAGAGAAAACGAACCAGTACCTCAGTCATCGCTCCAATAGGTCAATAAAGGATTTCAACCAGACGAAAAGCAAACACCAGTGGACCAAAAAGCACCCTAAAGAGTATGCTTCAGCTCTAACAATACTTAATTATTTGTTTGGATAGGATATTTGGCAGAAAAAAAGTTACAGTGAAAATTTAAATTCGAATTGAATTCACGTATTGTTTTTTGTACGAAGCGACTGGTGATCAAAATATGTAATGTAACAAATATTTGTACACATGTATGTGATTATATATATATATATATATACACACACATATGTATACACTGGTTTTGGATATGGCCCCAAAATATCCTTGAACATCAGACTAAACCCAACATAGGACATACTGGAATTTAATATCCAAATTAGAATCCAGCCCATAACTCGATAGGGATTTTGTACCTGTGTCACTCGGCCTTGGGAGTCCAATGATGCTCACTTGATTTTTTGTAGGAAAAACAGAATTCTTCAAATTCAATGGCTTGCATTTGGCAGAGCTCTTTGAGCCCTGGAGACTTGCCTGTATGACTCTGGTTGCTATGACAGCTAGCTGGTTCATAGGAAGCCCCCATAGTAGACATTCCAGAGCAGAGAGGGGGGAGTAGGCACAGAAAGCAGGAGATTTGGAAGAAACAAGACTGCTCTGGTGGGTGAACTCCATTCAATGGGAGATCATGGAAAATACAAGGAAAAGCAAAAAAAAAAAAAAAAAAAACCAGAAACTTGCTTGAAATGTGAGACCAGAGTCAATGAGATACACAGGAGTAAGTAGCAGTAAGAATGAAGCCCGGGCAGGGGGGAAACGAGTAAGGTATCACACAGTGTTTGAGGAAGAGGAGGACAGAGGGCCCAGAAGTGGGAAGGGCATCGCCAGCTGAGTCCCTGGGCTGCTGTAAACAGGTCTAACAAGAGGAAGTGAAGAGGATTTGGACAATGGCAGCGAGGTTTCAAGGCACATGTGAAACAGCTGGCCGACAGTCGGGTCTCCATCACCAGGCTAATTTAATCTCCTTTCCTTCACTCTGCAGCCATTCATTCTCAATTCAGTTCAGAGTGAGCTAGTTCCATTTTCTATTGGGTTGACCAAATAAATTCATTTGGGTTTTTCCATAAGACGGTACAGAGAAAACCCAAACGAGATTTTTGGCCAACCCAATATTCGGCCATTTTTCACCGCCTCATCCATTCCCTTTCGGACGTGTTGGTTTCCAAGGGCCTTTTGCATTTGGTTGGTGTGAGTTCGGGTCAAGCTGGTGCCTCAGCATTACAGGATCATGAATTATAGGATCAGCTCTTAGCTCTTCCAGTATCAATGGGGAGGGACTCTGCTTTTAAATGCGTCCCATTTATGCCTTGTTATACTAGGTTCACACAATTGAATGAGTCCTCTGTATGCTTCCATCATTAGGCAAACACAGTAAAAGGAACTAGGGATTTATTTAAAGGCTAGTAGGGAAGAGGTTTTATCAATCTTCCTATTAGGGAGGGTCAAAGACTATTGTTCCAAATGGTGCAAAAGGAAGATTTTTCAGTCTGTCAAATTCTTCCTACACTTACTTGTCTCATCAAATGGGAAGCAGGCAGGTACATTAAAGACACACCATGAATTCATATCATAATTTCAAGATGCCCAAAGTCAAGGGCCTGGATGCCAGCAGCTGCAGCAAGCAGATTTTTTCCTCCCTGTTCATCAAGATATGTAAGTCAAACAGAATTTGGCTCTCTTATACAACGTATTATCTTGTGAGTTGCAGTTTTTTTTTTTCTAATGTGCTAGAGGGAAGAAAAATAGCTGAGCTTTCTCAAATGAAAGCTCTCTATTTTTAAATGAGTTTGAAAGCCTGATTAAATTATGTATTTTATTGCTCTGTGGGTATCCTATTAAATGAATATTTTATTTTAAAGGCTTGAATAAATGAAAATAATTTTTGTAATGACTGGGCTGGTCTATTTGGATCTTTGCAACCACTGTCTTCAGTGTTCAGTTCCAGAGTCATTAGAAAGGTGAGATTTTTCAAATGTTCAATTGTTCCTCAAAAAGTGCCTGAAAGAAACTCTTAATTAAATACTCTAATAATTAGTTCTCCCACTGATACAGATTGAGGTGGTCCCCAAGAAAATCATACTGGAGGAATATTAACCAAAGATTCTTAAAAACAGGGTGGCAATGCCTGATCCTAAATAATAGTAAAAGTCCGGTGGCTCAGTGTCCAAGAATCCACCTACCAGTGCAGGAGTGCGGGAGACACAGGTCCCATCCCTGGGTCAGGCAGATCCCCTGGAGGAGGAAATGGCAACTCACTCCAGTGTTCTTGCTTGAGACATCCCATGGACAGAGGAGCTGGCAAGCTACAGTCCATGGGGTCACAAAGAGTCAGACACAACTAACCACACACATAAAGAAGACGACCACCACCACCACTTTCTGTGAAACATGTACAGAGAGAGAGGGAGACAGAGAGATGCAGAGGCATGGAGAGAGACAGAGATACTTCATTTATGGTCGCGGTGCATTAAAATCTCTCTTGTCAACAAGATCTGAAGAAATGCAGGTTATGACCTTCACTTGGCCCCTCACAGACACCACTGTGCTCTCCATTGGGAAACTCACTCTCTTCCAGAAGGGAGCAATTTACCTTTCCAGGAATATCTGGCATCCCACTGCCTCTTAAACTTTTACTTCTCAAGAACCACATTAGCTTAGAACAAAGGTCTTCAGGCTGTGGTATGGATGTTCCCAGTACATGAAATTGTCCCAAGAGTATGCAGTCATGGATGGGGAAACAGGTCCAATTTCTCCAGCCTGCACGCGTACACCTTCCCAAAGCTCCCCTGCTTAAATACCCCAAAGCTTGAGACGCCCTGGGTTCTCCCTTCTCACCCTCTCCTGGCAAGATCCTCTCCCTTGAAAAAGGAAAGCCTTGCTCTCACCAGCCCTCACCTTTCTATAGCGCATCAGTCCAGGATAAAAGACTTCTGAACACCAAATAAAGGAACAATTCAGAATAGTAGTGTCTAAGTAAGGCTTCTCATCTTTCTCAATCATATGCCTATTTATTTAAGATTTTAGAAATGGAGTGTTCTGACCTGTGTTGGGATATTTTGAATCTAGAAATACTGTACAATGGAATAGGAATGAAGATAATTTTCCGTTAATGGCCAGCATTTCCATCCTCAACTATTTACACACACAAAAAAATAAATAAATAAATCATCACTGTGAGAGCAATCAAGGGAACATTAGTTAGAAACACTGAGAGAAGACACTTTTTTTTTTATCCAAGGATGAAAAACTTCTGGCAAATATCCAAATTTTATCTATCCTGAAGTCGGAATTCTGATGTGAAGGGATTGGTACAGGAATCCATGTTGATGTGTCTGTTAGAACTGAAAGATGGAATTTGATATTTTTTTCTGGCAAAAAGTGTGAGTTAGCTGATTGGCTGGACAATTAAGAAACATGAAGGGCATTTTCCATAAAGTAGATGAGCAAAATCTGCAGCATCAATGTTTTCTAAAATATATTTTATAACATGTCATAATATAAAATTATCCTCCAGTTAAAAACAAATAAAACCTTGGAAGAAAAAATAAAGCTCATTATAAAAACAAAATAATTAGACTATATAAAGACTCTTGGGCATCCCAGGTGGCACAAGTGGTAAAGAATCCCCCTGCCAATGCAGGAGACACAAGAGAGGTGGGTTCGATCCCTGGGTCAGGAAGATCCCCTGAAGAGGATATGGCAACTCACTCCAGTATCCTTTACTGGAAAATCCCATGGACAGAGGAACCTGGAAGGACCATGGGGTTGCAAAAAGTCACACATGACTGAGCGACTGAGTACACACACATATAAAGACTCTTACAAACCAATAAGAAGGAAAGCGACAAAAATGAGCAAAAATTTTGAACAGACTTTTTAGCAAAGAAAGACAATAAAGCCAATAAGCGCATGACCATCGCAAACAATGAATGGAAAGATGCTCAACACCGTGAAGAGTTAAGATAACTTCAAATCAAAACCACGAGGTATCACTGCATCCCAATAAAATAGCTAAAAGGAAAAAAAATCACTGATGACAGGGGCTTACCTGGTGGTCTGGTGGCTGAGACTTCGAGCTCTCAAAGCAAGGGACGCAGGTTCGATCCGTGGTGAGGGTACCAAATCCCACATGCTGCAATTAAAAGATTCCCCATGCTGCAAGGAATATCGACGATTCTGCATGCCGCTACTAAGACTCAGTACAGGTGAATAAATAAATTACTGATGACAGCGAGTATTGATGGGGATATGAACAGCAGCTCTCAGAGACTGCTGGCAGTAGGGTCACTTCAAAACCAGTCTGCAGTTTCTAATAACGTTAAACACACACTAATTGTATAACCTGCAATCTCACTCCTAGGTGTTGACTCAGATTCTAGAAAAACATAGTAACAGAAAGATCAGGGCCAGACACCTGCAGGAGGTGTGGACTGCAGCAGGCTGAGGTACCATTGTGGGGTGACGGAAATGTTCCTTACCACGATGGTAGTGGGGGTCACAAAATCTTAAACATTTGTCGAAATGCACAGAACTGTACATGTAAAACTGGTGAGTTCTACTCTGTGTAAATTACACCATGTATAAAACTGATTAAGAATTGATGCAAAGAGTCGACTCACTGGGAAAGATCCTGATGCTGGGAAAGATTGAAGGCAAAAAGAGAAGAGGGAGGCAGATGACTCAATGAACATGAACTTGAGCAAATTCCAGGAGATAGTGAAGGACAGGGGAGCCTAGCAAGCTGCAGTCCAAGGGGTTGCAAATAGTTGGACATGACTTATCAACAGAACAACAGCAAATTTATTCCATTCCCAATCATCTCTGAGAATATTGAGATAAATTTGGAGCCCCTAAGTCAAAGACTAACAGACTCTAAGAGCTATTTGATAAGGCTTAGCCTTATCAAGGTTTCTCAGTCTATTACATAGACATTGAAACAGTGAACAGTGCAAGTTCTAGAAATCTTTTGAAAACCAGGTATCTCCAATTCTTTTTTTTTTTTTTTTTTACTTTACAATACTGTATTGGTTTTGCCATACATTGACATGAATCTACCACAGGTGTACATGAGTTCCCAACTCTGAACCCCGCTCCCACCACCCTCCCTATACCATCTCTCTGGGTCATCCCAGTGCACCAGCCCCAAGCATCCTGTATCCTGTATCAAACCTAGACTAGCAATTCGTTTCTTACATGATAGTATACATGTTTCAATGCCATTCTCCCAAATCATCCCACCCTCTCCCTCTCCCACAGAGTCCAAAAGTCTGTTCTTTACATCTGTGTCTCTTTTGCTGTCTCGCATACAGGGTCATCGTTACCATCTTTCTAAATTCCATATATATGTGTTAGTATACTGTATTGGTGTTTTTCTTTCTGGCTTACTTCACTCTGTATAATCGGCTCCAGTTTCATCCATCTCATCAGAACTGATTCAAATGTATTCTTTTTAATGGCTAAGTAATACTCCATAGTGTATAAGTACCACAGCTTTCTTATCCATTCGTCTGCTGATGGACATCTAGGCTGCTTCTTTGCTTTCCACAAAACTGAGAGATTCTTGTCAGGTTGTCAACCTTGCATTAGTTTCCTTTATCAACAGCTGTGGTTTCTTTGGCATGTAACTTGGAAGAAGTTCAAACCTGAAGGACAATAATAGATACCAAAGTCCTTTCATTGTCATCTCTCTTTATGTGAGACAAGGTTGATCAGCACTTCAATCTATAAAAGTTAACAAGAGGAGCAAAGTAGATGCTGAACCCTATCTCAACTGAAGAAGACTCCTGAGAGTCCCTTGGACTGTAAGGAGATCAAACCAGCCCATCCTAAAGGAAATCAGTCCTGAATATTCATTGGAAGGACTGATGCTGAAGCCGAAGCTCCAATACTTGCGCCACGTGATGGGAAGAACTGACTCATTAGAAAAGACCCTGATGCTGGGAAAGATTGAGGGGAGGAGGTGAAGGAGATGACAGAGGATGAGATGGTTGGATGGCATCGTCGACTCAATCATGAGTTTGAGCAAACTCCACGAGTTGGTGAAGGACAGGGAAGCCTGGTGCACTGTGGTCCACGGGGTCGCAAAGAGTGGGACACAGTTTAGTGACTGAACAGCAACAATCTCCGTCTAACAACAACAGCAAAAGTTTACCAGGTGCCTCTGTATTCCAGGCTTTCTTTAACTTCAGTCCTGTGTGAACTGTTTCCAGTCTCACAACAATTCTATGGCATAAGTAATGTTTTCTTCCTTTTACGGATGAGGACATTTAGACACAGAGAGCACAGTAACTTTCTCAATATCACATAGCCAGCAGGTAGCAAAACTTGATTGGAACTCAAGAAACCTGGCTCCACATTCTGCACTGCTAACCGCAGTGTTAACTATATCATACCTGTCCACAGACACACGGGATTTCACATCGCTCACGAATGTGTTACATTAAAATAAGACTCCTCAGTGGAAATGAAATTAAAATATAAATCCAAGCAGAAAAACGATGTGAAATCCCCAAATATGAAGGCAGAACTTGTCCATAGTTTTTTCTTTCCTTTTTAAACAGCTTTATTGAGATAGTTATTTACCATGCAATTTATCCATTTATAGTATTGTTTTATGATTTTTAGTATATTTACATATAAGTGCAATTATCTCTACAGTCAATTTTGAAATACTTTCACCACTTCAAAAATAAACATTATGCATTTCATCTGTAGCCCACCTATTCCTTCATACCTCCCTACTGCTGCTGCTGCTAAGTCGCTTCAGTCATGTCCAACTCTGTGTGATTTCATAGACAGCAGCCCACCAAGCTCCTCTGTCCATGGGATTCTCGAGACAAGAATACTGGAGTGGGTTGCCATTTCCTTCTCCATCATACTTCCCAGTTCAGTTCGGTTCAGTTCAGTCGCTCAGTCGTGTCCGACTCTTTGCGACCCCATGAATTGCAGCACACCAGGCCTCCCTGTCCATCACCAACTCCCGGAGTTCACTCAAACTCATGTCCATCGAGTCGGTGATGCCATCCAGCCATCTCATCCTCTGTCGTCCCCTTCTCCTCCTGCCCCCAATCCCTCCCAGCATCAGAGTCTTTTCCAGTGAGTCAACCTTTCGAATGAGGTGGTCAAAGTATTTGAGTTTCAGCTTTAGCATCAGTCCTTCTAATGAACACCCAGGACTGATCTCCTTTAGAATGGACTGGTTGGATCTCCTTGCAGTCCAAGGGACTCTCAAGAGTCTTCCACCACAGTTCAAAAGCATCAATTCTTTGACACTCAGCTTTCTTCACAGTCCAACTCTCAGATCCATACATGACCACTGGAAAAACCATAGCCTTGACTAGACGGACCTTTGTTGGCTAACTAATATCTCTGATTTTTAATATGCCATCTGCTGCTGCTAAGTCACTTCAGTCGTGTCCGACTCTGTGCAACCCCATAGACAGCAGCCCACCAGGCTCCCCCGTCCGCCGGACTCTCCAGGCAAGAACACTGGAGTGGGTTGCCATTGCCTTCTCCAATGCAGGAAGGTGAAAAGTAAAAGTGAAGTCGCTCAGTCGTGTCCTACTCTTAGCGACCCCATGGACTGCAGCCTACCAGGTTCCTCTGTCCATGGGATTTTCCAGGCAAGAGTACTGGAGTGGGTTGCCATTGCCATCTAGGTTGGTCATAACTTTCCTTCCAAGGAGTAAGCATCTTTTAATTTCATGGCTGCAGTCACCATCTGCAGTGATTTTGGAGCCCCCCAAAATAAAGTCTGATACTATTTCCACTGTTTCCCCATCTATTTGTCATGAAGTGATGGAACTGGATGCCATGATCTTAGTTTTCTGAGTGTTGAGTTTTAAGCCAACTTTTCCACTCTCCTCTTTCACTTTCATCAAGAGGCTCTTTAGTCCTTCTTCACTTTCTGCCATAAGGGTGGTGTCATCTGCATGTCTGAGGTTATTGATATTTCTCCTGGCAATCTTGATTCCAGCTTGGGCTTCTTCCAGCCCAGCATTTCTCATGATGTACTCTGCATAGAAGTTAAATAAGCAGGGTGACAATATACAGCCTTAACCTACTCCTTTTGCTATTTGGAACCAGTCTGTTGTTCCATGTCCAGTTCTAACTGCTGCTTCCTGATCTGCATATAGGTTTCTCAAGAGGCAGGTCAGGTGGCCTGGTATTCCCATCTCTTTCAGAATTTTCCACAGCTTATTGTGATCCACACAGCCAAAGGCTTTGGCATAGTCAATAAAGCAGAAATAGATGTTTTTCTGGAACTCTCTTGCTTTTTCCATGATCCAGGGGATGTTGGCAATTTGATCTCTGGTTCCTCTGCCTTTTCTAAAGCCAGCTTGAACATCTGGAAGTTCAGTGTTCATGTATCGCTGAAGCCTGGTTTGGAGAATTTTGAGCATTACTTTACTAGCGTGTGAGATGAGTGCAATTGTGCAGCAGTTGGAGCATTCTTTGGCATTGCCTTTCTTTGGGATTGGAATGAAAACTGACCTTTTCCAGTCCTGTGGCCACTGCTGAGTTTTCCAAATGTGCTGGCATATTGAGTGCAGCACTTTTGCAGCATCATTTTTCAGGATTTGAAATAGCTCAACTGGAATTCCATCACCTCCACTATCCTTGTTCGTAGTGATTCATACCTCCCAGCCATAAACAAATACTGATCTGCTTTTTGTCTTCATAGGTTTCCCTATTCTAGATTTTCATATGAATTAAGTCAGGTAATATTTAGATTTTTTGTGATGGTTTACTTTCACTCGGCATAATGTTTTCAAGGTTTATCCAACCTGCCACATTACCAGTACATTGCTTCTTTGTAAGACCAGATAATATTCTATCACTTGAATCCACTCAGGTGTCCTCAGTCATGTCCAGCTCTTTGCAACCCCATGGACTGTAGCCCCACAAGGCTCTCTGTCCATGGGACTCTCCAGGCAAGAATACTGGAGCAGGTTGACATGCCTTCCTCCAGGGGATCTTCCTGACCCAGGAACTGAACCTGAGTCCCTTGTGTCTTCTGCATTGCAGTCAAGATCTTCACTTATTTATCCAGTCATTGGTTGAAGGCAGAACTTAATCAATTAATTATACATCAATTATTTTTTATTAACAATGGTTATCATGCCTAGGATGTATGCAGATTTCATTGGATACATCTAAAAGTGATGTAACAATTGGGCCTCCCTGGTAGCTCGTATGGTAAAGAGTCTGCCTGCAATGCAGGAGACCCAGGTTCAATCCCTGGGTGGGGAAGATCCCCTGGAGAAGGAAATGGCAACCCACTCCAGGATTCTTGCCTGGAAAATCCTGTGGACAGAGGAAGAGTCTGGTGGGCTATAATCCATGGGGTCACAAAGCGTCAGATATGACTGAGCGACTAACAACAACACAGTGTATTTACAAACTTGTATTTGCAACTGTAGTTAGAAATTGAATTTGTAATTATTTAATCTTATGATGACAATGGCAAAAATCATCTAAATATGTTTAAAGATATTCACAGCTTTTAAAAGTTATTGGATTAAATGGGCTTCCCTGGTGGCTCAGAGGTTAAAGCGTCTGCCTGCAATGCAGAAGTCCAGGTTCGATTCCTGTGTTGGGAAGATGCCCTGGAAAAGGAAATGGCAACCCACTCCAGTACTCTTGCCTGGAGAATCCCATGGACGGAGAAGCCTGGTGGGCTACCGTCCATGGGGTTGCAAAGAGTCGGACACGACTGAGCGAGCAGCTTGAAATCTAGTGGGTTTTTTTTAATTCCAGTGTTCTGGCCTTCTGGTAACTTGCTAAGTACTGCATTTTAAAGCCTGGTCAATTTTATAAAGATGGTAGGGGAAGTTCAAGAAATACAACTTTTTCTGCAAATAAAATACATAGTGACACAAGCACACATGTATAGGGTCAAAAGTAATAAGAAAGATGGTTCTTTTGACCTATCTAGTGATAATTTTGATCACTATTCAAAGTTAAAATAGTGGTTTGGGATGTTTAAACACAAAGATTACTTGCACGTTGAACTAGCAGAGTTCTCAGTTGACTGACTGATCCATACACTACGAAAGTCGTTAAGTCACCATGGTTACATCAGTCTCAAACCAGAAGAATTTTTTAAAAAATAGCTTTTCCAAAATAACAAATATGATTGAGTCCTTCTGCTACTGTGGATGTAATGATTCTTTTGCAAGTAATCTCTTGGAGCTAAGGAGCATTATAATGGCTACTAAGCTGGGATTGCCAATAATGTCTATCCTTTAAAGGAATCAGTGTAGATGATACAGACATTCATTAAGGACAGAAGAAAGCAGCCAGAGGGACATGGTTATGAAATAATGTGAAGTGAAAAAATAACTTAGTGTTTAATTATCTTTCCACTGAAACGCATGCAAATGATATGGATCAAAAGGAAAAAGGAAGCATGAAAACCAATTAAGGAAATGGTGATGAGAGATGGTTTTGCAATCTATTTCTGTATTATTATATAATATGTGAGAATCAAATAAAACCTAGAAGGAAAGAAAGAAACATTAAGAATCACCTCCAGGGGTACAGTAGTTCCCCACATGTCAATATGCAGATCAGGGTGAGTGTGGCTGGAGGGGGACGCCAGTGGTGATGCAAGCAGCCTCTGTCACCTGTCTCCTCGTCCAGCTGGTCCCCGTGAGTCTCTGCTCCTAATCGCTAGAGCCCAGCTCTCCAGGTGTGGCCGGCACGACGGCCTGGTTAACCCCACTGTGTGTTCTAACCCAACACTCAGTTCTGATTCCCTTCTCCCATTTCCCCCTCAACTAAAATCTCACGTGCCCACTTTTCTTTGCAGCTGGGTCCCCATATCCCACAGTTCTAGACAATTGCATGGAGGCAGAAATGTCCAGGGAGATTGAATAACAGTAAAACCTTTGGTAATTTTTGTTCGATGTTGCTGTAAGGTTAACAGATGTGTCTGGCATTGCTTCTTCCCCCACGTCCTTCTGCCTTCAAGACAGAGTGCCTGGTGCCAGTCTAGCGGCTAGGAGGGAACAGAAATCCAAAGAGACACCAGCCCTAGGACCTCTAACCACTGAGCCAATGCCACCAGCATCCTGCCTCCGAGCTTACTGATACCTGAGAAGAATAAACACTGCTTATGGATGTGGCTGTTGCCCAGGTGTGTTGTTATTTGCAGCTAGAAGCATTCTTAATTCATAGACCTAGTCATTACTATCACTGGAGCTGCCTCGGGTATAAGACTCCCACACAAACATCTGAGGACACAGCCATGGTGGACAAGAAGAAGCTGAAAGGTGTAGGGAACAGTCAAGACAAATCTTCTCCACAGACAGCTTTGCTCAGGGCACAAGTGGCAGGTTCTGTAAAAGCAGTGATTTGCAGCGGGGAGGAAATGCCATACAGTTTGCAAGATCTTAGTTCCCTTACCAGGGATCAAACCTGAGTCCCTGGTAACAAAAATGCTGAGTCCTAACCACTGGCCCACCAGGGAATTCCCAGTAAAAGCAACGACATAACTAAATAACATCTAATTTGTCTACCTCTTACCACAAAAAAAATCAGTACATATTTGTGAAAGTGAATACACTGATCCTGAATCAAATTACAAAAACCGTTGCCCATTTTCAAGCCCCAAAAATCTTCCCATAGACTAAAAATTAAATGAAAAATAGTAAACACAGAAGTTGCAGATATAAGGACTAGGAATTTTCTGGATTATTTCCAAGTATCTATTGCCAAGCTACATGTTGGAATATTTTACTTTGTACATAGCATGATTATAATTTTTATTAGTCTTCCCAGACCATGCAAATTTCTTTAAAGTATATTTACACTATTTATTTGCACTAATGTAAACAAATGTCCTGCCTGACAGTGATTGAATGAGATTGGAAAGACAAAAAAAAATTCAAAAAAATTCAAATTATACAATCCTAATGTGTAGTAATAGTTTTTAAAGCTTTCAAATGCATGCTTATTACATTGGGCTTCCAATTGCACATAGAAGCATCACTCAGATGGTTCTTTTATTGAGTAAATATGCATTAGGTGCAATTTTAAGCACTCATTATTAACTCAGCCAACCAGAACAAATCCATTAACAGTGAGCTTATCTAGTTTATCAAGTGAATCTAGGCTAGGTTCTTAGGAATGTGCTTAAGTGTTATATTTATTCATTAGACTTCACTGGAATCCCAAAGTAATATATTCATTATGCTAGGGATTTTTAATGGACTGTGTCAAATGATGTTCTTCAAAATGCTGAAGTGATATAATACAATTAACTTTATAACCCAGGTGTTAATTCTCATGATATAAAGGGCCATGAATGAATCACCAACATTATAAAGAATTGTGTTACCTTTGGTCTCTAAGCTCCCACATACTGATGTCTTCCCAAACTTCCAACCCCTACTTTCCATTCACATTTGAAATCGTGATCTTTTTTTCTTTACCTGGAGATTCTGCTGCTGAACCTGAGAAATTTCCTCAAAGTTGATACTTCCTCCATACCACTGGACAGGGTCCACTGCTTGGGAATGCTCCTAAATCCAGATTCTATCAATTTAGTGCCTCCAGAGGTGAGAATAAAATCACTTGTCCAGCATGAATTGGTATCTTTTAAAAAAAATTATTTTATCTTATGTAACACATACCACATCAACCAAAATGCTGAAATGATTTAATTTTTAGATTTGGTGATCTTATTATTATTCTCTGCCCATAATTTTTTCTTTTTAAAAAATTTTCATTGGAGTATAATTGATCTTACAATGTTGTGTTAGTTACTGCTGTACAGCAAAGGGAATTAGCTAAACATATACATATAGAGATAGGGCTTCCCTGGTGACTCAGACAGTAAAGAATCCGCCTGCAGTGCAGGAAACCTGGGTTTGATCCCTGGGTCAGGAAGATCCCCTGGAGAAGGAAATGGCAACCCATTCCAGTATTCTTGCCTGGAGAATCCCATGGACAGAGGAGCCTGGCAGGCTACAGACCATGGGGTCGCAAAGAGTCGGACATGACTGAGTGACTGAACACTCACACATAGGTAGACTTTGATGAAGATTGATTGTATAATGACTATTTCAATGTACTATAGATCTTTAAAACACTCAGAGTGTCTTTATGCCTTTATCATGCCACCTGGACAAAAGGCTTCTTAATCTTGTGTTTCAAATATTCATTAATCCTACAACATATTGTTTCATAACTCACAAAAATACATTGGCTCATACCCAGTGTTTTCTGGCTAAACAAGCAAGCATTTATTGAGGGCTCATGCCTCACTGAATTTCAATACCCTTGGAAAGAACTGCAATGATGAGAGAAGTTACTAAAGGGCACACTGCGATTACACCTGTGTGTGTGTGGCTTCGTGCACGCACACACACATTTCGTGTATCTAATTAGTACACACAGGATCCTGATATTTACAGGGAAGATGATTTCCGCAAGAAACAGCACTATCCTTGCAAAGGCAAGATGCATCTTTGCAGAGAGGCGACCTTTGATTATAACATTAGCAGGCTGGCTGCCTTCTGAACCTTGCTTGCCTTTGTTTATTACACTCATTTCTGACAATTCAGAAAAGACTGAGTCTCGCAGTTAACATCTACTCAGCAGCTTCATTTCCCAAAGAAACGTGCCTCAAGGACCCTGCCCCACCTCTTCTGCAACTCCCTTCTTCAAGGACTTGGGCATTTTATAGACTTGTAAAAAAGCTGTGTTATATCTGATGATGACAGTGTACATCAGTCGTTTACCTAAAGTTCTGTCCCTTCCACACTCTACTTATCTCTTCTTTTATAACTCTAGTTTATTGTTATTGGCATTACTGAATCATAAACCTAAGAAGAAAAAAATGTTTCATTTTAAAGTATCTTCTGGGGTTACACCCATACTTTGAATCTTCATCATATATTGGAGTAGGGAATGGCAACCCACTCCATTATTCGTGCCTGGAAAATTTCATGGACAGGAGTCTGGCGGGCTACAGTTCATGGGGTGGCAAAGAGTCGGACCTGACTGAGAGACTGAGCATGAACATATTGCATAGCAGTTCTTTAAAATCTCTGCGTGTTTTACCACATCACACGAGAGTCTTTCAAGCTGTCTTGTCTTTGCTGCTGCTGCTGCTGCTAAGTCGCTTCAGTCGTGTCCGACTCTGTGCGACCCCATAGACGGCAGCGCACCAGGCTCCCCCGTCCCTGGGATTCTCCAGGCAAGAACACTGGAGTGGGTTGCCATTTCCTTCTCCTATGCATGAGAGTGAAAAGTGAAAATGAAGACACTCAGTCGTGTCCAACTCTTAGCGACCCCATGGACTGCAGCCTACCAGGCTCCTCCATCCATGGGATTTTCCAAGTGAGAGTACTGGAGTGGGGTGCCATCGCCTTGTCTTGCCTTTACCCCACCAATATATAATCTCCATGAGGTCAAGGACATTTATACACAATCCCATATAACCTTAGACCTAAAATAGTGCCTGGCTCATAATAGGGGCTCAAGGATACTTGTTAAGGCTTCCTGGGTGTCTCAGTGGTAAAGCATCCACCTGCCAATGCAAGAGATGTGGTTTCCATTCCTGGCTTGGGAAAATCCCCTGGGGAAGGAAACAGCAACCCACTCCAGTGTTGTTGCCTGGGAAATGCCATGAACAGAGGAGCCTGGTGGGCTACAGTCCACGGGGTCACAAAAGAGTCGGACATGACTGAGTAACTAGACAGCAACATTTCTTAACAAAGAGTATGAAAATCTATTATTGAAAATATTAACACGGGAAACATTTTTCTGCTCCCATTTTCTTCCAATTACCCTGCTCTTTATAAATTGTCTCCTCATTCTTTCCATAAACGCTTATACAATCTGTGATCCTCTCCATTATTTCTTTCTTGGCTCTATGATCATCAACTACAGTATAAGTACAGTCATGCCTTGGTTTCTACGGAGGATTGGTTCTAGAACTGCCATGGATATTAAGCTCAGGATGCTCATGTCCCATATAAAATGTGGTTTTATCTGCATATAATCTACGCACAGCCCCACCTACACGTCTCTGATTGCTCAGCGGTAAAGAATCCGCCTGCCAGTGCAAGAGACACCAAGAGGTGAGGGTTCGATCCCCCAGTCAGGAAGATGCCCCGGAGGAAGAACCAGCAACCCACTCCAGTATTCTTGCCTGGAAAATCCCATGGACAGAGGAGCCTGGCGGGCTACAGTCCATGGGGTCAGACACAACGGAGTGACTGAGTGCACACACACATACACACAGAATATCTAATGCAGCAGAAATGCTATGCTAATTGTAAATGCAATGCAAATGCTATGTAAATGGTGACAAGCTCTGTTTTTTAGTACTTTCTGGAATTTTCTCTTCCAAATATTTTTGATCTGAGGTTAGTTGAGTCCTTGGATGTGGAACCTGCAGATATGGAGGGCTGACTATAAAATGTCTTATTAAAATAGACTTAGTGGCTTTCTTTACACTGTTAATGATGTATACGCAACCCTGATCTCTCATTTCAACTCTAGTCCTGGAACTAATTGCATGTAGGGTACTGCTCCTTTAAAGTAAATCTGTCCTCTTTACTCCAGCCTTGCATCCCCTCACTAATTTCATTCCTTCTATCAACAGCATTTGCCAAGTCAGCCCAGCTTAAGACTCTGAAGCCACCTTCTCCTCTTCCCCTTTCCTTCATCTCCTTTAGCCAATGAGTTAAATGACGACTGCAGTAGGAATTCAAAAGGCCTCCTAGAAAAAAACAGGGTCATTGGTAGTGCTGTGAATGGACCTAGAGTCTGTACACAGAGGAAGTAAGTCAGAGGAAAACAAACACATATCACATATTAATGCGTATATAGGGAATCTAGAAAAATGATACTGGTAAGCCTATTTGCAGGGCAAAAATAGAGACACAGATGAAGAGATTGGGCATGTGGACACAGTGGGAGGAAAGGAAGAGGGGGACGAATTGGGAGATTAGGACTGCAGTAGATATACTACCATGCGTAAGACAGCCAGCCAGTGGGAACCTGCTGTGTGACGCAGGGAGCTTAGCTCAGGGCTCTGTGATGACCTAGAGGGATGGGATGCAGGGGGGAGAGGCTCAAGAGGGAGGGGACACATGAATACACAGGGCTGATCCACGCTGTTGGTCATACAGCTGAAACTAACACAGCCTGTAAAGCAATTACCCTCCAGTAAAATTTTAGAAAAACCCTCTAAGTCCAGCCCCTCTCCCTCACTTCCATCACCATACCCCACACTGGCCCTCATTTTCTCTTATCTGGGCACTTCATTAGCCTCTTGGGTTCCCTTCCTCCAGTTTCTGTTCCCTCTAAAATCCTGTCCACCCAGCCCTTGAAAGTACGCCCAATCAATGTTAGGAATTGACTCCTGTTTGTTCAGTGAATGAATGGAAGAATGGATTCGTGAATAAATGCTCTATCACATAAAGTGCCTTACATATTTCACAGTAGTCACCCCATCCCAATATGTCTCAGCTCAGACTCTGAATCTGTCTACAGTCTGATGCCAGCTTCTGTCTACTATTTTCAGACTACCCTACCAGCCCAGGTAGCTTGCCCTAAGCAGGCCAGAATCAAGTTTCTCTGGCTCGGGAAATCACCCAAGCTTTGACATATGCAAACTTCGCCCCGCTGCCTCCATGAATGCATGTCTAGAATGACTTGTGCACTCCCTAGCCATCCATCATCTCTTAATTCCTATAACATCCCCTAAACAGTAGTGATAAATTTTGGCATTCTATCTGCAACGTCACTTCATTGTTTCTTGCCCATATATCTTCTTCTCTCAGCTAGATTTACATAATACTGGGAAATGGACAGTATATTTTAAGGTCTTTGCTCAACTGGCTACAGTGATTTAAAGGCCTATGTATCTCTCTAACTCTTGACCTACTTCATTTTGCCAATGCATACATCCCACAAAGAACAAGAAGAAAACAAACTTTAAAGCAAAGAAAAAAAACTGTACATAACAGACTCCTGGAAGGACAAGAAATCACACGTTCTACACCAATTAATTAACATGAAGCATATAACTCAACAGAACCTGTATAAGTAGAAATTTCTAAATGTTTACATTTATAGTCACAAAATTGAAAAAAGTAAATGATCAGAATTCAAAGCGGAATATTTTATTGTTTTCATTATTGCTTTCTGAAATGCCAAAACTAACTTACTGCTTATTATCAGTTGGTTGAAATGAGAATATATAAATACACACACATATACATAAACTTATTCCTGTTGTATAAAAACTATCTAGAAAAATTTACTTAATTTAATGATTCTCTATGTACTTAAGAATAACAAACTGTACAACCTGTTTTTTAAAAGTGTCCAGTAATAGTAATGTCAAAAGACAGAGGATAAATAGAGGCAGAAATCAGATATCAAAGAAAGTACTATATAATTTTATTAAGGATGCTTGTTCCTGCAACTCAAAAGTTGAAAATGTTCTTATCAGATAAGTTTCAAAGATAAGAAGAGCAACTGAAGATAAGAGTTTATTTTTGACCCTCCAAGGACTAGCGGGCATTTAGTAGGGCATTAAAAATAATACAGGAAATAACTCACATTTTTTGGCTTCAGGAAATACCCTGCTGTTTATGGAAATAATTCCCCAATCTTTATCCCCTGTTTTTTCAGATAATTATTTCAGTATTCATTTAGCTTTGGTGCTCAATAGTGGAAGTTTTTAAGGAAAGATTCTAGACAAAAAGCCTAAGGTGTAAGCAGAGGGACTGTGAGGGGATGGTGCATCTCCCCCTCCTCCTACATCCTGCTTCCCTCTTCCTGCCAAGTGCCCGCCATGGGCCGTTCGGATTTTCAGTCTTACCTGGCATTGCTTCCCCAGAAAACTTGCTCTCCAATAAGGCTGACCCTCTTCAACATTTTACCATAACTCCTCATACACACTTGACTCTCCACCTTAATATCAACCATTTCCATAGCCTCTGACATCTTCTTCTCCCCTTTCCAGCTACTCAAGTTTCACCTCCTTGGAGGTCCCATTCGAGTGCCACCTCCCCTGAGGAGCCCTCCCTGATCATATCAGAATCTTCAGAAATGCTGCTGAGCTGTAACATTCAGACAAATACTGTGTCTTCTCTCCTCAAGTGGGTTAGCCTGTACTGGTGGATTGATACTGTCCGTGAAACTAGTCAATCAACAATCGATAATAGGAATAGGAGTTTGGAGACTTGCCTGGTGACCCAGTGATTAAGACTTGGCCTTTCAATACAGGGGGTGTTGGTCAGGGAGCTAAGATCCTACATGCTTTGGGGCCCAAAATCCAAAACATAAAACAGAAGCAATATTGTAACAAATTCAATACAGACTTTAAAAATGGTCCATATCAAAAAAAAAAAAAAGAGTTTTATTTGAGCCACACTGAGGACTATAACCCGGAAGCCAGCATCCCAGATAACTCTGAGGAACTGCTCTGGAGAAGTGTAGTTTCAGCACAGTTCTACATCTGCTCAGAACAAAGAACACTGAACAGGTCAGAGATACATGCCTTCAAGGTTTCAAAAATACAGCACCTACACAGTGAGTCATCCTGGCCTTGGCACCTGGGAAGGGAGGCTTATCATCAAAGGAGTCCCTGCCTTGGCATCCCAGGAAGGGAGGCATTTAATCTACTTTTAACATGAACATTCTTTACCTCTGGTCAATGCACTCTTTCCTTTAATAATTCAAGCAGATGTACAATATACATTTGAAAGTTGCCAATCGGCTGTTTTAACTAGCATAAAATTCAAGTTAACTCATGTATAAGCCAGAAAGGCTTCCCCAGACTTCAATAAGTGGACATTTCTTTTATCAATATCATGTTTTATGCTTCAAAGGACAAGGCATTGGGGCCAAAAACGAGCCTACTTTGCTTAAAATGCCTACCTATTAATTCCTTTTTCTTAAGTCTTCACATGGTGGGTCCCCTGATGGTTCAGATGGCAAAGCGTCCCCCTGCAATGCTGGAGACCCGGGTTTGATCCCCGGGTTGGGAAGATCCCCAGGAGAAGGAAATGGCAACCCACTCCAGTACTCTTGCCTGGAAAATTCCATGGACGGAGGAGCCTGGTGGGCTGCCGTCCATGGGGTCGCAAAGAGTCTGGACATGACTGAGCGACTTCACTTTCATTAAGTCTTCACATCTTCACTGTCTTCTATTTTGGTGAGTTTCTGTTTAAACATGTTTCATCTCCCCTAGCAACAGGAGGAACTTCTCAAGAGCAGGGCTCTGTCTGGTGTTGTAGGATTCAACCACCAGGATGCAGAGTGCCATACATGGACTGAGAAATAACTGGGGACTCAGGAAGCACCCCTTAAATAATTGTAACACGGTGGTTTAGAGTTCAAACATCTGGAATCCAATACTGATTCTGTCACCTACACTCGGTGGCAGTGTGATCTAGAAGGTTGCTATTTATCCTCCACCAGCCTCAGCGGCTGCATCTGGGAAATGTAGCAGCATCAGCTGTTCTTCAGTCCTGTTTTGGGTATTCCCAGGGCGGTGGTGCTTTTAGCAGTCTTCTTCCACCCATAACTGGGAGAAGAGCCATGTCTCTGGTGAGAGATGATGCTTTGTTTACAAAATTTTAACTATCCCCTTAAACTCTTTGAAGAAAATGTACTCCTTTTCACCGTATTTTTCTGAAGTTTCCCTGCCAAACTCATAAAAGTATGAGAAGGCAATAAAAACAAAGGAAAGGAAGCATTTATAACATATATGTTGACTCTGAATAATAACCCAAACAAATAATGCTGCCAAGGTCTTTGCTGTCAAGCATCACTTTGGAATCCTTGATGGGTATCCAACCTCAGTTAGGAGCAGTAAGCTGAGTCCTGGAGACAGTTTTGTGGTTCACTGCAGCCTTGGTTGAAGGCTTTCGCCCATGACACTTGCTTCAGTGAAAAGTTCAAAGCCACCTTCTGTCCTTTCAAACAGAACAATCCTGCCTGCCCTTATGCTGTTGTGTCTTAACCACTGCCGGGGGAGCTACACCGAAAATGAACTGATCTGAGCAGCCAAGTGGCAGGCTTCTGGGAGGCTAACATTTGCTCGCCTGAGTGACTCTCCGATTCTCACATGCCAAAACAATTAAGGAAGCAGCAGTGGGTTAAAAAATGTCCTTTTTTTTTTTTTTTTTTATCCTTTCTCAGCCATGGCACACAGCTCCTCTGCATAATTTGTTTTCCACTATGCAGACTTCAACATCTTGTTTACCACCGCTCAGATGGAGTGTTCTATTTAGGAAAGTTTCTGAGTTTCTATGAATTGATTAAGACTGAGATTTAAAAATATAAAAAGTGATCAGTATTCAGTGAAAGAGGCACTGCCGATCAGCCATGAGTGTGTGCAATGATGCACAAGCCGGGGAAGTGAGCTGACTTGGGACCTTTGCTCACTGGAGTATCACTTATCTACTGAGCAAACCTTGTCTGCCAGCCCGGGCTTGGCTTTGGGAGTAGATCAATTTCCTTGCTTTAGGATCCTGTATATTGTCTTTTATATTTGCGATTCATATTTAACACAATCTGATTAGCAAATCAAGGAGAGAAACACTGACACTCCAGAAAATCCATCTGAACACACAAAAAAAGTTTAAAACCAACTTCCCCACAATATGATACTGTCTAGTTAACTTCATGCCCACGGTCTTTAAAGGTCTCCCTTAAGAGCACCTCTCCAACTTCATTATGTAATCCTTTCCACTTTTTCAAGCCATGAAATGTATTATCTTAGCTAAAGTCAGCTCATCATAGGCTCTGTGCTATAAGCACTTACTTGATTTAGCCCTTTTATTTCACTATTATTTCACTTTTATTTCACTATTTTTTGCCATCCTCCCAGTCCTTGGAAAATAGTTTTTTCCACTCTGTGTCTACCAAATCGAGACTGTTTCTCTCAAATTCAATCAATTAGAATCATTTCTTTCAGAAAATCCTTTTATTCTGAGTTTCAGTCACAATGTTTGTTCAGATAAAGAGCATTCCACTCAATCTCATATTATATCTAGATTATTTTACAATGTAAATGTAAATATGCATTTACTATGCAACCGGGTTGCTCAGACGGTAAAGAATCCGCCTGTAATGCAGGAGATGTGGGTTCAATCCCTGGGTCAGGAAGATCTCATGAAGAAGGAAATGGCAACCCACTCCAATGTCCTTGCCTGGAGAATTCCATAGACAGAGGACCCTGGCAGGCTACAGTCCATGGGGTCTCAAAGAGTCAGACATTACTGAGCAACTAATACACTTTTCAAAACTTTGCACAGACCAGCTATATAATTAACGTCTAATGAATGCATAAAGTTTCCTTCAGCTTCTCATCTCTCCATGTGAAGAGTCTTTCCACTATACCATCAGTCTCTAGTATGGCACATTCTGGCATATCAATGGTTTTGTGATGAAGAGAGACCAATTACAAAGTTATAAAGACCATTAGAGACACTTTTTTTTTAAATGCACGCGGTTTGTGGAAAGAGGAAAGTAAAGGTTTAGTCATTTAAGAGTCAGAGCCACTTCAAAGGGGCCTTTGAATTTTAGAAGTGAGCCCTGGGAAATATAGACTAAAGCGAATAAAACAGATGCTTGGCAAGTTAGCCCTAGTTTTCTAAGAAAATACACACACAATTAAACAATGACTGGCCAAAGCATAAATGACTGGTCAAATCATAAAAGATGTCTTTTATCCAGAAATTTCAGTAATGAATAGACAGATCCAGGAAGTCTGCACAGAGGAAAATAGATTTCCAAGCTAGGTGCCCAGCAAACACAGCTGAGCAAAGCAGTCACGGTTCTAAGCTGGCCTCCCAGAGGTCTCCTTGGCCAGAAACGGTGGAGACCTGCAGAAACTTCTCAAATTAGCCCAGAAGCCCAGGACTGACCTGGAAGGGAACCACAGGGAAGTTGGAGCAGAAGCTGTTTGGTCCTTTGCCAACCTTGACCTCAGCGAGAAACTGCCGAATAAAAAAGCACCATCAAATTTTTAAGAGAATTACCCTTAACTACACAACAGTCAGAGGGCTGGATGGGCATGAAAATGCACATTTTTACCACGCCTCTCCTCAGCTCAGAGCACTGAATCTTGCCTGAAATCTGACAGTAGAAAAGATTATTTCACCTGTTTGGTGTCAGAATCAACCCGACGATAACACCTGAAGTCAGACCATAAGAAGTGGTTGAGGCTGTTTTTGATGCAGGCACAGCAATGCCAAGGAATGTGAATGTGAAAAGGGAAAGGAGAAGTTTGCAGGACTTAAACTGAAAACATTATATATTTATCTATATATCTACATAGATATGGGCTTCCCTGGTGGCTCAGAGGTTAAAGCGTCTGCCTGGAATGCAGGAGACCCGGGTTCAATCCCTGAGTCGGGAAGATCCCCTGGAGAAGCAAATGGCAACCCACTCCAGTACTCTTGCCTGGAGAATCCCATGGAGGGAGGAGCCTGGTGGGCTACAGTCCATGGAGTCGCAATATAATGGGGCTTTCCAGGTGGCTCAATAGTAAAGAATCCACCCGCCAACCCAGGAGATGCAGGACACGCGGGTTCAGTCTCTGGGTCAGAAAGATCCCCTGGAGAAGGAAATGGCAACCCACTCCAGTATTCTTGCCTGGAGAATCCCATGGACAGAGGAGCCCGGTGGGCTACAGTCCTCTGGGTTGCAAAGAATCAGACACGACTAAGCAACAGAGCATGCACACACATTTAAAATATATTTAACAACAATGCAATTTAATAAGTTATATATATATGTGTGTGTAGCTTAACTTATTAATCTTGATGTTCCTTTCCTCTGAATGCCTTATTAAAGGAATAGAAAAGAACCATCAGTTGGTTATGGCCCCCAAATACAGTTTTCTATATACATGTATCTCAATACACGGGCAGTCACTTGAGATGGTGACTCAGAATTGTATGCTGAAGGGATTTCAGTAGAGATCCCCTTTCTGTGACATTGCAATAGAAACTCACAAGTTAATCAAATGCCATGAAATTTTTCCATGATAATCTCTGCTGCCAACACTGCATGGGTGAGTAGCTGTTTCCATTTACAGCTTCCAAGGAGGGGACTTATGCTGACAGGTAGGACACAGACCATCCTAGGAGGAAAATACGCTTGAAATACAGGTTTTTTCATCATGTTCTTAACATCCTCTCCCCTGCGTCTGCATCCAGTCCCAAGAACGGCAGCTTTTGAGTCGTGACACGCGGTCTGTTGGCTTCAAGCCCTGCAAGAAGTTGGACGGGCGCCCTCTTGGGATGTCACTGCATCCGCTTTCTACCATGTGACCCTCAACCTTGTCGTGTCGCCTCTGCAGCTGTCTGCTTTTGAGCATCCTGCTTCTGAGAACACGGGCAGTGAGCTGCTGAGGTGGGGTTCAGGAGCCCCACCTCCACGCCACCTCCTGCCCAGTGGCTTACCTGTTGATCTTAATCAGTACTAGTCAACTCAGCCCACACAGTTCTAGCAGACCCACATCCTGGGTCATCTAACTACATGGCCTTCAGCACAGTCTTTTTTTTGTAGTTTTTTTAAATCTGTACCTCTTATTAAACTTAATAACACAACACCATATCTGATTTTTTTAATTCTATAAATATATATATATATATATATATATATATACACACACACACATGCACGCGCGAAAAAAGGAGACTTGAAGGAGGAGGTCAGACACATAAAAGTGTGATATGTCCAGTCAGAGCCAAATTCCTGAAGGGTGAGCCCACTACACGGCCAAGCAAAATAAGACACGATCGGCGCTAACTCCATTTTCAAAAGTTCCCACGTGCGAGTTTACGAGGGCCTGGAGGGACGACCTGCTCTCAATTGTGTCCTGTTTAATTTGGCCATTTCAAGGGCTAACTCTTTTCTCACTTGGCTCTGGTTGGAGATATCACACCTCGATGTGTCTGAACCTGATTCTTAACTCGGCTGTTTCAGTGCCCATTAAATGTTTCTGATTTGGTATCACTCTAAAAGAATGTGTGAGTGGTTTCTTGCACCAATGTCTGAGTAGACTGGGGTCACATGTGATTGGTAGGTTTCCACTATTCAGCTATTTCGCACTGCCTCACCCCCACCCTAACAGCTGTAACCTCAGGGTTCATCTTCTGTGTGGGAGGCCAAAATATGCTGAGGTCAGGCACCAAAGAAGTTAGATTTACACCGTTGCAATCACAAGAAAACAAAAAAGGACAATGGCTTGGAATAGAATAGATGTGTTCTCTTTTCTAGGGGTTTCTCATTAACACGGTTCACAAGTGAAAAATAAATAAATAAAGAGACGTTGCCTAATCCAGTAGATGGAAGGCAGAAATCACTTGCTTGTGTCTGTCAGTTTCTTCGTTTATTAAGTGGCGAGACTACTATGTATCACACAATAACTCAGTGTAGGGTTTAGAAAGACAGTGAAGGACGGGGAAGCCTGGTGTGCTGCAATCCGTGGGGTCACAAAGAGCCAGACACAATTTAGTGGCTGAACAACAGCAACAGGATTTAGTGGGAAGACACTCAAATGGGATGAACTCTAAATTCCTTCATAGAAATGCATTGTATTTGTTTCTCTCCCCAAGAAAGAATTAAATTCAGTCTAAAGAGACACATAAATACCAGAAAACTTAAATTAAAATATTTTAGAAAGAAGATTCATAAAATGGGGTAAGGAATGAGCAGATGGATCATGAAGGTTACAGTCAGAAAACAGCATTGGAACCCTGATTTATAAACTCTCTAAATCATTTCTTTCATGGAGCCTCAACTTCCTTATGCGTAAAATAGAATCTCAACTAAACTCTACTTCAATGGATTTTTGAGAGAATCACATGAGACTGTAGACATAAAAGTATGCTACCGAGTATAAATCCCCAATAAGATATTTCACTAATATCATAAAAGCAGTCAAGAATAACTGTTAAAATACGGGTGGGACTATAACTGTAAGGGTGGCGCTAATGGTGAAGAACCCCCCTGCCAATGCAGGAGACACTAGAGATGCGGGTTTGATCCCTGGGTCAGGAAGATCCCCTGGAGGAGGGCATGGCACCCCACTCCAGTATTCTTGCCTGGAGGATCCCAAGGACAGAGGAGCCTGGGGGGCTACAGTCCATGAGGTCGCAGAGAGTCAGATAGAAGAGAAGCAACTTGGCCTGCATGCACGTGACACTGGAAGAGTTCACGGAAAGAGATTGTTAGCATGAATCAAAGAAGGTTAGAAAAGTGTGCTTTGGAGCAGGTGCAGTTTTGGGTGAGCCTTGAGGACAGGTCCAATCTGAGCAAGTACAAGAGAGGAAGAAAGTCTTCGGGGTGAGAGGAGTAGTATACAGGTTTGGGGGTGGGGGATGCGAAGCTGGAGGGTCTCAGGTGCAAAAGCAGGTGACGTCACAGTGTGGGGAAACGGTGCTCCCGGTGAGAGCCCTGGCGGGATGGACACCCAGGGCACGAATGAGGGCCAGTCCTGCTGTGGACTGCATATCTGGGTCCTCCCCGAATTTGCTGAATCCTAACTCCCAGCGTCACAGTCTTCAGGAGAGAATCAGCGTTAGGCCAAGTCAGAAGGGCAGGGCCCTGGTGTGACAGGGTTAGAGCCTCTGTAAGGAGACTCACTACTGTAACAAAAGAGTCAAGGGGCTCATTTGGAGGTCATACGAGTATTCAGAGAGACAAGGCCTCCTACAAGGCAGGAGAAGAGACTTCAGAATAAAAACCTACCTTACTGACCCCTTGATCTAGGGCTTTCTAGCCTCCAGAAACACCAGGATTAAATGTCTCTTGTCTAAGTGGCCCCATCTGTGGTATTTTGCTATGACAGCCCCAGCTGACTACGACAAGCTCCAAACATGGGCAGCCTCGAAAAGCAGCCAGAGGGACGGGGCTGAATACAGTAGCCTGTTGGTTCCTGAGGGGGTGGTGAAATGAACTTGGTGATGGTGTGCAGGGTGAAACGGAAAGGAATAAGGCTGAAAACAGAGAGATGAGCGTGTGATGAAAATGACGGAAGGTAGCAGTGAGGCGGAGAGACTAACCCTGATGGGCTTTCGTAAGCCTGAAAACAACAGGGGACCTCCCTGAATGTCCGGTGGTTAAGAACCCGCCTCTCCATTGCAGGGCACATGGGTTCGATCCTGGGGCAGGGAACTAACATCCTACATGCTGGGATCAGCACAGCCAAAAAGTAAATAAAATAAATTTTAAAAGTACATTTAAAAATAAAGAAAAGACTTAAACAACAGCATCCAGAGGTTAGGAATAAAGGAGCAGGAAAAGCCAGCCTGATTCCTAACTTTGGCTCTTATGTTTTAAAAAAGAAAAAAAAAAAAAAAATGGATGAGGGGCTTGGAGTAAGCAGGTTGAACTGTTCAAAATAAAAAACTCAAATATTGTTATAATCCATCTTCTTCATTATTAATACAGAGCACTAAGCCTTTGCTCATAGACTGGCCAATCAAAGATTAGGATTCTAAAAGGACTATGCTCAGTTTGTCTTAATTCCCAGCTTCCAAGAGAGTCATTGCTATATCCTGCTGCTTCTACGTTGAGCTAAAAAGGGCTAGCCAAGCACTCCGTTCTTTATTGGGTAAGTTTATTTGTAAATGAGTGAGCTAGCATTTGTAAATAATGGGACCCCTGCAAAAACACTGCCATGCAAACATAAAAATTAGTATGCCGAAACACACAGTCATTATAATAAATATTCATGGACAGTGGAACAACTAACCCTCAAAAATTCCACATTTTCAATCAGGAACTTCCAGAATCATAATTTGGAATTTTATTATTGGGCTATCCTTATTAAAGGATAGCCAGCAAATTTGGAAAACTCAGTAGTGGCCACAGGACTGGAAAAGGTCAGTTTTCATTCCAATCCCAAAGAAAGGCAATGCCAAGGAATGCTCAAACTACTGCACAGCTGCACTCATCTCACATGCTAGTAAAGTAATGCTCAAAATTCTCCAAGCCAGGCTTCAGCAATATGTGAACCGTGAACTTCCTGATGTTCAAGCTGATTTTAGAAAAGGCAGAGGAATCAGAGATCAAATTGCCAACATCCACTGGATCACGGAAAAAGTAAAAGAGTTCCAGAAAAAAACATCTATTTCTGCTTTATTGACTATGCCAAAGCCTTTGACTGTGTGGATCATAATAAACTGTGGAAAATTCTTCAAAAGATGGGAATACCAGACCACCTGACCTGCCTCTTGAGGAATCTGTATGCAGGTCAGGAAGCAACGGTTAGAACTGGACATGGAACAACAGACTTGTTTCAAATAGCAAAAGGAGTACCTCAAGGCTGTATATTGTCACTCTGCTTATTTAACTTATATGCAGAGTACATCATGAGAAACGCTGGACTGGAAGAAGCACAAGCTGGAATCAAGATTGCCAGGAGAAATATCAATAACCTCAGATATGCAGATGGCACCACCCTTATGGCAGAAAGTGAAGAGGAACTAAAAAGCCTCTTGATGAAAGTGAAAGAGGAGAGTGAAAAAGTTGGCTTAAAGCTCAACATTCAGAAAACGAAGATCATGGCATCCGGTCCCATCACTTCATGGGAAATAAATGGGGAAACAGTGGAAACAGTGTCAGACTTTATTTTCTGGGCTCCAAAATCACTGCAGAGGGTGACTGCAGCCATGAAATTAAAAGACGCTTACTCCTTGGAAGAAAAGTTATGACCAACCTAGATAGCATATTCAAAAGCAGAGATATTACTTTGCCGACTAAGGTCCGTCTAGTCAAGGCTATGGTTTTTCCTGTAGTCATGTATGGATGTGAGAGTTGGACTGTGAAGAAGGCTGAGCGCCGAAGAATTGATGCTTTTGAACTGTGGTGTTGGAGAAGACTCTTGAGAGTCCCTTGGATTGCAAGGAGATCCAACCAGTCCATTCTGAAGGAGATCAGCCCTGGGATTTCTTTGGAAGGAATGATGCTAAAGCTGAAACTCCAGTACTTTGGCCACCTCATGCGAAGAGTTGACTCATTGGAAAAGACTCTGATGCTGGGAGGGATTGGGGGCAGGAGGAGAAGGGGATGACAGAGGATGAGATGGCTGGATGGCATCACTGACTCGATGGACGTGAGTCTGAGTGAACTCCGGGAGTTGGTGTTGGACAGGGAGGCCTGGCGTGCTGGGATTCATGGGGTCGCAAAGAGTCGGACACGACTGAGTGACTGAACTGAACTGAAACTTAAAATTTAGATATATAAATCCTGAAAGTCTCCTGTTTAATGTATTTATCTTAATAGATATTATCTCAAATTTATAAAGCTGCTTTTTTCCTTTTGAGAGTCTGTATTTTTGTTAGAGTCATTCGAAATATTCTGGAGATGTAAGCAGAAGAAAATATTACATTTATCAGACCAAAGAAAGTATTTTAGTCATTTCTTTATTACTAAAAAATGTGAATAATTCATTTATAGATAGAGATTATAGATACAGAGATATAAAATCGCATTCAGAGCATTAAAACTAGCAGTAAGTTTATAAGTCATCTAATGTACTGCTCTTGTTTAACAGGTCAAACCACTGAGACCCAAACTTCTAGAGCCCAACCTCGTTTTATTGTACTCTGCTTTATTGTACTCCATAGACACTGTGTTTTCTACAAATTGAAATTTTACGGCAGCCCCGCATGAGCAAGTCTGTGAGCATCATTTTTTTAACGGCATCTGCTCACTTCCTGTCTCTGTGTCACATTTTGATAATTCTCACAATATTTTCAATTTTTCCATTTTATCATATTTATTAATACTAGGATGATCAGTGGTCAGTGAATTTTGGTGTTACAATCACAAAAAGATTAGTCCACTGAAGGTTCAAATGATGGTTAGCATTTTAACAATAAAGTAATTTTTAATTGAGATACATGCTTTTTGGGACATAAAACATAGTAGATTGTAGTATAGTGTAGACATAACTTTTTTTTAATTTTTTTTAAACATAACTTTTATTTGCATTGGGAAATCAAAAATTTTGTGTGACTCACTTTATTACAATATTGTGATTTTAGCTTTGTTGTTGTGATATGGAATCGAACCAGCAATGTCTCCATAGTATGCTTTCACATCCACAGACTCAATCAAGCAAAAATCAAAAATAAACTTTTTTAAAGTCCAGAAAGTTCCAAAGAGCAAAATTTGAGATTTCCCTGCACTGGTAACCGTTTACATAGCATTCACATTATATTCGGTATTCTATGTAATCTCACACTTGTGCTTAGTCGCTGACTTTTTGCAACCCCAGGGACTGTAGCCCAGGGCTTCCCGGGTGGCTCAGCAGGTAAAGAATCCAGCTGCAATGCAGGAGATGCAGGCAGATGTGAATTCGACCCCCAGGTCAGGAAAATTCCCTGGAAGAGGGCTTGGCAACCCACTGCAGTATTCTTGCCTGGAGAATCCCATGGATGTGGGAAGAGCCTGGCGGGCTACAGTCCATGGGGTCACAGTCAGACATGACTGAAGTGACAAAGCACACAGACATGCACTGACTGTAGCCCACCAGGCTCCTCCGTCCATGGGATTTTCCAGGCAAGAATACCGGAGTGGGCTGCCATTTCCTTCTCCAGGGGAACTTCCCGACCCAGCGATGGAACCCGGGTCTCCTGTATTGTAAGCAGACGCTTTACCGTCTGAGCCACAAGGGAAGCCCCCAAGAATACTGAAGTGGCTTGCATTTCCTCCTCCAGGGGATCTTCCTGACCCAGAGATTGAACCTACATTTCCTGCATTGGCAGGCAGATTCTTTACCACTGAGCCACCATTATAAATAATCTAGGGATGATTACTTATATTCCAATGAATATTCATTAGAAGGAAGGACTGATGCTGAAGCAGAACCTCCAATATTTTGACCACTTGATGCGAAGAGCTGACTCACTGGAAAAGACCCATGATGCTGGGAAAGATTGAGGGCAGGAGGAGACGGGAACGACAGAGGATGAGATGGTAGGATGTCATCACTGACTCAGTGAACATGAACTTGAGCAAATTTCAGGAGATAGTGGAGAACAGGGAAGCCTGGCGTGCTGCAATCCATGGGGTCGCAAAGAGTCAGACATGACTTAGTGACTGAACGACAACAGCAAGGGGTAATTTAAAGTTCTTGGAAGGTTTGGGTGATTTATAGTTCTTGGAAGGTTTGCGTGGGTTACACCGTTCTGTGTAAGGGCCTTGAGCACCCTCGGATTTTGTTATCCACTGGGGTCCTAGAGCCACTCCCCCATGGACCCTGAGAGGAGAAAGTTAAAATAATCGAGCAAGATAATCTCTTGGAAGAGTGGCAGCTCTCAGACTAAAACATGGGTCTGGGATTCAGAGGGCTTCCCTTGTGGCTCAGCTGGTGAAGAATCCTCCTGCAATGCGGGAGACCTGGGCTCGATCCCTGGATTGGGAAGATCCCCTGGAGAAGGGAACAACTATACCCACTTCAGGATCCTGAATCTGTCAGAATCTGTCTTTCTAAAGCCCAAACTCAGGATTTTTCACCTTGTCATCCTGCCTGCCTGTTGTTTTCTCCGCAGCCGGTAATCCAGGAGGCAACATTTGGAAGCCAAAGCATCCTAACAGATCTGGGGGAGGTCACCCTGTGCCTAAAAACACCCGAGAGAGTCAGTTGATTTGGAGAAGATCCAGACTCTTTCTTAACGAGGTCTTAACCGGTCTAATTTCTCACCCAGTTACTGAGCTGAGCTCAGAACCAGATCTGAACCGAAGTCGGAAACAAATGCAAAACCGCTATTTGCTCTGACCTGCCCCTGCCTCTGGCTTCCCTGCGGAGGCTCGCTTATTGACCCCTGAGCTCTGCCCGAGTGCCCTCCTGTAAACTTTCTGCTCTGAAACCTCTCAGGCCCCCTCTGCAAGGCTCCACGTGTGCAACCCCGGCCTCACTTGAGATGGGAACCTTGCTTCCCACCCTCCTCTCTCAGCTTCCCAATGTTTCATCATCTGACTGTCATGAAAACAGAATCTTTTCCAAACTGTTTCTCTAAACATCCAAATAAACCAGTTTTCAGGTTCAAATACGTTTTGCCAACCTGGTTGACTATTTCCTGCTTGGGAATTCACTCTAGGCATGCTAAAGCTTTGAGGGAAAATCCACAGCTAAAAATAGGAGAAAGGGAAGAAGGAGAATGAGATGGAGGAAGAGGAAGAGGAAGAACATGGGGGAGAAGCATTTATTTCCATTTAACCCAGTGTTTCTGACGCTCCTCTGACCATAGACCTCTTGGTTTATATAATTTCTCATAAATAATATTCTCTGAAATATGTTTTTAGGAAAACTTGCATTGAAGTCTTTATGCCTGGAATGGGATGAACATGTGACTTGTCCCTGCTAATGTATTTGCAATTTAAGTTAAACTTCCTAGAAATATGCCTTAACCCAAGGAAGGAATTCCTGGAGGGAGAATCTTATACAACTGACAGTCCCCTGAGGAAGCAGAAGTAACAGTCTTTCCAGACCCAGGAAATATCAGCAGGAAACCCAACCAGCCCAGCCCAACCCCCAACGACAGCCCCTCACCTAGTCTCTCCGATTCAACAGTCGTGGTGGCAGAGATTCTATTTTTTTAATAACATTTTTCTCCATAAAAGCATATGGATCTAAAAACCCCCGAGGAGAAAATTGAAACGATATGGTTTATCCCACTGTTTTCTCTCCGCGGCGTTTATTGAAAAAGGCATCATTACATGAAATCCTTTTGAATTGCATTTTGATTTTGTAATTTTATTTATTCATGGTTTGTTGATGTCAAGGTGTTGTGAGAGCTTCCAATCTGAAATCCTATTTCAGATCCACCTAATTGTATTTGAAAAGACCTAGGAAAACGGTTCTCACCGTGTGAACTGCCTATGTTGTCTGTGTTCTGGGTAACAGCCCCCACGGCTTCCTGGAGGACCCCATCCCCTCAACCACTTGGTCAAAGGGAACCAAATAAAGCCTGCTTGACACACATCAGGAAGAGCCATCTCCCTCCACTGATGCTCCAGTGTGTGTGTGTGTGTGTGTGTGTGTGTGTGTGCGCGCGCGCGCGCACGTGCGCTCGTGCATGAGTGCTCAGTCATCTCTTTGCCACACCATCGACTCTTGCCCACCAGGCTCCACTGTTGATGAAATTTCCAAGGCAAGAATACTGGAGTGGGTAGCCATTTCCTTCTCCAGGGGATCTTCCTGACCCAGGGATCTCACTCGCATCTCCTGCATTGCAGGCAGATTCTTCACCACTGTGACACCACTACCTCTCTGGAAATGATATTGCTTCAGACATTTTCTGTATGATCAGTGCTGGATTAACAAACCCACAGCAACGTATACTTCCGTGTCTCCTCCTCCTACGTTCATTGCCCACGGGCTGGGCCCGCCTGTTACTCCACCTCCCATTGCAGGCTCGACTGCAGCTGCAGCACAGGAATGGAGAGAAAATCTCCTCCAAGACGCCTCATCTACAGCGGTGGGACAGGAGCCTCACAGTGACTTGCTGAAACTTCAGACTCGCTCAGGATTCTGCCCATTTGCATCCTTCTCCGTCACCTAACCATCATTCATTCATTCATCAAAAAGAAAAACAGGGGGTCTGCTTTGCTTATGACCAGGCAGGTGAAGAATCACCACCCTGGGTTATTTCTCCCCAGACTTTCAGTGTAGTTGGGTATACTGCCTTATCACAAACAAAATGTTAACTAGGACACAGTGGCCAAACAATAAGGCGAGCAATGTCTCAGGATGGTCTTTTATTCGATGCACTCACTTTTTTCCAGAAAAGCATTATTTAGCTCCTACTCTGTGCCAGGCAATATGTGTAGGGCTAGGGATGAATCAAGGGCTTCCTTGGTGACTCAGTGGGTAAAGAATACACCTGCCAGTGAAGGAGATACAAGTTCAGTCCCTGGGTTGGGAAGATCCCCTGGAGGAGGAAATGGCAACCCATTCCAGTATTCTTTCCTGATAGCTCAGCTGGTAAAGAATCCACCTGCAATGCAGGAGCCCCCAGTTCAGTTCCTGGGTGGAGAAGATCTGCTCAAGAAGGGATAGGCTACCCACTCCAGCATTCTTGGGCTTCCCTTGTGGTTCAGCTGGTAAAGAATACACCCGCAATGCAGGAAACCTGCGTTCGATTCCTGGATTGGGAAGATCCCCTGGAGAAGAGTAAGGCTATCCTCTCCAGTATTCTGGCCTGGAGAATTCCATGGACTGTATGGTTCATGGGGTCACAAAGAGCTGGACACGACTGAGTGACTTTCACTTAACCAGTATTCTTGCCTGAAGAATCCCATGGACGGAGGAGCTTGGTAGGCTACAGTCCATGGGGTTGCAAAGAGTTGGACACAAGTTATAAACTAAACAGCAATAAGGATGAATTAAGGAAATGTTTCTACTCTCAAAGTGCTCACTGCCTGCCTAAGGAGAGAGAGAAAAAAACGAACCAGCACCTACACAAAAGTGTAGCCCTTCTACAAATGCTTCGAAGGAAGTATTTCTTCAAGAGTGCTGCAGAAAAACAGAAAGTGCAGCCAACGAGAGTCGAGAAAACAAGAAAGAAACCCTGAGGTGAGCTTTGAAGACAACAAGTTTATCATGGGGATAAAAGAGAAAAGCATTTAAGGCAGAGAAAGCAGGGTGGGGAAAAACTCAGACGTGAGAGACAAGCCCCTCAGCCCAGGGCACTGGGTTCCTGGTCGTGGACCGAGCGTGCGTGGCACACAGGTGTGTCAGGGAGCAGTGACAAGACAGGAGGCAGAGGTCCCACCACGGAGGCGTCCGATGCATCCTACCAGGAAACCTGGACACTCACCTTCGAGCAGTAGAGAGCCCTAGTAGCTTCTCAGAGCAGTCGTAGCCTGTAATTTGAATATGACAAAGATGACAGCACCAGCTCAGAGGAGGTGGAATTGGAATAAGAGCTGGTGTGGAACAAACTGAGTCCGTGCTCCCACTAGGACAGAGTGGGGAGGAAGGGAAGGTGATCACCAAACTTCCACCTTCGAAGAATGAGTTTTCCACAAGCTGAAAGTTGGTGGCAACTCTGTGAGAACAAGTCTGTGAGCACCATTTTTTCCAATAGCATTTGCTCATTTCATGTCTAAGTCACGTGCTTTTAATTCTCATGATATTCCAAACCTCTCCAGTTTTATTATATATAGTATGGTAATCTGTGAATGATGGTTCCATTCACTAAAGAGGATATGTCTGTGGAGGACTGAGTCCGGTGATAGAATCTGGGCTGAATGGTTTCAGGTTTCCTAGGGGTATTCAAGCAAAGGGTCTAGTAGGACCTTAAGGCCAGAGGTAAGTCTGAATATTTTCTGGATGTAGGCGGCAGTGGACCCCATGTGGAAACAGTTTATCAAATGGTGTCAGAGCATCCAAAGGAGATCACCAAGAAGGAGAGAAGCTGGAAGATGCAGAAGGAACTCGAGTCACTGCTAACACCCAGGAGGCAGGAAGGAAAAAGGAAGTATAACACAAGATGGACAAGTGCCGAGAGAGCTAGGGACCCGGGGCTACATTGAGGTTCCGGGGATGGCCCACCCACACTGCTAGCCTGCGTGAGCGGGGGAGTTCCTCTCACGGTATAGGCAGCTAAGACCTCTAATTCTCGTAGGCTTCTCTGGGGCCCAGGGCTTTCCTGATAGCTCTGTTGGTAGGGAATCCACCTGCAATGCAGGAGACCCGGGTTCGATTCCTGGCTCGGGAAGATCTGCTGGAGAAGGGATAGGCTACCCATTCCAGTATTCTTGGGCTTCCCTTGTGGCTCAGCTGGTAAAGAATCTGCCCGCAATGCAGGAGACCTGCGTTCGATCCCTGGGTTGGGAAGACCCCCTGGAGAAGGGAACGGCTACCCACTCCAGTATTCTGGCCTGGTGAATTCCATGGACTGTACAGTCCACGGGGTCACAAAGAGTCAGACATGACTTTCACTTTCGCTGGAGACCAAGGGCACGACATCGGAGACACAGTCACATTGATTTGTCTTCTGAATATCAGCATCTGTCCTTTGCTCTTCTCTTTTGCTGGAAATCAGTGTGAGAGCAATCTGATTCATCATCCGTATGCATCTGCAAACTGGAATCATTTCTGTGGTCTTTCCAGCCCATCTAGTTAGCACTTTCATTGTACAGGTAAGGAAAAGGAGACTCAGAGAGGTTGAGACCTGCCTTCTTGAACAAGGACTGAACTCCCCAGCATCAGACCCTACCATTATTCTGCCAGATCCCACCGGTTCTGCTGACATATCCCATTTGTACTCATTTTTCTGTCTTTTCCAATTCTTTCTTCCAAGTGAATCCAAATGAACACTGGAGACTGTTCCCAAAATTTGACCTTGTCATCCTCTCGTACACCAGAATCTCACTGTACATTCTGAAAAACAGCTTATAGAAAACACAAATCAGGGGAGATTTTTAGTTCTTACTGTCTGAGTGTTCAGTGTTTCTATGCTGTGTCTGCCTCTACTATTGGGGGGAAAACAAAAAGAAACATGAATGGATGAATGAAAACGTCAACACATTTCAGTTAGGAAACAGCAGCCTTAAAAATAATACCATTGATCACATTTTAACTGGAAGTACCCTGAAGGGGATGGAGGGGTTAAATCTAGAACATATATGAATGCTCTAAAAATAGTATGCTAATAGAATCTTTGTAACACATCCAGGAATAAGCCCCAGGAAAACCCTAAAAGACAATTAGCCTAAAGGTTAATATTTTGAGAGTCAAGCCCACTAATATCCTGAGTAAAATACACTGTGAAAATGGGATGTGTAAGATTAGGTCAGATTGAGGAGGGGGCGGGTACCCTTGTTTAATCAAGGAGTGGAACTTTTTTTAAAGGCTTCAGAATATGCCCCCAGTGATTTAAATTATTATGCTGCTACAAGGAAATAAGTTGGGTCAAAACTCATTATCAGGTGGCATTTCCACAAGTAGCCAGGGAATACTCTATTTCCTATCAGACATTACATCCAGAGTCTGGGTAGGTTTCTTTCCTGAATCTGAGCCTAAAAACCTACTTCATTTCCTCACCTTTCCTCAGTATTTAAAAGGATCCAAGTTTCAATCGTGATCATGAAGGGTAGACCAACTATCCCAATTCCCTGCACTGTAAAACTTGTTTTTAAAAGTGACTTGTAAATTCAGCAGCTTGCTTCAGTTTCTTCCTATCAACCACGAAAGCCCAACCATCCCCATTCCATGGGACAGACAGAGTGAAACTATCAGAGCCAAAAATAATTTTCCTTTTTCTATTTAGAATAAATCATTTTTGGCACAACTCTGCTTCCATTCCTTCCCCCCTGGAGAATCATTACGGAAAATTTAGTAGCTTGCATTTGAATTCTCAGCTTTGGTTTTTCCTTTAGGACCATGATTGGAAGTTACTGAGAGCATTCATTGCAGGGTTCTTTCGTTTCCCTGGTATCTTTCTTCAGACAACTCTGGGCAGTACTATTCCATGTTTTACCTCTTGAATCCTCACAGAAGCCCTGGGAAATAAAAATACCACTATGATTAATCTATTTTTTTTATATTCTTTTTTTTTTAATTTTAAAATCTTTAATTCTTACATGTGTTCCCAAACATGAACCCCGCTCCCACCTCCCTCCCCATAACATCTCTGTGGGTCATCCCCATGCACCAGCCCCAAGCATGCTGTATCCTGCGTCAGACATAGACTGGCAATTCAATTCTTACATGATAGTATACATGATAGAATGCCATTCTCCCAAATCATCCCACCCTCTCCCTCTCCCTCTGAGTCCAAAAGTCCGTTAAATATGCGCTTTATTCTACTCAGTAAAGAAAGATGTCTGCCCATTTATAATTTTATTATCCAAAGAGTATCATGGTCTGTTCCTGATATTTAGGCTTTATGAGGGCAGATGCTTTATGATGTTTACTGGATAGGTGTGTGGATAGTTGGAGAGATGAGTGGATGGGTGGATGGACAGATAAACAGATGTATGCCACAGTCTCGGTATGTCTTATTCTTTTACCCATTTTCTTTGTTTCTGACAAAAATAAGTAGAAAATGGATGAATGGATGGGCAGATGAAGAGGTGAGTGAATGATCAGTCTTACGACTGTCCTCTTTGTAACCTTAAACTACTTTTTCCACCTTGAAATGTAACTAGCTGCTAAGAAAGAAGAAATGAAAGTGTGAACATAATGTGTGTGATCCAATATACTATGGCCTGAAGGTTTGTGTCTACTGTGCAAATTCATATGTTGAAACCCTAATGTTTAATATGATGTTATTAGGAGGTTTCAGTAGTCATGTACGAATGTGAGAGTTGAACCATAAAGAAAGCTGAGCGCCGAAGAATTGATGCTTTTGAACTGTGATGCTAGAGAAGGCTCTCAAGAGTCCCTTGGATAGCGGAGATCAAACCAGTCACTCCTAAAGGAAATCAACCCTGAATATTCACTGGAAGGACTGATGCTAAAGCTGAAGTTCCAGTACTTTGGCCACCTGATTCAAAAAGCCAGCTCATTGGAAAAGACCCTGATGCTGGGAAGGATTGAGGGAAAGAGGAGAAGGGGGCAACAGAAGATGAAATGGTTGGATGGCATCACTGACTCGATGGACATGAGTTTGAGCAAGCCCTGGGGGTTGGTGATGGACAGGGAGGCCTGGCGTGCTGCAGTACATGGGGCCGCAAAGAGTTGGACTTGACTTAGTGACTGAGTGGGCATTTAGGTTCAGATATTATAAATGAGATGAAAACTCTTATAAAAAACCTCACAGAGCTCCCTCCCTTTGACCATATGAGGATATAATGAGAAGTCTGCAACCCAGAAGACAGCCCTCACCAGGACGCCTCCCATGCTGGCAACCTGATTTCAGAATTCCAGCCTCCAGACCAATGAGAAATAAAGTACTGCTGTTTATAAGCCACCCAGTCTATGCTGCATTCTTATAGCAGCCTGGTCAGTCTAAGATGCAATGCCTTCCTAAACACATGAATTAAGTCCTTTCTTTAATTTGATGCCAGGTATCTCACTTACCTTAGATCATTTGTTTTTCTCAATAATCCTCCAAAGCAGACAGGGTTCACGTATTCTTCTGACTCCTAGACAATCCTACTGATATGGCCCATCCTTCATCATCTTACTATTTTCATTTAAGTTTACCCAACCCAAAATGGGGAAGGGGTACAGTGCTCTAAATGGTATTCACCCTAACCCATAGCCTAAGAAAGAGGAGAGAGAGGGAAAGAAAAGAAGCTCATCTGACCAGCATGACTGATAAATCTTAACTTTGGAGCTTCATATAACAAGAGCTGCAATACTGTCTAATAATAATGATAATTCAAACAGAGTGAGAGTCATAGACTCGGGCTCCTGCCCTTCAGCCACAGCCCTGCCCTTGCAGTTATCCTGTTTTCTTCACTGTGATGATGTAGTCACACAGTAAAGCCTGCAACAAGTCACTGAGTTCATAATCTATCTCAGAAGAATTGCCAACAGGTAGTTACTACAAAGGATCCATCCTTACCAACAACAACGAAGTCTGGGTAAAATAAGCCATTATTATTACACGACACTATGTTCACTGCAACTTTCTCTTATTGTAACTTAACCTGTAAATGTCAATTAAGCCATTTAATTGATAACGTAGGGAGGAAAATGTGATTTGTTACAACTTAATGTTTTGTAAGGACATTTACTTTCCCCCATTCTTATATGACATTTCTAATGGCATTTCATCCAAACATTGCTTCAAGTAAACCCCAAAGTACAGTCAAATCACTTTTTAAGATTATAATTTTCAACGTGGATAAGATATTCTGTAACTTAAGGAACAAAACCAGGGTATATTTCCTTCTTTACTGCTAGTTTGGGATGACATCTTAAAAAACACTTTAAAATGACTGCTGCAGGGCTCATAGTCCTTCATTCATTCCTTCCTCAATGACTGGAGTACACACTCCGTGCCAGTCACCTTGACAGATGGCTCCTGCTTTCGAGTATTTCATAAGCTATTCCGGAGACAGGCAAACAAGTAGTAAATATGCCTGGGACTGTGGTGAGCTGTACAAGTGTAGAGGACATAAAAGGATTTCAGATCACACCCTTAGACTGTTTTAGGGCACGAGGAAGAGATTTATATAAGGAAGTCATGCTTGAGGTGACACTTGAAGGATCAGGAGTTTGCCACTCTCAAAAACGGGGCAAGAGAATGTTTGAAAGAGCAGTGTGTGCAAATGTGCAAAGGTGAAAACACAAGAAATTCTCCAGTATTCAGAGACTACAAGAACCCAAGTATTGGGGAAGAGAAAATACAAGAGGCAGAATATAAAACAGACATGTGGGGTGGGGCCAGATGACAAAAGCCCTTGTTTTTCTGGCAGAGAAAAATTGAACATGATTCCACAGGGCAAGAATTGAGAGAAGAGGTACATCCTTGGTGTATTTGCTCGAGGAGCTGCTTTGAGGCTTAGCTCAGCACCCTGGCTCAAGAGAACGGCATCTCCATCATCAGAGCCTATAGAGTATCATCAAAGTCTGCAACACCATCATCAGAGCCCGAATCTCCATCATCAGAGCCCGCATCTCCATCATCAGAGCCTGAATCTCCATCATCAGAGCCCGAATCTCCATCATCAGAGCCCACATCTCCATCATCAGAGCCTCTACCTCCATCATCAGAGCCTATAGAGCATCATCAGAGCCTGTATCTCTAACATCAGAGCATGGATCTCTATCACCAAAGCTTGCAAAGCATCATCAGAGCCTGTATGTCCATCATCAGAGCCTATAGAGCATCATCAGAGCCTGCATCTCCATCATCAGAGCATGGATCTCTATCATCAAAGCTTGAAAAGCATCATCAGAGCCTGTATCTCCATCATCAGAGCCTGCACCTCCATCATCAGAGCCTGCATCTCCATCATCAGAGCCTCTACCTCCATCATCAGAGCCTATAGAGCATCATCAGAGCCTGTATCTCTATCATCAGAGCATGGATCTCTGTCATCAAAGCTTGAAAAGCATCATCAGAGCCTGTATCTCCATCATCAGAGCCTGCACCTCCATCATCAGAGCCCGCATCTCCATCATCAGAGCCCACATCTCCATCATCAGAGCCTGCACCTCCATCATCAGAGCCTGCACCTCCATCATCAGAGCCCGCACCTCCATCATCAGAGCCCACACCTCCATCATCAGAGCCCAAATCTCCATCATCAGAGCCCGCATCTCCATCATCAGAGGCTGCACCTCCATCATCAGAGCCCGCACCTCCATCATCAGAGCCCGCATCTCCATCATCAGAGCTCGCATCTCCATCATCAGAGCCTGAATCTCCATCATCAGAGCCCGCATCTCCATCATCAGAGCCCGCATCTCCATCATCAGAGCCCGCATCTCCATCATCAGAGCCCACACCTCCATCATCAGAGCCCGAATCTCCATCATCAGAGCCTCTACCTCCATCATCAGAGCCTATAGAGCATCATCAGAGCCTGTATCTTCATCATCAGAGCCTGCATCTCCATCATCAGAGCCCGAATCTCCATCATCAGAGCCTGTATCTCTATCATCAGAGCCCGAATCTCCATCATCAGAGCCTGCATCTCCATTATCAGGGCCTATAGAGCATCATCAGAGCCTGTATCTCCATCATCAGAGCCTGCAACTCCATCATCAAAGCCTGTGTCTCCATCATCAGAGCCTGTAAAGCATTCCTCTGTGGAAAATGTCAACTAGGCATTGCTTCCACAGCCATGGTATCAGCAGCATGGTAACTCCAAAGCCTGAATGAAGATCCAAACAATCTCAGGGAAGAAAATCTATCCTAGTGCTGTCAGATGGGCACTTAAAGAGTATGAAAAAGAAATAAGGAAATTGTTCTTCTTTGAACAAAATAGCATGTGCTAAATAATCCAAATTTCTCAAACCAGGTTACACAGTTGTACATAAATATGGTATATCTTCCTGATGTGTCAATTCTGGTTAATACTGTGTAGCAAAAATTAACATGTAGGCATTTTTCTAAATCGATATTTTTCAAGATTAAAAAAATATGACTGCAAAACATTGTGCTGTTACCTGCAATTCAAACTTTTCTCCCAAATGCCCATCCCCATCCCCACCTCCAGGGGAGAAAGTCATTCTTTGATTCAGTTATGGGCGTCAATGAAAGTGCCTGAGAATCCAGACCTCCATAAATTATGTACAGAAATTAAACCGCTTCAGGAAGAAACACATTCTAGGGGGCTCATACATGCTTTATACTTGGCAACAATGCAATGATAACGCACACATAAGTTGGGAAATGGCAAGGCACTCCAGTATGCCTGCCTGAAAAATCCCAGGGACAGAGGAGTCTGGCAGGCTACAGACAAAGGATCACAAAGAGTCAAACACGACTGAGTGACTAAGCGCACACACACAAGAAGAAACATTCTAGGGGCTCATACGTGTTTTATGCGTGCGTCTGTGTTAAGTCGCTTCAGTCATGTCTGACTCTGTGCGACCTCATGGACCGTAGCTCTCCAGGCTCCTCTGTCCGTGGGATTCTCCAGCCAGGAATACTGGAGTGGGTTGCCATGCCCTCCTCCTGGGACATGTTCTATACTTGGCGAAAATTCAATGTTAGTGCTTATATAAGTTAACACCAGATATTTAAAGACAGGAATAGTAGCACATTGGATTTCTTCTCAACTGTTTAGCTTCTTTCAACAGCCCTGCCTATTCCACAGGGTTATTTTAAGGATTAAATGAGGAAATGAAAGCACTTTGTAAACTGTAAAGTACTGCCCTGATGTAATGTTTCATTAACAAATTAATTTACAAATGGCTGGGACGAGGTGCTTTTTTAATGCTGGTTTCATTCCTATAAGAATTAGGGGGGAAAAATGTGCTCCAGTGTGGTCTACCAAGCAAAACGAAGGGCTGGGGCGTTTTCCTGATGTCAGGGCACAGATGTGCGGAATTCCGATAGTTGACATCAAACAGTAGCAATCAGGAGTGTGTGGAATCCCATCTGGTTCTCATATTGGCTGAGCGAGGTGGTGAAGTGGAGGATTTTTTCCTTCGCTGAATTTGAACAAATCCTCCTGCACTTTCACCACACGATTGAAGACAGTGTAAACCATACTCAGCCTGGTCCCCTGTTCTTTAATGGACTCTGTCCACAAAGCCTAGGCTATCTCGGAAGACAAATGTGGAAGTGGTATATATTATATATGTCAGAACAGAAACTCCAGAGTTCCTGAGTGATCCAGCGAAATTGTCACCAATTCATTCAGCTCAGAAGGTATGCGTGAGACCTGGGAGGTGAACCAAACAGAAACCAGACCTACGCAGTTTTTAATGTTCTCAGCTGCGTTTTTGTGGGAAATATATTTCTTGGAGGCTTGCCACTTCTTTGTTGAGTGCTGTGACTGAGGTTTCTGCCTAACAGCGGTGGTGGGCGTGCTGGTGACAGAAATGCTAACGCCAAACACAGAAGCCTGGCTAAAGAAAGCAAACTTTCTCTCTAAGAAGAATGCACAATTAACTCCATGTGTTAAAAGAAGAGCGTTATTATTTAGACAGGCATCTCTGGCAGATGCAAAATATTTTACTTTATCCCCTTCTGAGACCATGGCATGTTCTTATTAGTAGAGCACTCTGTAGAATTAAAAACAGGGAAAACTGATGGTAAATGGCCAAAGTAAGAGATCCTTTGACATTTGGGAGGATTAATGTTCGTTCTCAAATGGCCAGGATGATCCAAACTGAATCCGGAGATGTAAAAATAATTACGCTAATCCTGAAATGTACCTGATTACTAGTATATGCACCAAAATCTTGCAGACAAAAGATGAAGTTTTCCTTATTTATCTCATTATCTGAAAGACCGATCTCAGGCAATAGCTGAGGGAGTTAAAACGGCCCTTATAAACATGAAATACGATTGGAGCCATCTAAAGACATTGAAAAGGGTTCTTCTGTAAGTAAACCCAGCGCACTGCTTGAAGATCGATGTTGTGAAATCCAGCGCTAACATGCCATTTCCTCCAACTTACCTAAACTTCAGACTGATGCCAACCACCCAAGGGTGCACCCAAACCAGCATCCTCTCGCCTTGGATGACATGGACCAGTGAGCTGTTCTGGACTTGGCTTCACACAGTAACAAATGTTACTGGACCGAGCTCCTAAAATGGGGCTCTCCCTTAATTCACATTTCTATTTGTACTGGCTTTCATGTGCATATTTTTGTCTGATCCTGAGCAAGATGAATACTTGTAGTTATACTATGGCCACCCTAAGATCCTGCCTTGGGCTGACTGCACACAACAGTCAGCCCAAGACCTCAGTGTTAAACTGAGCTCTGCACAAGGCTGACAAGTGGAGGAGATTAAACTTCTCAAGAAATGGACGTTGTTGTTTGTTTGGTCTGAACACAAGAGCAGCCTAAAAGAACAGACACTTCCGTTATTCACCAAGCCCAGGTATGTCTAAAAGACTATCTTGATCAGGTCTTATCCGTGTGATTATTAAGAATAAGAAGAGCAAAGATTTCAGAGGACATTCTATGTTACAAAGCACTGCACATATATATTCAATATTTTTCTAAAATATCATGAAATTGATGTTATTAATATCTTCACTCCACAAAGAAGAAAACTGGGGCTTGTAGGGGTGATGAGACATGAACATACAATGAGACAAGAACATACAATCAACAAGTGACTAAGATTAAAAACCAGACTTTTGCATTCCTAATCTGAAGAGGTTTTTCTTTTTATTTCGTTATATCCATCTTTTTATTTTTATGTAACCGTGTGTCATTCTCCTTCTGGTTACAGAGTAGTGGGATACAGGATGGGCTTTTAAGCTCTGCAGTTCAGTGACAATCTTTCACCTGCACAGAGTATTTTTTGTTGTGAAGCAGGGCTGACCGTGGTCTTCCATCAGTCAGCTCACCTATAGTCAGGCTCCTTTCCACTGATAGGCTCATTCGTCCCCTTTCTGACCACTCTCACCAGGCATGAGAACAGCAGGAGGGCAGCTGAGAATTAGGGTTTCTGGTTTCTGGTTGATCCCATCACTTAAGGGACTTCCCACACGTTCCATCCCCTAGGCCTTTATTATCCGACATTCCATCTTAGTGAAGAACACTCAATTAAATCTCCACACACAATCATAAATGTGAAACAGGAAGTCCACCCTGAACAAGTGGCTTGCTTATCAAGTCATCATCTTTTCAACTAGAGAATCTTGACCAGCATGACTCATCGAGGAAGTATCCCCTTAGCCCATCGTTTCAGAAGGAAAGGTGAAGAAACCAGATGCTTCCTGTCATCCTACCGGCTTATCTCTAAGAACAGAGATAAGTCAGGAGGTGTAAGGAGAGCGAGAATCCCCTTCTGAATCCTCTACCTGGCTCTGCCCCTCTCAGCTCTGCCCCTGGGGGCTTCCTAGAATACTTTTCTACCAGCATTAGCAGGGGAATAAGGAATGAACCTCACTGGATCGATTGGATTCCTTCAAACCCAAGATCTTCTGAGACGGGTCCACTGTGGGCAGAAAAGGCTAAGGAAACGTCCTTCAAATAATCTGGGCTGCTCTCATGCTCTCATAAACACAGCCAATGACCTTCATGCTTTCATAGCCAGGATCCGTGACCCTATCTCCTCCTTATAAGACTTGCAGACAAAGAATCAGTTCAGTTCAGTCGCCCGGTCATATCCGTCTCTTTGCGATCCCATGAATCGCAGCACGCCAGGCCTCCCTGTCCATCACCAACTCCCGGAGTTCACTCAGACTCACGTCCATCGAGTCCGTGATGCCATCCAGCCATCTCATCCTCGGTCGTTCCCTTCTCCTCCTGCCTCCAATCCCTCTCAGCATCAAAGTCTTTTCCAATGAGTCAACTTTTCGCATGAGGTGGAGAAAGTACTGGAATTTCAGCTTCAGCATCATTCTTTCCGAAGAACACCCAGGGCTTATCTCCTTTAGAATGGACTGGTTGGGGTTGGATCTCCTTGCAGTCCAAGGGACTCTCAAGAGTCTTCAACACCACAGTTCAAAAGCAGACAAATAATAAACCCAAACAAATCAACAAATGACAAATGACTTCAGCAATATTGGAACTGGATCTTGACATTGATTGTCAGGCAGTTGTCTGTCGCCAGGAAGCCACCCACAAATTATATGCCCATGATGCACTCAACACAGAGGACAATACTCATGACCTCATGAACACTTCACACTCCTCAAAACAGATGTTTTAGAAAATGGGTACCGTGGCACTAGAGAGATACTGACCACTGGTTCCTTTGGAAAGTGTTGGGTCTATTATTCAATGATCAACGCTTTGGCCTCTGAGCCAGTGTTATTTCTTTGCTCTGTGAGCAACTGAATCTATTCGTATACTTCACCTGAAGGTTTGGGCAGGCTGTTGAACAAAGTGTCCATTTGATACCTAACTACTCTCTTATCTCTGATGCAGTGATTCAGTTTTAAACTTCTGCACTATTTCAACACTCCGTTTATATATGCCTATATACCACAAGGAGAAAAAAAGCCTTGCCCTGAAAGTTACCACTGCACGAAGCCTGGAACACAATACTTGCTCAATAAATAATTGTTGAGTAAAAGTAAAATGAACCTACCAGGCAGGATTTAGATCCTAGAAATGATGGAGGAGAGGCACAGACAAGCCTGGCAACTATCCCCAGTCATATTTTTTAAGCTGTTTTTTATTGGAGTAGAGTTGCTTTACAATGTTGTGTAATTTCTACTGTATAGCTAAATGAGTCAGCCATGCCTATACATATATCATCTTCCTCATAGTTCAGTGGGTAAAGAATCTGCCTGAAAGGCAGGAGATCTGAGTTCGATTCCTGGGTCAGGAAGATCCCCTAGAGAAGGAAATGGCAACCCACTTCAGTATCCTTGCCTGGAGAGTCCCATGGGCAGAGGAACCTGGCAGACTACACTCCACTGGATCGCAAGGGTTGGACACGACTTAGTGACTAAACCACCACCATACGTATATCCCCAGCCTTTTGAGCTTCCCTCCCATTCAGGTGGAGAAGGAAACGGCAAACCACTCCAGTGTTCTCGCCTAGAGAATCCTGTGGACAGAGGAGCCTGGTGGGCTGCCGTCTATGGGGTCGCACAGAGTCGGACACGACTAAAGCGACTTAGCAGCAGCAGCAGCAGCAGCAGCAGCCGCCCATTCAGGTCATCAGAGAGCATTAACTAGAGTTCCCTATGCTATACAGTATGTTGGCATCAGTTATCTATTTGATACATAGTATCAGTAGTGTATCCATGTCAATCCCAAGCTCCCAATTCATCCCACCCTTGTGTCCATGCATTTGTTCCCTACATCTCGGTCTCTGTTTCTGATCATCTGTGCCATTTTTTTCTAGATTCCATATATATGCATTTGTTACATTATTTGCCCTTTCCGACTTACTTCACTCCGTATGACAGTCTCTAGGTGCATTCACGTCTCTCCCGATGCCCCAACCTCTATTTTAACCGCTAGGAAAGAGTTGCCAGGACACAGACTGAGATGAGACATGTTTCTCGAGAAAAATCAGACAAGCAGTGCTTTCCCTCCCCTCAAAATTGCACATTTTCATTCTCTCTCCCCAGTAAGGCAGAACTTTCTGGGAAGCATTTACAAAATCTTCTCTCAAATCAGAGGCCTCCTTTACTCATTCGCTTTTTTAGCAGAAATTTTCTCCCAAGGGAGCATCCATCTTTTTTTTTTTTTTTTTTCTTTTCTGTTGCAAGACTGGGAAAGCACATGCCCTTTATTAAAAAGAAAAAAAAATCTCATCTAGGTAAAAGTGGAGTAGGCAGGCTGGGTGTCCTCACCATCTCACCCTGAAGCATCCTTATTGTTCTGTCCTTTTTTCTGTTTGGGTTTAAAGTCCTGTGATATTATGAGAAACAACAAAAAAAGCTTTTACATAAATCATCTAAGCGCTAAGGTGACGGATGCACTGAGGAGAAGAGAATGAATGATTTTGGCTCTCAAGCTTCAGTAGAAGGAAGGTTGTGTGAACTTTCAGCAAGGATCCTTCTGCAAGTCCTTGCCCCACTTCTCAGCATTCTTCCCCAGAAAAAAATAAACTAAAGAGCACTACTCAGACTCTAGCTTCATTCCAAAACTGGGGCCCAAACCATGCCTTCTGAATGCCTTCAAGTACTGTTTATCTGAGTCTGCTCCAGGGTCTGTCAAACATTTCCGCTGAAATGTGGGGAAGACCTCGGGCTCCAGTGCAGAATGGGGTACCAGGAGCTGGCCCTGTCTTCTTCACAGAGGGGAACAGAAAAAGCACGCCTGAATAAAGTGGCCTCAGAAAGTAAGAAATTGTGCAAATAAACATGCCATCTCCATATTTACCCAAGGAAGAGAGAAGGCAACATACTCATGTTTTATGAGTACTGTCTCATCACCTAGAAGAGGAGCTGGTTCAGTTCAGTCAGTTCAGAAGCTCAGTCATGTCCAACTTTTTGTGACCCCATGGACTGCAGCATGCCAGGTCTCCCTGTCCATCACCAACTCCCGGAGTCCACCCAAACTCATGTCCATTGAGTCGGTGATACCATCCAGCCATCTTATCCTCTGTTGTCCCCTTCTCCTCCTGCCCCCAATCCCTCCCAGCATCAGGGTTTTTTCAAATGAGTCAACTCTTCATATCAGGTGGCCAAAGTATTGGAGTTTCAGCTTCAGCATCAGTCCTTCCAATGAACACCCAGGACTGATCTCCTTTAGGATGGACTGATTGGATCACCTTGTAGTCCAAAGGACGCTCAAGAGTCTTCTCCAACACCACAGTTCAAAAGCATCAATTTTTCAGTGCTTTCTTTATAGTCCAACTCTCACATCCACACATGACTACTGGAAATCCAATAAATGATCAATGTATGAATGAATGAGATTGAAAATGTAGAGATTCAGGGAAGAGCAGTAATTGCCTGTGCCCAGGATACAAAATAAAATGAAACCCCCTCTATGAAGATTAGAGAGAGAGAAACTGCTGGTAAGGAGTGGTTGGTTCAAATACCACCCCCAGCAGCCCACTTCACCATCACATACCAAAACGCCACCTGAGTTTCTATAAGCCATTTAGCGGAGAGCCTTGCAGGAGTGCTTGTACCTTCAGAGAAGCACTCTTTCGCTTGCAGTTCAGCACTGCCGGGACCTTTCTCCCTTTCATCAGTCAAGCCAATGGCTGGAGTCAAAGAGAACCACAGCATCAGGGAAAGCAGGATGGTAGCAATAAAAAAGAAGAGCACCTGAAACCTACAGGCCACAGCACAGACCTCTGATCACCTTGAAGGGCCCCAGAGAACATTCTAAAACTTCTAGCACAGGCAGGTGGGGTTGATGCGCTGAGAGTCAGACATGATTCCATGACCTCTTTACCTTGGGTCTTCCCTGTATGGACTTCAGGAGCCTTCCAAGATACCTGTGTTTCACCCAGACACTGGCTGCCCTTCAGGATGGTGAGAGTATTTTGAAGTAGAAAGAAGGAATGGGGTGTCAAGTCAAAACAACATTTTACATGGATGGGGTACAGCTAATATGCTATTTTGTAGTAAATAGGTTGGCCGGTAGGCAGTTCAAAAGTAAAAACATTTGGGGGATTTCCCATCTTCTGTGCTTTTTTTGGTCATTGGCTTGTGGGTGGTGGGTGGTGATCAAATGCAGGAGCCCTCCAAGAGAGCCCTCCAACATCGAGAGGTCGGGGGGCTCTGCTGTTGGAAACCTGGTGGTACAGTCAGAGGATGAGGAGGAGCTCGCAGGAGGATAGAGCTGCTCTCAGTGACCCTCAGGGCCGATGCAGCGTGCCTTCCTGGTATGGATCTCTTCCATTAGAAAAAAATAAGATATAGGAAGTATGAACTTCAGTCCGCAAACTCAAAGGTGCAAGAAATAGCCCCTATCTTTGCTTTTTGTAAATTAATGTGATTGCAATTGTGAGCCTACCTTCGTCCATACTTGTAGGACACCTCAGTCATTCCTGGGGTGCCCCCCACCAATCCAGGGTTATGCACAATTCAGGGCTTTACATGGGAACCTGCTGGATGCTCCCTTCATTTCTGCCTGATTCCCCAGCAGACTTCTGCAGCCCATCTCTGCTATTTTGCAATTAGCTACTGAGGTAGACAAGAGCCAGGGGTAGGCAGAAAAACTCCTGATAAAAACCAAGGATGTCTTCTTTGCCCCAGAACAATTTTCACTCAGCTCCCAGTTTCAGATGGGCGTCAGAACCCAAGATCAGCCAAGGAGCAGAGGCAGCCTGACGACTCCATCTCCAAGGCCCCAGAACCGCCATGAGGCTTCGAGGAAGCCCTGCCTCCCTTCCCCACCTTGTTGGGAGCTGAGACTCCAAGAAGAGGTAGGGTCTGAACTAGAAGTCAGCAGAACGGCCCCCAAACTACAAAGGAAAACCGAGGGTCAGACCTCAGTTAGGGTGGCTTCTGGGAGTATGAAGTCATTCAAAAGCTAGGAAGAGCCTGAAGACCAAATTCACAATGTAAAGGTATTTAAAGAATTTTCACCACTGGGGTCAACAAATTGAGTCAGGAAGCTGCTCTTTCTCCCTGTAGGTTGGCCTAACATGGGAGATGATGGAGCTGGTGGGAATCCAGGACCAGACATCCACGAAGAAGTCAGGGGCCAGACCAGGTCCCCATAGGAACTCCTCTGTCTCACATGCAGTCACTTTTCCAGTTTAAAGATTATTAGGGTCTATTCCCTGGTGACTCAGATGGGAAAGCATCTGTCTACAATGCGGGAGACCAAGGTTTAAGGAAGGAGACCTGGGTCAGGAGGGTCCTCTGGAGAAGGAAATGGCAATCCACTTCAGTGTTCTTGCCTGGAAAATCCCATGGACGGAGGAGCCTGGTAGGGTCGCAAAGAGTCAGACAGGACTGAGTGACTTCACTTCACTTCACTAATCTGTAGTAGGAGAAATGATGTATGTTTTTTGATGCAGATAGTCGTAAAGTCTTTGTTGAATTTGTTACAATATTGCTTCTGTTTTGTGTTTTGATTTTCTGCCCATGATGCATGTGGGGTTTTAGCTCCCTGACCAGGGATTGAACCCAGACCCCCTGCACTGGAAGGTGAAATCTTAACACTGGACCTCCAGGGACGTCCTGAAATGATGTGCTGACTTTGCAGTCTGTTTATATTTATCAAAGTATGTAGGTCAGGCTGCTCTGCCTACACACCTTATTAAGATGTGGCCAAAAGTAGTGCCCTTGACTTCTGCAAAACTGCCATTTCTTCACATCTCACTACTAGATTTAAGTGAGGGAAAAAAACAACGATGCAATCACTTTTCATTGCAAAATTCATTTTTTTCCTTCTTTACCTCTGGATTCTTAGCACTGGGTTCCTTCTAGCCCCACCTCCTTCTCCCACCCAGGGAACCATAATTCTGTTAAGACTGGAGTCTTCTGTCTAACTTCAGATTTCTCTCTTCTCAGGGGTTAGTCTCCTGAGAACACAAACGTCATACTAACTGGCTAAACAATCTCACAGTCACGCACAAAAAATTGATAGAAAGCTATTTGCTAGATGGGAAATCATGTTACAGTTCAATCTTATCTCTTTTCTGGGCGCTTCATGTACTAAAGCTGGAATCAAGACTCTCAGTGCAAGGGAGATGTGATTTTTGGTAAGCCAGGCAAGTTGAAAGATATGATAAAAAGTTCTCCCTCTCTTCAACCAAGAATATTGATAAGGCAACATTTTTCTGCTCACATTGCCCAAAAGCATAACTCTATTTAAATTCTTTGTAAGTGTCCAAAAGGAAATGCTGATGCAAATGAACCCTGTGTGTTTCTGTTAAAAATTCACCATGTAACTTTTCAGGAAATGTAAACTCCATAGATTAATCGAGTAAAACTTATCAACATATCGACAAATATTTATTGTGCATTTTTTGTTCCCTATGCATAATACTAAGTCTATTTACGGAAACAACCTAGTAAAAAATTATATACCACCATGTCCAAACCCCCAAGGAGTAAATTTTTTATTAATTTGCATGGAAACACAGCTAGCATAAAAGAAATGGAAGAAATCACAAAGGAAAAGATAAATCGACTTGATTACATGAAAAAGTAAACCTTCTATTTTTCAAAATATAGGCTTATCAGATGATAAGCAACAAAGTGAAAAATATATATGATTATGATACACCAAGGATATAGCTCCTTGATATATGATGAAGTTATGTTATATGATAAGACGCATGAGATTCACCAGCAAGGACACTGTGCATGCATGTGTGCTCAACCATGTCAGACTCTTTGCAGACCCATGGACTGCAGCCCACCAGGCTCCTCTGTTCAAGGACTTCTCCAGGCAAGAATACAGGAATGGGTTTCCACGCCCTCCTCCAGGGACCTTCCCCACCCAGGGACTGAACACTTGTCTTTTGAGTCTCCTGCACCGGCTGGCAGATTCTTCACCATTGCACCACCTGAGAAGCCCAGTGAGGACATATAATCATTTATAAATATTTGAAAAAGTTAACCTCAGTTATCAATCAAAGAAATGAACATTCAAACAGCAATGAACAGCCAATTCAATTTAGCAATTTAGCCAAGATATTTTTAATGACAACTGAGCAAATACAAAATTTTGTATGAATCTTACAAGTGAGATAAAGAAACAAATTATTCCTTTATCTCCCATGTACAACAACAAAATGGGAGGGAAAATCCACACCAATAAGTAATAAAGGGCCTTCCCTGGTAGTGGTCCAGTGGTTAAAACTTCGCTTTCCAATGCAGACAGAGCAGATTCCATCCCTGGTCAGGGAGATAAGATCCCACATGCCTCTTGGCCAAAACGTCAAAACATAAAAACAGAAGCAATATTGTAACAAATTCAATAAAAACTTTAAAAATGGTCCACAACAACAAAAATATTTTAAAAAATATATAATGAAAGAGAGAAAAGTAACTTTTTAATTAATAGAATTGGAGAACAGCAGGTATTTGGTTGAAGACAGATTGCAGCCTAGAATCTGTTCAGTTTCCTGAAAAATTAGGGAACAATTTCAATGTGGGGATCTGGGAAGAGCATGGAAGGCAAGGGAAAGCTTTTGTGTGATGTTAAACATTCAGCTCCACTTACAGTTGTCATAATTGTACGTTTCAAACAGCTCTTTCTTACGCTGGTTATCATCGTAGGCTAAGACTCCCAAACCAAAATTATAGTAAAGCACCTTCACAGACGGTCAGTACCAGGATGTCAGAGCGTCCAGCTCCCTGCTGATATGACTTAATCTGGCAGATTTTAGAATTTCAGAAGGAACAAATGGATTGTACAGTCTCTTGTAACCATCCTCCCAATTGAGTTTCTAAAAAAATTACTGTAGGATGCCTATATCAAAGCAGTCAGTATTACTGGGGCTCAAGGCAGGCTCTCCCAAAGTGGCATGCGGATGATTTGAAATTAAAGTGACTCTGTGACAACCTAGAGGGGTGGGATGGGGTGGGAGGCGGGAGAGAGGTTCAAGAGGGAGGGGACATATGTATACCTATGACTGATTCATGTTGATGTATGGCAGAAACCAACACAATATTGTAAAGCAATTATCCTCCAATTAAAAAGAAATCTTTTTTAAAAAGAAAAAAAGTGCAACAAGTAGTTTTAAAAAGTCAAATAGCAAGAACACTCATCTTCTGAGCATGTAGATTGATTTCAATTTAGGTATGTTGTTAGGTATGTTGCTTAGTAAATGATGTAATAATTTTATTGCATGACAATCTTATGTCACTGCCTTAGAGCGGTAATACCACACAGCAGCAGATACATTCACATCATGGACAAAGTCCAGTGCATCCCCAGGATTCAATATATACATTTTTTTAAGTTAAAAAAAAAATGAAGTGACTCAAGAAACAGCCAACGCAAGAGGGACACTTTGACGCTCCTCTCTGTCTCTCTGAAACCAGGAAATAAGGCTCCCCTGGGAAAGCTCCTTCCCTGAATCTGGAGAGGGAAGGACACCAACCATCCAGATGGTAATTTGGAGGAGAGAAGCTTGTATAAACAAACTTCATTTTGTCTTTAACTGGCTCCTCCAAGCCCCCAAACTCTGTTTAGAGTCTTCACTAATAAAGCAACCAAAGCCTAAGTTTCTCGGTCTTATCAATTTTTCATAAATTTTTTTATTCTTTGTCTAAAAACTATACAAGTTGCCTGCTTTGGCCACTTCTTAGGCCCCATGAAAGCTCCATGCCCCCAAATTAAAATGTGTCTTTGTCTTGTTAAACTGTCTTGTGTTAATTTCATTAGTGGTCTAGCCGCAGGAACTCAAGAAAGGTGGAGGAGGGCATGTTTTCCCCCTTTCCAAACAGTGTTGTTCATTAGGCACAAACCTGTACACTTTACCCATCAAGCTGAGGGTAAAGCTGGTAGCTCTTCTGAAATCTGTGGGGCTTAGTGAGGATTCATGCTCAACGAGAGATGATCGCTGCTCTCTGAGCAGAGGAGCCGAGACAGAACCAAGAGTCTCCTTCAAGGTGGCTGCATCAGCAAAGTATCCACCTGCAATGCAGGAAGCTGCCTGAAATGCAGGAGGCTGCCTGCAATTCAGGAGACCCAGGTTTGACCCCTGGGTCTGGAAGTTCCCCTCAAGAAGGAAATGGCAGCCCACTCCAGTGTTCTTGCCTGGAGAATCCCAGGGACAGAGGAGCCTGGTGGGCCGCAGTTCATAGAGTCGCAAACTGTCAGACACACTGAGTGACTAAACCACATGAATCACAAGAATAAATGACTGTCCCCAAACCCTCTCTTGTGCTCACATTTCAGCCTAGAAAACTTTGAAAGCAGATGTAAATATAAGGTACCACGCACACAAAAAAATGTCAACAGCTCACCCCTGCACCACTTTGCCCAGAGCAATGGGAAGCGGCCTCCTTCCTACACAAGTTGTACAGCGAACCCTCCAGCATATGAAATGCTTGTTGGATTCTCTTTTGTGGACCAACTAAATGTTGGAGAACAAGTCCTCAAAAATAGTAACTTTGGTTTCGGAATATGGATCTGTGGTCCTTCTCTCCTGTGATAATTAGCTTTTTAGGGTCATCAGGCATCTATTCAGGGCACTGTCGGTTCAAGACAAGAAAAGCCTGACACCATGCAAGGCATTCTGCCTTCTTAAGGAGAAGGAAAGTTAGCTAATCCACTCCAAAGTAGTATATATGCTCTTTATGAAACTTCTTGAAAAGACAACAGAAAGCAATCTTTTATAACACACATTTAGAAATTGTATGTTTCCATCTGGCAGGATTTCTTAGCCTGTTTGAATTAACTATGGGTTTATATTCAAGCAGATTATGTAGTTTAGTCCAAAACCTACAAAAAATCAAAACCTCAGAAAAAGTCAATAAAAGACATATATGTTTTCCCTTTCATCACTTTAAATATATCCTGCTACTCTCTTCAGGCCTGCAGAGCTTCTGCTGAAAAATCAGCTGATTACTTTATGGAAATTCCCTTGTGTGTTATTTGTTGCTTTTCCCTTGCTGCATTTAATATTTTTTCTTTGAATTTAGTCTTTCTTAGTGTGATTATTATGCCTCAGTGTGTTTCTCCTTGGATTTATCCTGTATGGGACTCTCTGTGCTTCCTCAACTTGAGTGGCTATTTCCGTCCCCAAGTTAGGGAAATTTTCAACTATAACCTCTTCTAATATTCTCTCAGACCCTTTCTCTCCCTCATGTTCTTCTGGGACCCCTATAATTCAAACAATGGTGTGGTTAACGTTGTCCCAGAGGTCTCTGAGACGGTCCTCATTTCTATCCATTCTTTTTTCTTTATTCTGCTCCTCAGCAGTTATCTCCACCATTCTGTGTTCCAACTCACATATCTGTTCTTCTGCCCTTGAAGACTTGAAGCAAAGGAACAGATATAGGAATCCAGGCCTTGCCAACGCCTCTGTCATTTCTGCATGACAACGAAACACTCTAATTGTTGCGATTATCATTTAGTATGTATCAGATATATGCTGTCTCATTAACAAAAACTTGTCGATGGGCATCATTTACAGATACAGATGTTCGAGTGGAGAAATCTCTTTATCCTCACTCCATCCACAGTAAATGAGATCACAGAGGTGGAAGCATCGCCCATTATGCAGTCGTGTCATAGACCGCCGTTGTCTTTTTACCGGCATATAGTTGCTTTACAATGTTGGGTGCGTTTCTGCTGTACAGAGAAGTGCATCAGCCACGTGCATACATATATCCCCTCCTCCATGTATTTCCTTCCCACTCAGGTCATCACAGAGCATTAAGTAGAGTTCCCTATGCTATTCAGTATGTTGGCATCAGTTACCTATTTTATACAAAGAATCAATCCCAACCTCCCTCCATCCTACCCACCCTTTCCCCTTGGTGTCCCTTCATTTGTTCTGTACATCTATGTCTTTATTTCTGCTTGGCAAATGAGTTCATCTATATCATTTTTCTAGATCCCACATCTATGTGTTCATAGATGATATGTTTCTCTTCCTGATTTACTTCACTTTTTTGACACTCTGTAGGTCCTTATGCCTACATGATAGCCCAGTCCCAGGAAGACACCTGAGGACAAGCTACTTTGCTGCTAACAGAGCATGCCTCATTCCTCTTGCAGCTGACTCATCAATTCAGTGGAGAAAGTGATGCTGGAGTGTCCTAGACTGCATACCAGGGAAACCAATCCAGCTCAAGACTGGATGACCAAGTGACATGGGACATCCTGGCAATCAAGTCAGCTCTAGCAAGAATATGAGTTCTGGATCAAAATAATCTATCAGTTCAGTTCAGTTCAATCGCTCAGTCGTGTCCAACTCTTTGTGACCCCATGAATTGCAGCATGCCAGGCCTCCCTGTCCATCACCAACTCCCGGAGTTCACTCAGATTAAGAGTGAAAGTAGGGACTGGTCCTAGAAACTTTCATGTCCTAAAGAAGGTAAGAGGATCTTTTCTAATGTCTTTCTTTGGGGGGCTTCCCTGGTGGCTCAGTCAGTAAAGAATCTGCCTGCAGTGCAGGAGACCCAGGTTCCATCCCTGGGTCAGGAAGATCCTCTTGAGAAGGAAGTAGTAACCCACTTCAGTATCCTTGCCTCGAAAATCCCATGGACAGAGTATCTGGAGACAAAACAGTCTGATATGGAGAATCTGACACAAGCGTTTCAGCACTTCTGCATAGTTGCACAAAAGTGGACGTGACAAAATGTTAAAAGCACTTTTTTTGAAGCGGTAATGTGGACAATAGAAACTGAACGCCACCATATCCCTGAACCTGTCCCCCATCCCCACCCCCAAGGACAGATGTAGTCACAGAATAAGGCTCAGCAATAGAGCAATGGTATTGGCTTGCACATGACATAGAAAAAAAATGTTTTAAGTAGAATGCTTTTTAAGCTTTTCTTAAAGAGGCTGCAAATATCTGCAAACAGCCATGCCACAGCATTGTATAACCAACCACAGGACACAACCAACCCACAGCCATTCTCTCAGAGCCTGAATCTCAGAATCCCAGGAGGACATAGCAGTCAATATTCACCTCGGAATCTCCTCCCAACTCCCTTCCTGGGCAACTGACGGGGCGCTTGAATTTGGTGAAAGATCCTGAATCAGCACCGAGGACATCATCATCAGAGATGGATGCTTTGTGATTGGATTAAACAGGATCGCCTGTCATAGGCTAAAAAGGCTTATCTGCACAGGCGCCTGATATTGAAAGATGATTGAGGAAATCAGCAGCACGTTAAATATTAAGCATTTCTTGGAATGTGACCGCTGTGCTGGAGGTTACCGCATCCCAGGAAATGAACTTTCGAAGGACCTCAAGGCCTTTGGCTCTGAGACTCTGCTCAAGTGTAAAAATGTCAGAGCAGCTAAATGGGTTTCAGAACTGGCTTGAGAAGGAAACTGGACTGTTAGGGTGTGTCCCTTCTCAGGTCCCCAGGTATTTTCTATTCCACCTCCAGGCTGTTGCCCTTAAATACCTACAGATCTGCAGTAAATATGGTTAAACCTATCATCTCGGGATTCCCTGGTGGCTCAGATGGTAAAGCGTCTGCCTGCAATGCAGGAGACCGGGGTTCCATCCCCAGGTCAGGAAGATCCCCTGGATAAGGAAATGGCAACCCACTCCAGTACTCTTGCCTAGAAAATTCCATGGATGGAGGAGCCTGGTGGGCTACAGTCCATGGGGTCACAAAGAGTCAGACATGACTGAGCAACTTCACTTGCATCATCTCGGCAACCTTCAAATTAAGACTCTCTTGACTCTGTGAGGCTTCCCTTGTGGCTCAGCGGTAAAGAATCCACCAGCAGTGTCGGAGCCACAGGAGACTTGGGTTCAATCCCTGGGTCGAGAAGATCCCCTGGAGAAGAGCATGGCAATCCAGTCTAGAATTCTTGCATGGAGAATCCCATGGACAGAGGAGCCTGGCGGGCTACAATCCATGGGGTCTCAAAGGGTCAGACCTGACTGAAGGAACTTAGCACGCACACACGCCCTCATTTTCATTTGAACGGTTGTATATAACTCCTATTTGAGAAGTCTTCTCTCCTTTCTCCACAATATCATCAGCTCTCTCTGGCTTCCCATGACACTACAACAAATTCTCTGTATCCTTTATGTGTTTATGGAGTGCTTGCTCTGGGCCAGGCACTGTTTTGATATGAGAGAGGTGAGTTAGCAACTACTTGGCCGTATCGCTTCTTGTCAAGCCCTAGGAACTGTGACTTTACCCACAGGATATTTTGCACAGCCACGCTGTGCGCCCCCCACTAACACTGGGGAACCTGTCCTTGGTCTGCTGCTGACACTGTGTACCTTGTGCCCCGCTGGCGGGCAGGGGCTTCCGCACCTGCAGCACCTGATGGCCTCCTCAGAGAACAACTGTTTAACTTCCTAGCTTCCATTTCGGGAATCTATTCTCAGCTACCAGCCAGCATAGCCTTCCCCAGTCCTCTACGTGGCAATCTTCCGCTCACCTTCTCAAATGTGTTCATTCCACCTTTCCACCGCTGTGATCGCCACACAATCCATGATGAAACAATAATGTCTTCGCTTAAGACATGATTGGGGCTCATAAATTAACTTATTTATAATGGACCCGAAGACACTAATGATATGCTCATCCACTTGTGGCTCCGTATATAGACAAGTGGTTCCTGCCTACCCTGCCTCATTCAAGCAGCTCCCCTCCCCCTCCTGCCCTGTCCCTCCCCTCCCTCTCTCTCCTCCTTCCTCCTCCTCTTCCTCATCCTTCTCCTTCTGCTCCTTCTCCTCCTTCTCCGCTTCTTCCTCCTTCTGCTTCTCTTACAATCCTTCTGCCGCCTCTTCATGGTCCTCTTCCTTCTTGGAGAACACTCAGAAAGTCCAAATTATCTATAAAAGTTTTTATACCACCTCTACTATTAAATACTTTAAAGAGCTTTGATATGACATCAACACACTCCCAAATACTCACATTTTGAAAATATATTTCGTGTGTTGATACCTGGGGCTTCCATGGGAGTTCAGCTGGTAAAGAATCCATCTGCAATGCAGGAGACCCCAGGTTGATTCCTGGGTCAGGAGATCCACTAAAGAAGGGTTAGGATACCCGCTCCAGTATTCTTGGGCTTCTCTGGTGGCTCAGCTGGTATAGAACCAACCTGCAATGCAGGAGACCTAGGTTCCATCCCTGAGTCGGGAAGATCCCCTAGAGAAGGGAACAGCTAAAGAAATGTCCATGTTTCAGACACTAATTTAGGTCCTTTTGTTCATTACTCCACTCTGTATTCATGTAGACAATTTCTGATGAGTAGGGTTACTTAGTAAATGGTAACTGATATTCATGACTTGAAGTGTGGAGGCCAAGAAACAGGACAGGAAGGTGAAAGAGGACACCTGTCTACCACATCAAAGGAAGCTGATGGCTTGAAAGATAAAAGGAACTCTCCAAAAGAAAAGCAGAAGAAATTAGCAAGTGAGGGTTTCTCATCTTGGTTTCAATTGGTGTTGCATTCATAGAAAATGGCATTGGAGGGATTTTTTGAGACGTGAGGGGTTCTTTCACTTGTTTGTTTTTATTAGAAAGAACACAGGACCCAGAAAACTAGGTTTAAGTCATGGATAATCTACTAAGACTTGGAATCCTTGAGAAACCACTCCACATCTCTGCAAATCAATTCTTTTCACATGTAAGTGAGAGGGTTGTGTTCAGAGACTCTGCTTTCCTCGTAATATAACTCATCCATGGTTTGCTACAAGTGTACAACCTGCCTATACAATGACCTAGGGGAAAAGGTGTGCCTAGATCTTAATCTTCTCACCTCCAGTTGATATTTCCTGATATTCCAGGAGCTTAAAGTTATCCTGAGGCTTGAGAATACTCCATTGGTGATAAGCAATTACAAAAAGCAGTATGAAAACGGGGTTTTATTCCATTGCTAAACCATGGTACACACCCTAAAAGGCACTTATTATTGGAAACTCTGCTAAACGGACAATGAGTTACATTACATGCAGGTGGCACAGTGGTCAAGAATCTGCTTGGCAATGCAGAAGCTGTACAAAACAGGGGTTTGATATCTGGGTCAGGAAGATCCCTGGAGGAGGAAATGACAACCCACTCCAGTATTCTTGCCTGGAAAATCCCATTGAAAGAGGAGCCTGACAGGCTACAGTCCATAGGGTAGCAAAAAGTCAGGCACAGCTGAACACAAACACACACCTCCTGCGTAACATTTACAATTAACAACGCAGAGGACCAACCAAATATTCAGAATCACAGATATTTATGAAACAGCACATTATCACCATTGAGATTAATCCACATATGAGTGGACGTTGGGGAAATCTGAGATCACTTCAAGTTTTCATCTAGTCATTACACAGGGTCAAAAAGGCAGCCAGAAAGGAGGGGGTGGGCAGATGCTATAAATCACAACCTTGCTTTAAACAGCAACTGGGATTTAGAGGTACAAAGGAAGAAGATAAAGTACTCGTGCGGAGAATGTATGTGTTGAGAAGATCAAATAAATGGGACCAGTTTCATCTAAGTAGTATTTTTCAATTAAGAGTTTAGTAAACACCCACAGTGTATTGGGCTCAACACACACCCCCCAAGCCCAATTTTAAAATGCACAAAATCCTGGTTCGTACATTCTGTGAGTTGGCTGTCGAGTTGATGAGAAAATGAATGAATGCTCAATTAAGAATTAGGAAAATGATTAAAGGCAAACTCTGAGAGACGCATAAATTCAGACGAACCCAGAAACAGAGAAAATAAAAGATTCCCTACAGTCTGGAATTATTGGATTTCCTAAAGAACAATGAGGAAAGTCAAAGCATCAGTATTGGAATTCCGACTCTGGCTGTGTGCCTGCCTTTTGAGTGCTCTGGGCTGTCTATTCAATGAGGATGGACATCATCAAGAAACCCAGAACGTTTCTATATTGCAAATGAAGTTCATGAATATACAAATTGATCAAATGAACACTCTAAGTGCTTGGGGAAGAATAATAGAAGTCTTGGTAATGGAGATGTTGATAACTAAGGGAGAAGAGGGTAGCAATTTTGCCACGAAATCCTGGTTTGTACATTCTGTGAGCTGAATTTTGGATGGTTTTAGTCTAGCAATAACACCAGGCTCTTGCCACAGTTAAGAGACAGACTCAATTAGGAATACACCCTGTGGTATTAGGTGCAATTGCCATCCTAGGGACAAACTGCACTCAATCAACACGGAAGGAATGATGGCCATGCATCAAGCTTACAACTCAATTCACTAGCCCACTAAAAGCTCCATGAGGAGCAGCATCGAAAGCACAGGCAGATTTCCTTAACGACTGGATCAGATACATAAAAATGCATTTATCTTCATAGATGTTTGCACTTTGTAGAGTCTAAAAGAAGGAGAGCTGCATTGTTTTGGAACCATGCTCCAACTATCCCCTTCCAGACCAAACCCCTGCAAGACCAGAATGGTCTTGGCCTCTGAACTGGTCCCCTCTTTCATTGTGTCCACACTCCCAACCTTCATGCTTACTGTTGCCAGACTAATCCCCCTAAAAATGCAGCTGTAATAATACCTCTGCCCTGCCCAAAAGCTTTCCATGATTCCCAGCCCTGTCCAATAGTATCTAAATTCCTTCTGTTGCTGGTGAATGTGAGGTTCTTACTTTGTCGCAAAAAGAAGGTGGAGACAAAGTGATAGGTAAGAAATGGGTTTATATAGAGAGAAGGACACTTCACAGGCAGAGTGTGGGCCATCACAGAAGGTGAAACAGAGAAGGCAGACAGGCCTCAAAATATGGTGTGGTTAGTTTTTATGAATTGGGTAATTTCATAGGCTAATAAGTGGGAGGATTTTTCCAACTATTTTGAGGAAGGGGCAGAGATTTCCAGAAATTGGGCCACTACCCACTTTTTTGGCCTTTTATGGTTAGCCTCAGAATTGTGTCCCTGGTGGGTGTATCAGTTAGATGCTAGTGTGTTCTAATAAGCGTATGATGAGGCTCAAGGTCCACTGGAAACTAATCTTCTGCCATCTGGGACCCAGTTGGGTCTAGCCAATCTTCATCACATCTTACAGCTATGTCATTCTATTAGAGGTTGCACTCTGCCACCTTCCCTCCTGCTTCACTTCCCTCTATATTTCCTGTCTAATTCCACCATATCATTCATCTTAGTTGAAATCTCTCCAAAGGGGGTTATCTCCAGTTTCCTGCACATAGGTCCAAGTACCAAGTATCAATCTCTGCTGTGACCTGCCCCTTCCCCATAATGGATGTATCCTCTCATCTTCCCAACTCCATGGGGAAGGTTTTAGAAATATTCCCACAAGCTCTTCAGTGGTTCTCCCTTTGTGAGGTAGAACCTGATTTTCCTCCTTTTGAATGTGAAATGGACATAGTGGCTCATTTATAACAAACAGAATGAAGCAGAAATGATCATGAGGACTCAAATATGGGTCATAAAAAAACTGCCACCACCTCTGGATTGTTCTCATTTCCACCACCCCCTCCCTCTCTCAGATTACTGCCTCTGGAGAAGCCAAGTGCCATGTCATGAGGACCCTCGGGCAGTCCTGTTGGACAGGCCCACTGAGAGGAACTGAGGCCTCCGGCCACTGCCATGAGAATGAGCCATGTTGGCAGCAGACCCTCCTGCTTCCGTCAGGCCTTCAGATTGGCTACAGCCTCAGGAGGATTTGTATTTATGTATTACGTATTCATGACACTGCGCAGAACCTCCAAAGTTGATCCCAATTCCTGACCCACAGAAGCTTTGAGAAATAAACAATGTTTGCTATTTTAAGCCACTTTATTTTTAGAGTAATTTGCTATACAGATACTAGATAACTAATAATAGAAACAAACAACAGATAACCATTAGATAACTGATCCATTTCCAAATGTCTCAATTATAAAGGCATTTCAAGATCCAGATTAAATTACCCTTCTTCCACAAATCTCTCCCAGACTACGTGGATAGAAATAGTAACTAAAATCATATCTGGCTGGGTCTCACCTCTCTTATGAAATTTCAGACCGCTATTATGATGGTTTTCCTGGTGGCTCAGCAGATAAGGAATCTGCCTGCAATGCAAGAGTCACCGGAGATATAGATTTATCCCTGGGTTGGCAAGATCCTGTGGAGGAGTAAGTGGCAACCCACTCCAATACTCTTGCCTGGAAAATCCCATGGACAGAGGAGCCTGGCAGCTACAGTCCGTGGGATCACAAAGAGTCAGATACAACTGAGCCACTAAGCACAGCACATTATAATGACATGTATCATTTGCAGTTTTCTCCTTTATTAGAGGTTAAGCTCCTTGAGAAAATTTCCAAACTTCCCGTCATATCTCGTCACAGGAGTTAGGGGCATAAAAGAGGATGTGGGAAATATTTGTCAAGAGAATAAGTAGTCAGATTTTATACTCAAGTCTCTCCTTGCTTGAAATCTATTTGTGTTTATTGTGATGTTTGGTAAGGAGTTACGTACAACTGAAGAAGCAAAACACAAAATAAGTATTTAATTCCTTCATAACTCTTGGAAAAGAAGAAAAACACTCAGAGAAAAATAATCAGCATAGTCAGGTTTACCTAGAAGATCAGGTAAGTGGGAAGAAAACCACCCAGCTGGTGGTAGTCCTTGTCCAAAACACACAGGATGAAACTGCAGGCATGGAAATCAACTGAGAGAGGATCATAGTCCCACCCAAATAGCATAGTCCTCCAACTGAAGACAGAAGCTTTTCTCTTCCACATTGTTTAGGCGCTGATGTCACCCCCAGGCCACTTCCACCCTCCTCATTGTGGCCTTCCACTGACTTCGCCCAAGATTAACTAAGCATCAACAGTAACGTATGAAAAGCAAATAACCACTTCTGATTTTTTTTTGTATCTAAAATCCAGGCTTCCCGTTTCCTCTGAGCAATGAGAAATGTGAACACAGATTACGAACTGAGCGTGAAGCATTCAGAGCATTCAGTTTTTAAAAACCAAAGCGCCCTGCTTTGCTGGAGCTCAGTCGACATAATTACATAAAGGGAAGGAGTCTTCCTGCCAGTCCTTGTCTTTGCTGTTGGTAAGAGGGCATGCTATCAGAGGTCATCTCTCTGCTTTCTTCAACCTGTTTCTATAGTGTCTAAGGCTTCCCTGGTGGCTCAGATGGTAAAGAATCCGCCTGCAGTGAAGAAGACCTCGGTTCGAACCCTGGGTCAGGAAGATCCCCTGGAGAAGGGCATGGCAACCCACTCCAGTATTCTTGCCTGGAGAATCCCACGGACAGAGCAGCCTGGTGGGCTACAGTCCGTGGGTCGCAAAGAGTCGGGCACGACTGAGTGACTACCCACACACATATTATCTAGTACCAACCAGCATTCACCAGCCAGGGAAGCTCACTTTCAGGCGACTGTAGTCGAAGCAGGCAAACCATATCTGCCTCTTATGCAACCAGATTTGATCCTTGATCTGAAGCACCCACAATAAACCTATGGAAACATTTTATACAGGGATAATTGTTTTTATAGCAAACCAGCATCCATTTACAGTTTATTATATACTGTAAAACTACTATCCTATTACATGCAGACTTAATTATGCATTCCTGACGTGTAAGACACCAATTCCAGCTGGTTCCCCTTTCCTAAGCAACGGTAACAACAAAAAAACAGGGCGTTCTTGAGTTTCAGTTGTTCTCGGCTTGCTCACAAATGTTGAGAAGAGTTTTCCAGTTCAAAATTCATATGAGGTTTTTTTGTCATATTCTTTTTAAAATACTTGTTTTTAATTGGAGGATAATTGCTTTACAACATTGTGTTGGTCTTTGCCTCACATCAGCATCAATCAGCCACAGGTCTCTCTAGGTCCCCTCCCTCCTGCACCTCCCTCCTGCCTCCCACCCCATGCCAGCCCTCTAGGTTGTCACAGAGCCCTGGGTCGCGCTCCCTGGGTCACACAGCGCATCCGCACTAGCTCTCTGTCTCACGCATGGTGATGAATACTATTTCCATGCCGCTGTCTCCATTCGCCCCACCCTCTCCTCCCCGCACTGTGTCCACAAGTCTGTTCACCATGTCTGTGCCTCCACTGCTTTCCTGCAAACAGGTTCACAAGCTCAGTTCAGCTCAGTCGCTCAGTCGTGTCTGATTCTTTGCGACCCCATGGACTGCAGCACACCAGGCCTCCCTGCCCATCATCAACTCCCAGAGTTCACCCAAACTCATGTCCATCGAGTCGATGATGCCATCCAGCCATCTCATCCTCTGTTGTCCCCTTCTCCTCCCACCCTCAATCTTTCCCAGCATAGGGGTCTTTTCCAATGAGTCCCCTCTTCACATGAAGTGGCCAAAGTATTGGAGTTTCAGCTTCAACATCAGTCCTTCCAATGAATACCCAGGACTGATCTCCTTTAGAATGGCCTGATTGGATCTCCTTGCAGTCCAAGGGACTCTCAAGAGTCTTCTCCAACACCACAGTTCAAAAGCATCAATTCTTCAGCGCTCAGCTTTCTTCACATCCATACATGACCATTGGAAAAACCATAGCCTTGACTAGACGTACCATCTCACTAGATTCCATTTCTGACTTACTTACCAGGAATAATAAGCTCCAGGTTTATCTACCTCATCAGAACTGAAAAAAGAAAAAAAAAAAAAAAAGCCATCCTCTGAGTTTCTAAGCTGCATCTTTAGATTTTTGACTTCTACTATTCCAGTCTCTGCTTCCAAAATGGGGGTAAGATTTTAAGAGACTGGAAGCCCTTTGAGAAGCATTATTCACACTGCCAAGCATTAGAGAGCCCTTCTGCATTATTTTTTACACAAGATAAATGAAATAAAGATTTAGGCAATAATTCAAGGAATTTAATCAATGTTAGTCATCAATATGGGTGATTCAAGACAATATAATTTTAGTCCTTGGTAGTAAAAGTTTTCAGCCTGGATTTTCCAGATAAATAACTCCATATTTCTCTTTGTCACTCTGAACAAAGCCTTGGAGAAAAGTTTGCTTCCTTTTCATTAGCCATCCCTGCCATTCGAGTTGTTACTCTTACAGAAGCATATTCAAAGCAAACCAAACTAATGGACTCTCATGCACGACGGTTATTAATTTTCCTTACAGGCAGTGACAATAAGCTATTCCCAAATATGGCCTCTTGGTTGGTTTAATCAACTTCACCTCAAGCCCTCCTGAATTCTAACTGACTGAGGCAAGTCATCAACAGCACAGCCACAGATTAAACCAATGCTCATCAACAGCTTCCCTGAAACAGAGATGCAAGGAACTAGGACAACAGGGAAGCAATCGTACAACTATTACTTAGAGGGGAGTCAAGGTGGATAGGGAATACCCATCGAGTCACACAGGAAATATGTTAGAACTCAGTAAGGTGATTCAACATACCTATGAGCTTAGGAAGACACTATGGGAAAGCAAGCGCATGTCCCTAATGTGTAGCATAAAAGTAATCAGCCGGATGTGGTTCTAAGAGGCTATGGGGTTTTTTCCAATCAGACTTTTCCAAAAAGATAAACCTAGAATGCTTCCAGTATAAGAGAAAATTCAGAATCACAACAGCCTGTTGATTGTTGCCCATACGGATCAGTCCCTATCAGAAGGTCTCTGGATGTCCTGGCTGCGGCCCCAGACAATAGCAAGGGCACCTTTGATTCACAAAAATCTACTAGTTTAGGGGCTTCCCTCGTGGTCTAGTGGCTAAGAAACCACCTTGAAACTCAGGGAACTAAGATCCTACATGCCATGTGGGAACTGAGCCCTCCAGCCACAACTGCAGAGTCCACGCAGCACGGCATAATGAAGATCCTGTGTGCTGCAACTAAGGCCCGACACAGCCAAACAGATAAATATTTTTAATAAATAACACTTTAATAATGTACCAGTTTAGAAATTCAGTGACCCTAAATTTTAGTGAATTAGTATTTCAGTTCAGTCACTCAGTTGTGTCCGACTCCTTGTGACCCCCTGGACCGCAGCACGCCAGGCTTCCCTGTCCATCACCAACTCCTGGAGCTTACTCAAACTCATGTCCATCGAGTCGGTGATGCCATCCCACCATCTCATCCTCTGACTTCCCCTTCTCCTCCCGCCTTCAATCTTCCCCAGCATCAGGGTCTTTTCCAGTGAGTCGGTTCTTCACCTCAAGTAGCCAAAGTATTGGAGTTTCAGCTTCAGCATCAGTCCTTCCAATGAATATTCAGGACTGATTTCCTCTAGGATGGTCTGGATCAGTATTTAGAGGGAAAGAAAAATGACATAATAAATACATGGATACTCTTAACATTATCTCATCTACCTTCTTCCTTCAAATATCCCTCAGTCTCAGTGAGAGTAACCAGGAAGAAACCAGCCTTCAGTCTGAACGTTCCAACCCAACTGAAACACACAACACACACACTCAGCATTTTGGTGCTGCTTTAAGTATTCGCCCAGATCTTCCCCAACAAGAATCAGCTCGTGTTTGCCAACCAATGCATCACTCATCCTTGACACCAAGGTCAAGACTCACTCGCTTACTTGATCTTACTGATCCCCACTTCATTCTACCTGGTTGGAGGCAGATCCTGGAGGTAAAATTACATTATTTAATGCTTATTTCATTGATTTGCTCAGAAACAGCTGTAACTTGGATGGAATAGAGATAAACAGTGGCAACATACACCGCCCAAACCCTGGTCTGCTTGAGAACATGCTGGCTGCCGGCCTGTGGCTTCACGGAGGCTTAGACAGCACCTCCATCTGGGGGACTCACAACACCCCCACCCCTCTGCTCGAAGGACTCTATGCTAGATACTGTCAGGTTACAGAGAAGATCCCTGGGCCTCATTTTTCTCACCCATCTCTAATTTCTATTCTTTTCCTGTAAACTCCTGAAAGCCTTATTAAATCCTTCTCCCACCACGTGGGAAACACACGAACAACCAAAGACGGTTCTTGCCTGTACAGATCTTAAAATGTAGCTCTAGCATAGAAGTGCGGCATAGAATAGGATGCAACAAACGCCGTGAAATAGAACAAAGTGCTATTAAGGTTCAAAAGAAGGAAGGAGTCATTTCCATGGAGAGGAGGAGGACGGATAATAAGATAAAAGAATGGGCACCGGAGAGTGGATCCTGTTGAAACTGGTTATCTACTGAGATTGGATAATGGCAGAAATACAGTTGTGGAGCAGTGGGCCATCCAGGTGAGAACAGGACAGATACAGGAATGGGGGTGGCAGGTAGAGAGGAAGACGGGATAAAGCAGTCATCCAAAGCAGCAGGATGACTATTTAGGGGTTAAGACTTGTCCTCTCTAAAAACAGTGGAATTTTCACGTGCTTATTTGTGGGGTTTTTTGGGGGAGTGGGGGAGTGGCGTGGGTTGAAGACACTCCCATTTATTTTTTTTCTTATACGCTGAAGTTTTATCTAGGGCAAGCTCTGCATATAAATCTAGCTATTACTTAAAGAATTTGTTTCCTTTTTCTTTCATTTATTTATTTTTAACTTTTTCTTTTGCATTGGGGTATAGCCATTTAACAAACAATGTTGTGATAGTTTCAGGTGAGGAGCAAAGGGACTCAGCCGTACATATACATGGATTCATTATCCTCCAAACTCCCCTCCCATCCAGGCTGCCACATAACAGTGAGCAGAGTTCCCCGTGCTGTACAACAGGTCTTTGTTGATTATCCATTCCAAATATGGCAGAGTGTACATGTCCATTCCAAACTCCCTAAGAGGGTAGAGTTTTGATATGCCTGTTATATCTGGTGGGTTCAAATTAAGAAAGGAAAACATGTGTGTTCCTAGTATGTATGTGTGTGAGTGTACTTATATTGTTATTTAAAAGGTACTAGACACTCAGGTCCATAGAGTCAAAGCTATGGTTTTTCCATTAGTCAGGTGCAGATATGAGAGTTGGACCATAAAGAAGGCTGAGAGACAAAGAATTGATGCTTTTAAACTGAGGTGCTGGAGAGGACTCTTGAGAGATCCAACCAGTCAATCCTAACTAAAGGAAATCAACTCTGAATATTCACTGGAAGGACTGAAGCTGAAGTCAAAGCTCCAAAACTTTGGCCATGTGATGCAAAGAGCCAGCTCATTAGAAAAGACCCTGATACTGGAAAGATTGAAGGCAAGAGGAGAAGGGGACGACAGAGGATGAGATGGTTGGATGGCACCACCGAATCGACGGACATGAGTTTGAGCAAACTCTGGGAGATGGTGACATTCAGGGAAGTCTGGAGTGCTGCAGTCCATGGGGTCACAGAGTCGGACAGGACTGAGCCAGTGAAAAAAATGGCATTGGCAGGAGGCAGGGATTGCAGCATCTGCTACTGTGTGCGTGCACACAACGGCTACTGTCTCTGCTCAAAGCAAAAATCAGGCAGGAGCTCCCCAGAGACCTACTCTCCATCAAGGTCAACTTCACGTCAGAGTCTGGGGATGGAATAGATCCCATAGAATCTCATGCCCAAGTTCGGTAGCTCTGATCCAGGATTACACCTCCTCGCTCAAGTCAGGCTACGTTTGCAGACCAAACGCTGGTGGGAAGGGGAGAACCAGAGAAGCAATTACTGCGGTGAAGTCAGTGAAGCTGACGTACTGTGGCGTCTTCTGGATTTGCTGACAGGGTCTTGGTGACAGTTTCCCCCACTCTAACATCTCAATCAGTTTGATTGACACCCCAGAACTGTTCATCTCCCTCCTCTCCAGGGAGGCAGACGAGGATCACGTGCAATACTGTAGAGCAAAGAGTGGTTTCAGACATGTCATCTTCATTTTCAGTGATGGAGAGAGAAGAAAAAGAGCGAGAATTCTAAGTAGCAGAGAAAGGTTCAAGGTTAATTTGATTGGCAAGGTATGAAATGCCACTTACTTCGGGCCATTTCAAATTGCCCCTCATTCTCTCCACAGTAAATGAAAAGATTCTTTCCAAAGACGGGACATCAACTGATAATGACTGCTATTACATATTCATACACCACTTGACATTCGCTGGCTTACTTGGCAGGAATTCTTACAAAGCGCTCTGCACAGATGCTGTGTCAGAAAGGTAAGGTTGGGATGGAGCATCTTGCAGGCACTTTTTAGTGGACAGAGGAGCAGAGACGAGACAGGACGTGGGGACAGAGACCACACCTATGCTGGGCAGGTAACACTGCCCACACTGCCTGCTCCTTCAGCACATTTTGGGACTTTCCAAAGACCATAGGGTCTATGTTATCTAAGGACCATTTGCCTCATCCACAGTTTTAACAAGGAACACAACGCTGGGAGGAAGATGGAAAGAAAAATCATTTGCATCTTAAAAAAATAACAGGAGACAATTCTCTTTCTACGTAGGGATGATTTCCTTTTCCTAGAGAAGCTGAGAAAGAAATTGGTTTTTAAGGATTTAAAGAAAAAAAGATCAGGGAAAATCATGAGTTTTCACATACAGTTGGGTTCCTGAGAGGTGATGCAATCAGCCTCTGGAGCATAGCCTCGGAGACATTAGCCTTGGGCCAATCCAACACCCGTTTGCTGTCTGCTATGTTTCAGGCACAGTGCTGGCAAGTTTCACCCCCATTTAAGCCAGTTGACATCACACAACAAAGATACGGCCCCAGAGTTCCTAATAATAAATTCAGCCCAGGGAGAGCTGAAAAGAATATAGATGGTTCAGTGCACACTGTCCCACCTTAGAAAGAAATGGCAAGCACAGAGATGACTTATGCAGGATCATTAATTGCACATCTTTAAACCATGGTCTCTCTGTCTGTCCCTCTGTGCATCTCTCTGCCTCTCCCTCCCTCTCGCTCTCCCTCCTCCCTCTCCTCAGTTATTTAGTGACATGGCCAATTGCTGAATTGCTTTTCATGATTAACTCTCTTCTTTCAAGGTCAGTGACTGCCCTTCACACGATGACAGCAGTCAAGGTGACGCACGACTCAGATAAACCTTGAAATGTTGACCTACCCTAAGTTCAGTGTAATTAAAGGGCGCGCCTATGCCTGAGCCAACTGTTCGAAACACATTTGCTAGAAACCGCATAACATCTCCGCACTTACCCCGAACATCTGTTCGTGAATTGCCTTCACAGGCCCGTAGTTCAGGACAATTTTCATAAAGCTCTAAAAATCTGCATGAAATTAATGACAGCAAATAAGCTTGAGCTGATTTTTTAAAATTAACTCCAAATAACAATTTCTGATTTAAAATTAGCAGGGAGAAGATGGTCTATTTATATACTGCTGGAGAATGTAAGGTGGATTCAAATACTTTAGGAGTAAACTGGCTGAACTTACCACCCCGTTGGCAGAGTCTGTGTTTTGACAAGCACTGACATTTCTTGAGATAGTGTTCCTGAGAGTTATTCTGACCATGACTGTTTGCAAGGCGATTGATTTTTTTCTTTATTACTAATGGCACTGGTGCTCCCAAAGAAATAAGAGAGAGAGAGAGAGAGAGAGAAAAGAGAGAGAGCAAGTGACATTCCCACTGAAACTATTCTAGAATAGTCTTGCCTTCCCACCTCTAAATATCATTGCAGGACACTAGAAGGCATTTTGAATGCTTTTATGTCCAGCAGGGCACCGAAGGGCGTTGCTTAAAGAACAAGAGGCAAAATTCTTACTCCATGAGAACAGCTGACTCACTCAAGTTCAACGATATATCAGCTAGAAATGGTTAATCTTGAAGAAGGAAATATGGTAAGACATGCGAGTGTATCTCAGTAAACTAAATTCATTTGGCAAAAAATAAAAAACTAACTAGGGGTTTGTGATTTAAAATATAGAAATGTCTAAAATAATTCAGGTCACCCAGAGTGGGAAGACAATGGACAAATGTTCTGAGACAAAAACTTACCCAGGTAGTGACCACGGTGTTCCGTTCTCCATCCAACAGACCCCAGGGCAAGGAGGAAGCTGAATAACACTGAACAAATCACTGTAATCTCTCCATCACTCAGGCTCAGCTGCAACAATAATGTTATCTTTCTGGATATTCTCCAGACTTTAAAACACTATTACTCATCTTAAAATGAAGACCAGAATACCTACCTGCTAGGGTTGTAGGGATTACATGAATATAAAGCTTAGCACCATCCTTGCCCTGCAGTCAACTCTCTACAAACTCATGCTGTTATAATTATGGCCATGTGTATTATTTTCAGTCTTTAGTATTTAGACATGTGCTCAGTCATGTCTGACTCTTTGCAGCTCCATGGACTGCAGCTCGCCAGGCTCTTCTGTCCATGGGATTTCCCAGGCAAGAATACTGGAGTGGGTTGCCATTCTCTTCTCCAACTTAGCCATGAATTGATTTTATAGGGGAAAAAAATGTCTATTTGACATTCATCTTGTTGTGTTTTTTTTTTTCCCCATTCATCCAAAGAGTATATACGGAGTTCCTTCTGTGTTCTAGGCAGCGGGCAAGACAGAGGGGCTGAAATCCTAGGAGATCAGAGTCAGGCAGGTGGATAACTAGCTACAGCTCATGGAGTTGAGATTGTAGACCAGACTTGTTGTTGGTCAATCACTAAGTCGTGTCCGACTCTTTGTGACCCCATGGATTGCAGCACACCAGGCTTCCCTGTCCTTCACTATCCTAGGCAGGGCCAATTTATGCCTTCTGAGACCTTGACTGCCCAACTTCTAGACAAACATGGGTTACTGTGGCTGAAAGTAAAGAAATGAAACTTTGATTTTAGCAAACCTAAGTAAGGTCTCTTTCATAAGCATCCAGGTGTACTCCAAGTAAAGATGAGCCAAACAGGAATGTAAAAGGCCCATTTGAGAGTACCCATAAGCATCTGAAAGTCAGGAAAATAAAAATATAAATTCACTTAATGGAAAGAGAGCCTCAGGCAACACTAAGCCATTAGGACCGATGTTTATTCTCTTGCCAAGGATCTCAAAAGATGAAAACAGCATCTCTGAGGCCTGTCCTGTGTTTAATCACATTGACCCTCACCCACATGCCCCCTTTCACACTCCTTCAGTTTCAGGCTATCCTGCAAAGCACATTTGGCTCCAATACACACATATCAGCAGCCTTGCCAAGGCATTCAAGTACATGCAGATGCTCTCAATGATAAGCAAGGGCTTGTATTAGCTCTAGATAACACACTAAGCTTTAAAGGAAAGGGAGAACTCATGTCTAGCTTTGGGGTCTTCAATACTGACAGCATTGTTTCCTACCTTCAAAATGTTGTTTACTATCACTCCCTGAAACAGCCCAATTTTATTCACACTAACAATTCACTGCATGCAATGACACTGTCTCCTTATAATTATTCATAACATTTTGGGATAACATTTGCCACTTTAAAACAATACTAGCCTTCCCAACCTCCAATTTTTACATTTGGAACATTGGTAGACATTTTAAATCTATTGCCCACCCACAGCTAGGCACAGAATTGCATTAAAAATCTTGCACTTTCCTTTTACATCAATTTACAACAATTCCTCATTTTAATTATCATTTGAACATATCCCATACCTTTTTACATTTCATCCTTCATCTACATTTTTTGCTAATTTTCCATTTAGATTCTGCTTTTTAGGCACTCAAAAAAGAAAATCCATCTTTGCACCGAAGTAGGAGCTACTTAAGGAATGGAAATGTTATCAACAATGTGGGTGAAGAATGAAATTTAATAGTAAATTGTAGGACTTTGTAAGGGCTTCTCAGATGGTCCAGTGATAAAGAATCCACCTGCCAAGCAGGAGATGCAAATTCAATCCTTGAGTCAGAAAGATCTGCTAGAGAAAGAAATGGCAACCTGCTCCAGTATTCTTGCCTGGAGAATCCCAAGGACATAGGAGCCTAGCGGGCTACAGTCTACAGGGTCTCAAAGAGTCAGACATGGTTTATGACTAAACAGCAGCAGCCGCAGGACTTTGTGCCAGGCAGAAAGCAAAGCACTTTATATGTATTATCTCATTTAATCTTCAGGACAGTCTCATAAGGTGCTGGTGTTTCATCACACCCATATTACAGATGAAAACCTGAGGCTGGAAGACGTTAAGCCATTTGACAAAACGTCACACAGCTAAAAGACAAAATTCTGAACCCCCATCTGCCTAACTCCAGGAAAGAGATTCAAACATTACACCATGTGCAGAACATTTTATATGCTTTTTTATGCATGTGCTGTTTGTGCAAAATACTTCTCAACATTGAAGCAGCCAAAGGAAATCCACACACAATGGAAGAAAGGCTTTGGCCCTTTTAAGCCTCTTTAAACCTTTATTTATTTCCTTTCTAATATACCCCTTGCTACTGCATTCAGTCACAGTGAGAATGACATAAAAGAGGTAATAACACAAACGATACTGAAATAACCCGGGCAGCCGTAGCAAGAATCCGCAGGCAAAACAGAACAACAGGAAAACAAAGTCTAAAGGCCCTCACTTTGTGGCGGCGCTGCCGGCCCAGCTTCCAGACTTCGCCGCAATCAGCCACACACCGCAGGACAAAAATCTCCATCTCTGAGATGTGATTAGAGGCCTCGCAGAACAATCCAAGTAAGGTCGTATTTGCATAAGTCAAGTGTTCCACAGTCTGTACGGCGTCTTTACCTAATGCTGGATTCAATCACTGGTGTGGACCACAGTCAACCCACCAGATGGCCCGAAATGCCAGCCAGCTTCCACTTAGACAACAGTGGTGGGAATATGGAAGCAGTGAGGCAGGGGACTGAATTTCCAGAAGCTCTGGCTTCTTGCCCCAAAGCTGCTGTAGGAGGGAGAAGGGAAGGCCAGTTAGAGAGGGGAAAGCCGGTTAGAGGAGCAACAGGCCTTCAGTCCTTCTCTTTACCAGCGTGACTTCTCTTCTGTCTGGCAAGTATGCTAGAGTTTCATGCATGATTTGATTCAAAAGAGTATCTGATGTTTAGGCTGGAATATCACGAATTCAAGGCACCTCCTACCTTATGCTTCTACATGGATGGGACTGGCCCGAGATTTAGTATCTTGTGGCTCAGTGGTAAAGAACTTACCTGCCAGTGCAGGAGATGTGGGTTCGATCCCTGGGTCAGGAAGATGGAGAAGCAAATAGCAACTCACTCCAGTATTCTTGGCTGGGAAATCCCATGGACAGAAGAGCCTGGTGGGCTACAGTTCACAAGGTCACAGAGAGCTGGACACCACTTAGCGACTAAACAATAACAAGCAACCAATGAGTCAAGGCCGGAAAGTGTCAAAACCTAAACTGGAACCCCAGTGATTCAATTCCTGGTCCAGTGCTTAGCTCAACACAGCATGAATCTTATCCATTACTTCTGCTTCTTTCTACTCCTACTCTGGGACACCCATCGTTATTTTTTTCAAATTTTGGTAAATGCATGTGAGAGATCATTCCTTGATGGTATCTCATCATCTCTCCATCACAGGACATTCCTTCATCCTGCCTTTAAAAGGTGGGTCGATCTAGGAGTCATGTAAGGCCCATGGGCTTTGGAGCAGAGGTATGTTGGATGAACTGTGCACGCATGAGTGCGTGTGTACTGCTGTTCACTCAGTCTTGTCTGACTCTGCAGGCCCATGGACTGCAGCACGCCAGGCTTCCCTGTCCTTCACTATCTCCTGGAGCTTGCTCAAACTCATGTCCATTGAGTCAGTGATGCCATCCAACCATCTCATCCTCTGTCATCCCCTTCTCCTCCTGCCATCAATCTTCTCTAGAATCAGTCTTTTCCAGTGAGTCAGCTCTTCCCATCAGATGACCAAAGTACTGGAGTTTCAGCTTCAACATCAGTCCTTCCAGTGAGTGTTCAGAGTTGATTTCCTTTAGGCTTGACTGGTTTGATCTCCCTGCTGTCCAAGGGACTCTCGAGAGTCTTCTCCAATACCACAGTTCAAAAGCATCAATTCTTCTTCAGCACTCAGACTTCTTCATGGTCCAACTCTCACATCCATACATGACCACTGGAAAAACCATAGTTTTGACTATATGGACCTTTATCAGCAAAGTAACATCTCTGCTTTTTATTATGGTGTATAGCTTTGTCATAGCTCTCCTTCCAAAGAGCAAGCATCTTTTAATTTCATGGCTGCAGTCGCTGTCTGTGGTGATTTTGGAGCCCAAGAAAATAAAATCTGTCACTATCATTGCTGACGCTTCGTGATTCCATGGGACTATAGCCTGCCAGGCTCCTCTGTCCATGGGATTCTCCGGGCAAGAATACTGGAGTGGGTTGCCATTCCCTGCTCCAGGGGACCTTCCTGACCCAGGAATTGAACCTGGGTCTCCTGCACTGCAGGCAGATTCTATACTGTCTTTGCCACCAGGTAAACCCAGATCAGCCATATGTATACATATAGCCCCTCTTTTCTGGATTTCGTTCCCATTCAGGTCAGCACAGGGCACTAGGTAGAGTTCCCTGAGCTAGACATATATATGCTATCGACATATACGTTAGTTATATTATGTTACCTATATATATATATATGCTTTTAAGTTAGATGTTCTGAGTGTAAAATAGACAACTAATGGGAACCCACTGTAGAGTTTGAGATTATTGATTTTAAGTTTCATTACCAGCATCTCCTGGTAACCGACAGCCCAAGAAGTGAAACTGACGGGAAAGCAGACGAGATGGAGGTGCTGTGACAATTCCACGACCTCAGCTGAGGTGATGGGCGGAGGCACCTCCCCAACCCCAAGGGCACAAACACATGGAAATGAGTCAGCGCGACGTCCATGCTCACCTAACATCTCCGAGTCATCACAAGGAGGTAAGTTGTGGTCTGTTTCCTCTGGCAACCGAGGCAACACCGAGGCACACCACACTGAGACTCCCGTCAGTTCCTTCAAAACGTGTCCAACTAACCTCTAAAAGGCTAAGACCCGGGAATATCCCTCACAAGTTAGAGGGACACGTGGAGATGAAGACCTAGAACATCTGACCTGAGTTAAACCACAAGTTGGAGTCAAAACCAAAGCCAGAATCCAGGCTCTGTTACCTGAGTGAGATGTGAGAGGGAACGGCAGAGCCTGAGGACCCTGGAACCGGAACCAGATTTTCATCACCAGCCTTGGGTCTTGCAGGTGAAACCACGGAGCTCTAGAGAGAGAAATGACTTGCTCCAGGTCACAATTCGGGGGCCCATAGCATGGCATCAAGAACACAGGTCTCACGGATTCTAGTATGATATAGTCTTTCCATCAAGATCCACCCTTAGCTTGACAGAACTTACCTCCCACTGGCTAAACATCATCGCCCGGCATCTACTTCACCATAGCTGTACTATCTGAAGTAGCCACTGCTCCTCTGACCTTCATCAAAGTCACCAGAATAAGGAAATTGTCTGGATGGACTCACTTTCAACCCCTATAGTGGATTTTTTAAGCCACTCATGCCGTATATGTTTCTACTTGAGAGATTTAGTGAGGAGAAATGACATTCTGCCCTCACTGGAGACAACAAGAGGAAGAAAGAAACGGGAGAGAGCACACAGACATCCTCTTTGTCAAGTTTCCAAACATGGATTAAAAACCTACTACGTGTGCAAACTCTGCCTACACGCCAAGCCTGCTCTGTTCTTACACATCAGTGGCTCAGAGTCTCCAAAAGGGCGATCTCAAGTCTCCTAACAGTGCCTGTGAAATTTAATCATTGGGAGGTTCACACCAAACCTCTGTTACGACTCCTTTAAATGAAATAGATCACAGTTAATAAAGAGCCTGCAAATTAAAGAAACCCAGCAGTCTTAACTAGCAATTAAAATGACTTTTTTTTTTTCCCTATCCAAGGTGAAACCATATGCTGGAGCAGATTTTTGTCACGTCTAAGATAAATGAGAACTTCGGTTCAGTGGGGAATTATTTCAGTTCACATTGAAGGACCAGCCTCAGTATCAAAATCTCATTGCCTCAATATCAGGGTCCTGCCACGGATTACCTGAAGACACCTGAGTTCAAGAGCCTTCCTGTGAGGATAGGTGTATGTCCCCCTCATCCCTACCCACATCCTCAGGAAGTTGCACGCAGAGCCTGAATGCCAACAGAAGCCTAAACTGACTCTCCTCTTCCCTAGATGTATTTATGGGATCATCAGATACTACTACAGAAGCAGTCAGGGAATGGGGAACAGACTGGGAGAGAAGTGTTGCTGTTGCTGTTGTTATGGTTTATTCACCAAGTCATGTCTGACTCTTTGCGACCCTATGGACGTAGCCCGGCAGGCTCCTCTATCCATGGGATTTCCCAAGCAAGAATATTGGAGTGAGTTGCCATTTCCTTCTCCAGGGAATCTTCCCAATCCAAGGATTAAACCTGAGTTTCCTGTGCCGGCAGGCTAATTCTTTACCACTGAGCAAGCAGGAAAAGCCAAGAAAAATGTTCATGGCAATATTTAATCCAGAATGAAACCCATCTCAGTTGGCCAGCAGATCCCTAAGAACATGCTAAGAGGAATACCAGGCTCTGGGAAATGCCAGACATCATCTAAGGAAAAAGAAATTAGTAGCCCAGGAAGCAGGATGTAAGTGACACACAATGTTAACACAATAGCCATCAATAATGTTCGGGCTCAGCTGTTTGGAACACCTCTTCCCGAGGACCTGACTTGCCTCCATGTCTTCACTGGCCATGATGGGAAAGGGATGGAGATGGTGGAGGTGGCACGCCAGGCGGAAAGATGGGACGTGATTACTGCCATCAGAAGACAGAAGGAAAAGAGAAGTAGAAAAAAAGGAGCAAGGATACATAAACAGATAGTAGACAGATGGATGGGTGGATGGGTAGAGGAACAGACAGATCCATTTGTATTTTGGGATGGCATCAGAGACTCGGTGGACATGAGTCTGAGAAAACTGGGAGGTGGTGAAAGACATGGAAACCTGATCTGCTGCAGCCCATGGGTTCACAAAGAGTCAGACACAACTGAGCGAGTGAACAACCACAGGGAATCAACGGATGATCTGTAGAAAAGAATAAGCAATGACAAATGTGCCAGATACCTACTTGGTTCTGGTCACTAAACCTTCAACTTCCTAGGCATCAGCTCATGTAATCCATCAGTGACTGTGTTGCTATTCTGCCTACTTTAAACAGAAAGAAACCATAGACTCGATTAATAATATCAGAGCTGGAATTAAATAACCTCAGATATGCAGATGACGCCACCCTTATGGCAGAAAGTGAAGAGGAACTAAAAAGCCTCTTGATGAAAGTGAAAGAGGAGAGTCAAAAAGTTGGCTTAAAGCTCAACATTCAGAAAACGAAGATCATGGCATCCGGTCCCATCACTTCATGGGAAATAGATGGGGAAACAGTGGAAACAGTGTCAGACTTTATTTTTGGGCTCCAAAATCACTGCAGATGGTGATTGCAGCCATGAAATTAAAAGACGCTTACTCCTTGGAAGAAAAGTTATGACCAACCTAGATAGCATATTCAAAAGCAGAGACATTACTTTGCCATCTCAGGTCCGTCTAGTCAAGGCTATGGTTTTTCCTGTGGTCATGTATGGATGTGAGAGTTGGACTGTGAAGAAGGCTGAGCGCTGAAGAATTGATGCTTTTGAACTGTGGTGTTGGAGAAGACTCTTGAGAGTCCCTTGGACTGCAAGGAGATCCAACCAGGCCATTCTGAAGATCAATCCTGGGATTTCTTTGGAAGGAATGATGCTAAAGCTGAAACTCCAATACTTTGGCCACCTCATGCGAAGAGCTGACTCATTGGAAAAGACTTTGAATCTGGGAGGGACTGCGGGCAGGAGGAGAAGGGGACAACAGAGGATGAGATGGCTGGATGGCATCACAGACTCGATGGACGTGAATCTGAGTGAACTCCGGGAGCTGGTGACGGACAGGGAGGCCTGGCGTGCTGTGATTCATCGGGTCGCAAAGAGTTGGACACGACTGAGCGACTGAACTGAACTGGAATTAAAACCTAGTTCTGGGTAGCCACAAAACCCTCAGGTTTTCCACTGTCCACCCTGCCTCTCATTCAAGGTCACGCTACAGTTCGGAAGACATTACATCAGAAGATGGAATGCAGACCATACAGATTTGCTCCATGAGCGCATAATTATAAACCACACCCTCACACTACTCAACCATTTACCACATGCATCCTGCTGAACACAAACACAAAGAGAGCACAACAGACTCTCCCCAAGCCCTCCAGGACTTGCCAACGAGCAGACGAGAAGCGCGGTTCCATTCAACACTGTCTTTCCCCACCGCTGTCCTTCACAATCCACGGTCCCCACAGCCCCACCTCCCAGACAGCTTCTTACTCCAGCAGTTCCCACCTTCTAATGTACAAACAAACTGCCTAGGATTTTGTTCAAATGCAAATTCTGATTCAGAAGATCCGGAATCTGAGAGTCAGCCATTCTAACAAGTGATGTTAGAACCCGAGTGATGTTAACGCTTCCGGTCTGAGGATCACGTTTTAGGTAACTAACCTTTGCTCTATACTCCATTGTTGCAGAAATCAACATGTTAACCATAAAAGAATATTTAGCATCATTTCCTGGGCATTCAGAGCATTTAATACACGTAACAATAAGAAATGTGATACGGATGTGGAATTTGGGTTCTACGTATTAATATATTTAAAGACAGAGCATCTGTAAGTCAGGGAGACCCCAAGCCCTTCCCAAATTACACAGATGCAGTTTTCTATGACTAAAACCAAGAGCTGCACAGTAAAGAATAATGGAATAATGCCATCTTGATGCTATTTAAATATATATTTACTTCTTATTCATGATCTTTCACCCATTTAATTTTCTCTGAAAAATTATTCAGGTCACTTTTTAAATGGGTTTCAATGTTTCCAGGACTGCAGCTCATTATAAAATTGCTCACAGCAGATAGAATCTTGCTTCAGCACAGCACTGGAGCTGGCAGACACAGAAATCGGTATGCAGATATTGTACCATAAACATTAATTTAGTATTATGCACAAGGTTGATTGATTAATAAATACATAAGCCAGGAAGCCTAGTTTAACTTTCAATTCACTTTTTTTTTAATTTCACAGAGAGGGAAAAATTAATCTAGAAGTGTTGATTGATTGAGAGCTTTAGTCTCATCTAGATAGCAATGGAAAATGACAATGAACCTGGGACTCTGCAAAATGCATCATTTGCAAAATACACCCAATCAACAAACTTCATCACACAGTGATGGATGGTCAGCAAGAAAAGGCTGCAGAGATCATGGAGAAAAAAACGTGTAATTGTCCAAGGAAGCAGCTCACCATGCAGTGGAGAAACCAGGAAGAACTAGCAAATATTTCCAGCTCAGGGGTGGATACAAATGAAAAGAAAAAAACAAAAACACTTGAAACTAAAAATTAATGAGCATCAGAGCACTCTGGCAGACTAGCAAACTAGAATTAGTACATTGCATTCTTAAGAACATACAAAACGTAAACATATTGTGCAGTTGTGGTCCCACTACAAAGACTCAGTATGATGTAAAGTACTGACTTACACTAGTGCCATGATTAAAAGGTCACATTTAGAACCAAATATTCTATATCCAGATTTAAATAGTGCTGAATTTTTTTCTAAAAACAAGGGAAGCATCATCATTGTTCTCTGCTTTGAAGGGTAGCAATTAAGCTGAGCAGGGCAATTGCCTTTAAATTAAACCTACATCTCCTTCCCGTGATTCTGTTTTTCCTTTCCAGCTCATATTTACACAGTGACAATCAAGGTCAAGTTCCAAGCCCTAAGCCTCAGAAAGCTGACATCAGAATCATCAATAATTGTTTGCATTCAGTGTGTCCAGGGAAGGAAAAGAAAAGAAAAGAAAAAGGTAACATTTGAGGATCTAGTATAATAAGAACAGTGAAATATTCCACCAGAGATTCCAACCAAAGTTCTCACATCAACACTCTGTTTTATTAACCCTATTTTACAAAGGGGAAAATGAAAGATTAGGGATGTTAGGGAGATTGCAACAGCTGTTAAGTGGCAGAACCCCATTAATGTTGGGTTTTGTGCATGTCTTAGAGAATAATCTTTCCACAACCTGCAAGAATGACTGCAGAACTTATTAAAGCACATTGTCAGACTCCCCTACTCAGAGTCTCTGATTCAGTCAGTGTGTTCATTTCCTACAGCTGCTGTAACAAATCACCACAAACTGGGCAGCTTCAGAGCACAATGTCGTTATCTCACAGTTCTGTGGGTCAGATGTTCATATACCGCACAGCTCTAGTGGGTCCTCTGCTTAGAGTCTCACGGGGCTGAAATCAAAGGTGTTGACAGGAGGCTCCCTTCCTGGAGCCTCTGGGGAAGAATCTGCTTCTGCCCTCATTCAGCTTGGTGACCAAACAGTTCCTTGTGGTTGGAGGACTGATGTCCCCTTGTCCCTTTGTCTCATCAAAGGTCAAGCTTGACCTGTAGGGGCTTCTTGCACTCCTCCCACACTTTCCGAGTGGCCCCTTCCAGCAAGGCCAAAATATCTGAATCTCTAAGTTTCTCTTCTGCAGCATCTGTCTGACTCCAACTAGAGAAAGTTCTCTGGTTTTAAGGACTCATCATAATTAGACTGGCCCTTTGGTAATCCAGGAAAATCTCCCAGTCTTAAAAGTCCAGAAACCTTAATTACATCTGCAAACTTCCCTTTGTATGTAGCATAGTCACAGGAACCATGGATAAGAGAACACATATCTCTTTTCAGAAGTGGGTGCATTTTACCCACTGTAATCAATCTGGGGCCCCAGAATTTCTGATCTAACAGGTTTCTAGGTGATGCTGCTGGTCAAGCAACCACACTTTGTGAACTCCTGCTCTAGCTTTTACCCCAAGTGTGGCCCATGGTGTCAGCATCACCTAGAAGCTTGTTAGAAATGCAGAATCTCAGGCTTCATCCCAGACCTAGTAAATAAGAACGTGTGGTTTAACAACATCCCTATGGAATTTCTATGCTCATAAAAGTTTGAGAAGCATTGCTCCAAGGCAATAAAAAATGGGATAAAGGGATAAAGTGTGTGGGCCTGCTGTCACTTCAGTCGTGTCCAATTCTATGCGACCCCATGGACTATAGCCTGCCAGGCTCCTCTGTCCATGGGATTCTCTGGGTAAGAATACTGGAGTGGGTTGCCATGTCCTTCTCCAGCAGATCTTCCCAACCCAGGGATCGAACTCATGTCTCTTATGCTTCCAGCCTTGGCAGGTGGGTTCTTTACCACGAGAACCACCTGGGATGCCCAAAGGAACGAAGTATATGCTTTATTTATTCTCAAAACCTTTTGGAAAGACACTGCTCCTCCTTTGTCCGGGTACTGCCTCTCCTTTTTGTTCTCTTGCCAGGAATGGAGAGAGGTATCTTACCTATAAATCTGTACCTATAAAGAATTCCTGTTCTGTCTCTCCAGTTATATTTGCCCACCCCTACTCCCCATTTTCTTTCAAAAGGAGGGAAATCTCCAGATGATTCAACCAAAGAAATGTTTAACAACCTGAACAGAAACAGGTTGGATCTGATGATTCGCTGGGCAGCCTTGCCCAGGACACCCCTCCTTTGGTCAAATCCAAGGTCTGATGGGAACAGATTTCGAATGGTGCTCAGATGGGTTCCAGGAGGAAATACGGTACTCACCATCATCCATGACCAGGGACAGGGCGAGTGCCAGCGCGTGCAGCAAAATCTGCTTTTATTTTGACATTAATAGGATTTCTGCAGTCCTGGAAAGAGATTCAGCAGAATCTAAGGGCCCCAGAGGAGAAGAAAATGTCATTAACCCTTTTATTGAGGATGTTATTGGTTTTCTGTGAATTCACATTAGAGGAAAGTGGCTGCAGTTAGAATCTATGGAAGAGGACTGAAAAGCGATGCAGACAGACAGCCTGCGACCAAACACACAGCTTGCTACTCTCTCCAGCTCAACAACGCCTGAATGCAATTACTGAAACCTAATCATTAGACAGCCAGAGAAAGTGGAATACCTTTCAAGAGGTACACATTAACTGAGCATTGATTATCCCCAATTCTCTTGCTTTCTCTTAATTTAAGGCAAGATAAAGAGAACACATCAAAAATGGAAAGACGTCTGGTAGTGAAAATAAGAATATATGAGTACAATGAAGTTCTGTTAAGCATACTCTGTTGGTAAAAGACAAACTGATAAACTAATCCTCTCTCTCCCCCCGACCTCTTTCTCTCTCTCTCTCTCTCCTTCTCTCTCTCACACACACACACTCACTCACTCTGCTGTTTCTTTTTTAGTACACTGAGTTCCAGGCAATAAAGGCCCATATTGTCTGCTAAAATCAACCAATTATTCCAGAATCTGCACGAAGAATCGAATAAACCAACTCTCATTCCCAGCACATTCTCTTGATTCTTGGACTCCTCCCTTAATTGCATAAGGAGACCATGAGAACGTTTGCAATACTAAACCCAGTCCTCTAAAACATCACCAAATTATCTGTGGGTACTCAGTGATACAAATGTGCATTGGCAAAGTATGTTGGCCACTCAGAAATGTTCGATGAGGCACCTGACAATGTATGCAAATGACACCAGCAAAGAGTCAACAAGGCAATGACCAGTGAAGGCAAGATGCGAGGCAAAAGCCGAAGAGATGACAAGCACTCCAGAAGTCTCGAAGGGAAAAATGATTCCTACCTCTCCGATCAGTGCCATTCGCCCACCTCCATTTCTGGAAACTATTTACCTTGAGAAGCATTTACAAAGAGAAAAAAAAATTATTGAAATCTGCAGAGCGCTTACTTTTGAAAACCACCTAGCAAAATAGCTTGGCTTTCAATCTGTCACTGATGAACCAGTGCTCTCTTAGATCCATGTTTATTGGGAGTGGAGGGAGAAACAAGGGAACTTAGATCAAACTTGGGATCACTCTGGGGTCACTGGGGGACACAAGATGAGCCTTCACTGGATGCTTGACCTGATGGGCAATAGTCTGGTCGAATCTCCTCCAAACTCTTCATCTTTTCATATATATAAATTTATGATATATATAAATTTATGATATATATACATACAATTATTATCAATCGAAAGAATACATAATAACCTGGGTGCTCCCCCCCCAATATACTGTGTTTCTCTCTCTATTCTTTCTCACGTGCTATTTCATCTCTCCTTCCCGTTTCTGTGACCCCAAACCACCTAAACATCTTTTAAGATCCTGTTCAGATGTTGCAAGCCCTGCATATCTGCTGTTGGAGGCTGCAGCTGTCCCTGACACGTGGTTGACGGCCACCACTGTCCCAGCACGCTTGCTGCTTGGCCACCAGCCCTCCACTTGCTCTGGTGCCTCTCCATCTTCACAGCCATCAGTTACCACCTCCACAAAGCTGCTGCAGCCCCAGTGTGCTTCCCTGGGAAATCCCATGGATAGAGGAGCCTGGTGGGCTGTAGTCCACGGGGTCACTTAGCAACTGGACAACAACAAAATTAAAGGAAAACTTCCCCCAAGTGACTAAAATCATTTGAGACCTTCTGTTCCTTCTTCTAGGGTAGTTGGGGCAATAAGCTTGAAAACCCATCCAGAAAACACTTAAAGGACACCCACCTGTATCCCACAGACTTTGCCAAATGTCTCCTCTGTACCTGGCACACAGCTGGATGCAGTGAATATGGCGGGAAGGACACTGCTCCCCAGACGCGCGTGCTGCTCGCCAGAGCAGCTCAAGAAGCGCTATGCATGACTTCCCTGGTGATCCAGTGGTTCAGAATCTGCCTTCCAATACAGGGGGTGTAGGTTTGAGCCCTGGGAGAGGAACTAAAATCCCACTTGCCACCGGGCACCTAAACCCTCAGGCTGCAACTAGAGAAAGCCCACATGCCACAATGAAGACCCAGCGCAGCCAAGATTTTTTAAAAATTTTAAAAAAGAAGAAAGAAGTACTATGGTGACAGAGCAGAAAGGTGGTTACAGGATTTCAAGGAATAGCACACAACTGGGGACACAGATTTTAGTGCCAGGAGACTACACTGCTGGAGTCTTTCTCATTTCTACACATCTTTTGCATAAAGGTGCTGACCGCATTTTCTTCTTTCAAGAATGGTTTGTACAGCGCACAGCCTTGGAAGATAGAAATGGTGTCTCCTTCCAGAGCACAGGGAAGAATGTTTATTGTATAGTACAATAAAAATCTCATCTCCCTCCTGGGAAAAAATCAGGCATGTTTCCTTGCAGTCCATTGTTAAAAAAAGATTGAGGTTTCCTAAGCTGGGGGTTCCTCAGCTGTGAAGAAAACCCAATTCAGGTGCAGCGTTCTGGACACTCTCTGCTGCCCACGTGACTTTGGGGACAAAAGAAGCTGACACACACGTGAGACACGAGGTGCTTGCTCTGCAGAGAATAGTAAAGTCCTTCGTCTCTCACCCAGCAGGGCTGTGTCTTCTCCCAGCACCCTTGACACAGTGCTGGGCTGCAATGTCAGCTTGAAACGATAAAACCTAGGAATCTTCACGGTTCTTGACATTTAGATGGGGTCAGATTTGGTAGGTCCTGACAACCACTTGAGCCAAGACAGGCTAGCTTTGTATAAGTTAGCCACGGGACATCCAAGAAGACAAGGTGAACAGCACACACAAAAAGCCAGAAAGCATGACCACCCAGTGCATTTAGAAAACCTCGGTTTAGAACAGGTTGGCCAGATGATCATCAAGAGTTTTACACACAGTCATGAAACTAAATCAATGGATTCAATTTCGCCTCAAGGGTCATTTCGAGTTAAAATTTTTATTGATAATAATATTAACCATAGTCTTAGTTAACGCAGTTCTTCCCAAACTGAGGTTGAAAGAAAAACTGTTCTGTATACTGTTCATTGGTGTTCCAAGAAAAATCGACTTTCCTTGCACAATTAAGTTAGTTTGTTAACTGCAGATGAAGTTCAATAGGTTTCCCCCCGTCCACTGAAGTTTCCTCAATACTTTAACGTGGTTATGCATATTTTTTAAAAACCAAGGGAACACTTAGCACTCCGCCTAGCCCAAGCTAATCTGATCAGATATCCTTTGTTTAGGGAACCCTGACTAACGTTGCCTGGAATCATTGATCTGTTCCTGCTGATGTGAGTAATGTCTGTCTAAATCCATTTAAAAATCACTATGTCCATGGGAAGATCCCCTGGAGGAGGAAATGGCAACCCACTCCAGTATTCTTGCCTGGAGAATCCCATGGACAAAGGAACCTGGCAGGCTACAGTCCATGGGGTTGCAAAGAGCTGGATATGACTTAGTGGCTGAGCAAGCACCATAGACTTATAAGCAAACACAGAAAAATTATAATTGATAAAATTAATCTTTGACTGGATTTGCTTTTCAAATGTATCCATAGGGTTAGGAGCCTGTGGTCCTAAACCTTCATGACCTAAAAAAAGTAAAATTTCATAAATGCTCATCTGCCTCTCTTCTCTGCTTCAGTGATCTACAAATTAACAAATCATTCCATTCACCACACAGAAACAGTTAAGCATTTGGGCCATGCAGTCTCATCTCTGGTTGAATAACCTGTTCCAAGGGCAATTCACGTGGTATTAAACATATTTTATTGTTGTTGTTGTTTAGTCACTAAGTCACGTCTGACTCTTTGTGACCCTGTGGTCTATAGCCCACAGGTCTCCCCTGTCCATGGGATTCTCCAGGAAAGAATACCGAGTGGGTTGTCATTTCCTTCTCCAGGGGATCTTCCCCACCCAGGGATCAAATCCGGGTCTCCTGCATTGACAGGCAGATTCTTTACCATCTGAGCCACATGGGAAGGCCAGTATATGTTACTATATCACAATCAAACACAGCAAGTCTGTGATCTACCCTGTACAATTCACGTGTTATATATTCTTTGTCAAAGAATGCACTTCGGTCATTGAAAATAGAGCATGGTATCCTTAAATTATTTTAATGTGAAAAATATATAATGTATATAAACTACCGTATTGTATGTATGCCTATGTATCAGATACATACATTTTGAAAACACCTATGCAAGTTCTTTCAACTCTAAAACTAAAAGGATTAGAGAGCGAAGGAAGTCAGAAAGAGAAATATATATTCACACATGTATGTGGAATCTAGAAAAATGGTACAGATGAACGCAGCTCCAGGGCAGGAAGAAAGATGCAGCCATAGAGAACAGACGTATGGCCACAGTGGGGGAAAGAGAGGGTGGGATGAGTTGAGAGAGAAGCAATGACATAAATACTCTTCCATGTGTAAAACAGACAGCTGGTGGGAAGACGCCCTATAGCACAGCGAGTTCTGCTTGGGGCTCTGTGATGACCTAGAGGGGTGAGATGGGCGGAGGGGAGGGGGGCCCACGAGGGAGGGGATGTCTGTATACATACCTTGATTCACTCCGTAGTGTAGCAGAAATGAACACAACATTGCAAAGCAATTATACTTCAATTTTTAAAAAAAGATTACAGAAACCACACAAGACAAAGTTGATAGCCTTCTGATTGTTAGACATTTTATAGCTGAAATAATGGTTTAATCATTGCTCCAAGCACATGTTACAATACAGATGTAAAAATACTTTCCTTGAAGTTGTAGGGAAAACTGGTATTTCCCACATTGAAAAGCTCTCTTGACCAAAAGTATTTTGTCTTAACCTGCTTCAATCTATTAAAGGGCAAAGATTCAATTAGATGGTTTTCTGCTGTCTGTAAATCTATCCTGAATCCCTCACCCCTAGCACAGAGCCATCATATACAAGACATCCCATCACTATTTATTGAATCAATAAGTAAAATTTCACCTGGAAATTGATATAACTATACCATACAATTTTAAGTACATTTTCTCTCTGTGAATTTCTCTACCACCAATCCATTTAATTCAAGTGGGTATGAAAGGTGGAAGAAGACAGTGAGAATCCTGACTTAAAACTGAGCATCTAAGAAACTAACATCATGGCATCCAGTCCCATCACTTCATGGCAAATAAACAGGGGTGAAAGGCAGATTTTATTTTCTTGGGCTCCAAAATCACTGCAGATGGTAACTGCAGCCATGAAGTTCAAAGACACTTGCTCCTTGGAAGAAAAACTATGACAAACCTAGACAGCATATTAAAAAGCAGAGACATCACTTTACCCACAAAGGTGTGTAAAGTCAAAGCTATGTTTTTTCCAGTAGTCAGGTATAGATGTGAAAGTTGGACTTTAAAGAAGGCTAAGCACCAAAGGATTGATGCTTTCAAACTATAGTGTTGGAGAAGACACATGAGAGTCCTTTGGACTGCAAGGAAGTCAAACCTAAAGGAAATCAACTCTGAATAGTCATTGGAAGGACTGAGGTTGAAGAAAACTCCAGTATTTTAGCCACCTGCTGCAAAGAGCTGACTCATTGGAAAAAACTCTGATGCTGGGGAAGATTGAGGGCAGGAGGAGAAGGGGACAACAAAGGATGAGATGGTTGAATGGCATCACTTACTCAGTGCACATGAGTTTGAGCAAATTCCAAGAAATAGTGAAGGACAGGAAAGTCAGGCGTGCTGCAGTCCACGAGGGTCACAAAGAGTTGGACACAACTAAGCGATTGAACAACAAAAGAAAGTTCACGAAAAAGAAAAGAAAAGAAATGTAAAAGAAGTGTTTAAATGGTTTAAATGTTCAAATGGAGGAATGATTAAATTACTAAAATCCTAAGGATTATATTAAAAAATTAGAGTTAAAACAATTTAGCAAATGTAGACAACATTTTGCTTATATAGATGTTTCACTTAAATTGAAAAGCAAACACATTGTTACCACAGTTTTTCTTTATAAACTATTTGACAGAGTTTTACAATATTCATTTATTTGAGATCTTTAGCCTTCTTAAAACAAGTAGCATTTATTTTATAAATCCTCTGGATTTTAGCAGAGCAGTATTTTGTTATTTTAAACAAAAGTCATGCAGAGGAGTCAGCAATTCATGTTGAAATCAATAAAAGTTTTGAAACCACATAGGTAACTTATCTGTCCCTGTGTCTGAGTTAGACGGGGCTAAATGTAATGTCTCTTGGGCCCATGAGCTTTGTTTGTCTGTCTGTTTGTTAGACTTGGTGTAGCCAGGATAATCCTCAGCTTCAAAGCTGCTTCACCAATCTCGTGTGTGAGGACTCACTACCACACTCATCTCTTGGTTATTTGTGCTTATTAGACCCACATCAAGACCTTTCCTACAGAAAATTGAAAAAAAAGGATCCCCAACCCCTGTGAATTTATCACCTACGTGAGAAGACAGTCATACACAGAACTAACTGTGCTATAGAATGGAGTTCACTTACTCATCCATTCATCGAGTCCTTACTGATTTCTGCAGTGTTTATTGAACGCATTTATGGCGAAGGGTCTGTGGAAGATGCTGCAGGGACAAGGCCTAACAAAATATCATAGTCCACTGGCAGGCTAATCACACATTACATTCACTCACTTCCACAACCTCTACCCTGGCCCTAGTCCAGGCCCTATCACTCCTCAACAACCAAAAAAGACTATTGTCTACCATTTTCCCAGAATCTCCAGCCAATAGACAGTGCTTCAGTCTTCCTAATACACAACTGTAAGTAACTCCCCTCTTCAAAGTAGACCTTTGGCTCAGATAGTAAAGTGTCTGCCTGCAACGCAGGAGAGCCAGGTTCAACCCCTGGGTCGGGAAGAACCCCTGGAGAGGGGAATGGCAATCTGCTCCAGTACTTTTGCCTGGAAAAATCCCATGGACAGAGGAGCCTGGTAGGTTACGGTCCATGAGGTCTCAAAGAGTTGGACACGATTGAGCAATTTCCTTTTCCACTTTCCTCTTCAAAACCTTTTACTTCCACTCTATAACCCATGGAGTAAACTATAAATTTCTTAACCAGCAATAATTTGGGGACCTCACCATCTTGACCCCAATCTATCTTTCCAGTCTTAAAAAACTAACATGTCAAGGAGTGATTTACATGATCCCAGTCCTTTTGCTCCAGTCCATGGGGTCGCTAAGGGTCAGGCACGACTGAGCGACTTCACTTTCACTTTTCACTTTCATGCATTGGAGAAGGAAATGGCAACCCACTCCAGTGTTCTTGCCTGGAGAATCCCAGGGACGGGGGAGCCTGGTGGGCTGCTGTCTATGGGGTCGCACAGAGTTGGACACGACTGAAGCGACTTAACAGCAGCAGTCCTCTGGCATATAGTATTCCATATACACGGCCCTAGCATTTTCACAAACACTATCTCAACAACAATGGAGATTATCTGAGCAATGCTGTGTGTCCCCCTAAAACATTTCATTTCTCCCCTTGGCTCACCAGAACTTGGTTTCCAAACTCCAGACATCTAGGTGGAGCCATGTGACTAGTTCCAGTCAATAGAATGTGAACAGATTTGGACTTCTTAATAGGCCTGTTTTCCTAAGAGATCTCTCACGTGCTCTTCTTCTCTCTTCCCTTTTGTGGCAAACTTGGGGTCATATGTTAAGGACAATGGCATCCCAGGAAGGAATGCCTGAAACTCGTGTTCCCCCCAACACCGCTTCACCAGCTCCCCCCAAAATCAAATGGACTGGGATGTTAGGAGACCTTTGATCTTCATTGCATTAAGTGACTGAGATTTCCATTTATTCTGACAATGCAGGAAGAAATTAATTTGATATCCTTTTAGAAATGAGAAGACTAAGATTCTGAATGATAAGTGACATCCACATACATATGGTTAGGGACTTCCCTGGTAGTCCAGTGGCTAATACTCCATACCTCCACTGCACGGGGCTGGGGTTCAGTCCCTGGTCAGGGAACTAAGATCTCACATGCCAAATAGTGTGGCAAAAAAAAAAAAAAAAATCCAAAGAGATTTTCTTAAAGTTTGCATTGACTTAAGTTCATTTTTATAAGCTTTTATAAAATTTAATATATTTTCTACTTCTCTTAATTATTTTAAACTATCCCATTCCCCAAGATATAACATACAAAATATCATAATTCTTTTTTAAGTGCTACTTTAGTAGTTGTATTTTAAAAACAACAGAATCACTAGGGGGTGGGATGGGGTAGGAGGGAGGTTCAAGAGGCGGAGACATATATACATATATACATACCTATGGCTGATTTATGTGGGTGTATGGCAGAAACCAACACAATATTGTAAAGCAACTATCCTCCAATTAAAAATAAGTATGTGTATATATATGAATACATATACATATATATGGCAACAGAATCAAAAAAGACATTATAGGCAGCATTGGCTTTGCATTGCCTTGCATGTAAGTCACCCAATAATCATGTTGAATGAACAAAGGTGGTGGTTTAACCATTGAATCTGTCATGAGTAGATGCATGGATTTACAGTGAGTGTCAGCAAAAGTCACTTCTGATACTAACGCAGATGGGTAAGGTCTGTAAAGGATCTTCTGGACATGGCATCCACTTTGATCTCCTCTTTAACTACAGGACGTTAGTTCTGGTTTTTAAAGTGTACTTTGAAACTCTCTGATCCTCTCTAATGAGCCACTTGATTATATAAGCTCTGCTTCATGTTTCAGACATGAATCTGCAGTTTCCATGTTTCTCAGAGATGAACTTAGGGTATTTGAAGAGTGGAGCAGACTATTAACAAGCTGTTATTCTTGTTTTATGTCTGTTACCGCAAACCAATTCACTTCAGCAGTTTTTACCTACTAAAAAAAAAAAAAAAGTTATACAAATTAGAACGTCTTAAAAAATGAATTGCTTCTAAATAAACCTTAGATGCAATTAGAATGATGATACTTATTATGAAGAGCCGAGTCTCCTTTCATTTGCCACCAGTGACAAAGGTTAAAAATGTCCTCCTATAAAATATCACATAATTAAACAAAGCAATTTTGTAATTACCCACTACAGAACTGGATGAATTCCAAGTTTCATAATTATTTCAACCTATAGATGATCCACTTGTACAGAAAAAAAAAAAAAGTCCAAAGGACTTTCTCTTCAGTGCAGTTTATTTCCTTCCCATTTCTCTCAATTTGTTCAGCTACTCTTCAAAAAAAATTTTCAAAAATCAAATAGCTGTCCACTCCGTGAACATCCCTCCTCCAGTAATAATGCATAGTTTTGGGTATAGACTGTCAGGCTTTCTGTTTTAGAATTGCTAAAACTCCGCACCAGAAATGAGACATACAAGTGATACCTGGTCAACCCCACCATCGCTGGGTGCAAGAGTAATACCTAAGAAGAAGTTGAGGGAACTCACTATAGTAATCTGATAGAGACAAAACTCTGTGATAGTCAAATTCCTGTTTCCCAGTGGGATCAAATTACACAACAGACAGGCAAATCCCAACATGCCAGCTTCCTTATGCTGAACTTCTGGAAGTTTCCATCTAAACCACACACTATCCCCTCAACTTCTCACCATGCCCAGGAGACAGGCTCTTTCCCCAAACTTCAGGTAAATGTCCAGCTAGCACTTCCCTGTCAATGGAGGACATTGCCTGTGGGTAATTCTGTAGAAGGAATCCATTATGCACAATCCAACATACTCTGAGATGATAAAAAAAAAAATTTTATTTTTTTTAGAAACCTCCAGAATTTCCAGGTCACTGGATGAATTTTAAAATCCCAGAGATGACCTAGTCCTTTCATCAAATATCCATGATACACCTTAGGCATTTTGCAAGTACCAATTCTAATACCTTGGCCAAATTTCACCTTTGAGAAGGTGCCCTGGTTAATTATTCAGTCATTTTACTTTGAAAGTAGTATTCTTGCTTTAGGCTCAGACCACTTTCCCCTAGCACAATGAATAAATGTCCCCAGATGCCAGGAGGCTGGGTGGAGTTTCTGTAAGTGAAAAAAAATCTTAAAAAATGATGAAGTTCCACTCAGATCTCACTATTAGAGCATGATTAACTTTTCCAGAAGGTCACACTTGCCTTCTGGAAAAGTGAAAAACAGAGTACGTTAACCAATGATTCACAGAGTCCAAGTTCAATGTCCTCTGGGGACTCACCTTCTAGTCTGAGCATTCAGAACAAGGGAGAACAAGGGTCATTACAAGAATCCAGTGGTCCAGGCAAAATGGCTTGGTTTTGTCTTTCAGGCTCTTCTCTTTCTGAATTTTAATGTAAAAATAAAAGACTAAATTACCTGACCTCTAGGCAAATGAAACACCCTGTATAAATTTCAACTGAAAACCACCTAGAGCAATTTGATATTTATATGCCGTCCTTATGAGAGCATACATTTATGTATCCCTTATTATGCCAGACAACTTTCTAGGTGTTTTATAAAAATTATCATTTTTAACCCTTATGATAAGCCTTTTTTTTTTTTTTTTTTTTTGCATGAAACAACAGGTTCTAAGAATTTAAGTGACTTGGTCAAGGTCACCCAATATGGAAGCTGAACATCTGTCTCCCCAGCCCGTGGTCTTTCTACAAAAGTTACTCTGCATGTACAGGTATCGATTCTCCACCAACTCTGCCAACTCCTGAGCCGCTTCCATTTTTCAACACTCATTTCTCCCTTAAACACCTTATCTGGAGCTTAGAAACCCTCTACCAAAACTTTTTTCTTCATCTAGTATTGCATTTCTCACTCCATGTCAACTTGCTACTGTTCTGAGAATTCTCTCTGCCTTGGTTTCCTCCGTTAACCCATGTGGCTTCTGACCTCCTGACCAAACAGACTAATCATCCTTCCTTCCTTCCTCAACCATGTTGATATCAACTCCTTCTTTCATTCACCCTGTTTGAACATCTGCTCTGTTTACTCTGCCTGCCACCGAGAACACAAAAATACATAATATAATCTCACTCCCCTAAGGCATCTCAGAGTCTACTTGGGAGAGACAGGCAAGGAAAGAAACCATTCGAAGGCAATGGAACAGTTGCTATAAGACAGATCATGCTTAGAAAACTGCAGGAACACATTGATTGAATACCTGCTGTTATCTCCTTGCATCTGGTCTTATTATCGTCAGATCATCTGAACTTTAAAGATGAGGAAGCTGAGGCTTGGAGAGTTAAGATAATTTGCCCGAAGTCCAACATCTTGGAAGTAAGAAAGTAGAATGACCAGCTCAAGACTATCTGATAATGAACTCACCCTCTTTCCCATCCACAAGCACTAATGCAGGTCTACTCTACACTCGAATGCAAGCTCTTTTCTTAAGACAGTTTCCAGTTCGGCCCCTTCCTCTTGTCCACAAGCACCCGGTTCCAACAGGGCCCTCATAGTACCCCTGATGCTCTACTGCAATGTCCCGCCATGCTCTTTGCCTCAGGAGGAGCCCTGTCACTCTGGAGGGTCTACAGCACAAAGAGGGAAAACCTGTGTTTGCTGGGGTGCCAGTTAGGCTTGCTGCAAACTACCCCACAACTCTGTGGGTTAAAACAATAATGTTTTATTGTCTCTCATGCTTCTGAGGGTTGCCTGGGCTCAGCTGGAAGTTTCTTGCTCAGGCTCTCTCATGCAATTGTAGTCAGGTGCTGGCTGGGATGGGAATCATTAGAAGGCCTCCCCTCACTCATGTTTCTGGTGTCTGGACTCTGATGGCTGGAACAAGTGGAAACTGGTCGAGCCCATCCTTGGGTTCGCTCTGACCACCTCTTAGCATGGCAGACTTGGAAGAGTGCCAGGCTTCTCACATGGCAAATGGCTGCCCCAAAACATGTATCCTAAAAGGCTGGGGAGAAAGCTTTAGACTTCTTTTGATCTAGCCACGGGCTTCCCAGGCAGCACTAGTGATTAAAAAAAAAAAAAAAAAAAAAAAAACCACCTAGGAATGCAGGTAGATTTAAGAGACGCAGTTTGATTCCTGGGTCAGAAAGATCCCCTGGAGGAGGGGGCATGGCAACCCACTCCAGTATTCTTGCCTGGGAAATCCCATGGACAGAGGAGCCTGGCAGGCTGTAGTCCACGGGGTTGCAAAAAACAGGACACAACTTAAGCAACTTAGTGAAACCTAACCTTATAAATTCTAGAATGTTATGTCTGCTCAATTGAGATAAGTCTAAGTCCAAGGCATCAGTCCAGATTCAAGGAGAGGCAAATTGGACTCTACTTTTCAATGAAAGAAGTGGCAAAACAAAAAATTGATAACTTGATCTGGGTTCAAGTCCCAGCTTTGCCACTTACTAGCCAGGTGGCCTTAAGCCAGTGGCTTAGCCTCTCTGAAACAGTGTTTTTGTCTCTTAAATATTGTAAAGAGCATCTATCTCATTGGGTTGCTGTGAGAATCAAGTGAAATCCAGTGTGTAAAGTGCCAAGTAGCAGGCAGGTAGGTGCTCTGTAAATGTTAATCTCTCTGGGTTGGTGGGGGGCAGTGTGTATGGGCTCCACAATTGGACACCAAATCTCCATCCTAAAACCAACCCACTTCCTTCCTTTTATTTGTGGCACAACCACCTCCCAGTTCCCTAAGTACAAGACTTCAGAGTCAGCCTCTCCCTTTTGGTCCCATTTTCTAAGCCCCGGTGTTTTTAATTCATCATTTTATCTCAAATCCACTACATCGACTCAATCCCAGGGTCTCATTCAGTCCTCAGCATCGCTCACCCCACACACCTTAATAATTCTCCCTGCACCCAGCCTCTCTCCCATTTCAACCTGTCTTCCGAGGTCACCAGAGTTAGGCATTTGATGATACCAACCCTGTTTAAAGGTCTCCCACTCCTTTCAGATAGAATGCACAACTACTAGCACTCATAGAAGATTCTTTTACCTCTGACCTCTGACCCCAACCCACACGTCCACTTCCCTTCCCACCCCTCCCTCTGAGACACCTTACACTGAAGTCACGCCGGGGTGCCACCGTGCTTAACACACACATTCTGGATTCACATGACTATGCCTTTGCAGGTCCTTGGGGCTCCGACAGGAATGCTCACGGCAGGAGACGCCTCTTCTCACAGCAGAGATTCTCCCTGAAAGCACCATCCACGTGGCGATACTGATTTCTGCAGGGAGAATCTCACCCGTGTGAGGACCATCTGCCCACCCACCGATGTCCTCCACGCCTGCCACAATGCCTTTCCGTGATGGGCACCCAGTTCGTGGGTGCTCCCTGCCTCCTCCCCGCTGCTCCTCACAGCCCCTCTGGGCCACCCTCCACCTCCCACCCCTCAGAACCTGCTTTCTGAGGTGACCATGCCCCTGGCCATTTGGCTGAGGGCCAGTCAGGACGGTCTGCAGCCGAATTAGAAGAGAGTTGGCACCTTGAACTTAACCAGAGGCAGAAACACGGGAGGCAACCCAACTGGGGACTCTCTCTCTCCCCTTAGTAGAATATATTTCCTTGTGTTGCTGTTGTGTCGGGTTGAATAGAGACGAGCTGCAGCCCTCAAGGGGACGAAGGAAACCATGTGCTTTTCCTCACAACTGTATTGTCCCAGTGCTTCCTCTTCAGCTAATCAGTTACGGATTCCAACAGAGCACAGCAGTGGCCCCCGCCCAGCCCCAGACCTAGAGGCTGGAGTCCCAGCAGCCTGGCTGTGTGTCCACATCTCTTTCTGGCCCTCAGAGTCAATGGAACACTCCCCCAAAGCAGAGACAGCATCAGATCACAGGTCCAAGAAAGAGGTAATGAATTGCTCAGAAACCAAAACTCTAAAAGAGGAAATTATAAGATAAATTGCCCCAAATAAGTCATACGGAAACTCAAGCGTGTTCACACAAATTGGTGTGAAAAAGCAAGCTTAAAAATTGGCCCCCTGACTACCAAGTGAATATCAAAGGCTGAATTCACAGACTGTTTTCCAAAGTTCTTTTTAAAGAACTCTACGTTTTATTATAGCAAAGCCCTTTGGTTTTGTACAAGTTGTTTAATAGTTTGAATTATAAAATATGTGAGTTGAAGAGGGAGGGGATACGTGTACACACACAGCTGATTCGCTTCTTTGTACAGCAGAAACTAACACAACATTGTAAAGCAAATATACCTCAATAAGCAGAGCACACCATCCGAAATGCTGGGCTGGATGAGTCATAAGCTGGAATCAAGATTGCAGAGAGAAATATCAACAACCCCAGATACGCAGATGATACTACTCAAATGGCAGAAAGCAAAGAGGAACTAAAGAGCCTCTTGATGAACATGAAAGAGGAGAATAAAACCACTGGCTTAAAACTCAACATTCATAAAAAGATCATGGCATCCAGTCCCATCACTTCATGGCAAATAGATGGGGAAACAATGGAAACAGTGACAAGACTTTATTCTCTTGGGCTCCAAAATCACTACAGATGGGGACTGCAGCCACAAAATTAAAAGACACTTACTCCTTGGAAGAAAAGCTATAACAAACCTAGACAGCATATTAAAAAACAAAGACATCACTTTGTCGACAAAGATCCGTATAGTCAAAGGTATGGTTTTTCCAGTAGTCAAGTATGGATGTGAGAGTTGAACCATAAAGAAAGCTGAGCGCTAGAGAATTGATGCTTTTGAACTGTGATGCTGGAGAAGAATCTTAAGAGTCCCTTGGACTGCAAGAAGATCAAACCAGGCAAGCCTAAAGGAACTCAACCATGAACATTCGCTGGAAGGACTGATGCTGAAGCTCCAATACTTTGACCACCTGATGGGAAGAGCTGACTCCTTGGAAAAGACCCTGATGCTGGGGAAGAAGGAGATGGGGGTGGCAGAGGATGAGATGGTTAGAGAGCATCACTGACTTAATAGACATGAATTCGAGCAAACTCTGGGAGATAGCGAAAGACAGGGAAGCCTGGTGTGCTTCAGTTCATGGGGTGGAAAAAAGTCAAACACAACTTAGTGAATAAACAATAGCAAAGAAGGAAAAAATAAAGCATATGAGTCTTTTCCTCTAGTTCTGGTTTTTTGTTTGTTTTTTATGTATATTCTCTCTTCTAAATTTTTCTTATTCTTCAAAACTCATAAGGCCAACGATGGTGGTGGAGGGGCAGAGTTTGGCACAAAATTTCTAGAGACCAGCGCTTACACGTGGGGCCTGAATCTACAGCATGTCAGTAAAATTCCTCCCTTGTTGACAAGCACAAAATTTTTTCCACTGGGACTTAAACCTGTTCCCCATGATCCTGATAACACCTGATGCAGTTTATTCCCAAAGCAGAAATTCAGTGAATAGTAAACCCTAGCATTGTTTTGCGGCCTCCCTGGTGGCTCAGAGGGCTTCCCTGATAGCTCAGTTGGTAAAGAATCCGCCTGCAATGCAAGAGACCCTGGGTTGATTCCTGGGTCAGGAAGATCTGCTGGAGAAGGGATAGGCTACCCACTCCAGTGTTCTTGGGCTTCCCTTGTGGCTCAGCTGGTAAAGAAACCACCTGCAATGTAGGAGACCTGGGTTCGATCCCTGGGTTGGGAAGACCCCCTGGAGAAGGGAAAGGCTACCCACTCCAGTATTCTGGCCTGGAGAATTCCATGGACTGTATAGACCGTGGGGTCACAAAGAGTCAGACACGAATGAGCGACTTTCACTTTCACTGGTGGCTCAGAACATAAAGAATCTGCCTGCAATGCAGGAGATCTGGGTTCAATCCCTGGGTCTGGAAGATGCCTTTGAAAAGGGAATGGCTACTTGCTCCAGCATTCTTGCCTGGGAAATCCCATGGAGCCTGCCTGGCTTTTAGGCTACAATTTTCTTAAAGTTTTTTAAATCAAATTTTATAAGCATGCCAATGTCAAAAGCAACTAATACTAAGAATCAAAATCACAAATACCAGTTTTTTTTTATTTCAACAGGTTTTACATTTGATCTTTAGAGAGCAGTAAAGTTTCCCCTTTTTTGTTGTCATTCTCCAACAACAACAACAACAAAAAAAAACTGATATTTGCATCCGAGTTAGCAGCTGATAACAGAAAGATTATGAAAATTCTGGCTAAAATTAAAATGCCAAAACTGGGTCTTCTGGATAATGAGAAACTGATTGCCTCTATTACTGAAGAGGAAAGGAAAACAGCAATAGAGAAATTTGCAAGTAGCAAGCCTCCCGTGGTGATGAGTACCAATTGGAAGAGGATAAAGCGTTTGAGAGAGAATCAAAAAATCTGTTATGCAGGATTTATAAGCACTGTCTACTTATGAGACTCATGAAAGCCCCAATGCAAGAGGCTTTGTTCTTATAATCTGTCAAAAGTACCAACATTGCTCCTGTTTGCTTAATTAATTGCACTGGGAAAAAAAAAAAAAAAAAAAAACCCTCCAGGTAGAAACTGGATGAAATCATTCAGCTTGAGATGGGTGGTGGTTTCTTGCATGGCTGCACATCCTGTACATGCGAAATTTCTAATTTGCATGTGCCAGCAAAGAGATCAGACCTCCCTTCTATAGAAGCTTATGAATTTGCACAGAAGCCTTTATCATGTAGAAGAGAGGTATTTACAAAGGCTTTTAAACAAATTTCATTTTCAAGAACTTTAGTAAATGAAATATAAAACCTGAATACCCTTGTGGCTCCATCAGTTACCAGTAAGAGTGCTTCTTTCTCTCTGGGAAGAAACAGGTGGTACCTAGATGTCTTTTCACTTCATTTCATCTGTTGACAAAAGAAGTTTATGTTCAATTCAATAGTGAAGTGATTCAAGGTAAAAGTTAAAAGTCAACCATCCTTGGTAGCTGTGTACTTCATTTCGCAGTAATGTGTTCATTCCACTTTTCAAATTACCTTTAAAACCTGGTCTCATCAAAACCACCAGAATCTGCAAGTAAACACTTTTAAAAAAAGAAAGGAAAAGTCAAAGAGAAAAAGTAACTTTGCTTAACAGCACTTAACAAGCAGTAAAGACTGAAATCCAAATCTCTTCAGCTAAAGGCAACTTTTTTTGACAGACAGCATTTAAGCAATCCTTAAAACTTTCGAGACCGATCATTTATTTATTCCCTTTGTGTTTCCTCAGATGACAGCCCCACATCCTCTGTTGAGTGAAGAAAAGAGGAAATTTCGTGCTATTTCAGTTGCTTCTGAAATCATCCTACAAGACAACACAAGCACCCGTCATCTTGCCCACCCCCCCATTCTCAGCACCTTTTATTTCTGCTTGGCCTGAAAGGCCCTCAATGCAAGTCAATGACTCAGAGTGCAGATTGTACTTAAGGCAAGATTTTCCATACTGGGAGTTTATTTGACTCACGATGTTTATTTCCTTTCTTTTCTGTACAATTATAAGGAAAGTGTACTTCCCAATGAAGTAGGGTAACTATAGTATATTAGAGAGTGAGGAACTGTACCCCAATGTTCATTGCAGCATTATTTACATAGCCAAGACATCGAATCTCAGCGTCCACTGATGGATGAATGGATAAAGAAAATGGAGCACACATCGTACATTGTTGTTCAGGTGCTAAGTCATGTCCAACTCTTTCAGATCCCATGGACTGTAGCATGCCAGACTTCCCTGTCTTTCACTGTCTTGCAGTTTGTTCAAACTCATGTCCATTGAGTCAGTGATGCCACCCAACCATCTCATCCTCTGTCGTCCCCTTCTCCTCTTGCCCTCAATCTTTCCCAACATCAGGGTCTTTTCCAATGAGTCAGCTCTTCGTATCAGGTGGCCAAAGCATTAGAGCTTCAGCATCATTCTTTCCATTGAATATTCAGGGTTGATTTCCTTTAGGATTGACTGGTTTGATCTCCTTGGAGTACAAGGGACTCTCAAGAGTCTTCTCCAGCACCACAGTTTAAAAGCATCAATTCTTTGGTGCTAAGCCTTCTCTGTGGTCCAACTCTCACGTCTGTATATGACTACTGGGAAAACCATCGCTCTGACTATACAGAACTTTGTCAACAAAGTGATGTCTCTGCTTTTTAATACACTGTCTAGATTTGTCATATATATGTTTCAAAAGACGATTGTGCCATTTGTGACAGCTTGGATGTACTTGGATGTACCTTAAGGCCATTATGCTAAATTAAGTCAGTCAGATGCAGAAAGACAAATTATTTCACTTATACATGGAATCTAAAAACAAACAAACCAACCAAAGTTCATAGAGAACAGATTGGCAGTTGCCAAAGGCAGGGAGTTGGGGTGAATGAAAAGGAAATCAAAAGGTACAAACTTCTGGTTATAAAGTAAATAAACATGGTGACTACGGTTAGCAATATTGTGCTGTATATTTGAAAGTTGCTAAGAGAGTAAATCTTAAAAGTTCTCATCACAAGAAAAAAAAATGTGTAACTATGTGTGGGGATGGATGTTAACTAGCCTCAATTGTGGTCATTTTGCAAAATATACATACATCAAATCATTATGTTATACACCTGAAACTAATATAATGTTACACATCAATTATATCTCAATTTAAAAAAAGTCAGGAATTAGTAAACCTAGGTATACTTAAGGGTACTTACTAAAAGGATCTTTTAAAATCCTAACAACTTTGTTACAATACATATTTGACTCATAAACTGATTTCTTTGACATTTTCTTACTCTCTGTTTGCATGTGAAATTAATATCTCTATTTTTCAAATATCAAAACCAGGCTAACTAAAGAATATTGTAGATTTTTACGATTATAAGAATATATGTTATTGCATTTTGCCAAAACTATTGCACATTACTGGAGAAGTCATAAGAAGAAACAAGTGGCTGAGGAAGCTATTAACAATGTAGCATTTCCAGCCCATAGGGAAACACCAGTATTATGTATTCATGAGGATATGATAGGTATATTTAGTATGAAATTAATATTCTCTCAGGTGAATGGTTGGGGTTTTATTGTTTTGCTTTTGTTTTTAGCATTTCGACCAAATTCGCATGAGTACCAGTATCTCTCAAATTTAGCACAGGTAGGCTTTCTCATGATACATCTGTATTGAGGAGACTGCACTTCGGAACAACTTATTATGCTCATGATAGAGATTTCAACAGCTTGTCTGACCCACCTAATAAGGACTATGCCAGACTCTGAACGGTAAGGAGGCGTTGCTCAAGGGGGAGGTGGCTCAGCTCCATTCAGGTCAGTCACTCCGTCCTGTCCAACTCCTCTTTGTGACCCCATGGACTACAGCACACCAGGCCTCCCTGTCCATCACCAACTCCCAGAGTCTACTCAAATTCATGTCCATTGTGTTGGTAATGCCATCCAACCATCTCATTCTGTGTCGTCCCCTTCTCCTCCTGCCCTCAATCTTTCCCAGCATCAGGGTCTTTTCAAATGAGTCACTCTTCGCATCAGGTGGCCAAAGTATTGGAGTTTCAGCTTCAGCATCAGTCCTTCCAATGAATATTCAGGACTGATATCTTTTAGGATGGACCGGTTGGATCTCCTTGCAGTCCAAGGGACTCTCAAGAGTCTTCTCCAACACCACAGTTCAAAAGCATCAATTCTTCAGCGCTCAGCTTTCTTTATAATCCAACTCTCACCTCCATACATGACTACTGGAAAAACCATAGCTTTGACCACACAGACCTTTGTTGGCAAAGTAATGTCTCTGCTTTTGAATATGCTGTCTAGGTTGGTCATACTTTTCTTCCAAGGAGCAAGCGTCTTTTAATTTCATGGCTGCAGTCCCCATCTACAGTGATTTTGGAGCCCCAAAAAATAAAGTCTGTCACTGTTTCCATTGTTTCCCCATCTATTTGCCATGAAGTGATGGAACTGGATGCCATGATCTTCGTTTTCTGAATGTTGAGCTTTAAGCCAACTTTTTCATTCTCCTCTTTCACTTTCATCAACAGCCTCTTTAGTTCTTGTTCACTTTCTGCCATAAAGGTGGTGTCATCTGCGTATCTGAGGTTATTGATATTTCTCCCAGCAATCTTGATTCCAGCTTGTGCTTCATCCAGCCCAGTGTTTCTCATGATGTACTCTACATATAAGTTAAATAAGCAGGGTGACAATATACAGCCTTGACATATTCCTTTTCCTATTTGGAACCAGTCTGTTGTTCCATGCCCAGTTCTAACTGTTGCTTTCTGGCCTGCATACAGATTTCTCAAGAGGCAGGTCAGGTGGTCTGGTATTCCCATCTCTTGAAGAATTTTCCACAGTTTATTGTGATCCACACAGTCAAAGGTTTTGGCTTAGTTAATAAAGCAGAAGTAGATGTTTTTCTGGAACTCTCTTGCTTTTTTGATGATCCAGAGAATGTTGGTAATTTGATCTCTGGTGCCTCTGCCTTTTCTAGATACAGCTTGAACATCTGGAAGTTCATGGTTCATGTATTGTTGAAGCCTGGCTTGGAGAATTTTGAGCATTACTTCACTTGTATGTGAGATGAGTGCAACTGTGTGGTAGTTTGAGCATTCTTTGGCATTGCTTTTCTTTGGGATTGGAATGAAAACTGACCTTTTCCAGTCCTGTGGCCACTGCTGAGTTTTCCAAATTTGCTGACATATTGAGTGCAACACTTTCACAGCATCATTTTTTAGGATTTGAGATAGCTCAACTGGAATTCCATCACCTCCACTAGCTTTGTTCATAGTGATGGTTCCTAAGGCCCACTTGACTTCACATTCTAGGATATGTGGGTCTAGGTGAGTGATCACACCATCATGATTATCTGGGTTGTGAAGATCTTTTTTGTACAGTTCTTCTGTGTATTCTTGCCACCTCTTCTTAGTATTTTCTACTTCTGTTAGTTCCATACCATTTCTGTCCTTTATTATGCCCTTCTTTGCATGAAAATTTTCCTTGGTATCCCTAATTTTCTTGAAGAGATCTTTCCCATTCTATTGTTTTCCTCTATTTCTTTGCACTAATCACTAAGGAAGGCTTTCTTATCCCTCCTTGCTATTCTTTGGAACTCTGCATTCAAATGGGTATATCTTTCCTTTTCTCCTTTACTTCTCACTTCTCATCTTTTCACAGATATTTATAAGGTGGGTGGCTAGCTTTCTAAGAATTGTCTAGGGTTTCGTTAGGGGCTTCACACTTACCACTGAGAATTATCAGACTCCAGGGCCTATCGGGCCAGTTCCCGAACCTAGATTCAGTCTACAATAACTCAAAGCAAGCTGGAAGCAGACCCAAGAGGGCCACGATGGAATGGGAAGTGCTGCTGTTGGGGGGCTGGTGTTTCCCATTCCATCCACAGTGCCTGTGCCAACATCCACCAGAAGGTAGAAAGGGTCAGAGGAGGAGCCAAGTGAGCTCCATCTTGAAAAGTGATTCAGAGGATGTCTTATGAATAAGCCATCCCATAAGAGACGGGAAAGTCGTCCCATAATAGAGGTGTGGGGCTTCTCTGGTAGTTCAGATGGTAAAGACTCTGCCTGCAGTATGGGAGACCTGGGTTCCATCCCTGAGTTGGGAGGATGCCCTGGAGAGGGAAATGGCAACCCACTCAGTATTCTTGCCTGGGAAATCCCATGGTCAGGAGCCTGGCGGGCTACCGTCCATGGTGTCACAGTTGAACACGACTGAACGACTAACACACACACACACACACCCACACACACACGAGAGGAGTGAGCAGCACTAAAGGCACTGGGGTCGGAGGAAACCCCCAAAGTTCAGGAACAGCGAGATGTTCACTGTGGCTAGAGTGTACGGTGAAAGGGAAAGTGCGGTGTGATGTCACCTTCCCCCAGGGAAGCCGGTGATTCTCGATAAGCATCCTCTGGGACTGGCTTAGAGACACCAGTCAGGGCACGTGACCGTTTAGGGTCCAGAAGGATGGCCTTGAAGGAGCAGAACGGTGTCAGGTCAGCAGACAGTGTGGTCCAGTTTCCAGAGCAGATTGCCTGACTCTGGCCCTTTCCAGCTTTGCGACTATAGGCATATTAGTTACTCATCTGTAAAATGGGCATAGTCATGTTATTTATCTCTATATCTTAGCATCATTATGAGGGATTATGAGTTCATTATTTGTAAGGCATCTTGCAGGCGTCAGGCAAAGAGTAAGCATTACTTAAACGCTTGGTAAATAAAATAAAGCTGCAGTAATTAAAACATCGGGGGTTTTGCTGTTGTTGTTGTTTGTTTTTAACTCAGAGTACTTGCTCTGGATTTCAGGCTTGAATAGAGCCATTTTTTTATTTATACAAAAAGATATTTAAACCATCACAGAGGTCTCTTCAGTCTAGAACCTTAACCCAATAACTTGCTCAAGGCAGAATTCCAGTCTTGCCCCATGTATTAGTTGAACTGTTGTTGTTCCGTCATGAAGTCATATCAGCCTCTTTGTGACCCCATGAACCGCCACACCCCAGGTTTCCCTGTCCTTCACTATCTCCCTGAGTTTGCTCAAACTCATGTCCATTGATTCAGTGGTGCCATACAACAGTTGAACTGAAATTATGGAGTCTGTCTTAAAGGTGGTAAGTACTAAACTCCCCAACAGAAATGGAATGTGAGTCTCTTGGTTTGTGTTAGGAGACAGGTGAGAAAAAACGCAGCAGATGAAGAGTCCCAAGCAGAGCCCAGAGACAAGCTTTTTCCCTCGGGGCTCTCTGATTATTCTTTTCTTCTCTGAAAAGCAATCATTCCTTTTTATAGGTTCTTCAGGAAGAAATACAAGGTTATTAAGAACATTTTTTAATTCACATAGCCCAGATATTTGAGGGTAGCTGTGTCACGTTACTGAGTTATGTGGCCAGATTATATATAAAATGAATTGCTGTGTATATATACGAGCAAATGAAAAATGAACCACAATGTTCCTTGTAATTGCAGCTACAATCTCCTAAATGGAGCATTAAAACTTTTTACAGAAACCTCTGGGTGGCACTTTGTCTTCAACTTACTTCCCTGGTGGCTCAGACGGTAAGGAATCCGCCTGCAGTTCAGGAGGCCTGGGTTCAATCCCTGGGTTGGGAAGAGGCCCTGGAGGAGGGCATGGTAACCCACTCCAGTATTCTCGCTGGGAGAATCCCATGGACAGAGGAGCCTGGTGGGCTACAGTCCACGGGGTCGCAAAGGGTCGGACACACCTGAGCGCCTAGCACAGCAGAGCACACACCTGTGTGGCATGAGACTCAACAAGCCTCATCCAGACAAACTGAGGGGCAGTTAGTTCACTAAATTCTTACAGATTGATATTGCAAACTACTCTCCTCCCCTCAAAACAGTGAAAAAGACAAGAAGCTAATTTCATCATAATAAAAGGAAGGCATGTATACACGCATGTGACCAAAAGAAATGCCGACTTTGAAATTCAGTCATCCTCATGAACAGTGTGTCAGGACCAGCATCTGTTAAAGATTAATTATTGCAGTTCACCATTTTAGAATAAAAATCTCTTTCCAATGTTTACAACTTAGAGATTTAAAACTTTTGTTTAAAATGCAAATTAATTTGAATGTCTCAGCCAAAGTGTCCCCTACCATATGATCATGCTCAGTCTGATTGTGACTCCATGGACTGTAGCCTGCCAGGCTCCTCTGTCCACGGGATTCCCCAGGAAAGAATACTGGAGTCAGCTGGATCCCTCCTCCAGGGATCTACCAGACCCAGGGATCGAACTCACATCTCCTGTGTCTCCTGCATTGGCAGGTGGATTCTTTACCACTGAGCCATCTGGGAAGCCCCACGACACCATCATACATCCCTAAATAAAACCCTACCTGTAAAAATAATGAGTGAGAAAATCTGGAAAAAAGATCATTTATATGTAACTGGGCCTGGATGGAAACCATGACAGAGCTTTTTATGTGATTTCTGGAAAAAAACAAATGCATCCAAAGATACTCCATTTAATAAAATAATAAAGTCTCTTTTGGAAGAAAAAAAAAAACAGTAAGAAAGTGAAGTCAGGAAAATAAAAAGAAGAATGCTTTCTAAAAGAGACTAACAAAAGACTTCTGACGTCACAAATTATATTACCTTTCAATATAACTGTGCTCCCTAGTGGGGATTTCTAAAAGGTTTCGTTTAAATTTTTTAGAAGTTTGTTTCATGTAAGCATCCACCACATATGCCAAATGATCCATTAAGGACACTGCTATAGCTTAAAGAGATTTGAGTTAAACACACAGGGTATCGTGGCCTAAGATGCGAAGAAAATACACAGCTCTATTTCCATTTGATGTAGCTCTGTGGGAAGATATTAGCCACAGAACATTGGCTGCATTTAGGCAAGCATTTAGACAAGGCCCTGGGACCGATTTTGAAGCTCTGACCTCACTAGACCAAAGTCCGTCTGTCTTAAGATTTTGGAAAGTTGGTCGAGTCTCATTATTTACACATGAGATGTGCATATAGAGAGGGTGTGTTGCAAACAGGCCTGCAGATCTAAACCATATCCTGTGTTTTCTCGAGGACTTTCTGCCACCAAGCCAACGCCCCCTCCTGGCCCACACCTCCCAAGACCCTATGTTTTCTCGGGCCTTCCTCAAGCTGGCAATGTCAGAGGTTAGAGCATGGACTGTTTGGTCTTCTCTCTGAGTTATCCTGTGCTCATATGCACCATCTCACTGACAGTTAAGTGTCCTGAAAACACCTTTTGAGCCTGGATTACATAAGGAGTGAATGCGTGTTTAGAGTGAAAACCGATATCCGCAGATCACTGAGAACATCCTAGACTCTGGACACCGAGCCTGTCCTGAGAATGTCCCGCCACATGAGCCCCTGGCGTCTGTTCAGAGTCAGTGATGCAAAAATATCCCCACTGGGTCTTCAACAAGTGCCACGTTGAGATCCAAGAGGGCAAAGCAAAAGGTGCAAAGGGAAGTTAGCTTATTTCCAGAAGGTACGGTTCTCACCACTTCATCCTTGTTGTTTTGCTTTCTTTGTGCTCATTCTCTCTTGCCATAAATCACCAAACTCAGTTAGGCAGGGTGGAAAGAAAGCCAAGAGCCCACCTGATCTGAGAGAGCTCAGGAGTGCGGTATGAAGGCTGAAAGGAACAGGTAGGACATCAACCCTTGTCTTTAGGATTTTGCGTAGAAGTGGGGGAGGGTTAGGGCTAGTGGGAAGTTGCTGAAGAACACAGGGAGCTCAGCCCGGTGATCTGTGACAACCTGTGGGATGGGCAGAGGGCGTAGATATTCTAGAAGAAGAGGATTTATGTACACTTATGAGTTTGGGTGAACTCCAGGAGTTGGTGATGGCCAGGGAGGCCTGGCATGCTGCAATTCATAGGGTCACAAAGAGTCAGACACAACTGAGCGACTGGACTGAACTGAACTGATTGATGTTGGTGTATGGCAGAAACCAACGCAACACTGTAAAGCAATGACCCTCCAATGAAAAGTAAATTTAAAAAGTCATGATGAGAATAAAAACATTTGTAATATAACAACATGAGATTACTTGTAGAATGAGATAAGCTGTAAGATGTAATAACCTTATTCTCCATCCTTAGGGTATTCTGCAGAGCTGAGAGATGTGTATAATGACAAACTAAAAATCTATTTATAAATTTTAAAAAGGAAGAATGGAAGTGAGAAAAAGAAGTGGAAGGAGGGAAGGAAGGTGTTCTAAGTGGATGACCGCAGAATAAACAAAGCCCGAAGACAGGACTCGCCACGGAGAACAGCAGCGGCTGAGCACGGCCGCTTCCCCGGTGGAAGGTCCGTGCTGAGGATCATTAGGGCAGTGGGGGCCCAGGCAGCAAAGGCTCTCGAATGTCGGCCTGGGGGAGGAGAAATTTAACACACAGAAAAGAGAAATCGTTAGCGGCTTTTGAGATCATGAAACCGCCTTCCAGGAAGGCTTATCTCACAAATGCAGAAGAGATTTGGAGGGACACGGTGGGTTGACGAAAACTGGAAAATACGAATTACTCACATGCCCTCAGCCAAACCTCTGCCTTTAGCTCCACATGGTGACTCAGTCTCAGAGGGAGAAAGCCAAGCAGAGGAGACATAAAGAACTTTCCTCCTCCATCTCCCCTTCTCTCCGTTCCCCAGGGCTAATCCCACCCCGTCCCCTAGAACCAGCACCCCTGGGAGCCTCCCACGTCCAGCTCTGAGCTCCCCCTCTCATATTCACGTGCTGAACAGCTTCCCAGGTGGCACTAGTGGTAAAAAGAACCCACCTACCGATGCTGGAGACTAGACAGATGTAGGTTCAATCCCTGGGTTGGGCAGAGCCCCTGCAGGAGGCCATAGCAACCCACTCCAGTATCCTTGCCTGGAGAATCCCCATGGGCAGAGCTTGGCGGGCTACAGTCCATGCGGTCACAAAGATTCGGACATGACTGAGTGACTTAGCACACCGCACTCACAAAGAGAAGCCTCTCCTTTTAAGTGAACTGGATTCTGCTTAGCTGGTAAGGACCCTTTAAGACTAGTAAGACTCCACCTGGGTTGAAAGTGAAAGTGAAGTTGCTCAGTCGTGTCTGACTCTTTGCAACCCCATGGACTGTAGCCTACCAGGCTCCTCCGTCCATGGGATTTTCTAGGCAAGAGTACTGGAGTGGGTTGCTATTTCGTTCTCTAGGGGATCTTCCTGACCCAGGGATCAAACCCCAGGCTCCCGCATTGTAGCAGATGCTTTACCATCTGAGCCAAATAGATCTGAATTGCCCCAGACAAAAGGCCTCAGTCTACAGAGGCTCCTTATCAAAGCCACTCATCTTTCTGAGTATTCCTCAGGCTGTACTCAGTCCTACTGAGGTTTTCTCCCACCTGCTTGTTAAGTCTTCGGTACAGAACGTTGCCTAATACCAGGTCAGATTGCCAGTCTCATTCCAAGAAGAGCTCACTTAACTGTCTTCCCAGCAAGACCTGTTGTGACTTCAGCTTGCCTGACCTGAACTCATCTCCCTGCGGGTGTCCAGTGACCACGACCTGACCCCATTTCCCGTAGGGACGCGGTCACCTAAGGAAGCTGCAGCCGTCCGGTTACAGGCGGGACGATCTGACACTGAGAGCGGTGGAAGGGAAAAGAAAGCGTCAGTCACAGCATCTCAGATTCCTCCTGTGACATCACAGTGAAAGGGCTACAGTCAAATCATTCGAGAAGGTATCGGGTGGGCCAAAAGTTCATTTAGGCTTTCTACAAGATGCTACAAAAAATCCGAATGAACTTTTTGGCCAACCCAATACAGTGTACAGATCATTTCCATGGGGACTTGTGGAAGTCAGAATCACGTCGATGGAGTTCAATAGGAAACTGCCTTTGTGGCGCTGGTATTATGTATAAGGCCTAGAAATGCATAGTGATTACGTACACGTGCAAACAAAGAGACTTTTTGTCTTCCTTCTTTCAAAGAGATATAAATTGCATCACTGTAGAAAAACTCAGAATGCTGGCTCTCAGGAATTCCTCATCATTAAATTCAGGTTAACTTAGCCTGGTGCTCTATGACAACCTGGAGGTCTGGGATAGGGTGGGAGGTAGGAGGGAGGTTCAAGAGGGAGGGGACGTATGTATACCTGTGGCTGACCCATACTGGTGTATGGAAGAAAGCAACACATAATTGTAACGCAAAATTATCCTTCAATTAACAATAAATAATTTTTTTTTAAATTCAGGTTGACTCAACTTTTCCCACAATACAAATTTGGAATTCTTTTATAAACTATTTACATCCTTAATGAAGATGAGAGAAGGCAAAGAACAGAAAAAATGGAATTGTCCATGGAAGGTAAAGGAAGATGACATAGGTTCTGAGCTACTTACATAAAATACTACAACATAAAAATAAGATTTCTGTAAGTAAACCCGACCCAAAGTCCTAACAATGAAGATGGGTCTGAGAACGACACCCAGGATGTAGGACTGAAGGTCTGAATCTGTTCTTTCAGTAAAGTTATACCTTTAATAACAGGGACTTATTAAAGTTTAAGGAGAGATCACTGAGATCAGTCCTGAGGATGGGAACGCATTTGGCAAGCGGAGTAAGAGAGGAGAACGTTTCAAATAGAGAGAAGAGAAAAAATTAAGGCCTAGAAGCAGAAAGGGGCAGGAAGCCACTTGCAAGTTTAAGGAGAGATCACTGAGATCAGTCTTGAGGATGGGAACGCATTTGGCAAGCGGAGTAAGAGAGGAGAACGTTTCAAATAGAAGAGAAAAAAATCAAGGCCTAGAAGCAGAAACGAGCAGGAAGCCACTTGCAAGTCTCTCAGCCTCCTGCCTGTGTTCATTCCAATGGAGGCAAATGACTTTTTGTTTGTTTTTTAATGGTGGTGAAAGTCATGTAATGGAAAACATGCTACTTTAACCATATTTAACTGTGCGGTTTAGTGGCACTAAGGACATTCACACTGATGTGCAGTTCTCACCGTTGTCGATCTCCCAAAGTTTTCACCTTTCTAAACTGAAACTCTGCTCCCAATAAACACTGATTTCCCGTTCTCCCTCCCCACCCCCGCCCCCCGCCTCTGGCATCTACCACTGTACTTTCTGACTCTCTGAATTTGACTATTCTAGGGAACTCATGGCACCGCACTCCAGTACTCTTGCCTGGAAAATCCCATGGATGGAGGAGCCTGGTGGGCTGCAGTCCATGGGGTCGCTAAGAGTTGGACACGGCTGAGCGACTTCTCTTTCATTTTTCACTTTCATGCATTGGAGAGGGAAATGGCAACCCACTCCAGCATTCTTGCCTGGAGAATCCCAGGGACGGGAGAGCCTGGTGGGCTGCCATCTATGGGGTCGCACAGAGTCGGACACGACTGAAGCGACTTAGCAGTAGAAGCAGAGAACTCATATAAGTTGAATCAAACAGTATTTGTCTGCACCTAACGTATACTGGATTTAGCAGCAGCAGCAGCAGCAGCGTATCCTGGAATGTGTTTTTTAAGGTTAACTTAATATGTAAAAGAGGAGAGTGAAAAAGTTGGCTTAAAGCTCAACATTCAGAAAACTAACATCATGGCATCTGGTCTCATCACTCCATGGGAAATAGATGGGGAAACAGTGGAAACAGTGTCAGACTTTATTTTGGGGGGGCCCCAAAATCACTGCAAAATGGTGATTGCAGCCACGAAATTAAAAGACGCTTACTCCTTGGAAGAAAAGTTATGACCAACCTAGATAGCATATTCAAAAGCAGAGACGTTACTTCGCTGACTAAGGTCCGTCTAGTCAAGGCTATGGTTTTTCCTGTGGTCATGTATGGATGTGAGAGTTGGACTGTGAAGAAGGCTGAGTGCCAAAGAATTGATGCTTTTGAACTGTGGTGTTGGAGAAGACTCTTGAGAGTCCCTTGGACTGCAAGGAGATCCAACTAGTCCATTCTGAAGGAGATCAACCCTGGGATTTCTTTGGAAGGAAAGATGCTAAAGCTGAAACTCCAGTACTTTGGCCACCTCATGCAAAGAGTTGACTCATTGGAAAAGACTCTGATGCTGGGAGGGATTGGGGGCAGGAGAAGAAGGGGACGACCGAGGATGAGATGGCTGGATGACATCACGGACTCGATGGACGCGAGTCTGAGTGAACTCCGGGAGTTGGTGATGGACAGGGAGGCCTGGCGTGCTGTGATTCATGGGGTCGCAAAGAGTCGGACACGACTGAGCGACTGAACTGAACTGAACTGAAGATGTGACCTGGGCTTCCCAGGTGGCGCTGGTGGTAAAGAGCCCACTTTCGAATGTAGGAGACATAAAAGACGCGGGTTCAACCCCTGAGTCAGGAAGATCCCTGCAGAAGGAAATGGCACCTCATTCCAGCATCCTTGCCTGGAGAATCCCATGGACAGAGGAGCCTGGCGAGCCACAATCCGTAGGGCGGCACAGGGTCGGACATGACTGGAGCCACTCAGCACACGGTATGTGTCCTACACTTTCACTGGCGCTATGCAGCAGATGCTCATTAGTTATCTACTGAGGGAAATGCCTCTTGAAAATACAAAGAAATGAAGAAATGTAAGGAATTTTATCATTGCTTTCATCCTTTGGAGAGCTGAATTTGTACAATCTGTATTTCATGCTAGAGATATCAAAAATTGTATAGGATATATGCGAAATAAGCCAAACAGAGAAAGACAAATACTGTATGATATCACTTACATGTGAAATCTAAAAAGGTAATACAAATGATCCTACGTGCAAATCAGAAACAAGCTCACAGACAGAAAACAAACTGCTGCTGCTGCTGCTGCTAAGTTGCTTCAGTCGTGTCCAACTCTGTGTGACCCCATAGACAGCTGCCCACCAGGCTCCCCCATCCCTGGGATTCTCCAGGCAAGAACACTGCAGTGGGTTGCCATTTCCTTCTCCAAAACAAACTAGTGGTTACCGAAAGGGAGGGGGAGAGGAGAGGGGCTAACTAGAGGTATGAGACTAATAGGTACAAACTACTATGTATAAAATAGATCGTCAACAAGGATACATTGCACAGCACAGGGAATTATAGCCATTATGTTGTAATACCTGTTAATGGAGTATAATCTGTAAAATACCAAATCACTATGCTGTACACCTGAAACTAACATAATATTAGAACTCAGTTATACTTTGATAAAAAAAAAAACAAACATTAGGCATATTGAAGGCATTTTCCCTTTGGTAGACCATAGAAAAACTAGTAGCAATGTATTTGCTCCTGAATGAGAAGAAAAAAAAACATCGAAAAATTTTCCCTTCTTCTGCTATTTCATCAAGTGATAAATTACTTCTTAACTGACCTCACGGTCTCTACAGAGAAAAATGGAGAAGTACAGAGAAAGAGTGGAAATGGGAAAGAGAAATCTAATAATTTCTTGGAACTTTTTTTCTGTTACTATCCTCTTCCCTTGAGCAGTGGTTCTTAATATTGCTAGGTTCTGGACCCTGAATTGTAAAACCAACAGGAGGATAGGATCATGTTACTTGATTTTCAGTTTCTGCATCTGCAACATGGGTACAGTAATAAATCCTAGCCCATCTACTTGCTGGTGTGGCTGTGAAAGTCACCATAGAGAACATATGTGGAAGAATTTATAAGCCCTCCAGTGGCTATTATTATTATGTCTGATCCAAGATATAGATCACCTTTAAGGAAGCGATAGGAATTTCTACAGCCTGCTTGAAAGGAAAGGCTATTATCTACTGAAGTGCTCTAATGAATTGATTGTAAATAGTGCATACTAAAATTAGCTGCTTCAACATCAGTCCCCTAAATATTACCTGATTGATCAAGTAGCATTTCCACCAACAAATATTTGTGAAACACTGGATCAATAGCAATATTATTATTGAACCTGTATATATGGGGAAGAAGATGCTCCAGAATATTTACTCAAAGGAAGCACAAACAGAAAGCGGAAGGTCACTTTCCTACTGGAAATGCACTTCAAACTCAGGAGATCCCACGGAACTCACCACCCTCCCCTCTGCTCAGGCTGCCTCCTCTCTCCTTTTCATCCCACCATTCATAGCATCACTTTCCACCCTAGCTTTCATCACTTCCCACCCACTTTCCCCCTTTTCCAACTGCTGTCTTCAGTTAAGTAGCAAATCCTAGCACTTCAACCGCCAGGTCAGCCCTTTTCAATCCATTGAGATTGTTTTTGTCTAGACCAACTTCATCTCTTAAAGAAATGACAGCCCAGATCTTTCTAAATGTGAGTTCTTTTTGTTGCGAGAAGGTAAATTTGCTCAAGCATTTTAGCTGTGGTGCTCAAATCCACTCTAACCTTACCGGTTTTCATTTCGAACAATCTGACAGGAGTGTGTTACAAACTTCCCACAATGCTGGTGGATGTGTCCATTTTGCCTTGTAATTTTGTTAGTTTTTGCTTCTTAAATACCAAATGCATTATGGGGTGACTTGCAACTTTAGAGCAGTTATATTCTTATATTTCCTCCTAAATTTTTCCTTTAATAAACCTTAATGTAGCCATTATGACTATACAGTGGAAGTGAGAGATAGATTTAAGGGACTAGATCTGATAGACAGAATGTCTGATGAACTATGGATGGAGGTTTGTGACATTGTACAGGAGACATGGATTGAGACCATCCCCATGGAAAAGAAATGAAAAAAAGCAAAATGGCTATCTGAGGAGGCCTTACAAACAACTGTGAAAAGAAGGGAAGTGAAAAGCAAAGGAGAAAAGGAAAGATATAAACATCTGAATGCAGAGTTCCAAAGAATAGCAAGAGGAGATAAGAAAGCCTTCTTCAGCAATCAATGCAAAGAAATAGAGGAAAACAACAGAATGGGAAAGACTAGAGATCTCTTCAAGAAAATTAGAGATACCAAGGGAACATATCATGCAAAGATGGGCTCGATAAAGGACAGAAAAGGTAGGGACCTAACAGAAGCAGAAGATATTAAGAAGAGGTGGCAAGAATACACGGAAGAACTGTACAAAAAAGATCTTCAAGACCCAGAAAATCATGATGGTGTGATCACTCACCTAGACCCAGACATCCTGGAATGTGAAGTCAAGTGGGCCTTAGAAAGCATCACTATGAACAAAGCTAGCGGAGGTGATGGAATTCCAGTTGAGCTGTTTCAAATCCTGAAAGACGATGCTGTGAAAGAGTTGCACTCAATATGCCAGCAAATTTGGAAAACTCAGCAGTGGCCACAGGACTGGAAAAGGTCAGTTTTCATTCCAATCCCAAAGAAAGGCAATGCCAAAGAATGCTCAAACTACCACACAATTGCACTCATCTCACACGCTAGTAAAGTAATGCTTAAAATTCTCCAAGCAAGACTTCAGCAATATGTGAACTGTGAAATTCCAGATGTTCAAGCTGGTTTTAGAAAAGGCAGAGGCACCAGAGATCAAATTGCCAACATCCCCTGGATCATTGAAAAAGCAAGAGATTTCCAGAAAAACATCTACTTCTGCTTTATTGAGTATGCCAAAGCCCTTGACTGTGTGGATCACAGTAAACTGTGGAAAATTCTTCAAGAGATTGGCATACCAGACCACCTGACCTGCCTCTTAAGAAACCTATATGCAGGTCAGGAAGCAACAGTTAGAACTGGACATGGAACAACAGACTGGTTCCAAATAGGAAAAGGAATATGTCAAGGCTGTATATTGTCACCCTGCTTATTTACCTTCTATGCAGAGTACATCATGAGAAACACTGGGCTGGATGAAGCACAAGCTGGAATCAAGATTGCTGGGAGAAATATCAATAACCTCAGATATGCAGATGACACCACCCTTATGGCAGAAAGTGAAGTAGAACTAAAGAGCCTTTTGATGAAAGTGAAAGAGGAGAGTGAAAAAGTTGGCTTAAAGCTCAACATTCAGAAAACTAACATCATGGCATCTGGTCCCATCACCTCATGGCAAATAGATGCGGGAGCAGTGGAAACAGTGACTGACTTTATTTTTCTGGGCTCCCAAATCACTGCAGATGGTAATTGCAGCCATGAAATTAAAAGATGCTTGCTCCTTGGAAGGAAAGTTATGACCAACCTAGATGACATTTTAAAAAGCAGAGACATTACTTTGCCAACAAAGGTCCATCTAGTCAAGGCTATGGTTTTTCCAGTGGTCATGTATGGATGTGAGAGTTGGATTATAAAGAAAGCTGAGCACCGAAGAATTGATGCTTTTGAACTATGGTATTGGAGAAGACTCTGGAGAGTCCCCTTGACTGCAACGGGATCCAACCAGTCCATTCTAAAGGAGATCAGTCCTGGGTGTTCATTGGAAGGACTGATGTTGAAGCTGAACCTCCAGTACTTTGGCCACCTGATGGGAAGAGCTAACTTATTTGAAAAGACCCTGATGCTGCGAAAGATTGAAGGCAGGAGGAGAAGGGGACAACAGAGGATGAGATGGCTGGATGGCATCACTGACTCAATGGACATGGGTTTTGGTGGACTCCAGGCATTGGTGATGGACAGGGAGGCCTGGCGTGCTGCGGTTCATGGGGTTGCAAAGAGTCGGACACCACTGAGGGACTGAACTGAACTGAACATAGCCATCCATCCCTCAGTATCCAGGATCCTCAGGGGATTTGTGCATAGGCCCTTTGGTGGATACCAAAACCTATGGATGCACAAGTCTCATATAAAATAGCATTATATTTGCATATAACCTATGCACCTACCGCTGAGCGCTGAAGAATTGATGCTTTTGAACTGTGGTGTTGGAAAAGACTCTTGAGAGTCCCTTGGACTACAGGGAGATTCAACCAGTCCATTCTGAAGGAGATCAGCCCTGGGATTTCTTTGGAAGGAATGATGCTAAAACTGAAACCCCAGTACTTTGGCCACCTCATGTGAAGAGTTGACTCATTGGAAAAGACTCTGATGCTGGGAGGGATTGGGGGCAGGAGGAGAAGGGGACGACAGAGGATGAGATGGCTTGATGGCATCACCGGCTCAATGGACATGAGTCTGAGTGAACTCCGGGAGTTGGTGATGGACAGGGAGGCTTGGTGTGCTGCGATTCATGGGGTCACAAATAGTCAGACGCGACTGAGCGACTGAACCGAACCAAACCGATGCACCTACTCCTGTATACTTTAAGTCATCTCTAGATTACTTACGATACCTCATAGAAGATAAATGCTATGTAAATGGTTGTCAGCATGCAGCAAATTCAAGTTTTACTTTTTGAAATTTTTTGGAATTTTTTTCTGGATATTTTCGCCCAGAGGTTGGTTGAACCTGCAGATGAAGAACCCACATATACAACTGCAATCTTCTTTAGCCTTAACAGTGTTTTTTGACTTAAGGCCCCTGTTGCTGGTGATTAGTACAGTTAAACTAACTTTCTTTTGATTAATATTTAGCTGATACATCTCTCTCTACCACTTAATCTCCAACCATTATATCCTTATATTTTAGATAGGTCCCTGGTAAATACGGGGACATACATATAGCTGGCTTGGTGTTTTTATAACTGCCTCTTGGTTGTAAAGAATTTTTAATCTATTTCAATAATCTCTGCATAACAAATGAGAAGTGTAATGTAACTACATTTATCGTGCTTATTTCTGCCGTCTTACTGTATTCCTTTTTTTCATCTTTTTTCTACAGTTTTCCCTCCTTGCCTGCTTTCTATTGGTTTCATCAAGTTTTATTTATCCCTTTGCTCTCCTCTGTTCATTTGGAAGTTACATGTTCTATTTCTATTCTCTTAGTGTTTAGTGTTTTGGTATTTTGACAAGATTGTCCCCATTTCTCAGTACACAAAAAGTAGGGCAGCTCAGTTGGGATGATGGGGATGGTCCCTAGGCAAAGCATGAGGGCAGAAGTGAGGTCTTTCCCGTCCAAGCCTGGCCGTACTTGTCCTGTCTGATGGTCCATTGTCCTCCCCTCTGTGTGTTCAGAAGCCACGTGCTAAAGGCAGCGTGTCCCCAAATAAAAGAGATCTGGATTGTTAAGCCATCATTTCAAAGACAGTCATCCTGAAATTTCAGGGCTTACTCATCACCTTAGCTTAGTCAAAAGCATAATTAAGCTTCAGAGATAATCAGTGCATCTAACCTGAGATCTTCTTAGATACCCTTTCCCGTCTTACGTGATGAGGCAGCAACTGTGCTCATCCTGTCTTTATTACCCTTCAAAGTCATTGCCATCACTGCCACTTTATTTAGTTCATGTTGTTTGTATTTACCCACATGCTTGTCATTCTTTCTTACATCTCAGTCCTTTCTTCTGGGTTCAATTTTCTTTTGCTAGAAGTAAATGCTATCCAGTTCAGTTCAGTTCAGTTCAGCTCAGTCGCTCAGTCGTGTCCGACTCTTTGTGACCCCATGAACCGCTGCATGCCAGGCCTCCCTGTCCATCACCAACACCTGGAGTCTACCCAAACTCACGTCCATTGAATTGGTGATGCCATCCAACCATCTCAGCCTCTGTTGTACACTTCTCCTCTGCCCTCAATCTTTCCCAGCAACAGAGTCTTTTCAAATGAGTCAGCTCTTCACATCAGCTGGCCAAAGAAATCTATATCAATGTTTTTAATCAGTTTTGTTGGTAATCAGTCTTTCTTTATGTCTAACTGTCTTGATTTTGCCCTGCCTCTTGACATATAGTTTTTAACTGAATATAGAATTTTACTAACTATTGCTGTCCCTTGGCACTTTTAAAATATCATGCCATTACATTCTCGCATCTGTTCTTGCCAATGACAAGTCTTCTGGCGGTTTAGCAGTTATTCTTTTGTAGGTGAGCTATATCTTTTTCTCCGGTTGCTTTTAAGATCTGTTTGCCTTTGGTGTTTTGAAATTTAATCAGGATATGTCTAGGTGTGGATTTATTCAGATCAGGATACATTGAATTTCCTAATGTGAAGACATATGTCTTTAATCAATTTTTTTCAAAGTTTCAGTCACTAACTCTTCCAATATTTCTCTTTCCATTCTTTCTTTTCTCTCACTCTGGAATTTCTACTAGAAATATGTTGGGCCTTTGAAATCTGTTCTCCGCTTCTCTAAATTTCACCTACTACATTTCTATTTCCTAATCTTTCTGTGCTACACTCTTGATCATTTTCGTAGATTGATCTTCCAGTTCATTAATTCTCTCTTCATCTGTTTACTAACTCTCTTTGCTCAATTTGGACCTTATTTGCCTAACCCACCGGGATTTTTATTTCAATGAGCATGCTTTTTTATTTTTAGAAATTGCATTTGGTTCTTTGTCAAATGCATCCGGATCATTTTGGTAGTCTTGTTCTCATTTTAATAACTTATTATATGCATTCACTCATGTTGTAGTCACTGTCGGATAATTCTATCACCTGATTTGCTTGGAACCTAGGCCCATTGTTTGCCTTCTCTGCTGATTCCTTCAGGAGGAACTATTTTCTTCCACGCTTGCTTCCCAGTTCCATAGATGAATAGGCATATTATCCTGGGTAAACTACCCAACTAAATTCAGCTTCTTAGCCTGTAGAATGGAGTTAAGGATTAAAGCATCTAATTGTATTGTTGCAAGTGTTAAATGAGATTATATATACACGGCCCTTAGCATAGAGACTCAGCTCCAAACACACAGCTTCTGTTACTAGTTACTAGGCTATTGATTTCTCTAATACTTACCACAGCACCTGCCACTTTTTGTTACTCAGTGAATATTTGATGAAAAAACAAAAGTGTATATTAAAACACTGAAAGTTAAATCAGTTATGTAAATATAGTAAATTTTACTCTAAGGAATTATCCAAATACTCATATTCCTTGGGCTATAAATGCCTAGCATAAATACCTCAAACATTCATTCATTCATTCATTCTCTATAAAAGAACAGCCACTGTTCTAGTTATGTCCTAAATGACAATGAATGATACAAACTAACTGTTTTAATGGGGGCTGCACTCCAGCGGGGAGGATCTGACTGTAGATAGAGCATTTATTAGATATATGACAGATAGACAGACTAATGACATTTAGGAAGGACGAGAGGTAGGGAGAAGGGGAAGGAGAAAGGAATTAGATCCTGATTAAGGCTTATTCAGAAAATTAAACTAAAGTAATGCATGGGGAAGTGGTTGGGTGAACACTTTAGATTTGAACGGACGTATTCTACCATGACACTGAACTGAAATCCTAAGGACAAAAGAGAACCAGCCATTTGCAGACAGGAATAAAAGCACCCAGGGAAACGGACAATGAATGCAAAGGCTCCTAGGGAGCACGCTGTGCTCTTTCGAAAATCGCAGAGGCCCGTGTGTCTAGAAGGCAGCCTGATAAGAGGATGATGGTCTGAGACAAGGTCAGAGAAGTAGTTGCCGTGTTATTCTTCAATTGCTACGTCGTGTCCCCACCAGGCTCCTCTGTCCATGGGATTTCCTAGGCAAGAATACTGGAATGGGTAGCCATTTCCATCTCCAGGGGATCTTCCTGGACCAGGGGTCAAACCTGCATCTCCTGCATTGGCAGGTGGGTTCTTTACCACTGAGCCACCAGGGAAGCCCCAGGGGGGTGGACACGGGCCATATTGTGCAGGGCCTTGTAAACCAGGGGAAAGAGTCTTGAGCTTATTCCACCAGTGGTGGGAAGCCTTTGGAGAGCTTTGAGCAACAAAATGTCATCATTGGCGTTCCATTTCCAAAATACCACCCTGACTGATCAGTGTTTGTGGTGGAGAACTGTTTGAGGAGATGCAGTGGAAAAGAGAGCCAGGCTTCTGGCATTCTTTCTTCCCCAATCCACCCTGAAACTGCGCGGCCACCACCAGGGTCCACGCACAAAGCTCTGGTCTCAGACAGCCATCTGGCGGCCAGCATGGGAACTGCTTGATCCTGGAGCCTCTGCAAAGACCTACCTCTTCCCAGAAAATCCCCCAAGATCTTCTAACTTCTCCAATCAAACTCTTTCCAGTCTTACACCGAAAGGCATCTGTTATTCAATTTAGCTATTTTCTTTCTCTTTCCTAACAAATATAAGAGCAATAAGATCTTTTATTATTTTTCACTGTAAGTAAAACAAAGTCTGGACTAGACTCTAACGTTATAATCTTATGAGGCTATAATTTTATTAGTGAAATTTAGTATTAATCGCAATAGGTTTCATGAGGGGAAATGAGCATGAAGTTACCCCTCTCCTTACACATCATTTACAAACACTTCTGGAACATAACTAAGGGGTAAATAATATAATTTATGATGTTGCTTCACTGAAAAGGTTGGCAGTCAATCTCCTGTATGTATTTTTAGTTCAGAATGTGATCCTAAATGTGTAATCATAACATCTGGAACAGCTGGTGGGCCCTGAAAGAAGCTCATGATTTTTTTTTTTCTTTGCTTAAGATAGCAGCAATTTGAAAGATGAAGCTTTGTTTCAAAGAGGAAAGCTATTTATAACTGGCAGTTGGCAATTGTTAGAGCTAGTTTGGGCTGGAATATACATATATGAAACGAACTGCCTTTTTCAGTGGTATAATGGTCAAATCAGAAAACTCTCAACTTTCTCTTGGCTACTACAAAGCAGCTCTACACTAATTTACACTAATTTTTACACTCATTTAAAAACATGACAGCAGGGCCACCAATCTCCTACGACGGGACTTTTTCACTTGCAATAATGCGGCTAATTGCAATGATGTAAGGAGACCTGCTTCTTCACTACACTGATCTTTTCTTGTCCATCAAATGGGACGATCTCAAAAGCCATGCTTACTCACTCAACTTCATGCAGGAAACTCACACGTTAGAGCAAGTCTGTTAGAAATGTATTTCCCTGGGCATAAAGACCTCCTGCTGTTTTGCTAGGCGGAGCTGAAGCGGTGAATTTCTCACCCCAGACATTAGGAGATTGACTTTTACTTTGGGGATTCTTTTGGGTCCTCTCACATCAAAGTCAGATCTGGAAAGGAAGTAGTAAAATTCCTCTTTCTGGGAAAATTAATTAAAAGTGTGATTTTCAGTATCTGTTAGCAGAGGATAATGAGACAGGCCTGTTGAAAAGCACGGGGCTCTTGGTAATGATCTTCTTTTGCGCGGCCCAGCCTTCCTGCTATCTTATCCCAAAGCACCTCCTCTCGTGAGCGTCCTCTCCATGAAATGAGTTAGGGGTCTCAGCCCCCTTCTGAGCCGAGACTTGTCACAGAATCTTTCGCCAGTATCGGCAGCAATTAGCACTAATTGGTACCCTGGGCAGCACTGGAACAGAGAGGTCAGTGATGGAGTGAGGAGGCAGGACGAATTACCCTCTCGCCTCTGGAAGTGAACTTATCGGATCTGCTGCGCAGCTGCTCCATTCCAGCTGCCTCTGCAGGGCCTGCGAGGTGGATGAAGGAGGAATTTATTCTCTGGGGCTGTCAAACAAGAGTATTGGGGAAGGTCAGGTCACGGAGCAGGTCAAACAAAGCTGCTGAGTTATGACCACTAAAGAGCCATCAATACGTCTCCCCACCTTCACCCCAAATTGCCTCAGCCCTGCCCATTCTCTCCTCCTTGAAGTTTCTTCCTATAATATTATAAATCCAGTCACAGCGAGTGCCCCGTCAGCAGTTTTCTCTTCTCGCCCCAGAGCCCTCACTGTTTATCTGCGCTGCGGTACAACCAGATCGCTGGGCGGCTGCGAAGAGAGGTGCTCATTTGTCTTAGCTTTGCTGCCCTATACATTCATCCTCCTGCTTCAGCAGACGTGATGGGGGGATGGTGTGAAAGTCAGGCCAAGAAGACCTGCGCAATATACACTAAGGTACGGAAATGGCTAGCCAGTGGAAATTTGCTGTATGTCTCAGGGAACTCAGACAGGGTGGGAGGGAGACTCAAGAGGGAGGGGACATACGTACCCCTATGGTTAATTCATGTTGTCGTATGACAAATCAAACCAATATTACAAAGCAATCGTCAGTCAATTAAAAATAAATAAGTATAATTATCTTTTTCAAAAAGACCTGTGCAAAACTTTCTCTTTGTGTAATGTTTGCTCTACTAAGTGCCCTTGTGCGTAATCATTGTGATATCTCCTCCACAGCTACTTGAAGTCAGCGGTTGGAGAAATCCTTGAGAGAATTGTCAGGGAATAATTAATAATGCTTTGCTCGGCTACAAGTAGCCACCAGATGACTTGGCATCACTCACAAGACGACAGAAGGCGAAGGAATGTTGGCATCCTGCCACCTCACAAAACTCGCCCCTCCCTCTCACTTAACTCAGACGCCAGTGCTTTGCTGAAGGCTGGGCAGACAGGAAGAGAAAAGGGAGCGGGGACTTGATTAGCAAAACCACAGCAAATAAACCGGAGGGCCAGTGTGTAAGTCAGTGCCCTTCCATCTTCCCAAAAAGAACAATACGACTGTAAATCCACCACAACAATTCACTTTCCACCTTTGGGTACATAGAAAATACTTCTTATCTGAGGTTTTAAGCATTTGCTTGGAGAGAAGAACCAAGAAGAAATGGTTGACCTAGAAATAATTCAGCCTTGCAGGGACTGGCTGAGCCCAGACGTCAGCCAAAGCCAAGAGGGACCTTTCAGGACCATTTATAACCGGATCAATATGTCAACTGGCCCTGCCCTCAACTCGCTCCAGCTTTTGTTGGAATTGAAAGATTAGCCCAGAAAAGAAACTGCCAGAAGAAACACGCAGGAGACAAATTTGTTCTGCTTGGTCTTCATTTGCCTTCCTCGAAGGAATCCAAAATGAAGTTAATGATATATCTGGCCTGGACAACTTTTGTTCTCATTGACTGACAATAGAAAATATTCCACTGTATTTGTGATATGAAAGAATGGGTAAATATCAGGATGGTCATTTTAAAGGCTAGTAAAGGAACACACTTTATAACAACAACAACAACAAATGAGCTCATTCTGTTCAGCCAAACTGATGTTCTTGGCCAAAGTCCAGAATTAAAGTGCCTGGAGCAAAATGAAAAATCAGCAACACTAGCTAGAGGGTGACAGTATTTCATTTATTCAATCAACAAACACTTATCAACACTTAGGGTGTGTCAGCCCCTCCACTAGGCACTTGGGCACAAGGATAAAAAAAGCATAGACTCTGCCTCGGTCAGAGTTCAGTTTAGTTGAGAGGATACAAAGAAAATGAAAGTGAAAGTCGCTCAGTTGTGTCAGACTCTTTGCGACCTCATGGACTATACTGTCCATGGAATTCTCCAGGTCAGAATACTGGAGTGGGTAGCCTTTCCCTTCTCCAGGGGGTCTTCCCAACCCAGGGATCAAACCCAGGTTTCCCGCATTGCAGGTGGATTCTATACGACCTGAGCCACAAGGGAAGCCCAAGAATACTGGAGTGGGTAGCCTACCCCTTCTCCAGGGGATCTTCCCGACCCAGGAATCAAACCGGGGTCTCCTGCATTGCAGGCGGATTCTTTACCAACTGAGCTATCAGGGCAGCCCTGAGAGGATATAACCAATAATGAAAAACTGATGAGGCAAGGGTGGGACGAATTGGGAGAGTAGGGCCGACATATATACACTACCATGTGCAAAACAGCTAGCCAGAGGGAAGCTGTTGTATAACGGAGGGAGCATAGCCTGGTGCTCTGTGGTGACCTAGAGGGCTGGGATGGGGGACTGGGGTGGGAGGGAGGCTTAAGAGGAAGGAGGCGTGCATATTTATGGCTGACCCACATTTGTGTACCGCAGAAACCATTGTAAAGCAACTAGTCTGCAATTAAAAATAAATTTTTTAAAACAGCGGTGTGGAATCCCTCTCCAAGGCTACATCATCGGGAGGGTCCCCGGGAAGGCGGCTACCAGCCCTGGGGAGGTGACAGAGGAAGGACACTGAAGCTGAGCGTTTGGAGAGTGAGCAGGAAAAAAGATGGGAAAGGGATGTTTTCCAGGCTGAGGGGACAGGCGGAGGAGAAGGAAGGGGCCCCTGGGGAAGAGGACGCAGTTGTGTCGGATTCATAAGGAAACGAACAGAGTAGAGAAGAGGCCGAAAACGTGGAGAGAGAGAAAGAGACGTGATAGAGACTAAGAAAGCGTGTGGAGTGGGGCGTGGGGTAACCAGGGCCTGCGTGCTACCGAGTAACAAGCTTGGACTTTAGTCTGCGGGCCACAAGGTACCACGAAAGAGCAAAGTAGGGGAGTTTCCTGCTCAGATGGGCTGGAGGACAATTTCCCTAGTTCCATCAGCTGAGTCAGTGTTCCCTTGTTCTCGTTCACTTCCTGGGTGTCCTTGTAAAGCTTTGAAGAGTCAGTGTTTGCAGAGAGATTCTGTTTTTTAAAAACAACACGGTATGGGAAATAGATCGGAGCAGAAGAAAAAGTCAGAAAGACTGTTTATGGCTGTTTTAAGGGCAATATTTAGGAGGTAAAATTGACAAGGGCTTCCCAGGTGGCTCAGCGGTAAAGAACCTGCCTGCCAATGCAGGAGACACGGGTTCCCTCCCCGGGTCGGGAAGATCCCCTGGAGGAGGGAATGGCAAATTATCCCCTTCATCCTTGCATCCTTGCCTGGAGAATTCCACGGACAGAGGAGCCTGGGGGGGCTACAGCACGTGGGTCGCAAAACAGTCAGACAGGACCGAGCGACAACCACAAAATTGATAGGCCTTGATGACTAAATGACCCAAGGATTCAGAGAGAAAGTGGACTTGAAGATGACTCTGAGGCTTCTTGCACGGCACCGGAATGATTGAAGAAATGCTTGTCCGAAGAAAACCAGAACCTCTATTTTTCACTTCAAAAAAGAGGCACGGCACTCTCAACACAGAGTCGGCATTTTCATCGCTGTGTTGAACTATGACATGCTTAAAGGCATAGGCCAAAGGCAGGTTTCTTACCTCTGCCAGAAAATAGCAAGAAATACTTTAATCCTGACAAGCCTTCCAGAGATCAAGGAAAGTATTATCTTAAACTATTGCACTTCAGCAAACGTAGAGCTTTTGTTTTCTGTGGCCTACGGTGCATCAGAAAGCAAAGGCGACGTTTGGCATTAAGGATGAAAATGCATTTCAGTGATAAAGCTGCACATTCATTCATTCCTAACTTCCGGATTTTAAATGCAATCTCAATTTTACCTCCCCTGAGAAGAGACCCTGCATTGGTTTTCCTTATTAACACTGGAGTTCAAAAACCTGCTCGAGGTTCAGAAACAAGAAACAAGAAAACTAGGAAAGAGAGCCGCATTTAGTACGAATATGAGACAGACAGAGGCGGTGGCTTGTCTGGGCTGGGGCGGCCCCTCCCGCAGCCTCGCAGACCTTTGTCTCCCCGCCTCCCAGGCCTTCAGGGACCCAGCTCTGCGCGTTACTCATTCTGCCTTTGGCGCCCAGAGCACACGCTCTCAAATATGTGGGCAGATGGATGGACGCCGCTATGCAAATAGTCTCGTCCTGGTTGCAAAATGTACGTGGAAATCACATTTTCCCCAGCTTCCCCTCAGGCATTTTAAATACTCAAAACCAGGTAAATTTTTCCATTTCCACTGAAGTTAACAACCACTTCTCTCTGCAAGTTTCACTCAACTCCAAAAGGAGAAGGTATTAGCACTTGTTTTTAAGTTATAAGCCACTTAATAGAGTTTTGCACAATAAGTTATTTCATTCGGTTTTTAATCTGTATCAAAACAACACCATAAAATTATTACTACTTCCTAGATGGTTCTAGCCAAGGTTTTATTTTTTTCTTCTTACTCTTTCTTTTCTCTTACAAACCCAGGAAATCAAGGCTGAAATGTATATTAACAATGTTTATGTTACAAATGTAAACACAAGGAGGTCAGAAAATAGTTTAAGAGGGGTCTCAAAGTCATTATAATTCATTCAAGCTATTCTAGAGTGGGTAGTCATTCCCTTCTCCAAGGGATCTTTCCAACCCAGGGATCCAACCCAGATCTCCTGCATTGCAGGCAGATTCTTTACTGTCTCAGCCACCAGGGAAGCCCTTTTAACAATGTTTGTGTTACAAATGTAAACATAAGGAGGTCTGAAATAGTTTAATAAGGGTCTCAAAGTCATTATAATTCATCCAAGCTGTTCTCATGCAAAATTTTATATTCTTGTCCTGTTTTCTGTGTAGTTTACTGAGGAATGGATAAGTATGGGTAAACCTTCATTTTTACTTTTGTTGATGCACACGTGTAAACCAAACAAACTGAATGACTGAATCGTTTCACTCATACTCACAGGGATGTCTTCATTTCTCTTACTGTATTTTTCGGTAACACCTATCTAGACAGCTAACCGAATTGACTTTTCATAATCTACTCTGACTCCTCAAAGCCATGTTCTTTCTCCTCTTTGATTTACTATTTGAAACATACCAAAGATGACCTGAAGCATGAGTGAATTTAAATCCCATACGAATTGTGCCAGCATCGATATTTCGCCTCTACATTCAAGAAGAGCTTTTCCTGACAACTTCTCTTTTTTTAATTTTTCCTGGAGCAGAGCTGCTTCACAATGGTGTGTTAGATTCTACAGAGCCACAGAGTGAATCAGCTGTACGTATAGATGTGTACCCCCTTGGTTTTGGATTTCCCTCTCCTTTAGGTCACAGCAGAGCACTGAGCAGAGTTCCCTGGGCTTCTCGTTAGTTACCCATTTATCCACGGCATCAGTAGCACGCTGCACTTAGTTCCTTGGTCCTGTCCAACTCTTCGTGACCCCATGGACTGTAGCCCAGCAGGCTCCTCTGTCCATGGGATTTTTCCGGCAAAGTACTGGAGTGGGTTGCCACTTCTTCCCCCAGGGATCTTCCCCACCCAGAGACTGAACCCAAGTCTCCTGTTTCTCCTGCGTTGGCAGGTGGATTCTTTACCTGCTGAGCATTGGGGAAGCCCTATCAATAGTGTATACATGTCAGTCCCAATACTGTCTGAAGAAAACAGAAAGATGTGCCAAACCCAGCCTCCCGCAGAGCGCCCTTTAGCGAAAGACCGTGGATGCGACCTTTCGACTCCGTTCTGCCCAGACAGGATCTGTGGCAAACCATCCTCTCTTCCTGGAGAAGGAAATGGCAACTCCAGTATTCTTGTCTGGAAAATCCCATGGACAGAGGAGCCTGGCGGGCTACAGTCCATGTGGTCACAAAGAGTTGGACATAACTGAGCACACACACATATCTCCTCTTCCTGCACAAAATATTTCAAGGGTCTGACATCCAGGGCAACAGATTTCCTGACATCTAATCACAGCTGCCTGGTTGTATTGCTGGTACTCTATTAAAATTCCAAATCAGCTTATTAATGTATGCATTTCTTCAGTGAATAAAAACAAGAATTCTAATAGAACTCACTTTAAGTCAGTAACAAAGCTGGAAATCATCAAAAATGATAAGACACTAAAACCTGGAGAATTCATCTTTAAATTGATATCAAAGGAAAAAGAACCCAAAAAATGTGGCGGTCATTCACGTTAGCAACAGCCTCTCCTAATAAAAAGCAAAATGCCACGGGTGCAGGTATTGACTAAGACAAAGGACCAAAGCTATGTCTAGCAAAGGTTTTTCATCTAAGTGGCCATGTCCATTTGACAACCGTTAGAACTGTGAGAAAGTTAGGTAAATGGAAGGTTTCACTCTGTATGTGCCTGTTGCCAAAAAGACTTGAAGATTTTAAGTCGTTTAACTGTTTGTCTGTTTGCTCTGCTTCTCAGCACAGCGTGCAGGATGTTAGTTTCCCAGCCAGAGATCGAACCCATACCCCCTGTATTGGAAGGCAGAGCCTTAACCACTGGATCGCCAAGGAATTCCCTTGAGATAGTTTAAAACAAGGTAGTATGGTAAGGTGATCTATCAATAGAAGTCATTTCTGTAGAAGGAATTAAATTTAGAAAATAAAAGATTTTCCCCAGTGACATCGGAAGGGCCTGTGTGCTGCCTGAAAGCTACTCTGTCGATAGAAATACGGCCACGAGAGAAGCCTGCAAAGCAGTCGACACAGAGCACAGACCTCCCCAGGCGAGGGCTTCCCTGGCTCCCTGGGAGACGTGGGCACTTCTGAAATCCATCAGGAGAAGCAGAGCCCCGTGGATTTCCAGGAGTCACATACGGATGTGAGAGTTGGACCATAAAGGAGGCTGAGCGCCAAAGAATTGATGCTTTTGAACTGTGGTGTTGGAGAAGACTCTCAAGAGTCCCTTGGACTGCAAGGAGATCAAATCAGTCAGTCCTAAAGGCAATCAATCCTGAATATTCATTGGAAGGACTGATTTTGAAGCTGAAGCTCCAATACTCTGGCCACCCCATGCGAAGAGCCAATTCATTGGAAAAGAGCCTGATGCTGGGAAAGGCTGAGGGCAGGAGGAGAAGGGGACGACAGAGGATGAAATGGTTGGATGGCATCACCGACTCGATGCACATGAGTTTGAGCAAACTCTAGGAGAGAGTGAAGGACAGGGAAGCCTGGCATACTGCAATCCTTGGGGTCACAAAGAGTCAGACATGACTTAGCAACTGAACAACAACAGATGGTGAAAAAGCACCATATCCTTCATTATAATACTATCAGCTGCCCTGGACCAAAAACCCTTCCACTTTTTCAAGACCAAGCAAAGTTCTTGAACAATCCAAAGAGCAGAACAATCCTAAGACTAATACAATATTCTTCTGCTAACCCTAAAGACTGGAGAATGTCAACGTGTTCTTAATCTTCATTAAACTGAGAAGTATAATTGTGACACCAATATTGTGGTTCACGTCAGTTTCAATAGTAAAATATAAACAGACCTAGGAAATTCAACTCCATTTAAAAGTGGGCTAAACATGCCAACTCTAGTGGTCAACAGAGCTGTCTTTGGCTCAATGCTATTTTGAAATGATCAGGCTGCATTGAATGGTAAGTAGGAATTCTTTTAACGGGGAACATTTCAAAGCAGGTTTATTGTTATGACTTAACTTGAGCTTTCTGAAGAAAACATTAGTGGTTTTAAGACAATATTGAATGTGGCTTTCAAACTCCCTAACTGAGTCCACGTACATACGAAAATGTTTAATGTCAAATACGAAAATCATATTCCTTCTTGACCCTTCAGCTGGGAGCCAAGTTCAGGTAGGTGCTTACAATTTCCCAGCTCCTTCAAGTGGATGATTGCTCCCTCTTACCTATTACCCCACCCAGCATGCATTTGAGTAATTTCATCAGTTAGCAAAACGGAAGCCCTGGACTCTGATCTTGCAAAGCAAATAATTCTGAGTTTATAGAGGGTAGGAATTTCCACAGGAAATCCCTCGCTCTCCCTGGGTGGACCCGGACATGCACAGCAGTGCATTTAACTAGTACATTTCCTGCAGGCCTGAAGTCTAAAGTCAGATTCCTAGAAGCATAACATCTTGATTCCTTCCGTATCTATGAAGTACAGCCACTGCCTTCATCCCACTGTTGAAGTATCACGTTCAGAAAAAGCGTTCTCCATCTAGGTCAGACCACCTCTGCAGCACGGCCTCATTTTGAAGACCACAATTTAAGAGGAGACATTGAGTAATTGGAGTATCTCCAAGGAATGCAGTCAAGATTCCCAAAGTAATGTCAAATGACATACCATTGAGAAAGAACTGGAGACGTCTGGCTTGAAAAGGACAGGCTGTTTTATACTTCTCTCATTGCAATATTAGATGAGGAAAGGCTTGTTTTGTGTAGACAAGGTTTATTTTCTGTTGGATCTAAGAGGCAAGCAGATTTCAGTTCTATATAAGAAAGTTCTTTTTCAAAATTAGAATATACTGCATTCTCAGAAGATGACTTCATACTAAACAAGAGGTCAGACTCCTAATCTCAAAGGTAGCTTGAAATTCCATGTTCCTGAGAATCTATATGGTTGCTTAGTTCTTTAAAAAACAAATTTTTTGCCAGAGAATCCTGAATCATTTCTGCAGTCAATAGTTTCTTCTAAAGCAGCTGAATCAGACAAAAATACCAGCGGGTACAATTCCCATTACCTTACAGCTGGGGTAGCAGGTAAAACCAAGAAAGCATGGACTTTTATGTTTGACTTAAGTTCAAATTGTACTCCACTATTTATAGACTTCTGTGACCCTAGGCAAGTCTCTTAACCTCACTAAGCTTTAATTTCCTCATCTGTAAAATGGGATAATACTATTTAGCTATGACACTATTATAAAGAAATTAAACGACATAAAGAACATAGCACGCATGCTCAGCTGCTAGGTCGTGTCCAACTCTTTGTGGCCCCATGGACTGTAGCCCACCAGGCTCCTCTGTCCATGAGATTTCCCAGGCAAGAATACAGGAGTGGGTTGCCATTTCCTTCTCCAGAGGATCTTCCTGACTTAGGGATCCAACCCACATCTCCTGCTTTAGCAGCTAGATGCTTTCCCACTGGAGCCACGTGGGCTTCCCAGTGAATATAGGAAGCTTAGCAAAGTCCCTGACTCAAAGAAACCCTTTTGTGGGGTGGCGGGGGCAGGGGGGAGACACTGTGATATTAGACAGCTCAGAGTCCTTCACTTGCCCCTGCACCCCCAGCTCTGCTCTGTTTGAAGATTTTCTGTTGCATCCTAGACATCCACAAACACAGGCAGGTGCGTGGGGAGAGGGAAGGACAAAAAGTTGTGTGTGCATCATCTACACACAAATAAATACATCTGAACACACATAGCTCATGTTGAACATCTGTGGGTTCACATGCAGTCGTAAGAAAGAACACAGAGACATCTGATGAAATCTTTACACGCTACATATCTTTTGTGTCACGGTATTTGCTTATGATGTTAGGCATTGTTGTCAGCTATCTTTCCCTCTATCCCACATACTGACACAAGTGAACGTGAAAGTCGCTCAGTCATGTCTGACTCTTTGTGACCCCATGGACTATACAGTCCATGGGATTCTCCAGGCCAGAATACTGGAGTGGGGAGCCTTTCCCTTCTCCAGGGGATCTTCCCAACCCAGGGATCGAACCCAGGTCTCCCGCATTGCTGGTGGATTCTTTACCAGCTGAGCCACCAGGGAAGCAAAACGTGGAAATAATAAATGCTGCTGAAAGCACTGACAACCTGAGTGAGTGCCCTCGCTTGGAGCCTGAGTCATTCTCTGTTTCCCTTTTCTCAGCACATTTTGCCCCTGGCTGAGTCTTCTTTTATACTGCTTTGGGAAAAGCAGAAACCCACTCCAGTATTCTTGCCTGGAGAACCCCATGGACAGAGGAGCCTGGTGGGCTACAGTCCATGGGGTCGCAAAGAGTTGGACATGACTGAAGCGACTTGGCACGCACGCACGCTGTTCTAGAGGGCAGAGCTTCTTAGGCTCTTGGAAAATGGTGATTTTGTGGCTCATTGAGCAAAGTACTTGGTAGGTGTTGAACATGGTAATATTCCAATTTCTATTGATTAATCAATTAATACTCCAGTGCAGAGGTGAGCAAGTATGTTTTCGTTCCTCCCAAAACAATTAATTAATGTGAACTGACTGAGCTCTGGGGAAAATGTATATTCTAGGACATATCTGAAGCTGGTTTCAATATAGTTGGAGGCTTTCAACTGGAAAATTCTCTATTTAGCAATTACAGGCAATGAGAAAACTCAGAATTCATCAGTGATTCAGTCACTGGCAAGTCACAAGAGTGCAAGAGAAGTCACGAGAGTGCAAGAGAAGTCACGAGAGTGCAAGAGAAGGCACGAAAGGATGACTCGTCACGTACACCAAACCAGCAGTGGTGGTTCAGTCACTAAGTCGTGTCTGAGTCTTGCGACCCCTTGGATTGTAGCCCACCAGGGTCTTCTGTCCATGGGATTTTCCCCCAAATGACTAATTAACAGGATCTTGTGGGGAGATTTATAAAAATATATATTCCTGCACCAAAATGCACTCCACCAACCCCTGAGTGTTCTAATTCACAGGTAACGTAGGACCAGGGAAACCCTATTTTCTCTAAAGGTTCTGTTCATCAGCCAGGCTTGAGAACCACCGCTCTGAGTCAGTGGATTTCACTATGATGCTTGTGAATTCATACTAGGAAACAGCAAAGAAACACTTGCCTCCAACTCCACCTTCAGAATATTCTGATTACTTCTATTTTTTCATTATTTTTTATGACAGGGCTGAGGAATGCCAGTTTTTCAAATTAATTCATAGATATCATCCAGTTAAAAGTATGACTATGCCAGTTTCCTGGGAGAATGTGGCTCTGATTCATCACATGTGTGAAAAGAGAAAAAATGCTACACCCCAATGCCAGAAAAATTCACTTGTGGCTAAAAAAAAAGTCACCAATGCCAACATCTTCAAGCTCAGGAGTCCCCAACCTCTGGGACCCAATGCCTGATGATCTGAGGTGGAGTTGGTGTCATAATAATAAAATAAAGTGCACAATAAATGCAATGTGCTTGAGTCATCTGCAAACCATTCCCCACACCCGCCCCTTACGGCAGAAAAACTTATCTCCCACAAAACTGGTCTTTGGGACCAAAAGGGTTGGGCAATACCATCTAATTATTGGGCAGGTGATGAAGGTAGGTGACAAATGGGGTGCTTGCCCACTGACAGGATGCTTCTACAGTGATGAAACCAAGGACTTCCCCACTCCAAGCCTGACAAAGTCCTGTGCACCACCACAGACCCCACCCCCAAGGCCATCACTCTTGTCTGTGTTGGAACTTCCCCTGTAAAGATGGGACAAGACTTGGGAGTTAAATCCCTAGTACTAGGAGCATCCACACATATTTTAATTAAAAGCTCATTTGAATGTGGACCAGTAAAATTAAACAGTGTCACCGTCTGTTCTTTAATAGCTTACAAGCATTTTGTATTCACAGTCCCCAAGCTAGAGTTTCAAGAAATATCCCTTTAGATTTGATTGTGAAATAATCTCAGGACAGTTTTTCTTCCGCCCTCTTCACTTCATAGGCTATTTATAATTTGGCTTAACAAGGCAGACTCAAGATGAACATAAATGGACCCCATGGACTGCAGCGCACCAGGCTCCTCTGTCCTCCACCATCCTCGAGCTTGCTCAAATTCATGTCCGTTGAGCCAGTGATGCCATCCAACCATCTCATCCTCTGTTGTCCCCTTCTCCTGCCTTCAGTCTTTCCCAGCATCAGGGTCTTTTCTGGTGAGTTGGCTCTTCACATCAGGTGGCCAAAGTATTGGAGTTTCAGCTTCAATATCAGTCCTTCCAGTGAACACCCAGGACTGATCTCCTTTAGGATGGACTGGTTAGATCTCCTTGCAGTCCAAGAGACTTTCAAGAGTCTTCTCCAACACCACAGTTCCAAAGCACCAGTTCTTCGGTGCTCAGCCTTCTTTATGTTCCAGCTCTCACATCTGTACATGACTACTGGAAGAACCATAGCTTTGGCTATGCGGACCTTTGTCGGCAAAGTGATGTCTCTGTTTTGCTAATGAAGTTGCCTTCCCAACCACTTAGAAAGGATGGAGCCTATGGGAATGTAGGTAGGGGTTCCAGGGATGGTCACACAGAGGAGGTGTGTTCATTGGAGGAAGACGGTGCCCTTTAAGATGGGGATATCAGACACAGTATAGGGACACGGTGGAACAGTTAGAAGGCAGCATCTCCTTTATTTGCCCAAATGCCCTAGTTTCGAGTGATTAACTCCCAAGGTTGAAGTGTCATGTATGACAACAGCAGTTCTCAAAGTGTGATCCCTGGGCCAAAGAACCTATTAGTTAGTTAAGTCGCTCAGTCGTGTCCGACTCTTTGCGACCCCATGGACTGTAGCCCACCAGGCTCCTCCGTCCATGGGATTCTCCAGGCAAGAATACTGGAGTGGGTTGCCATTTCCTTCTCCAGGGGATCTTCCCAACCCAGGGATCAAACCCAGGTCTCCCGTATTAGAGGCAGACACTTTAACCTCTGAGCCACCAGGGAAGCCCCTGTTAGAAATGAAACTTCTCAGGCCACCCAGATCTGCTGAATGGGCTGGGGACCCGGCTAGTTGTATTTAACAAGCTCCACTCGGAGCCAGGCTCAGCTTGGAGAACCACTGTGTCACAAGAGTAGCTTCCCAGGTGGCACTCGTGGTAAAGACCCTGCCTGCCAGTGCAGGAGATGCCAGAGAAGTGGGTTCAATCCCTGGGTCTGGAAGAATCCCTGGAGGAGGGCATGGCAACCCACTCCAGTATTCTTGCTCGGAGAATCCCATGGACAGAGGAGCCTGGCGGGCTACAGTCCATGGGGTCAACGAGAGTCAGACACAACTGAAGCCACTTAGCAGAGCACGGTGTCACAAGAAAGTATGATCAATATTTACACTTTTCCCTCCCCTCCTCTCCCCACTCACACACGTACACAAACACACACGCAGCCGTGGACGCGTGTATAGTGTTCAAAGAACTGGAAAACAGCGCTTGTTTTCCGTTTTCCTGGAGAGTTTCTTTCTTTTCGTGTGCAGGGCGCTGAGGCAGGGGTGGAATTTAAACAATCCCTAATGAAGGCAGCCGGCTCCACATATTTATCACATTACACTGTGCTGTATTTACCCCTTACCGCTTTGGGTGCATTTGCATATAATCTTTCATAATTCAATTCATTCGTTTAAATCATTTCTTTTATTTTCACTTATTTATTCAGATGGGAAAAGTTCATTGTACAGATCACTGGGGCCCCCCAGTGGCAGCCTTTTGGTACTGCCAGCCTCGGATTTAATACCTGGAGTTATGCGGGAATGGTATCCACTCAAATCCTTAGCTCTTCACTTGGTTGGTAGAAGCAAGATAGCATCAATTCACGCTTTGTCTCTGAGGTGGATTTTATCGGCATTCGAGCTGAAATGTCCCCAGATGCTCTGGCTTCCCCTTCTTGCATCTATGAGACTCCACACTCGGGCACTTGCTGAGTAGGTCAGCGGTCTTCAGTACCTGCTGGTCAGTGCACACACCAGCCAGGAATGGACGCAATAAACAGACAGCAGAAGAGAGAAACTTGTCCTGAGATTCCTCTTCCTCCATAACCCTAGAGTTTCCGCTCCTACCATCCCTCCTTTGAAGTTGTCACCGCCCAGAGAAGCTAAGTCCTGCCGGGAGTTTAGATACAGCCTTCTCCCTGCTCTGTTTTCTGGAACGTTCTGTGTTCAGCAGCGACGGGCAGCGCTCTCAAGGACAGCCCCTGACAGCTGCCCTCCGCGGGCGTCACAGAAGCAGCGCCCCCACCCCCGCCCCGTCCGCATCTCTTGACGTCCCATCGCCGGTCCAGGCCGCCAGCCAGATGTGGGGCTTGCTTCCTCGGCAGGGTCGCCCTCCCGGAAACCGCAGGGCCTGGTATCGGGTGAACCGCAGGCGGGTGGACAACGGAGGCCGTTTCCACTTAGCCAGGCACTTTGATATCCGTCCAGTCTCCCCGGCACGGCCCCTGTGCGCTCTGCTTGGGCTGCAGAAGCCACGCTGCCTGGGAAGACTGCGGAAAGGTGCTTTCCGGGACCCTGTGTGCACGCCTCACCCCGGGCTCCGATGGTGCTGATGCAGTGGGGCTGGATCAGCAGTGACCCCCACCCCCAGTGACAGCCCGTAAACACTGGTGTCACTGACAGATCGGGTGATGCTCTAAAGTTCAGCCCCGCCCCCTTGGCCTTTCCTCGCCCGAGGAGTCATCCGAGGGCACCCACTGCCTTCCCTTCAGTCTGCCTGAGCTGTTTTTGTCAGAAAGAAAAACACCAATACAATATATTAACGCATATGTATATGGAATTTAGAAAGATGGTAATGATGACCCTATATACAAGATAGCAAAAGTGATGCAGATATAAAGAACAGACTTTTGGACGCTGTGGGAGAAGGCAAGGGTGGGATGATTTGAGAGAATAGCATTGAAACATGTATATTACCATATGTGAAACAGATCACCAGTCCAAGTTCGATGCGTGAAACAGGGCACTCAAAGCTGGTGCACTTGAACGACCCTGAGGGATGGGATGGGGAAGAAGGTGGGAGGCGGGTTCAGGATGGGGGGACACATGTACACCCATGGCGGATTCATGTCACTGTTTGGCAAAAACCACCACAATGTTGTAAAGTAATTAGCCTCCAAGTAAAATAAATAAATGATTTTTAAACAATTTTTAAAAATCACTACTCATGTTTAGATTAATTGATGTAACAGTTGTATGATATTTCTTGCAAAGAAAAATTTAAGCCTTTACTGTGTATATACACATACATTTGTAAAAGCATTCTTTGTGAGGTTCTGTGAAAAGGAATTCACAATGCAGACACATCTCAATAGTACCCCACTTACACTAACTGGCTCAGGAGGCAAATAAGGACTGGTAAGTCACTTCAGTCGTGTCTGACTCTGTACAACCCCAAAGACGGCAGCCCACCAGCTTCCCCCGTCCCTGGGATTTTCCAGGCAAGAACACTGGAGTGGGTTGCCATTTCCTTCTCCAATGCATGAAAGTGAAAAGTGAAAGTGAAGTCGCTCAGTCGTGTCCGACTCTTTGAGACACCATGGACTGCAGCCTACCAGGCTCCTCTGTCCATGGGACTTTCCAGGCAAGAGTACTGGAGTGGGTTGCCATTGCCTTAGATTGCTCCGAACTAGCTAGATTAAAATTCAAATTCAGGATTTCTATGCCCATCTCAGAATGGAACATGAACACAGGGCAGTACCCCAAAACAGCACAAACTTCAGTGCGTTAGAGACCGAGGTCCCCATCCCAACCAGACACAGGTGAGTATTCTCGGAGAGACGGCTCACCCTCAGTGAGCCTCAGCTTCCTCCTGTGTAAAATGGGCTAATGCCAGCAGGGTATTTATTAGAGGTGATCAATGAGAGGCTCTACCTAAAATATCTAAAACCAGAGCCCAAAGCATGAGGGCGCCATTGCTTGCTTGCTTGCTAAGTCACTTCAGTCGTGTCCGACTCTGTGCAACCCCATAGATGGCGGCCCACCAGGCTCCCCTGTCCCTGGGATTCTCCAGGCAAGAACACTGGAGTGGGTTGCCATTTCCTTCTCCAACGCATGAAAGTGAAAAGTGAAAGTGAAGTCTCTCAGTCGTGTCCGACCCTCAGCAACTCCTTGGACTGCAGCCCACCAGGCTCCTCTGTCCATGGGATTTTCCAGGCAAGAGTACTGGAGTGGGTTGCCATTGCCTTCTCCGAAACAGAGTTGTTTCAGCACGGGTTACTCGAAGCCACAATTTTTCCAGCAAGTAGTTCAAAGAGGTCACTCTCAGCTGCCCAGAAAGCCCCTCTGCCTCCTGCTTTCCCAGCTGCAAGTTATTCCTCCTGGAAGCCCTCCCTGATGCCCCATTGGTCGACTGGCTCTCCTCCTATCAGCACGCAGGACACTGCTCTGAAAGCGCGTGTTTCCTGCCATGCGTGGACTTCGTGGCATCCGCCCGTCTGCCCTGAACTTGATGCTTCCAGGAGGGCTGGGCGTCTATCTTGTTCACTGTGTGTCTCCAGCCCCTGCTCAGCATATTATGGGATTTCCGTAAATATTGAATAAATGAGTGAATGAATGACAGCCATTATTAGATGACTACCTAGAGAAGAAAAAATATCAGGAAAGTAAAAGTTTTGCATTCTTATAATTGCCTTTAAGCCTCTTTGAATTACCTTCAAAATATATGAAATCTGAGCTTCCAAAAGCTCTAGCATTTTCCTCCCCTCACTATAAGAATGTGCTGCTGGGGCTGCTAAGTCGCTTCAGTCGTGAACGACTCTGTGCGACCCCATAGACGGCAGCCCACTAGGCTCCTCTGTCCCTGGGATTCTCCAGGCAAGAGCACTGGAGTGGGTTGCCATTTCCTTCTCCAATGCATGAAAGTGAAAAGTGAAAGTGAAGTCACTCAGTCATGCCCGACTCTTAGCGACCCCATGGACTGGAGCCGACCAGGCTCCTCCGTCTATGGGATTTTCCAGGCAGGAGTACTGGAGTGGGGTGCCATTGCCTTCTCCAATAAGAATGTGCACATTTTTATTATTAACATACATTATATTTATTAGAATAATTGTATAATTATTCCAACTAATTATAATCATATTCATTATTCCCAATTCCTCTTTTGAATACATGACTATAAAATGTGTTTATCAAGTTTGACACCTTTCTAATTCTTAAATTGACTATGTATTAGTCACACAGACCCTAAGGAAGAAGGAAATCCTTGGTAGAAAAGTGTTAATAATTTACTAGTTGCAAACTGTACTTTTACCTCCAAACACCAGGTAGGTACAAAAAATATTGCTCATGTTTTTTAATCTACGAATTTCTTACATTTTTATGGCCTGTTCTTTGGGCTTATTTATGATGGTTTGGGACAAAGAGACAACCTTTGCCATTATGATTTATACTCTTCCAACAAAGAAAACACAGAAAGAGATAAGACATCCAAATTAAATCATAGCACTAGATAAGAAAATCCAAACTAAACTATGACACTAAAGAAAAAAAAAACATGAAGGGGCTGAAATTTTAAAATCAAAACAAACAGGAGTACAGACAGACTGTAGACAAAGAAAATAGGAAAATTTCAAAAACCTAAGCTACAAAAGCTAGCACTTACCAAATAAAAGTTTTCAGATGCCTTGTGTTCTGCATTTGTGACATTATGAACTAATGCCTACCCACTAAAATATTTTTATATGCCTTATTTTAATCTCACTCAGCTTGTGTTGTTGTTTAGAAAGCCTAACAATATATTTTGTTATGGTAAAATGTTAGCAATTAGCAGCAGATAGCCAATATTCTCCTTTTTTTCCCCCCATTAATGCCATTTATAAAAATTAAAAAAAAATGACCTGGACATCTGTTTTCATTTTTAGTGATGCTTTTAAGCTCCTTGATGGTTGAGCACCAATTCTAAAACTTGATTGGATTTCAAGGAAAGACAACTGCCTTAGAAACAAAGAAACTAAGAGAATTGAAAAGAAAAATTCCTGCCTTTGAGCCTTCTCGGTATAAGCACTGTTGATGATAAAGGCCACAGTTTAGTTCAATAGCAGATAGTCAGTGGGATGAGCACAGCAATCTAACCATAACACAGCTATACACAGGCTGAGTAAACACTCCTGTCTAGCCCAGGAACTCTTAGTAAGAGGAGTTAATGTGACCACAGAACTAACTGACACTAAGACCCCTAAGACACACTGTCCCATTAATACGACCACAAAATCATACAGAACACTGACTTGGATTATGTATGAAACTTGGAAGCAGAGCACATATTGACACTGGACTTGCAGGTAAGTATTCTAGACTTAACTTCACATCACAAACTCAAAAAAGCCAAAACCAAGATGAGGAAATCATTTGTGAACTATTTCTGGCCTCCATAAAGAAGGCATAGAGAACTGAGTACACTCACAAACACACTCGTAAATATTTATGACACTTTTACATTTCGCTTTGCCCATATCCCCTACATTTTGTGAAAGCATTTACCTGCCACACTCCCAGTTTTGTTTAGTATTGCCTTATAATTTGCTGGAAAAAAATGTACACATTTGACAATTTTTTATTTCTTCCACATGAACTAAGTTAAAATGAAGTTAAGAAAAGAGGCACAGTATGATTAATTTTCTTCCGAATGTTTCATTAAGCTTACTTATCTGATCTACTTTAATTTGATATTACTTCTTTTATATCTAGAACCCAAGGTCCCCAGATTGTTTTCAAAATTACTACATGTAAATCTTTTCTTGTATCAAAATCTTACCCAGTGGACATACTTTACTACCAAAGGCTATTCAGAAATTACTTATCTGCATTGCTTAAAGCAAGGTGGACATGGTCTCTGTAGAGGCCAGACATTCATAGAGAACACCAAGCTCCTGGAATCTGAGGATTTAAAGAGGGGTAAAAAAGGAACATTCCATTCAGTTGTGTTTGCTCATCTTTTTTCTTTCTGCTGTGGCTCCAGCTCTTTTAGGAAGTTACCCAATGCCACAATTCTTTATCCACAAAAGAGAACAAAATATTAATACAAAATGAACACCAATGTTTTAAAAATCCTGGTGGACAAAAATTAGTACAAATGAAATAAGGTGGATCGGTAAATTCTAAGACAGAGATTTGAGTACAGCATTTAGTTTCCTAAAGTCAGCTGGTACAGTCTGGGGACAAGAACTTTTCTGGTTACATGCCTATAACAGAAATTTTAAGCCGCAGAGTACTACCAGCAAGTTAGTATGTCTACTGTGAAGCAATAATGACTCTCTGATAACCTCTATTAAAACCTTGACAGCATTTCCCTCCTATTAGAAACCCAGAAAGTTACTGCAAGCATTAATAAAGGTTTTAAGTAGCGTAGTTTAACATGTCAAAAAGGAGAGCGAGAGAAAGAGAGAAAACCAGAACAAAGGGAAGTAAAGGCAAAATTCACAGTAAACTCCCTTGGATTAAAATTAACAAATCAATTCCTAGACAGAAAAAAAAAACAAAAACTGTAAGATAGAAAAAAACCCACTCAAATTACATCTTTTGGAATTCAATTATTGTAAAATTGAATCTAGAAAAGTGTGGAGAAACAACAGCAAAGAGATAAAAGTAGACAAACACGCGGAACGGAGTGAAGCAAGAGCGACAGGGTATGTGGGTGGGTGTTAAAATTTGCAAGTGAGTGCTATAAACAGAATAAAACAATGGATATTGAGCATTGTGTTTGACAGATTGACACTTAGAGAAAAAAGAACTGTTAGGAGCCATATGGTAGGTTGGGTTCTAACAGTCTTTGAAAGGACACTTTATCTATTTTATCTAAAAATAGCTTAGCAGTGATATACAAACATTTTTTTTGAGCAGAAGAACCATTTTTTTCACTTGCTACCCCAAGATTCATGCTGTGGCACCTAAAACCTTCCTCGAAGCCTCTGAGACAGCTTTTAGGAACCTTGGCACTCTGCTGACCAGTGCAAAGGCCACAGTGGCAGCAAATTCTTTTGGAGTCAACAGATCCTAATACAATCGGGAGGAAGGAGGCCAGAACCTAAAAACACCTATCCCAGATGCAGCTGTGCCTGATTTCGGCCTGGCCATCTCAGGGTTGGGTCCTTATTTCACTCCGGGTTCATTGTCATTCCCTGCGTGAGCATCACAAACCACCTCCCAGCCCACAGCTCTGACATTCTGTCCATCAACCTGGACCAAAAACGCCAGAGTCAGCATCGCATCCTATCCAGTGTGGGGAGAAGGCAGGCTGGCCTCAGGCTCCAGTGTGAGCTCTAACACTGTCGTCCGACTCTGTGTCCCCATGGACTGTACCCACCAGGCTGCTCTGTGCATGGGATTCTCCAGGCAAGAATACTGGAGCGGGGGGCCACATCCTCCTCCAGGGGATCTTCCCAACCCAGGAATCGAACCTGTGTCTCTCGCATTGCAGGCAGATTCTCTCCAGACTCCTCCAGAAATGACCCCTCTCGCCACCTCCAGGCACAGTCCCCGCTGTGAGCAGGCAGCCACCCTCTCACCCCGGGACCTCTCACGCTGGCCCCTGTGTCCTACTCAGTGATCTAGAAACTCTAGTTTCCAGTGATCACTCACACTAGTGATCAACCAGAGTGGTCCTTACACGGAGGCTGTTTCACTCTACTCCAAACTATTCCCCCATCCTCCACTTGCACAGAGAAGAAGCCCAGCTTCCACAGTGGCCCTGAGGTGGTGGCCACCCTGACGTGCTGCCCAACCTCTCACAGTGACTCATCACCTCGCAGCAGCACTGCTGGCAGAAGGCCTGGGCTGGCAACACCCTGGGCCCTCCAGCATCGCCTAACCCCACTGTCACCTCCCCAAACCACAGCCTTCCAGGGCCACCCACGTCCAGGGCCAGTCACCAGGTCCAGAGGCCCTGGGGAGTAGGGGGAACGGCTGGGCCTGCACAGCAGCTTGACCTCTGCCACTGCCCTGCTTCCTTCTGCTCTTTCCACACGTCTTCATCCCGTCCTGAAAAATGACTTGCCCCCTTTACACCACCTCCAGGCCTGCCTCCCAAGACCCCAGCCTGCCATGAAGGTCCCACACGATCCAGCCCCACCAGCCTCTCTGATCCCCGATCTTCCTGGTCTCCCCAGTTCACCCTGCTCCAAGCTCACTCGCTTTGGTTTGGTGTTTCCTCCTGAGGACCAGTGAGCTCCTGCACGGAGCTCTTGGCGCAACTGTTCCTTCACCTCCTTCCAGCTCTGCTTAAGTATCACCTTAAACACGTGCATGCATTTGCTTACCTGTCTGGGTGTTGATTTCACTTGGAAGAAATTACTTCACATACATAAGAGTGTGAAAATGACTTTTTTAAATACATGAAGGCCAAGTAATGGTAAACAAACAAAACAACAACAAAAAAAATTCAGGGGTTCTGGACTCAACCCTGAGCCCCAGTGCATAGCACCACCCTCCTGCTGGGTCCCTTTGGGGCAGGGACCACACCCCTGGCAGGCTAGGCCCCCTGATGGTGGGGAGACTGATTTCACGGAGACTATTAGAATGGCCCCTGAGACTCAGTTGTGAAAACAACAAAGGGCATGTAAATCCTGGTAATTCTGAAGAGATGACCCTGTGAACCTTGCATACCAAAAAAACCCACTGGGAGTATACTTGCATCTTGGCTTAAGGTCAGAGTCCTAGGAAGTCGACTTTTTGGCTCTACTCAACCATGAATAGACTGAGAACTTCCAGTGAAGTAGAAAGGGCTGGACGATAGCATTCCCAGGGCATAAAGCTAGCCCAGCAAACATGACCGAGAACCCAGAAGGGTTACAACCGCTAGTCTTGTTACGTGGTACAAAATCCTAATATTTTCCTCTTCTTGCACGGACTTTAATTACTTCAGACTTTATTCTAATCTCGAAGGACCTGGCAGGGGTTGGAGGGTGGGAGAAAAGCACATAGGATTTCAAATATCTAGGCCTCTGTATGTTCATCAGAAAAGCTTTAAATGTTAAAAACAGCCATACGTCTGGTTATTGGAGATTAGAGACTGAAATCTTTTCATGTGTATCTTCAGCTCAAACTTTTATATTTATTTCTGTTCTTGTGATACAGAGTATCTGTACTTGGCTTAAAAATAAAACAATAACTCCCCCAAAATCTCAGCGGTTTTTATGTGCTCTTCCATTCATTTTTCATTTACTGGAGTGAAATGTCCTTGCCCATAACCTCAAATCCACCAGCTTGATTGATTTCAGGGGGTGTGTTGGAGACCCACCCTGCCGAGCAGAGAAGACAGACCACCTGTAAGCTGGCGCTAACGAAGCCACAGTAATTTCACACCGACCATCATATCCTATATTCGTTCACCTTTTAGGATTTATTTGTGAGCTCACTAGAGAACATTTCTTTATTTCTAAAGAGAGAGTCACGTAAGCTTATGTTAGAGACACCATTATTAAAAACCATTGTTCATTGGGTTTTTTTCAATGACTGTACCATGTATTAAGATGATAATAATTAAAGATGGTGTTATAGAAAGATAAGGAAAGCAGGCCTTGTCCTAATCAATTAGCACACAATGGCTGTGCCGTTCTCTAGATCCACATGCTACATCTGGGAATATCCCTGCCTGGGGTGAGGCGTGTGCTCGTGCGTGTGTGTGTGTGTGTGTGTGTGTGTGTGTGTGTGTGTGTGTGTTTCCCCTTGGAAAAGTCAGTGCTACATCAGACTATCTAGGGTCTTTGTTAGAGCAATAATCTACCAGAAATTGCCTTCGCTTTCCACATCCTCCTTTGAGGATAACATGCATTCTTCTGATTTTTCTTCATCGCTTTATACAACTTAATATTCAGGCTAGGGAAACTAGAAATCTCCTCCAGGTCAAACAACTGCTCAAATCTATCCACAAATTTATTTTCCTTCTCCAGCCTGAATTTCATGACCCAGAGGATGATGGTGGTTTCTTTGCACAGATGGTCGAAGGTAATGAGGAGTTCCTCGAGAAATGGATGAGCATAGACGACGTCGGCCGCCAGGATGTAGTCAAAGTTGGTGGAAGCCCTGGGGAAGTTCTCGTCTAGAGCTACACCCCAGGAGAGCTCTTTGACCTGAGGCAGATACTTAGCTTTCATTTTGGTGTTTCGGGAAATATTATACTGCAGGTTTCCAAGTAACTCGGGTAAATCTGTGGCAGTCACATGTGCGCCTGGGAGACAAAGGACAGCAGGGAGAGAAACCTTCATGGGACGAGGTGAAGCCATCGGTTTGTGAGACCGTGCACTTTGCAATTCAGCACGAAGGCTAGCCCCACGTCAAAGACACAGTACACACAGGAAGGACATCCCTTCAGAATGGATGCTAAGGTAGCCTTGCGCCTCCCCTTACTCCAGGTACTGAGGCTTTTACATCTGTTGCACTTTTCTGTTCTCCTGGGCTTTTATTTTTGGTCAGTTTTGTTTTGTTATTCTTGCTGTTATTTTCTATTTATCTACTTAAAACATCAAAAGGAAGGGAAATTCAAAGGATTTTGGTATCCTCATTGGATTGGAACAATCAGATGTCACTGCTGAAAGATGAACGGGATCTTCCCCAAAAGAAACCTGAGCTCCAGTCATGTGAGACCGAATGAGTGTACGTAACACTGAGCACCCCATCACTGACCAGGAAGTGCTTAAGTGTGAGAAGCGGAGGCAAGAGAGACGACTTCTCAGTGTCACCACATTGAAAGTATCATGACAGCCAGGTTCATGCCCATGGTTTCAGCTTGACCCCATGACAGCCTGACTCTCACAACCTGCCTTTGGGGCTTCCCAGGTGGCTCAGCAGATAAAGAATCCACCTGCCAATGCAGGAGATGTAGATCCGATTCCTGGGTCAGGAAGATCCCCTGGAGGAGGAAATGGCAGCCCACTCCAGTATTCCCACCTGGGAAATCCCATGGACAGAGGAGCCTGGCAGGCGGCAGTCCGTGGGGTCGCAAAGATGGAGTGACGGAGCATGCGTGCACACACAGCCTGCACAGACAGCTCACACACCCAAAGAGCATACACACAGGACAGAATGCTCCGATGAAAAACATATAAAGAAACCCACAGTTAAAACTGAACACTGGTGGTCGTTTTCAGGAGAAAACTGTACACCAAAACTCAATAAAACTTGTCCCCTAACGTGAATTTAGGCAGTAGGAGAACCTGAAAACAATGCGGAAATAAGTCTAGAATTGTCTGAAGTCTACATCATCAGACCAGGACAGACTCGGGTAAGGGATGAGAGAGCAGATCTGGAGGGGAATCCAGTTCACCCCAGACCAGTTTAGAACCCATTTCTCACCCATGATGGCAAATTTCTCTGGCTATTGATTCTATTTCTGGAAACTATTAAAACGGGAGGGAAATAAACATTTCATTGGTAGAATCACAGAGATAAAAATCTCTGCATTCTAGTGTGTGTGTGTAGGGCGAGAGGTCTATCAAGTTCAACAAATCTTTTTAAGATCTCAAGATAAGGGATGACTCCTCCCTCCACTGCCCTTCACCCATAGGAATATAAACTATCTGAAGGGGTCGAAAGAGGATGAGATGGTTGGATGGCGTCACCAACTCAATGAACATGAGTCTGAGTAAACTCTGGGAGTTGGTAATGGACAGGGAGGCCTGGCATGCTGCAGTCCATGACATCGCAAAGAGTTGGACACAACTGAGTGACTGACCTAAGGCACTGGGGCTGACTATGAGGAGCTTTGTGTCTAGAGGCAATCACCACCGCTGACCAAACCAAGCTTCCATCTTTTGATGTTTGTGTCAAGTCATACAAGCAGACCAAAAGGACCTACTCTTTTTAATGAATGGACAACTTCCCAAAACACAAATTCTGCTCTTAGATGAGGAAGCTTTCAGGGTATAAATCCAATAGGACCTCTGACACTAGCCATACTAAGTGGAATGCGAACTTTCAAAGCAATGTCAAGACAGAGCAATTAAAAAAAATAAAATATTTGGGGAGGGTTTCAAGGGTCCTATATTTCTCCAGTATTTTAGAAAGTTGTAAATTGCTAAGTCTTGAACTCCTCTCAAGATTTTAGAGTGGCAGGTGTGCACTTCTGAAGATCCAGGAAATCAAGACGGATTTGGGCCGCGCACATCAGAGAAGGCAGATAAATTAAGGCTGTGAAATAGATAACAACAGCAAAAGAGATTGAAGCAGGCTCAGACACACATAGAGACCATCACACATTTAGTTGGAAAAGAAGATGCTGGTGAGAGAACAAGCGGTCGCAAAAGAAGAATGGAAATAACTGAGAAAATAAATTCAAGGACACGTGCCTAAACTTAGAAGCAGACGTGATTTCTAACACTCTTTCTCTATTCTAACAGTTGCTTTTTCATATAAGAAAATGACTTCAAAATCCAAAAGGAATATACCGAATACATGGGGATGTTGAAATGGGGCTGAAATTTAAATAAGGAAGAGAGAGTCCGCAGCAGTCAGCTCTGCCTATGCCTCATATTCCCCATGTCCTCCAGCAGCCAGAATGCCAGGATATACATGCCAGCTAGAATGCGCTTGTGACCCACACCCCAGGAGAAGAACTAATACAGCTTCCCAGAAAATTCGGAAAGAAACCAGTTAGGTGACTAACATCATTAGAGTTTCTTAATGAAGCCCATTCAAAGCATGAAGGGGTTGAAAACAGGCCCTGATTCATGCTGATGAAGAGAGGAAACCAACCCAGTATTATAAAGCAATTATCCTTCAATTGAAAATATATAAAATTTTTCAAAGTAAAACTAGAAATAAATAAATAAACATAGGAAAAAACTAAAAGATATTCCTTAATATCAGGAATAAGAAGGCAAACAAGCCCAGGAAAAAAAAGCAGGGTGGGTGGGGGGAAATATACGTACAAAAGGAAAAATATGTAAAAAGACTCAATTATGAGAAACTGGGACCAACTTTCTCTCAGGAGGAGAATTTCAAAATAAACTATCATTTATATATTTTTTAAAAAGTAGGCCCAGGTTATAGTAAAATGAAAGTGAAAGTTGCTCAGTCGTGTCCAACTCTTTGCAACCTCATGGACTATACAGTCCATGGAATTCTCTAGGCATAGTAAATGGATAGCAAAAGCAACTAATGATATCAGATCATTGGATTTTCTGATCCCACTTGATCTAAAGCAGCTACTTACCAAGTAAACTCGCCACAATGGAGACGAGCCCTGTTCCAGCTCCAATTTCAATCACATTTTTGTCAACCAGGTTATACTGCTTTACATTAGTTTCCAGAAAATAGCACAGAACAAGGGCCTATGAAGATGCAAAAAAAGAAAACCAGTGCTTAGTAAGTAATCACAGAAAGCAATATTAAACTCTATTAGACAAATACCCCACTAATGCTATAATACATATATGAGCACAAGTTACAGTGGGCTTCTGAGGTGGCACAGTGGTAAGGAATCTGCCTGCCAATGCAGGAGACATAGGAGATGTGGGTTCGATCCCTGGATTGGGAAGATCTCTTGGAGGAGGAAATGGCAACTCACTCCAGTATTCTTGCCTGGGAAATCCCATGGACAGAGGAGCCTGGCGGGCTACATCCATGGGGTCGCAAACAGTCAGACACAACTGAGCAGCAGAGCACGCATGCACATGTGAGTGTATGTGTGTATATATACACATCTCTCTACGGAAAATCATCCACAGAAGTACATTCTCCAATAGGTTCAACATTTAGGATAGAAAAAGTCTTCGGGGATTGTTGGGGAGAGAAGAGAACTAAGAATATGGGAGTTCAGTTACTTGGGCTTGATTATCTTTAAAGGAACCAACTTCTAATAGGGCCTCCCTGGTGGCTCAGAAGGTAAAGCGTCTGCCTGCAGCTCAGGAGACTTGGGTTTGATCCCTGGTTCGGGAACATCCCCTGGAGAAGGAAATGGCAACCCACTCCAGTGTTCTTGCCTGGAGAATCCCATGGATGGAGGAGCCTGGTAGGCTACAGTCCACAGTGTCACAAAAAGTCGGACACGACTGAGTGACTTCAGTTTCAATTTCTAATAATAGGAGTCATTTTAAAGAACTATATGTTCAACTATATTGGGGCAGACAGTAGAGGGGGCTGCAGCCTTCATAGGACAATTGATAAGTAAGTGTGGCCTTTTAGAATATTCTGCATGTTGAGACTGATACAGATTTCATTTTAATTGTTTAATTCAAATAAAGCCCAGTTAAATGGGAAATAAAAATGTGTACAATTCTAAACTTTTCTGACCCATAGTAACCAAAAACCGAATGTGTAAACAACAGTCTTTATTAACCCTACAAGTCAGAAATAGAATTGGTGGAAGCATTTTCCCAATTTCTTGATTTCTAAATTTTACTGTTGCCTGAGGTCACAAAATAGAACTATGGAACCTCTCTTCTCCTTCCAAATGGTATATAATAATAAACAAAATTGGATGAAAAAATAACTTAAATTATACCGATGGCCAAACAACAGCGCCGTAACAATCCGTGGCTTCATTGATCCGGATCTCATGACCAGCGAAATGAAACCCTTCCCAGGGGATGGTTGTTACAAACGCTGGAACAAAACATCTCCGCATGATCTCTGCAACCACTGTCCTGTCATCGTCGTCTTCCCCGCTTTCTGAAAGGAAAAGAAAACGGCAGTGGTTGTGGTTGTAGCAGTAAAACCATGGCAAAGGAGAAGAATCGACTGGAAGTGCAGCACTTCCCCTTGTTCTAAGTTGCTTCTCACCAGTCATTGACTTCAGCTGCAACATGATAGTAAGGTAAACTATTTGAAAACAGCTCTTAGCAGAAGCTGACATTTCATACACTGGGACAACATCTTTCTGATTTTTACTGAGGTTGAAATCAACTGCTAGTCCTTTCTGCAATGCTATATAAAATAAACAATTGATAGACTTTTTTAAAAAACAGCATATTTTAAAGGCTATCAACCAAAAGAATAAATAAATAAAGGCTATCAATCTAATTCATCTAGAACAAAAGAAAGACTGACAATAGAATCTAAGATTTCTACTATTCATACTAGCTTTACGGTGCAATTCCAGTTAGTTCAACATAGCAGATCCTTTGTGACCTGCCTTAATCCAAACAAAAGACATGTGATACCATCCATCAATTACACTTGTATTATATTATTATTACTTATTTTTTTTATTATTGTTTGGGGGCAACTCATGACATCTTAACATTGGCAATATCAGATAAGTTTCACTGATAAGAATACAAAATGTTGCTTTCTGAAGAGCAATCTTATGGTATTTTGTTAATTTATATATAAATATCCTACAAGTCAGCAATTCTGCTCCCTCTTCTAAATTTTTACACAAGTCCTTAAGTGGATATGTGTGAAAATATTTGTCAAAGACCTACATCAAACACACTAGAAAGGTTGCTAGGAAGAAGCTGGAAAAGGAAAGGAAGTATGAAATGGGTAAAAAGGATGAATGAAACAAGATACAGACAGATACACATACAACAGGGGGGTCTTGCTGAGATGATGGCATGACATGAAGGGTATGACTCGCTCACACCTCTGCCCTGAGACCCAAAAACAAGTAAGTAAACAAACAGAAAACAAAAACATTTCCTAGAAATTTGGAGGAAGTACAAAAACTTCTCATTCTGGTCTTCATAGAAGAAGACAAGTTTCTCTAGGGAAATTTATTTCCCAAATCTCGAAAGTTAAAACCTTCACACTTTCCAACCTTGACATCATTCATACTTAAACAGATATGACACTCCAAAGTCAAATGTCATCCGATCCTTGAACGTCAGATGGAAAACACCGTGGCCGCCTCCTGGTCTCAGCTTGCACCTCATCCAGGAAACTCAAGTTCCTCTGGGGATGAACAACATGCCCAGCTTGTTCAGCCTCTTTGAATATTTCCATGGAGGGTGAAGTTGCTCCTTCACAAGGAGCCCATTCTGCAGTTAGAAAATTTGATGATTCACAATTCTCCCTAACTCTAAACCAAATCTGATACCAGCAATTTTAAAATCTTTTCTTCCTAAAAGTAAGGAAGCAATTTTCCTCAAAAATGTGCAAACTTTTACCATTAAAACAAGTCCCAAAATTTTAGGAAAGGGGAAACATACAAACGTTTTTTAAAAAAAAAAAAAAAAAAACGAGGAGTTTGGCACCAGTCTTAAAAATTCTGGGCTCAAGGCCCCAGGAGATTTTGCAATTTCTCCGTGACATTGAGGTAAAAACAAGGGTGAGAGGCTGTCTTGAGTCGTTGAGTCCTAAGAGAAGACATACCGAGTTGGCCAAAAGGTTTTTCCATAGCATCTTATTGAAAAACTTGAACAAACTTTCTGAACCACCCAATAGCTGCCAAACTCTGTCCTGTGAGCTCCAGTAACATCATTCCTTAGCATTCTGGGAGAACGTGGGAAGAAGGAGATGAAGTTTGCCCTTGTTGGAAGATTCCCTCAGGGGCCACAATCCAGCAGGAACTTGAGCCAAGATGATTTCCTGTCCTAAATTCTGTGATCCCTGAACAGACCCAGACAGAACCAAGCGCTCTCCGAAGGACTCTAACCTCTCCGTGTTCCACGGCGGGGCCACAACCCCACCCCCTCCACCAGCACTCACACTGGCCTTGGCAGAGATGCAGAGAAAACAAACCGGTGAAAAACGGAGAGTCCTAAGCAAGAGACACCTCTTCTAACACATTTCACTGTATTTCTCCTGAAACAACAGCACGCTCTCACATTCAGGAAGAGCTCCAGGAACCAAGGAATATCCGTAATAACGTTGCATTTGAACTTTAACTTTCATTTTGCTAGATTCACTTGCCTTGCTAAGATGGGAGGCTGGGGGGACAGCAGAGGGCTGCAGAAGTTCTTTAGGGGAAAGCTGAGAACTTTAATTGCTTCCTTGACCTTTAGTTGAATGTGCCTGCTTGGGCCTCCTTGCAAACTCCTTACAAATGCAGCACTTCTTTGACAAGTCACCTAAGGTATCGGGGATTAATAGGCCTTAGAGCACATGAAATCCCAGGAGCACCCCCTAAGATTCCAGTCTTGGATATAAAAACTTTGCCGGTGAGTATTTACCGCTACCACACCGACATCTCCGCCTTTGCACTTTCTTTTAGAGCTTAGTTGACCAGATCAGTGCTGCTGTTCTAACAACCACAGCGCAAGAACAAATGTAAATAAATAGAGCTAGTCATTTTTGTTTTCAAGAATGACCACGTTTTTACTTCTATAAGGAACTGAGATTTAAATATATATATGTAAATATATTATGTAATTTTTAAAATGACTTACACCCCCCAAATTAAAGGATATTCCAAGAGATTGGAATTTCATGAAATTTCCAAAAAATTTCATGAAACAGCAACCACTATTAATTACATGTTGTGGTGGTGGTGGTGGTTGTTTAGCTGTTCAGTCGTGTCTGACACTTTGTGACCCATGAACTATATGTAGCCCGCCAGGCTCCTCTGTCCATGGGATTTCCCAGGCAGAAATACTGGAGTGGGTTGCCATTTCCTCTCCAGGGGATCTTCCCAACTCAGGGATCGAACCCGAGACTCCTGGGTTTCCTGCACTGCAGGCAGATCCTTTACCCAGGGATTAATTGCACATATACCCTAAAAGAACACAATTATATCATTGCACACCGTCACTTGAAATTAGTTATGCACCTAGGATGATCACATATCCTATAGCAAACACTGTCAGGCTGAAGAAAACTTAACTGACAGTGTTTTATATTAGTATTCTCCTTTGAATTTAAAGACTGTATGAATATCAGTCATTCCATAGAAAGGGACACTCATAAAAAATATTCCATAATTGATAGCATGAAATCAAAATATACTGAATTTGGGTACTTATTTGTCCAGATGTAATACATGGGATTTTGAGAGCAAATACACACACACAGTTACATCCAGCTTAAAATTTCAGGGACTTCCCTGGTGGTCCAGTGGTTAAGATTCTGGGCTCCTAATGCAGGAGTTCGATCCCTGGTCAGGGAGCTAGATCCCACAAGCAGCAACTTGGACCTTGCCTAGCCAAATATATTTAAAAAAAAAAAAAAACAAAAAAACTTTACTGTTTTTTAGCATTAATTTCTATTGAAAGATTTTGAGGTTTAAAAAAAAATTTTTTTTGGCCTCACCTTGAGACTTGCCTGGTGGCACGGACGGTAAAGTGTCCATCTACGATGCAGGAGACCCGGGTTCAATCCCTGGGTTGGGAAGATCCCTTGGAGAAGGAAATGGCAATCCACTCCAGTACTATTGCCTGGAAAATCCCATGGACAGAGGAGCCTGGTAGGCTACCATCCATGGGGTCGCAAAGAGTCGGACACAACTGAGCGACTTCATGTTCACGTTCACGTTGAGACTTGTAGGGTTTTAGTTTCCTGACCAGGGATTGAACCCAGCCCGTGGCAGTGAAATCACCAAGCCTTAAACACTGGACCACCAGGGAACTCCCAGGACTAATAATTTTAAGAACAGTTATTTATTTAAATTAAAAGACAGGAGCTTCCCAAGTAGCACTAGTGGTAAAGAACCTACCTGCCAATGCAGGAGACATAAGAGATACAGGTTCTATCTCTGGGTCGGGAAGATCCACTGGAGAAGGAAACGGCAACCCACTCCAGTGTTCTTGCCTGGAGAATTCCATGGACAGAGGAGCCTGGCGGGCTAGTCCATAGGGTCGAAAAGAGTCGGATAAGACTGAAGCAGTTTAGCATGGACTAGCATGCACTCAGTGTTTTAGCAATATCACCACCTATTTCAAGGCTGATGACAAGAGCCATTGGGCAGGAATCTAATGGAAAAGCTGCACTTTTACAGGGCATCCCTAACATCGCCTTGTTGTAATAAAAGGGGGAAATCTATGCTCCAAACATAATATGCAAAGAACAGGTCCCCAAAGAGTTTGTTTGGCTATTTGTTGATTATGGGACTGAATCTTGAGGTCAATGAATTAGTGGATATTCTTTGGTTTTTAGGAAAGATGTGAAGAACACTTTTCTCCAAAAGTTAATAGTCTTATCATACAACAGAATTCTAATTTACACTTTTAAAGAACAATTTTCTACACATATTCCTTCCATGTAATCTAGCACTCAGCCCCAGAACAAATAACTAAAACCAGGAAATGTTATACAACATGTGGAATTTTGGCTTCCCTACATGAAAAGCAGGAAACTTCTGATATCTATATCTGTGTGTGTTAGTCGCTCAGTCGTATCCAACTCTTGGCAACTCCATGGACCGTAGCCCACCAGGCTCCTCTGTCCATGGGATTCTCCAGGCAAGAATAGTGGAGTGGGTTGCCATTTCCTTCTCCAGGGGATCTTCCCAACCCAGGAATCGAACCCAGGTCTCCTGCATTGCAGGCAGATTCCTTACCATCTGAGCCCCCAGGGAAGTGCTATACCTCTAGTTAAAGCTATCTACCCTAATCTTAGAGTATTATTGTTAATGAATTTAATATTGAAACAAATATTAAAACAAATTGTAAATAAAACATAATCAAGAAACCATTACAATTATGTTGTAATTTTAGACCTATCTGTCTTAATGCTTTTGATACAATAAAGGCTTAACACCATTTTCCTGCTATTAAATCTTTGCTGATCATGAATAAAATCTACCAGGTGCTCTTGTCCTCTGGAGAACGAAAGTGGTTTCAATTACAAAGTAAAAATTAGCAAGATTCTGCCACGTTACAATGATGATTTTCTTAAGAGAAAAATTCAACAGTGAATTGACTTTCAAGGCTGGATTGCAACAAGCCTTCAAAAATGCAGGTTCTGTCTGCATTCTTCTCCTTTATACTTTTAAGGTCAATAACAGCAATAATAGATGGAAGGGTCAGATCACAGAAATACATGGGAAAAAAAAAATTCTTTAACAGCTATGACAAGTGAATTTAAGCTTCCATTTGAGGGCTGTCATGAAGACCTGTCAGCAAAATTTAAAGTAAAAACCCTTCAACTAAATGAAAGAGACTGTCATTCAATAGAATCTTCTGTTCAAAGATGAATGTCATATGCTTCTTAGAAATACCTAGAGAGTTTTTTTTAAAGATGTTAAAGATATTTTGAGATTAGTGAATGGTCACAGGCAAACCTGAAAACTAGAATTCTGAAAGGCTCAGCAATGTCAAGTTCTCAGGCCCTCATGTTAAACCTGATTCCCTTATGCTGTTTTCACAAATATTTTTTTTTTTTGGTCTGGATGTCTGCTTAGTTTCAAGAATATATAGAGGCTGTAATTTTTTTTTTGCCAGAATGGATTTTTTAATTGGAAGATAATTGCTTTACAATCTGTGTTAGTTTCTGCTGTACAACAATGTGAATCAGTTGTAAGTGTATATATATATGTGTGCGTGTGCGTGTGTGTGTGCGCGCGCACGCGTGGTGGGTGGGGGGGCTTCCCAGGTGGTGCTAGTGGTAAAGAACCCTCCTGCCAATGCAAGAGACATGGGTTCAAACCCTGGGTCGGGAAGATCCCCTGCAGAAGAGAATGGCAACCCACTCCAGTATTCTTGCCTGGAGAATCCCATGGACAGAGGAGCCTGGCAGGTTACAGTTCATAGGGTCACTAAGAGTCGGACACAACTGAGCAACTTAGCACACACGTGTGTATATACACATATATGTCCCCTCCCTCTTGAACCTCCCTCCCACCCTACCCCCACCCCACCCAGCTGGGTCATCACAGAGCTGAGCTCCCCGTGTTGTACAAGAGGCTGTAACTTTCATTAAGTGGCTCAAATGATAACTATCAATACATTTGCCAAAGAAAGAAAATTCACTTTTTACTGAGACTGCTCAGGTTGCAAGTTGGGGAGAAAAAAATAAAAAAGAACCAAATTTAGTTGTACTCAGAGCGTGCTGCCGGAATAGTACCAATGTGGGATAAAAGAAATAACTTCAGACGAGCGATGGGAAGCCCCGCTGCTTGGCCGGATCAGGAGAAGCATCCTCAGGAGGAGACATCTGAGCTGCGGCAGAGGGAAGACAAGGGCTGCCGGGCAGGGAAGGGCAGACGGGAGGTCAGGGGAGACAGACGCAGCCCCCGCCGGGGCATGGAGGCAGGCTCGGGGAACCGGGAGGACTGCGAGCTGGTGTACAGGCTGGTGTTGAAAGCAAGACAGAAGAGGCAGGCGGGGATGACCCGAGGGCAGTGCTGGCCTTTCCTCTACAGGGTGAGCAGGAGCCAACGACTATCATGAGGACGAGAACTGACCCCGTCGAATTTGATATTTGAGAATTTCCTTCTGGTGGCAGCAGCGGAGGCTACGTTAGAAGCGAACCGGAAGCCGTAATCATCTACACAGAAGACGCCCGAGTCTGCAGTGAGGCAGCAAGCCTTGGGTCTAGGAGCCAAGGGTGACTGTGGGCTCCCGAGGCAGTGGTCGACTCCTCCCTGGAGGGCAACAAATGATGTTCAAACCTGACATTCAACCCTGAGTTTTGAAGATATCCGAGGCAGATTACCGTGGTTAAGGATTATTATTCAATATGTGGAACATTGATTAGTCTTATCTAGCAGATATTTATCCAGATTACTTTTTAAACACGTAAAATGTGTTGATAGGTGATTCTCCCATTAGTAACTTTGTGTACTCTGGTACTCCAATTAGTATATTAACGTTAACTCAGACTACAGTTTGGTATGTTTCTTAAACAGCAATAGAATTACTCAAAATTTCTTCTTCCTATATTAAGGCAGTATTGCTTATGATGGGAACTGCACTCAGCTGTGCCCAACTCTTTGCCACCCCATGACTATAGCCGGCCAGGCTCCTCTGTCCATGGGATTCTTGAGGCAAGAATACCGGAGTGGGTGGCCATTTCCTTCTCCAGGGGATCTTCCCAACCTGGGGATTGAACCTGCATCTCCTGTGTCTCCTGCCTTGGCAGGTGGGATTCTGTACCACCAGCACCACCTGGGATGGGAAGGCTCTTTGCAAACATCTCCCCCTGTAAATCTCGGGCATGTTTAGTCCCATCGTGGCATCTGCTTCTTGAAGGGACCAAACCAACGCAAGGCAGAACAGAGGACATCAGATAGGCAGCTGGACGGGCAGCTTTGGGAGTCTGTGTGCAGGCATCACAGAGCCTCAGGTTAGGATGGACCTGATCCAAGGCTGCGCACCCTGAGAGCAGCCTTTATAGCACGTGGCTACTTGTGCTAACAGCTGGAGAGCAGCTGTTGACAAGGGTAGGCAACCTGAGATTTGGCAGAGTCAACGCGGATGTGGTTTTAGACGGCTTAGATTATAATGCAGCATTAGAAACCGTTCACTGTTGTTCAGTCACTAAGTCATGTCTGACTCTTGCGACCCCATGGACTGCAGTTCACCAGGCTCCTCTGTCTGTGGGATTTCCCAGGCAAGAATACTGGAGCTGGTTACCATTTCTTTCTCCGGGGGATCTTCCTGACCCAGGGATCGAACCCACGTCTCCTTAGAAACCAAAGACAGAGGAATTTTCAGCATTCACTGTAGTCCTAACTAAGCGCTTCCTTGGATCTTCAGGCCAGTGTTGAGTTAGAAGCACTGGGCTATGGGCTTGCTCCATCCTTTCCAAGCACAAGATAACCAAGTATAAAAGAGCTAGATCGGGAAGAGCCAATACCCTTCAGTACTTGAGAACTGAGTGTTCTACTGCTTACTGAAAGCTTTTCCAACAAAATGCCATGTGACCCTGCCCCGTCAGCACACTCTTAATCCCCTCAGCACCAGGCCTGTGAATGTATTTGAAAGCTTCAGTCGGCTACGTGGATGATTATTAAGGGCTGTGTTTGTTCACATTGTAAAATACTTTCATACTAGTTCTGTCTGCACCTTACCTTGAACTTCTTCCATATCTTTTGTAATTCGCCAAATTACCATACGCACAGTGGAAACCAGGCTTTGTTACTAATGGTAATGATAGTGATGAGATTTTATTCCTAAACTGCAGAGAAACTGCATCTTCATTCAAATCATCTAAATGGTTGGATTCTCTAAAGTGATTATGACTTTACATGTTTAGATTTGTGAAAATTACTACAGTTAAACCATTTATGTTTAAGCCATGTAGGCTGCCAACACTGGGCATACACCCAGCTCTCTTGGCCTAATGATGCTCACCCAGGCAGAGGCCACCTGGTATGCCTAAAAAAGGGAGGGAAAAAAACAGGACTATAGTCGTTAGAAAATATCCAAAGTGTGTAGATAAAACAGAGAGAGAAAGAAATCTATATAATTAAGTTTGTACAACTGTTCTATAGAAACATGGTAGTAATTCTTCTAGTCTATGTCAAGAGCCTATGTCTGCATGTTTTAATTTTTACTTATTTTTGACTGCATTGGGTCTTAGTTGCTGCATGCAGGATCTTCGATTTCCATTGCAGCATGCAGGGTCTTTAGTTGCAGCGGGCAGGAGCTTTTAGTGGCAGCACATGGGATCTACTTCCCTGACCAGGGATCGAACCTGGGGCCCTGCACTGATAGTGTGGAGTCTTAGCACTGGACTTACCAGGGAAGTCCCTATCTGCACTTTTTATCCCAAGGCAATGGGAACAGTTATATTACATAGTCTATGAAAAGTCATTCTTGATAGTTAGGATGATAGTAAAAAAAAACAGTGGCTCAAATCCAAATAACTCCACTGGAGGGGGAATTTGACCTTAAATTCTCCTTACCACAAGAGGTCAAAAGAGGTCAAATTACACTAGGTTTGCCTCTAATTAATACATCAGAGGGACCATAAACATAAGCTAGATATATTTTATAGGCTAAAATCAACTTCCATGGAAGCAATTGTAAAAGCCATAAGACTATTTTTATCTCTCTTCCTATCTGAAAAGAAATAACTAAGAAATCACAATCATTAAGCATCTGGGGAAAATTTTTATTCCACTTTTGCAGATTTAAAAAAACTCTATTAATACCTAGCAAGACCATATACTTGATGTATTACCTGTCAGAATTATCTCTAACGTATCATCAGGTATAGCAGGAGATAATAAACATTGTTAGAGATAGTTACAGGTGAGCAAACACAAGCACAGATATATATGCAATTGATAAAAAGTCCCAGCTCTCTTTATGACATCAGTGAACACTGTAAAGGTTAGCATTTATATTGTTAGTTGTTTTGTCTTCTTAGAATTGATCAAATTACATGAAGAAACATAAAATAGTTTACCTTTTTGAACTTCTGGATCCATTAAGTGATTAGCTAATGGATGGCGATATAGTGATGCTTTCTGGATCATTTCTTGAAAACTAGACAAATAATACATTAAGATATCAAATGGTAATAATTAATTCAAAATGTGCCTTTAAGTGCTCTCATAGTTACCTAATAAAATTTAACACCAAATACAGTAGAGAAAATTATATTAAAATATCTTATCAAGAAGTCATGATTTTTTAAAAGAGCATTAAAACACAATCTATCTAGTACCAACTAAAATTCAGAGTCAGAAATTTTAGAAGTTCTTGGAAGAAGAAAACAATTCTTCATCAGAGCCACCTCAGCTATCACAAAGAAAGCCATCATCTTCATACTAACTAGTCAGAGAGCAATCCTAAAACTTAAGAGGTGATTAAAACATTGGGAGAGAAACGGTTCCACTCAGTGTAGTGAACACCATTAATCCACAACAAACCTCCCTACATAACAACAGATGCAAAGATCCTGTCACCCATGGTCATCAGCCTGTACCCAAGGTCAAATAGCCCAACCACCAAACACTTTCTTTTTTGAGTAGCTTCTTCTTTAAAAAAAAAAAAATCCATACCATCTCAGCAAAGATATTTAAAAGGAAAGGAATTCAAGTACTTTATGCCTCTCAAAGCATATCTTGTGAATGAATGGGCTTAAGTAAGCTGTAGTTCCAACTTTGGAAAATAACAATTTGACATTTCAAGCATCAGTTTTTGAATCCTTTAATAATCACTGTACTACCATGAATTAACATTCACTCCTTTCCTACCTGGCTCCTAAAAGTCGTCACAGCCACCACATCTTTCTTTAAAATATGCCTCAGTAAATTAGGAGACAGATTGTTTTCCTTACAGTTTACAAAGGAGGAAAATCAAAGGTTATATTACACCCCTGAGGTCACAGGGCTGAACAATAGCGAAAGTGGTCACCTGGTTTGTTCCCAATTTAGTTTCTCTTCCATTAAAGGGACGCGGTCTTTACGACACCTGTCCGCCGGCAGGTCAACATTTATTAAACGTGAAGTCTGGACATACCTATGTACACGAGTTAGTTGAGTTTCTAGAAGGTTAAAAAGGATCATCCACTACTTTGTCTTTGCTGCTGAGACCCTCTGATGGTGCCCGAAAGGCGAGCACCCAAGCTCGGCAGTTGACTACTGTACACGCTGGCCAGCGGGTCTAAGCCTGACAGCTGCGTCTGCACAGCCTCTGAGATTCAGCAGCGAGGCTGGGATGCCCATAAATAAGGGGTCGGAGAAAGTAAGTAGGCACATTCCATGTGGGCGTCTCGTGCCCAGAGCGAGAGCCAGTGGGAAGGTTTCAACTCCTCCTGCAAATGAGTGAAGGCAATTTGGGCCAAGTGATAACTTTTCACTTGGATGCCAAGAGTTATTTAAGCGTCCCCAGCTCTGACGTCCTGTGAAACAGAGGCTGCATGCTTTCCATGTCACCTTGTCTGGATGCGAAGGCCATTTTTAGCCTCAGACAGCTGCCCCAGAAGGTTTGGGAGTGCGTGGTCCAGCGCTCTGACCGCAGGGATTAGGTTACCGCAGTTCCTTCCTACTGGGAGTGAAGAGGCAGGCGGAGGGCATTTGTAGCCTGTACACTTGCTCACGTGCATGTCGGACTGTATTAACTCCCGCGACTGCTGGAAATAGCCTGAATAAGAAGTTATTAACAGGTAATGAAACTCAGCAATATTGTAAAGTTAAACTTAGGAGTGCGGGTACAGCCTCTAAGAAATACTTCACATATTATGATGGATGGAGCTCACAATAGTGGATAGGACAGGACTAGTGGTCTGGGAGCCTGATTTTAATCACTCCTGTCAATTAATTGGCCTGGGCTTTTAGGCACTGACTTAGAGTGTTTCTTGGCTTCCTCATCTGTAAAACAGAGATATAAAAGGCACATAATATCTATGAGATGAATATGGTAGACAAAAAAACATTCTGGAAACTGCAAAATCTTAAATGATGAAAACAATTATCCACAGGCAGTTAATCCTGGGCAGAGAACATGCTCTCTTTCTTTTTTGGATCTTTTTAAAACAAGAATGAAGAATTATTCGGTGAATAAAAACCACCTGTCTTTTCCCACAAGTTATTTTTTAGTTTATTTTTTAATTGAAGGATAATTACTTTACAGAATTTTGTTGTTTTCTATCAGACATCAACATGAATCAGCCATAGGTGTACATATGTCCCCTCCCTCCTGAACCTCCCTCCCATCTCCCGCCCCATCCCACCCTAGGTTGATACAGAGCGCCTGTCTGAGTTCCTGAGACATACAGCAAATTCCCGTTAGCTATTTTACAGATGGTAATGTGAGTTTCTATGATACTATCTTGATACATCTCACCCTCTCCTCCCCTCTCTCTGTGTCCATAAGTCTGTTCTCTATGTCTGTTTCTGTATTGCTGCCTTGCAAATAAATTCATCAGAATCATCTAGATTCCATACATATGTTAGTACATAAGATTTATCTTTCTCTTTCTGAGGTACTTCACTCTGTATAATAAGCTCTAGGTTCATCCACCTCATTAGAAATGACTCAAATGTGTTCCTTTTTATGGCTGAGTAATACTCCATCCCCATGTTATTTAAAAAATCAAGAAACCTCAGTTTAGACAGGCAGAATGTCTAAATCATCTGAACAGACACGACGACAATGATTATTTTGGTTATATTGAACTGTTTTGGAAAAAAGAAGTAGAGAGAGACTTCTGCCTCCAGCTCTAAGTAGCTTATAGCAACACAGCACTGACTCTTTACTCAAGATTATTTGCTTAGGAAGATGTTTAGGGCAAGAGGCTAACTTTCCAAGCATAAAGTGGCTAAAAACAGAACAAGATTCAAAAGAAGAAATATCCCACTTGGTACCTGTGGAAAACTACTTTTTAGGGATGGAGGAAAACTAGGAGATGGAGTCTGACAAACTGCAAACCAGCTCTGAATCCACTCAGTCCTGGTTAAAGTAAGGTGACCTTCCCCTCTGCTTCCCGCCAGAATACCTTCTGGAAACCTCTCCAGAGGAGGACTCACAACATCGACAATTTTTACACACAATGTCCAGCATACACTCAAAGTTTACTAGTCATACCAAGAAACAGACAGCAAACAGACAGGTAACCTAGATACCAGGATTGTTTGACACAAACTTCAAAGTAACTGTGATTAAGATATTACAAAAAACAGACAAAAAGAATTACACCAGAGAACATAAATCTATAAAAATGAAACAAATAGAATAAATGAAATAAGAAGCTCTATAGTGGGTTTAACTGCAAATGTAGAGAAAGCTACAGAAAAGTTGAAATATAAATTTACAGAAAAAGTATAGGATGGTCACCATGTTAAATAAGTTACAGGTATCCCAACTTGCTTTGAAAAATGATAAATTTGTTATGCTGCTGTTTGTCTTAAACGGGTAACCTTTTTTTATAGGTAACAGACCTCCTTGAATTCTGAATTAAGAAGATTTGGGTTCAGGTCCCAATGTTTTCCTATTAGATGGGTGAATTTGGTAAAATCAGTTATAATAACATCTTGAAACTTGTTTCTTCTCTTATAAAGGGTCTACCTTGGTCACAGGGTTTAGAGGGAAAAAAGGATATAATCTCAAATTGTCCTGTAAATAATGTACTTACGGCATAATAATGGTGTTTGGTTTTTTCTTTTTTTTTTCCCAGACTTCTATTATTGGTATGGGGCCTCCCAGGGGCTCAGTAGTAAAGAATCTGCCTGCCAATAAAGGAGACACAGGAGATATGGGCTCAGTCCCTGGGTCAGGAAGATCCCCTGGAGAAGGAAATGGCAACCCACTCCAGTATTCTTGCCGGGAGAATCCCATGGACAGAGGAGTCTGATGGGCTACAGTCCACGGGGTCACAGAGAGTCAAGTACAAACTGAGCATGCACACATCTTAATTAGCATATGGACTGAGTAAACAGGCTTTTTGCAAACATATTTAAGTCGTCTACTAATGGCAGAAAGTGAAGAGGAACCAAAAAGCTGCTTGATGACAGTGAAAGAGGAGAGTGAAAAAGTTGGCTTAAAGCTCAACATTCAGAAAACTAACATCATGGCATCTGGTCCCATCACCTCATGGCAAATAGATGGGGAAACAGTGGAAACAGTGTCAGACTTTATTTTTGGGGGCTCCAAAATCACTGCAGATGGTGACTGCAGCCATGCAATTAAAAGACACTTACTCCTTGGAAGAAAAGTTATGACCAACCTAGATAGCATATTCAAAAGCAGAGACATTACTTCGCCAACAAAGGTCTGTCTAGTCAAGGCTATGGTTTTTCCTGTGGTCATGTATGGATGTGAGTTGGACTGTGAAGAAAGCTGAGCACCGAATTGATGCTTTTGAACTGTGGTGTTGGAGAAGACTCTTGAGAGTCCCTTGCTCTGCAAGGAGATCCAACCAGTCCATCCTAAAGGAGATCAGTGCTGGGTGCTCTTTGGAAGGAATGATGCTGAAGCTGAAACTCCAATACTTTGGACACCTCATGCAAAGAGTTGACTCATTGGAAAAGACTTTGATGCTGGGAGGGATTGGGGGCAGGAGAAGGGGACGACAGAGGATGAGATGGCTGGATGGCATCACTGACTCGATGGACGTGAGTCTGGGTGAACTCCGGGAGTTGGTGAAGGACAGGGAGGCCTGGCGTGCTGCGATTCATGGGGTCGCAAAGAGACTGAACCGAACTGAACTGAACTAATAGTTCTGAATATCCATTATTCCTCCTTCTGGATACACAGCCCAGGTAGAGATTACATTTCTGAGTATGTCGAGTATACACTGAAGAATATGGTCAGTACAGTTCAACAGGATGGGAACGGGAAGTGATTTTTCTAGTCACCTTTAAGACATCCTGCTCACCCAGGACTATGGGTCTTTCCTCTTTGAGGAGGTTCCACTGCAGAAACAGCCATGACCGGTATAGACAGCTGAAGCGGCACAGTACCCAGGGAATGGCTGAACCCGGACCCTGCATGACCTCAAGGTGCTCACCTGCCTCACCAGCCCAGACTGGCCTGACTGCTGAGGAAGAGCTGGTGTCTCAGCTTACTTGAAAGTACAAGTGTCTGTCGCTCAGTTGTGTCCAACTCTTTGAGACCCCATGGACTGTAGCCCAGCAGGCTCCTCAGTCCATGGGATTCTCCAGGCAAGAATATTGGAGTGGGTTGCCATTTCCTTCTCCAGGGAATCTTCCCGACCCAGGGATCGAACCTGGGACTCCTGCATTGCAGGCGGGTTCTTTTACCATCTGAGCCACCAGGGAAACAGTGGTTCACAGAGTATAGGAACACGTCTTGGTTACAGCAGCTTAGCATTCACTCTAGCTACTGCAGTGCAGGACAAATATAAGTTATCAAGGCAACAAAATTACATTTTAGCGAAACTACTGCTATTCTACCTACAAACACATATGCAGAAAACTCTCAATTTTATGTAGCCTGGAGAAATTAGAGAATAACATGAAAAAGTTAATGTCTCTCTTCCCAACCCTTCCCCAAAACGGTTCTATTTAAAATATCTCCAGAGAAGAGAAGTATTGAGGAAAGATGTTATTTTGGAATCTAGAAAAGTGATACGGAAGAATTTACTTACAGGGCAGCAGTGGAAAAACAGACATAGAGAATAGACTTATGGCCATGAGGAGAGGGGAGGGGAGGGTGAGATGTATGGAAAGAGTAACATGGAAATTTACATTACCATTTGTAAAGTAGATAGGCAACGAGAATTTGCTGTGTGGCTCAGGAAACTCAAACAGGGGCTCTGTATCAACCTAGAGAGGTGGGATGGGGAGGGAGATGGGAGGGAGGTTCAAAAGGGAGAAAATATATGTATATGGCTCATTCATGTTGAGGTTTTACAGAAAACAACAAAATTCTGTAAAGCAATTATCCTTTAATAAAAAAAATAAATTTAAAGAAACCACACACAAAAGAAGAAAAGATTTTGTTTACGTGGAAGTCAGTGTTGACTTTAGAAGAAAGCTTTTAGAGAAGGCTGAAGCAGAAGACGTATTTCAAATTAGGAAGAAAGAAATAATGAGCAAAGAAATGCAGCAGCTGTAGTCCAAGTATTTGAGAAGCTGCACTGGAATGTAAACATAAATGAACGCAAATATAAACACAAAAATACTTATATAAGGGGTTTCCCAGGTGGTGCTAGTGGTAAAGAACCCACCTCCCAATGCAAGAGACATAGGAGATGCAGGTTCCATCCCTGGGTCAGGAAGATCCTCTAGAGGAGGGCATGGCAACACACTCCAGTATTCTTGCCTGGAGAATCCCATGCATGGGGGAGCCTGGGCTACGGTCCAGGGTCGCAGAGAGTCAGACACGACTGAGGTGACTTAGCATGCATGCACATACATAATGCTTACATAAATGAAATGGATATAAAGATAAATATATTTTATTCTCATCTAGGTTGGAAAGTCAGAGGGAACATACACTGAGAGTAGGTACTGATCAACAGAAACCCCTTTTCCCTTTCTAATGTTAGAAAGAATCGACACTGCATAATACTGGAAACATAAACAGAGGAGGCCTGTAGATATAAAGGAATATTCAATGAAGTGGAAAGCACTAGAAAAAGGTAACATATTAAAGAAAATAAGTAACTGTCCAGCTTAAGGTCCATATTTTTAAAAGCCACACAACAAAGACTGTGCAAATGCTGTGAATTTTATTATTTCCCCACAACAAATTCATCACAAACATTAAGCTGTGCCCAATTACAGAGGCTGCATGGGTATTCAGGTTTTCTACTTCCTTCCTCTTGTGCCTCTCCGTCTCCTCTTTTTCTTCCCAAACACAGGCCTGGCGGTCACCAGGATGGGCTTCGCCCTCCCTTCATCGTCGTCCTCGCTGGAGCTGCTCGTGGTGGTCCCGCCGTCCCTCCGGGAAGCAGGCTGTGCTGTGCTCCGTGCATCTGACGAGCGGGCTCTGGACCCCCCGGGTGCTTTCACCCTTTGCACACCCATCGCAGGGAAGTACTCCGCATCCTCACTTGAAGAGGCCTCAGATGACTGCGAGAGGTAGGCCTCCCCCAAAAACCCACCACTTTCGTTCCCTCCTTTAGAATCCAAAAGCCTCTTTCTTTTAGGGCTGGATGGCTCTTCCCATCTATTTGCTGTGCCTCTCTTCTGGGTTTTTCCTTTCGCCTCATCAAGGAACTCAGACTCTTTCTCCATGGCAACAGAAGCTGCTTCTATCTCACTGGCTGCTGCTTCTCTCTCTTTTCTCAGCATACATGTCACAGCTCTGTTAAGCCTCTGGCTCTTAATACCCTTGGCCTCCTGTTTCTCCTGTTGGGCTAATCTAAAGAAAGAATCAATTCGGAGCTGTGTCTGAAAAAATGAAATAATAATCGATCAGACAAGGAAGAAAACTTTACAAAGCAAATCAAAGAGTTCCACCTTGTATTTGTGGCACTGGATGACTCTTTCAGAAAATACTAACTCATCCTTTTTCAAAAGGGTAAGCCTATGGCTGATCCATGTTGATGTATGGCAAAAACCCAACATAACACTGTAAAGCAATTATCCTCCAATTAAAAATAAATAAAATTTTTTAAAAAGGGAAGACAATGCAAAAACAAAAAGTCCATCTCTCCCAAATGAATGCTGGCAGTAAATTCTACTTTCAACATCATACTTGAAAGTGCCACCTCTGTCAACTAATCCTGCTGCCCACATATCAAGTAAGAAATCCCTTTGTCGGCATTCAAAGAGAGTTAAGTATTTTTCAGGGACAAAATCATCTTATTTTATAGCAACACGATATCATGGAGTCTGTTTCTAAATTCTCCTCTTTCCTTTTAAAAACACTGTCATCATGATTCCTTTAGGAAGCAACTTCACAGTATTACATATTAGGAGTCGTAAGAAATATTCTTGACTTTTGTTCTAAAACTCCACTTTCAGGAACTCAGTCCTTAAAAATAGTTGTTTGAGAAAAGTTATATGCCTGATGTCCATCACAGCATTACATATAAAAACCTGAAAATTCAAGGTCCACTATGGGAAGTGAACCAATTAAGTTAAATCTCTTTGATGAAATGATGTAATCTGGTCATTTAAAATGAAAGCTATGCAAAAAACACATACAAAAAAACTTACCCTAACCAGTGAATGGGGGGATTATTTATATCAAATTGCAATTATGTCTGGTAACAAATATATGTGGGAAGCAGGGGGAAAATAAGAGAAAACAGACCTAAATGTTAACCTCTATGTTGGAAGAAGCAAACAACGAGTAATTTTAATTCATTTTTTTCACTTTCTAATTTTGGAGAAATAAACTTATATGAACTTCTACCATGAAAAAGGAGAACAATATTACAACAAAATTTATCTGAAATTAAGCAGTAATCAGTTACTAAGCCAACTAACTTTCTTGTTGGTGGGCATACAAGGTGTCCAGCACAGAAAGTCGCCAAACAAACAACACGAAACTTTCTGGAAATGCGGTCTACTTCAGCTTTACATTTTCTTTTTTTCAAGGTTAACCCGACATAACTGAAAAGAATTTAATCTGAACATGTATCTTGCAGGATTTGATCTGAATTCTGAAGAATGATTTACCTGTATGTACATCCTGTGGGCTGTCTCTGGGGTGAGAGGAGGTTCCTGTGTGGGCAGGAACACACTCACGGATAAAACAAGATGCAGTTACCTACCCAAGGGAACTGAGGGCCACACAGAGGCCTCTTTTTACAGTCGCTTAATCATGTCTGACTCTTTGCAACCCCATGGACTATAGCCTGCCAGGATCCTCTGTCCATGGAATTCTCCAGGCAAGAATGCTGGAATGGGTAGCCATTCTCCTCACCAGGGGATCTTCCTGACCTAGGGACTGAACCCAGGTCTCCTGCATTGCAGGCAGATTCCTTACTGTCTGAGCCACCAGGGATGCCCCACAAAGTAAAAATAACAGGTCTTTAGCAGCTGGCCATCACAGCCTTCCTAACTTTATTCACCATCCTGAACTTAGGACAAGAGCTGTCACAATTACCTGATGGACATTCAGTTGCTTTAATACAGGAAATAGAGATTCATCTGTCTTCGTCCTGTTCCAGCCAAAATACCGCTGACAAAATATGCAGGCAGTTAAGACTTACACTGTTTTTAAAGATATTTACAAGTGATAAGTAAAAAGGTCCAAGAAACCCACCCTTGACTCCACTTCCCATATCTCCAAAGATTTTCATATTTATAAAGATTAAAATGGTAAAAGAAGATAACAGATTACTCCAACATAATGGCAGTATGTTCTTATAAATATCCTCTAAGATAAAAGATATCCAACTCTCATTTTAGGACACCCAAGACTAGTGACTGTGAAAAAAAGGCTAATCTAGGATAAAAACAAATTTCTGATATCATATATATTTCTTTGAGAGAAAATGATGTAGTTAGATTAATACTACTGCAAACTTTAAAATATCTATCCAAGTGATTATTTAAATATGCAGAAAAGAACAGTAATAAAAAGAACAAACCTAATCATCTTTTCTATTCTTTTAGAATAAATACTTAAATATGATTGCTTATCACTATTTATTTCAAATAAAGATCCTCCTTAAAACTAAAGAGATGACTCACAATAACTAAAACATGGAAGAGACCCAAGTGTCCGTCAACAGATGAATGGATAAACAGAATGTGATATTACATACATTGGAACAGTATTCAGCCTTAAAAAGGAAGGAGAGTCTGCCACATGCTACAGTTAGATGAACCTTGAGGATATTATGCTAAGTGAAATAAGCCAGTCACGAGGAGATCTATACAGTATGGTGTAACTTACGTGATGAACATACATGGAGTGGTCAAAGCCACAAAGACAGAAAGCAGATGGCAGTGGCCAGGGTCGGGAGGGAGACGGGGGGCTCGTGTTTAATAGGTACAGAGCTTTAGTTTCAGAAGATGAGAAGAATATGAGGGTGAATATACAATAATGGCAAAGTATGTCATAATCGCTGAACAGTACACTTAAGATCGTTAAAATGGTAACATTTTATGTTATGCGTACTTAACTCCCCAAAAAAAAATGGAGAGAAAGGAATGGAAAGGAGCATCTTAGCTAAAGCAATATTAAGAAAAAAGTGATCCAAGTTCATGTTTCGTAGGTTTTAAACCAACACACACATTTGCCTTGATGTTCCCTGTGTCTGAGGAAGGGAAAGGATACTCTCTGATCTTGTCCAGGTCGGGTTTGCCCCACAGAAACGACCCCTTGGACTCGTCCACCACAGGCTTGAGGTAAGCGTCCGCCACGGCCGGGTTAGGGAAGCCAGGCGTGAGTTGCAACTTGCGCAACTTTTTTTTCACTTTGGTGTCATATGGATTCGGCCTTATCTTCTTATTCTCCTGGGCTTCGTGCCACCACTCTCTACAAGGCAAAGGAAACCAGTCTTCATTGAGACCTTGTAGCTGATGCACCGCAGACAAAGAGCTAAACTTAGTTTAGCCACAATTCCTCTGTGTCTTTCCCAGTGGTAAAAGGAAATAATGTATGCGCATGCGTGCACTCGGTCGTGTCAGACTCTGCAATCCCATGATCTGAGCCTACCAGGCTCCTCTATCCATGGAATTTTCCAGGCAGGAATACTGGAGTGGGTCGCCATTTCCTTCTCCAGGGGATCTTCGCAACCCAGGGTTCGAACCTGCATCTCTTGCATCTCCATCATTGGCAGGCGGATTCTTTACTGGCTGAGCCGCCAGGAAAGCCCAAGTTGAAGTAATGTATCTGTATTATTTACTTCAAGTCAACTACAATAAGCAACCCAAAAATATTTAATAAATGTAAAAACACCATGAAGACTGTCAAATTTTAAAAATGCAGAATACAACTCTACATCAAATATGATCCCAATACTGGGGAAAATACATATATGTGGAGAAAGAGAGAAAAAGTACACAGGGGTATTTACAATAATAAAAAACACTAACAGCTCTCTTTTATCCTATGCTAGGCAATGTCCTAAGTGAGGATACAGCTATTAATTTTCTTTATGTTTTATTCTTTATTCAATTTTTCCGTTGTGAGTACAAATCACTGTGGTGGGTTAGAGCCCATGTTGGCCCCTCCGCCCAACAAGAAGCAGGGTTCCATGCTCCTCCCCTTGAGGCGGGCGGACTCTGTGGCCAAGGAAGTGACTCTGCCGGGCCTTCAGAGACTGCAGTCTCCACTTCCTGTCTCTTAGACTGTTTGCCTTGAAAGTTGCCGACGTGCTGTGAGGGGGTCCAATGGAGAGGGTCCAGGCCCCCGATCCACACTGCTGGCTGAGCTCTGCTGACAGCTCCACTCACCAGCTAGGAGTGGGCCATCTCAAGTGACCCCCCAGCCCAGCTCAGGTGCCCCTGACACACCTGGAATCAGCCAAGACATCCCCATGCAGCCTCATCAAACTGCAGATTCATGAGCAAAATCTTCGTGAAGTCATTGAGACTTAAGGTAGCTTGTAATGCAGCCAACAGCCAGAAAATTTTATATAGTTAGGATAAATAAATAGCATGAAAATTAAAAAACGTAAATATAACCCTTTCCAATATATTCATTCAATGGAACCTAAAAAACTCACAATCACTGCTTCAATACTGAGTCCTAGGAACTGACAGACTTGGTCTCCGTCAGGGCGGCCCCTCACCAAGGCAGCAGCGCCCTCTAGTGCTAAGAAAGACCAACTGCAGTCTTTGTGCAGGATCAAAATGCGAAAAGGAAAAAAACAAACAAAAGATCTATCTTCATCAGTTCTATAATACTGTCCAAGAGGGCAATGGGAGAATACCTCCGTGTCTCCCTTACTGGCCTGTGAATTTTCAGCTTCAACACAGTAATCATGACTGCCACTAGGAAGAGCGGCACAGCAAATTCATCAAACCAAAAGGATCACCCCTCTTTAAAACAAGTGGCCCAGGCACTTAACACAAACGTGAAAGACGGCCATGATGACCTGCCCACCAGCTGAGCTCCAGGGGGACAACAGGGGGTGGCAGCGACTGAGATATAAAACTGAAGGGTCCGTGCCCTGACCACCCCAGTGGAGTGGAATTGCTCTTCTGTGCTTTGGGACTATTTGGGAATCTGGACTCAGCACTTTCAGGTCTCACTTCCCTTCCTCCAAAATTTTCTGTGAAATCTCCCCCAATTTCAATGTTGGTAGCCAATTCCAAATGAAAGAAGAACATACTGTGTAGGTCAAACCAAACACAGCTGGGCTGAATTCAGCCCATAGACTCGGAGTAGCTCTGCTTCAGTGGGGAGTAATCGAGCAGGGTCTGGGTAGAAGGGAAAGCAGAGAAGAAAGCAAGGCGACACTCTGTCTTCCTGCTCTTCACCCTTTCCATGCCCTTTTCTATTTGCCATTGACGAGCTAAGACATATATTCCCACTCCCCGGTCTGGCCGATCTCCCTTGGTACGCTCAGACACAGAAGCACCAGTACACGCACGCCTTCCCTGGCCCCAGCGTGCGGCAGCTCCTAAGCGCACCGCCTGTGACTCGGCCATCTTTCCTACTCCAGCCCAGCACACTGTCTGGCACATAATGGCCACTCAAAACATACGTGAAGGAATGAAATGGTAACTTCTACGTTCCCAGGAAATCCTACAGGACTGGCTACATATCCTTTAGCTCAGATAAAAAATATAATCTGAACAGAATCTTCTCTGATTTCCTCAAACACTAGAAAAGGGAAAAGAAGCTTTAGAACCCCAACTGTTACCTCCTCCTCCATTCCCAATGAAGAATGATCTGAGACAGTTCATGATGTAAGTAACAGTCCTGTTTAATTTGGGGGTTTATATATAAACACCGGAACTAAAGAAATTAAGAAAGGACTTACGAGAATTTTTGGAGTGGTTCCAGGCCGTGTCCAGGGAATTCATTGAGAATTTCCATGGCGGTAACACAACCCACAGTTGGTATTCCTTCTGTATAATCACTTCCAAGCAAATAGGCCAAATTTATTAATTTGTTCCGGTCCAATCCTGTTAAAGTAAAAATTATTACATATTTTTACATCTTTTGTTTTATACACATTTATTACATAAGATTTATAACTATTTTCTTATAACGATAATATACTTGTGTGTATATCCTCATCCAATGTCCAAAGATATCTGTTTCATTATCTGAAATAGGATTCTTTCTTGTAAATGACATTGCGTTAGGATTTTTAAAGTTTCATCCATCCTCACAGTTTTCAATGTCCCATAACCTGTGACCCCCAAATGCAGCTCTCTCCCCAAGACCTCTTCTCTGAACCACAGCCACATATAATCAAGGGTTCATCAGGATGTCACATGGGCGTCTCAGAAACAACACAGTCAGGCCCAGATTTTCACTGTTCCCCTACCTGCTCCCTACCATTCCGCCTCCTCATTCAAGGCAAGTCCACTCTATATGCATGAATTCTGGGGAGACAAAATTCAACCCGAAACCACCTCCATGCTTCTTTAGAACACACCAAGCAGGCTTCTTTCTGCCTCAGGGCCTTTGCACATGCCAGCCCCTCTGTCTGACATGCTCACCCCAAGGTACCTGTAGCTCCTGCTTCCTCTCTCCTTTAGCTCCAGCCACAAAGGTACGATTAGTAAAGCCTTGTTTGACCACAAAGGACACATACTTCCTGTGACTGAAGGACACTCTTGCCTCTCTTTGGTGGCTTTATTTTTCTATTTGGCTCACACCGCTGTCAAATTATGATTTATGTGTTTTTTTATCATCTGTGTCTCCTGCTGGACTGTTTTATTCTCTGCTGTTTCCCCACTTCCCAATGCCAAGAACAACAACTGGCATATAGGAATCACTCAGTGTGTATTTGCTGAAGGAATGGGACGATGAGGGATCACTGCCAGAAATAATACAGGACCCTGAGGCTCATGGTTCCCGCGGGAGTGACTCACACCTGCCTCCCCTCTCTGCCACCTCCGTTTACTCTGGAGAGTGCGGGGGACTAATCGAGTGTAACCAGGTCTGATGACTGAAACTGCAGAAAACATCTGAACATGACAAGGGCTTTAATTTCTTCATTCTGAATTTACAATCCTATTCTGGACTTCCCTGGTAGTATGGTGGGTAAGAACCTGTCTGCCAATGCAGGGGACATGGGTTTGGTCCCTGGTCTGGGAAGATCCCACATGCTGCACAGCACCAAGACCAGGAGCCACAACGACGGAAGCCCGCGTGCCTAGAGCCTGTGCTCTGCAGCAAGAGACGCGACCGCAGTGAGAAGCCCACGCACCACAGGGAAAAGCGGCCCCCAGGCGCCTTAGCTAGAGAAAGCCTGCACTGAGCTTCCCGCAAAGACCCCGTGCAACTAAAAGAAAGCAACAAAACCCTATTCTCCAGAAGCAAAAGACCATCATACGAAAACATGTATGTGAAAGGGTTAGCCACTTACTCGTGTCCAACCCTTTGCAACTCCATGGACTGTAGCCCTCCGGGTTCCTCTGCTCATGGCATACTCCAGGCAAGAACACTGGAGTGGATTGCCGTTTCCCTCTCCAGGGGATCTTTCCGACCCAGGGATTCAATCTGGTCTCCCCCTACCATTTCTATCAATACACCAACTAGTCCCTTGGAAAGAAAGAATTCATAATATAAATTCCTAAGGTAAATTTCAAAAAGCAATCATACTCTGAAGTCTTACCTAATTGGTTGTGAAAGTCCACATACTGGTAATATTCCACAAACTTGTTTTTATTGAAGAAGTTTTTGTAGACGTGCCGTGCCCCAAATAGCCAAATATCACTGTCGTCGGTGATGGTTCCGGAAGTCTGGTCGGTCAGATCCAGGATGGCGCACTGAGCCTCTGCTTCCATGGGAGCCTCGATGTAGGGGATGCCGAAGAGGCGGAGCAGTTCCTGAAGAGTGAGACACTCCATGAGCCCTGCTGAGGAGCGGGACCTGTCCTCCCCCCGGAAGTGGAAGCCGTCACCCGGAAGTGGAGGCCGTCACCCCGAAAGTGGGGGCCGTGCCCCGGAAGTGGGGGCCGTGCCTAAACGTGTCATTCAGTGCACGTTCCCTCGGGGGGTCTTACTCAGTAGCTATTCAGTAGAGACACGGCAGGTATTGTTCAAGGAAGCCCCGGCTATACACCCACCTGGCTTTCCAAGAACATCTGCCCCGTCACAGTAGCGGCCACCCGCTCTTGCTGCTGTTTTTGAGCTTTCAGTGAATTCTGCTGGGTTAAGAGGTTGCTCTCCAGAGCTTCCAGCTCGTCCTGTAAAATAATTTCATTTGTAGACAATTACACTAATAACCCAGTTAAGTTCACTGGTTCTAAAAAGTCTGCATTTAGTCTGACTAAAGTTACCAATAAGCGTTTCTCCTTACGAAGCTTTCCACTTGGATTTCTGAGCAAGTCTGTAAAACCTTTAGCGTTCCCTCACTACCTCACACAAGGAACGGACACTATCCCAGCCGGCAACCTAGCGAGAAAGACGCCGTCAGGAGGAGCAAGAAGATGCGTATGAGCAGCTAGTAAGGATTCAACCCACAACTCCTGGGAAACCCGAACGCTACTTAACTTGGCTTCCTTAGCAATGAGTAAAAGCGCGACGTCACGTTATTACCAGATCGATGTCTTGCCACTCGTGGAGCGAATCCTCTGCATTTTTCTCAGTCTCTTCGCGTCTCTCAATAGCCATGGCCTCACTCTCAGAAATCTCTCTTGGGAGGCCCTCGGAGTCACTGGTGGCTTCTTCCTTCTCACTTCTTGTCGGTTCCTCCTCACCTTGTCCAGAGGGAGGTCTGGAAGCTTCCTGTAACTCGGCTGGAAGTTCATCACTGCTATTTATACTCTGCACTTCAATGAAACTTCCTGTATCAAAATAATGAGGTCATTTTGTCTACAAGTGAAATATTAAAGTTATCCAGAGTGCATCATGAGAAACGCCGGACTGGAAGAAACACAAGCTGGAATCAAGATTGCCAGGAGAAATATCAATAACCTCAGATATGCAGATGACACCACCCTTATGGCAGAAAGTGAAGAGGAGCTAAAAAGCCTCTTGATGAAAGTGAAAGAGCACAGCGAAAAAGTTGGCTTAAAGCTCAACATTCAGAAAACGAAGATCATGGCATCTGGTCCCATCATTTCATGGGAAATAGATGGGGAAACAGTGAAAAAAGTGTCAGACTATTTTTGGGGGCTCCAAAATCACTGCAGATGGTGATTTCAGCCATGAAACTAAAAGACGCTTACTCCTTGGAAGAAAAGTTATGACCAACCTAGATAGTATATTCTAAAGCAGAGACATTACTTTGCCTACTAAAGTCCGTCTAATCGAGTCTATGGTTTTTCCTGTGGTCATGTATGGATGTGAGAGTTGGACTGTGAAGAAGGCTGAGTGCCGAAGAATTGATGCTTTTGAACTGTGGTGTTGGAGAAGACTCTTGAGAGTCCCTTGGACTCAAGGAGATCCAACCAGTCCATTCTGAAGGAGATCAACCCTGGGATTTCTTTGGAAGGAGTGATGCTAAAGCTGAAACTCCAGTACTTTGGCCACCTCATGAGAAGAGCTGACTCATTGGAAAAGACTCTGATGCTGGGAGGGATTGGGGGCAGGAGGAGAAGGGGACGACAGAGGATGAGATGGCTGGATGGCATCACTGACTCGATGGACGTGAGTTTGAGTGAACTCCGGGAGTTGGTGATGAACAGGGAGGCCTGGTGTGCTAAGATACACGGGGTCGCAAAGAGTCGGATACGACTGAGCGACTGAACTGAACTGAACTGATCCTGAAATCAAGAGCTTTCTAAAAGAATCTTGAAAAGTGTTTTACCCTAAAAAGGAAAGACCTAAAAGTAACAGAAAACACATAACCATAGTATATTATTATTAAATAGATTTAGTAATAAGTGTCTATAACTTCAAAATAAGCCTCTTCAGCTAGACATACTGGCACTGTCTTTGAAATTAGGAACTGAGCTTTCAATACTTACACATCTGCTTTATACAAAAATGTTCTCTAACTTACATTGTCTTAAAATTAAAAAAGAACTATCAGGGTATGTACACAATTATGGAGGTTGTTGAAAATGTTTTTATGCTGTTTTACTATGAACACAGCAAAGAAAAAAGCTGTGACTTAGAAAAAGAGCCCTGGAGAAAGATGGGAGAAACAGCTCTTTGTCTTCCACGTCCCTTCCCTCCTCTCTCAATATTTCTTCTTCTCTTTAAAAAGTATCTACGGATTAATTCCCTTCCTCCACTTTAGGTGGAGGAGGCTGGGTCTGAGGACATACTCAAGACAGAGGGCTTGGGGCTCAGGGCTGGGGGCTGGGGCCAAGGAGACAGCCCTCCTCCAAGGAGGCGGCCAGGGAGACCAGGAGGTGGTTACAGAGAATGACTCAATATGTAAATACACTGAAGACAGTGGAAGGTCCTTCACTGTCAGCCAGGGAAGTTACAAAGAGGTCAGAGCGTGGAGTGAGAGCTGTGACACTGGAGAGGAAGTACAGACATGAGTGTGAGTTCAAAGGTGTTTGCACGGCCCCATGAACAGGTGCAGGGGTTGGGATTCCAGCCCCATCTGATGGCCCCAGAGCTGGAGCTTCCTGGTCTACACTGCACCAGTCTCCACCCTCTGGTCACCTCTGCAGGGGAGCGGAACCAAGAAGACGGAGTGTCTCCCACTCAGTCTCAGCTGGGAACAGTGTGGTCACTCAACTTTTTGGTCATTCTGCACGTCTGCAGATGACTACAAAGACACCACTGTGAGGACAGATTCTGAGCTAAGAAATAAATTTCAGTGAGTAGGCAATTTCACAAATATGAAATCTGTGAAAAATGAGGTTTGACTGTACATAAATGTGTATAGATATATAATATACATGTGTACATATTAAAAAGCATAGACATTACTTTGTCAACAAAGGTCCATCTAGTCAAGGCTATGGTTTCTCCTGGTCTACACTGCACCAGTCTCTACCCTCTGGTCACCTCTGCAGGGGAGTGGAGTCACGTACGGATGTGAGAGTTGGACTATAAAGAAAGCTGAGTGCCGAAGAATTGATGCTTTGGAACTGTAGTGTTGGCGAAGACTCTTGAGAGTCCCTTGGACTGCAAGGAGATCCAACCAGTCCATCCTAAAGGAGATCAGTCCTGGGTATTCATTGGAAGGACTGATGTTGAAACTGAAACTCCAGTACTTTGGCCACCTGATGCGAAGAGCTGACTCATTTGAAAAGACCCTGATGCTGGGAAAGATTGAGGGCAGGAAGAGAAGGGGACGACAGAGGATGAGATAGTTGGATGGCATCACCAACTCAATGGACATGGGTTTGGGTGGACTCTGGGAGTTGGTGATAGACAGGGAGGCCTGGTGAGCTGTGGTTCATGGGGTCACAAAGAGTCGGACACGACTGAGCAACTTAACTGAACTGAACATATAGAGAGAGAGAGAGATAGATACGGAAAAACCAATGTGGTAAAATGCCAGTAATGAGGTTCTAGGTGAGGGAAATAGGTTTTGAAGTATTTTTTTCAACATTTTAAACTTTCTAATTATTTCAAAACAAAAAACTAAAAAATTAAAAGGGAAACTCACCTTTACCTTCTCCAACTAGGGCACTTCCTCCCTAATTTAAATAAAACAAAAAGAGTAGCCACCAGGAAAGGTCAAGATCGCATTATGAGCTATGTGTCCCTCGCAAAGCCACTTGACCTTTCTGGGTCTCTAGTTCATCAGCTGAACAACGTGGACCTGGACTATGCTCAGGTGTGAAATCCTGCTTTTCTTTATCTCTTAGGAAAGCACAAGCACCTACCGTCGGATTCACTGTCTTCGGAGTCTACTTCCGTTGGTTCCGTGGACTCTGGCACCAAAATCAAACCCTGGCCTGCAGATTCAACGGACTCGTGTTCTTGGATGGTTTTCAAGAAATTCTCATGCTCTGGGGCACTAATAGGTGCCTCATTTCCTAAGTCACTTACTGTGTCTATAGCGACACTCAGGATGTTACTCGATTCTTGCAAACTGGTGGTGCCAACGATGTCAGGGGCAGGATTTTTTTCAGATTCTGCTTCGTCATCACTTGATAGAACAGAGGTGTCATGCTTACTCTCGGATGGAAGAGCCTGCTGTGGCTTGGACACTCTGGTGTATGTCCCACTCCTTGACCCAGAACTTGGACTTGCCGGAGGTGTTGGTATCTGCTCTGGTCCCCCCGGGAGCCCAGGCACATCCCTGTGTGGCACCAGATCTTTTCCATCCTGAGCTGTAGACTCAGCGCTGGTCTGAAAGGGTTCCTTCAACGCGTGCATAGATGGCGTCTGTTCTTTTGGAAAGCTAGACTCACTGCCTTGACAAAAGACAGTCTGCAGTAAAGGAGCTGAGTCTGTCTGCTCTTTTTCATCACTGGTCTTGGTCACATGCTCCTCTGTGAGGGTCACACTGGCAGCACGAGGCGCTGCCGTCAACAGCTCTTGGTCTCCATCTCTCACTTCAGGTTCTTCCACAGCTTCCTCATCAGAACTGCTCACCAGCGGTCTTGGTTTTCTCCTGCCCGCCCCCTCTGTCTGCACACCGGCATGCACTTTCAGATCTTCATCGTCGTCATCGAGAGCTCTCTGAATGGCCAAGAGGGTCAGCGGGGACACAGAACCCTCAGAGGCGGGAGCTGGTGGGCTCTTCACATCGCACGGCCTGCGATGCTTGCCCTCCAGCTCATCTTCTGAGCTACTGCCCAGCAGAGCAGCCTGCATGGCCAGCAAGGTTCTGGGGGAGGGAGGGGAGGTGTCGGGTTCTTTCTTTGGCTTCAGTTTTTCACACGGAGGTGACTTCGTGTCTAAAGCCCCACTATGCTTTTCGCTGCAAGAAGGAAGGGACTCTGAATCCGCTTCTGTGACTTTCTTAACTTGAACACCTTGAGAAAAATTAAAACAGGGTCACTAGGTAGTTCTACAGGGTGACAGCATGCTTCTAGTTAGATAAGTAAGAATATACTTGTTCTCATGAAGTTATAAATTCTCATTTAACCAGCAACTAGGAATTAATTAATCTTAAAGTGGGTTGGTACAGTACTAGTTAATACATTAATGGTTGTATAGATCATCACATTAATAATAATTACACTTAATAAATTAAGTAGGGCTTCATTCATGTTATCTGCAGGTGGGAGTTTACAGAATTCAGAGACACGACATACTTTTGGGTTTTAACCATCAAGTAAGTGATGGTATGTGGTACCTTTTATCAAGATGTAGTGGGACGTGTCCTCGGAGACCACTCTCCTGGACTCCACCTCCTTCAGAAAGCCTCCTTCATCTTCATACTGCCTTTGGATTTTCCCTGAATGTTGTTGATTCATTTCCTTCTCGACGTTTTCTATGTGTTGGTTTAGATAGTTTTTTTTAAGCAAGCCTTTTAGCTGGTACTGTGAAAAGTCATTAGACTCCTAAAACAAAAAAAACAAACAGAATGGTTTCATATATTAAATACAGATAATATTCCCATATTTCCACCCTTTTCCCCAAAGGAGATAACTGATTTTTTCCATTGGTGGTATTTTTACATTAGAAAAGTAAAATGTGAGTAGTAGGGGAAAGCCATAATTGCCTTGTTAAAGAGTAATCTTTCAAACAAAAAGAACTGGGCAAAAGAAAAGAAATCATGAATCCTGTTTATGATTCAATTATTTACTCAAAAAAGATTTACCGAACATGGGATGCACACCAGGGAGTCTGAAATGTTGACTGTGGCTTAACAGTTTTTTAGAATGCAAGTCAAGTGCTGGTCCCTGGTCCACAAAAGACACACGATAAATCACTGTAGTCAGTTATTAATAATACTTAACATTTACAGCACATCTCCTGAGTAAGGCATTCTTCTAAGTGTTTTTACATACACTATCCCATTTTATACTCAACCACCAAGGAGACAGAAGTCATTACCTCCATTCTACAAATGAAGAACCTGAGGCTTAAACAGTTTAAGTAACCTCCCTAGAACCGTGTGGTTAGTTACATGGTAGATTTGGGTCAAAACCAGGTTGCTAAGCCTTATACTAAATTATTACCAAATTATTATGATTACTCATATTCTCACCAACATTACTATTATCAATATTGCATTTGCCTAATGTACAGACAATGCAAAGGTCCAACCTGTATGACTCAGAACTTCCCTCAGCTACCAGCATGATAGATCCAATGGGCTGTGCACCATTCTACCCTGGCCAACCCAGCCCAGAGGCTCTGCATTGGCAGAAAGAGAAGAAATGGAGCAAGGCATTGGGACTGCCTCTTTTTCTCCCATCTGTTCCACTGTTGTTTACATAATCCAAATTCTATTTCCTCAAAGACAAGCCAGAGGTCCTTTCACACTCAAGAAATAGAACGCTTGACTGAGGGCTTCAGAAGGCTTCCCTGGTGGCTCAGGATTCAAGAATCTACCTGCCAATGCAGGAGAGACTGGTTCAATCCCTGGTCCAGGAAGATCCCACAGCCTGTGGAACAACTAAGCCGGTGTGCCACAGCTACTGAGCCCGCGCTCTAGCGCCCAAGAGCTGCAACTACCAAGCCTGCTCGCCCTAGAGCCCATGATCCCAACAGGAGAAGCCACAGCATTGAGAAGCCCATGCACCACAACGAAGAGTAGTTCTCCACGCCCCACAGCCAGAGAAACGCCCGTGCAAAGCAACAAGACCCAGTGCAGCCAAAAATAAATAAATACAAATTATTTTTTAAAACGCTTGGTTGATAAACTGAGCACAGATTCGCCCCTCCCCAGAGGTGAAAATAAATCTACTTCTGTCCTTTGTACATCATTTCTGTACACCTTGGCATTTTCCTACATTCATGTGCTTCATAGAAAAGCAGAAAGGAATGATGGGAAAAGAAATAGCTCCTGCCTTTTTCATATTTTTTTTATCAATCAAAGAAAAGTTCAAAAGTCTATAGGAAAAAAAAAAGCCCCACATCCATTCATTAGCAATATTACAAAATTTATAGGTAAAGTTAATGGAGAACAATGTTAGAAAGAACAGGTGGTAGCAGTAGGAAGGAAAACAAGACTCATTCACCAGCTAAACACAGTAATGATGGTACAGTGAGACCAGGGAACATACTCAACAGAACCTGATTCTACGCACTGCCCCACCTCCCATTTCTGCAGCTGCGAAGCCACCATCAGAGGCTCCAAACTGAGCAATTTACCACTGAATTCCCTGTTACCACCATCCAGAAAGAGGAAGAGGGAAGACAGGAGATCCGACTACACTTCTAGCCTTCAGGGAACAGATACCTGGAATTTCAAGTTAGAACAAACTTCTCCACTGTGATTAGGTTCTCTATTACTGCGAATAGTCTACAATGTATATGATGGATTAAAATAACTTTCATGAACTAACTTAAGGACTGAACTACTGAGTACCTACTATGTGAAAAATACTGAGCTAAGCACTGAAAATACAGAAGTGCACAAGGTAGGCACAGCTGGGTGCTAAAAATCTAAAGAGACACCACAGGGAGCTGTGAGAACACAGAGCAGGAGATAAGACTTGGTCTTGGTGGAAAGTCAAGAGGTCTTCTGTGAGTAAGCATCTGTAAGCTCCAACTTATACAAAATGATGTTGCATAAGATCTCAGAAATATACAAAGGCTGTTTACTGAAAACAACAGATCGTGTAAGTAATGTTTATCAAGATTCTCTTATTTTAACAAAAAATTTTGCTGGCACTCTTAACTTTACACATTAACATGCTATTGTATATTTCACCTCTGGCATCACTTCAAATAATGTTCTTCTCCGCTTAGTAAATTCCTTCATATCAGTCAAGATTTCATGCTTTACTTCAAGGGGCAGGCTGTTGAAATCTTCAGACTCAATGTCAACTGCATGAGGATTGTGAAAGAACTCTTCCTGTAAAGAGCGAAACGTAACACCATGACATTTACATTTTATACACTTAACTCTACACACCATGCCAGACTTTGTGTGTGTGTGTGCTTGTATACAGAGTTCTACGTAACTACAGTAGGCTAAACACAGTTATACATATCTGCAACAGGCATTAAAGTGAACAGACAGGTACATGAACCATGAACTTCCAGATGTTCAAGCTGGATTTAGAAAAGGCGGAGGAATCAGAGATGAAATTGCCGGTATCTGTTGGATTATAGAAGCAGCAAGAGAATTCCAGAAAGATATCTACTTTTGCTTCATTGATGCTAAAGCCTTTGACTGTGTGGATAACAAGGAACTGTGGAAAATTCTTAAAGAGATGGGAGTATCAGACCACCATACCTGCCTCCTGAGAAACCTGTATACAGGTCAAGAAGTATCAGTTAGAACCCTACGTGGAACAACACACTGGTTCAAAATTGGGAAAGGAGTATGTCAAGGCTGTATATTGTCATCCTGTTTATTTAACTTATATGAAGAGTACATCATGCAAAATGCCAGGGTGGATGAAGCACAAGCTGGAATCAAGATTGCCGGGAGAAATATCAATAACCTCAGATATGCAGATGATACTACCCTTAAGGCAAAAAGCGAAGAGGAAGTAAAGAGCCTCTTGATGAAGCTGAAAGAGTGAAAAACCTGGCTTTAAACTCAACATTCAAAAAACTAAGATCATGGCATCTGGTCCCATCACTTCATGGCAAATAGATGGAGAAACAATGAAAACAATGAGAGCCCATTTTCTTGGGCTCCAAAATCACTGTAGATGGTGACTGCAGCCAAGAAATTAAAAGACGCTTGCTCCTTGGAAGAAAAGCTATGACAAACCTAGATAGCATATTCAAAAGCAGAGATATTACTTTGCCAACAAAGGTCCACCTAGTCAAAGCTATGGTTTTTCCAGTAGTCATGTATGGATCTGACAGTTGGGCCATAAAGAAGGCTGAGTGCCAAGAATTGATGCTTTTGAACTGTAGTGTTGGAGAAGACTCTTGAGAGTCACTTGGACTGCAAGGAGATCCGACCAGTCCATCCTAAAGGAAATCAATCCAAAATATCCACTGGAGGGATTGATGCTGAGGCTGAAGCTCCAATACTTTGGCCATCTGATGCAAAGAACTGACTCAATGGAAAAGACCCTAATGCTGGGAAACACTAAAGGTAGGCGAAGAAGGGGACATAGAGGATGAGGTGGTTGGATGGCATCACCGACTCAATGGACATGAGTATGAGCAAGCTCTGGGAGACAGTGATGGACAGGGAGGCCTGGTGTGCTGCAGTCCATGGGGTCACAAAGAGTTGGACAGGACTGAGTGAATGAACAACAATATTAATTAATTTAAAAAAAAAAAAAACAAGAAATACTTACTAGGCATCTCTAATATACAATGTACTGTTTCAGGTGTTAAAGTACTTTAGAGATCATGCCAGATAAACTTCTATTCTCAGGGGAAGAAGAAGACACATGATAAACAAATAAATGAACAAGATAAATGATGAGAAAACAAAGCAAGTTAATCTGATTGAGTTGATTAGAAGAAAAGAAAGAGAAAAAAATATTTGATAAATAGGAAAGACTCCACAAAAATCAATGACCTGTATTCGCCTGACACTATCACAACAATGTTAATCGGCTCTACCACAGTAAAAATAATAATAATAATGACCTGTGAGCAGAGACATGAAAGACTCCAGAAATCTGCTCAGGGAAGAGCATCTGAGGCTGAAGGGACAACAAGTACAAAGGCCCTGAGGCAGAGATGAGCCTTATGAATTTAAATAATACTTATAATTGCTTTACTTAGATACATTTTGTTTTGCTTTTAACCTAGTGGCTCACCTGGTAAAGAATCTGCCTGCAATTCTTTACCTGGGTTTGATCCCTAGGTTGGGAAGACACCCTGAAGAAGGAAATGACAACCCACTCCAGTATTCTTGCCTAGAGAATTCTAGGACAAGAGGACAGAGAAGCCAGGCAGGGTACAGTCCATGGGGTCACAAACAGTCGGACACAAGGGTGCAACTTTCCCTTTCTAAAACCAAAAGTGAAATTAACTGTGAGAAATTTTCAGACATGCAAAAGTGTAAAACTTTTCTACATTTAACTTGATTACTGAAACTACTTTAAAACTCTTCATTAGTTCAGTTCAGTTCAGTCGCTCAGTCGTGTCCGACTCTTTGCGACCCCATGAATCGCAGCACACCAGGCCTCCCTGTTCATCACCAACTCCCAGAGTTCACTCAGACTCATGTCCATCGAGTCAGTGATGCCATCCAGCCATCTCATCCTCTGTCGTCCCCTTCTCCTCCTGCCCCCAATCCCTCCCAGCATCAGAGTCTTTTCCAATGAGTCAACTCTTCGCATGAGGTGGCCAAAGTACTGGAGTTTCAGCCTCAGCATCATTCATTCCAAAGAAATCCCAGGGCTGATCTCCTTCAGAATGGACTGGTTGGATCTCCTTGCAGTCCAAGGGATTCTCAAGAGTCTTCTCCAACACCACAGTTCAAAAGCATCAATTCTTCAGTGCTCAGCCTTCTTCACAGTCCAACTCTCACATCCATACACGATCACAGGAAAAACCATAGCCTTGACTAGACGGACCTTAGTCGGCAAAGTAATGTCTCTGCTTTTGAATATGCTATCTAGGTTGGTCATAACTTTTCTTCCAAGGAGTAAGCATCTTTTCATTTCATGGCTGCAGTCACCATGTACAGTGATTTTGGAGACCCCAAAAATAAAGTCTGACACTTTTTTCACTGTTTCCCCATCTATTTCCCATGAAGTGACGGGACCAGATGCCATGATCTTCGTTTTCTGAATGTTGAGCTTTAAGCCAACTTTTTCGCTCTCCTCTTTCACTTTCATCAAGAGGCTTTTTAGCTCCTCTTCACTTTCTGCCATAAGGGTGGTGTCATCTGCATATCTGAGGTTATTGAGATTTCTCCTGGCAATCTTGATTTCAGCTTGTGTTTCTTCCAGTCCAGCGTTTCTCATGATGTACTCTGCATAGAAGGTAAATAAGCAGGGTGACGATATACAGCCTTGACGTACTCCTTTTCCTATTTGGAACCAGTCTGTTGTTCCATGTCCAGTTCTAACTGTTGCTTCCTGACCTGCATACAGATTTCTCAAGAGGCAGGTCAGATGGTCTGGTATTCCCATCTCTCTCAGAATTTTCCACAGTTTATTGTGATCCACACAGCCAAAGGCTTTGGCATAGTCAATAAAGCAGAAATAGATGTTTTTCTGGAACTCTCTTGCTTTTTCCATGATCCAGCGGATGTTGGCAATTTGATCTCTGGTTCCTATGCCTTTTCCTAAACCAGCTCGAACATCAGGAAGTTCACGGTTCACGTATTGCTGAAGCCTGGCTTGGAGAATTTTGAGCATTACTTTACTAGCATGTGAGATGAGTGCAATTGTGCAGTAGTTTGAGCATTCTTTGGCATTGCCTTTCTTTGGAATTGGAATGAAAACTGACCTTTTCCAGGCCTGTGGCCACTGCTGAGTTTTCCATGTTTGCTGGCATATTGAGTGCAGCACTTTCACAGCATCATCTTTCAGGATTTGAAAGAGCTCCACTGGAATTCCATCACCTCCACTAGCTTTGTTCATAGTGATGCTTTCTAAGGCCCACTTGACTTCACATTCCAGGGTGTCTGGCTCTAGATTAGTGATCACACCATCATGATTATCTGGGTCGTGAAGATCTTTTTTGTACAGTTCTTCTGTGTACTCTTGCCACCTCTTCTTAGTATCTTCTGCTTCTGTTAGGTCCAGACCATTTCTGTCCTTTATGGATCCCTTCTTTGCATGAAATGTTCCCTTGGTATCTCTAATTTTCTTGAAGAGATCTCTAGTCTTTCCCATTCTGTTCTTTTCCTCTATTTCTTTGCATTGATCACTGAAGAAGACTTTCTTATCTCTTCTTGCTATTCTTTGGAACTCTGCATTCAGATGCTTATATCTTTCCTTTTCTCCTTTGCTTTTTGCTTCTCTTCTTTTCGCAGCTATTTGTAAGGCCTCCTCAGACAGCCATTTTGCTTTTTTGCATTTCTTTTCCATGGGGATGGTCTTGATCCCTGTCTCCTGTACAGTGTCACGAACCTCATTCCATAGTTCATCAGGCACTCTATCTTCATTAGTAAAGGAGACAAAATAATACAGTTTGCTTTCTTGTATGTATGTGTGCTCTGTGTTTGTAGACCAGCAAGCACTTAAAACAGGCCAGTCATTTTACTCAGAGCTTCCAGTGTTCTTCCTCAAGAATGATCTCATCACTCCTACAGGGAGGGCATCAAAGTTTTTTTTTTAAAAAAAAGCACCATGGAGAAGCTAAGTTGCATCTAAGATCTCAAAACTAGTTAGTAATGGGGCCCAGACTTAACTGCAGATCTCTCTGCCCACAGGGTCCCTGGTCTTCACCAAGTCTGTGCTCTCTTGCTATGTTAATAAGGCAGTATCTTCATGAGCTGAAGAACCTTGCAATTTTAGCTCAAAAGTCTTCTAACAGACATACTAAAATATTATTATAAACAGACAAGGGAATCAAAGAATGTTACCTGCTTTTCTGAGAAACTTGCAGGAAATTTCAAAAACATGTATCCACAGCACAAGTTCAATTTGTAAGCATGCTATTCATTAGATGATAGAACATGTCCACAGGTTCTCTGACTCTCTTTTCTGGATGAATTCCCCTCCCATCCAGTAGGTGCTGACCCTACTCGGCAGCCAGTGAACTGCACGCTGTGGACAGGAGGCTGTGCATCCCCCAAGGCCATCAGAAAGGGCAGCACGGGCCAAGCAGTCACTTCTTCCTGGGCTCCTGCCCTGGGAACCCAGCGCCGCTGTGCCTGAGCTCAGGACATGCTGGGAGCCAGCGTGAGGAATTCCACCCGTGACAAGGTCATGCGGCAGAGCTCTGATGGCAAGGCTAATCAGACCTCAGGTTTTCCCCCTGGAATTTCCTGAGCATCCACCCCCCAAAAATAAGAATCTACCTGCTTTTCCACTCTTCTGATATTCTCTGGAAAAAGTCAACTCAGGGCTTTAGTCTTCTGCATTTGAAAGGGATGTTTCAGTTAAACCCCCTCTGATAGCTCTCTAGCTTGCCTAACAGGTTCCCCTGACCTCTTACAGCTTGTGAATTGCTTACAGCCCCCCAACCCGGAAAGGCACAAAGCTTAAAAGCATCTTAAAGATACAGAGCCTTTTCTAAAGAGCGAAAAATCATATTGGTGATGGGTTTTCACTGTTGACTTAATGATTGCCGCCAGGCCTCCATATTCTTTATCTTTTAGGCACCTGGGAGGATGTTAATCAATGTAAACGGGATATGGAAAAAGATATATAGTAGTTTTGATGTTAGCAACACTAGACTTTTGAGTTGATTACTTTTCTTTTGTTATAAATCACTGTACTCCTTTCACTTGTTATAAACTGCTGTGTCTTTGCTATGTAAGAATGTAACTTTAGTGCTTTCTGAGAATGGCACCAGACTTTGGGAAGATCAACACAAATAAGTCTTCTGGTTGACAAACCCTTATCAGAAAAAAGGCTGTAAAATGTTAATTGGCCCTTTTGGCCGGAAGGTGATGTAAATTACCTAAGACTTGTATATACAATTAGGTATGCAGAGAGAAAAGCCTGGTTTTGATAAGAGTCTGGACTGCTAACGCTGCATAACTTTGTGTTACCCATTGATCTCCATGTTTTATCAGAAGTATAAAAAGCCTTCTGAACAATAAAGGATGGACCAGTTTCTCAGACTAGTCTCTCGGCCTAGTTTCTTGGGAATCTGGCTCCCCCCGTGTCTCTCTCTCTCTCTTTTTCTCCCTCTGCCTCCCTCTCCTCTTTACTCTAATTTCAGGCTGAATTCCCATCTGGAGCGGGGCAGCTCACTAAGTCTACTTACTTGCCCTGGCTTTTAAGACCGGCGCGAAAGGGAGCCTAAGAAGGGGCACCCTTAGGTATTCAAGTGGGCGCCGGTGGCCCAGCGTAGACAGTGCAAGCTCCTTGTCTGGAACTTTATTGGCCTTCCCCGTAAGCCAAGTTATTCAGTCTTCTTTCTCCACTTAATTTTCTTACTACACTATTTCTTCCTAATCTAATCTTATATTAATAAATAAATAAGTTTTTTCCTCACCGACTCCGTCCCTGCTTCGAATTTCCTGAATCCACCGGGGCTGGACCCCGGCAAGGACACACAGGCAGGGGTTCTGACGAACTGCCAGCATCAACAGCGGGGCACGCAGGAGAGGAGGCCTGGAGGGACTCCAGTCCCAGCTCCAGCCTGACTGCACCCACACAGGAGACACTCAAGGGAACTGCCCCTTGTGCTCATCAACCCCCAGATCAGCAAAGAAGATGATAATAAAAGACTGCTGTCACAGCACTAAGTTACACAGCAATAGATAACTACAGCCTGTGCACCAACATACATCTTCATTAATGTATATGTACCCATGTACCTTTGAAACATATACACATTTCCAAACACACACACACACAGATATGCAACTATACAGGGTGGGAGGGGCATTAACATACAGCAAAATGCTACTAGAAGTTATTCATGGGTGATATGCTTTCCAATATTTTTATATAAGCATTAACTATTATATTTATTTACTGATTGGTTAAAAAAGAAAGATGGCTTATTTTGGATACCTAGATATGCATAATCCCATGTATGTTTATGAGCATGTGTATATTTTAATAGGCATGCATACATATATATATACACAACAAATAAGGTAGTATCTGTCTTTCTTATCAAGAACATGCATAAGTCCATACTACCCATTAAAATCATTCATTTTCATGTTATTCATTTCAAATACCAATAATAGAATTGTACAGTCAAAAATTATTTAAATACCTGTAATGCCTGTTTCTGACTCATCCTTTCTTGCCATTCTTTTTCATCCTCCTCTTCTGAACTGAAAGTCAAACACACATTTATAATACCTATGATTTAATGACGACTTACAAAAATATTTCTTGAGTGCAAGGCACTGCTAGTTACAGAAGCTACAGTGGTGAATAAGATGGCGAAAACTGCGCCATCTTTGGTCTCACCGTCTGGTAGGGACACCTGTAAGGGAGCGATCTTAAGAAGATCTAACATCTTCCATCACCAGCGCAGAGCAGGTTGCCAAAGGGGCAATTAAGGGTCACCTCACTGCAGAAGCTGTCTGAATTCTCTCGCAATTACACTGCTTGGAGAAAAAAGAAGAAACTAGAAAGTGTTTTAAGCAAGGACATGACAGTATCAGATTTGAGTTTTAACAGGTTCTACACTACAAATCAGAAATTGGGCCTGACAGGAGTTCCTCCAAAAGGATAAGATCAGAGATGGAGACAGAAGTGCAGAAGCCAGGCCAGTAACCTCAAGATACGGTGATGGCAGCAGCGGGGATTCAAGAGCTGTGTGGCCTCACGGGAGCCCTGGGAAAGGAATAGGGATGGTCGGGGGGTACAAACTGGCCCTCCACCTGCACTTCAACCAGAGAAGCCGCTGAGGATTATCAGCCAGCAGGAGGAAGAGCGACCAGAGAGGTCCCCGGAGAGCAGGACCATGTGGGCACGTCAGCCTGAGAACTGCAAAGCAGCCACTGGATTTAACAGGGAGGACATCGTGTGTGTGGACTTCAGTGATGGTGAGAGAGAAAACGCCGGACTGAGAAGCAGGCTGAGATGGTAGGTATCAACAAAGAGTCAGAAAAACTAGAATCCACATCTCCACAAACTCTAAGTGAACAGTGCTAACACAGGCTCCTGAGGATGGAGAAAGGAAACCACCACAAACCACTAAAACACAAAGGGAGTCAATAGAAGACGTAGCCTTTAAAAACCAATAAAAATGTCGAGAATGTGTATTGCAGATGCATTAATCCAACACACCTGATGATTTAAGTAAAACATAAAGGTTTAAATCTGTCTGAATGCAGCAATAACATTTTTAAATAGTTAAAACATTTACCTGTTTTTCTCTCTCTCTTTTAAAGGTGGCAAAGCATAGATGTCATCTCTCTGAACTTGAGTAAGACTGGGAAGGGTTTCCTCCCTGCAAAGTACACAGAGACTTCACCAGAGATGACAGGAGACAGTATTTTGAGAGTCAGTAATGCTCCCCATTGAACACACAAACCCGGCCGAGAAGGGGAAACCCAGGGGGATGGGTTCTGCCCTCGCTGGCCTGCCTGCCTCCAGGAAGAGGGAACCTGGTCTTGGCATGAGGAAGACTGTTAGGAGGGTAAAATGTACAAGCGATGCAACCTAGCAGCTTTTCCTTCTCACTGTCAAAGCTGATTCTCAAAAATCAGAGAACTTTCACAACTTCAATTCACGCGGTCAAATGGACATTCCACTGATTCCTCTCATTAGAGAAAGGAATCACAGAATTCAGTGCAAACATAAAAAATGTTCATCTTTGAAATGAGTGTAATTCTCTGCTTGCCTTTTGCTTTTTAAGGCAGTTTTGATAACCTGTCTTTTCAAAAATGTTTTCAAAAGCTTCTCTGTAGTTGTTTTGGAGTCACTGGTGGCCAAGTCCTTTTTATGCCTTCTCTTAGCCTGTGAGAAGAAAGAATATAGGATTTTATTTTGAGGTATTAGGATGTTAAAAACAATTCTGTGGCTATTTTCCCCATAGAATTTGGTTTGTCTTCTGAGTTTTCAGATTATAGCTGTTTTAGTATTTTCTCCTAATTAGTGTACGAGTGAATAGCTTCAGGTTTTTGTTGTGTAAAGGACAGCCAGAGTTTCCAACTAAGTATTACTTAATGAATTATTATACAATGTATTTGGGAAACCATTGTTTCTTTTAAATGTCCTTTAATGTTCCCAAGAAGCCTAAACTTAATACTATATAATTAAGTAAATGCTTCCCTAAAGGGATTATTACATCAATTAACTAGTCTTTAAAATGCTACTATTAGGTCAAAACCAATTTCTGGTATTAGTTTTTATAAAAACACATTACTTATATGTAACTCTGCCCTTCCATATCCAAAATGATGTCATAAAAAATCCTAAAATGTACAGATATACCTTGTAAGAAATTTCCAAACAGGAAAAAATGAAATAGTCTCTGTGCTTACAGTTGAATACAAGGCAAGACTATCAAAACATTCTTTTTCTTTTTGATATAGTTGCTATACAATACTGTGTAAGTTTAACTGTAGAACACAAGAAGACAATACAAAGGGAAAACTCTTTACCTACTGTTAACTTTAATAGTTTTATTAAAAGTTAAATATTATTGCACCCATGTTATACAATGTTTTCAGAGGTAAATCTCTTTGAAATTATCTGTTCATGATAAACTTTTAAAAGTTGAATTAAATTGGATATATGTCAAAGTAAGTCTTGGTTTCCAAAATTCTAAGAAAATTTTAATATCAGGTCAGTTAAAATATGACCTAAAATTCTAAGAATGCAGAAAGAAAAAAAACTATATATATGTAACTCTTACCAATGTCTGTTTCTTCAACAGTGGCGCATCCCCATCAAACACAAAAATAGGACGAATTCGGAAAAATAAGAGTTTGCAGAGTCGGTGGAACAAAGTGAGAAGATGGGCGTTTTCTATCGAATTCCCGTGGCGATCGCGGACTCCTTTAAGAGCCTGGTTTAACCAGATGCTAATATCTAGAAGAATTGTTCATGGAAAACACTCTGCAAATCCTTACCTCCCCTTACAAATTCCCAATGTCTGGTATTATCAAAACATTCAAACTGAGCACTCATCCCAATTCCCTTGAAAGTGAAAAAGGTTCAGCCCTACTGGAATCTCCCTAAAGTGAGCTCACTTTAGCTGGGCTCCTGTCATCACTGTTGACATCCTGAATTGTAAAAGCTTACACAGGCACATGTCTCCTTTAAAAAGTCTAATTGAAAGCAACTTCTTTAAAAGAAATCAGTGATCTATATGAAATTTTAGTAAATTAATCAACTCTTTTGGAGAATGATTTAGCAATTCATAGCAAAACACTTTAAAATCTACATTCTCTTTTATGTAAGAATTCCACTGCCACACACTTATCCTCAAGAAATCATCACAGACTTATCAGAGTGACTTATAAGGTGGTTTTGTTTATAATAATGAAAATATGAAGAATGGAAGTTTTCCAACTGGTCTTTTTTTAAAATTAGATTATGATATCATGATTTGCTGCAATCCAAGCGACCCTTAAAAATGGAAGCTGAGCACATAAAGCAGTCAGAAAATATTATTAAAGGAAGAAATAAAACAGGTTACAGAAGTATGGAAAGTATAAATCTATTTTGTAACATATGCAGTATGTTAAATATACTCAAAGCTCAGACCTCAAAATACTGACTTGACGCAAAAGATGGTTCAGGGTTTTCCATAGGATGTTACAGAAAAACTGGAACAAACTTTTTGGTCAATGTTAAGAGTAGTTGTCTTCTGCTGTGATTATAGCTGATTGCTTTCTTCTTGGAGTCACCTTCTATTTTTAAACTTCACTAAAGAGTGCTTTTTAACCAACTGTTTTCTATTTGTCCCTAAGAGAGGGACACAGCCTTCTGCTGCATTCCCTGGATCCCTCTGCCCACTCTCCTGGCCCACCATCAGAATGCTCACTTCCACGATGGGGGCTCTCAGGCCCTCTCCTTTCCTCCTGTCTGCAGTGTCCATCCAGGCTACCTCTGACCCGCCCCCCCCGCAACTGCAGCCCCCACAGACCCCCACTCCAGGCATGGACCTCTGACCCAGAGCTCTCCTCACCCCAGAATGGATGACTGAGTTGACATGTCTACCTGCTACTTCACAGTCACTGCATACTTGACACAAGCAAAAACTGAGATTCATAAAAAAAATTAAAATTAAAAAAAAAAAAAAGAGCTCCCTGTCTTTGCACCAGGGTGCTCACGCCCCAGGGGGGATCTTTGCAACCCAGGGATCAAATTCAGGTCTCCTGCATTGCAAACAGATTCTTTACTATCTGAGCCAACAGGGACTACATTAGATGGGGAAGGCCCGTCCAAAGAAGTAACAGAGATCTGAGCAAATGAGAGAAGACAGTGAGGCTGGAGGTACAGGTAACACAAATGCCCTCGACCAGAAATGTGTTCCGTTCAAGGACAACGTGGCAGGTGCAAGGGGAGCAGGGAGAGGACGTGATGTAAGGATGTCACTGAAGGCTCACCCCAGTGGCCAAGTGATGAATGAACTATCAATACAAGGAAACCTGCTTTAAACTAGTTACAATAGGCTGAGTGAAAGCAGAATGCAGTGGTGAGGACAAGATGTCAGCTAAAGGGTCCATCCTGGAAGTACGATTAGGTGTTGGCTTAGCTCTGTATCGTACTGGGTCGATTTCTAATTGGCTTGTTCCGGCTGCTACACCACTGTATTAGGTGGAATAAGTTTCTACCTAACTCATTCAATTTTATGAAGCATTAAGTCACCCAGTCGTGTCAGACCCTTTGCTACCTCATGGACTGTAGCCCACCAGGCTCCTCTGTCCATAGATTTCTCCAGGCAAGAATACTGGAGTGGCTAGCCATTCCCTTCTTCAGGGGATCTTCCCAACAAAGGAACTGAACCTGAGTCTCCAGGACTGCAGGCAGATTCTTTGCGATCTGAGCCACCAGGGAATGGGAAATCTAATTTCAGGTCGGGAGCTCTCAACTCTGCTATCCTTTGGAACTAGACATGAACCTTCTGCAACACAGGCTATTAAACATGCTGTGCTTAGTCGCTCAGTCCTGTCTGACTCTGTGCCACCCCATGGACTGAAGACCACCAGGCTCCTCTGTCCAGGGATTTTCCAGGCAAGAATACTGGAATGTGTTGCCATGCCCTCCTCCAGAGGATCTTCCCAACCCAGGAATCAAACCCAGGTCCCCACATTGCAGGTGGGGCCTACACAGAGTGTAATATCTTGTTAATAATAGAGTTAGTGTATTTTACTTTTAAGTAAGGTCCATAAAAGACAAAAGTTTAATTATTAATTCTTTATTATTTGACACAAACATTTATACTGTATAAATAAACAAGACACTCAGCTGGAAATGGTAAAAAGACCAAACAATTTATTTCAGGGATTCAAGAATAAATTATGAACCTAGTATGCCAAGGGTAATTTCTTCATTAACAAATAAAACCAAAAAACCTGAATACATTTTACAAATTATTATTTTCTCACATGGGCTGGAATGTAAACTGATTTAAACTTTTGCTGACGTTTTAAGGGTTCCTGACACTGAATACTGCTTTCATTCCTATGGATAGATATTAATAGTTCCATGGAGAAAACCTTCAGGAAGCAATGGTTTATGGAACCACTAGAGGGCGGACACAGCACGTGTGCTTCAAAAAAAAACAACAAACCTCTGCCACAAGGTATCAGGCACAAAATTTTTAACCCACCATTCATTACGGATGTGTTTTAAATTAACCACATTGCAAAAATTATGTAATCATTATCATCGTCTTGCCTTACCAAAAAAAAATTATCACTGTTCCATTACATATGAATTGTCTCCAGCCAAAGTCAATGAATGGCTCCTCCTGCTGAATCCCCAACCCCTGACAGCGCATTTACCACAGCAATTACTGCAGGACTGTCTTCTCCACAAAGCATGGAGCTCCTAGGCTCATACGTCCCAACTTAGGGAACTGGTGGAAGGTAACACCAGCTTCTGGAACAGAACAGACACTCAGAAAAAGAAAAGATAAAAACAGAAAGATAATGAAGAATGCCTAACGAATAAAAACACTAAAACTTCAGAAACAGCTTTCACTTTCTTCCGTAATTAGGAAACAACATCTAATTCTAAAGACAAAACCAGCCAAACACGCACACAAACGAGGAAAATAACGCACGGTACACCTTTTGAAATCTCTGCGGTGTTGTACCATACGAATTTCCTATTGCAAAAACAGTAACAAAAAAAAAAAAAAAAACAGTAAAAGCTACTTTAAAAAAAGAAAATGAAAACACATGTCCACAACGTTTTTCTTCCTCTCACAAATATAAACCGGCAAGACTCAGGACGGCTGGCAAAACTACTGGTAGGAAGTCGACTTCATTTTCTCTAGGCTGACCTCCCAGCCAGAATAACACCTTCAGGATTTGCAATATTAACAGTGCCAGACACTATTTCTAAACTCCTTTCATTTAAATATTCCCTTTATTCCTCCCACCAACTCTGTGTGTAGAGACTGTTATCACCTCCACTTCCCAGATGAAAGAACTGTAGAGAGGCGCAGAGCGTTGGGCCTAAGACTCCAATCCAGGGAGCTGTGACTGCAAAGCGGAAGAAAATGAGACACTTAGAAAGGAAGCGTCCTGAGGAAGATCCTATAGCTACTCCTCCCCGGCCTGAGACTCCCCTGGGCTGCCCCTCCAACGCCGCTCTGCGCCCCAGCAAAACTGAGGGCAAAAAGCCCTGGCGTCTGACGTTGATGTATGACAGAAAACAACACAATTCTGTAAAGCAGTTATCCTTCGATTAAAAAAAAAAACAGCCCTGGCGTCCACCGAGCATCCCCAGTGTAAAGGATACCCACGGCAAGGATCTTCCCCTCCAGCGTCTCCGGGCTGATCTGCCGCCCGGAGCACTCCAACAGCTTCCAGAGCCCCTGGACTCCCATGAGGGAGCTGTGTCCTCGGCGTCGCGGGCGGCTTCTCACTCCAAGTCTTCCCCGCCCGGCTGCACCGCCGCCCGGGGCCCAGGAAAAGCCCTCTCAGCTTCTACTCAGAAAGACGGAAAATTAAGAGCCCGCAGCTGTCCAGGAAAAACCGACCCCGGCGAAACGGGCAGTTTCCAGAAACTGACACGGCCTTGCGGAAGAAAAACGGGACCGGACAAAACTGGCGACGCTGAGGGGCAAGTCCTCGTCTCCTCCAGCGCTCTGGCCCAAACGTTAGCACTCTTAACGGACGACCAAGGTGAGGGGCCGGCGCAGGCAAGATTTAATAGCCAGAAAAACTTCCTCCGAAAACTCCAGTCTCCTCAAGCTCAGGCGTAAACGCACGGGAAATGGAGCTTCCCGGATGCCGTTTAATGCGTCGTGCAGGGCGGAAGTCCTGGCTCCCCGCGATGACGTATATCCGCTGCGCCGATGCATTCCGGAAGTGAGGGGGTGGTTCAGCTTCTGTGTTTACGGCGTGTTGGCCGCCTTACTTTCTCTATGGAGGGATCTTATTTCTGTTAAACGTTGAAACCGTACGCAAAGCGTTTTCTCTCAGAAGTTACGGGTTTGTGCATCCTTTTCTAGCGTCGGTTTCTTCCCAGTCTGCCGCCAGTTGTGAAAATTCTTGATGCTAAGTATTGTTTATCGCGGGAGGCAATAACTGAAAGGCTTTGAATTCGTTTCAGTCGCTTAGTCGTGTCTGACTCTTTGCGACCCCATGGACAGCAGCACGCCAGGCCTCCCTGTCCATCACCAACTCCCGGAGTTTACTCAAACTCATGTCCATTGAGTTCGTGATGCCATCCAAACATCTCATCCTCTGTCGTCCCCTTCTGCCTTCAATCTTTCCCAGCATCAGGGTCTTTTCTAGTGAGTCAATTCTTCGCGTCAGGTGGCCAAAGTACTGGAGTTTGAGCATCAGTCCTTCTAATGAATGAATATTCAGGACTAATTTCCTTTAGGATGGACTGGTTGGATCTCCTTGCAGTCCAAGGGACTCTCAAGAGTCTTCTCCAACACCACAGTTTAAAAGCATCAATTCTTCTGCGCTCAGCTTTCCTTATAGTCCAACTCTCACATCCATACATGACTACTGGAAAAACCGTATCCTTGACTAGATGGACCTTTGTAGGCAAAGTAATATCTCTGCTTTTTAATATGCTGTCTAGGTTGGTCATAATTTTTCTTCTAAGGAGCAATCCTCTTTTAATTTCATGGCTGCAGTCACCAGCTACAGTGATTTTGGAGCCCAAAAAAATAAAGTCTGACACTTTCCATTGTTTCCCCAACTATTTCCCATGAAGTGATGGGACCGGATGCCATGATCGTCATTTTCTGAATGTTGAGCTTTAAGCCAACTTTTTCACTCTCCTCTTTCACTTTCATCAAGAGGCTCTTTAGTTCTCCGCTTTCTGCCAGACGTGTTATCTGCATATCTGAGGTTATTGATACTTCTGGAAATCTTGATTCCAGCTTGTGCTTCATCCAGTCTGGCATTTCTCATGATGTATTCTGCATAAAAGTTAAATAAGCAGGGTGACAATATACAGCCTTGACGTACTCCTTTCCCAATGTGGAACCAGCCTGTTGTTCCATGTCCAAGTATAACTGTTGCTTCTTCACCTACATACATATTTCTCAGGAGGCAGGTCAGGTGGTCTGGTATTTCCATCTCTTTAAGAACTTTCCACAGTTTGTTGTGATCCACACAGTGAAAGGCCTTAGCATAGTCAAAACAGAAGTAGGTGGAAGATTTGGTTGATGTTTTTTCATTAATAAGTAGGTAGTTATCTGAAAATCTGTAGTAACCAGATAGTAATATGGTTGAAAATCTTAGCCCTTGAAGTACATTTTTCTTCAGCATTTAAGAGGCTTGTAGATCAGAAATAACAAGAAACTCATTGCCAGAGTAGCTCCTGGAAAGGTGGTAGATTGGACCCTCAGGCTAAGATTCAAACCCCCACCGAACCATTTATGGTGTTTAGCATTGCCCAGAGGTTTGTTCAAAACATCTTTCTTCATCTGTAATAGGCAGGCGTAGAAGCAGTCTTGCAAACTGTTTCAAGCAAGGATCATAGGTAATGTTTGTGAAGTACTTAACCACTAGTGGTCAATGAATGGTAGCCTTTTTGTACAAATTTGTTCAGATTTGGACTATTGAAATTAGATTTAAATCAGTGAAAAGAAATGATTGGAAAATAAGTTTTTAGCGAAATTATTTTTTTGCCCAAACAGATGGTTCCCAGTAGCCAAGTTTCCTGAACCTGTGTACTCAGTTGCTCAGTCACCTCAGACCCTGTAACCCCATGGACTGTAGCCCACCAGGCTCCTCTGTCCGTGGGATTTCCCAGGCAACAATACTGGAAAAGTGAAAGGAAAGTGCATTCGCTCAGTCGTGTCCAACTCTTTGTGACCCCATGGACTGCAGCCTCCCAAGCTCCTCCGTCCATGGGATTTTCCAGGCAAGAATACTGGAGTGGATTGTCACTTCCTTCTCCAGGGGATCTTGCTGACTCAGGGATTGAACCCCGGTCTCCCGCATTGCAGGCGGATGATTTGGGTTGCTATTTCCTAACTTAGAATCTTCCTGACCCAAGGATCTAATCTGCATTTCCTGTGTCACATAGATTCTTTACCCCCACGACCTAGTTGCAACTAATTTTCTCTCAGGGCTAATCCTGGTAAAGTACTTACTTGCATTTCCTCCAGATGTAAAATTATACGCGGAACTTTTGTTCCTAAATGTATTTTGCCGGAATTAATATGATTACCTATTTGTGTCTTCCTCCACCCAACAGAGTAGATTGTAAAGTTACTGGAACCAACAACTGTTTTGTTGACTGTTGTATGTGTGTGTGTGAAGTCGCTCAGTCGTGTCCGGCTCTTTCCGAACCCGTGGACTGTAGCCCACCAGGCTCCTCTGTCCGTGGGATTCTCCAGGCAAGAATACTGGAGTGGGGTGCCATTTCCTTCTCCAGGGGATCGTCCCAACCCAGGGATGGAACCCGGATCTCCTGCATTGCAGGCAGATGCTTTATCCTCTGAGCCACCAGTTGTATACCCCACTGTTTATATTTAGCAGGAATTCTATAAATATTGTCTAAATGACCACTTTCCCAGCCTCAAATCTAAATCTGCAGGGCATCTTGCACCCTATTGAATTTTCTCACAAGTTCAGATCCCATCAGAGCCATGTAATAATCCTGAGGTATGGGCTGAATTGTGTCCTCCAAAGTTCAAATGTTGAAGCGCTAACCCCTAGTGTCTCAGAATGTGACCAACTGGAAACTGGGCCTTTTTAAAGTTAAAATGAGGCCATTAGGGTAAGTTAATCAGTCTGACTGATGTCCTTAGAAAAGGAAATTTGGACACCCAGACACTAAGGCTCTTTGCACAGAGGAAAAAGCAAGTGAGGACACAGGGAGCTGCAAACCAAGAAGGTTCAGGAAACCAAATTTTGGATCTTGACTTCTAGCCTCTGGAGCTATGAGAAAATAAATGCTGTGTAAGCTACCAGTCTGACGTTTCATTTTGGTAGCCCCAGCAGACACATCTAGGATCCTGGACACATTTGTTCAATGTTGAGAATCTGAATAAAATGGAGATGGCACTTCTTTTTTGCAGTTTCTCTGAGATCAGTGACTTAACATGAAACACCTAGTAGGTAATGACACCCCCATTAGTTTGTTGAGTGAATGACTGAGGGGGAGAACACCATGAGGAAAATTGAAATACAGAATGTGACTGAATTGCAGAGCACCTCACCTGAAACCCTCTGGTGTCCGGGGAAGGCAAGTTGGGGGGTATTATAGCTGCTGCACCAGCTTGCCCTAATGATGGGGCATTGTAGCAGGAAAAAGAACACTTTCAGGATTTGATCTAAATGAAGCTACCTGAGAGCTAGGTAAAAACAAGTAGTTAATGTGAGCATTTGAGTACTGTAAGTGCTTGTAAAACCAGAACATTTCTTGGATACAAAATGTGTTTTTGCAGGAACATCAACTGAGGAGTGTTCATTTGATTAATAAGGAATTGGTTCCTTTGGATGCTGTTTAAAGGGCTTCGCAGGCAGCACTAGTGGTGAAGAACCTGCTGCCAGTGCAGAAGACATAAGAGACATGGGTTCAATTCCTGGGTCGGGAAGATCCCCTCGAGGCGGGCACAGCAACCCACTCCAGAATTCTTGCCTGGAGAATCCCATGGACAGAGGAGCCTGGTGGGCTACAGTCCATAGGGTCACAAAGAGTCAGACACGATTGAAGTGACTTGGCAACAGCAGCAGCAAAGGGCTCTCTATCAAGATTCTGACAGGAGAATACACATTATATAGGCAAATAATAATAATAACAAGCACTTAAATAGCAATTCCTATCTAGAAAGCACTGTGCAAAACACTTTACATGTATTAACTTACTCATTCTTCATAACAGTTTGTAAGATAAGTACTATTATCCCCATTTTATCCAGTGAGGAATTATGCACAAGAAAAACAATCTTAACTTGCCCAAGATGATAACAGCCAGTTAGTAGTGAGCCAGTAATATGAACTTTCATTACTTCTATGGAGACCCCTAAGAAAAACTGACCAAGAAATTACAACAGGAATGTTACTAAGCTTCAAAGAGCAATGTTCAGTCCCTTGCTTACAGATTCTGGAAAAACAGTCCCTATAAACCTCAGTGTGCTCCTCATAACTGCCAAACTTGAAAACCAAGTTATTAAGTGATCATGTATATTAAATGTTTTATAAAAGTTGATTATGGCCAATAAGCAATATGTATAAACTCATCCTCTTTTCCTAAATGTCACTGTGTTCTCTGTTTTATGTTGCATTCATCTCCATTCTTTACCAACCTCTTCTCTGAAATATTTGGCTGAGCCATATGAAATCAACAAGATTTTACGTCTAGAAATTAGTTTCATTTGGTTCAAGCTAAAGAATTACGTTTTCTATTTCCTGTTATAAAGTCTTACAAAAATCTAAAATTACAGACATATGCCTATAGTCTCACTAATTATAAAAGTCAGATATTTCTTATGCTACTCAGGCAGAATTGACAAATTCTGTCATGTACCTCTGTCATATACTTCAAATTATAAGGCCACTCCATCCTTAAAAGTTCAAAACATTCACATGATTAAAAGTAGAAAACAAAACTTTATTGATGAAAACTTCTTAAAAGTTCCAGTATGAAGTAACAAAATCAACAACCTACAAATCTCTTTCAGTCCTTGGCCTTTCAAGCAAAATATTCTCTTCAGAAAAATGCCCATTTCATAATATCCCCATCTGTAGGCTAGGAGTATCTGAGTGGATACATGGATATAAAATTCAAAAGAGAAGGAAATGAAAATATTTTCAAAATAAAAATCTGAACCCTTTCCTTGAGGTGTATTGCAATATGGTTACCAACATATTCAGCACCTTGTAATAATCAAGTTACTGACTGGAGTCCTGGAACAGCCCCTGGAATGAAAGAACAAGAGATCCTAGTTGTTCACGAGTCACAGGTTGGCAGAAGAAGAAAAACTGGACAGGAGCTCAAATACATGAAATCCACACGTTCTGAACAATTACACACTCACTTCAAATAGCTAATAGTCTATATGGTTTTACAAAAGGAAAGAGCTCAGAGCCCGGAATATGGATAGTTGCCCTCTGAGTGATGGGCAGTCCTAACACATCCTTAATGCTTTTGTTTATCAACACATGACTCCATATGGGGGGACCAGTCAAATATCAGATCTCATCTCAAAGGTTACTTTGGGTGTAGAAACTTCAGATGCCACTTGTTATTTTGTTGTTTTAGTTGCTAAGTCATGTCTGACTCTTTTCGACCCCATGGACTGTAGCCCGCCAGGCTCCTCTGTCCATGGAATTTCCCAGGCAAGAATACTGCAGTGGGTTGCCATTTCCATCTCCAGGGGATCTTCCCAACTCAGGGATCAAACCCATGACTCTTGCGTTGGCAGGCGGGTTCTTTACCACTGGGCCATCAGGGAAACCCACTTGTTCATTTACTCTATCCCTAAACCAAGGTTTATTGTAGACTTAGAGAAGTCTTTCAAGACCTAAAGTTCTTGTCAATATGTAACAACAACATACCAAGAAAGTCCAGAACACCTAAGTTGACGCAGGAAGTCATCCATCTGCACCAGCAGAAAAGATCAGTGCCTGGAGTCTTTTCTCTTTTGCCTCTTTATTGAGAATCCTGAGAAAGTTAATCAGGAAAAATACGAGGCAGGCAAGTTACCGCTACAAGTAAAAAGGAATTTCTAGACTCACTAAATTATTTGAAATGAGCTTTAACCACAAGAGAAAAACTAGAAGTCAACAGCCCCAATTTTTTTTAAAAGGCAGAGAGAGAGTACCTTAAATTTTGAGCTTAGGAATAAAACCGCAACAAATATCTGGGGGTCGAGTCATAAGAAATCCCTTCATGCTTAAGTATTTCAAATCATGATGCTATTGAATGAAACTGTGTCTGATTTGTTTATACGTAATTTTATCGGACTTTGCAAAACTGTCCAGAATGTTTATATACTCTTAATTTTAAAAGGACAAAAAAAAAAATCTGTGCTTATCTGTTTACATGTCTGAAATCACCCATCCTATTCATATGCAAGCTTACTTACTGGAGGAACTACAAGGTTATGTTTTGCCCCACAAGATCTGTTCCTATTTAACATAGACTTAAAATCTCGTACTGCCTTAACGCAGTCCTGCATCGACCAGCTGTGTGCCATCGTAGGGACCCAGCGTGGTCAGTCATTCCCCTCGTAATCACTGTAACCATGGTAGCCACTGTTCCTTCTCTCGCGGATACTGGACATCTTTTTCCACGTCGAGTCCTGATGGAATCCAGTACTGAAAGACCGGCCCAGGCGCCCCTGCTGCTTCTTGGAGATATTGTCCTCACTCTCAGATTTGGCAATTCCCTGGGCATGTGTTGGAGGCTGTGATTCCTGTCTAATGGTTCCAAAGGGAAAGTTCCAAAGGCCAAATCTTTGCCAGCTAAGTCTCTGGAATGCTATGATGCAATGCAAATTTCCTCCAACCTGAGAAGAGGGAAAAAAAAAATGTTGGGTTCAGAAAACAAGAGGAAACTAGTTATAATATGTGGGTTCCAATGAATTCTGTTATTTTCCCTCCTTCATGCATGTATGGAGAAGGCAATGGCACCCCACTCCAGTACTTTTGCCTGGAAAATCCCATGGATGGAGGAGCCTGGTGGGCTGCAGTCCATGGGGTCGCACAGAATCGGACACAACTGAGTGACTTCACTTTCACTTTTCACTTTCATGCATTGGAGAAGGAAATGGCAACCCACTCCAGTGTTCTTGCCTGGAGAATCCCAGGAACCGGGGAGCCTGGTGGGCTGCCGTCTATGGGGTCGCACAGAGTCGGACACGACTGAAGTGACTTAGCAGCAGCAGCAGCAGCATGCATGCATGCTCATTTGTGCTGTCTTTGCGACCCCATAGACTGTAGCCAACCACGCTCCTCTGTCCATGGGATTTTTTCCCTGCTGTCATCTGCATCTAAATAGTATTTATCCTTTCCGACATCATCAGATCACAATACCCAGCATCTTTCCTGACCAGCTGCCTTTACAAAAATATAAATAACAATGTCCACAGGAGCCAAGACCCCTTCCCCATCCCCATATGCCTCTCTACCTCTCACGCACGCTCAGCCCTCCCACATTGCCTAATCCAAACACCGAGATCATTCCTCTTCCTCTCCCTGCTATGTGTTCTTCACATGTTAGTGGGATTATAGCAATGGGCTGTCTCCTCAACCCACAGAACATACCATTCCCTGAGAACTGCCCCCAGTGGCCTTGTTGGTAAACACAGCTCTGCCCCAAGGCCACAGTTAATGCCCCAGGAGCCAGCACGACTCCAACCAGGCCACAACTACAGAACTGGGCTGGAGGCAGGCCCATCTCAGTCTAGACTGTTCTTCTGAAAGGGAGACCTAAGTTGAAAGACGATGATCTTCAGGAAGCAAACAGAAAGACAGCTGAGAACGAGACAGACTAGCTCCCTGCCCCTGATAACATTTCTGCCTGGCACCCAGCTGGGCTTCTTGCCTTTTTAAAATTTTAATTTTTAATTAGAAGATAATTACTTTACAATATTGTGGTGGTTCTGCCATACATCAACATGAATCAGCCACAGGTATACATAGGTCCCCTCCCTTCTGAACGTCCCTCCCTCTTCCCACCCACGTCCCACCCCTCCAGGTTGTCACACAGCACTGGCTTTGGGGTCCCTGCATCATACAGCAAATTCCCACGAGCTATCTACTTTACATATGGTAGTGTATGTGTTTCAGTGCTATTCTCTCAAATCATCCCACCCTCCTCTTCCTCCGCTGTGTCCAAAAGTCTTTTCTTTATGTCTGTGTTTGCGGCCTTGCATGTGGAATCATCAGTACTATCTTTCTATACTCCATATATATGTGTTAGCAGACAATATTTGTCTTTCTCTTTCTGACATACTTTATTCTGTATAATAGGCTCTAGGTTCATCTACTTCATTAGAACCGACTCAAATGCGTTTCTTTTTATAGCTGAGTAATATTCCATTGTGTATATGCACCACAACTTCTTTACCCATTCATCTGTCAATGGACAGCTAGATTGCTTCCCTGTCCTAGCTACTGCAAATTTCCTTTTAAAGACACGTGTCCTCAGCTTTCACTTTTCTGTCTAAAATGGTCTGGACTGGGTTTCTGTTATCTACCACCTAGAGTGCTGAGTAAAATAACCGCATTTCGGCCAGCTGAGAAATGCTTTCCCACACAGTGGTATTCTTACCTTCTTTGTCTTTCGATGCTGCAGGCCCCTCTCTAAGTGCCGGATATCTAGATATTCTGGATTTTGAGTGTTCAGATCAGTAACAATATCTGCCCATCTATTGTTAAGGAAGAATAAAGCACAATTTTCTTTAAGTTTAAAATACTTTTAAAAAGTAATGGAACTTTTCACATGAGCAATTTGCTACAACAGTTCCATGGCAATAATTCTTCCATCAGAGGTTTATTGCATCTATTAGGTTTTCATAAATCCTCTTTTAAATGACAGTTCTCTTTATCCAATTAGTACCAAGGTTAAAAACGGTTACTCTCCATATGAAATAAAAATATATATCAACCTGTTAAGTGACATCCTGCGGGCTAGTGTGGAAACATTCTATATTTTCTTTTTAATTGGAGACAAGTAGATTTTCAAAAGTCCTACAAGTTAGTATGCTTTCATCCACAAACAACATGATTGATGGTATAGAAAATCCAAAACAATTACAAATTGCTTTATATTGCAAATCTGTTACTAGAACTAACAACTGAATTTGATAAAGGTGTAAGATTTAAGGCCTATATAGAAAAATCCATTATATTTTTGTACACTACCAGAAAATAATTGGGAGATAAAATGTTTTAAAAGTCAGTTTACAGGAACATATTCAATATTGTAACAACCTACAATGGGAAATAATTTGAAAAAATATATATATATATAACTGAATCACTTTACAGTACACCTAAAACTCACACAACATTGTAACTCAACTATTACTTCAACTAAATCAATTTACAATAGCATCAAAAAATATACACACTTAGGAAAAATTTTTAACAAAATATATATTAAACTCTATGCTGAAAAATATTATTGCCAAGAGAAATTAAAGTTCTAATTAAGTGGAAATACAGTCTATGTTTATAAAGAGAAAACTCCACACTATTCAGATGTAATGCTCCCCAAACTAAACTATGGATTCTATGGATTCTATTCTAATTAAAATTCCAACAGGCTTTTTAGCAGAAACTGAGAAAAAGTGGAGAGGGAGGGGTTAACATACTTTTTACAGTGAATAGCAGGATGTTTTCTACTCGATTCTCCAATTAAGATCCAATATTCTACTTCCTGTGGTGTGAGGGGACCCCTGCTAGATATAAAATACATTCACAGTAAGCTTCATAAAGTCATTCACTCCCTTGAAAATATTACTTTAATTATATACTGATAAAACATACACTGAGGTTTATGCAGAAATAGCATTCATTAGCACTAGAACAGAACTGGAGTTAAGGTTTGAACAAAACTCCAGAGGCCATTAAAGAGGAACCATAAATCAGGGTAGGGCTTGATCCCTTGTTATAAAATGTTGTTGTTTACTTGCTACGTTGTGTCTGACTCTTGAGACCCCGTGGAAGGTAGCCACCAGATTCCTCTGCCCATGGTATGTGTTCTCTAGGCAAGAATACTGGAGTGGGTTGCCATTTCCTTCTCCAGGGGATCTTCCCCACCCAGGGATGGAACCCGCCTCTCCTGCAATTCAGGCGGATTCTTTACCACGGAGCCACCAGGGAATCCTGAGAAAAGCCTAATAAACCAAACACAATTCTGCAAAAGATTAAGCTACAATGTTTAAAAGGATAGTCTTACTTGATGTAAGGAAAGCAAATCATCAAGTCTTCCAATGTCTAATAAACCAAATATTTCATAAATGCTTCCAACAATATATTTTTCTGGTGAAGTATGCACATAAAATATAAAAATGCTTACCTATATGCTTTATTCGCCTTAACAGGGGTTGCTTCAAAGCCAATTGGACAAAAATAATGATTTTGGCAATGATAGATATAAGCTAACGATTCATCTTTCAATCCATGAGTTAACTTCGACAAGGCCCCAGATGCTACAATAAAGCAAAACAAACCAACTAAGGGACCATAAAGCACTGTCTATGCATCATACAAACAATTATATAATATATATATTGTATATTATATATACAATTTTATATATATATATATACAAGTAATTATACAAACAATTAGTTAAGGACTCAAAGGCAGAAAAGACATTACTTGGGACAAAGGGACATTGCTGGGGAAAAAGTGAATAACTATTGATAGATTTTTTTAAAAATTAATGGATTTCAATCCTACCCTTTAGACTGAAATTCAAATAAACTGAATAGCAAACTAAATAACTGAAATATGTCCTTCATTACCAAAACCTTCAAATAACACATATGCTTGTCTACAAACATTAATACTTAGTATATATAGCAAGGGTCTCAACTTCTCTGATTGCACACATCTGTCACTAGAAATTTCTAAGTAAGCATGTCCATGATAAGCATGTTTGTTTATAAACTATGTATATTGACTACTAATATAAAAGATACACAAAAATAGGAATTTTTAATTAGATTAAAATGTAGACATCTAATACATTCTTCCCAGACCACAGTGATCACTCTGCAAAGCTGTCATATGCAAACATCCCAATTTGGAAACCACTGAAATATGTGGACAAATACAAACTCCAAACAATTTCCAAAGATGAAAACTTTCTCCCATTAATACACATTACAATCCTTTCTACAAAAGTCACCCAAATTAGAGGAACAGTTTTCATAAGCCAAGTGGTAAGAACACCTTTCTAGAGACTGGCTGGTGAAAAACTGCATCCTCTTATAACTGCTTCTCCTTGTGTCTTTCCGATGGCTGCGTGTTATTAGTGACAAAGTAATTTCAAAAGTATTACATAAGAAACCAGTTTTTAACCACCACTCAAAACTTAGAGCCATTAAGTGAAGTTTCATTAACTTGCATCTCCTGGAAGAGGCTAAATAATTCATGAACAAACAGCCCATTAAGACAGGAAATACTAAAAATGGTTGAAGCAGAAAAAAGTTTCCAAGTTATGGCTTCTCTGATGGACTTTCTGGCCACTGAAACAGCTGAAGCCCAAGAACAGCTGGTCAATGGCTGTAGGTGGGAGCCCACCCCCAACCCCCAGAGATACACACAATTTGTGAGTTCCATGGAGACCATAACATTTCTGTCTTAAACTCTTTCTCCAAGGTCAGCTAGGAGATTTTTACTCATAGATTCACCATAGATTTTTACTTCATTATGTGCATTCCTGCATGAAAGGCAATCTTTTCTACTACAATCTCTATTTCATAATAATAAGTCTTTCTGCTGTTTTGGGCTGAGTTCCCCAGACAAACTAAAAACCGACACCCGAGGACAGTTCTAAATGAATTCTAAGAACTAAAATTAAGAAGATGCTCAGTATTTCATTTCCATAGCTGAACTTGGTTGTAGATATATTCCAGAATAGTCAGCAAATGTAAATAGATTTGGACTCTTCATAAATCCACATGTGTAAAGATTCTTACACACATAACTGGCTTAGGAAGAACTCTTGAAATCTTTGTCAGATTGTGAAAATGCCAAGTAAAAAGTTACCCCAGATAACTAAAACTTACTGTGAAAGAACTTTATTGTAACTTTTTAATGGAAATCTTTATTTCACACTTCCCTGCTTAAGTCAAATATAATCCAAAACAGCTGATTTCCTTATTGTGATTATGAATAGGAGTCACATTAATGTCTGGAATATATTCAGGGGCAAATGAGATAGGGATGAAAAATTTGCCATCATTAATATTCATGCTATTTCACCTGCTACAAATACTCTTCGGCTATGTCCTCGTTTTCTAGAGGACACGAGGTGGGTTTTCTTCTATGAAGTAATGATCATGCTACTCGGGTATGTCTTTTGTTACTATTTCAAAGTACATGACAACGTTCTGAAGGACTTAGATTGTTGTTGTTGTTCAGTCACTAATTATCCGACTCTTTGCGACCCCATGGACTGTAGCCCCCCAGGCTCCTCTGTCCGTGGGATTCTCCAGGCAAGAATACTGGAGTGGGTTGCCATGCCCTCCTCCAGGGATCTTCCTGACCCAGGATTCAAACCCGTGTCTCTTACATCTCCTGCACTGGCAGGCTTTACCATCAGCACCACCTGGGAAGTCCAGAAAGGCCACAGCAGTAGTTCTCAAACCTGAGCAGGAAGGGCTTGTTAAATAACAGATTTCTGATACCTACCCCCTCAGTGACTGACCCAGTAGGTCTGGAGTGGGGACCAACAATTTGCATGTCTAACACGTTACCAAGTGATGCTGATATTCATCCAGGGGTCACATCTGAATAGACACTGGTCTAGGGTTAACAGGAAATTTTTATTGCACTCAGTTTAGGAAGCAAACTAATGAACAGCTACCAACTATTGGGTTAGCCAAAAAGTTCGTTCAGGCTTTTCTGTAAGCTGTATCATGACGTTTTCGGTAACAGGAAAACCTGAATTGTTCTGCCAACCCAATCTATCAGGAACCATAAGGAAACAAAAGGCAAGGAATACACAGTACCTCAAGCTGCCCTTGTAGAGAAGATAAAAGAGGTGACTTGGATCTAGGGTGGAAAAAATGCCACGAAATAAAAGGGGGGATGTAATTCAAAGGAGAAAGAGCACCTCGGGTTTAAGGAATCAAGAAGGGGGTGGCATTCAGGACAGAACAAAATCAAGTGGCAGGATTCTGAGAACCCAGAGGAAGGAGCATGTGGAGAAAGGCACACTACTGCATGGGAGGGAAACAGTCAGGGAAGAGCTCATCGTCTGGTCCAGAATGGAGGGCACGCAGAGAGGCCTCTCGCAGGGCACCCCCAGAATCTCAGGGTAAGGTCAGAAAAAGATCACCTTCTGAAATAAAACACACCACAGTCAACACACCACTTAGTACATTAAGGAGGTCATCCAAGACAGGGATGCTACATAGGAGAAGACAAACGAACGCGTTACAGATGGAAACTAAATTCAGACTAACGTGGAGTCTAAGCCAGAGGACATCAAGAATCTGAAACTTCAGCGACACAGCAGCCACTTCCAAATGCAGAGCCATGATGCGGATGGTGCAGAGAAAGCAGATCAAAACTACCAGAAGGTGCCGGCCCCCGTCCCCTGAGGAGCACTGTGTGTGTCCTGAGCAGCCGTCAAGGAAATGCTGGTGCCTTTGATACTCTCACTCTCAGTTAATCTATTAGCATTCTGATATTCTGTGAACCTGCTGAGTCAGAGTCTATTCTATAAGAACAGAACTCCAGAGAACTCTAAAAGAACTTATCAAAATGTGTTTTTACACCTTCAAAGACAAGAACTGGATTTTGTAATCTAGCAACACTGTATCATCCTGCAAGGTTCTTAGACCCTCGAATCTTTTAAAATCAACTGGTTCATGCAGGACAGCATTGAAAGACCAATCTGCTCTCGCCTGGAATGGTGCGAAGGACTTGACGCTTTCAGCAAGTTACACAGCGTCCCCAAAGTAGGAAAGGATATATTAGTGCCACACACGGAGAAGATTTATTTGATCTTGTGTCTAATATGAACTGGAGAAAACCAGAAGATGAGGAAAACAGAATACAAATGCCCAGTCCACTCAAGATGCTCTAAGACACTGTAGTTAACTGGTAGTTATGTAGGGACAGGGCAGATATCCACTAGAAGAATCAAAACTAAATATAGGAATGTTAGTGTAACTTTCAAGCTAGCTGTTAAAAACAAATGAATCTAGATGTTCCTGGCACAAAAGCTGGTAACTAAGGGAACCAACAGTTTGACATTTTAGTCTAATAAGTAACAATAATAGGAAGTGAATAATAATAAGTGAACCAATAGTTTGACATTAATGTTGACAACTTCTGGCACAAAATTTTGTGAGTCATGTTTAAATACAGCTCTTAAAAAATGCTTCAACTCATATTCACAGTCAAATCTGTTAATTTTTGTTAATATCCGTGGATTTTGCTTTTATTCCACGAGTGAGGGCTTCCCAGGTGGTTCCGTAGGAAAGAATCTGCCTTCCAATTCAAGAGACACAGGTTCAATCCCCAGGTCCGGAAGCTCCCCTGGAGAAGGAAATGGCAACCCACTTCAGTATTCTTGCCTGAGAAATCCCACGGACAGTGAAACCTGGCAGGCCACAGTCCACAAGGTTGCAAAGAGTTGGACGTGGCTGAGCATGCACGAGCTCGGTTCACATTTCCTGAAGGCCCACAGGAAATGAGCAAGTCAGCCAGAAAAGAGGGAGTTCCAAAATCGAAGAAGTGTAGTCACCAGGAAATGTAAAGCCTGTTGAAGAAAACAGGCCTGGAGCCCTTAAAAATAATCTAAGCATGGGACTCCTCTGGTGGTTCAGTGGTTAGGACTCCAAGCTGGCACTGCAGGGAGTGTGGGCTCAGTCTCTGGCTGGGCAACTGGGATCCCACATGCTATGCCACAGGGCACCCCACAAAAAAAATCTAAACAAACAAAAGATACATTTCAAATTGTTTTTTTAAATGCACACTAACAACTGGCCACTGTTTTCACTACTGAATATCCCAGAGACAAACGAGAAAAGCCTCTCTCTGCAACTCTGTCTTTTACAATGAGATGGAACAGGAACGACTTCTGCTCGACACAGGTTAACACTCTCCACTCAGAATACAATCAGAAGTCCCAAGGGTCACATGGGTAAGGTCAGAGGGCATCATATTTAGAATCAAAGGGCTACTGAGGGAAGTCCCTATGACCGAGAAGCAGGGCAGACACACATTAAAAAGATACGACATCATATGAGGCTGCACGTTCCAAATGCCAAACAACAGACAAAAATGACCAGTATTACAGAAATTAAGAGGAATCCGAGTGTCAGACATAAGGCAGGGCTTGCTAAGGACCACTGAGGCTTGAAGAGGAAGATGGATCAGTTATTCTTCAGGAAAACACACGTAGAAAAAGAGACATTGAGGAGTCAAGTCTTATAACAGGGAAAGTGAAAACAAGAACAAAATTAGAAAAATACAGTATTGAAATTTATTTGAAGAAATTATAGAAACAATTCCTCTCCTCCCATCAAAAAAAAAAGAGGGATGGAGAGAAGAGCCTATTCCTCGAAGGAAAAACACTGATGTGTGTTGCAAAGTCTATCCTCTCTTAGCTTTCCATCGCCTGATCAATTACTTAGAGAGGCTGTGTTGACAGCCACCGTGGAAACAGAAAAAATTATTAACATCATTTAAGGCTCCCCTTTCCATGGAGAAAGGGAAGGAAAGTGAAGTCGCTCAGTCGTGTCTGACTCTTTCGTGACCCCATGGACTGTAGCCTACCAGGCTCCTCTGTCCATGGGATTTTCCAGGCAAGAGTACTGGAGTGGGTTGACATGTCCTCCTCCAGGGCATCTTCCCAACCCAGGGGTCAAACCCGGGTCTCCCACATGGCAGGCAGATGCTTTACCGTCTGAGCCTGACCAGGGAGGCTCCATGGAGAAAGGCCCCCTGCAACTGTACAGAGGTCAGTCAATAAGAATAAAATTAACACTGACTGAGTCCTTACTCTGTCAAGCAAGGGGCTAAGTGTATTACAAATACGTCTCCTTTTATCTTCACAGTGACCCCGTGGGGTGAAAGTATGGAGACAAGGTCTACACTGGCTCAGTAAGATAACAGTCTACACTGGCTCAGTGAGTGAGAGTTTAGGCGCCTCATTCAGATCACAGAACCAGGATGTGCAGAAACCACTATTCGGACTCCAAGTCTGCCTGCCTCACAAGCAGCTGGATACGCCTGCAAAAAGGCAACAGAAATAGACCCTGTTTATTTACCGTTACCTTGAGCTTGGTAAACCAGGTACCCTCTCTGCTGACAAAGCCTCTGCTTGAGCAGACTTCAGTTTGATTTCGGATGCACGCAGCAGTAAGTGGCAGCTGGCAGCAAGCAGCAGCGAGTGCTAGCTGGAAGCAGGGGCTTAGTTTCTCAGACTCGGACTCCTAACCACCGTGCCACAGGAGCCAGCAGATAGGGTTAAGGTTCCTAGCCTTGCCTGCCTAGTCAGGAACAAATTCAGGCAAGGAGGCAGAAGATAAAGACTAAAGTAAAGAGTTTATTGAAAAGAAAAGTACATGCGGAAAGGCACATGGGCGAACTCAGAGAGACAGTGGTGCCTTCGGGAAATTTAAATCCTTTAGAAAGAGGCATTTTCTGGATCTAGATCTTCCCTCAGGCCAGTCACCTTGCTTTGTCCCCCCTGGTTAATATGTCTTAGGACCGTCCCCTGGGATGTGCACGCACACCCTAGCCAGGATAGATCTCGAAGTGAAGGCTTCTGGGAGGAACACGACTCATTATGGCTTGGAATTATCTTCTGACTTTTGACTCCAAGAAGCCTTTCTGAGCATGGGTAGTATCTCCCTTATCAGACAGGGCTTTTTCCTTTCTTTGTCCTGGCCATAATTATGCCCTTGAGGTAAGAGCAAAGACTGGCTATTTATCCTGTTTCTTGTTGGTTGTAAATTCCTCAACAGGAGCCCAGCTCTCTCTGATGTCAAGAAATCCAAAGAGGAGGCTGGCTGACTGTAAATTCCCCAACTTGGAGTCCACCTGTATCCTACCTCAAGTAAGGCATCACTGAGCCTTCTTCTCAGCTAGGCTTGGACCTTGGGCTTCTGTGTCCATCAAGGCTGAATCCAGTTTTAGCAAAAATTCTGCCAAAGTCAGCTGAGAGAGAATCCCCCACCCGGATACCAGATCAAGGTCCTTATCCTTCACTCTTCAAGCCCAACCGTTAGACTGCCTGAGATAAGACCTGTTAGACTGGCTCAGCAAGGACCCTTGAGGTCTCTTCTTAATCACCTTCCATCCATGGAACCCTCACTTTGAGAGTTGGTTTGTTGTTTCAGGTTGAGCCCGATTGCTCCCCCATGACCCAGTTCCCCATTACGACAGTCTTCAATAGTCTTCCTTACCCTTTCGACAAGTGTCGGAAGAACATGTTCTTTAACACTGTGTTGTAGGTTTCTGATCGTAAATTCAAAAGACGATCGTGAAATTTAAAAAATGGAAATGTTCAAATAATGCAAATTATTTAACGAGCACATAACTAACACAGTCCTTAAGATCGACTGCATTATCCTCTGTAGCAACCAAGACCCTTTTATAACAGAACTGTGTCACTTTCACAGTTCGCTGTCCCGTTGTTATGTATTTTTATGCCACTCTAACAAATATTCTAAAATCCTTGCATTCCCTTTCAGGAAGAGGAACTGCAAATTCCGTGCTGCTTCCTCAAAGGATTTTAGTAGCAGCAAGCTCTCTCTCTCTCTCTCTTTCACACACACACACACACACACACACACACACTCCATGGGCCCAAAAAACACACCGTGCTAAAACAGTGTTTATGACATGCCATGAAGTTTTAAAAGTTCTACACTCAAAGAGGAAAAGAACTAAAAAATATTAAACTGTATATTGAAAAGTACCCTATATATTACTATCAATATAATCTATTATGATTTCCTCTTAGATAGAGTGATAGACTGTATTTAGAGTTTACAGCATATCCCACGAATCAAAACCAATCTTTGAGATGAATCCTAAAGCATATACCTGTGTGTATGTGTGTGTGTGTGTGTGTGTCTATGTATGGGTGTGTGTAAATCTTCTATGTATTTACTTACCAGTTTCTCCAGCTGTTTTATTCTTCCCATGAGGCTTATATAGAACATATGAGCAGCCTTTTACATGGAAGTGGTCGTTAATTTGTCTAAACCACCTGAAAAATAACAAGAAGACTCACTCATAGCAACAATTCCATAACAAAGAAAGTGCTATTCTAATTTCAGTAAAATTCGGGCAGAGCCCAAGTCTGGCATATCTATCAGAAGTTGGGTTCAAGCAGTCAGATACATGGTTTACTATCAATGTACACCTACAGAATTATTATTTTGCAGAACTAGAAATAAGGTCTTCCTCTAAGCACGGGCTTCATACCTCATAAGTGTTGTATTTCCAGTGAAGGGGCCGAACCTAATATCTTCAAACGGAGGCTGAAAGCCCAAAATATGTAAAGCTTCTTCTTGAGTGATGGCTGGAAGACTACAAAAGAAATACGGCCTTTCATTTGACAATTTCCATCAGACGCAAATGCAGCCTGTCTCAATGTCACTATGTCTGTCTCATTTGCAAACAGTTTTACTAACATTTAAAATTTTTATCTTATCAGAAACAATGCATGCATACATTTTTAGCTAAAAGATTTCAAACAAAATATGGCAGTTTCCCCCCAATTTCTAAAAAATCTGTTCTTAAAAATCTTCCATTATAGGAACTTCCCTGGCAGTCCAGTGGTTAAGAATCCACCTGCAATCCAGGGGATGTGGGTTCAATCCTTGGTCAGGGAACTAAGATCCCACATTCTGCAGGACAACTAAGTCTGTGCATCGCAACTAAGACCTGATGCAATCAATAAATAAATACATTTTTAAAAAGAATATTTCAAAAAATCTTTCATTATTCCATATTTCAAAATCTTCAAAATTATTATTCCATATTTCAAAATCTTTGGTTTGCTTTTGCAACACCAAAGAACTCCTGAATTTGGAGTTTAGAGATAGCTTATCAAACTTACTTTCCAGCTCCCATTGTGCTATATAAGAAATTCCAACAAGAAACTAATGAGGAGATGCCACAAGAAGTCTTATATTGTGGTCGGCTTATGCAGTACCTGAAAAAATAAAAGACTGTCTTCTTCACTTGAATAAACACAAAATACGCATATAAAAACAGAACACTCATGGCAACTGAGCATGTTAGCATAACGAAAACTTTGATCATTCAAACCAATGTTAAATATTTATTCATTTATTTTCATATTTGTTAAACACATTATAAATGCATAACTGGCTCAAATGGTCAAAAACACACCAGGCAGTGCAGCAGCTCAGGAGATGCACGTTCAGTCCCTGGGTCGGGAAGATCTCCTGGCAGAGAAAATGGTAACCCACTCCAGTATCCTTGCCTGGAAAATCGCATGGACAGAGAGGCCTGAAGAGCTTTAGTCCACAGGGTTGCAAAGAGTGGGACATGACTGAGCATGCATGCATTGTAAATGCATAACAATAAATCATGCTTTTTAAGAATGATGGCTAAGTATGACTGCTGCTGCTGCTGCTGCTGCTGCTGCTGCTAAGTCGCTTCAGTCGTGTCCGACTCTGTGCGACCCCATAGACGGCACCAGGCTCCCTCGTCCCTGGGATTCTCCAAGCAAGAACACTGGAGTGGGTTGCCATTTCCTTCTCCAATGCATGAAAGTGAAAAGTGAAAGTGAAGTCACTCAGTCGGTCCAACTCTTAGTGACCGCACGGACTGTAGCTCACAGGCTCCTCCGTCCACGGGATTTTCCAGGCAAGAGTACTGGAGTGGGCTGTCATTGCCTTCTCTGAAGTATGACTAGTTCAAGTGAATGCTACCCAAATCAATGGAAAAAAATTACAAATATATAAATTTAGATGCCAGCTCCTAAAATTTCATTGCAAACTCCTAGTTGAGCTACATGAATGACTATTAGCAACTTCAGCTATAGGAATTCTATATATTCTCTGGATATTAATCCCCTATCAGATACATGATCTGCAAACATTTTCCCCCACCTTGTAGGCTGCCTTTTCACTTTGTTGATTGTTTCCTTTGATGCGCAGCAATGTTTAAGTTTGATGTAGTCCCATTCGTCTATTTTTGCTTTTGCTACCTGTCCTTTTCATGTCATACTCCAGAAATCACTGCCATCCAATGTCATGAAGATTGTCCCCTATGTTCTAGGATCTTATAGCTTTAGGTCTTACATTTAGGTCTTTAATCAATTTTGAGTTAATTTTTGTGTATGATGTGAAGTAAGGGTCCAGTTTCATTCTTTTGCACATGGATATCACAGCACTCTTTTCCAAAGAGACCATCCTTTCCCCATCTTGTGGTCTCGACACCCTTGCAAAAGATTATTTGCCTATTTGCATGAATGTTTATTTCTAAGCTCAATTCTGTTCCATTGGTCTATGTCTGTCTTTATGCCGGTACCACACCATCTTGGTTATTGTAGCTCTGTAATATGTTTTGAAATCAGGAAGTGTGTGGCCTGTGTTGCCCTCCTGTAAGCACCACCTTTCCTGTAAATCCCTAGAGGCAGTGTCCTCAGCTGGCATACAGGGGGTAAGATAATCAGGTAGATATCAATACAGTGTCTTCTCCTGAAACCCTCCCTGCATTTCTGTAGTGCTGTCCTGGATCTCCTAAAAGAACTCAGATTCTTCCCCTCTCACTCCAGGGCTCATACCCCTAGATTTAACCAGAGTCACCAAATGGTTGGGGGACGTCACCTGAAATATAGAGCAACCTGCATTGTTCGAGGCCAGCAGTAGTCTATGAGGTCTCAGTATCTCCTCTCTGTTAATACAGAATGTATGGCATCTGATGAGTATATATTAGAGCCGATGGTCTGGAGATGTTGCTATTTCTTTGTTTCGGGGAAGATAGAGGATTTCCTGTTTTTCATTTTGTTGTTATTGTTTTCATGGGTTTGAGGGAAGGAGTGGAGTAAAAAGACCTTATTCTGTCATGGTTCAGTCTGCCTCCTCCATCTTACACACTTCTTCACAAATCCTTAGGATCAAGCTTAGAGACTGTTAAGATTTTTCATACATCTTCATCAGTCCAAACTTGTTTACCAGTCTTGTTCATGACCACCTTAAAACTTTTACTGACATTCTGTGGGTCTTTCCATTCCATCTCTAACCTTGTATCATTCTCCAGGAAATACACTTGTCATCCAGGTAATTTTTCCCCTTAGGTTATTTTTCACATCTATCTTTCCTCATCCAAGTCTTTATGGCCTTACGTGTTACACTACTAAGAATAATTACTCATATATGTGGTTATAAGAAATCCTAAGTCAAAGGGATTCAGAACAAAATGCATAAAACCTCACTCCAAAGAAACTAAAGTTAATGTTTTTTATCTGTGTCACTTATCCAATACAGTCTACCAGTTTATCTGTGTAAAATATGCTTTTGTTAAGAAAGCATCAGTGGATTATCTCTACCCTGGAAAAAAGTTCTAAATCCTTAACCTGACATCCAAGAAATAGACTTTGAAAGGTGTTATCAAGAAAGAACAAGGACTCTGAAGTCCAGTTCTCTTCAGTTTCAATGCAAGATCTACGTATTTGCCATGTGATGTTGGGTAAGTTTCTTAGCTGCTCTGAACCTCCCGCCAGACAGATCAGTCTCCTCTTCATTACCAACCTGCCAGACACTTTCCTACCATCCATTCAAAGACCTTTAGACCCTCTGCTACCTCGTTTTCCTTTCTTAAGCCCCAGCTCCTCAGTGAAGCGCTTCAGTGATCATACCTCCTCTCAAGTTGGTTCTTTATTCCCACCCACCATCTGACCAAGTTCCTGAGATTTTTTACATTTTTCTCTCTTCTCAACTAGATTGGAAAATAAAGTCCTGTTTTCTGCCTCTTTGGACTCAGCCCACAGCAAAGCGTCCAATATTTATAAAGTAAGAGAAAGAAATCTAATATTTCTAAAACGTCACACAAAAGAATTTTTAAAAACCTCAAATCACAGATTAGTAGTACCTAAAAACTATCATGACTTAAACATCCTTTTCTTTAGAATAGGGACTCTATGTTAAGGCCACCAAATAGCCCCAGCTGCTAAGTGGAAGATCTTCTCATTAAAGGAATGCCAGTTAGTAAAGGCAGAAGAAATGAGAGAATTTTGAAAAATCACCATTTTATAACAGGATTCAGGCAGGGGTCATCAGTGGGTTTGGTTAAAACCACTAGATGAAAAGCTGACGGCTGTCTAGATATTAGCTCGAAGCCACTGTCAGCAGTGTGATGACCTGACAGCTGCAGAGGGAAGAAAGGGGCCTAACAGTGTGGCTGAGGCTGCGGCCCCCTTATTCCAGGGACCACTCTTAGAAGCTCTAATCCTGAATGAGCAGACTCCACATACTTTCTGATGGGATGCAGTAGGTCACCAAGACAGCATTCTCGCCCCCAAGTATTCAACCAGAATCTAATCATGTCTTTACATCTAACTTCCAGGTTACAAGGACCGCTGTGTGTGTGCTCAGTAGCTCAGTCATGTCTGACTCTTTAGGACCCCATGAACTGGAGCCCCCCAGGCTCCTCCATCCATGGTATTTTCCAGGGAGGAATACTGGAGTGGGTTACCATTTCCTTCTCCAGGGGATCTTCCTGATGCACACCTCTTACACTGGCGCGTGGATTCTTTACCACTTTACCAGGGAAGCCCAAAACTGAGATACTAAGGAAATATTTGTTAACTTCATTAGGTATGACAGTGGTACTGTGGTTAGGTAAAAAAGGTCAATTTTTAGCGATTACCATCGTCTGAGGTCTAATACTTTCCGCTGCTTAATATCTTCGAGAGGAGAATACTGAGTCCACTCCCTTTGATGTTTTCCTTTCTTATCTGATGTTTTTTTCTTGGAAACTTGCTTCTTTCCATTGCCTGGAACACAAGAGTATAAAAATGAGGTAAGATGAAGTAAGCTCTCTAAACAATACAATTAATTATGTAACAAATATCAAAGTAGCTAGGTCTAAAAATGCTATTCACAAACATATTCAAAACTGTATGTATCTTCAAGAATACCCTCTGCCTTAAAGAAAGGGATAGAGAATAAAAATACATTTAAACAACCATGAATGTCATTTCCTATCAGGTTCTTATATTTTAATCCCTGAACTACTCACTTAGCTAGCAAAAGAATCAATCACAAAATGCTTAGCCACATTTAGAAAATCAAATTTCCTTTCTAAAAAACAATAAAACCACATTAACGTTACTCTGCTGAGAAAGTAAAAGCAGCAGATCCAATAATCTGATGATGTGATGTTTAAAAATAGCTCCAGGCCTATAGAGGTCACAAAATGAATTAAGAATGATGCATACAAGTACATTATTAAAATGCAACTTTAGCACCGGGAGTCGGAATGGAAAACAAAGTCTCCTTTCTGTGCAAGTAGGTATATATGTGTGCACAGACAGACACACAGACACCACACATATTCTCTAAAAGACACAAAAGGAAACACAGTGGTTATCTTTGGGGGTAGGGAAAATTGGGAGCCTCACCAAGGGGAAACAAAAGGGAATTTTTATACTCTTTGATTTCTATACTTTTTTATTTCCATTCAGTGGATCACCCAGTCCAAAAATAATATAAATTAAAATATTATTAATTAACATCCAAGCCTCATTTCACTAAAACACCATGAACATTTCACACAGCTATGTGCACTTTATATCTTTATTTTTATTTTCGATCTCACCGCGTGTGGGATCTCAGTTCCCCGACCAGGGATCCAACCTGCGCCCTTGGCATTGGAAGGGCAAAGTCTTAACCTCTGGATCACCAGGGAAGTCCTAGCTAGGTGCACTTTAAAATCTCTCACACATATTACATTTTAAACAAAATCAATCTGCTATAAAAATTAAATAAAAGCTAATATTTCATTTTCATGAGTCAGTCATAAATTGGACAATATAGATTATAGAGATACATGTTTAGAAAACAAACGTGGAAGAAGATACATTTTCTTCATTCAAGATGCTCTACAATGAAACCATCTGGCACCCAAAACCAGCTGGAACCATAAAGCCCTACTGTACAGCACAGGGAACTATACTCAATAATTTGTAATAACTTGTAAGGAGAAAGAATCTGAAAACTATATATGTGTATGTATAACCCTACCACTGAGCTGTACATCTGAAACAGCATGACACTGTAAATCAACTATACTTTAATAAAAAAATTTAAAAAAACTGAGGTCATATGTCCTCTGTCCACAATGAACTAAATTAGACATTGGTACTTAGAAAAATCCTAAATATATGGAAATAACATAGCACACTTCTAAATAAGGTATTTATCAAAGAAGAAATTATAAGGGATATTGGAAAATACTTCAAACTAAATGACAGTTGAAAATAAAGTGTATTAAAATCTATGGTCTTCAGCAAAAACAGCACTCAAAGTGAAAGTGTTAGTTGCTCAGTGGTGTCTGACTCTTTGTGACCCCAGAGACTGTAGCCTGCCAGGTCCCTCTGTCCATGGGATTCTCCAGGCAAGATACTGGAGTGATATGCAATTTCTTCCCCCAGAGGATCTTCCAGACCCAGTAATCGAACCTGGGTCTTCCACATTGCAAGCAGATTCTTTTCCATCAGAGCCACCAGGGAAACCCCAAAACAGTACTTGGTGAGCAATTTTAGAGCATTTAATACTTAACACAGAAAAGTCTTGCATCAAGAGGATAGAAAATAAAGAACAAAATAAACCCAAAATAAGAGGAACAAAATAGTAAAGAGCATAAATAGGTGAAACAAAAACAGACAATTCAGAAAATTAGTAAAGCTAAAAGCTGGTTATTTGAAAAGACAAACAAAGTTGATACACCCACCGCTAGGAAAAAAAAAAAAAAAAGAACGTAAACTACCAGCATCGGGGATGAAAAAGGAGTTATCACTAATGACCCCACAGGTGTTAGAGGGATAAAAGGAACTGTTAGGAACAGCTTTATGTCAACACCTTGACAATGTAGATGAAATGCACAGACTAAACTGACAGAATCTATGGGAATTAAGACAACTCCATAACTGTATTTAGAGACTGTTATTACCCCTCTGAAGACCGCTCAGAAAACAGGACAGGATGAGAGGACACTTCCCAATGGCACTAGTGGCAAAGAATCTGCCTGCCAGTGCAGGAGACATGAGATGCAGGTGTGATCCCTGGGTCAGGAAGGTCTCCTGGAGGAGGGCATGGCAACCCACTCCAGTATTCTTGCCTGGAGAATCCCATGGACAGAGGAGCCTGGCGGGCTACAAGTCCATAAGGTCACAAAGAGACCGACACAAACCGAAGTGACTTAGCCCATACAGCACACACAAGACAGCTCAATCATCGTATTTAGAGAGTGCTATCAGCCCTCTGAAAACCCCTCAGAAAACAGGAAGAAAGAACACTTCCCAACACATCTTAGGAGACCTGAACAGATACTACCCAAAAAAAATTATGGACCAATCACCCACAAACAGAGACACAAAGTGAAATTCTGATGACTCCCCAAGAATTACAAATTTACAAAACATTCTGTGAAACAAGTTGATTTTGTCAATGAACGAGCAGATGGACAGAGATTTTACAAAATGATCCGAAAAGCCAAGAAATAATACGAACCTGACTTCTGCCTCTTTCTAGCTGTGCAAATGTATCCCAAAATTTATCCCCTCTATGCCTCCATTCCTTCACCTATAAAATGAAGACAACAGGACCTACCTCACAAAATTACAGTCTTACTGTGCGTTCCAAAGACAGACATGAAGGGCATTAGTATGTGCTCCAGAACTACCACGTTGCGATAGTGAAGACTGCACTGCACCCCCTTACATTGTGCAGTGGGCAACCTACTCGGTGGCACCTGGAGACCCTGCTGAGTGCTCAAAACTTTTTAACAACAGAAAAGTCAGACTGTTATATAGTAACAAAGAAAACTAGATGCTTAATTGGGAAATATGAATTCACATCGCTGCAAAACAGAAATACTGTTATTCTAGCCACCTCATTACCCACTTCTAAACTACTGCGTACATAGCTGTAATACTTCCATTTAACAGCACTCTTAGATTTGGCCCAAGCTCTCAAAACACAAGGGTTAAGTTTGAAATTTCCAATGGCAACACATTAATCAACTAAGTGTCTTACACCCAAGGTTATTTTTTTAAACTATAATGAAATACCGACTCGATGGACATGAGTTTGAGCAAGCTCCGAGTTGGTGATGGACAGGGAAGCCTGGCATGCTGCAGTCCACATGGCTGCAAAAAGCTGGATACGACTGAGCAACTGACCTGAAGTGATAATGAAAAACAGCACAGTGAAAGTGTTAATCACTCAGTTGTGTCCATCTTTTTGTGACTCCACAGACTGTAGCCCACCAGGCTCCTCTGTCCATGGGGATTCTCCAGGCAAGAATACTGGAGTGGGTTGCCATTCCATTCTCCAGAGGATCTTCCAGAACTGGGTCTCCTGTATTGCAAGAAAATATGCCTAATTGCAAGTTTAAACAAGTGATATTGCTTGTTTTCTCCTTATTTTCACTTGAAAACATCCAGGCTCCTTCCTCACCTGATTTGTGTTTCAAATTAGTGGTCACTCCATCAAATTCAGATTTATCAATTTCCCACGCGAGAGGTAGCTTGCCCAGGCTGTTGGATAAGTTCTCCAAGCTGTTTTCTTCGTTGTAGATGATGTCCGACGTACTGGCTGAGATGCCAATGTACCTTGAGGAATTATTTGCCGCAGATAAAGAGGTACTATCAGAGAGGCAAGAACGAGCTGGATTTGGAGTTTTATAGATTGAGGTGGCCTGGTTGAGAAAGGCATAGTCTGAACAGATGGCGTAAATCTTCTCCCGAGTGTGGGTCACTGGACAGCTCCACGGATAATGACCATCCCCTCTGGGACCCAGGGGTTCTCCGGAGGCGCGGGTGCAGAAAGATTGAACGGCACCTTGCAGGCTCTCTTCGGGAGACCTTCTCTCGGATTTGTGCTCACCATTTCCAGAATCATCTGCCCCTTCTGCTTCTGCAACGTTAGGCATTGAACACAACTGTGAAAGTTCTGTTGTGAGGAAGAGGGTGCCACACTTTCTATTTCTTGAGAAACAGCTGTGACAATCGTTTACAGCATTCTGCAAAAACGTGAGAGCTGCAAAAATGGGCTCCTAAGGAAAGAGGGAGGAGACAGAAAGATCAACAACCCACTAGACACTGCAAAATGCAAACACATATTCCAAGTGTTTCACAGGCCTTCGTTCGATAAATATTTATTTCACAACTATTGTACACTTAAGTTGTGATCACTGACCATCTGTCTGGTTAAAAATTATTTTTAATTGATGCTTTAGGATAATAAAGGATGAGATGGTTGGATAGTATCACTGATTCAGTGGATATGAACTTAGGAAAGCTCTAGGAGATAGTAAGGGACAAGGAGGCCTGGCAGGTTGCAGTCCATGGGGTCACAAAGGGTCGGAGATGACTTAGCAACTGAACAACAAATAGGATAATAAAAAGACCAATGACTCCATTTAAAGATGGGCAAAATATCTGCACAGTCATTTCTCCAAAGATGATGTAGCAACAATCAATAAGCACATAAAAAGAGGTGCATCACTAGCCTTCATGGAAATGCAGATCAAAACCACAATGAGATACCACCTCATATTGATCCAAGCGGCTTGAATCAAAAAGACAGATAATCATAAGGATCAAGAAGGAAGTGGAGAAACTGGAACCCTCATACAATGCTGGTGGAAATGCAAAATGCTCCAGTGAGTTTGGAAAACAGCTCCCTAAACGTTATACAGGAAGTTAGCATATGATCCAGCAATTTCACTCCTCAGAATATATTTAAGAGAACTGGAGACGTCTGTCCACACAAATGTCCAGAGCAGTACTACTCATAATAGCTGAAAAAAAAAAAAAAAGGAAACTACTCAATTCTATCCAAACGATGAAATACTATTGGACAATAAGAAGAAACGGAATACTGATCCATGTTACAACATGGGTGAACCCTGAATGCATTATGCTAAGTAAAAGAAGCCAGTAACAAAGGACCAGAGAGAGTGCAACTCCTTTTACATGAAATGCTCAGATTGGGAAAAGCTACACTAACAGAAATTAGATTAGGGATTACCTAAGGACTTGTGAGGGGAAAGGAGATTGGCAGTGATGGGGTTTCTTCCTGGAGGAATGAAAATATTCCCCGATTGTGATGATGAATGCACAACTTTGTGAATGTAGTAAGAGCCACTGAACTGTACACTTTAAATACGTGCAAGGGGCTCCTCCTCATTAGGGAAGGCGCCCATGCCCCTTTCTCTCTGGGCGTGTATCTCTGTCTTGTTTCTGTCTTAAATAAACTTTTTCTCTGTGTGCTCTCCCAAAATAAGTAATAAGAAATAAATATAAATAGATAGATATAAATAAGTAAGTGAATTGTATGGTATATAAGCTTCCCTGGTGGCTCAGTGGTAAAGAATCTGCCTGCAAGGCAGGAGCCGTAGAAGATTGGGGTTGGATCCCCGGGTCAGGAAGATCCCCTGGAGGAGGGCAGGGCAACCTATTTCAGTGTTCTTGCCTGGAGAATCCCATGGACAGAGGAGCCTGGCGGGCTACAGTCCATAGGGTCACAAAGAGTCAGACATGACTGAAGCAACTTAGCACGCACACACGCATGGTGTATACATATCTCAAAACTCTGCAGGCATCACCACAATGAATTATAGCCCATAGTAACTAACTTCTGATCAGTCTCAGGAAAAACTGAGTTTCAGGCGCACACCTAGCCTTTGGGGAAGGAAACAAAGTTTAATAACAACCGAGGGTTATCTGAGGAAGTTGAAGATTTAAACAAAAGGAAGACCTTGGTGAATCAAACCATTCCAGGTGATATGGGAGATCCCCTGAAGCAAGTGCCCAAGCAGAGTAAGCCCACCTCCCAAGGGACCACTTCATAGATAAAACCCACCCCGGGTCGCCAGTTGGAATGTAACCAGTTATTGTCTCTGCCCCTTCACTTACGTGAAAAACTAGAAATGAGAATAGTTTTCCCAGGTTACAGGAAAATGATTATATAAAACCCATCCTCAACTACTGAATAACAAAAACTGATGATTAAGACACTGGAATCTGTAAAGCAATTATCCTTCAATTAAAAAATAAATTAAAAATATACATTGGAAAGGACCTGATGCCAGGAAAGACTGAAGGCAGGAGGAGAAGGGGGCAACAGAAGATGAGATGTTTGGATGGCATCACCGACTCGATGGACATGAGTTTGAGCACAACATCTATTTCTGCTTTCTTGACTATGCCAAAGATTTTGATTGTGTGGATCACAATAAACTGTGGAAAATTCTGAGAGAGATGGGAATACCAGACCACCTGACCTGCCTCTTGAGAAATCTGTATGCAGGTCAGGAAGCAACAGTTAGAACTGGACATGGAACAACAGACTGGTTCCAAATAGGAAAAGGAGTACGTCAAGGCTGTATATTGTCACCCTGCTTATTTAACTTCTATGCAGAGTACATCATGAGAAATGCTGGACTGGAAGAAACACAAGCTGGAATCAAGATTGCCGGGAGAAATATCAATAACCTCAGATATGCAGATGACACCTCCCTTATGGCAGAAAGTGAAGAGGAGCTAAAAAGCCTCTTGATGAAAGTGAAAGAGGAGAGCAAAAAAGTTGGCTTAAAGCTCAACATTCAGAAAACGAAGATCATGGCATCCGGTCCCATCACTTCATGGGAAAAAGATGGGGAAACAGTGGAAGCAGTGTCAGACTTTATTTTTTGGGGCTCCAAAATCACTGCACATGGTGACTGCAGCCATGAAATGAAAAGATGCTTACTCCTTGGAAGAAAAGTTATGACCAACCTAGATAGCATATTCAAAAGCAGAGACATTACTTTGCCGACTAAGGTCCGTCTAGTCAAGGCTATGGTTTTTCCAGTGGTCATGTATGGATGAGAGAGTTGGACTGTGAAAAAGGCTGAGCGCCAAAGAATTGATGCTTTTGAACTGTGGTGTTGAAGAAGACTCTTGAGAGTCCCTTGGACTGCAAAGAGATCCAACCAGTCCATTCTGAAGGAGATCAGCCCTGGGATTTCTTTGGAAGAAATGATGCTAAAGCTGAAACTCCAGTACTTTGGCCACCTCATGCGAAGAGTTGACTCATTGGAAAAGACTCTGATGCTGGGAGGGATTGGGGGCAGGAGGAGAAGGGGACGACCGAGGATGGGATGGCTGGATGGCATCACGGACTCGATGGACGTGAGTCTGGGTGAACTCCAGGAGATGGTGATGAACAGGGAAGCCTGGCGTGCTGCGATTCACGGGGTCGCAGAGTCGGACACGACTGAGCGACTGAACTGAACTCGGAGATAGTGAAGGACAGGGAAGCCTTGAGTGCTCCAGTCCATGGAGTCACAAAGAACCAGACAGGACTGAGCAACTGAACAACGGAAGCGATAAGCAATCATAGAAGATGGTTCCCACAAGAGCCCTGGAGTCTGTGAGGAGAAACCGGCACAGCTACCGCGTGTCCTTTGTGGAATTTATGGAACAGAGCTCCCCACAAAGAGGACCCCACACATCCTGTGTGCTGTGCTTAGTCGCTCAGTCCTGTCCAACTCTTTGCAACCCCATGGACTGTAGCCCACCAGGCTCCTCTGTCTACGGGATTCTCCAGGCCAGAATACTGGAGTGGGTTGCCATGCCCTCCTCCACTGGATCTTCCCAACCCAGGGATCGAACCCAGGTCTTCTGCATTGTAGGCAGATTCTTTACTGTCTGAGCCACCAGGAAAGCCCCCACATATCCCAGGGAAGATTTTATTTTCTTTCTTTTGAAGGAATGCTTCCTCCCTAGTCATACCTTTCGGACAGTGATTTTTTTTTTAGTACTTTATGCAGAGTTCAGTAATTTGCAGGAGGAGGGCTGGTTTGGAGGGAGCTTCATTGCCAAAGGCGGAACCTCCACGGTTTTTTTGCTTTTTGGTCAAGAAATCCTAGGAGCAGCGGATCTTCTCGACAGGACGCCTTGACGGTTTTTTCTTCTTCCTCTTCTCCTGATGTGATGATGGATGTAGATTCAAAAAGAAGCTCTGGGTAGGGCTTCCCTGGTGGCTCAACGGTAAAGAAGCTTCCTGCAGGAGACACCGATCTCTGAACCAGAGGGATCCCACAGGCCGGGGAGCAACTAAGCCCGTGGGCCACAAGTACTGAGCCTGTACTCCAGAGCCCGCGAGCCACAGCTACTGAAGCCCGCAGGCTGAGCCCACAAGCCACAGCTACTGAGCCTGCGCTCTAGAGCCCGCGAGCCACAGCTACTGAGCCTGCAGGCTGAGAGCCCTTGCTCCCCAACAAGAGATGCCACCGCAACGAGCAGGCCATGCACCACAACTAGAGAACACCCCCACTCTCCACAACTAGAGAAAAGCTCACGCAGCAATAAAGACCCAGCGCAGTCAAAAATAAAATAAATAAATAAAATTGATGGGAAAAAAAAAAGAGAGAGAAGAAGCTCTGTGTATCTGAGGTTGTACAGGCCAAACTCTAAGCTACTCTCTTAGCAGATGCCCTAGCAAAGCATTTTCTTTTTTAAAAAATTTTGTTGAAGTAAAGTTGATCTACAAAGTTGCATTAGTTTCTGCTGTACAGAATAGTGACTTAGCTATGCTCACACACACATATATATACACATATATGTATACACACACACACACACACACACACACACATATCCTTTTTCATATCCTTTTCCAGTATGGTTCATCACAAGATATGGAATATAGCTCCCTGCGAGCAAAGTATTTCCTACTTCTTTTCTGTTTTTCTCCTGTGTTTCACTAAAAGCCACAGTGGGGAATAGAGGGAGGTCTAATTTCTGGGTTGGGCTTGTGTGGGTGGGTTCCAGGAGGGTGGGACATGAAACAGAGCATGAGGCCACGGCGAGGGGCAGTGAACAAAGATTTAGGGGGCTGGCCGGGTGGGTCAGGATAGACAGAAATGTTCCAGGCCCTGTCCTGTTATCTCTTCATCTCAGACTTAGCTTCTGCTTAGGCAGAGCTTCAAGAAAATTAGAGATACCAAGGGAACATTTCATGCAAAGATGGGCTCGATAAAGGACAGAAATGGTCTGGACCTAACAGAAGCAGAAGATATTAAGAAGAGGTGGCAAGAATACACAGAAGAACTGTACGAAAAATATCTTCACGACCCAGATAATCATGATGTGATCACTAATCTAGAGCCAGACATCTTGGAAAGTGAAGTCAAGTGGGGCTTAGAAAGCATCACTATGAACAAAGCAAAGGGGGTAATGGAATTCCAGTGGAGCTCTTTCAAATCCTGAAAGATGATGCTGTGAAAGTGCTGCACTCAATATGCCAGCAAATTTGGAAAACTCAGCAGTGGCCTCAGGACTGGAAAAGGGCAGTTTTCATTCCAATCCATAAAAAAGGCAATGCCAAAGAATGCTCAAACTACCGCACAATTGCACTCATCTCACATGCTAGTAAAGTAATGCTCAAAATTCTCCAAGCCAGGCTTCAGCAATACGTGAACCGTGAATTCCCTGATGTTGAAGCTGGTTTTAGAAAAGGCAGAGGAACCAGAGATCAAATTGCCAACATCCGCTGGATCATGGAAAAAGCAAGAGAGTTCCAGAAAAACATCTATTTCTGCTTTACTGACTATGCCAAAGACTTTGACTGTGTGGATCACAATAAACTGTGGAAAATTCTGAAAGAGATGGGAATACCAGACCACCTGACCTGCCTCTTGAGAAATCTGTATGCAGGTCAGGAAGCAACAGTTAGAACTGGACATGGAAAAACAGACTGGTTCCAAATAGGAAAAGGAGTACGTCAAGGCTGTATATTGTCACCCTGCTTATTTAACTTCTATGCAGAGTACCTCATGAGAAATACTGGACTGGAAGAAACACAAGCTGGAATCAAGATTGCCGGGAGAAATATCAATAACCTCAGATATGCAGATGGCACCATCCTTATGGCAGAAAGTGAAGAGGAGCTAAAAAGCCTCTTGATGAAAGTGAAAGAGGAGAGCGAAAAAGTTGGCTTAAAGCTCAACATTCAGAAAACGAAGATCATGGCATCCGGTCCCATCACTTCATGGGAAATAGATGGGGAAACAGTGGAAACAGTGTCAGACTTTATTTTTTGGGGATCCCAAATCACTGTAGATGGTGACTGCAGCCATGAAATTATAAGACGCTTACTCCTTGGAAGAAAAGCTATGACCAACCTAGATAGCATATTAAAAAGCAGAGACATTACTTTGCCAACAAAGGTCCGTCTAGTCAAGGCTATGGTTTTTCAAGTGGTCATGTATGGATGTGAGAGTTGGACTATAAAAAAAGCTGAGCACTGAAGAATTGATGCTTTTGAACTGTGGTGTTGGAGAAGACTCTTGAGAGTCCCTTGGACTGCAAGGAGATCCAGCAAGTCCATCCTAAAGGAGATCAGTCCTGGGTGTTCATTGGAAGGACTGATGCTGAAGCTGAAATTCCAATACTTTAGCCACTTCATGAGAAGTGTTAACTCACTGCAAAAGACCCTGATGCTGGGAGGGATTGGGGGCAGGAGGAGAAGGGGACGACAGAGGATGAGATGGCTGGATGGCATCACTGACTCGATGGACCTGAGTTTGGGTAAACCCCAGGAGTTGGTGGTGGACAGGGAGGCCTGCCGTGCTGGGATTCATGGGGTCACAAAGAGTCGGACACGACTGAGCGACTGAACTGAACTGAACTGAAATGATAGGCTTTCCAGGTGGGTGCTAGCGGTAAAGAATCCACCTGCCAATGCAAGAGACACAAGAGACTTGGGTTCGATCCCTGGGTCAGGAAGACCTCCTGGTGTAGGAATCGGCATCCCACTCCAATATTCTTGCCTGGAAAATAAATTCCACAGGCAGAGGATCCTGGGGGCTACAGTCCATGGGGTCACAAAGAGTTGGACAAGACTGAGCACATATGTTTATGTATGGGGGATTCACTTTGCTGTACATTAGAAACACAGCATTGTAAAGCAATCATACTCTAATAAAAATTTATTTAAAAACAAGAAACATAGAGAAAGGGAAATTGCTGCATTTGTGTATAAAAGGTAGAGCTGAGCTTCCTGGAAGCTATAGACCAGAAAGAACGTAACACTTGATTAATAAAAGTGTAACAATCTGGTTTGTTTTGTTTGGAGTTTGTTTGCTTTTAAATAGTGGTCACTGATAAGAATGATCTTTTTTAGTTGCACTTTCACCAAAAAAAAAAAAAACAAAAACAAAAGATCATCAACAAAAGGACATGTTTTTCTATTGATTGTCAACCAAGCCAAGAGTAAAACTTGGGAGTGGTATGAAAACTTTCTCACCTGAATTACTATTGATGGAAATTTCTCTTTGAGGGACTTCCCTGGTGTAAGACTCCACGCTACCAAGGCAGAAGGCCCAGGTTTCAGGTTCAATCCCTGGCCAGGGAACTAGATCCCACATGCCACAACTAAGACTCAGAAGAGCCAAATAAATATATTTTTTTAAAAAAAGAAAGAAATTTCTCTTTGAAAAGTTGTCATATTTATAAATTTTATCACCTAAGTAAACCAAATTAGAGAAAAATGTTGCAAACTACCAGAAGATTTCATACCAAAAAGGAAGATTATCCAAACCCCATGACCACAACCCTGCTGCTGTTGATTTCCTCGTTATTTACCTGTGCTTGCATGCTTAGTCACTCAGTCATGTCTGACTCTTTGGGACCCCATGAACTTCAGCCCACCCAGCTTCTCTGTCTGACCGGTGTCTCTTCTCCTCATGACAGCGACAGCTCCATGAAGCCCAGGGCGCTGGTGTTATTGCATCCTCGGAGTTTCTTAGACATGAACTAAACACAAATTATTACTCATTATAGACTCATGATGGAGGTCAATTAATATATTAGATTGTAATCACAGCCTCAGGACATGACTAGGTACAGAGGGGCAGGCTGTCCCTGCACTGAATGGCCTTCACCTCTCATGATATCATGACATCTTCTTTTGCCCTTATTCTTATAAACCATTTATTTCTGCTCCTAGGTCCCTGCCCATTCCCATGCATTGCCATTTCTAACCTGACCTATGCACAGATAATGGAAAGTAAATCGTGTACACATATGTGATCATGTAACTCCCCTGCCTAAAACCCTCCGCTATGAAAACAAAGAGCCAAACTGGCTCTCTCTCTCTCTTTACCTCCACCTCACTCTCGTCTGCCTGTGGACCATGTTTCCCTTCTCTGAATGCTGTCTCCTCCCTTTTCTCCTTTATTTACTTAATTCCCCTTATCCTCCGTGTGCTAGGCGCTAAGTTGCTTCAGTGGTATCCACCGCTTTGTGACCCCATGAACTGTAGCCCTGCAGGCTCCTCCGTCCATGGGTTCTTCAGGCAATACTGGAGTGGGTTGCCCTTTCCTACTCCAGGGGATCTTCCCAAGCCAGGGACGGAACCTGAGTCTCTTACATCCTCTGCATTAGCAGGTGGGTGCTTCACCACTAGAGCCACCTGGGAAGGCCACATCTGGATGTCAGTCAAATGTCACTTTCTGCCAGATGCTTCCTTCCTTCAATAAGACCAGGCGACCGTGTACAAGCTCAGTGCCTCCCCTTCACAAGTCTTTCGTTGTTTAGTTGCTAAGTTGCCACCCCTTGGTCTGTAGCCCATGAGGTTCCTCTGTCCATGGTATTTTCCAGGCCAGAATACTGGAGTGGGTGGCCATTTCCTTCTCTAGGGGATCTTCCCCACCCAGGGATGGAACAGGAGTCTCCTGCGCTGGCAGGCAGATTTGTACCCTGAGACTTCACAGGTCTTACCAGGGTGCAATTCTAGATCGTGTGTTTGTTTATATGATGAATGTCTGTCTCCTGCAAATCTGGTTTTCCTGACTACTCTATTCCCAGGGTGATTTGTAAAAGTCTCATTAATAGATATATATTTAAGCCCCTGCAGCATCCTAGGCATTATCGTAAGCCCGGGCTTCAGTTCAGTTCAGTCGCTCAGTCGTGTCCGACTCTTTGCGACCCCATGAATTGCAGCACGCCAGGCCTCCCTGTCCATCACCAACTCCCGGAGTTCACTCAGATTCACATCCATCAAGTCAGTGATGCCATCCAGCCATCTCATCCTCTATCGTCCCCTTCTCCTCCTGCCCCCAATCCCTCCCAGCATCAGAGTCTTTTCCAATGAGTCAGCTCTTCGCATGAGGTGGCCAAAGTACTGGAGTTTCAGCTTTAGCATCATTCCTTCCAAAGAAATCCCAGGGCTCATCTCCTTGCAGTCCAAGGGACTCTCAAGAGTCTTCTCCAACACCACAGTTCAAAAGCATCAATTCTTCGGCGCTCAGCCTTCTTCACAGTCCAACTCTCACATCCATACATGACCACAGGAAAAACCATAGCCTTGACTAGACCGACCTTAGTCAGCAAAGTAATGTCTCTGCTTTTGAATATGCTATCTAGGTTGGTCATAACTTTTCTTCCAAGGAGTAAGCGTCTTTTAATTTCATGGCTGCAGTCACCATCTGCAGTGATTTTGGAGCCCCAAAAAATAAAGCCCGAGATTAGGAGCCCAGATTCCAGGAGGGCTTACCAGGAGTGGCCTTGGCAACCAGGACCGGGAGTTCTAGGCAAAGGGACTCCTCCTCCCAGGCTCTCATCGGTGAGAACTGAGGTTCCCTCATCCAGTAAAGGAGGCCATGCTCTATGATGATTTACTAGTAAGACTGATTGCAGGGCCTAAGCTTCAGGACTTAATGATTTATTCATAAAATCCTATGAGAAGCAACAAAAGTACTCTTTAGCTCCGTGTAGAAAAAAATCTCATCAAATGGCCAGCTTCAAATGCACCGCTGGAGGAAAGATTTTTGTCACTGGAAGGAACTGCTAGGTAAAATAAACATTTGGAAATACACTATTCATGGCCTCAGTTACACTGTTTTCTGGTTGTATTTTAAATCCTTGTTTTTAAGCACCAGATTTGCTTAGAGAACGAAGTATCTTTAAAATTCTTCCAATAAAGACTTCCACGTAGGACCACTATTGTGATCTATATATTCTGCCCAAGGTCTCTGAGACCAAGGGCAGCGAAGGACTTAACAAGATGGAATGAAATAGACGCCGGAGGGCCAGACGCGCTAAGCCCAGGGGGTCAGATCTCCGTCTCCCCCCTCCGCCCCCTGCCAGCCCCCTCCGCACGCCCTTCAGGCCCCTTCCTCGCTCAGACCTGAGCCCCTGCCCAGGCAGAGGCGCCCGCCTCCGAAGGATGCCGGGCAGTGGGTGAGGTGGAGAGGGGGGTTCTCCGCGCGCTCCAGCCAGCGGCGAGCCCCGGCTCCTGGGCAGGCAATCGGAGGCCCCACCGCCCTTCTCTGCGAAGCTGGCGGCGCCGGCGGGCTCGGAGGCCCCCGGGATGAAGACGACAGTGGCGCAGGCCTGCCGCTTGCAGCCGGCGCCAGCAGAGACGGAGGCGGCGCCCGCCCGCAGGAAATAGAGCGGGGCAACCCCAGCCCGCGCCGCCGGACATCCCCGCGCATCCCCAGGCGCCGCGCGCCCCCGGGCCCGGCAGCGGGGCCTCCGCGCCCTCCTCCCGCCCTTCACCCGCGCGCCGTCGGCCTCCAGCCCGCGCGGGGGCCCGGGGGCGCGGAGCGGGTTGGCGCGCAAGGCAGTCCCGTCCCCGGGCTAAGAGAAAGCCCCCGATTGGCGTTTCTGAATGCACAAGTTGATATGATTACTAATGTTAACTGTCCCCCGAAGAAAACAGTACAGAAAACCCTCGCCTTGACCCCTGCCCGGGCCCCGGCTTTGGCTGGCTGGGCTACCGGCTCATCAGAGTTTGTGGGGTAGCCGACTAGGCCGAGAGAAGGGCGGAAGAGGGAGAGGAGGAGGCTCCCGGTACGAGGTCGGAGCTGGCCCGGACCCCTCCGGCGACCGCGCGGGCCGTGCACGGTAGGGGCCCGGCCACCGCGCTCTCCCGGCCCGGGCCCAGCCAAGCGTGGCGCGGAGGCTCGCGCCGCGCCGGCCGGGGGGCCATCGGTGTCCCCGCCGCCCCTCCAAACCGGGCTTTGTTCCCGAGAAGACGTGTCCTTTCTCTCTCGGACGCTTTCCTCCGCCCTGCGGCCCAAGTCTTCGCCCACTTCTTCCCGGGAGGACCGGTCCCCATGCAGGGGCGTCCACTCGGATGACCACCGGGCCCCGCGGAGAGCAAGTGGGAGGCAGCAGGCCCGGCCCAGCGGCGCTCAGTTGCCCCCCGCCTCGGGCCCAGCGAGCAAGGCGCAGGGTCGTCGGCGGCCACCTCAACCCCCGCCCACCGCCCGAGGTACCTCTGGCCTGTCCGGTGGAGTCGGGCCGCGGCGGTCGCGGCGGAGCCCAGCCCCGGTCCGGGATCACAGCTTCCAGCGCGCCGCCCGCGATGCGCCTCGGGTTAGCCTGGGGCCGGCGTCTCGCGTCCCATCGGAGCGCGCGGGGCCAGCGCCCAGACGGCCGTGCCGGGCGACCGATCGTCCGATGTCATGGGCAACACCTTCCTTTCATCTTGTTTTACACCTGTCCTCTGCACGTGCGGAGGATATGGTGGCAGTTTTTGTTTTTGTTTTTTAATCTTAGCTGCTCCTCCAAGAGGCGCGTGCCCCTTAATTGGGCATCTACTGTTTATCTGTCCCCTGAAAGCGGCTACCGCAAAGTAAATAAACGAGGGAGAGGTTAAAAAAAAAAAAACCTGGCAGGATTTCCGCTAGCCCAGCCGCGAACTACACGTCCCAGGAAGCTCCGGCGCCAGGACGCGTGTCCACTCGGCCATCCACTCGGAGGAGGCCTTACTGAGGCCCGGCCGACGCGCGGGCCAATCCCCTCGCCCTGCACCTTGGGCTGGAACCTGAGACGGGCTCGCCCCCAATGATGCTACAGTTACAGAAGCAACGCCGGTTTGTCATCGTCCCAAGAAAGAGGAGCGGCGTGCTTCTTGTCCGTTTCAGCAGAACTGCTGGCATCCTTCAGCTGGACAAGCCTGCGCCCCGGTTGTGACCTTCTGGGGGAGACCTCCGCGCGCGAACAGCACAGCCAGAGACCCCCTCCGGGAGTCTCGCCTGCTGTTGCGATCGGCCGACGCGCCCCCGCCCGAGCCGCGGCTGGCTGCGTCCACCTCTTCCACCTCATTTATCCGTGGATCATCTTGAGTCCAGCTTGTAAATGTTTAGCATTTTGCTACTTTACTGCTTCTTTCTGGGGACCGTTCCAGCACTGGCCGAGAGCGGCGGAGAGAGGCGACTGAGCCCCGAGAAGAGCGAAGTATGGGGTCCCGGACTCAAGGCAGCCGTGGTCCTTCCCGCGCGCTATTTCTACATTCAGGCGGTGGACACATCTGGCGAGAAGTAAGTCCGCAATGGCTCCATGACGATTTGGGAAGGCAGTTCAAGCTTTCTGCTTCTCTCCTCGCGTTCTGTCCTCCCAGAACTCGTTTCTCCACAGCAGTTTAAAATTCAGGACACTTGGGGGCTATTCACATCTCCTTGGAAGTTTATCCCCCTCCTACTCAATTTTTCTCTGTAGCTTTAGAAATCGTTTCCAATTAGCTCTTCTCCTGGCCCTTTTGAAGGGGAGTCCTACATGAGTGCTGAGCAAACAAACCCCTGTACTTTGCTTAAGCTATTCTAAATTTTTTTCTATTTAAATTAATTTATTATTTATTTATTTTATGGAAGTATAGTAGATTTACAGTGTGTTCATTTCTGCTGTATAACAAAGTGGTTCAGTTAGATCTATACATTCTTTCTTATTAATTTTTATTGGAGTATAGTTGCTTTACGATGTTGTGTGTTTCTGCTAGTACAGATGAATCAGCTATATATATACACGTATATCCCCTCTATTTTGGATTTCCTTCCCATTTGGGTCACCACAGAGCACTACATAGATTGGGGTTGACATAGATACAGTCAATCCCAATAGCAGTAGGTATAAAAGAGATAACTAATGAAAACCTAGCACAAGGAACTCTTTTCTAATTTTTGCATAAATCGTTATAAGGAATTTGAACTCAGCTGTTAGAAACTAGTTGGCTTCACCTTTTTCCGGTGCTGCTGTGTTTTCAGGTAGACCTCTGCACATAAGTGTGTTTTGAAACTCAAAATGAAAAATACAACAGGATTCATAACTTTATGGTTGAGGCAGAAAGTATCAAAATATGAATCTCCTATGTGTTTGTTACAACTTTATTTCATCCTACTGCATTCAACTATTCCACTTGTACTTGAAACTTATTTGTAGAATTCACATACCTCTGACATGATTGTCTTTTTATATTGAAGCTGTCTGTGTATATTTTGTTGGCAAAAAAATCTTGGGAATAAGAAGTTTTCCAAAGAAAAGGAAGCTTATAAATTTTGTCACTTGTTTATAAATAGTATGGTTGGGAAACTAAGTACCATCTTAATCTTAACACCAAGAGCATGGCCTTTTGTATAAAAAACCTTTTATACAACATCACTTGGATAATATGCTAACTACTAGCTTTGTCCATGGCTGAGTACAATTTATAATAGTGATTTTTTTTTTTTTAAAGAATCATTGAGAGCGATGTTTCAGAAAACCATTAGAGGCATCATTTGATCACAGATTTCCAGATGTGATGGACACGAAATAAATAGTAGGTTAATAGGACTATTTTTATATATGAAATGCATAAGGATATTCTATGTTTACAGAGATTAGTAGTCTTAAAATACCTCCTTGTAATTTTCTAATGAAACTGTTTTAACTTATCTTGACCATTGTCATCCTCTTCTTATTTTTTTTTTAATCTCCGATCCATCCTATTCATTTTGGTACTGAAAGCATAAGGAAAAGGAAACAAGCACATATTAGGGGGAGGATATAGAGAACAGTCAGGTTCACAGACTGGAGACCATAGTCTTTGTACGTTTGTTTCTTAAAATAAGCTTTATGTTTCACTGTTCTTCCCATCACAGATTCACATCTTCTCCGGGTGAAAAAGTGTTCCAGATTAAAGTCTCAGCCCCAGATGAGCAATTTACTAGAGTTGGGGTCCAGGTTTTAGACCGAAAAGATGGGTCCTACATAGTAAGATACAGAATGTATGCCAGCTACAAAAACCTGAAGATAGAAGTCAAATTCCAAGGTCAACATGTGGCCAAATCTCCATATATTTTAAAAGGTAATGTGGAATATAATTTCAAAACAACAGTGTTTGACTACAATATTACCTGTCATTCAGTCAGTAAAAGCAGGTTAGCCTGATATTTTTCACTGGAAGAAAAAAAATTTTGTTATTGTGTTTCAGTTGCTAAATCAGGTCAGACTCTTAGTGACCCTATGGACTGAAGTTGAAAGCTAAGTTGAGAATCCTGGTAGAAGAAAGAAATGCAAGATTTGAATGGAAATTATAATTCACTAAAGAGGAAAGAACTTAATATGTTCTTTAATATGAACTTAATAGTATTAAGTTCTAGTAATAGAGAATTTGCTTCCGGATGATGCAACATTAGCAAGAACAGTCAAGCTATCTATCTATCTATATATATATATATTTGGTCATAGATGGCACTTTCTTAGTTAGAGACATATGACTTAAGTAGCTGATGAGTGTCACTGAAATTTGGTCAATCACTTCAGGAAGAAAGGGCTTGATAGAGACAAGTTGACTTGAAAGTTGACTGTAGTTTTTTTGGTTTTGTTTCAATGCTATTTTTCCAGAGAAATTCTCCAATGTTTTCTTATATGGGATAAGCGTACAGCTTTCTTCCCTAAAGCCATATCATTCCATCTCAGCAGACATATATCCTAAGATATTAGAGAAGCAAGGAGAATACAGACACACAAATCTTTCTTGACCCACTACTCCAAGAAAGGCAAACGTTTTTCTAGAAAGTGTCTAGGTTCCTTCCCCTAACTCCACTAGAACCACATGGTACCATATAAGCTGTGAAACCTTAAAAAGATGTCCCATTGTCTCCTCCTGCCTGGGTCAAGTGACAATCTGAGAATTACAGAAATAAATGACAGTGAAATCTCAATTCAGATTCTATGTTATGTATTATTTCTACATGTAATTAATTCATTATAGTATTAGTGAAATGGGTGTTTTGAGGATTATTTTGCTTCTTTATATTATCCTTAAAAACCTACTAACCATAGTAGGGGTGCTTTATTTACTTGTATTGTTTTTTTTTGGCCTCACCTCAAGGCTTTTTTTTTTTTTTTCTTTTTTGGACTTCCCTGGTGGCTCAGACGGTAAAGCGTCTGCCTACAACTCAGGAGACCCAGGTTCGATCCCTGCATCGGGAAGATCTCCTGGAGAAGGAAATAGCAATCCACTCCAGCACTCTTGCCTGGAAAATTCCATGGACGGAGGAGCCTGGTAGGCTACAGTCCGTGGGGTCTCAAAGAGTCGGACACGACTGAGCGACTTCAATGTCCGTGTCAAGGCTTGCAGTATCTTAGTTTCCCCACCAGGGATCGAACCCAGGCCCCAGCATCAGAAGCACAGAATCCTAACCACTGGACCATCAGGAAATTCCCACTTGTATTGATCCTTAGGATGATTCACCCATTGAGAAAAGTATCTTAGACATTTTAAGAACTGGTTTGTATAACAGACCATTGAAATATTAATTTCTTGTCACTTTTGTCTTTCATTAAAACAGGGATATGCCTCTGATATCCTTTTACCAATGCTTGGTTATTCTTAAGTACACAAAACATAAAGAGTAATGCTTTGCGGTGCAACAGAAACTAATACAACATTGTAAAGCAACTATACTCCAATAAAATTTAATTTAAAAAAAAGAATAATGGACTATGGGGACTTACCTGGCCATCCAGTGGTTAAGACTCACATGGGGTCCATCCCTGGTTGGGCAACTAAGACCCTACATGCCATGTGGGAAAAAAAAAGAGTAATGGAGGGACTGTGGAAGCCACTTAGAGCAAAATGTAGTACCATTAGCTTTCTTTTGAAGTCACGCCAAGTGGACTTTACTGTGAAAAGATCTTAAGACCCAACCATAAAGAGCCGTCAGAACAGATGTACTCACGATACCCCAGTGTAATAGAAAGGTTTCTCTTTTTAAAATAGGTTTTCCATCAAATTTCCCTCCCCATCTAACTAGGCAGGATCTGAAGTCGTGCTACAAATATCTGTTACACGTTTCACACGCTGAGTGAGATTGTGCCTGTACCCTTTGCTCCGTGTGTCATCAGGGCCGGTGTACCACGAGAGCTGTGACTGTCCCTTGGAAGACAGTGCAGCCTGGCTGCGGGAGATGAACTGCCCAGAAACCTTTGCTCAGATTCACAGAGATCTGGTGCATTTCCCTACCGTTGACCCGGAAAAGATTGCAACGGAAATCCCAAAAAGATTTGGACAAAGACAGAGCTTGTGTCATTATACCTTGAAGGATAACAAGGTGCAGTTGCTTGTTTGTCTTGGTGATTAATTTTTGTTTTGGCCATGTGGCTACAACTAGCTACCTAGTTTTATTAAAAAATATCCTGCCGATCATTGTGATAAGCTTGCTCTCAGTGAAGCCAAAGTGTACTTTTAGACTAATGGAATAAACATGGAATTGTCTTCCAGGTTTATATCAAGACTCACGGTGAACATGTAGGTTTTAGAATTTTCATGGATGCCATACTACTTTCTTTGACTAGAAAAGTAAGTATTTCTTTTCTCTTGTGTATAATGGACAATTTAAATCCAGGTTTTACATCATAGTCTTCCCAGCTGGCACAGTGGTAAAGAATCTGCCCGCAGTGCAGGAGACCTGGGTTCAATCCCTGGGTTGGGAAGATACCCCGGAGAAGGAAGTGGCAACCCACTCCAATATTCTTGCCATGGAGAATTCCGTGGACAGAGGAGCCTGGCGGACTATAGTCCATGGGGTCGCTAAAGAGTCAGACATGACTGAGCTACTAAACAATGACAACCGCAGTGGGGTTTGGACAGTGATAGTGAAATGGCTGATATGAAAAATGATACCATCATTTTAACACTTGGGCTTCTTTGTCCTAGGTGAAGATGCCTGATGTGGAGTTTTTTGTTAATTTGGGAGACTGGCCTTTGGAAAAAAAGAAATCCAGTCCCCACATCCATCCGATCTTTTCTTGGTGTGGCTCCACAGACTCCAAGGATATTGTGATGCCCACCTACGACTTGACAGACTCTGTCTTAGAAACCATGGGCCGGTGAGAGATGGGTTGCAGACAACCCAGAGTCTTGGTTTTCTTTCCTTGATGAGTTTTTTCCCAACACCCCTTGCGAGGCGATGGTTTGGGGGAAACACCTGTTGCACTGTCTGTCTTCCAGAGTCAGTCTGGATATGATGTCCGTGCAGGCCAACACGGGTCCTCCCTGGGAAAGCAAAAACTCTACCGCTGTGTGGAGAGGGCGAGACAGCCGGAAAGAGAGACTGGAGCTGGTTAAGCTGAGCAGGAAGCACCCGGAGCTCATAGACGCTGCTTTCACCAACTTCTTCTTCTTTAAACACGACGAAAGCCTGTATGGTCCCATCGTGAAGCACATTTCATTTTTCGATTTCTTCAAGGTATGACATCATCCAGAGCCAATGCTTTGTGATTTTCCAAATACCTGCATTTTCGTGCTAGGTCACTTCAGTCGTGTCGGACTCTTCGTGACCCTATGGACTGTAACCCACCAGGCTCCTCTGTCCGTGAGGATTCTCCAGGCAAGAGTACTGGAGTGGGTTGCCATTTCCTTCTCCAGGGGATCTTCCCGACCCAGGGATCGAACCCATGTCTTTAACGTCTCCTGCATTGGCAGGCAGGTTCTTTACCACTAGTGCCACCTGGAAAGTCCCACCTGCATTTGAGTGGTGGGAAATCAAGGTAAATTACAGGAGATGAGTGAGTGAGTGATAGTCGTTGCTCAGTGGTGTCCGACTCTTTGCAACCCTATGGACTGGAGCCCACCAGGCTCCTCTGTTTATAGAATTCTCCAGGCAGGAATACCGGAGTGGGTTGCCATTCCCTTCTCCAACAGAAGATGAGAGGTGAGCACAAAATTTTAGGAACATCCAGGCATGGGGCACCAGGGACTAACCAACCCCTAGCAGGCAACCTGGATTGTACTCAGTACCTAGAAAAGTGAAAGTGTTAGTTCCTCAGTCCTGTCCAGCTCTCTGTGATCTCGTGGACCGTAGCCTGCAGGCTCCTCTGTCCTTGGGATTTTCCAGGCAAGCATATGGGAATGGGTTGCCATTCCCTTCTCCAGGAGATCTTCCTAACCCAGGGATCAAATGTGGGTCTCCCACAATGCAGGCGGATTCTTCACTGTCTAAGACACCAGGGAAGCCTTGACTTAGTATCTAGACCTGACATGAAATATGCACCAAGGGAGTTTGGGATTTGGGTAATTTTTCCTCCCAACTGACCTTCAAGAGAAGCATATTTTCACTCCAAACCCTATTTTTATTAAAAAATACATGTAAGTGATTTTATAAATATTTCTCCCCTGAGCCATAGAATCACAATAGACTAAAGAAGGAATATAGAGCAGGTGTCTCTTCCCTTCTGTAGGGAAATGACTTGGAATCCATCCAGTTGTTCTGCTCAGAAACTCTGGGGATTCTACACTCTCTGTGTCTAGAATGTGGGCTGTTTCTATTTTCCCAGGGTTGATCCTTTTTCTGACAACTCCCCTTTCTCAAGCAGTGAGGTATACCACCCTGATCTCTAGACCCCACAAGGGGTTTTGAAGCCTAGTCTGCCATCTCCTGCAGGTGGGAAGGTCAGTGATTGATGAGCTCTGTACAGAGGAGCCTGGTGGGCTACAGTCCACAGGGTCGCAAGAATCAGATGTGGCTGAAGCGACTTACTACACGGAGCGCAAGAAGACTTAAAGATGGCCATTAGCTGAATAATCAGTTTTTCTTCCATATGCCTGTCACAGAAATTTTGGAAAGAAATGGTTATAACCAAAGAGAGCTGATGGCAGCCATTCCTCCTCTGAGAGTGTCCTGTCAGACCTTTGCTTTCTTTCTGTTGTACCTGTTATGATTTATACAGCTTGAAACTATTGACTGGGACATCCCTGGTGGTCCAGTGGTTAAGAGTCTGCCTTGCAAGGTAGGGGATGCAGTTTCGATCCCTGATCTGGGATCCCATATACTGTGGAGCAGCTAAGCCCGTGTGCCCCAACTAGACAGCCTGCATGAAAATCACATGTGCCTCAACTAAGACCCAGTTAAATAAACAGATAAATATTTATTGACCTCTGCCGTGCTAGAAATATTTTGATTCATAAATGTTCTTGCCCCAGAGCTTGTTAATTTCTTTAAGACCTGGGTGTGGCCACCTGATGTTTCAAAGGTGTGGTTAACACAGTTTAGAATGTGCCCTCAGTAGGTACTATCAGGCCATCGATAAAGTAGTCACATGCATGCGAAGTCACTTCAATTGTGTCTGACTCTGACCCTGTGGGCTGTAGCCCACCAGGCTCCTCTGTCTATGGGGATTCTCCAGGCAAGAATACTGGAGTGGGTTACCACTTCCTCCTCCAGGAGATCTCCCCAACCCAGGGATTGAATCCATGTCTCTTACGTCTCCTGCATCAGCAGCTGGATTCTTCACCGTGACTGCCACCTGGGAAGTAGTCATAATAAATCTAATTTCCTTCGCTGGCAGGCTTTGGACAACAGTTGTATCATTTTATTGGCTGCTCCAGCGTTAGACTTGGCACCCTTTCTTGAAATTTGGGGGAACATCGAAATAGGCCCTAGATCTAGGTCTGTGTGTTATGTATACATATAAATAATTAATAGCACTTCCCAAGTGGCAGGGGCCAAGGACAAAATCTAGCCAGTTTGTATCTGAGGATGGTGAGGTTTGATGTGTGGAAAGAGGAAGAGAATAAAGAAGAGTGGGAAGAAGGGAGTTCAGTGGAGGTTCTTCTGCTGTCCCGCTGTTTGCAGCATAAATATCAGATCAACGTCGATGGCACCGTGGCAGCCTACCGCCTACCGTATCTGCTGGTTGGTGACAGTGTGGTGCTGAAGCAGGACTCCATCTACTATGAACACTTCTATAACGAACTGCAGCCCTGGAAACACTACATTCCAATTAAAAGCAACCTGAGCGATCTCCTAGAGAAACTTCAGTGGGCAAAAGATCACGATGAAGAGGTAAGGTCAGTCTCTTTGTTCCCCCAGGTATCATGGGGTCATTTCCATGTCTTGTGCCTGGAAAGCATTCAACATGCTTACATGTGACCCTTTCCTGTAAGTGGGAAGCCACCTCCCCATGCATAGCACAGATCTCTTCAGGGTAAAGCCAGGCATAGTGGCTTGGATTAACTGCCCACTCTGCACATGACACGAAAACCTAAACCTTGGCCTCGATTTTGCTGTCTCACTCAGTTAGATCTGAGCTCCAAGCACTGCCTCACCTCCACTAGCAACATGAAGATAAAGATGGTCAGCCTGGCAGGGGAAGAACTAACTGTGCCGTGGATTAAAATGAAGGATTGCATGAGAGAAGCTTCAAACTAATTGCTAAAATTTATTCAGGCAGTGCATTAAGCTTCATCTTGCATTGACTTTGCAAAGTCATTGTTACTTCGTTTTGTCTCCCCTTTCTGTCCCAGAGAGGCCCATTCTAGAAGGCCCAATATGACTTCTTAAACTATCAAGTCTTAAAAATCTCACTTTGATTTGAACACACTTCCTCTATTAAATGTTCCCTTTACACACAAGACTTCAAAGATACTGTAGCCACTATTTTCCCACCAAAATGTACTTGGAAGATCACTTAGCATATGTCTGCATGGGGACAAATATTTTCATTAAAGGATATTATTCTTGCTCCCATAGGCAAAGAAGATAGCCAAAACAGGACAAGAATTTGCAAGAAATAATCTCATGGGCGATGACATATTCTGTTACTATTTTAAACTTTTCCAGGTCAGTATTTTCTAAGAAAATGGAAATATTTGTAATTGTTCATGTTAGTAGCAAGTAATGTTTCACTGAACAATTTCTAAAAGTATTTTCATTAAGGAGATACATATATACCTCTGTAAGTGAAAGTCAGGGATAAGTATTAAATTATAGTAAAAGTGAAGGATGCCAAGGAATAGCTAATGGAGAATGCCACAACCTTAAGGGAAAGGTGTTAATGTTAGAACTGTGTGGCATGTGGTTAGAAAAGTGGTCTCTGAGCCTAGAAAGTTATTGTGCGAGGATTCTCATTTGTTTTTTGTACAAAACCGCTACTGTGTTACTGTCTCTTTCTCTATACAGTGCAAGCTATGTTTGGACCTGTTGTGCTTACCCCATATGGGCCATAACTTCTCTTGCAATTTGCCTTTATGGACTTAACCCATTTAGGGATTGTAGTCAAAGCCTACCTGACAATTTGAAAGGTTCTGTTTTTTAAAAAATGCAGTCTTAAGCATGTAATTCGCTAATAAATAGTTCTAGCTCTAAGTTAGATTCTTTTAATCTCAGAGTTGCAGAATTCTAGATATTGAGCCCAGTGTCTCAGGCTCTGCTACAGAACAAAGTTGGTCATTGCTGATCCCCTCCCCCTTTGTAACCTTTCCTAAAGAGTGATATGTAAACTATAGAAAGAACTGGGGGGGATTTGCTAATCTGAATTCCTAAAGAGCCACAGGTTATTAGAGTTCATTCATTCAACTCACATGTACTAGAACATAAGCACCTCGCCCAGAACTTAGGACAAGGAAGCCCATGATGAACGAAGACGTGACTGAGGCTGTACCAGCTGTGGTGGGTCAGGCAGAAATAGTCTGTCCTCAGATTCTCAGTTAAGGGAAGATGGGAACACAGTCATTTTTACTACGTGGCAGAAGATGAAAATAAATACCATAAAAGAGTCATAAATGAAGGGTAGAGTTAGGAGTGGACCATTAGAAATAGGACAGTCACCTCTCAGAAGCTCTGTTGTGGGGTTTTAAGGAGGGCCTTGCATTTCGTAACTGGGCGCAGGTGAATTAAACAGACCGAGTTCTAGCAAACTCCAGTGTATCTAATTTGGTAAGTGCGCCTTACATTGTTGTTCAGTCACTGAATTGTGTCTGACTCTTCGCGACCCCGTGAACGCAGCACGCCAGGCTTCCCTGTCCTTCACTGTCTCCCAGAGTTTGCTCAAACTCACGTCCATTGAGTCAGTGGTGCCATCCAATCATCTCATCCTCTGTCACCCCCTTTTCCTCCTGCCCTCAATCTTTCCCAGCATCAGGGTCTTTTGCAATGAGTCAGCTTTTTGCATCAGGTGGCCAGAGTATTGGACCTTCTGTTTCAGCATCTTAAATGCTAAATAAAACATGCTTTCGTATTGTTGCCTGTACAGGAATATGCCAGTTTACAAGTGAGTGAGCCCCAGATCCGAGAGGGCATGATGAGGGTAGAGCCAGAGACCGAGGATGACCTCTTTCCTTGCACGTGCCACAGGAAGAAGGTAACCGGAACTGACCTCCTAGCCAATGTCACAGGAAGAACTAACCGTGATCCGAGTCCTCATTCTCCCCTTTACTCATTCAGTCAGGCAGCAACTACTCAAACTCCTCCTGGAGCCTCTAAGCAACTCATTCTAGCAGAGGCAGAAAAAACAGTTACCAACAAAAGGCAAAAAAGAAAAAAAAAAAAAAACCAGGTGCTAAGATGCAGTGAAGCGAAGATACATAGGAGCTCCCAGCAAAGTGGAGGGAGGCCTTTTTTATTGTGAGAATTACAGATCACATGGCATTTGAATAGATATTTGCAGTTTGCAAAGTATTTTCACATGTATCATCTAATAGCCTCATCTCCCTGTGAGATAGTTTCTGCAAAGTTTATCATCCCAGTTTAGAGATGAAAAAATATATAACCATGATTATTCATGTTAATAGATTATGCATTTAAACGTGATCTCTGTTAGTACCACTACGTTACTGGGCTTCCCTGGTGGCTCAGATGGTAAAGCGTCTGCCTGCAATGAGGGAGACCCGGGTTCGATCCTTGGGTCGGGAAGATCCCCTGGAGAAGGAAATGGCAACCCACTCCAGTACTCTTGGCTGGTCCAGTCCATGGGATCCTCCAGGCAAGAGTACTGGAGTGGGTTGCCATGCCCTCCTCCAGGGCACCTTCCCAACCCAGGGTTCAAACCTGCATCTCCACTGTCTCCTGCATTGCAGGTGGATTCTTTACTGCTGAGCCACCGGCCAAGTCACATACAAGCTCTGCTGCTAAGTCACTTCAGTCGTGTCTGACTCTGTGCAACCCCATAGAGGGCAGCCCACCAGGCTCCCCCATTCCTGGGATTCTCCAGGCAAGAACACTGGAGTGGGTTGCCATTGCCTTCTCCAATGCTGGAAAGTGAAAAGTGAAAGTGAAGTCGCTCAGTCGTGCCCGACCCTCAGCGACCCCATGGACTGCAGCCTTCCAGGCTCCTCAGTCCATGGGATTTACATACAAGCTCACTGATTGTTAAATATTTTGGAATTCTGCATGGTGGTTAACCTTTGGTAGTTTGGAATACACCTGGTTGCAGTATTTACACCATGAAACCAGCACCTGCTGAAATTAGTTTTATTTTGCTTCATTTGGTTTTGTTTTGGATTTGCCCCTAGCTAGCCTTCAGAGGAGAAGGCAATGGCACCCCACTCCAGTACTCTTGCCTGGAAAACACCAGGGATGGAGGAAGCTGATGGGCTGCAGTCCATGGGGTCGCTAAGACTGAGCGACTTCACTTTGACTTTTTACTTTCATGCATTGGAGAAGGAAATGGCAACCCACTCCAGTGTTCTTGCCTGGAGAATCCCAGGGACGGGGGAGCCTGGTGGGCTGCCATCTATGGGGTCACCCAGAGTCGGACATGACTGAAGTGCTTAGCAGCAGCAGCAGCCTTCAGAAGTGGTACAGCATCAGTGATAACTCCTCTCAGTGCTGCAAGGCCACAGAATCACTGAAAACCAGTTTCAAAACAGAAATGGCCAAAATTGGAAGGTGCTCCCACATGGAGTTTGATTTGGTATCAGAATGAGTCTGTTGGCTCCAAATGGAACTGGGTGACTGCCTTACACCACTCCTCTTTTTTTAAATTTATTTTTATCTCTTAAGTGACTTCCAGGCATGCCAAACGATTCCCCTGATTGGTAGAACTTACGACTAGAATGATAGCTTTATTGATTTTCCCACCCCTCGTGGTCTACTCTGGCCATTCACTGATACTGTTCAGAACACAAGCCTTTACCATAATACAGACCCTTAGATGTTCAGGTTCCCACCAATGAGACTTTACCCTTAGATGATTTCATATAATAAAATCCTAAAATTTTATTTGAATCCTAAAATTCAAATAATAAAGTACTAAAGCCCTCTAGTGATGACTCTGCTTTGTTTATCCCTTCCTTCATCTTTGTGTGCTTGTGTGCTCAGTTGCTAAATCGTGTCCGACTCTTTGTGACCCTGTGGACTGTAGCCCACCAGGCTCCTCTGTCCATGAGATTTTCCAGGCAAGAATACTGGAATGGGTTGCCATTTCCTCCTCCAGGGCATCTTCCCCACCCAGGGATCAAACCCGCATCTCCTGCATTGGCAGGCAGATCTGAGCCACCAGGGAAGCCTCTTTTGTCTTTAGGGGAAAGTAATTAATAGACTAAATGTAAGCCTTCTTACTCATGGAAAACTTCTTGATGGCTCTAAATATTTTGTTTCTTAATTGCAGACCAAAGATGAACTGTGATATGCAAAATACCTTTCCTTCAAATAGTGGTGCTCTGAAGACTCTTCTTAAGTGAAAAGAAGAATGTCTTCTAAATACTAATTCCGTGCTCTATGATTGTCTGGATTATGAAGATCTGTTTCTTCTTATGCAGTATTTCCACGATGGTCATTGGAAGTACATTTTTAGAATTTTATAATAAAATCACTTTTATTTTAAAGGCCTGTGTTGTGCTCATCATTAGCTGTGTTTGGACCATGGAGCAGTAAAAAAAAAAAAAGGGTGTCTGAGTCCTGAACTCAGTCTGAAGTATGTCAAAAGCCATCACCTACCTAGATACACAGTTTACATGACAAAGCAGTAAACTTCTGACTTGTTTACACTATTATTTTAGATAATCAGTCACTCACAGCCAAACTGAATACTAATTAATATACCTTCCAAGGTTTTTTGTAATCTGGCCTCTTCCTGTATCCATTACAAATGGATTTTATTTAACAAGTATTTTAACAACCACTACTAAAATATGAAATTTCCAATTATTAAAAAGGAAGCACATTAAAATTGTATTAAATGCTTTTCAGGCATCTATTTACATGTTCATGTTTTATGGTGATTTATTCTGTTCCATTAATCCATGATGAACTACATTATTGCTATTCTTATTTTGAAACACTATAGAACATTATAAAAACTCTAGTACATCCAATTATGTATTGTTTTAATCCATGGATGGACTAATCATGCTAATATTCGGCTAAATCTGGCCCACCACCAATTTTTGGACAGCCTGCAAGTTAAGGATGATTTTAAAACTTTTAAATGGTTGAAAAAAATCAAGAAAAGAGTAGTAATAATGACATGCAAAATTTATCTGAAATGGAAGTTTTGGTGTCCATAGTTTTGTATTAGTTTCCTATTGCTGCTGTGACAAAGTATTAATACCACAAATTTAGTGGTTTAAAACAAGAGGAATTCAATCTCAGGGTTGGATTTGAGAGTCAGGAATCAGTGTTTCTGGGACAATGGCGATGTATTTGGAGGACTGGTCTCTTCCTGAGGCTCTGAGGGCAGAATGCCTTGTCTGGCTCCCAGGGCTGCGTTTCTTATGGTTCTTGTCTTGTGGCCCCTTCATTTTCCCAGCCAGCAGCTCAGCATCTTCAAATCTTTGTCATCACACTGCCTTCTCTCTCTGAGTGATGCAGCACTGTTCTTTATAACAAGTCAAACAGTGGAAACCATCCAAATAGCCATCCACCAGTGAATGGATAAACGAAATGTGGATTTATCCGTAAACTTGAATACTACTCAGCAATGAAAAGGAACGAGTTATAAGGAGCAAAGTACTATTAGATAAGATACAATATGGATGGAATCTTCTGATCACGCGGCATGCGGTGTCTTAGTTTTATGACCAGTGCAACTGCTGGAAGGATATGGCTGGGACGCCGAAGGATCCTGAGCAAGTCGCGGGTGAGCAGCGAGGGGAGGCGGCCCGGCAGCGCCCCCTGGGTTTGAGCAGCAGACACCGCCACAGCAGAGGCGGCAGGGGCGGGAAAACTCCCGCTCCCAGCGTGCCCCGCGCGCCGGCTCGCGCGCCTGGGGGCGGGGCCTGCGTGCGCCTGCGCTGTAGCGGAACGCGCTGGCGGGCGCGGCGAGGCGGTCGCTTCGAGTGTGGTAGTTCGCTCCCAGAAGGGAGTGAGGACGGTTAGGTGCTGCCGGCCGCTTTCCCGTCCCTGGTAAGTGCGGCGGCTGTGGCGGCGGCGGCGGCAGCGGTCGGGGCTGCTACTTGGGAACGACTTCCGAGGGCTTTCCGCGGTCCCTCCAGAGGCGTTTCGGGCTCGCGGCCGTTGCCCCTCAGGGGCTGTTGGGCGGCTCCGTGAGGCGTGAGGCGTCGGTTAGGTCCCGCGGGCCGCGGCCGCTGGGGCTTCGGCCGGCCGGTCGGGAGGCTCCGAGAAGGGACGGTGCGGGCGGGGCGAGCCGGGCACCGGCGGCCCCCGAGCGAGGAGGGTCTCCCGCGCGCCGGCCACCGTGCAGCCCCGACGGGCGGAATCGGACGGTCCTCGGGCGCCTTTGGGTCCCCCAACCGCGGGAAGCCTGGCCTCGAGTTTCTGCCCTTGTTCCGCTTGTTGTCGACGCAGCCCGGACCCGCGACCCCCCTGAAGAACTTGAAGTCTGACAGTTGCCATTGCGTTTGCCTCGCGATTTCTAACGTTCCGCCCGGACAAGGCGGATAACGCCCGAACGTTTTTTTCCAACTGAAAGTTAAGGGGTGGTGGCATCCGATCATCCGGCTTCGGATGTGGTCTCTGTCGCGTCCTGACGACAGTAGTCACACAAATCACTCTTGAAAACGCCCACAAGCGTGGGCACGCGGGTCCAGACGGTGAACCGTCGCAGCCTCTCTCCGAAGTTGGTGGCGTTTGCTGCCTTTGAAGACACCGAGGCGCAGCCAGGCTCCAACCCCGCCGCCCCTTCTAACCCGCTAAACCCGAGATTTATTAGCTAGAGCAGGTCGGAATTAGATCCTAGTGCCGGCTCACTATTGCCCCTATAATCCAGCACGTGTGTGCACTGTTGGCAAGGACAGACTGTCCATCACGCAAGAGAGTGGCGTTTGCCAGAAAAAAAAACCACGAACACCCTACTTGTCGAGGAATAGTAGAGCATTCTAGGTTAAGAGAGTGGGTTGAGGACGTGTATCTAATTTTACTCCCTGAAATCTCACTGAATGTACAGTACAGGGATTTTCAAAAAGACACAAACCCACAGAGCTGAAGAAAATGGGAAAGAAACAATAGCAGTAAAATACTGGGCTCCAGAAAGCAAGCGTCGTACAATTATATACATATATAAGAAACAAAATCTTCAAAATGTGCAGAAACTGGCAGCCCAGGACACTTTGGGAGCTGGCAATGAATGGTGCTGGGGATGGGTGTGGATGGCTCAAGTAAAGACCACTTGGGTGAGGTCTGTCTGAGAAGTAATTAGATAGCAAGCTCTCCTTCCCCGTTTCACACTGGTAGGATACTGCTTCTCTCCCACCAGGAGACTGGAGGCTCCTCTTGAGAACATAAAACGGGATCTTTGAACCTGGGGACCCCAGGCGCAATTACGAGGCTACATTTGTGAAAACAGACAGTGAAGGCTGAAACTCTTCATCCTCCTCCTCCAGTTTAAATCCCAGAACTTTTTGCAGCTGGTCTAATACCTTTCAGGCTCTGTATGAGAATTCTACACACACATACACGTAAAGGGAAGGATCTGTACAATAAATTAGTCACAGTGATGGCTTCTTGGAAGGAAGAGGAACTTCGTGGCTGGGGGGAGAAATGTGAAGAGACTTAACTATTCACACATTTTATTCTTTTAAAATAATGTACCATGTGCATATATTGCCTATTCAAAAATGAAATGTTTCTTAAATGCAAATAAATACACCCTTTGACACAGGAATTTATAGATATGTCTACACACGTGTAAAATAATAAGTACAGTGCCACTCATTGCAATATTGCTTTAGCAAAAGATTGGAAACAGTCTCAATTTTCATTAATAGATGGTTAGTAAAATAAATTTTATACAACCCTCCTTTGGAATATTTTGTAGTCATAAATAGTGAAAGAAGCTCATTGTATAAAAAAGAGTAATCACAAAGATGTATGTTGGGGAGGGGGTTCAGAAAAATATATTACTAGTTTTATAAAAAGATGTGTGTATGTATATATGTATATAAAATACCTGAAAGATAAGCAGAATATTGATTGCCTTTGAAGAGGAGATCTGGATGGTAAGGCAAAAGTGGAATTAGGGAGAGACTTTTCACTGTATATTTTTGAACATTTTGAACATGTTATTCATTGAATAAATTAGTAAATGTTAATAGGAAAAAAATTAATGATCCTGATGTTAAGCATATCCTCAACAATAAAAGATCTCTTACTACAAGAAAGAATACTGTGTAACAACCCTGAAATCTTAGTGGCTCAGAGCATTTCATGCCCTTGATTCTTCAGGTAGACATTTCATGGTTCTTCAGTGGTTTCGATGTTGATTGGACTAGGCTGGACTCCAGACTTCAGTTTTGAGTTCAGATCTGCTCCATGTATCTTCACTTCATTTTTCCATGAAGCAAAAATACATGGAGCGTACTTTTCTTGGGGCTGACGGTGAGAGTTTAAGAGCACTTCTGGAAAATTTGCCATGCTTCAGCTCAGAAGTGGCACTGAAACATCTTTTGGTTAAAGCAAGTCACATAGTCAAGCCCAAAGGTAATAGTGTGAAGATATACATTCTGTCTACTGGGAGGTTTCTGCAGTCTCAGGACGAAGGATGTGGATGAATGCTTCCATTGCAGGGTAGAAGGAAGAATTGGGACCAGTAAAGACGAAGGAAGTGGGTTAGTAGAAAGATGCTGTGAAATTAGGTTGAAGATAGTTGGTTGAGAATAAAGATGCTTAGGAAAAATACATATTTATATGTACCAAGATATAGCATCCAACTTTGATATGAGTCTTCTTACAGAATGCATATTATGGTATCACATTGACTTTATCTTAGATAACATCTGCCAGCCCCACTCCTGGCCCTATAACCAATTCTGAATGACCATAGGAATGAAAATAAATAAGGTACATGTAAAGGTATCAGTTCTTAAAGTAGTTATAAATGTCTTTATTTTAGCTACTAAATGCGTTCATTAATAGTTCTTGTATCATATCCATGTCTGCCAACCCACCTTTCACAATAGAATCTTCTTTTCAGGGAGATGTCCTTTGCGTCTCAGATGTAATGCACTTAAAGTTTGTTATTCAACAGTGAAAATGAGTCATACAGAGGTAATACATATTTTCATACATTCTGCATCTTCAGGATTCCTTTTTTTTTTTTCTTCTTGTAGTCATGTGGCTCCAGAATAATTTTCTTATTTTCAGCTTGTACTGTGAGAGACAATATAGCATTAGTGGTTAGGAGTGAGAACTTTGGAGCAGACTGCCTGAATTTGGATCTTGGCTAGTGGATATATAACCTTGGGCACATGATATAACGTACTGTGCCTCAGTTTTCTCATCTCTGAAATGGAAATTGTAACAGTACTTACCACAGAATTCTTAGAAAGGTTAAATGAGTTAATACATAAAGAGCAGTTATGATAATATCTGACATACAATAAGTACTTAAATATAAATTATTATTAATATTGCTTTTTATTTTGAGGCTGTGATTTGAATCATTTGTATTACAGAACAAACCTATATAGTTATTCATTTGTCTGAATAGGCATGGAAGTAATTTTTGACCCCTTTATTCTCTTCAATTCCAGGTAAAATTAAAAATACCTTTTGGAAATAAATTGCTAGATGCTGTTTGTTTGGTACCTAACAAGAGCTTAACATATGGAGTCATTCTTACACATGGAGCGTCAGGAGATATGAATCTCCCTCATTTGACGTCACTGGCATCCCATCTTGCCACTCATGGGTTTTTTTGCCTGAGGTTTACCTGTAAAGGCCTTAATATTGTACATAGAATTAAGGCATATAAATCAGTTTTGGTAAGAAAATTTCTTTATATTTACTAAAAACAATTCTATTTTTTAAATGCACAGTAAATTGACAAATTTTATTAGTCATTTGGTTTAATTTTAAAAACACTAATGAATAGTCTTAGAAACTCAACAGTGTGTGAAGGCTGGGTAGTGGTCAGATTGCTCTTTTTTGCCATCAGTTTCTATAGGGATGAGTGCTCACGTCATAGATGTTTCTCCATGACACTGCCAAGGCATCTACTTATGATGTAATTTCCTTCTTGGAATTATATAACTTAAGCATATACAGTTCTAGACAGCCTCATATGCTGTGAGTGTACAATTAGCATGATTTCCACGTTGGAAACTAAAATCCCTGGATGAAACCCGAAATTTCTTTTTATCCAAATTACTTCAATCGTGCTAAGTTTTTCAGAGCTTTAAATCAGATGTTAGTTGTAGCATTATCAGATTTTGCCTTCAGTTCAGTCGCTCAGTCGTGTCCGACTCTTTGTGACCCCATGAATCGCAGCCCTCCAGGCCTCCCTGTCCATCACCAACGAGTTCACTCAGACTCATGTCCATCGAAGTTGGAAGCTTTTAACTGGCTCTTTTTTTTCCCTCCAAATTTTTTTCTTTAAAAATGTTTTAGTACTTGAATTTTTTAGACAGTGTTTTTGTTTTCCCCACATATTTGCGTGTATTACCCAATATATGACTTGATGGTGAAGGCATGACCAGAAGAGCAAAGAACTGGTTACCTCTTCCAAGTAGAATCCCTTAAAATGTTGTGGTTGTCTTTGTAAAAGTTTTTATACACTTTAGTAATGATGAGAAATATGTGTTGGTTTTTCCAGTGGAATATTTCATAGGAGAAGAATTGATGGTTTTTTGGTTGATTTTTCTAGAATTACCTAAAGACCTCAGGAGAATACAAACTTGCAGGTGTTTTCCTTGGAGGTAAGTTGCAATACTTGTGAATACTTGTTTTAAAATCTACTCACATTAATACAGGAATAGGTAATCAAGAATTAAAATTAATGACAGGAATAGAGTTAAGGATTTTTTTTTTGTTTTGTTAAGTCACTTCCAGGTATAATAACATCAAGGTACTTTAATACTTAAAATAAATTTAAGCCAAATACACATGTATTATAACCCAAAGACGTCTCCTTTTATTAAATTCTTGAGTCATCCTCTGAACTGATCCCTTCACAAGGTTTGTCTTTACCTCTTTAAGTATTCTTTCAATAAATAATTTTTTTTTTTTTTAAGATTTGATTTAGGATCAGTTTTTAGCTCTTCACAAGTCTGTGGGTATTGTGGCTTGTTAATTGCCACCTTCTGTTGGTTAAGTATAGATAAGCAATATGATGGATGCATAGTAAATTAAATCTGCCATTATCATCACTACTACTTTATGTGAATGTCTGTATTTCAAACTGAACTTGATCTTAATTGATTTTAGGTCGTTCAATGGGCTCAAGAGCAGCTGCCTCTGTACTGTGTCATATTGAGCCTGATGATGCTGATGATTTTGTTCGAGGTCTCATTTGTATTTCCTATCCACTGCACCATCCAAAACAGCAGCATAAACTTAGAGATGAAGATCTCTTTCGTATAAAAGATCCTGTACTGTTTGTGTCAGGCTCAGCAGATGAAATGTGTGAAAAGGTGATTATGACTTGCTATTTGTGTGAATGAAACAGAATGAAAGAAACATCTTGGGAACAAGATGCTACCTGCAACATTCACTCTCTTTAAAAAGATGCTGGTTTTACTATGCTGCTTTTGTGTCTTTGGTACCCTGTTACTGAGGGAAATCTAAAACTATGAGCATACTGACAATATTCAACCCTTGTAATTAGGTATAAATTACAAACTCTTACTTAGCAAATGAAGGATTAATATCTGAATCTTGTGAATTTGGGATTACTAGACTGTATATTTGTTTTATCATTTCAACATTTAATCAGATTCTTCAAATTTGTTATAAAATTGACCCTTGAAGAAAAGTAACTTGTACATATTACTAAATTTTAGTGTCTTTCCCAGAATATATAATTTTCTTGGAAAAAATACTTCTTATAAGAATTTTTTGACTTGTCAAGAATGAATGCTTGATCTGTACTATGGTGTTGCTATATGTAAGAAGTCTGTATTGTTACTTCTTGCACGATCCATTGCCTCAGAAGTTATCTGTAGAGTAGGTTTTAATATTTAGTGAATGGATGCCAAGTATAGGCGGGGTAGGAGAGAGTAAATCTTTATGAAACACCAATAGGGTATTAGTCTAGTATCATCTTCTTTTTTCCTTTTAGAACTTGTTGGAGAAAGTGGCACAGAAAATGCAAGCTCCTCATAAAATCCACTGGATTGAGAAGGCAAATCATTCCATGGCAGTGAAAGGACGATCAACAAATGATGTTTTCAAAGAAATAAACACACAGATTTTGTTTTGGATCCAGGAAATTACTGAAACAGACAAGAAATAATTGTCTATAAGTTAAAGGCTATGTTATTTTGAATACAAATACAGTTAATTTGTTAAAGAAGAGCATACTTCTTGGCATTATGAGATATATTTCAGACTAATTTAATGTTCTTTCATGTTCCCCTGTTTTTAAAACACATTTTAATTGTGAAATTAATGTTCTTTATAAAATGTCTCTTAAAAGTGCTGTTATAGTTGTATAAAGATGATGTACAAATATTGAAGGTGGTCTAAATATAATTTATTTACTTTAATAAGTTTTGAAAAATTAAACGTTGAATTTTGTTACAACAGAACTTTTGTCTTATTGCAGTGCAACTCAGAAAGTGCTCTTAATTGTGCAGAGCAGTGTAGTCTTTATGAAGGAAAAACAATGCTTTAGTAAATGTAGTCAGTTTTATACAATGTATACATCTAAGTCACCTAATGTTTTGCTAAATCTCAAGGGATAGATCAAGATACATTTTCAAATATGAGGACTCTGAACATTGTTTTTAGAATAAAGTAACAACTTTTATTGAATAAATGTTTATTGAAGGTCTGTTACAGGAAAAGCTTCATTAGGTTTACAACAATGAGTAAACATTTGGAGTTTAATATAGTAGGGGAACTTGATGTCTAAAGCTCTCTGATTAAGGAGAGAATGAAATGAGTAAATAGTGGAACTAACATCTGTGTTGTATCTAGACAGAGTTAGGGCTCTTAATTTTGCTTTGAGAAGTGCAGGTATCACTTGGACTAGACTTGAATGGTATTAGTTAGATATGAAAATTTTAGTTTCTATATTTCCTATAAAAAATGCAAAAAATTTGATGAGGCTGATGATCTATCGTATAAGTTTGTAGTGAGCAGTGGTTTCTCTACAGTAGGAAATTAACTCCCTGAGTTCCCTACTGACCTCAGGTTAGGCTGTTCCGACAGCCAGGGCAGCCTAGGAAGCTTTCAGTGTTTTCAGGTCCCTTGTTTCTCCTGCCCTGATGAAGTCAATGGATTTTAATTTTTCTAAATAGTGCATAAAGAACAAAAATCTAGATAACTATCTAATGTGTATATTAGATATAATGTGAATATTAGAATCAAATGTACTATTACAAAATCAAAATTTCCATGTCACTCAGTGTATAATAGTTACTTTTTGACTGAATTTCTTGAATGATGCCTTAATTTTTAAAAATAGTATATAATTAATACTTTTAAAACAAGATTGAATAAAATATTAACATAAAAAATACCTAACCAGAGCTGACAAATATAATAATGATCTATTATGTGTAAATCAATTGGCAAATAATATTGTAAACCAAGAGTGAAACTATAAAAAGGAAAATACAAAGGAAAACTTACTAGAATGCAGACTATAGTATAAAAGTACAATGAAGAAATAGATTTGAAAGATTACTAACCAGTCTTTGTAGTCATAATAAAGTTTGCACACTAAACTATAGGCATAATATGGATAACCATTCAAAGATACTACTGCAAATATAAGGATAACGTAGAAGTTCATTTAAAGTTGGTTTTCCCCTGACCTGAGTTGGGCTTCCCAGGTGGCTCAGCAGTAAAGAATTCACCTGCCAATGTAGGAGATGCATGTTCAGTCCCTGGGTTGGGAAGATCCCCTGGAGAAGGAAATAGCAACCCACTCCAGTATTCTTGCCTGGAGAATCCCATGGACAGAGGAGCCTGGTGGACTACGGTTCACAGGGTCACAATGAGTCAGACACGACAGCACAACTCAGCTTGCCCTGAGTTACCCCTAAGAAACTACTCCAGATTGATGAAACAGCTTGTCATTGGAGAACTGTGTACCATGGGTGGGGACCACATAACTGCATTTTTGGTTGTCAGGACGGGTGGAGTGGTCCTGGCACCTCACAAGAAAGGGATTCTGCTAACATCCTGCAGGGCACAGGACAACCAACCACTACAAAGAAGTTCCTGGTCCAAAATGTTAGTAATTCCTAGGTTGAGAACCTTGTCCTTGACAAACCAGCTTTGAGATTTAAGTCCTTTCTCCTTCACATTAGCTTTTCTACACCACCCCTGAATCCATTTGCTTTCCTTTTAGTTAAATCCTATGTTTTCAGTATCAACGTCTGATTCTACCCACATTTTGTTAACACTGCGTGGTTTACAAGCCAGGCCCTTATCAATTCACATCTGTATAGTTACAGTAGCCTAATTCATTTTACTATTGTCTCCTTGTACCAGTAAACCATTTAACACCTTTAACCCAGAAACTGTTGGTGGATCTCCAAAGGTGATTGTTAAGGTTAAAGACCTTAGTTCAAGGCCCTCCACAATAGGCTCTACCAACATTTTAACCTTATTTTCTTTCCCCCATACTCTGAACCTATACATAGTACTCCAGCTAAATTCACTGCACAAAGTTTTGGAACAAAGTCTTTCTGCCTTTTCTTCCTGAAACTTTTTTGTTAGTCTTTGTCTGCTACCAATCTTCATCCTTTAAGACCCTTAAGTTCTCTTTACCACTTCATAGCTTTTCTTGAATTACCCCAACCAAGTATCTCCTTGGAAGCCACATATCTCCACTCAAGAAGTAATGCTCAAAATTCTCCAAGCAAGGCTTCAACGGTACATGAACCATGAACTTCCAGATGCTCAAACTGAATTTAGAAAAGGCAGAGGAACCAGAGATCAAATTGCAAACATCCATTGGATCACCAAAAAAGCAGAGTTCCAGAAAAACATCTGCTTTATTGACTACACCAAAGCCTTTGTGTGGACCACACCAAAGCCTTTGTGTGGACCACAACAAACTGGGGGAAAATCTTAAAGAGATGGTAATACCAGATCACCTGACCTGCCTCCTGAAAAGTCTGTATGCAGGGCAAGAAGCAACAGTTAAAACGACATGGAACAACAGACTGGTTCCAAATGGGGAAAGGAGTACGTCAAGGCTGTATATTGTCACCCTGCTTATTTAGCTTATATGCAGAGTACATCATGCAAAATGCTGGGCTGGATGAAGCACAAGCTGGAATCAAGATTGCCGGGAGAAATATCAATAACCTCCAATATGCAGATGACACCACCCTTACAGCAGAAAGCAAAGAAGAACTAAAGCAAAGAAGAACTTGCTGAAAGTCAAAGAGGAGAGGAAAAAAGTTGGCTTAAAACTCAACATTCAAAAAACTAAGATCATGGCATCTGGTCCAATCACTTCATGGCAAATAGATGAGGAAACAATGGAAACAGTGACACACTTTGGGGGCTACAAAATCACTGCAGATGGTGACTGCAGCCATGAAATTAAAAGACACTTTCTCCTTGGAAGAAAAGCTGTGATCAACATAGATAGCATATTAAAAAGTAGAGACATTACTTTGCCAACAAAGTCTGTCTAGTCAAACCTATGGTTTCTCCAGTAGTCATGTATGGATGTGAGAATTGGACTATAAAGAAAGCTGAGTGCTGAAGAATTGATGCTTTTGAACTGTGGTGTTGGAGAAGACTCTTGAGAGTCCCTTGGACTCCCAGGAGATCCAACCAGTCAATCGTAAAGGAAATCAGTCCTGAATATTCATTGGAAGGACTGATGCTGAAACAAACTCCAATACTTCAGCCACCTGATGCAAAGAACCAACTCATTGGAAAAGACCCTGATGCTGGGAAAGATTGAAGGCAGGAGGAGAAAGGGATGACAGAGGATGAGATGGTTGGATGGCATCACCGACTCAATGGACATGGGTTTGGGTGGACTCCGGGAGTTGGTGATGGACAGGGATGCCTGGCATGCTACAGTTTATGGGGTCACAAATAGTCAGACACGACTGAGCAACTGAACTGAACTGAACTGAACAACAAAGCCCTGGAAGCGGAGACTCTTCTTTACCTCTATGCAAACTTAAGCATTAGCAGGAGAGGTAGACATTAGTGGTATACTAATTAATGGGTTCAGTGTCATCACTTAAAAGATCTTAGGAACGAACTAGAGAGTTTCTTCTTGTTAAAATGTTGAATCCCCTTTAAGGTAGTAAACATTAAAGGAATTTAATTTCTCTCGCCATTGGTCAAGAGAAGTTGAGTATTTCAGTAGCTGCATTGATATGGCAAAACCCAGCAGAATAAAATCACCCTGTTTGTGTATATGGAAGGGGAGTCAGAGAGGAGGGTGTATTTTAACCTAGAAATGCCTAGAGGAATTGTTTCTTCTAGAACTAAGGAATTCCTATACCATGCATCCCAGTGAGACATATGTCTGCATAGACAAACCCCAAGATCACAGTTAAACCTAAAATAAGATCATAAGCTTCTAGGATGTGTCATTGATCTCCTGCTCTCTAATACTCTAGGTTAGTAAGAACTCAAGAAATCTTTCTTGCTCTCAAAGTTATGCAACAGAGAAAACCTGAACAATAAACTCTGGTGTAAATAACTATACTTCTTTCTTCAGCCCACCTTGAACAAATGAAGACAATGGAAGTATTAATTCAGCACATCTTCCAAAGGAAAGTGCTCTAAATCCAAGGTAGTGTTAATATTTTCACTAACAGTCCCGATTGTTTTGTATACTTAGACTCTTAAGACTTTGGCTCTGCCCCACCCTAATTCTGACATCAGCAAGCATACCAAGTTCCTTGGTATCACCAGAAACAGAGTAAAGAGGAAATTCACCAGGAGACCATTCCAGAACCCACCAAATCTAACTTTGGTTTTCAACATTGCAGTAGATTATTGGAGAGGAAGATTGCTGACAGACACCTCTGACAAAAAGAAATATAAAATGAGGTGTTCTATTTTAAGAAAACATCAGGCTGGCCCCCAAGAGACAAGCTATTATCTGTCCTGCAGAGACAATGAGACATACTAAAAAATTATTTGGTATTTATCTGAAGTTCAGATTAAACTGCAGCATCTAGTTTGTGTGTATGTGTATGTAGTTTGTGTGTGTGTGTGTGTAGTTTGTTTGTGTGTGTGTTTTAATGGTAAATCTTCCCACCCTACATTCATGTTTTCCCGATCACAAGGAAATATAAAATAAACTTCCTGGTTGTAAAAGAAAATGGTTTTGTCCAATTCAAATTTGTTCTACATTTTAAAAATTTACAGTATCATTATAACCCGAATGTGCTAAGGAATTATTTATAGAATTGGGGGGGGGGGTGTTGTATGAAATTAATGGAGGATTATTTTTTATTTTAATTTAAATAAACTACAGATAGCATCATACATGTCTCACCAGTGAACTTTCATTATTGCTCAAGTAAGTTGATATGAGCTCAGTTAAATACCCACTATGACACGTACCTCACTTAGACCCAGAGCAATCACCACTGTACTTAACAAGGCACTGGGCAATACTGGGCACTTTTTCCTGGCAGAACATTGCATATGGTTATGAGATGGGCATACCACCTTGTTGTGTTTTGGGGCATCCAGAATCAAGGGCTTTGGAATGAAGAGATCCATCTATTTCATATATTACATAACAATGTCAAAGCAATTTTATTTTTTTAAAAAAGTGGTGCAAGGAGGATTGGGAAATGATACATTTTTGACATTATGGGAACTTCTAGAGTCCTGGACTTCTCAAAATAATTGGATGGCAATCTTCTTTATAATTTTCCTGGGAATTATTTTTGAGATTATACTCTTAAAGATTTGTATGTCCTTTCAGAAGAAGCCTGAACTTCCTTCAGAAAAGGATAAGTCAGATATACACAAGGTAAGAAAAAAATGCTTGATTTCCTTTTCCAAGATTTTTCAAAATAACACAGAAGAATAACTTATAAAATTGTGTAACTTTGGTATTTGGATTACTCTAACGGGTCGCAAAGAGTCAGACACGACTGAGCAACTGAACTGAACTGAACATTTTATTGTCTCCCTTGACAGAAAGAAGACAATGGGAGTTGCCTGACAAGCATGAAATTTGGTAAGTATCCTACAATTTTATTAGTTCAGTTCAGTTCAATACAATTTCATATTTTAATATAAAACTTGTTCAGTCTGAACTTCTCCCATTGATACTCTGACTCTTTTTTATTCCTATTTCTCTCTAGATAAAAGGTCAGCTCTTTCATCCTCAGAAGCAAGGTAAATGATATATTTTGAAATTAGATGAAACGGATTGGTTTTTTTCTATTCAAAATTACATCTGAACTACAGAAAAAAGTTTTCCCATTTGTATAGAGTATAACAGCAGTTCAACATCATAATTCAGTCTAACTTTGATTTTTGTTTTTTAAACTGATTTTTATTGGAGTATAGTTGCTTTACAAAGTTATGTTAGTTTCTACTGTATGGCAAAGTGAATGAGTTTTATATATATATATATATATCTCCCCTCTTTTTGGATTTCTTTCCCCTTTAGGTCACCACCCAGCACTGAGTAGAGTTCCCTGTGCTCTACACTAGGTTCTCTTTAGTTATCTATTTTATACATAGCAGTGTATATAGGTCAGTCCCAATCTCCCAGTTCATCCCACCCCTTCTTTCCCCCTTGGTATCCATACATTTGTTCTCTACATCTGTATCTCCACTTTGTGAATAAGTTTATCTGTATCATTTTTCTAGTTTCCACATATAAGTGATATATTCAGTATTTGTTTTTCTCTTTCTAACTTCACTCTGTATGGCAGTCTCTAGGTCCATCTGCTGCTACTGCTAAGTCACTTAAGTCGTGTCTGACTCTGTGCGACCCCATCAATGGCAGCCCACCAGGCTCCCCCGTCCCTGGGATTCTCCAGGCAAGAACACTGGAGTGGGTTGCCATTTCCTTCTCCAATGCATGAAAGTGAAACATGAAAGTGAAGTCGCTCAGTCGTGTCCGACTCTGTGCGACCCCATGGACTGCAGCCCACCAGGCTCCTCCATCCATGGGATTTTCCAGGCAAGAGTCCTGGAGTGGGGTGCCACTGCCTTCTCCACTAGGTCCATCTGCTGCTGCTGCTACATCTCTGCAAATGTCACAATTTCATTCCTTTTAATGGTCAAGTAATATTCCATTGTATACATGTACCACATTTTCTTTAGCCATTCCTGTGTTGATGGACATTTAGATTGCTTCCATGTTATGGCTATTGTACACAGTGCTGCAGTGAACACTGGGGTTCATGTGTCTTTTTGAATTATGGTATTCTCTGGGTATATGCCCAGGAGTGGGATTGGTGGGTCATATGGTAGTTCTGTTTTTTAACTTTGATTTTTAAATCATTGCTCTATTCCAAACTGTATTAATGGCTTTTTATATATTGTTTAAATTATCCTTCCATGTAGGTAGTATCATTACTTTTTTTTTTAATTTGTTTCAGAGTATGTACGAATACTACATGTATTTGTACATGTATATATGTATATAATATACTACATGTATATATATATATACATGTATACTATATATATATACTATATATACATATATATACTACATGTATATATATGTATATAATGTATATATTGGGGCTTCCCTGGTGGCTCAGATGGTAGTGCATCCACCTGTAATGCAGGAGACCCAGGTTTGATCCCTGGGTTGGGAATCTGGAGAAGGAAATGGCTACCTACTCCAGTGTTCTTACCTGGAGAATTCCATGGAAAGAGGAACCTGGCGGGTTACAGTCCAGGGTTGCAAAGAGTTAGTCATGACTGAAGCGACCGAGCACGCACATAGTTGCTTCATAATGTTGTGTCAGTTTCTGCTGTACAGCAGAGTGAATCAGTGAATCACACACATACATATGTCCTCTCTCCTTTGGATTTCCTTCCCGTTTAGGTCGCCACAGAGCATCACTCCTATTTTTACAAAGGAGGAAAATAAAGCTTAGAGGTTAAGTGGCTTGCTTCTTTCTCTACCCCAACCTCTCTCTCCAATACAAAGAAGTAATAATGACAAGTTCTGATAATTCAACTGAAAAAGTATTCATTTAGCACCTACTATGAACCCAGCAGACCCTGAGCTAGGTTCTTCAAGAGTGCCATGAAAGGAGTTTATACAATCAGAATTCATCCTGCATCCTGAGGATACATGAGTGCTAGAGATTCAGCACTGACATTGCTACTCTTGTTGCTATCAACATCCTAATTGTTTTCATCAAAATCCATTCAGTAACCATTAGATATCCCTATACAATGGACCTTGTATTTTACACTGGTATTCAAATAATAAGCCCTGGAGGAGGTAGTGACCAGCCACTCCAGTATTCTTGCTGGGAAAACCCCATGGACAGAGGAGTCTGGCAGGCTATGATAGATGCTAAATAAATATTTTTCAACTGAATTATCAGAACTGGTGATTATTACTTCTTCATTTGCATTGAAGAGAGAGGTCATGGTAGGTAAACAAGCCACTTAACCTTTAAGCTTTATTTTCCTCATTTGTCCGTGGGGTCACAGAGAGTTGGTCACGACTGAGTGACTGAGCATGCATGCACAAATAAGAAGATAGTATCTCTTCTCAAGAAGTTTATATTCTTGGGGAGGAGACATATTCATAAAGGATGATTTTGTTTGTTTGTTTTGTTTTTATTTATTTTAATTGGAGGCTAATTACTCTACAATATTGTAGTGGTTTTCGCCATACATTGACATGAATCAGCCATGAGTGTACATCTGTTCCCCATCCTGAACCCCTCTCCCATCTCCCTCCCCATCCCATCCCTCAGGGTCATCCCAGTGCACCAGCCCTGAGCACCCTGTCTCATGCATCGAACCTGGACTGGCGATCTGTTTCACATATGATAATATACATGTTTCAATACTATTCTCTCAAATCATCCCACCCTCGCCTTCTCCCATAGAGTCCAAAAGACTGTTCTATACATCTGTGTATCTTTTGCTATCTTGCATATAGGGTCATTGTTACCATCTTTCTAAATTCCATATATATGCATTAGTATACTGTATTGGTGTTTTTCTTTCTGACTTACTTCAATCTGTATAATAGGCTCCAGTTTCATCCACCTCATTAGAACTGATTCAAATGTATTCTTTTTAATGGCTGAGTAATATTCCATTGTGTATATGTACCACAGCTTTCTTATCCATTCATCTGCTGATGGACATCTAAGTTGCTCCCATGTCCTGGCTATTATAAACAGTACTGCAATGAACATCGGGGTACATGTGTCTCTCTCAATTCTGGTTTCCTTGGTGTGTAGGCGCAGCAGTGGGATTGCTGGGTCATATGGCAGTTCTATTTCTAGTTTTTTAAGGAATCTCCACACTGTTCTCCATAGTGGCTGTACTAGTTTGCATTCCCAACAGTGTAAGAGGGTTCCCTTTTCTCCACACCCTCTCCAGCATTTATCGTTTATGGACTTTTGGATAGCAGCCATTCTGACCGGCGTGAGATGGTACCTCATTGTGGTCTTGATTTGCATTTCTCTGATAATGAGTGATGTTGATCATCTTTTAATGTGTTTGTTAGCCATCTGTATGTCTTCTTGGAGAAATGTCTATTTAGTTCTTTGGCCCATTTTTTGATTGGGTCATTTACTTTACTGGAATTGAGCTGCAGGAGCTGCTTGTATATTTTTGAGATTAATTCTTGTCAGTTGCTTTTTTTGCTCGCTTTATTTTCTCCCATTCTGAAGGCTGTCTTTTCACCTTACTTATAGTTTCCTTCATTGTGCTGAAGCTTTTAAGTTTAATTAGGTCCCATTTGTTTATTTTTGCTTTATTTCCATTACTCTGGGAGGTGGGTCATAGAGGATCCTACTGTGATTTATGTCAGAGAGTGTTTTGCCTATGTTCTCCTCTAGGAGTTTTATAGTTTCTGGTCTTACATTTAGATCTTTAATCCATTTTGAGTTTATTTTTGTGTATGGTGTTAGGAAGTGTTCTAGTTTCATTCTTTTACAAGTGGTTGGCCAGTTTTCCCAGTGCCACTTGTTAAACAGATTGTCTTTTCTCCATTGTACATTCTTGCCTCCTTTGTCAAAGATAAGGTATCCATAGGTGCATGGATTTATCTCTGGGCTTTCTATTTTGTTCCTTTGATCTATATTTCTGTCTTTGTGCTGGTGCCATACTCTCTTGATGACTGTAGCTTTGTAGTAGAGCCTGAAGTCAAGCAAGTTGATTCTTCCAGTTCCATTCTTCTTTCTCAAGATTGCTTTGGCTATTCAAGGTTTTTTGTATTTCCATACAAATCTTGAAATTATTTGTTCTAGTTCTGTGAAAAATACCATTGGTAGCTTGATAGGGGGTTGCATTGAATCTATAGATTGCTCTGGATAGTATACTCATTTACACTATATTGAGTCTTCCAATCCATGAACATGGTATATTTCTCCATCTATTTGTGTCATCTTTGATTTCTTTCATTAGTGTTTTATAGTTTTCTATATATAGGTCTTTTGTTTCTTTAGGTAGATTTATTCCTAAGTATTTTATTCTTTTAGTTGTGATGGTGAATGGAATTGTTTCCTTAATTTCTCTGTTTTCTCATTGTTAGTGTATAGGAATGCAAGGGATTTCTGTGTGTTAATTTTATATCCTGCAACTTCACTGTGTTCATTGATTAGCCTCTCGTAATTTTCTGGTGGAGTCTTTAGGGTTTTCTATGTAGAGGATCATGTCATCTGCAAACAATGAGAGTTTTACTTCTTCTTTTCCAATCTGGATTCCTTTTTTCTTCTCTGATTGCTGTGGCTAAAACTTCCAAAACTATGTTGAATGATAGTGGTGAGAGTGGGCACCCTTGTCTTGTTCCTGACTTTAGAGGAAAAGCTTTCAATTTTTCAGCATTGAGGATAATGTTAGCTGTGGGTTTGTCATATATAGCTTTTATTATGTTGAAGTATTCCTTCTATGCCTGCTTTCTGGAGGGTTTTTATCATAAATGGATGTTGAATTTTATCAAAGACTTTCTCTGTATCTGTTGAGATAATCATATGGTTTTTATCTTTCAATTTGTTAATGTGGTGTATTACATTGATTGATTTGTGGATATTGAAGAATCCTTGCATCCCTGGGATAAAGCCCTCTTGGTCATGATGTATGATCTTTTTAATATGTTGTTGGATTCTGTTTGCTAGGATTTTGTTAAGGATTTTTGCATCTACAGTCATCAGTAATATTGGCCTGTAGTTTTACTTTTTTGTGGCATCTTTGTCTGATTTTGGTATTAGGGTGATGGTGGCCTCATAGAATGAGTGTGGCAGTTTACCTTCCTTTGCAATTTTCTGGAAGAGTTTGAGTAGGATAGGTGTTAGCTCATCTCTAAATTTCTGGTAGAATTCAGCTGTGAAGCCATCTGGTCCTGGGCTTTTGTTTGCTGGAAGATTTCTGATTACAGTTTTGATTTCTGTGCTTGTGATGGATCTGTTAAGATTTTGTATTTCTTCCTGGTTCAGTTTTGGAAAGTTTTACTTTTCTAAGAATTTGTCCATTTCTTCTAAGTTGTCCATTTTATTGGCATGTAGTTGCTGATAGTAGTCTCTTATGATCCTTTGTATTTCTGTGTTGTCTGTTGTGATTTCTCCATTTTCATTTCTAATTTTGTTGATTCGATTCTTCTCCCTTTGTTTCTTGATGAGTCTGGCTAATGGTTTGTCTATTTTATTTGTCTTCTCAAAGAAGATAAACAGCTTTTTTTTTTAACAAAGCTTTTAGCTTTGTTGATTTTTGCTATGGTCTCTTTTGTTTCTTTTGGATTTATTTCTGCCTTAATTTTTATGATTCCTTTCCTTCTACTAACCCTGGGGTTCTTCATTTCTTCCTTTTCTAGTGTGTAGAGTTAGGTTATTTATTTGACTTTTTTCTTATTTCTTGAGGTAAGCTTGTATTGCTATGAACCTTCCCCTTAGCACTGCTTTTACTGAGTCCCATAGGTTTTGGGTTGTTGTGTTTTCATTTTCATTCATTTCTATGCATAAAAGGATGATTTCTTGCAGTATGGTAACACGATAATCAGAAATCTAGGAGAACATTTTAGGAGACACCTACACCAGCTTAGGGGGTGTTGAGAATGTCTTCATGGAGAAGGTTATACTGGAGCTGAACTTTAAAAGGTAAGTGGAAATTAGTCAGAAAAAGACACTGGTTGGGAGAATAAAGAAGGCCTTATAGGCTATGAACAGAGGCAAGGAAATAAGAAACTGCAGGGTATGTACACGAAATTATGATTATTTCAGGGTTGCTGGAATGGTGAGGATGGGCCCGGGAGTCGTGGGTGATGAATGTGAAAAACCAGGCAGGAGTCAGATCATAAAGGACTTTCTCTCATTGTTGTTCAGTCGCTCAGTCACGTCCAACTCTGCAACCCCATAGACTACAGCACACCAGGCTTCCCTGTCCTTCACCATCTCCTGGAGTTTCTCAGACTCATGTCCATTGAGTCAGTGGTGCCATCCAACCATCTCATCCTCTGTCTTCCACTTCTCCTCCTGCCCTCAGTCTTTACCAGCATCAGGGTCTTTTCCAATGACTCAGCTCTTTGCATCAGGTGGCCAAAGTATTGAAGCTTCAGCATCAGTTCTTCCAATGAATATTCAGGGTTGATTTCCTTTAGGATTGACTGATTTTATCACCTTGCTGTCAAGTGACTCTCAGGAGTCTTCTCCAACACCACAGTTCATAAGCTTCAATTCTTTGGTGCTCAGCCTTCTTTATGGTCCAACTCTTACATTTGTATATGACTACTAGAAAGACCATAGCTTTGACTATACAAACTCTGTATGCCATGTGAAAAGCTTAGAGCTTATTCTGTAGGTAGTGAGGAACCACTGAAGGTGGTTGAGCGTAGAAGTGACAGTTTTGTGTTTCAGCTGAATCACTAGTAGCTGTGTAGAGTACAAACCTGAAGATTACTTGACTTCAGTCTAATTTCTTTGGGTTGTCAGGTGTAAAGGGGCTTTATTCATGTAATATGGTTGTTCTATTTGTATTTATTTGTTTATAAATATTTGTTTTGGGTCTTGGTCCTCACTGTGGTGCACAGGTTTCTCTAGTTGTGGTATGTGGGCTTACTTGCCCCACAGCATGTGGGATCTTAGTTCCCCAGCCAGGGATTGAACCCATGTCCCCTGCACTGGAAGGTGGATTCTTAACCACTGGCCCACCAGGGGAGCCCCTCCCTCTGCCTTTCTTGGTGTTGGTTTTACCCTGAGGTAAATAGAAAGATGACCACCAAGAGTTTCCAAATCAGACCAGCAATGTCCAGAGGATGTAAGAGGCCAGTTCTTTCTGTGTCTTTCTTAGGAACAAGGCAACTTTTCCCTGAAGTTGTTAAATGTCTTTGTCTTATACTGGGATTAGTTCATACCCACTCGTTATTCAATTACTTGGAAATGAGATTACTATGTTAGATTTAGCATAAACCCTTGAGGTAGAATGGATGTTGAAGAGTCCGCATCCATGATTATTACTCCAAGCCATAACTTTGCTTTAGTCATAAGGAGAGATGATGATACCAAAGGTGACATGATACTAAAGATGATGGGTAGGTGTATCAGTCAGGGTTCTGCAGAGAAATGCAAAAAAAGAGAGAGAGATAAAAGGAGTTTTATAGGAATTGGCTTGCATGGTTATAGAGGCTGAGAAAAGTCCCCTGATCTACCAAATGAAAACTGGAGACCCAAAAAAGCAAGTGGTATGATTCAGCCCAACGCAGAAGTCCTGGGGTGTCAGGGAGTTGTGCAGGGAGTTGTGGATGGTCTCTGAGCCCAAAGACCCAAGAATCAGGAGCTCTGATGTCTGAGGGTGAAGAAGATGGACATCCCAGATCAAGAAGAGATGGGGAGTTTGCTCTTCCATCTATTTGTTCTATTTGAGCCCTCGGTGGATTAGACGATGCCCAGCCAACTGGGGAGGGCATATCTTCTATATCTTCAGGCTGCTGATTCGAATGTGAATCTCCTCCTGAAGCATCCTCACAGGCACTCAGAAATAGTGTTTTACCAGCTGTCTGGGCATTCCTCAGCCCAGGCAAGTTGACACACAAAATTGACTATCACACTAGGTAACAAAAATGTGTATACAGCCTGTATATTAGACATTAACAGCTTCTCCTGACAGTAGAGAGAACTTGAAAAATATTTAATGTATTTTAAACATCCACCTAATAATTTTGTGTTCCCTGTGAAAAAAGGTAATCAATAGTTCAGTCTAAAATACTCCAAATTCTATTAATAATTAGCAGAATCCAAATCAATGAGATTTTCCTGTATAAGTAAACATGTAGAAAAACTATTTGTGTGATGGGGGTATATGTTGATAATTTTATTTATTAGCTTCATGGCTCTGGACTTCCCTGGTGGCTCAGACTGTAAAGCATCTGTCTACAATGCAGGAGACCCGGGTTCGATCCCTGGGTTGGGAAGATCCCCTGGAGAAGGAAATGGCAATCCACTCCAGGACACTTGCCTGGAAAATCCCATGGACAGAGGAGCCTGATAGGCTACAGTCCATGGGGTCTCAAAGAGTCAGACACGATTGAACGACTTCACTTTCACTTTCACTTTCATGGCTTTGTTCATAATGATGAGTTATTTAAAACTAGGGCCATTCTTCCAGTAAAGGAAAAGAGAATCTGTGATCCCTGGAAAGACAGCCACCAGAATTTCTGACTTAGCTTATATGAGTTTCAGTTTATGATTTTAGGGTACCTTACCATGAAACAAATAGTCAGACATGACTTAGCCACTAAACAATAACAACTATGAAACAAAACTTAAGGGGCATCAGAATCACCTGGAGAGCTTGTTAAAATTCAAATTTCCAGGCCCCACACCTAGGGCATCTGATTCAGGAAGTCTAGGGTGGGATCTGAGATTTTGCATTTCTGGTCATTTTGCATTTATGATCATTTTGCATTTCTGATCAAAGTGATGCTGATGCTGTTGGTCTGAGCATTGCTAGACCAAGCCTAATCATTTGAGGTAGAAAGGATGCTGGAGGGTCCACTTCCATGATCATTTGCTGCTGCTCTTTAGTCACTAAGTCGTGTCCAACTCTTTGCAACCCTATGGACTGTAGCCCACCAGGCTCCTCTGTTCATGGAATTCTCCAGGCAAGAACACTGGAGTGGATTGCCATTTCCTTCTCCAGGGCCTCTTCCTGACCCAGGGAGCCAACCCGAGTCTCCTGCATTTGCAGGTGGATTCTTTACCTCTGAGCCACCTGGGAAGTCCTCTGTGATCATTCTTGTTGTTATTCAGTCACCAATTTGTGTCCAACTCTTTTTCAGCCCATGGACTGCAGCACACTAGGCCTCCCTGTCCCTTACCATCTCCCAGAGTTTGCCCAAGTTCATGTCCATTGAATCAGTGATGCTATTCAACCATCTTCATCTTCTATTGCCTTCTTTCATGATAATTATTTAAACCAAAATTATGCTGAGAAGCATTACCCTAAAATGTAGGCTTTTCTCTTGATCAAAAACAAACAGCTGTTAAATAATTAGGACTTATAGAAAGCTATAGTTTATGGCATTGGGCATTGTTCTGTTGTACCTCTTAAATTTCCATACGGATGTTTTCATTCTTATCAAAACTGTCATACAGAGAACAGAAACTGATATTCCTTGTAAAAGGATATAATCTTAATCTGCAACTTTGTCAAAATAGACAGTCAAAAGTAGACTTTTGGACAGATTTTTGTGGGGAAAAATCCCTCATTCTCCTAGATATGAAAATAACTTACTTCACTTTGTCAGTGGATTGATTTATTGAATGAATGCAACTAGGTAATGAATTATTTTGTAATGTGGATAATGACTTCCCAACTTATCTCTACATTCAACTATGTTTTCATATACTATATTGGATTTCCTTAAATTTCAAAGAGAGTTCTTATATGAAATAGGTCCTCAGTGACAGTTGACTCACTGTTTTTCTTATATTTCAGAGTTGATAACTATTCAGAGAGAACAAATGCTTCATCAATTACATCTGAAGGAAATGAAGAGTACTTTGAAGACAGCGTTCCACCACCAGATGAACCACCACGGGAAAGTACCAGTGAAAGTAGATTTCAAGTAAGTCACTTTAGCGAAAGCCATATGACATCTTCAGATGGGACTAGCTCATCATCTTTGTCACTATTTCATTCGGAAGTACAGGAAATTTTGCTAAGGTGTAGCGGGTGCCCAAAAAATGAACGCGAAACAATACAGTTTTCATCAAAGAAATTATTTTCCATAATGAAAAGTAACAGAAGTAAAAACAGGACGTTTTCTTCTGACTTTAACTTTTCAAGAACTTCGAGAATCATTATAGAAAGTGAAGATCTAGATGTGGCACCATGCCCTCCTGCCCATCTGTTTCTTTCTAGAGACCAAGTCAGACTTCTGGAAGAAAATGTGAGAAATCAAAGCCCTCCAAAATCCAAAGCCACGTTAGAGAATAAAACTACCTCTCGGTCCCCAACCTCTCTAGAGCCCTTGATTCAGAATCAACCTTCTGCTACAATGGACCTTTCTCCCCAAGCACAAGCTTCTTTTTCCAAACAAAAGGCTACTCAGAATCAAGGATTTTCCAAAGCCCAATTTATTGGTCAAGCCCACCAATTTTTTAACAATCAGTCATCAGTCAACAGGCAGCCTGAGAGTGAGGCCAGATACTTTGCTCTGCCTCAAGATTTGGTGAGGGAACCACTCACTAGCAGCACCCAAGACTCCTTCCAGACTGCAGACATGGATGGGTGCCAACATCTGGTCCAAGTTCCACAGTCTGCTGAGACTCAAGATCCAGTCAAGGGCCTAGCGTCTGATACAAAACACTCAGATGAGGCCCAGGATTCTGTCTGGTCTGAAGAGTCAAACAAGATTAAATATTCTATCCCAGTGCAAGACACTATTTTAAAGGATGCCAGACATCTGGTTTTACCTCTGAGCCCAAATTCAGTTGATAAAGTGATGCCACAACAAGAGCATGTTAAGAGTGAAGGCCAGAAACAAATTGCTTCCTCAACATTAAACCAGTCTCCTTCATATGGCTCACTGCCTCTCATGACCAGGCAGAAAAACAGAAGAAAACCCTCACGTAGTAAAAGTGAACTTAGCCTCAAAGATCTGCCTCAGAAGTCAAGGAAAACACCAGTTTCACAGATACTTCAGACCACAGCATGTCACACTTCAGAGTGCAGCCAGTTAAGATATGAGCATAAAACTAAGAAGAAAGAGTTACATCAAAGAAAAGGTGTATCAGGTATAGCGTTGCATTTTACGTATGCTTTCAAGCTTGTCCCTCCTTATATTAGGAAGTATTATAGGAAAAGACAAGCAAAATTCACTCCACGTTTAACAGAATGTAGAGATTTTCTGCCGAAACCAGATCAGTCACTATGTGCAGAGAAAGTTAATTACATAGGGTCTGTTGAGGAAGAAGGAACCATGGGGAGTACTGAAAATGAAGAGCAGCATGGCAGAAACAATAAAGAACTAGAAAACATTTCACAAGAAATTCCATCTCAGCTAGAACAGTCTTTCATGGTCAGTACTTATCAACAGAAAGTACCTTGTCCTTCATTAATAGAAACAAACAGGATGAATAAAGAGTCTCTTGAAGATCCAAAGGAAATGGATATTGGAGAGTCTTGTGCCCCAAATAGCGAAACAACATCTGACCTGCCTGTAGCAAGGCAAGAGACACCTTTAGAAGAAGCCATATCAGAACCTTTGCAGAAATGTGTTTCCTCTCCCCAGATGGAGTCAGACAGAAACATGAAAACATGGGAGGACCTACAAGGTTCAGAAAATTCAAATCCTGCCCTTTCAAGAAGAGAGGAGTTACCAACGAGTATATCAGAAATGCAAAGATGCTTCTCACAGGGGAATACAGACAGAAAAGATCTTCTTGAAATTGTTCTGGAGTCTTCTGACGTCAACTTGTTCATTCCCCTAGGAACCGAAAATCATAAAAGCAGTGGACAACCAGCAGTTGTAGAAATTCAGGAGAGGCCAGAGGATGTAACTGAGAAGGAAAAGAACGCAATAAGAGTTCACGTGATGGAAGATGACATAAGCGGAAGTGAGGAACTCGAATGCAACACTAGAAGCAACATTAACAATATGCAAGATGAACGAATATCTCCTGCGTTTCATGAGGCCACTCACACTGCCCTTTCTTTACCACCTCGTATGAAAATGCAGAGTGGATTAAAAACCAAGATGGATACATCAGAAATAGGACTTAGTTTTTCCACAGTAAAGCCAGACGAATTACCAGATGACAGGAAAATATATTTTTCCTTTGAGAAGAACTGTCTAGTTAAAAAACCACAAGAAGACAACAGAGAGGAAGAACAACAGGCTCCACAAGAAGCAGCTTTGCAGCTAACTCCAGGTTTCAGGTTCAGCCTACGACTACAGCAGAAGCCCACGTATGTCCAACTGGAACCAGGACAGAATAGTTCAAAAGGTCGAACTACTCAAAATAAAGACCTCGATGTTTACCCACAAACTCTCTCTACAGAGACAACTGTGAAGACTAACCCACACCCCGTGATGGATCCATTTCAAGTTGAGGTGAAGCAAAGCACAGACAGACCTACAGGCAGGGAAACTGCAAACCCAGTGCATCCTCTCACCGTGTTCGAGAGCTTGCCAGTTTTGACTGAATCAACAGAATGTGGTATCCCTTTGGGTGGAAGCCCTGAGAAGTTCCTGGATGCTCAGATTGCAGAAGAAAAGCAGGACTTAGAAGGAGTTTTACCTGAAGTTGCCCTGGGGTCTTTCCATAGGCATATGGCTCCTTTATCAAATTTGGAAAGGAAGAAAATCAGAAAAAAATTATCAGGAACCACAAATGTACTCAGTTTCAAATGTGTGATTACGAAAGTAAAAAAGCCACCAAAATGTCACAGAAGAAGATTAAGAAGCAATTTCAAAATCATGATTAAACGCATACTTCAAGATAAATCCATGGCAGATATGCTTCTGAATGTTACTGACCCTTGTCTGTCTATTTTGCCCCATGTTAGAATGCACAGCAGATTAAACATAGGGAATCACAGTCATACCGAGCTAAAACAAGAGACATCGGAAGCTGAAAGAGAAGAAGACTATTTAGATATCATTAATAAAGGAAGTGACTCTGGAAACACACTAGAAGCAGCTCAGTTGCAGGAGGAAGTGAGTGGGGACCAGGAAGCTTCACCAGAAGCAGTCCTTGAGGATCTCTGGAACCTCAGATTGGATGAAGATCCAGAGAAAGAGCTCAAATCCATGAAAGAAATGCAACAACTGATCACATTTGCAGAAGTCATGGCAGAGCCTATTCACATGGCCACAACAGGCCTAGTTCATGTTGAGAATATGGAGAAAAGCCTGATAGCACCCACAGATTTAAGATGCACTGAAGATGATTCTGAGATATCTGCTCCCACATCAGAAAAATCACTGATTGGAGACCTTTTAAACCAAACAAGAGAAAGTGATGTACCAGATGATGGAAGTGATACCAGGGAAACAGGTTACTGTTTTGCAGCAATGAAGGTGGAACGACCTGAAGATTTACCAGCAATGTTCCCAAAGACTTTTAATTGCCACATGCCTGTCTTATCTCATTCTAAAGTGAAGAAAACTAGAGTAAGATTTTCACACAGAGAATGTAGAGTGAACTCCAAGTCTGTACCTATGAAGGCATTGAAGCCATCCATTTCACAAATGTGTGATATCACAGGTCATCAAAGAAAGAAACTGGAATCTGACTTTAAGGCCAAGTTCAAAAAGATCGGCCAAGCTAATGGACTGGAATATGAATTTCTAAACACCCTTTACTCTCCTGTGCATAGCAGGTTACCAGGAGCGATAAAGAGCTTCTGCCATGTTCAACCAAAGCTCCGGGGTCTAGCCGTTGAAGAGAGACCACTGTATGTTGATTTTTTTGATGAGAGTAATGCACTCTGTGACAGAGAAGAAAAAGGACAAGATGTAGAGGAAAAGGAGCAAAAGACTTTGCTAATAACAGCTCCGCAGCATACCCAGTACTTCCGGATCAATGGATGTCGAGGAAAGGAGACTCACCTTGCTGAACCAGATGCAGGCCTGCACTGTTTAACACAGGAGCAAGATACACAGCACCAAACATGCTTTAAACAAGCTGCTTTGCAGACTGATGTCCAGATGGGTCCTCGAGAAGCTAAGGAACTCCTGAAGACCAAGAAACCAGAAGATGACCTAACAGCCCCTGTGGGTCTGGAGGTTCTACCTCCCGAGGCAGGGAACTCAACACCTGTGAAACTTTTGAACATTCCAACAGAGTGTGGTGTAGCCTCTGGTGGAAATCTTACAAGGGAACAAGGTTTTTATTCTGTGGATAAAAATTCAGCATTACCAGAAAGTTTGCAAGTGACCTTCTTGCAGTCTTCTGGTTCTGTTGACACTTTCGTTTCTAAATCTCAAAGAAAGAAAAACACACTAAGATTAGCAAGAAAGCAAACAACAGTGAGTCGTAGATACAGAGCTATGAGAGAACAAAACCTATCCACTCTGTGTATGCTCCCTGGCAGGCAGAGAAAGGCATTGCAATGCAATTTTCAAATGAAGGGTTTACAGCAAAATAAAAACACAGGAGATATGTGTTCACCTGTCATTCTGTCCAGGGTGCCTGTTTGGCCCAGCACCAAAATGAGCATCGGATTAAATGTGGAGACAGAAACCCAAAGGATAACAAGGCTTGATCATATGCAAATGCAAGAGAAATCACCCAATGAAAGAAAAGTATGTTGCCCAGCTTCTGTGGATATGAGTACTTTACCTAACAGTGTGAAAGACAGGAAGGAGAAGGGGGCAGGGGAACAAGATTTACCAATTCCAGAGAGTGGCCAAGGCTTCATATTCAGTACATATCAGGAGCAGGATCATGACCTTATCAAATCAGATGAGGGGCAGAAACGAACAGGAAGTATAAATATCCATGTACAACCACAAACACATTTTGCAGAGAGTATTTTGAGCTCTGCTTCATGCCCAACATTGGATCCATTTCAACTGAGAAAGCTAGAGAGCAATGCTAGGTTTTTTCCTCCAACGTCAGGAGAAACAAAATTTGATGAAAAAATACTTTCTGCAAGAGAAGGTGGTGTTCCATCTGAGGCAAACCATCAAAAGGAACAAGCTGGTGAAACTGAAAAGGAAGAGAAAGTGACTTTAGATTTCTGCATGGCTGCTTTATCTCTATCCAAAGGCAAGAGAAACTTCAAACAATATTCAGACATGAAAATCTTGATGAATCCCAAATGTGGAATTTTAAAAGCAAAGAAACCACCCATTTCACACATGCTCAATATCAAGGGTGGTGCTAGACAAAATCATAGGAAAGAATTGGGATATAACTTGAGCACCAAAATGGGACAGGTAGGTCAGGGTACAAAAATGGCAGAGGGCAGGGACTCCCTCCTGAACATCATCTCTGCCATTAATAGATATAGTGACCGAGAAGGGGAAAAAGACATGTTAGGAGAAAAAAGACTCAGTTCCAAACAAGTAATGCAAAATATACCCCCACACGAAGGGAATGTGACTCCAGATGACCCCGAAGAAGGTGATCTTCAAGATGAAGAAAGTGAACAGGAGATGTTACTAAAAGTAATTCCACAGCACAGCCAACATTTCATACTTTGTTCAGACCAGACGAAGGAGCTTGAGCTTCACAAACCAGGAAACAAAGGATGTGGGGAAACTCTGTTTTTTACCAAACAGGACATCCCCCAGCGCACACCAGATCCAGTGCAGGCAACACAGCCAAAGAGCAGCCAGCAGACACAAAGCGGCACAGTGTGGTCAGTGAGTTCAAACCTTCCTCTTCTAAAGTCAAACGAATCACTAACCGGTCAAGTTGTAATTGATACAATGAAATGTGACGTCCCAAGTGATGAGAGCCGCATGGGAGAGCTGGATGATCATGGTAAAGAGGAAAAGTCAGAGTTTAAAACAGATCTACAAGCACCTGTCCCTGAGTCTTCAGCTACTACCACACCTGATCCCCCTGACCCTAAACAGGGGAGAAAGACATACACATGTAGAGCCTTAAAAAGTAAAATGAGTCCCAAGTGTGTTGTTATGAAGGCAAGAAAGGCACCAGTGTCACAGATATTTAACATCCCTGGGAATGGCTGTCTGAAAACCCTCCCGTCGAAAGCCCTGCGATCACAGATCGTTGAGTTTTTGATTCAGATAAAATCCTCTGGGGCGCTAGAAGATGTTACTGCAGAGAGGAAGGAAGGAGGAGCCCAAGAATTGCTAGCAGCAATGCTGGAGTTCTGGGAGGCAGCCACACTTGCTTTACCTGTGTCGAAAAGAGAGAGAAACCACTCAGAACTTACAGACAAGATAAAAAAAATGAGGCCCAAATATATCACTTTGAAGGCAAAGAAGACACCGATTTCCAAGACATTTAATGTCACAAAACGTGGTGTGCCAAGCCGTGGTAGGCAATTTGAAGGCAAGTTCAAAACCATGAGGAAACAAGGTCAGCCACTGGCAGTCGCCACGCCGAAGGCCACTTCCTCTCCCATGTCGGTTTCACTGGACATGAAGGTGCATAACAGAACCAAAGTAGAGACAGACATGCCGGGGAAGACGAGGTTCCATCCTGAGCTACAACAGCAAGGGCACTGGCCAGATGGAGGGGGAGCCTCGTGTCCCCATTCTAGGGCGGAGAGGGAAAAGGCCAGGAAGGAACTCAAAGGCCACGGTGGAGAAGCAACGCCTTGGAATTTCCAGCACCTCACTTCCAGTGCTCACCATATTAAGGAGGCTCGCTGTGTGAAATCCGATCTCAAACGGAAGTATTCAGCAAGGGGAAAAATCCCAGAATCACTAACCATAGCGGAGGAGCTGCAACAACACACGTTTTTTGCACAAAGTGCGTTGCGTTCTGTGTCTTCCTCTATTTTGAATTCACTTCCATCTGAGAAGGCACCAAAAAGGACAAAAACACAGAGGTCAAGGATTTTATCTCCAGCGACAGAGAAATCACTCGGCGACTCTTTAGCTGTTAAAGTACCAAGTGACCTCCTGCCTGAGACAGACCCAGCAGAGGAATCTGCTAGTTCTAGTCCAGAGGGAAAGAAAGAATTACAAACAGATTTACAAGGCAGAGCCCTACAGTCTTTCGGTATCTCCAGGCCGGATTCATCTGAAGTTAAAGGGTTGAGAAAGGTAGCACTGATCCCTACGTCTCAAACTGGGGAAGCCCAGATGGCGTCGGTTTTGAAGACAACTAATACCGCTAGTCCCAGTGCCCCCAGCCATGGAAAGGAACTGGTCTACACCTTTGATAACATGGCCAAAGAGTTATCTCAGAGTATGTCAAATATGTTTATGCATACTTCTTTTGCAGCTACACCTGTTTCACCTGCCACCAAAACACATAAAAAACGGAAAGCCAAGAAAGACCCAGTCAAAGTCAGTATTATACAGCTGAGACCAGAGGACAGGCAAAGACTGTGTAAAGGGTGCGGCGCCTTGGGCACCACGTCCCAGTCAGGACAGCAAAACGAAAGAGAGGGCAAGGAAGCTGCATCCAAAACAGAGAGTAGAAAAGATGAAGATATGCTTATTACAGAGCAAGACATGCAGCAACAAACACTAGTTTCAGAAAATACATTGGAGTCTACCTGTTCTCCTCTGATCATTCCATTTCAAACTGAAAAGGTGAAGAACATCCCACCATATACAAACATACTGCATAGAAAAAGTGAAAAGACTTCATGTGTGAACAGAGAGAAAGCGATGGTCGATGGTCTTTTAATTGATGAGGCAGGGTATAGGACTCCATCTGCTGGGAATCCCCCAAGGAGGCTGGATGCTTCCAGTCCAGCTCCCCTACAACCTGGAGAAGAGAAAGACAGAACAACTCAGAAAGTAACAAAATACGCAGCTGATCAAAATATCCCACCCAAGTCAGGGATCTCAGCGCTTGAAGATTCACCTATTGAAAGCTGTAGAAGGAAAGTGGATGGTTCTATTGTCAAGAAACATAAAGAGTTGCAAAGAGATTTACTAACAATATCCACAACGTCTGTTTTGTCTGAATCTAGAAGGCAGAAAAAAGCACTAAAATTTCCAGAACGGAAAGATCTTATGGGTCCCAGGTATATAACCATGAAGACAAAGAGGCCTCTTTTTTCACAGGTGCTTAATATCACTGAGCATGGTCATCAGTACTGTGAAAAGAAACAGGAATGCTATTTAAAGTCTGTGATAAAAGACAGGCAACAACATAAATGTATAGCTGATGCATTTTCATCTCTCACACCTGTTTCAATGGATAATAAGATAGATATTGAAATTGATAGCACACTCACAACAGGGACAGATCAACCAAGAGTACAAACACACAACCACACCTGCCCAGAGCTAGAGAAATCACTGAGTGTTGGGGAAGCATGGGAGGCCAATTTGATTGATACACAAAGCAGATCCAGCAACACAGGGGGAGTGAGTGTGCCACATGAGAAGGAAGAGGAAAACGTCCCAGAAATGTCAGCAGAATCAGTTCCACACGAGAGCCAACATCTCCATTTCACTTCTCATCATGTGAAAAATCTTGGCCCTTGCAAATCAAAACCTAAACTGGATAGTTCAGAAGGTAGAAGTACTTGGAATCTGTCTTGTGCAGCACAAAACATGAGGCAAGAAGAACACATTAGAAAAACTATTTTAAAGCCTGTCTCTAAAAGCATGATGACTTTAATTCAAGTCCAAACACTGAAGAAAGTTCTTCACACTCAAGAGGAAATCCAACACATGGCAGATCTAAAGACCCCATTTCCAGAAGCTAGGAAATCAGAGACTGGTTCCATACACTGTGATGGTGTCTGGGATGGAAATCCTAGGAGGAAACGAGATAATCCTATTTTTAAGAAAAAGGCAAGGAGTCAGAGTGACTTACTGGGAACAGTCTCAAAGCCTTTAGGTTTCTCCAGCCTCGATTCATCTGAACCTGAGAGCCAGAGTCATACAGCAGAGGCTGTAGGCGAGAAAAGCACAATGAGTCCCAAGCAGGCAGCTCTGGAGGCAGGGAAGCTACCAGCTTTACAGGAGCTTAATAGCACGAGGTGTCTTACCGAAAAACAAAGAGAGAAAAGGCACAAACTAAAGACCAAGGCAAGAGAAAAGCAATGGAATGAAGGTGCAAGAGAGACATTATTCCATGCCAGCGAGGGAGCTAAGAGTCCACCAACCACGTTAGTGACTGATAAACTCTCATTTGATACAGCAGTGAGAGACAGTCTGGATAACCATGGAACACTTCACAAAAATCTAGGTGATTTTGTTACAGAGAAAAAGGCAGAGCTGGACAAAAACTTAGCCACAGTTCTCCTGGGGCCTTTTGATTTATTCATGCCGGTTTTATCTGACTCTGAAAGCCAGATAAACACAGTGCAAGAGAAAATCATACCAAAACACAAATGTTCGGTGATGAAAAAAAAGGAGCCACTCATTTCACAGCTATTTAAAATCAGTAGGCAATCTGCCACAAAACAGAGGACGAAATTTAGATCCAAGGTAGAAACCAAAATGAAAGAGATGCACTCAGGTAAAAATGCAACTGATATGTATACAAATGCCACTTACTTCGAAGTGGATACCTCCAACATTAGAAGGCAAAGCAGATTCCAAACAGAGGCAGACAGAATATCAGGGTTTAATCCTGTACAGCCAACACACACTCAGCTGCCAGTCGAAGACAGAGTGGTTTTACAGTCACTTAATGCCACAGATCCTGCTGCTTTAAGCATTAACAAAGAACAGGAGATAGACACACACAGAGAGAAAGCTGTGTTAAACACAGACCTAAAATCTACAGATGCTTCTCCATCTATTCCACCACATACAAAAATGGAGCAGTCACCTAACACCTCGAGTAACTATGAAGAATCTTCTGAAAAGAGAAATGCCCTAAAGAAAGCAAAAGGTATGGAGGAAAAAGAGTGTGAACAACAGGTCTTGTCTGGAACACCTTCACAATATACCCCGTCACTTGAGTTTCTACAAAAGAAACAGCAAGAACTATGTGTCTCAGGAAACATCCAGAACTCTGCTTATGCTTATACACCTCCATACCCCCAAATCCTAAACCATCAAGCTAATGCGAAAGCAGCAGGTGTAGAAAGCACTGTGCCTACTGAACAGGTAAAATCAAAGGCAAAGAAACCACTTGTTTCCCTGATGTATAATACAGCAGGGCATGGAACCCGAAGCCATGAAAAGGAGACAAGGTTTAACACCAAGAAGCAGAAACCAGGGTTCCAGCAAGATAAAACTGAGGTAGAATTCTCTCTGAAAACTATCTGTGACCCTGAGTCTATTCCACCTCAAATTCAAGAGTTGATGGAAGCGGAAAGGGAGAAAGGCAAGCCACCAAGGCCGGAGAAATCGCTGAACACAAGACAAATAGCATTTTCACAGTCTCTTGCTAAGAGTGCCAAATCCAGAAATAGGAAAACCCCGAGACAGTGTATCAGAAAGCAAGAAGAAAATGGCCAAATTGCTTCGCTGGACCTCTTCCCACAGTGTAGATACCGATTCGTGATGAGACAGCAACTGAAGAAGAGCCCCACCCATGTCAAATACACAGTCAATTTGAAAAGAGAAGCACATCCTGCTCAACCTCCACCAAAGACAGCAAGCTGCTCCACCACATTTGACATCTCAAGAGTGAGAGTGCACACACAGCGCCAGCGCCTCTTCGCCCTGGGAGTAAAGGCGGGAGACAGAGACAAGGCCCAACCTCCAGTGTCGACTCCGCAGAGGACGGAAGTATCTGAGCAAACAGATATTTCTTTAAGTTCAAAAGGACAGAATATGTGTCTTCCAGAGTCAGACGCTTCTCAAGAGAAGACTTGCAAGGAACAGGATCTGCTGAAAGAAGGAAGTAATTCAAGGACACTGGTGGAGCCTACTTTGTACTCCATTACGGAAACCTCTCATTTGGAAAATACCATTCCAAATCAACTGGCAAGAGATGGCTTAAGAGAAACTGATACCTTACAAGGTTCAAAAGGACAGACATTTCTTTGTGCAAACGCAGAAGCCCGGCAATATACACCTGCGGTGGAGATCAGAGACGTGAAACCAGATCCCATTCCGGAACGTCTCCTGGATTCAGCATCTTGCCCCAGTGGGGAACTTCATGTGAGAGAGGCAGGAAATGCAACACGGAAAGAAAAAGTTAGCATCCCTGTTGTTTCAGACGTCAATCTATGGGAAACCGAGATGCCAAAGTTAACGAACCTTCTATTAACATCGAATGAACAGAAAATAAACTGTTCCAAAAAAGGGAGGACAGAGCAGCGAAACAGTTCTAACCAGAAGAAAGGAAATCTTCTGGAATTCATTTCCTCTTGCATATTGTATCAACTCCATATTGAAAGGCGAAAGAAAGAAATCTCAGCCAAAGGAATGAGTTCAGCGGTTTTGAGTCCAGTGGTCCAGAAAGCATCAAACACAGTAGATACTCCAGTGGATCAACCTCCGTGCTCAGGAAGAAGAAAAGAACATCAACAGGAAAGTACACGCAAGGGTCTCCCAACATCTCTTTCTCATTCTATAATGAATATATTTCAGATTAAATTGCCAGGAGTAATGAAGGCAGCAAAGGAAGTCGACAGTCCAAGGCACCACAGTTCAAACACAGAAGGAATTGGCTTGCCTGGTGCAGGAACAGAAGAGCAACCAGAATGCGTACAACGTATTTGGCCAAATCTTGCTTCTGATCCTTCAAGAGATATATTATTTCAAAGTAAGATGCCGTATGAAAAGACAGTATCGGAAGAAGTAGTTAGCACTGTGGAGTATACTCCAAGTACAGAAGGACTTGGTTCACATATTACAGGAAAAGGAGGCCAGCAAGAGAAATGGATGCCTGAGACCCTTCAAAAGTCCACATCTCACCCCCAAGCAGGTCTCCACCAAACTAATATCTCAGTGCAAGAAGTAAAGTTTGATGACACAAGTAAGATGCATTCCGAATATTCAACTCCACAGGCTAAAGAAGCATTAAAAGGAATGGATGTTATTTTTGGATATACACAAAAAAGTGAAAAAGGACAGAACTTACCCAGCGTGGAACAAAAGCAGCAGCACCTACCGATTCCCTCTGAGAATTTTCCCTCCCTGAGAATTCCCTCTGAGCATACATCTTACCCTCAAAACAATCCCTGGCTCCTGCCGCATTTAACGCCTCAGACGAAGGAAGCATTATCCGAAGTAGGTAATGTGTCGAGCAGGACAAAAGGATTAGACTTGATTTCTAAAGAACAACTAAATACTCAGCGTGAGTGTGGCCTGGAATGGACTGCACCCTCAGCTCCTCCAACGCAAACGACGAGACAAAATACAAGGCCACCTTTAGAATCATCCAGTGAAACTGCAAAATATCAGAATGTCTCACTGATAAAAGGAAAGAAAATATTATATGGGGAGCAGACAATTGATTCAATAACAAAAGTTAGCTCCCCCAAGCTAAGTGTTAGAAAGAAGGCGCACTTACGTAAAGCATGTCAAAAAAAACTACGAAAAGAGGTGTGTCTACCTGGATTTTTTTCACATTCTCTTTCTATCCATATGTTTCCTTTGCCTGAAAATAAAAGACAGAAGAATGACCTAAAACAAGAAGTTGAGAAAGACATGGTATCCACCCAAAGGACTTGGGAGAAATTGATATTTTCAAACATATTTAATACCACTGACTGTGGTGGTCCAGGCAACAGACCAGAACTGCCGAGGAAGATAAAAGAGAAAACGGTAAATTTGAACCATAGAAAGGTTAAACCTGATTTGGTTGTGACAGATGTATATGAGTCCATCTCTTCTCTCAAACTGAATATAAAGACAGCTGATGAGATTACCTCAAATAATGTAAAACGAATTAAACAACTTATATCGCAGAGAAAGGAGAAGATTAGAATAAAGGGAGTCAATGTGAAAGGAACAGTGGACCCCAACATTACCTTGAAGGCAAAGAAACCATCACGATCACACATGCTCAGTGAAAAGGAATTGCCAAGGCCGTTGAACATTATAAAGCAAGAGAGCGAGGGGCAGATAGGCAAAGGTATGTCAGGTGTGAAGCTGACAAACTTGTTTGCTTCTGTACCATCTCTGTCACCTCTTGATTTGAATTTAAGAACAAAAGGCGGAAGAGATTCGTCAAGAATACCACAGAACTGCCTTCCACCACTAAAGCTCCAGGCAACATCAAATATCAGGAAAGCGTCATTTGCAGAGTCAATTAATAGAGAGAGTTTAAGCAACATAATAGAGTCAAAACATTGCCCACAGCAAAAGAGGGAAGATGGAGACAATATGGTATATGAGAAAGAGAAAAGGGACTGCAAAAGGGCCACTTTTAAAAGAAAGAAAAAACTTTTCAAACACACACCGCATGCAAATGAACCGCAGTGGGACAATAAAGAGCGAGAGGAAATGATACAGGAAGATGAGAGTGACGGAAATGTAGTTCTGAATAAGCCCCATGCCTCCATTCCATCTTCTCTCCTGGAGCAGGGTCCTGGAGTAAAAGAAGCGGCATCACAAACAGTATCATGGTTCTGCCCTCCATCACTGACCCTCCAGGAACTGTCAGATGCAGTGATAGCATGTAAGGAGCCAGCTGATGATATTTTAAGCAATATAGAAAGATCAAAATATATGTCACAGGAAAATGAAGACAGAGTGGACACGGCTTTGAAAGAGATAAGGCATCCCCAAAGAATGCCTCTGGAGGTGAACCAGTCTCCAGTTGCCCAGGAACTGCAGTTGAACATCAAAGAAAAAGAGGAAAAGATGCAGCAAGATAAAGGTAAACAAGTCAGGATTCAGAGACAGTCCTGTGTTTGCATCTCTTCTCCACCTTACTCTGAAGTGGACACAAGAAGGGGAGGAGAAGCAGTCTTGCTAAGAAAAACAAGATCCTGTTTTCTACAACCCAAACTCCAGGAGTCATCAGATATGGGAAACGTACCATATGAAAAGTCTGTTTCTGGTGATATCTCAAACAGGGTAAAACAAGCTAAAGAACATGCAATCCAGGAAGAAGAGGAGAGAGTTAATATGGAAGAAGTCGTCCTTTCGAAGAAAAAGAATTCAACACTATCACAGAAAATCCAGCTGGATGTCAAGGAGCAAAAGAAAAAGATACATAGAATTCAAGGTGAACCAAGTGTGATTTTGATCTGTACTTCGAGACCTGCCACTTCTTTTAACTTGAACACAAGAATAATAGAAGCAGATGACAGAGCTAAAGTAACAAGATATTCTTGTTCAGAACTACCCCACCAGAAATCATCAGATGTAGTGAAAAAAGCAAATCGAGAGTCAACTGAGATAGATATCATAAGTGATGTACAAGCAGCAAAGGACTTTATGCCCCAGAAAGGAGAGGATCAAGGAGAAACAGCCAATATGAATTATATGAGGTACTCCAAAGAAACAAGTTCCAAGGCAAATGAGTTCCCACTTCCACACGTTCCCAGTAACCCTGGGAGCCACAGCCCCCAGACTAGAGATAAACCAACGAACAGACGAGAAAACCTGGGTCATGCACAGGAAAGAAAAAGTGAACGAGATGAGGTCCTGACCGGACTTTGTCTACCTCAGTTTACATCAATCAAAGGCGAGAAGGAGAACCAAGGAGCTCTCAAATCCTGTCTTCCACCGTTAGGGCGCAGGAAGTCATCAGATGCGCAGGAGTTAAAATATACAGTGTCACCTCTGAGTGAGATCTCAAGTGATTCAAAAAGAACAAAATACGTGACGTGGGAAGAAAAGGATAAAGCAAATATGTTTGTGAGGGACCCAGTGCATCCCAAGTCCTTATCTCTGAAGGTAAGGAAATCCCCGCTTTTCCGTATGCTCGAAGCAAAGAAACTGCAAGTGAACATTAGGGAGCAAGTGAAACGGGAGCAGAAAGGGAGAAGGGACACAGTTGTGATTCTGAGCAAAATCTGCCCTTTCGTCACTTCTTCAACTCATCTTAAATCTGACACGATAAAAGAAGACAAAGGTGGTCCAGGAGTCCTAAGGCACTCTGGGCCACATCTCAAGATCCAAGCCTCACGGCCTTCAGTACAGAAAGCACCTCTAAAGTCAACTGATAGGAAGAAAGAAAGACAATATCTGCCACCAACAGAAAGGAACAGAGCACACGCAACAGTTGTGAGAGGCACGGTGCATGCCAGTGGCTCAGACTTCAAGGCAAAGACGTCATCCCTCCGTCATGTGTTCGGTGTCGCCAAGCACGATGCTCTGAGCAGGAGAAAGGAAGCGCGCGCAAGTGCGGAGGAGAGCGCAGAACAGGGGCGGGGGCGAACAGGAGAGCCTGGTGTGACTCCAAAAAAAACCCCTCCTGCCTTGCCTTCTCCATCAGACCGTGGACTGGATGCAGGAATCAAAGAAGACAAACACTCGCCTGCAGTCACGGGATTCTCTCCACCCTTTCAGCTCCTTGAGTCATCGGGTGCAGGGAAAATCAGGCATGCAGATTTCAGTCAAGGTATTAGCTCGTGTAATATAACAGTAAGAGCTAACGGACGTGTGTCGTATACAGAGACAGAGATCAGAGTAAAAAGAAAAGACGAGAAAGGTAGAAAACACCCCAAAATCACAGCTGTGGAAGCCCAAACATCCCCACTTACACATTTACTCAGTAGAAACAGACTGCCTTTGAATGTCAAAGAGCGAGGGAAGGAAATGCAGGATGGCAATGGTGAGCTGGGAATGGTTCTGAGGGAAACTCGTGCCTCCTTACCTTCTCTATCTTCCTTGAGACAAGACACTAGCAGAAATGAAAGGAAAGATGCAGAAAGAATCACGCAATCCTGTTTTCCACCACTGAAGATTTTTGATCCACTCAACCTAAACACAAAAGCAGATGCTAAGTCATTTGATGGTTATTTGTTAAAAAACAAAGTTAGACTCAAAACAGATAATGAAGACAGAGTGCTTCCAATATCTGTGCATCAAAAGGCAACAGAATTACCACTTTCACACAGATGTGATACCAAAGAATCACAGTGCAAAATGAAAAAGCAAAAGAAAATGGTACAGAGAGAGGACAGTGAACTAGCTACAAGACTGAAAAACATCTGTACTTCTTTACTGACTCTACCATATCTTAAATCTGATACACCAGAAGGAGAGAGGTACGTGATAAGAATCACAAAATTGCCTCCCCCACAAGCAGAATCACCTATTGTACTTACACACAACCTAACTGACCTTCAGGGAAAAACTAAAGGGAAGGTTTGGGAAGATAAACAGGAGCCAGGTGATGCCATGCACACTGAGACCTGTGCTTCTCTCTCTTCTTCTCTTCGCCTTGATGAAAACACCAGCATAAGAGAAGAGGGCATGTCAATGCTACCAAGATCCTCTTTGCCCCCAGTAAACTTCCAGAAATCATCAAGTTCTGAGGAAGTGATATATGTAGAGTCAATGGCGAGTGATACTGTCATTAGTCCCCACAAAGAAAAATATTTGCCCCGGAACAAGAAAGAGGACGGAGTAGAAAGAAGAAACTTTGTGTCTCCCAAACATCAACGAAAGGAGATGCAGGAAAGTAAAGATGAACCAGGTATGGTTCTGACCAAATTTTCTACTTCATCCCCATCTCTCTCTGCCCTCAAATTGGATAAAGCAGTACAAGTGGATGATGAAACGCTAGCATGTACACGGTCTATTTTGCAGAGAGTATCATTTGGAGGGAAATTATATACAGACACAACTAGCGGTGATACCACAGAAGAGGCTCAAAACCTGACCAAATCTTCTACTTCATCACCATTTCTCCCTGCCCTCAAGTTGGATGTAGAAGTCCAAGTCAATGATGAAATGCTAGCATGTAGAGAATCTGCTCTGGGGAGAATGTCGTATGCAAGAGAAGAAGTACATACAGAGACAATTAGTGGTAATACCATGAAAGATGGTCAAAACCCGACCAAAATTTCTACTTCATCACCATTTCTCCCCACCTTCCAACTGGATAAAGACGTACAAGTTGATGACGAAACGCTAGCACATAGAAGGTCTGTCTTGGGAAGACTGTCATATGCAGGGGAAAGAGGACATACAGATTCAATTAGCGGTGATATCACAAAAAGTGACCAAAACTTGACCAAATTTTCTGCTTCATCACTGTCTCTTCCTGCCCACAAATTGGATAAAGAAGTTCAAGTCGATGACGAAACGCTAGCACGTAGAAGGTCTGTCTTGGGAAGACTCTCATATGTAGGGGAAATAGCATATACAGATTCAGTTAGTGGTGATATCACAAAAAATGATCAAAAGTTGACCAAATTTTCTGCTTTGTCACCATCTTCTTCTGCCCACAAATTGGATAAAGAAGTTCAAGTCGATGACGAAACGCTAGCACGTAGAAGGTCTGCCTTGGGGAGAATTTCATTTGCAGGGGAAATAGTACATAGGGGTTCAATTCATGGTGATACCACAAAAGATGGTCAAAACCTGACCAAATTTTCTGCTTCATCACCATATCTCTCTGCCCTCAAGCTGGATAAAGAAGTACAAGTCAATGATGAAATGCTAGCACTTAGACGGCCTGTTTTGGGGAGAATTTCATATGCAGAGGAAACATCACATACATATTCAATTAGGGATGATATCACAAAAGATGGTCAAAACCTGACCAAATTTTCTATTTCGTCACCATCTATCCCTGCCCTCAAGTTGGATAAAGAAGTACAAGTTGATGAGGAAATGCTAGCACATAGAAGGTCTGCTTTGGGGAGAATATCAAAGGCAGGGCAAATGATACATACATATTCAATTAGTCGTGATTCCAGGAAAGATGTTCAAAATGAGGAACAACGTATTCCTGAGAAAGAAGAGAGGGACAGAGAAAAATCAGTAGATAGGAGAGGTGTGATGCACACCAAATATATAATTTTGAAGTCCAAGAAATCGCCTTCTTCATATACACTCCACAGATCAGAATTGTATCTGAACCTTGGAGGGACAGAGCAAAAGAAACAGGAAACTCAAGGTAAACCACCTGGTAAGATGGTAAGAAATATTTATCTTGCCACACCTCCAGCTAAACTGAAATTGGACAGAGGCACACAAGTAGATGAAGGAAAGCTTGGAATTAAGAAACCCTCTCTACTTCCACGAATGATTTCAGCATTATCAGATGCAAAGAAGAGAACAGATACAAAGGGAATCAGCGGTGATGTAATAAAAAGAAAACAATGCATGTCAGAGAAAGAAAAAAAGCTTGATGTGAAAAATGTAGATATGAGGCTACGGACCCATCACAAAAAATCAGCGATTTCACCAATTCCAGATGTCCTTAGTACAAAGAAATTTGTGTTGAATGTTATTAAAGAGCCAGGGGAAAAAGTACACAAAGATAAAGATGAACCAAGCATGGTCCTGACAAGGACTTTTCTTTCTATCCCTTCTGCACCTCTTTATTTAGATTTAGGGAGCAAAACAGACAAAGACACACCAGAAATCACAGGATCCTCTGGTTCACAGCAACATCTCCAGGAAACATCAGATACCCAGAAAACAGCAATGAGAGAATCAGCTGCTGGTGAGAGGGAAATTGTTAAAAATGCAGAATGCTCAGTGCCAGAAGACGCCATGCAACAGTGGACATCAAACTTTGTGATCAGTGTACTGCAAAGGAGGGAACCTCTACAAGTCAAATCTGAAGGAGATGTGAGTCGGTTACTTTCAAATTCACAGCAGGAAGACTTTTATGTCACAGGGTATGGTACTATAAAAAGTGGGAAAAGGCTAGAATGTTTCTTTGCAGGGTCAGAGGCTCAGCAAGAAAAATACAAACCAGAAACTTTGGCTACAATTCTTTCCTTCCCCATGATGGATCTCACTAAAATTGAAAGTCTGAAGAAAGAAACAGAAATAATGAATAACTTAAACCATAAGATAAGTCCTCACATTCTGGTTTCACTGCCAAGGAAATTATCCAAGGAAATATATGCCACACTCGGCTCCCCTGTCAGTTCAGAAGGATTTTCTGCTTCCAAGCAAGATGTCCACCACCAACAAGAAGCTTTATCACAAGCATCTCCAGCATCTACAGATCTATGTAAACTGGATAAGCCAGAAGAAGATAGACAAAACAATGGAAAAACAAAGGAAATGTCCCCTCCCAACGTGTTAGCACCACAGATAAAGGAACCCCTTGAGGAAATGAATCTCACAGAGTCAGATGCACTCCAAAATGCAGATCAAGAAATTGTCATGAAAAAGCAAGTGGTGCTGCAGTCTGGGAGTGGACAAAAGACCAGAGTGGATTCTAGTCTTTCTCTGAAAATTCCACTGCAACATGTAAAGCAAAGGACATCATTGGAAATAGATGTGCGCAAGCAAACTACAGTGTGCCCTGGAATACAAAAGCTCCCAGGAATACGAACGGGTATGACAGAGTTTGACGCCCAAAGAAAGAAAAAGGAGCAGACATTGCTTGTTCCAGATAAAGAGGCACAGAGTCTAGAAGCGCTTCAGAAGTCTGCTTCCTCCTGGACTTTTCCACTTCAATCTGGAGATGCGGGGGGAAAAGACGAAACTGACACTGGCTCTGCTGGAAATCTGGAGCAAAAAAAGTTAGAAATGAAAGAAGGGATATTAAAAATAGATACAAACATAGCTGTCCGTCTAGAAGAGGACAGAATAGAAATGCACAAACACACCATTGTTAATCTGGAGGAGGAGACAATAAAAATGGACACAAGCAATACCATAAACCTGAACACGGCATCTCTAAAGGCAGAGGAGCCTCAGATTAAGACTCAGGTAATCACTCCTGTGGCAAACAGATGCCCAATCAAGCAAAAACAGAAAAAGGAACGAGAAGTGTCCAGTGCAAAACATGACATTCAACTACAAAAAATGCTTCAAAAACATGCTCTGGATTCATTTTATGCCTATATTCCTCTTTCTCCAAAATTAGGAGGCCAGAAAGGCAGATTAACAATAGCAGACTTGAAAAGAGAATTGGGCCCCAAACATTTAAATATGAAAATCCAAAAACATCCAATTTCACAGATTCTAGGCAACACGGGACGAGGTACTCCAAGCAATCGAAAGAAATTAGAGTATAACTTTAACAAATCAAAGAAAATAGCTTTGAGAAGAGGAGATGCCTCAGAAATATTTATCAGAAGTCTTTCTATTTCCACAGTGAGTCCATCTCAGACTAAAGACCCAGTAAAATCTCAGACAAACCTAGAAAGTGCAAAGAGAACCCATATTTCAGAATTCCAGAAGAAATCACCAAATACTAGTGAAACTATGAAGAGGGACAGTTCAAGCATTGTGAAAGAAGGGAACCAGAATTTTACAAACACAATTCCACAGGATTCCCAGCCCTTCATGGTAAACCAACAAATGCGCAAACTTCCTAACACCAAATCAGAAGCAAACCTCAGCAGAGAAATAAATAAATATTTAGCTCCACAAACAAACGAAAGGGTTGTTCCAGGCCAGGATATCTCTAGGATCATAAAAGAACCTGACGTGCTCATGATCAAACAAGAAAAGGCACCAAAACCCACTGAAACACCCACAGAGTGTCTAATCGTGTCTAAAGATCCAAAGGAAAATGTGGAAAGGATTGTAAAAGAAACTGACTTGCTTATGGTTGAACAAGAAGAGGCACCAAAACCCACCGAAACACCTAGAGGGCGTCTAATCATGTCTGATCCAAAAGAAAACGCAGAAAGGATCATAAAAGAACCTGACTTGCTTACAGTTGAACAAGAAAAGGCATCAAAACCCATTAAAAAACCTAGAGAGTGTCTAGTCATGTCTGAAGATACAAAGGAAAGCGTGGAATGGATCATAACAGAACCTGACTCGCTTATTACGGTTGAACAAGAAAAGGCACCAAAACCCACTGAAACTGCTAGAGGGTGTCTAATCATGTCTGAAGATCCAAAGGAAAATGTGGAAAAGATCGTAAAAGGAACTGACTTGCTTATGATCCAGCAAGAAAAGGCACCAAAACCCACTGAAACTCCTACAGCATGTCTAATCATGTCTGATCCAAAAGAAAATGCAGAAAGGATCATAAAAGAACCTGACTTGCTTATGGCTGAACAAGAAAAGGCACCAAATCCCACTGAAACTGCTACAGGGTGTCTAACCATGTCTGAAGATCCAAAGGAAAATGTGGAAAAGATCGTAAAAGAACCTGACTTCCTTAAGGTTGGACAAGAAAAAGCACCAAAACCCATTAAAACACCTACAGAGTGTGTAATCATGTCTGAAGATCCAAAGGAAAATGTGGAAAGGATCGTAAAAGAACTTGATTTGCTTAAGGTTGAACAAGAAAAGGCACCAAAACCCATTAAAAAACCTAGAGAGTGCCTAGTCATGTCTGAAGATACAAAGGAAAGTGTGGAATGGATCATAAAAGAACCTGACTCACTTACGGTTGAACAAGAAAAGGCACCAAAACCCTCTGAAACTCCTACAGGGAGTCAAATCATGTCTGAAGATCCAAAGGAAAAGGCGGAAAGGATCATAAAAGAACCTGACTTCCTTAAGGTTGGACAAGAAAAAGCACCAAAACCCTCTGAAACTGCTACAGGGTGTCTAATCATGTCTGAAGATCCAAAGGAAAATGTGGAAAAGATCGTAAAAGAACCTGACTTGCTTATGGTTGAACAAGAAAAGGCACCAAAACCCACTGAAACTGCTACAGGGTGTCTAATCATGTCTGAAGATCCAAAGGAAAATGTGGAAAGGATTGTAAAAGAACCTGACATGCTTATGATCCAGCAAGAAAAGGCACCAAAACCCACTGAGACACCTACAGGGTGTCTAATCATGTCTACAAATCCAAAGGAAAATGTGGAAACTCACATGAAAAGCACCCTAAATATGAACAGTTCTCCTCCAAGGGTAGAAGAACTGCAAGATGAGACTCAACTCGTTGATATCACGGGGTGTGCCTCGCCACTTGATCATAGGGATCAGAGTGAACTTGTACAGGACACAGCCATGCAAAAGGTCCAGCAACAAGAAACTTCTCTAGGAGTTGTGCCTATTCAACCACAAGCTAAAGGTAATGAAAGAAAACCAGTGGGATATAGTCCAAGTGCAGAAATTATGATTCCTATTTGTGAAGCAATTAAAAATGTTCTTGAATCCCAGATAAAAAACATAATTCAAAACACGTTTTTTCCTAAAAACCTTGAAAAAGCAAAAGACAATAAACCTGTTGATTGGAAGTCACCACGTCTCACAAGGGGTCCAAGTACACTATCCATGACAATGCGTCCTGAATTGCAGCCAAAACCTATTTTAGAAAATTTTACTTGCAAAGAAAAAGTTAAGCTCACAAATCATTTAGAATCAAAAGCACCTGAAATAAGACTGAATTTAATACCAGAGGTGGTAAAACAATCCTTCCAAAGGTTCAGCTTTTATCAAAAATTGGCTGTTTCAAAACATAACAGTTGGAAGCTCTATCCAAGACATAAACAAATGTTCTTTTTGCCTCTGGAAGGGATTGACACTATAGAATTTAACCTAAAATGCGAATCCAAAAAAGACTCACTTCCTGTCAATTGTATGAAGTCACTGACTGTTAATGTTTCAAGAGGTAGTGAAGAGGCAGTGAACATTACAAAGTTAAAGCGGATGAAAGCGCTAGAAAGTGGAGCACCTTCACTGACTTCCGCTAGAGAGAAAACATTGCCTCATATTCTCCAGAACTGCTCAGTAGGAGAGAAGAACAAACTCCTCATACACTTTTCTAAGAAGACACTGGAGATTCAAATGAAAGCCTTTCCCAGAATTGTAAGGGACTCTTACACAATGGCCAGTGCTCAGGATGGACGGAAACCTTTATCTAAATGTGTTCATTCTGTGGTCAAAGTACCAAAACGAAGAAACAGAGTTTTGTTACTTTTTGAGGAAGACTCTCTTCATCAAATAGATCTTGATTTACAATACAAATACCTCCGTTTTCTCCTGGGTTCTCCAGTTGCAAGGATGTTCCCTAACCCAGTTGTATTTCCCAAACATAGTCTGAAATTACAGACAGTTACAATATGTAAAAAGGTAGATAGCAGTGGGGGAAGTGGCGGTCATTCCATTAATACACAACCATTAGAACATATCCCTTTCAAAACACAAAGTTTCCATGAAAACTCATCATTAGTCAGAAATTTCTTGGCACCTACCCAGCTGTGTGCCCCTGACCCTGATCAACACAGCACAGTGCAGAAAGATAGCATGGCTCTTTCTAAGTTAAAATCTCATGTGACTCCAGAAAAAGATAAACAATGTCATGTATGGTTTCAAGAAACAAGTACATATGAATCTGTTGATTTAATGATTCAGAAAAAGGCTCAGGATGCAGGCAGTTCCCATTCAACTCATAATTCTGAAGATTTTACTGACAGTCAGACAGATATTGAGAATTCAGATAACTTGGAGGAATGCTCACCTCATGATGTACATGAGAGTGAAGACTTTATCTTTTTAGATGCCACCCCTTATTTAAGGCAGGAAGCGGAGACTATTCTATTTGAATTACAGAAAGGCATACCTGTGGAAAATCTCTACAAGAAGAAAGCCAAAATGGGTTTGAAACCACATTACAGTGAAGATTCGGGTTCCCATCATCTTCGAGGTCATCGACAACATTCGTCAATTGTGACACCCCATTCTTACGGATCCCATAAAAGCAGGATGCACAGGTCCTCCTCCAGTATTACACCACCTTCTTGTGAATCCCACAGAAGCAGGAAACACAGATCGTCCTCCAAAATGACGCCATCATCTCATGAATGCTGCAAAAGCAGGAAACGTGGGTGGTCCTCCAAAATGCAGCCCCCTGACCTGTGGTGTCACAGCTCCTTAAATACCGTTGAGGTTCCATCTGTATCCTCTTCCATCTCTTTCAATGGGGAGATGCTTTCACAGACTACAGTAAGCGGGAAAAATTCTGTAGTTCCCTTAACAGAATCCAATATTAAATTACATCTTGCAAAAAGCCAAGGCAAACCTCACAGGCATGCAGAAAGCAGAGAAAGAAGGAAGGCCAAATTGGACTTCTTTAGAAAGAACAGCATGCCTTGGGAATGTGATGACAGTTATACAAAGAGTAAAGAGAAACACACAAGAAGGAAGGATGAGAGGGCTTATGAATCAGAAAGACTGGATTATTTCCCAAGTAAATACAAATCATCAGCAAAACCTCATCAAGAGGATATCAGCTTCCATTCTGAAAAAAAACAAAACCAGCCATTTTTTTATGCCTGTATACCAGCAGACTCGCTGGAGATTATACCCCAAACCATTCGCTGGACTATTCCCCCCAGAACTTTACGGAAGAGAAACTTCAGAGTTCCCCTGGTGGCCAAGATTTCAACTTCTTACAGCATATGGAACTCATCCAAAAAGTTGTTGGAATCACTGTTAGAGTCCTTCAGCTTACTTCATTAAAAATGTTACCATTTCAAGATTCATCTCCAGAGGACAGCTGGTTGCTAAGATGATATTCTTTGCAAAATAAAATCGTATTCAGTCAAATGGCTTCCTCATGGAGTGTTTTCTAAACTGACATCCTACAGTAGATTTGAATCTATTGTTCTGGGAGGGCGTGTTGGGAAAGAGAATGACTTTAGGTTTGGTCTAGCTGTGCAGGAGAGCTCTCTTTAGTTTGTGCCATCTCCTTATAAGCCCCCAGAGGAGAAGCCCCCAGGTGCCAAAGCCCCCTTCCCACCCCACCCCACCCCAGTGACTGCAGGATGACTTGGAAGAAGTGTAGCCCATCAATGAGGTTGAGAAAGAACAATCTGAAAGGCAGAGGGACGTAGATACTAGAGGGAGACAGTTTCAGGGAGCAGCGAGGGCTGAACAACGTCATGTGTCACAAGATACAGGAGTAAAAATACTTTCCTGAGGACTCAGGTTCCTCTGATGACTTTGTCACCATCCCCAGTGGTGAGCAGAACCTGCAGCATCTCCATGACCTGCCCCTGCCATAGCTGGGGCATCAACACGCTTGAGGACCTCAGACCCCACCCCCAGGCTCTTAGAGGAGGCCCGGAAAAGCCAAGTCTGCCCAGGGGCTGCTGGGAAAGCCCAGATCTGTGAGGCTGAGGGTGGGGTGGTGGTGGGATTTTTAGCACCATGTGAATTTTTTTGAATGTACTTTGTGCTGGCTTATTTCTAGTATGTTAATAAAATATTGGTCTCACTTGGGGGAAAAAAAAATCTTTTTTTGCCTCAAAAATTCCATAATGTTGATCATTTTATTTTACTCATCCCCATTATATTCATGCTAGGAATAACAATGCTCCTCCCCCTATTATAAATGCTCCTTGATCTCTTTGAAATGCATTATTTGCTGTGTGTGGAATATTTGGGCGTGCTTGATAGAAAATTATAAAACATTTCAATTTTTTTTTAAACCAAGGAAAGTATCTAATTTTGTACAACTTACACAGAACTTTTTTAGTAATAAAAACAATGAAATTATTTCACTTCTTGATATTTAACAATAACAAGACATTAACTCCCCAAGACCCACAGCTACAGCCACAGACTAGATTCTGTCATCAGTATACTGGTCTTGGCATCTTCTGTGAGTCAGGTCTGTCAGGTTTGACAATCAAGTCGAATATTTTCTTACTTTCGATTGTAGAGAATTTTGAACATATGCACAAAAAGGACAACAGTATAATGGACTTCTGTGTGCCCCTCACTCAGCCCTAAAATTTTAACCTCTAGTCACACCTGCCTCCTCTACTTCTCCATTAGTGTTTTGAAGCAAGTCACAGATATATAATTTTTATCATTTTACAAATCTCTACTAGAGAGATTATTTTAAACAACCATCTCCTATCTAAGAAGCAACAGAAATTACTTGGTATCAAATATTTAGTCAGATGATTTCCAGCTCTCATGAATGTCATTTTCTAATGGTTCCCATTCCCTTGGGTTTTTTTTTTTTTTTCTGACATTTTTTTCAAATCGAAGAAACCAGGTTGTTTGTTGTATAGAGTTTCCCATAGCTTGCATTCTGCTGATAGTGTCCCCATTTCAGACTGAAATTATTTAACTCTGAATTCCTACTTGTTCCTTTAAAGGTCTTTAAGTAGATTACACAGCATGCGGGATTTTGAGTAAAGTACGTTTCAGAATACTGTCTGGGGTGGGAGCTGAAAGAGCCGTTCAAGAGATGGGGGACATACGTAAGCCTGTGGCTGATTCACACTGATGTAAGGCAGAGACCAGCACCCTGTCACAGAGCAAGCACCCTGCAACAAAAAATAAATAAAATTAAAAAAAAGAAGATTGCCTGTCACTTGTTGGCAGTGCAAACTAGAGCTGTTACCGCTATGTGCCTATCATATGTTTATCTTCCATATAGAGCCATTCTATGGTTACATGTTCTCTAGGGCTGTTACGGGGCTTCCCAGATGGTGCTGGTGGTAAAGAACCCGCCTGCCAATGCAGGAGACATAAGAGACGTGGGTTCGATCCCTGGGTCGGGAAGACCCCCTGGAGGAAGGCATGGCAACCCACTCCACTATTCTTGCCTGGAGAATTGCATGGACAGGGGAGCCTGGCGGGCTACAGTCCATAGGGTCGCAAAGAGTCAGACACGACTGAAGCCACTTCACACACACACACACATACACAGGACTGTTACACAGTTACATGTTAGATGCATGCTAAGTTGCTTCAGTCGTGTCCTATTTTTTGCAACCCTATGGACTATAGTCCACCAGCCTGCAGGTGACTGCAGCCTTGAAATTAAAAGACACTTGCTCCTCGGAAGAAAAGCTAGGACAAACCCAGACAGCATATTAAAAGGCAGAGACATTACTTTGCCAACAAAGGTCCGTATAGTCAAAGCTATGGTTTTTCCAGTAGTCACCTATGTGAGAGTTGGACCAGAGAGAAGGCTAAGCGCTGAAGAAATTGATGCTTTTGAACTGTGATGCTGGAGAATACTCTTGAGAGTCCCTTGAACTGCAAGGAGATCAAACCAGTCAATCCTAAAGGAAATCAACCCTGAATATTCATTGGAATAACTGATGCTGAAGGTGAAACTCCAATACTTGGGCCACCTGGGGCGAAGAGTCGGCTCATTTGAAAAGACCCTGGTGCTGAGAGAGACTGAAGGTGGGAGGAGAAGGGGATGACAGAGGATGACATGGTTGGATGGCATCACCGACTCAATGGACATGAGTTTGAGCAAGCTCCAGGACATGGTGATGGACAAGGAAGCCTGGTGTGCTGCAGTCCATGGGGTTGCAAAGAGTTGGACACGACTGAGCGACTGAACAACATCAGTCAAGAATTACCCATGTGGAGGGGGTACTGGCAAAATGATGAACACCCAAGCCAAGTCTTCTGGTGACCTGAATGGCCTGCCTTCTTTTAGAAACAAGTCTCTGGGGGAGCCGAGGCACATGTTTCCTCTTGGCTTTAAAGACCCAAGTTACAACAGATGGTGATGGTGTAGTCCATGTGCCATGAAAACTGGGGACAGAGAGACTTAGGTTTGAGTTTTAAGGTAATGAGGGAACTTGGGGGAGGACAAGGCAGAGATGGTGTTTGTCATAAGCAAGATGAAAACTTAGGTCTGAGGATTTCCTAGTTCTATGCACACAACTGCACCCCATGCAGGGCGTGATTCATTACTTGGAAGAAATAGAGAAAGCAGGAGGAATTCATCCTTAAGTCAGAGGTTCCCAAACCCTCTCAATGTCTTCAGTGCTTCTGATTTTTTTCATTGCACCCCTCAGGCAAAATAAATAAGCCAGCAGTTCTGCACATTATAACAACTTATTGACCAGAGATGTATTAATACGTCTTTTGTTACCCAAACATTACTGACTGGAGTGTTTCAATATTTATTTACATAACAAAATTGCTGGCCACAGGCATTTGTTTCTGCAAAAATGTCCTGCTCAATAATGTGTTAAGCAGCATATGTTCAAATGACTTAATTATGATTTATATCGTAGCAGCTTAGGAGCTGCTTGGAAAAAATATATAAATTCAAAGAAAAAATATTTTTATTTCATTCTTTCATAACCACACTTATTAGTGGGATGTGTGTGCCTGCCTGTTGGGCACTGCACAACGTTTTGAACTTTAGGAATCAGATTGGACACTCGTACTTAATCGTGGCGCAGTACTTGCTTTTCTTTCTGCAACAGCTAAAAACCTCAGCTTCACAAAGAAATTAACGTGATAGAGAGGAATGTGCTGCTGCTGCTAAATCGCTTCAGTCGCGTCCGACTCTGTGCGACCCCATAGACGGCAGCCCATGAGGCTCCCCCGTCCCTGGGATTCTCCAGGCAAGAACACTGGAGTGGGTTGCCATTTCCTTCTCCAATGCATGAAAGTGAAAAGTAAAAGTGAAGTCGCTCAATCGTGTCCGACTCTTAGCGACCCCATGGACTGCGGCCTACCAGGCTCCTCCGTCCATGGGATTTTCCAGGCAAGAGTGCTGGAGTGGGGTGCCATTGCCTTCTAGAGAGGAATGTAGCACCATTTAATAACCGTGAACTTCCCTGAGCTAGCAGTTCACGCTGTGTCCAGCAGATGTCGCTCTATTTCCCTCACAAGTTAAACCGATTCCCAGTCGCCACGGGGCACAGGTTTGGACGCCCAGAGAAACGCTATCAAAAGGAGTAGATGAAATAAAAGCCCCATGAAGTGACTGCTGTCTGTACCCTAAGGATCAGGAAAGAGGAAGCTGAGCAGCACACGGTGCTTTTGATAGTACCCGCTCTATTGCAGATACTGAGGCAAGAGGCGGATGGCTCTCCCCAGGGTAAAGCGATGGGAGATTCAGCCCCTGCGGATGGAAACTGCATGACAAGAAGAGCGGGACGCTTAAGGCGAGGTGTCTGGGACCCGCCCAGACCACATAGTCCTTATTCTCAAAGTCAGGAGACCGCCCTGACCACACATGCTCAGAAAAGGCTCCGTGGAGGCGACGTCTTTTGGGTAAAATCCATCTTGGTTAAGAGGTGTGTGTGCGTATATGGGAGGATCCCGAGATATGCCACATACGGTCTGGGAACCAGGCAAATCAAAATGATTGGCCAAAGGAAACCCAGAAGAAATGCCCCATTAAAGTAATTCAACCACTAGTCAAAGCTATGGTTTTTCCAGTGCTCATGTATGGATGTGAGAATTGGACTATATAAAGAAAGCTGAGTGCTGAAGAATTGATGCTTTTGAACTGTGGTGTTGGAGAAGACTCTTGAGAGTCCCTTGGACTGCAACGAGATTCAACCAGTCCACCCTAAAGGAAATCAGTCCTGAATATTCAAAGGAAAGAGTGATGCTAAAGCTGAAACTCCAATACTTTGGCCACCTAATGCGGAGAACTGACTCATTTGAAAAGACCCTGATGCTGAGAAAGATTGAAGGTGGGAGGAGAAGGGGACGACGGAGGATGAGATGATTGGATGGCATCACCGACTCGATGGACATGACTTTGAGTAAACTTTGGGAGCTGGTGATGAACAGGGAGGCCTAGTTTGCTGCAGTCCATGGGGTTGCCAAGAGTCAGACACGACTGAGCGACTGAACTGAAACCACTGTGAGGGCAAGACTCTGCAACTCTCTCTCTGACCCTGCCCGTGTGTCTATCCACATGTACTGTACTCATTTTTTTTCCTCTTAATAAATACTTGCTTCACTGCTTTCTGTCTTTGTGGGAATTCTTTTCTGCAAAGCCAAAGGGCCAGCGCCCTTGTCACCGACCACTGGACTAGGGGCTAGGATCTGGTGCTTTCTCCACAATGGCCCAGCCTCCACCTCTGGCTGGGAACCCAAGCTCCGCTCCAAGCCGTTGCAGGCCAAGGCCACCTGAGATCAATACCACAAGTAAATCACACACTTTCCTCTCTCCCCTGGGCCCCGTGCCAGTGTGGACTATGCCCTGTCCTCTAGTAAAGAGTGGACTCACCTCCCCCCCCCTCCCAGCCCAGGGGTAAAGTGTCCACAGACTGAGGCTGGTGCCCAGACTTTCACCAAATAGGAAACTATTAATAACAGCCAACGTAGAAGATTTAAAGAGGAACTGGAAAAAAAAAGCCCAGGATATATGAAAATATTACTGTCATCCCCCAAGAACCAGGAGCATGTCATCTCACTTCAGTGAGAAAAGACAAGAATCTGTGCAAGATTTTAAAGCAGCCATCATAAAAATGTTCCAGTGAACAATTAAAAGCACTCTTGCAACAAATGAAAAAATGACAGAAAAGAAATAGATAGAAAAATCAATTGAAAAATATTTTGCCAGAAAAATTCAATTAAAAAGCTCATTGAATGGGCTCAGTAGCAAAAAATGCAAATGACCAAAGAAAGAATCAGTGAGAAATTCCCAAACAGGATACACCCAAAGAAATTCATGCCAAGATACACCATCATAAAATTTTTGAAAACTGAAAACAAAGAAAAATACTGAAAGCACTCTCTGCTATCCAAACCCTCCAATGAATCTCCATCTTATTCAAAGAAAGAAAGGTCCATACAACCGCCAAGGCCCTGCATGATCTGGCTGTCTACTAATCCTCCAAGTTCATCTTACATTTCTCTTCCTTTGACTACACTAGCCTAGCCACACTGGCCTCCTTTCTGTCCCTTGAATGTTCCGGATATTCATTTACCTAGGGCCTTTGCTCTATTTATTCCCCTTCTCAGAAATCTCCTTCCCCAAATACTTGTTGAATTAACTGAATGACTAGAGTGATAAGATGAGAATATCCACATGACACACATTCTAAAAGGCCTCCATTCTTTCACTGAAATATTCTCTACTGGCCTCCCCAGAGCACAACTATGGAAAAAAGTATGGAGCTTCCTCAGAAACTTAAAAATAGGAATGCCAAACAATCCAGCATTTCTACTTCTAGGTATTTATCCAAAGGAAATGAAAACACTCATTTGAAACTATGTCTGTTGCAGTATTATTCAGGATAGCCAAGACAGGGAAACGACCTAACTGTGCACTGATGGATAAATGGGCAAAGCAAAAGTGAGATATTTATACATATACATAGATATATTTATTTATTTCAGTCTTTAAAAAAAAGAATGAAATCTTGCCATTTGTGACAACATGGATAGAACTTGAGGGTCTTATACTCAGTGGAATGAAAAGTGAAAGTAAAGTCGCTCAGTTGTGTCCGATTCTTAGCAACCCCCATGGACTGTAGCCTGCCGGGTTTCTCCGTCCATGGGATTTTCCAGGCAAGAATAGTGGAAGGGGTTGCCATTTCCTTCTCCGGGGGATCTTCCTGACCCAGGGATTGAACCCAGATCTGCTGCATTGCAGGCAGATTCTTTACCATCTGAGCCACCAGGGAAGACCAAGTGAAATAAGTCAGATAGAAAAAGACACAAGCATATGATCTTACTTATAGGTGGAACCTAAAACCAAGCAAACAAACAAAAACCAGTCTTGAAGGCTGTCTGAGATATGAGATGGGGTGTGGATGAAATGGGAGAAAGGGATCAAGAAAACTCCAAAAGGAGAAGGGGGGAGTTGGCGGAAAGCAATTCTGTTACTTGTAGCAAATAGTGATAACTTGGGGACTTCCCTGGTAGTCCAGTGGCTAAGACTCTGACCTCCCAATGCAGGGGGCCTGGGTTTGATCCCTGGTCAGAGAACTGGATCCCACATGCTGTGACTAAGAGTTTGCGTACTGCAACTAAAGATCTTGTGTGCCGCAGTGAAGACCCAGCACAGCCAGATCAATCAATCAGTCAATCAATCAGATGCCTTTTTTAAAAGCGATAGCTTGATACAAGTTAAAGTTCCATTTTTTTTTTAATTCATAGTCCCCTTAAGGGAGAACATATTGACCACTAAATTTGTATATTTTCACTGATTTCATTTTAAGACTCATAAATTCCATATATATTTGCTAGTTTAAAAAAAAAAAAAAACTGCCACAGGACTCTTTCTGATTTTTCTGCACAACATACAAACCATCCCATGGCTTTCACAGCGACTCAGATATTCCCTCTAAATACCCAGAAAAGCACAATACTACGTCTTCGCCAACTGATTAGTAGATTTAGAACACACATTTCATCATCGGATTATAAGAATTGTTACAAAATAAGCCATATCACTTCTCCTTGCTGACAAAAATAGACTGGAACTCTGGAAAGGAAAGTGTGCCCTTCATCCAAGAATCTCAACTGATTATGAGTGGCTGCACAGTAAATTTACCAGGACTCAGCATTGCTCTGTGTTCATCCCAAGCTAACATGTCATCAGTTCTTCAAAACTCAGCTGTTGCTGCCTTATCATTTTCCAAAGGGAGTAAATACATCGCAATGTACATTCTAAACACTATATAATACCATCCTGAGGTCCTGACGAACAACGCAGAGCCTTGTGACCAGACCACAAATAACCATTTATTTAGGGAACTCCTGTTCCCATGGATATGGGAGAAAGTTCATCAGCCAAGACCAATCAAGCACCAGGCATGCTTGATATATGTTATATCATTTACTCGTCAAGTGGACCCTAGCATTAACCACTCCCATTTTATAGATGAGGTGACTGAGGTTCAAAATTTCGACAACTTGGCCAAAAAAGAAACAATGAATGTGATACTCAGTTGTGTCCAACTCTTTGGGACCCCATGGACTGTAGCCTGCCAGGTTCCTCTGTCCGTGGGATTCTCCAGGCAAGAATACTGGAGTGGGTAGCCATGCCCTTCTTCAGGGCATCTTCCTGACCCAGGGACTGAACCAGGGTCGCTTCCATTGCAGGCGGATTCTTTAGCATCTGGGCCACCGGGGAAGCCAAAGTCACCAGTTAATGGGCAGCATCTGAGTTCTGCCCCCAGTCCAGTTCCAAAGCTTGATCTCTAATTTGTTGAATCTCTGATTCATTAGAGAACAGGATACACAATTCACATCAGCTCTAAAGATCAGGTATGAGATTCCAAAGGCAGCTACTTGAGGCTGTGTTTCCAGACAGACAGAAGGGAGGCACTCTGGGAGCTTCAGTCTCCTCTGAGCCCCTCTTTGAACTTCCTCATGGTCTTGTTTTTCCAAAGCCACTGTTCCTTCCTAGCTGGCCAGCTGAAGCAAATGGGAAAATGGAAAGGCACAGAACCGCCAGCCAGGGACCTTGGGGTCAGACCCAATTCCGTTACTAGCTGCTGAACCTCCCTGGGTTTTTCTATCTTAAAATCAGAGCACTGTTACTAGGTTAGTGCTTTCCCTTATGTGAGCCTGAATCAAAGCTACTTGACATTTTGAGCTGGCAGAACCTCAGCTGTCTCCTCCCAGCCTAAGATACCATGACCGGCGTGAATTCTCACCAAGCTCTTCTCGACAGCTCACACCAGCCCACCGCCATCTCTTCCTTCTCTGAATTCATGGCTCATTATCTCCCATAGACAATGCTGCCCTGACATTTACAGGGCCCAGGGCAAGAATGCAAGGCCCACATACCCTTTGTCTAAACACGTAAAAGTTATCCATCAAACTAACAAGCTGTGATACAAAACATGTTCTAACCTTCAAGGTAACAAATAAATCTTCATAAAGCCTGGGCTTAAATTTAGAATTCCCAGACTTCGTGGGGATCTGCTCGGGAAACTGAGGGGGTGGGGGGGCACTCTTGGCTCATGGCCCCTCACCCCTCCTGTCCCCACTCGGCTCTGTTCTCACAAGGAAGGACAACATCACACTTGCAAGTGTGGACACAGAACAACACAAGCTCCATCAGCCTTCCCCAACACACACAAATACATACTGAGCGGTCCTTGCCCACTGCTGCGTCCTGCCACGTGTGTTCATTCCCTGGAGAAAAGACTTGGAAAAAAAACACATCCAGACCCTGAGGGTTGGCTCAGGACCATGGGGAGGGGTATTCTGGAGTCCAGGGAACCCCTAGCACATGCAGAAGGTGGGTGGATACCTCCCCTGTCACACACAGTGGGCACTCCTTCCCTGCAAGGCAGGCTCTGGGTGGAAGAAAGCCAGGCCCTCTGAGACCCGGGTGCAGAGCAGGGGACTCTTGCTGGAGACTTGGAGGCTTGCTGGAGTTATTGATGGAGATGTCACCAATAACTTTGGGACATTCCTTTCATGCTTTCTTAATCTCCCCTTGTCTTCCCCTTGTCAGATAAGATCTTTAGACAGTTTTGCTTCCTGTGGGTCCCAGCCTTTCTCTAACTACCAGGTTTAGGTAAGAGAATTGGATCTTTTACTTCCAGACTACTGTCAGAGTTTCCTTTGCAGAAAGCCTCTTCTCTTGCAAGCTTCCTTACTTCACATTTATACAGAATTGTAGAAATCCAAGCCACCAAGGCTGGTGGCTCAGATGGTAAAGAATCTGCCCGCAATGCGGGAGACCCAGGTTCAATGCCTAGGTCAGGAAGATCCCCTGGAGAAGGAAATGGCAACCCACTCCAGTATTCTCGCCTGGAAAATTCCATGGACAGAGGAGCCTGGTGGGCTATAGTCCATGAGGTCTTAGAGAGTTGGACATGACTGAGTGACTTAACAAGTTCACACTCACTTTCAGGAAGCCAGTGTATCATCAGCCATTTGGATTTTCATAGCCTAAAAGTATTTCCTTTCCACTTCATCTTGAAGTTGATTTTCTAATTTACTTGTTGTTCACTGTAAACAGATTTCTCTAGTATATTCATCACCGTCTTTGAAACAATATATGTCCACGTGGGGCCTCCCCAGCGGCTCAGTGGTAAAGAATCCACCTGCCATGCAGGAGACGCGGGTTCGATCCCTGGGTCGGGAAGATCCCGTGGAGGAGGAAAAGAGTCTGACATGACTGAGCGACTCAGCACATGTCCACGTAGGTGTCTCTGTGGCTCCTCGGATGTATGGCTCTGCGGCCAGATACGGGATCCTTGGAGTCCAGCCTTTTCTAGCAGCAGTTCATAAATACTATCTAACTGTCTCCCAGCCTCAAGTGATGACAAATGAGAGTCAGCACTGCTCCGGATCTCTTTCTGTGGTAAGTTTCTTATACTTTAGCTCAGAAGCTTTTCTGATCTGTAAGGAGGGAGTCCAACAGAGGGTGAGGGGAAAACGGGCAAGGTCCTTGGACATCTGAATCCTGGCAGGTCCCCAGGAAAAATATGGAAGTCCGGTAGCCCAGCCGCTATTTTGCTCAAAAGTAGCTGAGCAAGGAAGAGGGGCACAGAGGTGTTTAGGTTGCCATCTTCCCAGAAAACCCACTACACTTACGGCACTTTTTTTTTTTTTTGGCCTTGACGAATATCAGAGGATCTTAGTTCCCCTACCAGGGACTGAACACACGACCCCTGCAGTGGAAAAGTCCTAACCACCAGACTGCCGAGGAAGTTCTACAGCACTTGTTAAAGTACCTATTAAATCTTGAAGGATTCTGACGGATTACCACCACCACCACCCCCGCCAAGGTGCCATTCCCTACTCGTATACCATAACAATACGGTCGTGTTCTTTTCATCCACAAATCCACAAATGTCAGATAACTGTCAGTCTTTGAAATTTTTCCCATCTAATGAGTATGAAATGGTATCTTACTATTGAGATTATTGTTTAGATAGCTTTATCAAGATAGCGTTGAACATAATAAACCACATATTCTTAAATTGTACAGTTTTTGAACTTTGATACAAGTGGATACCCATGAAACCATCACCACAAACAAAATAATGAACATATCCAACCCTCCCCCCAAATTTCCTGTGCTTTTAAAACTCTCTCTCTACCCTGCCTTTCCTCACCCACTCCACATCTGTTTTGCAGGAAACCACTGACCTGCTTTCTGAAAAGGTAGATTAGTTTGCATCTTGTAGAATTATCTGTAAATGAATTATTTTGAGATTCATCTGTGATGTTGCATGCATCCATTGCTCATTTCATCTTACTGCTAAGTAAGTACTCTGCCGAATGAATATACCATAATTTATCTATTCACCTATTGTTAAATATGAGAGTAATGCTTGGGGCTTCCCAGGTGGCACTAATGCTAAACAATCCACCTGCCAATGCAGGAGATGCAAGAGACCCGGGTTCGATTGCTGGGTCAGGAAGATCCCCTGGAGCAGGAAATGGCAACCCATTCCAGGATTCTTGCCTGGAGAATCGCATGGACAGAGGAGCCTGGGGGGCTACAGTCTGCGGGGTCACAAAGAATCAGACACAGCTCAGAATAGTATCTAGTTTTGGGCTACTCCGAATAAAAGTGCTATGGGCATGAATGTAGAAATTTTTGTATAAATGTATTCCACTTATATAAACTCCTAAGCTGGATTTGATGTCAGATGTCAGACCTACATTTGACATTTTAGTAACCTATCGAGCCACCTGGGCTTGCCCTGGATTCCCCCTCCCTTCTCTGTTGCCTTGATACAGATGTGGAAACTGAGGCTCCCAGTTTCCATGTGTGTGTTAGTCTCTCAGTCGTGTCTGACTCTGCAATCCTGTGGAATGCGGCCCGCCAGGCTCCTCTGTCCATGGGATCCTCCAGGCAAGAATACTGGACTGGGTTGCCATGCCCTCCTCCAGGGGATCTTCCCGACCCAGGGATGGAACCTGGGACTCCTGAATTGCAGATGGATTCTTTACCATCTGAGCCACGAGGGAAGCCCACCAAAGTTTCAGTAACATGGCCAAAGTCACCAATTAATGGACTCATCTGAATCCTATCCCCAGTCTAATTCCAAAAGCTCACTAGAGAATGGGATACACAAGTCACATTATTTTTAAAGACTGGGTATGAGATTTCAAAGGCAGCTACTTTAAATGGCAACCCACTCCAGTATTCTTGCCTGGAAAATTCCATGGACGGAGGAGCCTGGTAGGGCTACAGTCCATGCGGTCGCAAAGAGTCAGACACGACTGAGTGAATTCACTTTCTTTCTTTCTTTCCAGACACAGCGGGAAGGCACTCTGGGAGCTTCAGTCTCCTCTCGGCCCCTCTTGGAACTACCGCACACTCCTGTTTTTCCAAAGCTGCTGTTCCTTCCCAGATGGCCAGCTGGAGCAAATGGGAAAGCAGAAAGGCACAGATTGCCAGCCAGGGACCACGGAGTCAGACCCAGCTCTGTCCCTATCTGCCGAACCTCCCGGGGCTTTTTCTATCACAAAATAAGAGCATTGTACTGGGTTAATGTTCCCCATGTGAACCTAAAGAAAAGATACCCTTTTAGCTGGCATAGTCTCAGCTGTCTCCTCTTAGCCTAAAATACCATGACCGACAGTGAGCTCCCACCAAGCCTTTCTCAACAGCCTACACCAGCCCACCGTGATCTCTCTCTCCTCTGACTTCACGGCTCCTCGCCTGCATTGACAAGGCTGCCCTGATGCTGACCGGCTCCGAGTTCATCACAGGACTAGCTGCTCATGTTTTCCGTTTCTCTGGGATCGCTTCTTCTGCGGCCTGATGTCCAATGTATTGGGAACCTCTGTTTCCGGCAGGTTGCCCAGTTTTCTGTTTTTTCAGGCAGATGGGTAAATTCAATCCCCATTACTCCATCTTGACCAAGTGCAGAAAAGTACGTTTTCCAAAGCCATAAATACGTATTTATTTTTCTCTCTTTTGCACTTGATCTTAGCCAAAAGGCCGAGAAGCGACATTTTTGTCACTCTTTTAAAAAATAATAAATACGTTTAAGGCTACAAGTTTTCAGTGAATGTTTTTTCCATGCCCTTCAGACTTTGGATGCTTAGTTCCTTTTCTGCTCATTTGAATGGTTTCTAATTTCTGCTTTGTTTTGTTACTTAATCTATTGTCTAAAACAGGGGTCCCCAACCTCCAGGGTCTAATGCCCGATGATCTGAGGTGGACCTGATGTAGTAATAGAAAAAAGTCATCCGCAAACCATCCCCTACTCAGTCTGTGGAAAAACTGTCTTCCACAAATCAGTCCCTGGTGCCAAAAAAGGTTGGGGACCACTAGACTAAAAGACTGGAGTGGGTTGCCATTTCCTCGCTTGGGGGATCTTCCTGACCCAGGGATCGAACTGGAGCCTTTGTGTTTCCTGCATTAGCAGGCAGGTTCTTTACCACTAGAACCACCTGGGAAGTGCATTGCAAAACATGCCTCAAATTTCAGAGAACAGTGCAATGAATCTCTGTGTACCATTTCCCCAGATTCAGTAGTTATCAAGATTTTTTCCATATTTATTTCATCTATGCATAACTGTTTTCTTTTTTATTGTTGCTATTTTCAAGAGAATCCTAGACAATATGTCATTTCCCTCCAGCATATTTCAGTCCCTACAATATAAAAACATTTTCTTCTCTAACCACAATGTTATTATCACACCTAATAAAGTTAACAGTAATTATTCAGAAACATTTTATGATCAAGTTCTCCTGATTATCTCAAAATATTTATACACATTGTTTATTTAAAATAGGATCCAGGGACTTCCTTCCTCCCATGGTTGAGACGCCACGCTTCCAGTGCCTCCACTGCATGGGCCACCGGTTCGATTCCGGGTCAGGGAATTAAGGTCCCACATGCCAAGCATGGTAAGGCCAAAAAAGAAAAAAAAAATTTTTTTTTTAAGGATTGAATCAGGGTCCATTCACGCATTTGGTGCTTGTGATTTTTAAGGCTCTTTTGATAAAACTGAATCCCCCCCTCTTCCTCCTTTTCCCCTGCCATTGGCTTGTTCAATAAGCCAGGCTAGCTGTCCTGTAGAATGTCCCACGTTCTGGTTTTATTTAACTTCTTTTCTATCCCCTGTATGTCTTCTACTTCACTGTAGAGACTTGATTAGGTTCAGGTTTGACTTCTTTTTGGCACGTATGTTAGAGTTGGTGCTGTGTGCTTCATATCACATTGCATCTGGAGGCAGCTAATGTCAAGTTTCTATTTTCAGAGATGCTAAGGTTGATCAAAGGATTTGGGTGGTGACAGCCTGATCACTCCATTAGAGCTCCCCACCAATCATGGGTCAAGTGACATCCTTTGCTGACTGTTGTCGGGTGACGAAGTGTTACTTTCCTGTCATTTCTTAGCTGGAAAGTGAAAGTGTTAGTTGCTCTCCTGTCTGACTCTTTGCAGCCCCATGGACTGTAGCCCGCCAGGCTCCTCTGTCCATGGGATTCTCCAGGCAAAAATACTGGAGTGGGCAGTCATTCCCTTCTCCAGGGGATCTTCCCAGTCCAGGGACTGAACCCGGGTCACCTGCATTGCAGGCAGATTCTTTACTATCTGAGCCACCAAGGAGATTGGAATTCTAGTATTAGCTAAAATTCCACTGTAAATAAGAACTGTTGTTCTTCACTTAGGGCTATTTGACTATCTGAAGAGTCAGGTAGGTGTGTAATCCTTTCCTTCTAATTGCCAATTTTCAGAGTAAGAAACTGGTGCCCTCAGACAAAACCCCGATTCCAAAACCTACAGGCACCGCGATATTCACAGCAGCACTGTTCCCAGTACCCAAGACCAGGAGGCCGCCTAAATGGCCACTGGCAGATGAGTGGGCAAAGCAGATGTGGTGAATATATATATATGTACACACACAATGGAATATTACTCAGCCACGAAACAGGAATGAAAAAATGCCATTTGCGGCAACTTAGATGCGCCTAGAGATAATCACGCTAAGTGAAGTAAGTCAGAGACAGGTAAATATCATATAATATCACTTCTACGTGAAATGTAAACTATGACGCAAATGAACTTATCTACAAAACAGAAATAGACTCACAAACAGAGAAGAGACTTCTGGTTGCCAAGGGGCACAGATGGGTCGGGAGGTTGGGCTGAGCAGATGCAAACCATTATATCCAGAACGCGTGAGCAACAAGCTCGTCCTGCACAGCACAGGGATCGCTAGTCGATATCCTGTGATAGACCAGGATGGAAAATGTGGAAAAGAATGCATATGTGTAACCGAGTCATTCTGCTATACAGCAGAAATTAACACAACATGATAAACCAGCTATACTTCAATTTAAACAAAAGCAAGAAGAGAAGTGGGAGCCCTGGTACTTCCAATGATGTGCAATGAGTTGGGTCTCTCTTCCACTTTCTCTCTTCCATATATCCATTCAACTGGTTGAATTAATTGAATGAATACACAATTCTTATTAATTCCCTATTTGTGCCCCTCTGTGAGTTGAGGGCCCCCTAGAGCCAACAGCTTCAGGGATGAGGTGGGAGTAGGGGGTAAAAATTCCCCCAAAGAGCCAGTGGCCACTTTATCTTGGAAAGCTATGATGCTGCTGGGGTGAGTCCTTCACAAGCAAACCTTGCTGGGCTCTCCCCACCTGTAGCCACTGAGTTCCAGTTTACTGCCTTCGGATGGGAATATCAGCCTTGAGAGTCACCTGGTTTCCATGAGAGCCCAGGAGCTGCTCTTGAAAGGGTGGGATTGGAGGGGGTCGCATCAAGGGGTGACAAGTTCAAAACCCCTGGGGGTGCACCTGAGTAGAGCCTCCTCTCTTTGCCCAAGACTCCATTGCCAATAATCATTAGTCACAGAGACTTATATTAATAGCTCAGACCCGTCTGAAGGGCATCCCCAAGGGAGCTAGCGCTCCTCTGCGTGGTCAGAATCATTCTCTCTGGCACTCATGGGACTGAAAGGGCAAGGACCTAACATTGTCCGGATATAAAAGCATCTACACCAGCAACAGTCATTAACTTCATACCTTATTAGAGAAACATAAGCTCAGTATCCTTGCTGAAAGGGACCTTTGCAGGTATCCATTTCTGCTTGGGTCAGGTCAGAGAAAAGAAACCACACATTAACAGGGCAGGTTGACCGCAGAGAATTAATAGCTGTTAACAGGAGATTGGGATAACGAGACATTGGCTATTAAGAAGAGAGCAAAAAGACTGTAGAAACAGCGAATACAGGGAGCAGCTGCTACCCTTAGGACAGGACCCCCTTTTCCCCACTTACCTCCATCAATGGAGCTGAAACCCACATCTTATTGAGAGGGCAGGGCCCCGGCAAGCCTGGTGGGAGATAAGTTGCCATGGTGGTTGGTGCTGGTCATATTCCCTGGAAGTCTGCCCTCGAGGGTGCCAGGGAAAGCTGTTCCTGGGGAAGGCCTGAGCTACAAAACTGTTAAGGGTGTTGGGAGAGACGGGGGTTCACTGCTTCCCCTGATGCTGCTGACTGCAGGGTCCCTTGCACAGAGCAGCAGAGGAGCTTTGAGCTCAGCAGAAGCTGGGGCCTGGGGAGGCCACGTGCACTGAAGGAGCCAAACCTGGGAGGTCCTCTCGGTGGAGCCAGCACACCTGGACCAGGAGGCAGACCCAGGCCGCCTGCGCCCTCTACTGGCAAAGGGTAGCAATTGTTCCTGCCGGCAAAGGAAATGTATTTAAGGAACCCACAGCTATTTTCACAGAGCAGGCAAAAAAGGGTGAATTTTCCTGGTGGCTCAGACAGTAAGGTGTCTACCTGTAATGCGGGAGACCTGGGTTTGATCCCTGGGTTGGGAAGATCCCCTGGAGAAGGGGAATGGCAACCCACTCCAGTATTCTTGCCTGTAAAATTCCATGGACGGAGCAGCCTACGGTCCGTACCGGTCGCAGGCTACGGTCCATGGGGTCGCAGAGTCAGACATGACTGAGCAGCTTCACTGGTTCACTGGATGGAGCTGAAAGGCAGGAAGCCTGTGATTGGCACAGTTCACCTATTGAAAGGGACGGTTCCTTGTATCAATATTATGAAAAAACTCCAGAAGCAAATGCTTCCCAGGTGGTACTAGTGGTAAAGGACCCACCTGCCCACCCATGCAGGAGATACAAGAGATGCGAGTTCCATCCCTGGGTCGGGAAGATCCCCTGGAGGAGCGCATGGAACCCACTCCAGTGTTCTTGCCTGGAGAATCCCACTCCAGTGTTCGTGCCTGGAGAATCCCACGGACAGGGGAGCCTGGCAGGCTATAGTCCATAGGGTCACAAAGAGTCAGACAGGACTGAAGCAACTTAGCACGCATGGACGCCAGAAGCAAATACAATAAAAGGTTATGTTAAAATTTTAAGTGGTGGGACTCTGGTGTTTATTATATCTGTTTTGTAACTTTCTAGATATTTTAAGCTTAGCAAAGAAAAGTCCTGGTGAGCAAAAGTGATTGATATATATATTCAGCTTGAGAACCCTTGAGCTGATAGATAAATCCCTCTGTACTGTGCTGTGCCAAGTCGCTTCAGTCGTGTTTGACTCTTTTCAACCTCATGGACTGTAGCCCACCAGGCTCCTCTGTCCAAGGGATTCTCCAAGTATAATTCCTCTACATTTAAAGAAATGGACCTACATCAACTTTTTAAGCATGTAGGATCCTGAATTTTGTTGAAGACACAAAAGATAACTTGTTCCCATCATTTATTCATTGTGTCATTTTTGCTTAGTCTCTCCGTCATGATTGACTCTCTGCGACCCCATGGACTGTAGCTCGCCAGGCCCCTCCGTCCATGGGGATTCTCCAGGCAAGAACACTGGAGTGGGTTGCCATGCCCTCCTCCAGGGGATCAAACCCAGGTCTCCTGCTTTGCAGGAGGATTCTTTATTGATTGAGCCACCAGGGAAGCCCATTATTTATTCATACTTTAATTTATTCATTAAACCTTTAAGAGCATCTCTTCTATGATGATAATCATCCCAGCCTCCAGCCCTCAATTTCCTCACAGTCCAGGAGGCAAGAGATAAAATCTTGGCTAGTTAAAGTGGACCAAAATGGAAGAGAATGCAAGAGAGGTTTATACTCAGAAAGTTTTGGAAGTTCTCCTGGTACCAGGATGCCTGAGTTGTGCTGAAGGAAATAATAAGAATTATCCAGGAGAGACTGTTTCAGAGAGAAAAGCAATTGTTTCAAAAAAGAAGGAATCTAGCTCAGTATTTCACCTATAAATTAATTAAACCAAGAGAGTGGAAAGATGTATACTCTAAATAAGAAACATCCATAAAAATATAAAAATGAGATTGATATATTCTAAATAAAATGAGTGATAAGTTGGAGGGAGTTGAAGCAATTATAAATGGTCTATGATCCTACAGCTCTCATTGTGCCAGAAGAGTTAAGAGAAAGAGAGACAGAGAGAGAGGCTAAATTTGGGACACAATTTTCTGACCATCTGCAATGCCAGAGGTTTTTAAATGGTTGGGATAACTCAGCATGCATTTTGGACTGGAATGAACACATTCTGGGACAGCTAACACATACATCTTTCATGAAATGTGCATTTTATCACATTCATCTTCTAAGTGAAAGAGAGTATTTGCATATTCTCTCCTGTCTATCTCGGGCTTCTCAAAGAGATACCACAAGATCAGATCGCTGTTTTCCACGTATGTGTAATTGAGTATTTCCGATCTTATTGTCTATGTGTTGAGGCATCCTGCAGCCCCTTTCCTCTGGGAGCAGTCACTGTGTTGTTCCAGTACCTAGAGTGATTCATATGTCTGGAATGAAAAGATGATCCCGGACCCGTTCCACTGATAATGCCACCCTTACTGCTGTGCTGGGCAGATGACCAAGACTGTAACCAAATCAGCTGATTTCTTGACACATGTGTAAAGCACTTAAGCTGCCCTGCAATTCGGGGTTTCAACTTGCATGGACTTGATGATTGAATTCTGATTTCTGCTCAGGGTTTTCTATTAAACATTGTGAGCAGGGATTAGCAAAAGATCGACTTGTGAAATTTTTTTCTCGAAGAAAACAAAAATGGAACCTACCCTGTATTGTCATTTAAGTCTCTTAACTAAAATGTTAAATATTGAGGTTTTTCATTGCCATTTGGGGCTTTTAATCAATCATTTTATCGTTTAGGGCCGTTGTAGGTTCACAGCGTATCTGAGGAGTAAGTACAAAGAGGTTCCCGAATACCCGCCACCCCGTGCACTGCCTCCATCAACATTCCCACCAGGATGGTACCTTTGAGACAGATCTGTGAACCTGCGCCAAAACATCAGCCTCACCTCAAGTTCGCAGTTTACAGTAACCTCCGATCGTAGAGTTGTGCATTCCATCAATTTTGACAAATCTATGATTGCATGTACTCACCATAATAGCATCACACAGAATAGTTTCATGCCCTAAACACCCTGTGTGCTTAATTCTTTTTCATTCCTACCGTCCCTTTAGCCCCTGACAACCACTGATCTTTTTGCTATAGTTTTGCCTTTCCCAGAATGCTACATAGTTGGAATCATACAGTATGTAGACTTTTCAAATTGGCTTCATCCCCTTAGTAATATGCATTTCAGATTCCTCCATGTCTTTTTTTTTTTTTTAAGCTCATTTCTTTTTAGCACTGAAGAATATTCCATTATCTGGATGGATCACAATTTCTTTATCCATTCATCTATTGCTTCCAAGTTCTGCAGTTAAGAGTTATGAGTAAAGCAACTATCAACATCCCTGTGCAGTGTTATTTTTGTGTGTGTAGACATACATTTTCAACTGCTTTGGGTAAACCAAAGAGCAAGGCTGTTGGATCATATGGTAAAAGTACGTTTAGTTTTCTAAGAAAGCCCCAAACGGTCTTTCAAAGTGGCCATCCCATTTTGCGTCCTCACCAACAGTGAGTGAGCATTCGTGTGGCTTCCCATTTCCACCAGCACTTGAGTTGCCTCTGTTCTGGAATCTGGTCATTCTAACGGGGGACAGTGGTATCTCATTGTTGTTCTAATTAGCACTTCCCTGATGACTTCTATGTGGAGCATCTTTTCATATGATTATTAGCCATCTGTGTATCTTCTTGGGTGAAGTGTCTGTGAAGGGCTTTGGCCCATTTTTAAATCAGGTTGCTCATTTTCTTACTGTTGAATTTTAAGAGTTCTTTGTGCAGTTTAGATAGCAGTCCTTTGTCAGATATATCTTTTTTAGATATATCTTTTGCAATTATTTTCTCTCCATCTGTGGCCTGTCTTGTTCTCTGGATATATATTCGCCCTTTGCAGAGTGGAAGTTTTAATTTGAATGAAGTCCAGCTTATCAATTATTTCTTTCATGGAGGAAGTTTATTTTTATTGGACCCATTGTTTTGGTTTTTACTCTGATAAATGCTGCTGTCCTATAAGTTGGCTGCTGCCCTTGGAGAGATGTTTACTGGAAACATTCCTCCTAGGCTACCACCACCTGTTTTCAGTGCTCTTTCTGTGGATCTCACAACATTGCTATGAGCAGCAAATGAGATGATATGTATGAGTAGGTTTTGAAAGCTGAAAAGCATGTGCGCCCATGTCAGGCAGCATTACTAGTCTCTTGGTAGCAAACACGCTTGTCTTCCTTTGGCAAATGGATTGTATTCATGATACCAATTAAAAAGAGACTGAGTTCTTATTACCATTGACAATACCATTTGGAATCTAAGAAATGAGTCAGTAAATACTTCCCCGGGTGGCGCTAGTGGTAAAGAATCCACCTGGTAATGCAGGCAATAGATGTAAAGGATGGGGGTTCTATCCCTGGGTTCGGAAGATCCCCTGGAGGAGGAAATGGCCACCCACTCCAGGATTTTTGCCTGGAGAATCCCATGGACAAAGGAATCTGGGGGGCTACAGTCCATGGGGTTGCAAAGAGTCGGACATGACTGAGCACACACTCAAATGCAATCTTTCATTCCAGAGGTTGTCAGCGCTCACCCTCCTACAGAGAGAGTGGGTCTGTTCCGGGGCCTTCTGTCTCTGAAGCTGTGAAGCTCGCTCAGTCGTGTCCGATTCTTTGCAACCCCATGGACTGTAGCCTACCATGCTCCTCCACCCGTGGGATTCTCCAGGCAAGAATACTGGAGTGGGTTGCCATGTCCTTCTCCAGGAGATCTTCCCAACCCAGGGATCGAAGCCGGGTCTCCCTCACTGTAGGCAGACGCTTTACCATCTGAGCCACCAGGAAAGCACCAAGGATTACTTTGTGATTTTGCAAGATTTTCCCAGTTTACTTTTATTTCCTGCTTCTGGATTTTTCTTTCTGTTTATTTTGATATAAGCAGAGAAAAGTGTGATACACTTTAACTGAATAAGTGAAGACAAGAAAAAGAAACTAGAGAATACGTGAAGCTCCAAAAGTTTCAGAGTGTTCTTGCTCAAATTCTAGTCAACAGCTGTAGAAAAAACAGTGTCATTATTGGCAAATGTCCTAATGAGGTGGTTTACCACAGCTCCTTTTATCTTTATGCCACTTACATGGGCGTGTTCATCTGGAACTGGTTTTCCACTAACTATGCGGAAAGATCTTGAAAAAGACAGTTTCCCAGAACATCTTCAAAAGGTTTATTCCTTGGTTCCTAATCATTTTTGTTATATTGTAAATGGCATATTTTAAAAATTACACTTTCTAAAATTTGGAGGTTAGCATATGACATGGTTTTTGTACATGGTCTTGTACAAACTTAAACTCTTTCCTTAGTTCTAATAGTTTGTTGATAGAATGTATACACTAATCCACATTGAAAATCCTTCTGTATGAAATTTCTTTCTTCCTTTCCAACCACAATACCTCTGATTTCATTTCCTCGTTTTTGTTGTACTGTCCATACCAGGAGTACAAGGCTGACCAGGAAAAGTGATTGCAGACACCTTTCTTTCCTCCCTGTCTTTGTCATTTCCCTCCATCTAATACAAATTGTGCTGAGGGCTCTCAGAGGATCCAGTCGATCATGTTCATGAAGTTCCCTTGCTTTGGTGCGCGTGCTCAGCCGCTTCAGTCGCGTTCGACTCTGTGACTGCAGCCCGCCAGGCTCCTCTGTCCATCGGATTTCCTGGGCAAGAATAGTGGACTGGGTTGCCATGCCCTCTTCCAGGGGATCTTCCTGACCCAGGAATCAAGCCCATGTCTCCTGAGTCTCCCGTCATACTAACTGAAGTAAGTCAAACAGAAAAAGAGAAATACTGTATGATACCCCTTATGTGCAGAAAAGACACGATGCAGATGAACTTATTTACAAAACAAGAACAGACTCACAGTGAACAAACTTATGGTTCCCAGGGGAGAAGGACAGGGGGAGCGGGCTAGATAGGGAGTTTGGGAGGTATCTGTACACACTGCTATGTTTAAAATGGAGAACCAACAAGGCTCTACTGCAGAGCACAGGGAACTCTGCTCGGTGTTATGTGGCAGCCTGGAAGGGATGGGAGTTTGGGGAGGATGGATACATGTATATGTACGGCTGAGTCCCTTTGCTGCTCACCTGAAACTATCACAACATTGTTAATTGCCTATCTGTGCGTGCATGCGTATTCAATTGCTTCAGTTGTATCCAACTCTTTGTGACCCCCCAGACCGTGGCCCCCCAAGGCTCCACTGTCCATGGAATTCTCCAGGCAAGAATACTAGAGTGGGTTGCCATGCCTCCTTGTCAGTTCACTCACTCAGTTGTGTCCAACTCTTTGCAACCCCATGGACTGCAGCACACCAGGCCTCCCTGTCCATCACCAACTCCTGGAGCTTACCCAAACTCATGTCCACTGAGTTGGTGACACCATCCAATCATCTCATCCTGTGTGGTCACCTTCTCCTCCTGCCTTCAGTCTTTCCCAGCATCAGGGTCTTTTCCAATGAGTCAGTTCTTCACATCAAGTGGCCAAAGTATTGGAGTTTCAGCTTCAGCATTAGTCCTTCCAATGAATATTCAGGACTGATTTCCTTTAGGATGGATTGGCTGGATCTCCTTGCATTCCAAGGGACTCTCAAGAGTCTTCTCCACCACCACAGTTCAAAAGCATCAATTCTTTAGCACTCAGCTTTCTTCACAGTCCAACTCTCACATCCATACATGACTACTGGAAAAACCATACTTTGACTAGATGGACCTTTGTTGGCAAAGTAATGTCTCTGCTTTTTAATATGCTGTCTAGGTTGGTCATAGCTTTTCTCCCAAGGAGCAAGCGTCTTTTAATTTAATGGCTGCAGTCACCATCTGCAGTGATTTTAGAACTCCTGCCCAAACAAAGTCTGTCACTGTTTCCACTGTTCCCCCATCTATTTGCCATGAAGTGATGGGACCAGATGCCTTGATCTTAGTTTTCTGAATGTTGAGTTTTAACATTTAACTGGCTGTAAATTTATATTTTCCATTTAACTGGCTACACTCCAATATAAAATTAAAAGTTTAATAAAGAGAGATTTTAGATCTATCAAAAAAAAATGTTCAGAGTGCCTTGTTTGCTAGGGATCTGTTATTTCACGAGAAACCCACCCTGAGAGCAGGAGACTTACAGGAGCAAAGTGTAAGAAGTGGGCTCTCACAACTGGTGAAAAGTGGAAGAAGGAAGCACCTCACTCCCTGATGTGTTGGGTTCCTGAAAAGTCACTCTCCTTCTAGGACAGAGCCCTCAGAGGCTGGCTTGTTCCAGGTCGGCCAGCCAGGAGGCTGGAAGGTCACCCTGCATGGGGCAGCTTGAGTTTGAGTGTTCTTGCTGAACATCCAGGCAACAAGTGTAAGAAGAAAGATCTTTATTGGCAGACGTCCTAACGAGGTGGTTTATGACAGCTCATCTTACCTCTATCCCTCTGAAATGGGAGTTTTGTTGAAGGCCGGAGTCAGCATTTGGGGGAAATCAGGACAGGTTAACCTGTGGTCACGTGACTCAGAATTTGGTGTAGGGTTGTCTTCAAGCTGGGGCCTCCATTTTGGCTTTTCTTTAACAATATCTTCGTTTCCAATATTTTTACTCTCTCTTTCCGTCTATGTATGGGTGAGAGTGTGTGTGCGTGAGATATGCGTCTTCTCTCTGTCAGATACATCCCCTTAACTTAACTGCATTCATTTCCCCTCTGTCTGCATCTTGGAGTTCAAGCCCACAGATGCCTGGAGTTCAAGGACTTAAGCATAATTCTCCTACCAGTTAATAAAGAGAAAGGAGTAATATGAACACGTTGGGAAAAAAGATTAAACTCCTTAGTGCTTAATCTGAAATACTGACGCTGGAGAAGATAAATATAAAGCTTACAATTCACTACAGAAACAAGGGCATAGATCACAATATTGTCAATAAGTTGTGTCAGTTCAAAGAATATTTACAGCCAGTCTATTCATACGAATAATTTAAGCATCCCATAATCTTATAAGTCATGTATGAAAGAAGTAAATTTGACAACCTAAAAATTTATGTTGGTTTCCCTTGTAGCTCAGTCGGTAAAGAATCTGCCTGCAATGCAGGAGACCCGGTTTCGATCCCTGGAGAAGGAAATGGCCACCCACTCCAATATTCTTGCCTCGGAAATCCCTTGGACAGAGGAGCCTGGTGGGCTACAGTCCATGGGGTCACAAGAGTTGGACATGACTTAGCAACTAAACCACCACCCAAAATTCACATGATATTACCAATAATGGGTTTTCAAGCTAAAGAAACTTTATCAATATATCTTAACTGAAATAAATTTAAATGAACCTTGAAGAAGAAAAAAAATTTTATTAATGTTTTATCTTCTCTAAGAAATATATTGGTACCATATAAAATGGTCAAAAAGTAGGCAGCCTAAAATTTAGGAAATATTTTTAAAGCATTGCAGGAAGTTAATTTTGTATTATACTAATACAAAAATTTAGTATATCTTACATCATTATTATTATATTACATAATGCAGTTAATTATTACAAAGTACACAATTATTACATTGTATAGTTGTAATTGTATATATGTCTTATTTATTTATTATATGTAGTAAATCATGATTATTAATACATTATTTTTAAATATTCTATTTTTCATTAAAATTTATTTTATTGAATGAAAGATATTTTTAAGTTCTATAGTGCTTTACAGTTTTCAAAAGCTTCACATATATGGTTTATTTAATCCCATAATAACTCTTTTTTCCCCCCTCTCTCTGTATGGTCCCTTTCCTCTCCCTCTCCCCACTGGTGACTCTATATCTGTGAGCCTGCTTACTTTTTCTACTCACTAGTTTGCTGTACTTTTTAGATTTTACATATATAATAATTATACTTGATTGTTATATATTATAATATCTTATGCAGTTATAATAATTATATTTGTTATATATAGTAAATCATTAATGTTAATATATAATTTTTCACCTTTTAAGATTTTGTTAATTTTGGTGCTTTCTTATTTTAAATAAATATTACTTTTGGACCTGAATTTGTATTCATAATTAATTTTTTTTTCCTTAAAGAGGATACTCCCCCTAGATTGCATAAACATCAGGGCCTGCCCCAAACCTGGATTCACCCTAGTCCCACATCACCCATCCTGTCTTCCCAAGGTCATAACTTCTGGCTTCCAAAAGCATCAAAATCCCAAAGATTCTGGATTCCAGGCCTGCTCCCACGTCTAACATGCCCCAGACTGTGGCGGCATGAACTCATTCACTTACTGCTGTGGCTTTGAGTCCCCTCTCCATTTACGGCACACAGAGGTTTTCTTTTCTTTCATTCTCGGATACGCGTTTCTAAAGCATCTTTGAAAATACTTTACTGTTAGTCACTCAGTCGTGTCTGACTCTTTGTGACCCCATGGACTGTAGCCTACCAGGCTCCTCTGTCCGTGGGATTTCCCAGGCAAGAATACTGGAGTGGGTGGCCATGCCCTCCTGCAGGGGATCTTCCCGACCCAGGGATCGAACCCTGCGTCTCTCGTGTCTCCTGTGCTGGCGGGCAGGTTCTTTACCACGAGCGCCACCTGGGAAGCCCAAAGCTTACAGAAGCACTGTAATTTTCATAGCCGGTTTGTATCCTTTGTCTCCCTCGCCTCCTAAAAGGACCTACAGAGAAGCACTAAGGAGATGTTATCATCTCTAACAGAGGAAGGAGAGGGAGCCTGTGGGTGTGACTTCTCTGGGAACACACAGTTGGCGAGAGGAAGGGCTGCCTCCGAGGGAATTGCCTCTCTACTGCTTCTTGCCCCTCTCACGCCTTTCACCTGGGTCAATACTGAAATCATTCAGTACATCTTCCCAAACCCATGACCACACGGCCCTCGATGAGCACCCGTGCTTCTCAAATTGAGTCTGCCCGAGAATGAGGGGAAAGAATGACAGGAATGCTCCATGGCGGCTCATCCCAGAATAGTCCCACCAGGTAAACATTCTTTCCTAGTCAAAATCTGTTGGGAAAAAATGATCTTTCTGAACACGGACAGGTCAACTGCTGTTGCTAAAACCAGAGCATGATGAGTTACCGCTAAGCCCCTCTAAAAAGCACCATTTCCAAGCAGCTGATGGCGATACGGAAAGAACAGATGGCATTGGAGGCATCCGCTCCTGGCAGGGAGCTGGGAGGTTGTTGCAGTCACTTCTGCTTCCTAGATCTGACAATAAACCTGGAACCCAGGGAACAACTCCCATCCTTACTCTCAAAGTTGACTTGCTGTGAGGGTTTTTGTTTTTTTTTTTTCCAGACTAATAGATTCCTTTGGTTCCATCTATCCTAGGATTAAGATAAACATCAAAAAGTTATGCTTTACTAAATTTTAAATTAAGAGCAATGTTACCAGCAAACTGGGCTTCCCTGATAGCTCAGTGGTAAAGCATCTGCCTGTCAATGCAAGAGATGCGGGTTTGATCCCTGGGTCAGGAAAATCCCTCAGGGAAGGAAATGGCAACCCACTCCAGTTTTCATGCCTGGGGAATTCCATGGACAGCGTGAGGAGCCTGGTGGGCTACAGTTCACGGGATCGCAAAAGCGATCGCACAACTTAGCAACCAAACAACAATTAGCAAGGTCACTCTTATTTCATAGACATTTCAATGTCAGCATTTCTTATGTAACCTATTTCCCAAGTATGACATTCCTCCATGTGATGAGTATCACAGGCTTATATCTCAGCTCCAAAGCACTCTTGGCTATTTCAATGACATGAACCTTGGCGATGACCAATTGTGATTTGTCCATGGTGACAGTTGATTCTTCTAAAATAATGATGACATTTCTTTGAGGGGACATCTGTCTTTAAGAACTGGCTTGAGGAAAAAGTGAAAATAGAAACAAACAGCCAATTACATCTCTTCTCCAAAATGCATGGAACTCCTTCAAGACTACTGTGGTTTCCTGTCAGAGCCATTTTATAAGGCGGATAACTTACAGGCAGCCAGCCCTTTCCATGTGATTGAGTGTGGATTCAGATGCCTAGGACCAGGCTTGTGCTATTTTTAAAATGAAAAGACTGGCGCTTCACTCACTCTTTCCAGACATATTGGATCATTTCACCCATCTTCTTTCTTCTCTCTTCACTGGTAGTGTGTGTCATTCCATAAAGGATATTTCAAATGAAACAGGAGCAAATGCTTCTATGTCCACATGGCTGACAAAATTTAAGTGTTACCTGAATGTTTTTCAATCTCTGACTTTCAAATTTCTGATGGTAGTCTCTCTTTAATAAGACAAGGCATCCATCTTCTTTATGTTTCAGCCAAACCAAGACAAGAAGAATTCTACTGTAAGGTCCCGCTGGGCAGGTTTCCTGTGTCTGATTCTCCACAGTGCTGACTGGTCTAGGTCTTTACATCTCCCATTAGCAGCATCAGTGAACCCTTTCCCCTGGCACCTCCAGGGGCTCCCCCAGGAGTCTGGCAGGTGAAGGGGTGTGCTGCAGCCTCAACTATTGGGTTGATCAAAAAGCTGGTTCATATTTTTCCATAAGATGATGTGGAAAAATAGGAACCAATTGGTTGGCCAACCCAGTATTTGACATGAATATCATGGACTTTGAGGCACTGTATTTCCAAATAATTGAGGGGTCAGAAATTCTGGAATGGCACTTCTCTGTGACCAAATATTATCTGCATAACACACTGAAAAGCCACACACTTTTTAAATGTTAGTGGTTACCAGGCTTTCGGAGAACATCTAGTTCTCCACCAAGACTCTCATCTCCCTGGAAGTGAATTCCCATCACAGTCTCCCTCATAAGGATGGTGTGTGTTAGTCACTCAGTCACGTCTGACTATTTGTGACCCCGTGGACTGTCGCCCACCAGGCTCCTCCATCCAAGGGATTCTCCAGGCCAGAATACTGGAGTGGGTTGCCATGCCCTTCTCCAGGGGATCTTCCCGACCCAGGGATTGAACCCAGGCCTCCCACATTGTAGGCAGATTCTTTATCACCTGAGCCACCAGGGAAGCTGTAAGTAAGGATGATGGACACATATTTGCCTGATCAGCAACTCTTCCTTGGCAGAACTTTTGGGGAAGGTTGTGTGAAAAGCAGTGAGTCTCTTGTTCATCTTCTGGGTCGGGAGCAGTGGCTCATGATAAGTGGTGATGAAACAGTTATTATCTCTGGTCTCCTAGAAATGCCTGCCTATTGAGAGGGAAGCATGGAACTAGTGAAAAAAATGGCATCGTCTAGAGGTTTCAACTTGAAGAACAGCTCCATTCTCTCCAGATGCGGTGGCCAGTGAAAAGTAAAGCGAAAGTCGCTCAGTCATGTCCGACTCTTTGCAACCCCATGGACTGTACTGGAGTGGGTAGCCTATCCCTTCTCCAGGGGATCTTCCTGACCTAGGGATTGAACCCAGGTCTCCCACATTGCAGGCAGATTCTTTACCAGCTGAGCCACAAAGGAAGCCCAAGAATACTGGAGTGGGTAGCCTATCCCTTCTCCAGGGGATCTTCCTGACCTAGGGATTGAACCCAGGTCTCCCACATTGCAGGCATATTCTTTACCAGCTGAGCCACGAAGGAAGCCCAAGAATACTGGAGTGGGTAGCCTATCCCTTCTTCAGAGGATCTTCCCGACCCAGGAATCGAACCAGGGTCTCCTGCATTGCAGGTAGATTCTTTACCAACTGAGCTATGAAGTTATCTTCCATTGTCGAGAAGATGGGTCCTCACTTTTAAATTGTGTTTATGAAAATAGGAAAGTGGGCATGCACAGGATGGCGGGGAGGAGAGGAGGGCCACACACAAAATTACTTGTTTGGGGCTCAGCTTCCCTCTTGGAGTTGCCAGCCCTCCTCCTCGTGATCCTGCCAGATGCTTCTCTCACCTGGACCAGCCCTGTCTAGGAGGCAGAACTTATGACCAAGTTAGACCAGTCAGAATTGTGTCCCCCAGGGCCCGAATCTGCAGTTGCACAAGTGGAAGGTAACTGTGGTTGAGGCCCCTATGACACTGTTCAAAGAGGAGGCCGTGAACGCCTGATGCTACTGAGCCGTCTAGGACCAGAGCTGCCCTGGGTCTGTTATTTCTGAAGCGTTGATGATCAGCTTCTCCATTTGATTCAGAGAATGACCCAGAGCCCTTCCAAGCAAGCTTCTAGTCTAGCCCACAACTTGGACAATGTACAATTTAGTACAAGATGTGTTATTGATGACCTTCTAGGCCACCAGATGCTGTGCCAGATTCTTTCCAGTGTATAAAATTTCACTTCTTACCATGAGCAGAGAACTGAGACCATCTCACTATTCCTTGGACACATCTGAGTGCTGCAGCCTCTGTCTCTGCATCTGTGCTGACTTGTTGGTGTAAAGATGGCCCAGAAGCCCCCCAAATCTAGAGCAGAATGGTTCTGAGGTCTGTATTTTGCCTCATTTCCAAGCCTTTTCCCATGTGATTAAGTCTGTGTTGTCCCCTGTGGTAGATGCATGGGTGGGTGTCTGCTCAGTCATGTCTGACTCTTTGCAACCCCATGGACTGTAGCCCACCAGGCTCCTCTGTTCATGGGATTTTCCAAGCAAGAATATGGGAGTAGGTTACCATTTCCTTCTCACTGAGCTCGCATCTCTTGTGTTTCCTGCATTGACAGGTGGATTCTTTACTGCTGAGCCACCTGGGAAGACCCCCTGTTGTATATACCGCTTCTAAACATCCTTCCCTGGATTATTTTCCTTTCCTTGTCCCCCCCCCACTGCCCCCCAAAATACTTTCAAATCCTTGTCTCTAGGTCTGGTCCTGGGAGAAACCAGAAGAAGCCAGGGGCTGCAATGCTGGGTCTCTGTGGGGCTGCAGCTCAGAATCCAGCGTGTATTAGCCACTCTGTAAGTGCAAATGCACCCATTTTATGGATGAAGACCCTGAGCATGAGGAGGCAGGGATTAGCCTGCTGGTAGATGGTATTTGCAGGATGGCAATTAGAATTTACTCTGCATGACAACTCCCACCCATCGCTTAGACTAGGGTTCTCAACCTGGACCCTGCTGACCTTTCGGGTGGGATGGGTCTTTGTGGGGTGGTGAGAGTGCGGGGGATGTCCTGAGTGACGTAAAACGTCTGGCAGTATCCCCTCTCCCAGCTGTGACAAGCCAAAACTGCCAGATGGTTTCCAAGTTACTAGACTTTTCTGGGAGGAAAGGAGGGCTCCCCTTGGTAGAGGACCACTGGCCGAGAGAGTTGGAAGAAAGCCCAGTGGTACCTCGGGATCCTTGCTGATGCAGGAAGGCAGAGTGGCCCCATATACGCAGCTTTCTCGCTGAGCCTGTGTAAACTTTTATCTGGGCTTCCCTGGTGGTTCAGGTGGTAAAGAATCTGCCCACAACTCGGGAGACGTGGGTTGGATCCCTGGGTCTGGACAATCCCCTGGAGGAGGAAATAGCAACCCGCTCCAGTATTCTTGCCTGGAGAATCCCATGGACAGAGGAGTCTGGCAAGCGACAGCCTACGGTGTCATAAAGAGCAGAACACTCCTGAAGCAACTCACACACACACAAACTTTTATCCAACCTTGCATCTTCTGGCTCTAAACCTGGCCCACTGTCCACCATGCTAGGTTCCCCGTGATCAGTTGTTTTGGGGCTCGGCTTGTTACAGAATTCTTTCCGATTATGCCCAAATCTGCCTCCTGGAAACTTACTTCACCAGTGTGCCCCGTAGGGCCAGGCAGAAGGCTAATCCCTCCCAACTGGCTGGCACTTCAACTATGTGAAAACAGCCCGCTTGTCCCCTGCCCTATGGATGGACAGCTACTGCCCGCTGGGTGCTACAGACACGCTGGGAACAGTTGTCCGGCGGGGAGTTCAAACTCCTAGGCTCCTTCTTAGACCAATGGCCAAGAATTCCTAGGAGCTAAGTCTGTGTTCAGTAAAGCCTCCAGGTGGTTCTGATGTACCCCATCCACAGTTCAGCCTTCAGGAACCTTGGGCTAACTTACTCGAGCTCTGGGCAGTAGACTTCTGATTTGCTTCTAAAAGCAGCTACCAAAAAGATCAATTCTGAAAGCAGTATTAAAAAGCAACTCTTAATAGAATATTCCATATTAGCTCAAAGAGACACATACTTCTATCTGGTTTCATTTTCAGTCAAAGAGCTTTTATAAGGTTTATACAAAAAAAAAAAAAAAAAAGCCTAGAGGTTGACATTAAAAAATGTTGGCCAGGCTTCCTTTCCCAGATATTGGAATTTAAGGGATCCAAAACATCTTTTTTTCCCCTTTGTCCTTTTCTTCATTGTAAGGCATGCAGAATAAATGTGTGTGCGTGTAAACATACACACCCACATAGTGTATAACTTGCAATCAGTCTTGAAGAGTTATCTATGGAAGTGTAATGATGGCCCTCTCACTGCTGTCTCTACCAGGGATGATGATACCTGGTGGGAAGGAGTCACCAAGTGCAAGACGCAGTCAGAAGACTAGACCATTTGGGGAATGAGAGAGCATTCGAACCGAATGCCAGACTTGAAAAAGACTGCAGGTCACCTCCTTCGTTTACGGGAGAGGAGACAGTCAGGAGCAGAGCATGTCTGGATGAAGACCCAAAGTGAGAAGAAATGGACTAGAGGAAAAAAAGTGGCAGCAGAGGAGAGGCTTCCAAATTTGGGTAACAAATAAATAAAATTAGGCTCAGATCTATTCAAACTAAATCATTCACTCAGCTCATTGGGTAAGTGTGGTGCCTCATATATGTGAAGGTCTACTTAAATTCCCATTTGCCCAAGGCTTTAGTTTATAAGCCCTATCTGCTACTCTAAATGTTTCCAGGCTACCTAGATGAGCACACGATCTTCCTCCTTCTTAAATTGCCCTTTATTTCAATGAAATCAATGACAACAGCTTGCTTTTTTCTGGGAAGACTTTTCTGACGTCTCATCCACTTCTGCCCCAGCTAACTTTACTCCTTATACGACTGTAAGCCTTTCACTCAAGCCCCTTCTTATGGATAGACGTTCTCCAGTCCCCCTCTGGGCAGAGTCTTCTGTTATTTTTGGCTGCTGGAATCAGGGTCTAGGAGAGAGACCATGCCAGACAGGCCCTTTCTTTTCCCCACAGGAGCTGGGCTGATAAGCATTCAGTGTGCAGGTTGGTACAAAACCCCAACTGTCCACCCTCCACTTTTTTTCAAAGTGAAATGTTAAGTCCGCGTTTCAGTCCACATCACAGCCACTGGACACCATAGAGAAAAAGGTCTATTCTGCTGCTGTGATTTTTCTGCATCTTTTGAGAGTGATTCCTTTTCATGTTGAAAAAATTGTGTGTGTGTGTGTGTGTGTGTGTGTGTGTAACCTAGAAAATTGAGAAAGCCATAGAGAGAGGGAAAAAATTCTAGCAAAATAATGTCTGGGTACTGGTGGGTAATGCTACCCTAAATAACTTGGACTTCCACTGGCTGGCTTTGGTTCATAAAATGCTAATCCACTCAGATGCAGACCTCTATAAAACACTGGGGATTCAAGGCTGTATAGAAATCTCAACTCTCTTCTGCTACATAAGGTAAAGATCTGTTTAAACTAACAGTTTGAAATTATTTTGAAGGTACTAACAAGAAGTCCTTTTCAGAACTTCCCAATTATTTATTAAATATTAACCTATGATATAGAGCCTATAGTGTATTGAGCTAATGATGAACACTAGGTAGACTTCTGTAGTTGTGTTCAAGGTTGCTTTTTGGAGGAAAAATTAATTTTTCATGTCAACTACAATAATGGGGAAGGGAGTCATCTCATTCCACAGGGAAAAGTATTACTTGTTATTGAACTGAAAACAGATCTCCTTTCCTTGCATGCAAAATGAAGAAATGTCTTAAATTTGATGCTTGGGGTCCCATGGTGCTGGGAGGGTGTCTTGTAAAGAGCATTGTCTTGCTTATTCTCTGACTTTGGAGATAAGAGTAGCACCTAATACTGTATGTGTGAGAGGCTTTGCAGAGATTACCTCGATTAATTCCTACAACCATCATCTGAGATCAGAATCACCCTTATCTGCATTTTCAGCAAAGATAGTACATGGCAGAGCCAACATCCAAATGTGGGGTCCCTCCCCGAGTGCTGAAGATACCCTAGGTACTCACCAACAACCAGTCAGCTATCTTTTAGGGGAACAATTAACTTCCTGGAGCTGGGGACAAGTTGAAAAGATGAACCAAGTAAGTATCTGCAAGAGAAAAATACATCTTGAGTCGGCAAATTGGGATAAATATTTGTTTGATTCTTTATTGTTGCTGTTCAGCCCCTCAGTCACGTCCAGCTCTTTTCTACCCCATGGACTTGAGCACGCTAGGCTTCCCTGTCCTTCACCATCTCCTGGAGCTTGCTTAAACTCATGTCCATGGAGTCTGTGATGCCATCCAACCATCTCATCCTCTGTTATCCCCTTCTCCTCCCTCCTTCAATCTTTCCCAGCAGCAGGATCTATTCCAATGAATCAGTTCTTCGCATCAGGTGGCCAAAGTAATGGAGCTTCAGCTTCAGCATCAGTCCTTCCAATGAATATTCAGGGTTGATTTCCTTTAGGGTGGACTGGTTGGATCTCCTTGCAGTCCAAGGGACTCTCAAGGGTCTTCTCCAACACCACAGTTCAGAAGTTTGATTCTAGAGCATGTGAAAATGCTAAATTATATTCACAGCAGCCTCCACGGTTTGAGTCCTGCTGAACATTGACGGCAGGGCACACAACCCTTCCAGGTGCAGAATAATTAGCAATGGTGTGGCCAGTGTGGCTGGCTGCTGTCTGGAGCTGGCCGAAAAAAATATGATGGGTTAGCTGCGGAGCGTAAAAGCAGATAAGGAAAATGATTTACATTTTGTTAAAAAAAAAAAAAACAAATGAAAGACTAGAAAATATCCCTGCGACAACTAAGTGTTATGAGTCACTTTAGGGAAAAAATCAGCCAGAAAACCCATGGCTGAAGTGAGGCAACTTGGGCTGCGTCCCGCCTCATGATCAAGAACGTGGTCCCTGCAGTTGGACCTCCTGGACTGAATTCTTGGCTCTGCCTCTGGCCGGCTGCGTGATCACGGGCTGCTTTTGAGTCTCTCTGTGCCCGAATTTCTCTCATCTGAGAAGAGGCGTAATAATAGCATCTGCTTCATAGGTTTGTTGTGAAGATGAGACAAATCAATATGGTAAAAGCATGAGAATGGAGCTTGGCAGCAACCCGTGGAGTCCCGCAGGAATGCCACGCGTTCTTATTGGGACGCTGAGCAGTGATCTCCCGAGCTAGATGCTTTTTTTTTTCCCCTCCCTGAATCGGTAGGGTTTTCCTGAGCTGGTTTTCACTTCCTCTTCTGTTTCTCACCACGGCTCTAGAAGGTAGGCAGATATCATTATCTTTCCCTTTTTGCTGATGAGGAAATGGCATGGAGGGGATTAAGTGAGTCGCCAAGAGTCAGAATGGGGAGCCAACCAGCTTCCTGGCCCTCAGCCTCTAGAGCTTTCTACTATCTTGTGCTAAAGCCTCAGATGGAAAGGGAGCAGTCTTGCCTTTGGGCCAAATGCATGATGTCATCAAGCCTCGATTCACAAGATACCCGCAACAATATGTACAGCTGGGTCAGGCTTTCTTCGTCAACATTCAGTCCCAAAAGCTCTTAGAGATACACTTCAGACCGCAGCGAGGCAGCACCTGTCTCGCTACCAGAGGCTCTGTTTCTGCCTTTCTCCAGGCACAGGAAAGTTGGGGTAATGCTTCCTGGTCTCCTTCCACTTTGCTCTGCAGCACCAGGATGGCAGCTCTGGGGGGCTGCTTTCCTCGTCCAAGGAACTAAGCTGAAAAGCAGGTGTTCTTTCCGGCTCAGCAGATGCTAAGGCGATAAGCTGCACCTTGCAGAGGCTCTGGGCAATTCAGACCCGGCAGAGCTCTTGGACCCGGCTGGCTCTCTCCTCCCCAGCGGCCCCGTGATGGACGCGTGTCTGAGCTCCGAGCAGCAACCCCGGCCCCTGGAAGAGGCCCCGAGCCCCGCGGACGATGAGACTCTGCACACAGACGGCACCAGCAGATGCCCGGGAGGTAACCTCCTTCCTCACCTCTCCACCCTCTCACTTCTTTTCCTGGGGATGGCATTTTCCAGTGAACCTCAGGGGCCAGACAGTCCATTTCCTTTGAACTCTCGATCTTTTTCTGATCATGAAACGGTAGGAGGAGGCCTTTATACCAGCAGAAGCGTGGCAGTAATGGTAATAATCCCTACGTCCACAACTTTGTCTTCTCCAAATTCTAGGAGAGTCAGATGTTTGTTAACAAGAACTTTTAAAAAAGAAACGAAATCTAGATTCCTTCCTGCTCTTGGCCAAAATGCATTCCTGGCAGCCGCAGTATAGTGAATCCTCGTAAAGCCATTTTCCCATTAGGACAACATAACCAGTCAGGCTTGCGTTTCTGGACAGCGAATCAGTAGGAAATAAGTAACAGACATAACAAATGATGTCATAAGAGCCAAGTTATAACATTCAAAACATGTACTGTTGTTGATCCTGGGAAATGCTCTTCCAACTCTGCTAAACCAGGACGGTATTTATTTTTGCTAAGTTGTTTACATAAAAATGCTACTCTGCCTATCTCCAAAAGCTGACCTCTCTAAAACTATCAGGCGAGCGTGTGTGTGTGTGTGTGTGTGTGTGTGTGTGTGTGTTAGTCGCTCAGCTGTGTCCAACTCTTAGCAAGCCCATGGACTATAGCCCACCAGGCTTCTCCATCCATGGGATTCTCCAGGCAAGAATCCTGGAGTGAGTTGCCATTCCCTTCTCCAGGGGATCTTCCTGACTCAGGGATCGGAGCTGAGTCTCCCACATTGCAGGCAGATTCTTTCTGGTCTGAGCCACCAGGGAAGCTCCCATAGGTGGGCACAGGTACAATAAATGAAAATCACGCGCAGTCAACATAAATTTCTTTATCTTTGTAGCAAGGAAAGGGGTCTTATAGGAGGGATATTTTTATGCCCATGTTTCTTTACAATGTTGACCCAGAAAGGAAGACCATCAGCTTATCATTTGTCATCCTGTGAAAGAATGAGCCATTTATAAATCAGCCCATCAGCTTTTCCTACAGTCTTGAGAGGAAAGTTAGCTTCCATGTGGTGATCTGTGAGAAGAAGGAAAGAAGGACTGGTCCAGCCAATGTGGAGGGGCCAGAAACTGGCAGGAAGTGCCCTGGGTCCCTGATGGTCTGCCTGCTCCAGTGACCAGAGGCTCAGATGGAAGGCGGGCAACCCACGACTCCCTCCTCTTACCCAATGGCCTGGACCAGCTCCTGCATTTTGGGAATTTTTGTAAGCTGTTTTTTAAACATGGCCATTGTTAAAATGTAAGTCATATAAACATACAACAAAATGGATTACATAAAGGGGAAAGTTATATGAAAAACTTAGGTAATAAATACTCATGTCTCATCACGAATTATCTTCCTACATCTTAAGATCTGTGCTCTTGAGGCTGTTGGTAGATGTCGCATCCATGGTGGAAACGCCCATGATGCTCAGCAGCTGCGTCTCTTCCCTGGGGACGGCCATGTTGGGAGCGTTGTCACCATGGTGACGGCCAAATCCTACACATCAGTGCTTCCTCACTGCTCCCAGCCTGGCTGTTGGATGTTCCTGGGCACTGCATGGTCTGTTCCTCTGCCTTCTTGCTGCCTCTGAAACCAGCACTCAGAGTCAGCTGCTCAGCCTACGGGAGAAGATGGGTCCTCTTTGCTGGGTGATAGATTTGAGGTTCCTGTTGTTAGATGTCAGTTCAGTTCAGTTCAGTCACTCAGTCGTGTCCGACTCTTTGCGACCCCATGAATGGCAGCATGCCAGGCCTCCCTGTCCATCACCAATTCCCGGAGTTCACTCAGACTCACATCCATCGAGTCAGTGATGCCATCCAGCCATCTCATCCTCTGTCGTCCCCTTCTCCTCCTGCCCCCAATCCCTCCCAGCATCAGAGTCTTTTCCAATGAGTCAACTCTTCGCATGAGGTGGCCAAAGTACTGGAGTTTCAGCTTTAGCATCATTCCTTCCAAAGAACTTGCCTTATAAGAAGTTGGTGAGAATCATAGGCCCCCTTCTCTCCCCAGGGTCTCTCCAGGGCACACGACAGGAAAAGACGATTCTTTTCCTGTGCCTCAGCAGATTCTTACAAGCTTCAAGGAAGTCCGCGTTTCTTGTCTTTGTGGTCAGGACAGAGAATTCTTCTGGGGCTGGAATAGTCTAGATCGGAACCCACAGCTGAGAGCTGCAGGTGTCATTCTGTTAATTTACAAACTGGTCACTTGGCTCATGGAGGAGGCATTGGCACCTCCCGCCAGTACTCTTGCCTGGGAAATCCCATGGATGGAGGAGCCTGGTGGGCTGCTGTCTGTGGGGTCGCACAGAGTCGGACACGACTGAAGTGACTTAGCAGCAGCAGCAGCTGCTGCAGCAGCACTTGGCTCACACTACAATCAAAGACCATTTGAACACTTTTCTATAAAATGCAACACAAATGAATTTCTGGAAAAACATGAAAAAACATATAAAGGCATACATACCCAGTGCCAGCCTCAGTTTCTCATAATCAGAGTCAACGGGCATGGTCAAGCTTTCGTAAATGTTTCTCAGTGTTTACTCCACATGTCTAGACTCTTCTGACTGTGACCGTCTCACAAGGGTTTGCAGAGAAAGATGCAACAGAGAACTGCTCTAGTGCAGGCGGAATTCAGTGAAATGTGAGCTCCGAGGGGTGGACCCCTGATTTGGCTTCTTCAAAGGCCCCCCACCCTTCACACTGCACTCAGCCTCATCTTCCTTCCTGAACATATATTTCCGACTAGAGCCTACACAAGCTCACTGACAGCTCCTTTCTGCTATTCCATCCCTGGTTACCTGTCTCCAGGGGCAGCTCAGGCAACAAAGGCTGGTCTCATGCACCGCCCCGGACCCAAACTCCTCGCTACCAATGCCTCTCCCTGGGGACACCAGCAGCGCCCCCCTCTTCTGCACATGACCCCTCCATGTGCTTAGCATCCTCATTCTGACCTTTTTACTCACTTTTTTTTTTTTTTAATTAAATGCTGAAACCCTCTGGGAAACCTGTGACATTCTGGGCTTCCATGATATCATCCCTGATCAGGTGCTCTTTTCCTCTCATCTTATTTGATATCTGAGCGCCACTTGAGTGGGTCATGAGTGTAAAGGAGTATTTAAAGGAAGAGTAATTTAATAGTCGGGGCTCATCTGACAGCCTCCCCCAGGGCTGTGCAGCTGGCTCGTCTTTGGGTGACCTGTACCTTTTGAGGAGCGGTCGTAGAAGGACTTAAAGAACATGTTCCAGCCAGCATGTGGGATGTTACTTCACTTCAAGACCTAAAAATAGTCCGGTCCGTGCCTGCCCAGGTCCTTCTTACTGCAGACGGCCCAGTCTGGTAGCGTACTTGCCTCCTCGCACCAAAACTAAGGGAGAGGCGGATCCACAGTGCTCTCTGTCTGAAATTGAGGGAGGGGCCCAGGGCACCCGTTGGTGTCATGTCATCTGATAAAAGTCCCCATCAGACTGTTCCATTCCAGTCACCCCATGATATTCTGTCTGAGCTAGTTTGTGACCATTGTCACCGGTAACATTCTCTGTTTCTAGAAGATGGCTCAATCTCTTCCCATTCGACTAATTAGTATATTTGCAGTGGACCCACAAATCATGGGGGCCTTCCCTTGTGGCTTAGCTGGTAAAGAATCCACCTGCAATGTGGGAGACCTGGGTTTGATCCCTGGGTTGGGAAGATCCCCTGGAGAAGGGAAAGGCTACCCACTCCCATATTCTTGGGCTTCCCTTGTGGCTCAGTTGGTTAAAAATCTTCCTGCAGTGTGGGAGACCTGAGTTCGATCCCTGGATTGGGAAGATCCCCTGGAGAAGGGAAAGGCTACCGACTCCAGTATTCCGGCCTGGAGAATTCCATGGGCTATATAGTCCATGGGGTCGCAAAGAGTTGGACATGACTGAATGACTTTCACTTTCACAAATCATGAAACCTGTTATTTTTGGTCCCACAGATTCTAATGAGATAGAAGCATCACTTCGAAGCCTCCAGAAATTTGTTCCTACGAATTATGCCAGCTACACCCAGGAGAACTATCGGTTTGTGGGCAAGAAGATTGTCATTCAAGAATCCATCGAAAGTTACGGAGCGGTGGTGTGGCCGGGGGTGAGAGGGCCGTGACATCAGTGCATCAGGGTTTCTGGGGATGGGAATAGCACTTGTGTACAACTGTGTTGCCGTGGGCGCCTTGCCAAGTGCTTTAACATTCTGTGCTTCTCAGATGGAGGGCCCCTGGATGGCCCTGAGTGTGTTGCTGGTGTGCTTAGAAGCTGCAAGAATACAGCGTGTCTCCTAGAAACCATTTCTGCCACGCTGTGTTTCCTGAAACACTATTTTTTAACATTAACATAAACTTGAGCATATTGGGAAGTAGGATGAAAAATTCATATGAACTGTTAAGAAAGAAAAGCAGAAGAAAGTCTTTAGGGTTTAGATTTTGCAGTGGGCAAAATCTTTGGGGCCATGTCCAACAACCCTCAGGGGTCCCTCACCTTTTACGGTGTGGCTGAAAGTGAACGTGTTAGTCCCTCAGTTGTGTCGGACTCTTTGCGACCCCATGGACTGTAGCCCGCCAGGCTCCTCCGTCAATGGGATTTCCCAGGCAGGAACACTGGAGTGGGTTGCCATTTCCTTCTCCAGGGGATCTTCCCCACCAGGGAATCAAACTGGAGTCTCCTGCACTGCAGGTGGATTCTTTACCGTCTGAGCCACCAAGGAAGCCCTGGGGAGGTGGAGGAGTGTTTGCTAAAAGATTTACCTGCTCCTTCGGGAAGACCCGTCCCCGGGTGGCACCCACCGGACCAGCTTCTCACAGGGCACGCCCCACAGGAAGGGCACCTAAGCCGCCGCTCCGGAAGCCAAGTCACACATGAGTCTTGGTGGCCCTGGGGACACACCTCTGAATGCTGAAACCCCCACTCTGCAGAACGATCCTTTCTTAAGATCCAAAGGACGCCTCTCCTCAATACGTCCATTCCCCAGCCCGTGAGCTCTTGCCGCGAGTTGGATGCTGGAGCCACCTCGCACCTGTGCTTGTTCCCATCCCCCCACTCCCAGCCGCCCCGTCCAAGTCCCTCGAGAGGAGCTAAGGATGAATGGACAGACCCACGGCCTTGGGTCTGCCACCTGCCCTGGGGCAGGCCACTGTGAGTGCGGCCAGCGTGTCTCACCTGATCCTGGCCAGCCCCGACCCCTGCCACTCCAGCCTCGGCTACAAATAGTCACAAGCCCCAAGCATCCGTCAGAAGGCGAGGCCTAAAGGTGTGTGCACACTTGAGCTTTCACTCTGGTTCTTCAGCTCAGGACTCACATTCCCAACCCGGGTCACGCCCTCACGCTCACTCCCCTAGTCTCTGTGGCCACCCCCCCCGCCCCCCCCCCCATCACTGGCTGACCTGCCCCCCTCCCCCGCTGCCCCCCCCCCTCCCCGATCCCCACCCCGTTGGCTCACACAAAACGCCTCCTGCATCTGCACACATCGAATTCCCTTTATCTCTTCACAGACAGGGCAGGAGGTGGGCAGAAGGGAGTGAAGCAAGAAGGAAAGGGACCTTTGGTTTTCTGTCGGAAAATGGATCTAAGTGTATTCACCTTGGTTCTTTGTCGGTGCGGGGGGGGGGGGGGGGTTGTTTTTGTTTTGACTGTGCAAAGTACGCAATTTCTTTGCTACCACCCAAAGCATGGTCCATGGGCTGGCTGATTAGCAAGGCAGACTTGTTAAGAGTTGCAGACCTGAGTCCCACCGGACCTACTGCACGTGGAGGGGTGTCTTTAACCAGGCTCCCCAGTGATCCAAGTGTGCACTACAGTCTGGGAAGCGCTGTCCTACCAGAGTGTCTTAGATGAGCTACTTAAAAGACAAATGACTGCCCTGCTGTCCAGTATAGCAGGCAAGGTCCGAGGCAACCTGCTTGCTGATGGGCTCAGGAGGGAGGTGTTGGAGAGTTTTAGAGCTCAGTGGTCTTCCAGCAGGTGGGGACCTGATGCGACTTGCCCAGGGCGAGGGGCTGCTGTCCTGCAGCTCCTCAACTCCTGCTTCTGGAAGAGCTGAGCTGCTCTTCCTCCCTGGGGGTTGATCAAGAGTCTTCGTATACAGGCCCTTTAGCAAGTCGGCATCTCGGGTTTCTTCGACGCAAGTTGCTACTTTCATATTCCACAGGTCAAAACACACCATGGCACGTGTGCTTTGATCCCTACGGACCCCTCAGTAAGCTGGCACTGTGAACATGTCTTCTAGCAGTTCACTGGCAGTGGGGATTGGGGTCTCTGGTTTCCAGCGTCCAGTGACAAGTGTGAATGTTTTCCAGGCCATAGCGTTGTGCCAGTATTTGGAGGAACACACAGAGGAACTCAATCTCCGAGGTGCTAAGATACTGGAAATCGGTGCTGGACCAGGCCTCGTTTCCATCGTGGCCAGTATTCTGGGTGTGTCTGTCTGTCTGTTCTTGAGCTTGTTTCAAAAGATGCTCACCAGGACAACAGTAATAATACATGTTGACTGAATGATGGGCTGTGGTTTAGGTGCTTGGCCGTGATTGCCCTCACTGAGCTCCCGTAAACGTCCGGGCCAGAATGACTCCTGTTATCCCTGAGATAATTGCATCTTAGAGACGCTAACGTCCAACCCATTGCTTAGCATGTGAGAAAGGTGACATCCTGAAGGGGTGACTCTTGAGTTCCGGTTGTAAAGAGCTATTTTATGCTGTGTCCTGCTTTTCGTTGCAACTATCATAACTAAGATTTTGGAAAAAAGAAAAGAAACCAAGTCAGTGAATCCAAGATGAAAACAGATTTATACCCCAAACACCAGCTGTGCGTCCTGGACTCTGCGTAAGAGGTGGGTGTGTCTGGTCTGCGTTTGCCTACGTGATTACACATCTATCAAAATCTGTCTGGAAATATGGCGATCTACTTTGTGAACACTGATCACTTTCTTTTTTAAAATGCCTAAAAGTTAATTCAGCACATTTAATAGGGGGGAGAATCATACAAAATAGATCCTCCCCTGTGGAAAGGTGCTGATACCCTCCAGACGAGAAAACCAAGATCTTCAGATAAACACAGTTTTAGAAGGAAAACACCATGCGTTATTATAGTAAAGTGAAAGTGTTAGTCACTCAGTTGTGACTCTGTGTGACCCCATGGACTGTAGCCTGCCAGGCTCCTCTGTCCATGGGATTCTCCAGGCAAGAATACTGGAGTGGGTAGCCATGCCCTCCTCCGGGGGAATCTTCCCCACCCAGGGATCGAACCCAGGTCTCCTGCACTGCAGGCAGATTCCTTACAGTCTGAGTCGCCATGGAAGCCCCAAACCTTGGTATGTTAATTACTTTGAAATCTCCCCAAACTATAATACTGTTTTAGCATCTTTAAAAATTTTTTTAAATTTTGTTGGAGTATCATTAACAATGTTGTGATACTTTCAGGTATACAGCAAAATGATTCAGTTATATGTATACAGTATCTATCCTGCGTCAGATTCGTTTCCCATTTAGATTATTGCATAGTATTGAGCAGAGTTCCCCGGTGCCACGGTTTCAGTTTCTTAAAAGATGGAAATGTTATTCTGTCTCAGTGGTTCTCAACCAAAGGCGGTGTCTGACCCATGAAGGATATTTGGCAATGTCAGGGGACGTTTCTGAGCATCATGCCTTGGGGGTTGGCTGGGGAGGTGCTGCTTGCCCCTCGTGGATGGGGACCAGGGATGCTGCTAAACATCTTACAGGGCACAGCGCGGGGTCTACCCCACGAGAAAGAATCCAGCCCGGATGTCCAGAAGGTCAAGGTGGGAAACCCAGCTGCATTTTCCCCCTGAGAGTATGTGTCCACTGGGCTGCCCCGGTGTTTGCAGGTACTCAAGGCAGGTTTTCTTTCTCTCTTAGGGGCTCAAGTCACGGCGACAGATCTGCCTGATGTGCTGGGGAACCTACAATACAATCTCCTAAAGAACACGCTCAACTGCACCACGTATCTGCCGGAAGTGAAGGAGCTGGTGTGGGGGGAGGGCCTGGAGCAGAGCTTCCCCAAGTCCACGCTTTACTACGACTACGTGCTGGCCTCCGACGTGGTCTACCACCATTACTTCCTGGACAAGCTGCTCGCCACCATGGTGTACCTCTGTCAGCCAGGAACGGTGCTGCTTTGGGCCAACAAGTTCAGATTCAGCACCGACTACGAATTTTTAGACAAATTCAAGCAAGTTTTTGACACGACACTCTTGGCTGAATCTCAAGAGTCATCGATCAAACTCTTTAAAGGAATACTAAAATGGGACTGAACGAAACAAAATGCCTTTCGAAACATTAGTGGGTCTGTTGAACAGCGTTAGAAATTTTATAAGGTAGCGAAGGTAGTGTGTAGAATCAACGTGTCTACCTAAAATAAACCTGATTATTACAGCAGCTCTATAAAACAACCTATTTCGGATTATCTGGTTAATTGAAATATACACAGGCACAGCACGAAAACAGGAAAGTAGCTTTGTTGGCTTCCTAGAGTTCTCAATTAAGTGTTTAATAAATTTTACATGAACACATTAACTAGTGGATGTCCCCTTGTTATTTCTGCTGGAGAGCATGGTCTTAAACTTGTCAATATACACTCATCACATGCTTTTTGAAACTGACCTCGGCAGTGTCCATGTATTTTATTTCAGACTCTACTTCATACAAATTTCAGCTGTAGCAAAACGAGAGGGTACAGAGTAATAGAAAAGTTACAGGCTTAACTTAGCAACTTTGCAAAACTCAGCAGTGGCCACAGGACTGGAAAAGGTCAGTTTTCATTCCAATCCCAAAGAAAGGCAATGCCAAAGAATGCTCAAACTACCGCACAATTGCACTCATCTCACATGCTAGCAAAGTAATGCTCAAAGTTCTCCAAGTCAGGCTTCAACAGTATGTGAACCGTGAACTTCCAGATGTTCAAGCTGGATTTAGAAGAGGCAGAGGAACCAGAGATCACATTGCCAACATTCATTGGATCATCACAAAAGCAAGAGAGTTCCAGAAAAATATCTACTTCTGTTTTATTAACTATGTCAAAGCCTTTGACTGTGTGGATCACAACAAACTGGAAAATTCTTAAAAGAGATGAGAATACCAGACCACCCTACCTGCCTCTTGAGAAATCTGTATACAGGTCAAGAAGCAAGATTTAGAACTGGACATGGAATAACAGACTGGTTCCAAACAGGGAAAGGAATACATCAAGGCTGTATATTTAACTTCTATGCAGAGTATATCATGTGAAATGCCAGGCTGGATGAAGCACAAGCTGGAATCAAGATTGGTGGGAGAAATATCAATAACCTCAGATATGAGGATGATACCACCCTTATATAAGATGAAAGTGAAAGAAGAGAGTGAAAAAGTTGGCTTAAAACTCAACGTTCAGAAAACTAAGATCATCACTTCATGGCATAGTGACAGACTTTAATTTTGGGGGCTCCAAAATCACTGCAGATGGTGATTGCAGCCATGGAATCAAAAGACGCTTGCTCCTTGAAAGAAAATCTATGACCAACCTAGACAGCATATTAAAAAGCAGAGACATTACTTTGCTGACAAAGGTCCGTCTAGTAAAGGCTATGGTTTTTCCAGTAATCATGTATGGATGTGAGAGCTGGAGTATAAAGCTGAGCACCGAAGAACTGATGCTTTTGAACTGTGGTGTTGGAGAAGACTCTTGAGAGTTCCTTGGACTGCAAAGAGATCCAACCAGTCCATCCTAAAGGAGATCAGTCCTGAATATTCATTGGAAGGACTCATGCTGAAGCTGAAACTCCAATACTTTGGCCACCTGATTTGAAGAACTGACTCATTGGAAAAGACCCCGATGATGGGAAAGATTGAGGACAGGAGAAGGGGACGACAGAGGATGAGATGGTTGGATGGCATCACTGGCTTGATGGACATGAGTTTGAGCAAGCTCCAGGAGTTGGTGATGGACAGGGGAGCCTGACGTGCTACAGTCCATGGGGTCGCAAAGAGTTGGACACAACTGAATGACTGAACTGAACTGACTGATAGGCGTAACACTGGCTGAAACGGAAAAATACAGATACAGTGCTGGGACGAGGAAATGGGTCTTTTCTAAGGGCCTGGAACTAGTGCTGAGAACACTGTATACCAGCCCCTGGTGCTTCTTTCAGATGTTCACCTGCATCCAGACCTTTCCACTGCTTTCAATGGTGTGGTGCAGACACTGGCTACCAGCACCAGAGAGGAAACCTGTCTCAATTTCTAATAGCACTATTTTGCTAGTGTCATCATTTGAATCAACCGTCAGCTGCTTTGCAGTATTTCTCTATTGGCTTATTAAGAGACGATATATCCTGTATGCTGTTGGCTTGTAACGTAACTCTCACAATGAACCTGTTAAGTAAATTATTGGCAAAGACAGTCTGTGAAACAACCAGCAAACAATTTGCTGAAACAATTTATCTCCTCAGGAGATGTTATCCTTAACAAAATTTCAATCATAATAATGATTATTACTAAAGACTGTTTCTGAACTTAATATAGATGAAATCTAACCATGTATATTCTTTTATGATATGGTTCTCCACTGAACACTGTATTTATGAGACTTATCACGTGTTAACTCGTAAAGCCTTTTTTGAGGCTGATGTACATTTTCCAAATTAATTTAGTAATTCTTTTAAAAGTCATGTTTTTTTTGAAGTAAATATGTATAAAAATAAATGTACACACCATTAAACTACTATTTTGGGAATTCCCTGGCGGTCTGGTGGTTAGAACTCTGCCCTTTCACGGATGAGGTTGTGGATTTGATCCCTGGTAGGGTCTAAGATCTCAATAAGCCATGTGGCACGATAAAAACAATACAAAAAACCCCGTTTTTCTGTGACGATAGGAAAGAGTATAAAGAAAGAATGTATGTATATGTGTAACTGAACTTAAATAAAAAATTTTAAGGTTATCACTTTTCCTCAGGTATCAACCTCATAGAAATGTGTTTTGTGTTTTGCTAAGGATGCCTTCTCCTGGGATGCATTTGGGTCTGCCTGTCAGCATGGAGGCACCAAGAGATCTCAACAGAAAAAGGGGCTAACAAGGCAGCTTTGTGTCACTACCCGTGGGTAAAACTGAGGGACTGGTCTTCCTAGGATAAACAGTTCACAGCAGATTCTGCCAGCCTGTGGACCTATCTCTAACTTCCACAGCAAACTTAAAATTATCTGAGAAAGACTTATATCTCATTGAAAGAAGTATTTGGATACAAAAGTCCTTGGTACAAGAGAGACAGATGTGACTCATATTAAAAAAAAAATCCATCTGTGTATGAATTTTATGGTGTTATCATAAATACATTCATGCTGTATCATACATTCTATTAAGAAGCGCTGTCAATCACCACCTCTCTCTGCAGACTGGTACCCCACCTGATTGCCTTGCACTACATGAGGGCCTTGACGGCACCAGAGGACCAGGCTCCTGTGGGCCTGGCTGCCATGAGGGCCTGGCGGTTCACTGCACTCGGAACTCCACACTTCCTTCCACGTTAAAAAATACAGCAAAAAGACCAAAACCTGAATAATAAAGTGAGAAATCAGGGAACTCTGTAACAATGGTGATTTTACATAAAAAAGTATTTGAAGGATTCACTATATCCTGACACAACTCACAAGGTAGTACTTCAAAATAAATCTATACATCTATTACTAGGAAGTTTCTAATCTTAAAATTACATTAAAATTGGATACTAAAGTCATATTCTTGAAAAAAAAAAGTGTAATTTCAATGAAATGGTGTAACTTCTGTCAGTGAAAGAGCATCTCTGAAAATTCTCTCCTCCATTAGGTTAAGAGAAAACTGACAAAAATTCTCAGAACAACTTTTTCAAAACTCAATCATTTCCCAGAAAACGCCATGTGCAAGGCCGTCTTGGACAGGACTCAGCTTTCTCATGGACCAAGACGCCTTTTCCCGGGGGTGTTTGTTGAGATAATTATAAGCAACTGTATAATTCTGTGGCTGCCTGAGATGACGGACAACTGTTGGGACTAATTCAAAAGCTTAAAGGGAAATGAGATGCTCAGAGGGACTCTGAAAGCTGTCATATTCCTGGATGTCAGCCACACATGTTGTGGGGCTGAACACTTCCTCATGGAAGACCTGAGCACTTACCCATGGCTGAGCCTGAGGCTCTGTGCGGCAGGAAGTTCTTTCGGAAATGAAAAACTTGTTATAAAACACTTTCTCTCATTAGTAGTCAGCCAGCAGCATGACCTTGGGGAGCCACCCTAGCCCTCCTGAATGTCTCGATTTCCTGACTGGACTGAACCTGTGTATGTGGGGGCCCATATATGTTTAGGTGAAAGTCTGTGTGTGTGAGAGAACGTGAATGTGGCTGTTCATGGATGGACTTTAGATGAACAAAGATGGCTCAGAAACTACAAAATGTCTGCATGCATATTTGCACTTTTTCATCAAGGGTCTGATGATTTCATCACATAGAGGAGTGAATTACTCAAAAAAGTTACGAATGATTAACAAGATCAGATCTCTGGCAGGCCTTTTACAGCAGTGAATTCTAAGGAAAGATTTAGAAGCCACATACGCACGCACGCACACATATTTGCTATAAGTGAGTAGAGGCCTCTTAATAGTGTCTACGTGTGTTTATTTTACAGAAGAAAAATGAAGGAAGGATAGCCAGAAAGATAAAAATAATAAAATTAAACATACACAAGTTAATCACATAAAAGATGTGGAAATATATTCAAATAATTGCAAGCCTATAATAAACATTATAAATTAAATTACTTCATATTGAATTTTTTATCTGTAGGTTTAATATATTATTTCTGTTCTAACCCCAAATTTTATTCATGAAAAATTAAGACCAACTTTAAGAAGCTTCAATATTCACTTTTATTATTTATAAAAAAATTAAGGTATCAGAGTGCATATGGTGTACGGCGATCTTGGTTTTGCACATTTATTCACGTTGTTTACATTATTTCAACTGTAATAAACAAACCATATGGGTGTCTTTACAATACCTGATACAGAGTTAAGCTGTCTGGCACTTATACATGTATTATTAATTCATTCTGATGCTCTGCACGTCAAGAGATATTAAGAATGACTGGCTTGAAATAACTCCAAGATGAAGAGTGATTGAAGCAGTTATGCTCCAGCATTTGCCACGCATTTATTTGTGCCGGTTTTATTTTTTCCCCTTAATTGAATGTAAACGTTTGCCAAAAAAAAAAAAAAATCTGGAAATGAAGTTCTGTTACTTTTTAGTCCAATAAATAATTTTAGCTACGCTTAATGTAGCTTTTTTAAGGCCTTCATACCATTCAAAAAAATTAAAGTCAAGCATGTTAAAACCCTGTTCATTTATAAAATAAAAAATAGAATTTTACAGGTTTGCAGTTAAAAGTTACTGTTCAAATCCTCTCATGCATGTAAGAGCTGCAACCCAACTGAAAGTCCTTGGTGCTGGCACCCAGGGCACAGCCCGCTGCCAGCAATGTGAGGCATTGAGAAAACACCATGATGTCAGAGGTCTAGGTTTACATGTATTAAGCCACACGCCAGCAAATTCTCTGATAAATACACATCATTTTAATAATCAGTATTTGATAGCGGATGAAAACATGCATTAGACTAAAAATGCCACAGATTTGTTTTTATATCCATTCACTATAAAACCTTCTCTTTTTAAAATGTAAAGTCTTGGTTCCTATCTTAGAATACACAGTAATCAGGAGGATACATGATGGGGAGCCAGTTTTCAGTAAAAGACGCACAATGGGTCCATCCAAGCAGCTTCATCAGCTGTAATAAAACATGAAAATAATAAAACATACAAAAATACTATTAAAAAAAGATGTTCCAAGCTCAGTATTTAGGGTAAATTCCGTGTTAAATATGTAGCAATAATAAAGAAGTAGCAGGCAGAACTTCCCTTCCATCCAACCCACCATCAACCCACCCACCAACCTTCCTTCCTACCAACCAGTATTCTTCATGACCAACTAGTCAACCAACTTTCCTACCAACCAACCTAAAGGTGAAACTTGCTCTGTCATCCTTTGCAACCCCATGGACTATACACAGTCCATAGAATTCTCCAGGCTAGAATACTGGAGTGGGCAGACTTTCCCTTCTCCAGGGGATCTTCCCAACCCAGGGATTGAACCCAGGTCTCCCACATTGCAGGCGGATTCTTTACCATCTGAACCACTAGGGAAGCCCAAGAATACTGGAGTGGGTAGCCTGTCTGTCCCTTCTCCAGGCGATCTTCCTGACCCAGTAATAGAACCGGGGTCTCCTGCATTGCAGGCGGATTCTTTCCCAACTGAGCTACCAGGGAAGCCCACCAACCAACCTCCCTGGTGATTATCATCATTCAGGGAGACTTTCCTGCTTCCCTCCCGTCTTCCTCCCCATCAACATGACTTGACCTGCTCCTTTCTTCCTTCCCACCCTAGCTTCCCTGCTCTAGGTGTTAGGGAAAAGCATTCAGCAAAGTCACTTTCCACTTTCAAGAAACTTATGTTCTGTTCAGGAAAGCAAAAGCTATTGAACAGATGAATAAATAAGTAAGTAATTAAGAATATATCCGGTATATAGTAAAAATAAAATTTGCTGTTAATACAGATTGGGAGGGGGTGGGTGTCAGTCACACAGACAGGAGAAGCAGAGGGTGGATGTGAGGCGTGAGACTGAGACATGGGACACAGGTGAGCTGCGGCTGGGGAGTGCAGCAGTAGTGGGACCCCACGGGCCTCACAAGCCACGGGGAGCGTGGGCTGTACTCTGAATGTGACGGAGCTTCACCCCGAGGGTGTGAAGCTGTCCTTTCCAGCTATGTGGAGAACAGACAGCCGGCGAGTGGGCGGAGACAAGGTATGCAACGTGCCCTGATGAGCGAGTCTGGGTGGACGGCTGGCTTCACAAGTACAAGCCCTCGGTTTACAGAGTCCGTGATGGGATGACACTACCAACTGGTTCCAGGAAGAGCTCCCTCCACCTCCTCGAAGATCTGAAGACGAGAACTGAGATCTTACGGGGCTTCCCTGGTGGCTCAGAGGTAAACAAGCCGCCTGCCAATGCGGGAGACGCAGGATGGATTCCTGATCTGGGAGGATGCCACCTGCCGCGATGCAGCTAAGGTGGTGTGCCACAACCACCGAGCCTGTGCCCTAGAGCCCGGGAACTGCAAGTGCTGAGGCCTGTGAGCCCTGGAGCCCCTGCTCTGCGACAAGAGACGCCACGATGAGAAGCCCGCTCAGCGCAACCAGAGAGGAGCCCTCACTCACGGCAGCTCGGGAACAGCCCACGCAGCAGTGAGGATTCCCAAAGAAATAAAAACATTTTTTTGATAAAACAGAAAATTTTCAAATGTTTTACAATCTGAACTGACTTGGTAAAGATACACAGAAGAGGTCTAAGAGTAAAGATAAGCTGTAGTTTAACTACCAAAAATGGCCACAGCTAAGTCTTTACTGCCACCTGAAATATGAAGACCAGGCCCCTGGCCGCCTTTGGCGTGACCAGTTCTCCTCAACTGGCATCTACCTTTCTGGCATAAACTAATCATGTTTGTTCCAAGACAAGAATAGGCTGAAACAATTTCTTCAGAATTCACTAAGTTTTTACACCTGACATTTAATTTGTGCAGAAAGCTCAAGCACAGAACTTGCTTGCATATAACACATGGTAAAATAAAAAATGGCCTATCATTTTAAATGACAAATCAAATCAAACAAACTCTAAAAGCTCAACCATTTTGGCTCTGAGCCAACATGTATTTAAAAAGAATTATTTTCTTTCATAAAGGAAACCTGTCTTCTAACTACATAAAATCTCCAACACATTTGGCCTGTGTTGAAAACACTAGAGGCTAAATATAGGTTTTCTGGACAGGAGTGAGACACATTTAAAAAAACTGTAAACAGCTTACTATCTTTCATGCTGCTGCTGCTGCTGCTAAGTTGCTTCAGTCGTGTCCGACTCTGTGCGACCCCAGAGACGGCAGCCCACCAGGCTCTTGCGTCCCTGGGATTCTCCAGGCAAGAACACTGATAGTATATTTCACATGACGTCATTAGACTAATAATTAAAAGTCACGATGAAGTTGGGGTTATCCTATCACTACCATGAGGCTTTCTAACTATTCTGTCACTAACGAAAGACATTCAACACTGCTGATTTAAATACTGAATACAATTTACTTACTTGAATACAATTTTTCCAGTTTTCTTTTGTTGGTTTTTCTTCTACAAGTTTGGTTGCAAATTTAAGGCCTCTCCCATACATTTTATTCACTAATGCATGCTTGTATGCAAATGTCAAAACCTAGAATATAAAACAAGATACAGCTTATCTACAAAATAGTTGACAACTTAAGCTATTGCTTTAATAATGAAAGAATTGAAGCATTAACAGAAGTGTAACTTTTCAAATGAACATATCACATCAAGCCAATGTTTAAAACTTTCTAAAGGAACAATCGGTGTCTTTAAAAGACCTGAGTATTACACAGAGCAGATAACTGATTGGGGGAAGAAAGCTATTATGATAAATCATTAGCAGTTACTTGTAACCATTTATTTTTCCCTGCCTCAGTAGACCATGTTTTGTCAAGACCCTTCACTATGACCCATCCATCTTGGGTGGCCCTACATGGCATGGCTGATGGCTTCATTCAATGACACAAGCCCCTTCATCACAAGGCTGTAATCCATGAAAGGGGTTTCTATGCAATAGTCTCTACTTTTAGAATGTGGAGAATGTCCTCAAAGAAAGGAATCCTATTCACATTTATTTGTATTCTAGTGTCAAGCAAAGGGTTCAACAACTGTTGCTACAAACACAGATAGGTAATAAAACGCAGAAGCGGCCCTGAATAACAGAAGCACTATGGCAAGAAGGGAATTACTTGTAACAATTTTACCGTGATGCTCAAGTGTTTAGCCACTGGCTGTTGGACCAGGCTCTTACTCATCTTTTCCCAGCAGCCAAGTGCAGTGTCTGGCACATGGCAGACATGTGGTAACTGTTGTAGTAACAGTGAGTATTGCTGACGCCCATCCAGGCTCTCAACACTCACTCCTGAGAGCCTGTGGGAGCCCACAGCCCACATCAGAAGCCAGCCACCCGCCTCGGCTAGTGTGGTCAGTGCTGCAGGGGCAGGCCTGGTTCAGGCTCCAGGCGCTGATTTCAGATCTAAATTCTTAACCTTTGGGACTGACTCCTTCAGTCTTCAGAACAGAACTGAGTTCCTTCTCTAACCACACTTCTGTACTCAGGTGGGAAAACCTGGTGGACAGGAAGAATTTTCTCCTACTTCCATCCAGAGGTCTTTACTACTAATTACCATAGCTGCTCTTGAAAACAAGCATCTGTCTGCTTATAACAAACAAACAAAAATCAACAACACACCCAAGAGTTTGTGCTGGGTAAGAAGCATTCTACTGACTTCATTTCCTTTATGTCCAGGAGAAAGGCAGGCTGACAGCTACCTGCAGTTACATAATCTCTACCGTAAGAATTACAGCTGAGTGCCAGAAGGGATTTAAAATGCTTCTATAATGAAAATCCAAAAAGCTCATCCAGGTTACTTTTTCTAAAACTAGGTTTTAAAAACTGGTCAGCTACAATTGAGGTGAGAACTAACCAGAATACCCTCGCCTCCAACCCTGACAAGTGAGCATGCGGACAGGTGTGGGAGGCAGAAGACAGCTCCCAGGTGCCTCAGTTTGGGCTTCTACGTAAACAGTGTGACCCGAGCCTCCAACTCTTTCCAAACTAGCGTTGCCACCGTTAGCCGTGCACACAGACCGAACAACGGTCGAGTGGTTTTCAAAGCCGGGAAACCAGGGGGACAGCTCACTGGGACCGCGGCTTCTTCAGAGCCCAGCTCAGCTTCCATCCATGTACTCCGTCCTCTCTGGTTAGCCCACTGGGCCCAAGAGAGGCCTGGGACACACCCTCAAGAGCTGGGCCCAAACAAAAAGCAGAAAGGGTACCTTATTGTCAAAAAGATCGGTCCACTTGGTCGTCTCCCAGAAGGTCTCCGTCAGAGAGTCCAGGGTGCTCTCTCCTTCCTCCTCTCGCCCCTCCGAGTCACTTGACACGGCACCATCTTGATCCTGGGCCTGGAGAAGGTGGTCGGCCAGGGCGCAGCCTTTCCGGCAGAGCGCGTCTACCAGCGTCGACTTCTGCTTGTCCATGTCACTGCACACCAAGCCCAGAACAGTCCACAGGTCAGTAACACGGCATTAAGAGCACAGCCTTATCTGAGATTAAACTCATTCACCTCTTGCCTGAGGTTTACAACACAGAAATATCGTACAGCCCTGGACAGACGTTTGCTGGTACGACACATAAGCCATGTATTCACACGCACGGATTACATGAGTTAGGGTCGCTGTACTTGGTTGAAACAGCATGCCATATGCAACAGAGGGGAAAGAGTGCTGGGTTCTAAATTCTGTTGGCTACAGAAGTCTTAGAACAGCATCTTCTAAGTGTTTAGGCTTCTCGTAAATATCACTTATCACATATTTCTGTAGTCGTGAACTTCCGTACATGCGCAGAAATCCAACGCTTACTCTGCATGTGCCAGCAAGCGGTTTTAGTATTCTAACGTATTAACTCATCTATACTCAGAATAATTCTGTGAGTAAGCGACCACCAATTGCCCCCCATTTTCCACAGGAGGAAACTGAGGCACAAAGACATCAGGCGATCTGTTCAAGGCCCCAGTCAGGAAGTGCCAGGGCCAGGACTCAGCTCCGCGGTTGGTCCTGCACCTGCTGCTCTCATTCCCGAGGCCCCCTGCTTTCCCGGGAGGCGTCTCTGTTTTTGGATGTATTCCAAGTGCCCAGAATAATGCCTGGCACGGAACACTCAATAAACCGTTGCTGAATGAAATGCAGTAACAGCCTACACTCTGGGGAACAGCGTGCACTTCAGAAAGCTTGCTTATTTGAGGCACCCTGTCCAACTTGGGTGCGAATGAGGACTAATGTGCTGCGATGACGACCAGGAGGCACTCAAAGATGGGATGGACAAGCTATCGAATGGCGAGGGGGATTCTGAGGATGCAGAGTGAAACGTGCCCCATATGAAATCCACAGGGACCATCAAGTCAACAGTAATCAGTACAAAAGACAACTAACACGAGAAGGGAAAAAAACCGCCAAACAACGCAGTAACCTGCTACAACCTGAGCTACCCACCATCATACACTTGCAACGCAGATGAAATTATGCCTAAAAGATGCCTAAGAGTTTATCAGCAAAGCGTTTCAAAGTTTTAAAAGAGCCCACTCTCACTCTTTTCATGGAGACGTTTCTGGGTACCTGACGTGCTTGGTCACTCTGGACTAGAGAACAGAAGGACCGATGGGCTTGGGGCAACTATGCAGCTTTTTATTGAATGGGGTCCACTCACTCCCCAACCTTGTAGATGCCGCACAGCATCTGGAATGTCTCAGGAGTATTTCACCTGTGCTCACAGTAACTCCAGGAGTCAGGCACAGGCACTGTGCCCACTCTGTGAAGAAGTGGGGCCGTGGAACAAGAAGGGGCAGGCACGGCGAGGTCTGGACATCTGGTCGCCCGTGGCATCCTGACCGACTGTGCCCGCTGCCCCGAGAAGGGCTGGAGGATGCAGAGGGTGGAGGCCAGGCTGGGGGGAGGGTGAGCTGGACAAGCCAGGCCTGGATCAGGTCACCTGTAAGACACCCTGCTATTTCCACATTCTCTGATCCAACAGCCCAGATTCCATGTATCTGGAATATTCTTTTCCTCCCCTCTTCCAAGAACTGACCTGTTCAGATTAAATACCTATCATTCCATGGGGTTTATTCCTTCTCGAAAAAAATAAGTCAGTTCTCCTTCCCATAAGCCTTCACAATTTAAAATACTTCTAACCCTGAGTCACATTCTATCTCACCATTTCATGTTCTGTATTAGACAGTACATTTTCTAGGAGTAGAAACTGTCTGGTTCATTTTTTTTTTTTTTTACATTCCTCTCAAGGGTGTCCCATGCAGTGTTTGCTCAATAAACATCTCTGAATCAAATTTAGTTAGGGACTGATAAAGGTGGTAATAGATACATTTGAGGAAGCAACTTCAATGAGACACTTTAGTAGCCAGAGTAAATTGCAGTTTAAATGTAATTAAAACTTAGTATTAGATCACCAAAAAATTATAATTTTTAAGATTACAAAATGGCTGTCTTACAATCATTGACACAAGTGACTTAAGTGAAAAAGCAGTTTTGCATGGAAATGAGAAATTAATGCTCCTAGGAATCCCTTGTAGATAACTGGTGGCTACACTGTCCACTATTATTATTATTTTTTTAACACCAAAAACATTTTGTATTGGGATATAAGTCAATTCCACTATAATTATTAACAAGAACATAGCAACGTTTCAACAAGACTCCATGGAATGATGCTGACAATGGCCAACCACCTATTTTGCAAATATTTTATTCTGTTTGAAAACTGCTGCTTGTAAGATTCATAAGACCTATATCAGCAGTATGAATGATGTAATGCCAAGGGTTCTAGTATTTACCATCAAGCATTTTGTATTAAAAAAAAAACAAACAAAACTGACTGCAGCAGGTGGAATCTTTAGAGGAAATGACCATCCTTTCAGGCAGTCTGCACAGTTTCCGTTTATTAGTTATAGCAACTCTAAGAGAAGGTGGGACTGTCTACCCTTGTCAGTTAAGGACCCTGGGGTTGGAAACGAACCCAGGCAACAGAGGAAGTGATCCTGGACGATCCATCAGGAGATGAAGGCAGGAGGTCACGAAGGGTGGACAGTCACAGCAGCACGTGGGAACACTTTCACGTGGAGGGAAACTAATAAATGCACAAATCTGGCTTCACTTGTTTTACATATCACACTAGGGTTTATTAAGGTTAAAATATAATCCCCCTTCTCAAGTATTACTATCAACCCAGTTTCATAAAACTGAGGTTGCAAGATAATAGTTTTAAGCTAATTTTCTTATCACTTTATTAAGCGTTACAAGCTAAATTTGGAGTGTGTCATGCTATTATTGGTCAATAATTAGTTGAAAAATTAGTTTTATAAGCTGCTATGTGCTTCTCCATATATCCAGTTCACACAAACCCCCAAATGGTTGGACTGTGTGATCAGTCATTCTCATCTCTCCACCACGACAGCACCTGATGGTGGAGAAAGCCAATGACTTTGCTTTTTCTTAAACGACCAGAGAAATCTACCACCAAACATTTAAGGAGGGCGTATCCCCAACCTGATAACTCCAACGATAAGGATATAGACAAATACCAGAAAAGGAGGATATTTTCAATAACCAAAAAAGTAACTAAGAAATGAGATGCAAGAAAGAGTATTTACTGGTTAGGTACTTTTTTATAATAGCTGCATCAGGCCTGGGGTCAGTCTTCATCGCAATATAAACTGCTAGGGCTGTTTGATCTATATGAGAAATTACAGCATTTGCAGCTTCAACAATTTCATTCAGTCTTTTCATTCGTTCCTGAGGAGGAAAGAAAAGAATAAATAAGAAAATGGAAGTACCTACAAGTAGCCAGACTGGGAGGAGTGATGATTGCCAATGGTGCAGGGGCAGGCAGGCTGTGCAGGCCAGGGGCCGGGTGCCACCTCCCGGTGTGACCTTCATGACCACCAGCATCTCTAGAGAACCTGAGCGCAGACGGGAAAATACCTGCCCCTACACTCCCTGCTGGCACTGAACAGTAAGACTAAGCGAGAGACCAAGTTCATAGAGACATAAACTGTTTTCTCCAAGGCAACCCTTTTCCCGGGTATCTTATCAAGACTTTAGAAATGTGATTGGCTAGGTTACCTAGTTGCATACCACATGCAAACAGGAGTAAGAGAAGCACTAGCTGATGAGACAAATTCTTGGTTGACTTACTACTGAAATCTCAAAAATGAGAGAAAGCAGGACTAGAAACCAGAGTCTCACTTTATTTATTCCTGGGGCAGTGTGGTGGCCCCAGGAATCTGCTCCCATTGGTACCTTCTGGCTCGCGCTCAGCCCTTCAGGACTCTGAGCTGATCAGGGCTATAAGCACCGTCTACAGCCATGGCTCCCAGTGGGAGCTGGTCCAGTCGAGACAGCTGGGAGCTAGGACAATCGTTAAACACAGAGGAGGAGCACTCTGCTTCTGCTGCAGCTGCTCAGGCTTCCAGGAGGCCAGGACCACTGCCTTCTGCTTCCAGCTGTTTTCAGGGTCAACAGAGCATTCCTTAGGGTTTCCTATCTCCTCTTCCTTCCGTTGACCGAACCAGACCAGCCAAGAATATTTGTTCAACCAAATGATATAGTAATGGCCAAGTCCAGAGCTTTATGAAAATAGCTCAACAGAACATTCAAGGTGAGGACACGTTTTCAGTCACCAGGAATAGATGATCAGGACTGGACCTTTATTTCAAACACAAACATTATCTAATACTGCAAGCAAAGTAATACACTCATAGTAAAAAATGAACATGCCTAACCTTTTCAGCATCCAACTGATGAAGTCGTGCAACATACAAAGGAAGATAATTAGGGTATGTTTCCTTCAATTCATTATAAATGTCACTAGAATCCAGCCTATGGAAATAAGAAAGAAAGAAACAGTCATTATTTAGTTCTTTTAGAAAGAAAAAGATCTGTCACTCCTATTCAATACTGTTTTGAAGCTCCAGTCAATAACCTAATGCATCGATCTGAAATATAATTATTCACGAAGATTTGCAGGAAGTATAAATCCATGTATCTAGAAAACCAAAAGAATAAAACTGAAAATTATTTTAATTATGAGTTCAGTAAGATGGCTGGACAAAAATAAGCATCAACAGCTCTCCTACATACCAGCTACAACTCAATTTATTAAAAGGAAGGGAAAAAAAATCAAAAAGAGTTAAGATGAAAAGATCTAGAAAGGTCTAAGATCTACAAAGAAGGAAAATTTATACTTTCTTGAAAAATCTCAAGTCTTGAATGAGTAAAGAGACAAATGTTGCATGCTCCCGGCTGGGGAAGCTGAGTAAACTATACTCTTACTGATTATATGGCGGGAGGAACAGCAGCTGAGGTCAGGGTTTGCCACACTGGGTGTGACGTCACTGCTTCCAAGCGCGGCAGGGCCTCGGGGTCTCAGCGGTGCCCGGCCGGGCAGACCCTCCGCTTCAAGGGCAGGGGCTGAGCAGGAGGGAGCCCCCGCCTCTCCACCAAATTCACCCTGGACTTGGCCTCAGCAACTGCTGTTCCTCTATCGGCTGCATATCCCTGGGATCATTTCCAGATGCTGGAAATGGTGGTTTTACATTTGCTCGTAACCAAATAGTAACTGGAAAACAGGGATCCGCCCACCTGCTACGTGTATAAACACAGAGACAAATAACAACGGGACACTGATTATCTCTGGAGAGTGCACAAACAGTGACAGGTTTTCTTTGCACCTTCCAATAAAGTTCCCTTCCAAGAGCAAATGAGGATAGGATTAAAATAAAAACTCTCATTACAAAAGGAAATTAAAAAATTAATGGAATTACAGGAAAAATTTAAAAGCACCTGCAATCCTATTCACTGTTGACATTTCTCAACACAGTCTTTGCATATATACATATATACATAAGGGCTGTTGCAGCTGGGAAAAGAAAAGTAAACACTTGGAGGATTCAAAGCCATTTAGAACTTACTTTGTCATCCACTGAATTTTAAGATCTCGTAATGCTTCGGTAAACTCTTCTTTTAAATCTTTCTCTTTTTCCGAGTCTTTTTCCTTATCCTTGCTGCCGTTCTTAGTCTTTGTTGGTGGAGATATCAGGTAGTAATGAACAGGGATTACATCCTGTGGAAAGAGTCCTAAATTAACGCGTGTAACTCTTTTGCTTACTTAGAAATCGTCACTAGGTGAATAGCACATTAACATGGGCTGCACCTGAGCGGTACTACATTGCACTTCGGATTCTAAGGGCCACAATGCATCTCAAGTTCCAATCTGTGATCAAAGTCATTTCCTCCCAAACTTTAGAGAGATGATGCTTCTACTATCTCCTTTAAAACAAAGGAAATAAGGACAAATCTTTCCCCATGTACGTCTATTTGGTATTCTTGGTTTTCCGTCAAAGACTAAATACAAAAAAAGTACTGAGCGACCACATTTCTGAGGAGGGAAATAAATTAGAATTGAAAAAAGGAAAGATCCTCTTTTCTAAGTAAATTTAAAGAGAAATTTCTTTTTTTATTCGATCCTTAGAACTTGCTGAGACCCCATGACGTGCAAGGTAATTGCTCTAAAACAAAGCAGACAAGGGCCTTTTAGCGCTGCAGGAAGACAGCCAACAAACGGGTAAGTAAATAAACAACTTGAGTAACGACACAGAGTATCAACAGAACAGACCGGGGTGAGGGCACAGTGTGACAGGTGGGTAAGGGGGGCTGGTGGGGAACCCGTGGAGACAAAGTTGTTAACAGAGACAGTCTAAGGAGGTGAGGTCTGAGCTCATGGAGCCTCAGTGGCCTAAATGAGAGAACTGCAATGAACCTAAAGAACCGAAGCGAGGCGGGGAAGGAGCACCGGCAGGGACAAGACGAGCATGGGCAGAAACTTCAGCGGGGGGCGGCAAGCGCAGGGCGAGCTGCTGAGACTCGGGCGGTGGCACAGGGAGGAAGCCGAGCTGACAGGACGCGGTTAGAGGACGGGGGTTATTCCGAGCGCAAGGCAGTGGCGTGATCAAAGATCTGTGCTCTTGGCTAACGCTGGATCCTGGATGGATGAACCATTCTGGCTGGCGCTTAAGAACTCTCTGATATGATATTTGGAGACTGGATGACCGAGGGCAAAAGTGGAGAGAGAGCGGAACAAGTCGGCAAGAAGCCCGGGTCTCCTGACATGGCTTAGAAAGGAAGAATGGCTGAGAGAAGAAATGAACGGACCAGGGATGCCCCGTGAGTGCAGGGCCAATGGTGTCTGCTGGGGTGCTTAAGACAAGGGGCTGGTCGAGACCAGCAGGGGTGGAGAGAGGGAAGAGGGTCAGCCCTGGCGTGGGCCACAGCACTCCATCGCGGGGGGACAGTCTGAGGCCACGGAAGACCCTGGGCAAAGCTGGTGTGAGACCGAGAGGGGCTGGCTGGGGACAGCTGAGAGGTGGCATCAGACGGGAGAGGGAACTGTCAACCTGGCTGCACAGTGGCCATGGGCACTGACCGGCGAAGGGCTGCAGGGGAGGTGGGCGGGGGGTGGTGCCGGAGTCCAGCTCCAGCAGCCAGGGAAAAAGCCTGAAGGGATGAGCGGTGCCGGCAGAGAATGATGCAGCCTCTGACTCAAGGTGCAGGACTGCATGTTTATTTCAGGCATCAGGTCTTTTATACTTTGACAAAAGCATTAGGTCAGAGGTTTCACATCTTCAGCTCCCCCTCACCCAGATTAACTGTCTCCATAAATCATTGCTGCCCTTCAACTAGAGTTGCACTGTAACCCATGCTTCTGTCTGGGCTGCGTACCACATCCCTCAGCTTATTCCTTATCTTTCTAAACCCTGCTTGCCCCTAGTATCCTAAGCTCACTATCTCCTAAAAAGGCGTCTAGCTATTCTTAATTATTTCTAAACCCTAGGCTCAGCAAACTTCCTTTGCCATAAACATTCCCCTCACAAACAGGTCTCAGATAACAATCCTTCCCATGGCCTCAAGCTGTGGCCTACGTGCTCATCCTGGAACATTCTTTGTAAAGATCCTTGAACAAATGTCAATGGTTACTTTATAGATTATTTTCTAGGCACAACTGCAGAAGGCTTTGTGCTTTCTCATGCTTTTCTCAAAAACAATTAAGCACCTTAACATTCTTTCCAGCCAACTCAACTGAAGAAAGGAAAGAACAAGTCAGAATCACAAGACCTAACTCCTTCATCCCGGGACCGTCCCTGCGGGATGAGGAGAGGGGGTTGGGGCCGTGCCTCCATTTTGTCAGTAATGCCTAACGTGGCTCCCGACAGGGTTGGGCAGTAAAGACCCAGTGAGAGGGAGTCAAGGAGAGAAGGGGAAGTAAACAGGTAGAGACGGTTCTGAGAAGTTCTGCTTTGACGAGAGCTCGTGTAACTACCTTGATCTGCGTCTATTTCATCAGCGTGTACATCTACACTTGAGAAAATTTAACGCGGTGTCTGGGCAATAACATCCCATGTTACACTTGCTAGGTCTGTTTTTGACCCAATAACTAGGTGGCCCTAATTACATCATTATTAAGACAACTTCTAAAATTCTATCTTCGGGTTTATAGTAAAAGTGGTGCTTAGCTAAAATCTTGTGTGTGTTTTCATTAACGGAGGTGCTACAATTGGAACAAATGGCACTGCTGACATTTTTAAGGCCCCAATCACATAATTTCAGGGAAAAAACTGCACAGGCTGAGCCACGAAACAGTACTGGCTTCCTCTTTCCTAAAACAGGATTTTGAGGTGTGAATGCTACATAAAATATGTCCATTCTGACAGCTTCCACAATTAAACTTTGTCTGGGGGTGCTGTAATAGGAAGTGTGGGAGCTACTGTGTAGTAGTGCTAATAAAATAATAACTGCTGTTTCAGGAAGACTCACTTAAAGCGCAGAAACCCACGGATGGGGAGGAACCAGAGAAATCCACTCTTGGCCATTTTGGCACCACGCAACCTCTGAAGTCAGGGGGCCAGAGCCCGTGGGCAAAGGGCTCCAGAGACATGTGAGCCCAGGGAGAGGAAAGGGTCCCTGCCACCACCCTGCTCGCCCCTCCAGGTTCACTGTCCTGGGTGGGAGCTGGCCTGTGCTGGAGCCAAGTCAAAAGTGCTGGCACCCTGGAGTCGATGATTCATCACAAAGTTCTTACAGGGACAGACACTTTGTGTCATCTGTTTAGCAGAGGCCGCACAACTAACACTTCGAGGTGGAAGTGACTCCAACCTCTACTCTGTTACCAGAGCCCGACTCCCTTGGAGTCACGCGCCTGTGTGGTGTTGGACTTGCCCGGGGCGGGGGGCAACCAGCACTCCCTCTGACCTAATTTCCGTCCCCCTGGGGACCCTGCCTCCTCGCCCAAGCAGGGAGAAGGACAAACTCAGGAGGGGAAGCCTGTCTGTTGTCAGGCAATGCCTCCTCCGAGGCTCATAGGTAAGGCATTGGCTAAGATGTTTTAGTAAAGAGAGAAAACAGTTGAATAAAATAAACAATCCATTAAACTGAACTGGTGATTAACAATGAACTCTAACAAAGATCTATATACAGATAGAGAGAAACCATATATAATAGCAACTGTAAACTACACTGAAAATGCAAGAGACGGGGCAAGTTGATGATGAAGGATCTTGATTATGTAATCAGCATTATATACATTAAATATATAACAAATTACTAATTATAAATGTTAATATTGTCCCAAAACAAAAGTTCAAGACAAGCACTACTTTTTATTATTAAAAATTATGGACATGGCAGTTTTAATCCCCAACCAAAAAAAAGAAGTCATTTTTTATTTTATCATGGTCATCTGTTCTTTTACATATTTTCACAACTCAACTTCTAAAGGGCTTAGTATAGGGTCAATTTAACAGAAATGATTTTATACCATTAAATCAAAAGCAATCTTGATAATGACTTAAAAAGACAGTCAAATAAGACTATTCAGAGCAGAAATGCTATAAGTTCTCTACAGCAGACACTTAATAGTAAGCGTGTTTTTAAACAAAAAAATCACTCCAGCTATTCACAAGGAATTTCAGTAGTCTTTGAATTGATCGACAGAAAAATCAAACCTATCTGCCAAACCAGTAACTATTCTTTGGAAAATAAAACACACCAGCATTTAAATTCTGGTTCAAAACATAATACCTTTATATCTTAAATTATTTAAAAAAATATAAATTCAAAATTTTAATATCTTCACACAAAGTAAAATAGCTATTTTAAAAATTAATATCATATTAGAGTGCTATTTATGATGTTAACTATATTCTTTCACATTACAATGAACGTACAAATGGGAAGCATACATTTTAAAATCAAAAGTCACTGAGACCCAGAGGACAAATCTATTGAAGATTATGCACAAAAAGTTGGTATTTTGTTCAGGTGATAAATTATACATATATAAAAATTTATAATGTATAATTATATAATTAAAATATAAATTATACATTTATATAAAATATACAAATTAAAATATATAATATAAAATTATAACCTATATAAATTTATAATAAATACATAATTATGCAATGTATATAATTTTATCATCATAATGCAATTAGAAAACTATAAAAATGATCCTTTCTAAAGTAGGAGTGTCCCACGCACTTGCACTGAAGACGGGAGAAACGGAGGCGGTGACTCCAACTATCCGCTCTAGAAGCCTCCTAACCACAGGAATAAGGCTTTTATTCATATGACAGTTTCTTATTTCAAGTAGTCTAATACTAACAAAATTCCTCAAAACTCCCAAAAGACCAACCAGACTACACAACAGGAAGGAAACATCCGCTCTGCCTTTGAGACGTGCACCGTCTTTTGAGCAGGCCAGAATGCCTGCCCTCATTCTCTGAAGCAGTGGCTTTCAGGCTGTTTTCAAAATGAATCAAAGATCAGCTACACACAAAATGAAATTACAGTTTTTTGAGTCTGATGAACTGACATTTTGTTTCATTCTGTTTTTGTTTTAATGCTAGTTAAGTTCCACTGGATGAATCTGCATGGCCTTCAAATGGGTCAAGATGCTCAGCTGAGGAGTGTGGTCTTCAGAGAAGACAATGTTCCTTTATCCCCCAGTGGTGCATTTTGTTTGAACAAAGTCTTTACCGTTACAAAGTAATACAGAATTTCAGAAGTTATTTTAGTAAAGACAGTTGATCTTTTATAAAATGGTGATCCCCATTTTCAGATCACTATGAATTTTCTAGATCACTAGAAACAGCGTTATCTTTTGTTTCTATCTCAAAACACTAACTCTCACCCTGCAGTACTTACTGCGTGAGCCATACATCTCTACAACAAAGCATGATGTCAGCAGGTCCTCACCAAAGAGCTTACTGAACATGTAACCTCTTCTCTAAAGTAGACTTGAAGAAGTTTTTCAAGTTAAATTTTGCTCCAGCAGCCAGTCAGAGACTGTCTTAAAAAGCAGCAGGGGAGCGGATCAGACAACTTACTAGTTAGGGTCTTAAGCTCTGCTTGTGCTCAGTGTAAGTTTTAATTTGGGGCCATCAGTTCTTAACTTCTGTTCCTGCTATGTCCACTGCTCTTTTTGTCTCTGCCTTTCTAGAACTAAGAAGACGCAAGGGCAGGAAATAAACTTCACTCTAAATATTTTAATATTTTATTAATCAAATCATCCCACTTAAGCAATGTCTTTAGACTTTAAAAATAACTTTGTCATATATAGCTAAAAGAAAAAAAACAACACATTCCTCTCTATATATGATTTTAGAAATTCAAAAGTTCAAGCATTATTCCTTGGTCATACGTAGAGTACGAAATGAATAGTATTAGAATTTTCTCTATACACAAATAAACCAGGGGTCTTCAAGAAATTTATTGCAGGAAAGAAAATTTCAGAGAGCAGTATGTCAACACTGATAAGCTGAAAGCATTGTACTGCAGAACTTAAAGAAAGGAAACTAAGGGAGAGATTTTCTTAAAAAAGATAATAGTGACAGAAAAAGAAGTTTAACTAATATGCAAATAAGGCTTTAAGACATCTTTTTAAAGAACTGACAATCAGTACCTTTTTAAATTTTCCTTGTCGTTTTGCTGCAGACTGCCCCTGGGAGTTAGAAGGACATTCTGTAAGAAAACATGCAAAATCTACGCAGGATGGTGATACCACCTCTGTCTAATCCTCTTCCAGCTTCCGCTCTACCTGGATGTGCCACGCAACTTAGAAGGGTCACCAAAATGGCAGGCTTTTAAAGAAAGCAATCCCACCACTTGAATTGTTTTTTTGGGGGGGGGGATAAAAGTGCACTTAAATATGTTATTCCTAAGGGTCAATGTATTTCAACGATTTCTAGAGCAAAATCCCATCAGTTGTCAGAACAGGTTTGAAGATGTTAAAAGTTAGCTGACGGTTCAGAGCCGGATTTTCAAGGACATCACAGCAAGCACACACGTCCAGGTGCTAGAACAGCATCATTTGAGGTCACTGGGAGCGTCAGGGAGGAGCCACACAGACCACAGTTACCTTCACCACTGCCCAAAGCGTAAGAAACGCAGCCCCAGGCTGAGGTCAGATGAAATAAACCATGTGCTGCAAATGACAATTAACTCTATGGCTTTAGGTTCCCTCAAGAAAATCTATCCTGGTAAGTAATAACTATAGTCAATCCCATCTGTTTATAATTTAATTTCACTATGACCTCTTAAAGAATACAGCCAGCAAGCAGAGCTCTGAGTGGCTAAAAGCGAACTTCCATGATCACAATACTCTTCTTCCTTACTCATCACAGGCAGTGGATGCTTCAGAAGAGCTGTCTGAATGAGAAGCCTCGCTGGTGAAGCCCCAGAGCAGAGGCAGCAACGTTTCCCTTACCGGAAAATGACATCTACCTAAAAAAGGCTACCAGGACTTCTCAAAATCAGTGCATCTATGAATTCCAGTAACTACTGATTCACTTCACATTAAACTGAAATGTTTGTAACTTATACTAAAGTACACGTAAGTAAATAGTATGAACTGAAATAAGACTCAAGAAATGTTAGGGAAAACGACTTCTAAGGACAAAAGTCATAACTGATGACACTTCTCTGTCAGCAAATAAGCCATCTTTGGTTCAACAGTGGTTAAGAAATGAATGAACGTACTTGTTAAGATGTTTGAGATCTATTCATTTTTATAACAGCACTCATAAATTCCAGAATTAAGTGGTAGATTTACTTTGTAAGAACTAAAGCTAAAGAGAAATATAAAATTGTAAGAACGACAACTTTTATTGGAGTGGAGATGAAATGACTTTATGAAAAAGGGAGATATACCTATATAAACACTGTTCTCACAATAAATCTCTAATGAAAACAGATGGAAACCAAAACAGATACCATCAAATCCAACATTTACCTCTAAAACATAACAACCAGATATGTTTTTAACAAGAAGCACAATTTTGAAACTACAACACCAAAAGAAGTATCTTGCACAAAATTACACAAAATTCCAATAAGAGAAAGATCTGTACAAGTAAAAATTATTGCTTATTAGCAAGAATCGTGCTGACTGGTTTTTAGGAGTCACCCAAGAAGATCTGATTTTTTTCTGTGTATCCACAATATTACATTCTTAAAACTCTATAAATTCTCTAATTTTAAACATCCCATTCACTTAAGACAAGTTTGATCTGGATCTATGTATTTCACAGGAAGTTCAAGTACAGTAACCAAGCTAAGACAGGACAGGTTCAAGGCCTAAGAACTTAGACTTTGGAAAAAGAGAATACTAAATATATAAAAATACAACCAAACATTAATTAACCTTTACTATTAACTTGGGAAAAAAACTATTAAATTTCATTTTCCAGAGAGATCTTCTCTTTTACTGCAATGTGGAATTAATTTCCATTTTTAAAGAAAAGGAAACTTTAGAACAGGCAATTTCAATGTAAAAAGAAAAAAAAACAAAAAACAAAAAGAAACTACTTACAGCTTTCTTTCCAAGTTCAGTCTTTGACAACGTTAAGGATCCTGCGAGGTAGCACCCAGGTCCGGCCCCTTTAGGTATTCTAATCAGAAGATTCAAAAGAGGAGAAAAGGAACAGAAGAGAAAGTTTCACAAGGATAATTAGGGGGGAAAACATCACAACAACTGCATTCTGAAACGATTCCCTTAGCTAAGATTTCAAAAGCCAAAGGGAGAAATAACTTAGTCTATAAAGGTCAGTGACAACACAGTGTAAGTGTAGCCTCATGCAATAAACTAGCGCTTAAAAGACCACACAGAATAAGACAGACACTGAAAGAAGTCCTGTTACCACTTACTTGTCATCAGGTAAGGAAGTGACAAAGAACGGCTGGTTGTATTTGGGGGGTAACGTCAAGTTACTTGATTTCTTCTTTCCTAGAAGTGCAAGGCTATGATTCTCATGAATATCTAAGCTCAAGGTATTAGACAACCTATGAGAAACAATGAATGGAAGATCTTTCAGACGTTCCAGATCACTGATTTGCTCGTGACGGATCTGCAGTCGAATTGTGTAATCTCCTTTCTCCAGCTTCAAGGAATACTGAAAAAGAGAAGTATTTGGGAAAAGTGAAGTTGAGCCACATGAACGAAAGTCACAACCTAAGGGGAGAGACAGTAGGAATGCCCCCTTACACAGCGCTCAGTGTGTGACGTACAGGGCAAGTTACGATGCATACATTTACACACGCACAACATCCCAGCTGAGCGGGTGAGCAAGGGTGAGGGTCAGAGTCATCACGTGACCTGTCCAAGGTCACGTGCAGAGTAGAGAATCGAGGAGCTGAAGGCAGCTCTGGCTGTGGAGCCCTGGACCTCCCACAACAACAGGCTACTCCTACGCTCTCAGCTGACTGTCTCCACTCACAAGGGCAATGACCTCCCTGTTCGTGGGTCTTCACAGGCACGTATAGAACACAAGAATGAGCAAAACTGAGGTGCTGTGTAATATCTAAGACAGACATACATGCGTGTTATCATACACACGACTGGTAACCTTTAGATTACATCCAACACGCCACCTGGCTTACTGCAGACAGCAGAGATGGGAGTCCGTGGACATGAAGGAATATGAATCTACTCAGTACTATGCTCCATCCAAGCAAGCTGCTCAAGAGGATGGAACACTGTCCTCTCTGTAGCAACAGGTTCTTCTGAGACTAAAGCAACCACAGGAACGGCTGCAATAATAACCCATCTGCACTAGGGACACGTGCCTGGCCTCGCTTTGATGAAAATGGAAACCATTCCTTAAATGACTGAAAACCCTGCATAGGCTATTTTTACTATTTTGCATTGAATTATTAATGTTATAGGAAATATGTAATTTCTCGGTCATAATGTTTCAGTCAGGATAAAATTTCTATAAATCCTAGGATTAAGAGACTGTTTCCCTTCCAAACGACAGTGCCAGGCACAGCCCCTGGCGGACAGTCAGTGATCAGTACTCAGCCCACCGAGAAGGAATGCACCTCAGAGTTCTAATAACCTGAAGACACCTGGCCCTGTCATCGTGCTCTCGATCCAGTTCAGACCTGGGACCACTTTTCGGTGCTCACGTATCCTGATGGTTTGCTCTCAGCATTCAGATGGCAGTGAGCATGGGGTAGGAAGGAGAAGAACAAAAGGCTCTGCCAGCCGGTGTCCGTGAGTGTCCTTCTGGGATCCTCTTGACCCAAAGCCAGATGGAGCCCAAAGATGCGGCTGAGCAGCTGCAGCAGAGAGAGGAGCTGCCGGCCCTGAGTCAAACGCTGAACACACACCCACGCGGCATCACAAAGCAGGGACGTCACCAGAGCAAGAATCCGGGCTCATTGGCCCAGGAAACGGCTTCTGTGAATTCTAAAGATCACTGCCCACTTCCTACCTGATGAGGATACGCGTCGCCGGAGCCCATCTGTCTCTTGTTCTGGTCAAATATGATCCAGAGCTGACTGTCGAACTCCGACTCGTACAATAACTCACAGAGCAACGGGCAGCTGGGGGTCACTTCCCCGCTTTTAGGCTGTTAAAAAAAAAAAAAAAAGAATGATTACTTGAAATGGTTTATACGATTTCTAATACAGATCTGTAATCCTGCTATCAATGAAACTGACACTAAAAGTATTAAAAACATTTTACTGAGGTAACCAGTCTTAAAAATGCAGAACACTCAGTATTTAGGGACTGATAAAACGTGTTTCTCCTTTACAAGGTTTAAAAGACACAAACCTAGGCAACTGCACCCATTTATAAAGCAATATATATTCTTTAGGACGTTTAACTCATCGGTTTTTAATAAAACAAATATATTTATAAGGTTGAAATTAGACAGTCCACCAGTATCAAACATCTCCCCAGCGGTAGCTCGTATTATGCTTCAATAAGAGTTTTACTAAAATCTTACTGATTCTCCATAAACTTCGACCTGACATTTATGCTCGTCTCAACTACCTTTACCACCCATTCAACCGAGGAGCCATTCTGAGGTCTCACTGCGTCAACGCAGAGAGCAAAGAGGCCCAGCTCCATAGTCAGAAGGCAGCTGGCTTCGACAAGACACTGAACCAGAGGAAAGGTATCGGAGGACAGAGATCAGTGATTACGAGAACTAAGACTCAAAGGTCAGGTCACCACTAAGTAAGCATTTGTGACTTCAGATCTGAATGGTGCTTACATCATTATATATCATAATTTCCCAAAGAATAATTCTAAATTAGCTAGTGTTATTTATTTGATTCTATTTCATATATATGTATGTATACGCACACACCCCCATTGAACACACTGTCCTTCCCTTATTTTACAATTTATAAAAACACAGAAATTTGTTGCAAGGGTATACCTGATCACACAAACACTTACTTGATGAAAGTTGTAAGTCAGGATCATCTCATAAAGTTGACGATTATTTGGCAAAACATCTCTTGATCCTAAAGGTTTTGTTTTTGCACTCAGTGGGCTGTAATCAGACAATTGCATAAGAGTCAAAGGTTCATTTAAACGAGAAAAAACTATAAGCAGCGAAAACTATGGCAAATCACAATAACTGATAAATAAGCATTCCTGGACACTGTCCTTTCCAGTGTATTTTATAACATTTTAATCATTAATTTACATAATTCTTTATTGACCAAACCACAGCAACACACAAAGTTAAAATTTTGCAGCATGAAAAAGGTAACAACCTTTTCATGATAAAAACATTTTCAACTACCAACTAAGAGTCCTAATGTAATCAGATCCCAGCACTAGGGTGACGATCCTTAACAGGGCTAAAGGACAGGTCTGAATGCAGACAGTCCTGCCCTCGTCACAGGGTGGGTCCTGCCAGGTGGCCCCCGAGGTTTCCCGGTGCATGTCACGTAAGGTCTCCCCAGAGACCTGTCCAGTTTTCTAGGCTGAAAGTCATGCAGTGAATTTTCATCTCCAGCCTTCATGTGACTTAAGAAAAAAAAAAAGACCCTTTCCAAAGAATGAAGAGGGCCCTCCCACCGCCCCCCTGAAACCCAACACTGTAGCCCTGAAACATTTAAGATACCGCAGTGTTTGGACCCAGCTCTTCAGAGTTATGCAGGGAGCCAGATCTTCATACTTCAAGGAGGACTGAACATCAAAACGGTTGATTCCTTCTGATGCATGCTACGAAGGATATTTACCAAATTAGTTTCTCCAACTTACTGAAAATGAACTGCATTTTAAAATACTTAAACCTCAAATAAATGTGTCAAATACAGAGTTTATAAGCACCCATGAAAAAAAGACTATTGCTATTTCCTGAACATAGGTAATGTCCCCATTAAAATTTAAATACAACCATTGACATTATTTCACAGTAACCTGCATAATTGACCTTGAAAATGATGGAAAGGTGAGCTTACAATGTTTAACTGTGGAGCAGTACATACGATCCCATGGAAAGAAATAGTGTAGTCAATGTTGACATCGCTGAGACTTGCCCACCAGCGAGCAATGCAAAACTCGATTGCTTTCCCGCCCTGCAGAGAAAAATGAAACATACTCTAAATGTGTGAATCACAAAATACAAACAGATGTCTCAAAGCAGTTCTATGGTCTCAAACTTCTCCTATTTGTACAGAGAGAAAACTCGAAGAATCCTGTTATTAGCTGCGCACGGAGTTACCCAAATCAGCTGCGGAGACGGAACACAGGTATTTAAATACACGGTTACCCACCCACAATCCTAAACTGCTTGTCGTAAGAGATCTGAGGCGGTTTCCAAGTACATATAATAAATTAACAGTGAAAACAAGCAGAATAAAAACAGGACCAAAGGAAAAATCATTAAGAACAATGGCAAGAGAAGGGGCATGACAGCTGTGTAGGCATTTTCAGTGGTCACAGGCAGTAGTCTGGGGCTCAGAGCTGCCTGCCAACCAAAGTCAAATGAAATTATGGTCCCTCCCTTCCTTCTTATTAAAAAAATCAGAAACAAAAGCTGTTCCTTGCATACTGAGTTTTAAATTTTCTAGTAATCAGCGTACTCAGTTCAGTCGCTCAGTCATGTCCAACTCTTTGCAACCCCATGGACTACAACACGCCAGGCTTCTCTGTTTATCACCAACTCCCTGAGCTGGCTCAAACTCACGTCCATCGAGTCAGTGATGCCATCCAACCATCTCATCCTCTATCGTCCCCTTCTCCTCCTGCCCTCAATTTTTCCCAGCATCAGGGTCTTTTCCAATGAGTCGGTTCTTCACATCAGGTGGTCAAAGTATTGGGAGTTTCAGCTTCAGCATCAGTCCTTTCAATGAATATTCGTCAATGAATGTTCGGGTTGATTTCCTTTAGGATTGACTGGTTGGATCTCCTTGCAGTCCAAGGGACTCTCAAGAGTCTTCTCCAGCACCACAGTTCAAAAGCATCAATTCTTCGGTGCTCAGCTTTCTTTATGGTCCGACTCTCACATCCATACATGACTGATGGAAAAACCATAGCTTTGAATAGATGAATCTTTGTTGGCAAAGTTATGTTTCTGCTTTTTAATATGCTATCTAGGTTGATGAAAGCTTTTTTTCCAAGGAGCAAACATCTTTTAATTTCATGGCTGCAGTCACCATCTGCAGTGATTTTGGAGCCCAAGAAAATAAAGTCTCTCACTGTTTCCATTGTTTCCCCATCTATTTGCCATGATGTGATGGGACCAGATGCCATGATCTTAGTTCTCTGAACGTTGAGTTTTAAACCAACCGTTTCACTCTCCTCTTTCACGTTCATCAAGACGCTCTTTAGTTCTTCTTTGCTTTCTGCCATAAGGGTGGTGTCATCTACTTATCTGAGGTTATTGATATCTGTCCCGGTAATCTTGATTACAGCTTGTGCTTCCTCCAGCCCAGTGTTTCTCATTATGTAATCTGCATAAAAGTTGAATAAGCATGGTGACAATATACAGCCTTGATGTACTCCTTTCTCAATTTGGAACCAGTCTGTTGTTCCATGTCTGGTTCTGACTGTTGCTTCTTGACCTGCATACACATTTCTCAAGAGGCAGGTAAGGTGGTCTGGTATTCCCATCTCTTGAAGAATTTTCCAGTTTGTTGTGATCCACACAGTCAAAAGCTTTGGTGTAGTCAATAAAGCAAAAGTAGATGTTTTTCTGGAAGTTTCTTACTTTTTCGATGATCCAACAGATGCTGGCAATTTGATCTCTGGTCCCTCTGCCTTTTCTAAATCCAGTTTGAGCATCTGGAAGTTCACGGTTCACATACTGTTGAAGCCTGGCTTGGAGAATTTTGAGCATTACTTCGCTAACATGTGAGATGAGTGCAATTGTGTGGTAGTTTGAACATTCTTTGCACTAGAAAGTTTAAAGATGAATCATATTACTCCAACACATACAAGAACACAAGTGAAAGTTTACCTTCTGATCACTTATCTTCAAGAAGAGATAAAGGAAAAATAAGGGATCCAACTCAAACTACTAAGTAGCAAGTTTAAAGAAGGTCATCAGTACATTCACCTTCTAGAAGGAAGCCCTCATTTCTCACACTATAGGTAAGTGTGGAAATCTGCCACACTGAAGTAATTTGTAGGAAGGAGCGGCAGTTTTCACCTATAGAACAAATTAACCTCATGGATTCTTAACAACAGGGCAGTAATAAAATGACTAAAGTAAATAAAAAAGTCTTAAATATAAACAGTCTACCATACAATGAGAAAACACTCTCAACCAGGGTCCACTTTGTGAAGCGTCAGCATGTAGCATACCAGAACTTTCTTTTGACTAAATTATTTAAGAGTTAGAGAGATTAGTACTTACCTCACTTGGTCTTAAGTGTCTTAGTAAGATGACCTATCTTCTGACATTACTCAGCATTAATAAAACACACAGGCCCAGTGTGCTCTGAATACAAACTATCAAATCAAATCAAAATACTTGAGTCTTAGCTCACACCAGGGGCTTTCCAGGTGGCTCAGTGGTCAAGAATCCTGCCTGCCTGCCAAGGAGGCAGCTTGGGTTCGATCCCTGGGTCGGGAAGAGCCCCTGGAGGCAGGCGTGGCAACCCACTCCAGTATTCTTGCCTGGGAAACCCCACTGATACAGGAGCCTGCTGGGCCACAGTCCTTGCAGTCACAGAGTCGGACACGACTTAGCGGCCGAGCAACAACTGCCCACACGGAAGACAAATGGAAGCAGTTTTAGGGTTTCAGGCTGTTAATCAAAACTTACTAAGACCGGGAAAGCTTCAGTGAGCGTTCCTTTCTCTGGAAGGGAACAAAACTTGTAGAATTCGTGACTCCGGTACGCTCTCTGCTTCACAAGCTGCACTGCGTGAAGGACGAACTTGGCGGACACCTCAGAAGAGCAGGAGCACACGGTGACCTCTGAGGCGAGAAGGCGAGAGGCAACACATTCACTGCTGAGGTTTCAAAGGGACACAAACTTCCGTGACGCCTACGCCTACTTTAGGGGAATCAGCTATCAAGAACAAGACGATACATTCAAGTGAAACCTGCCTATTTCCTTAGAAACAACGAATTGATAGAATATTAATTGAGATGAGAGAGTAGAAATGTTAGCTATGGAAAATACACAAATCAGGATTTAAATGAGCAATCGCGATGCTGCAAAGAGCATGAAACAGAAGCGGTCCACGGATGGACACACAATTATCCTAGCTGGGGGATTTTTAAAATCTCTTCCTCCTCTGTTGCTAAATTCAGCCTTTCCTCTTACTTTAGCTAAAAACCAATCCGTTCCTGATAAAGAGGACTTTAATTTTAGAAACCTCTGTTTGTTACCATGCCTAAGTTCCATTAGTATCCCTTTATTCAACTTCACTGCTAAGTTTTCCTAATCTCTCCCCCTTGGTTTATCTGCTCTGGCCTTCAGAATCCACAGAAAGATGACGGGGTGGGTGGGGGGTGGGAAGGAGTTTCAAGAGGGAGGGGACATGTGTCCTTCTGACTGATTCATGCTGTTGTCTGGCAGAAACCAATACAACACTGTAATGCAATTATCCTCCAATTAAAAGAAAACAAAAAACAAAAAAAGACAAGTGGGCAAGACAGACTCTAATTTTACTTACCAGCCCATGTTGCACCCTCAGGAACCTCAATAAAATGCCTTCGAATCTGACCAGGTTTAAAATGTACATCTGTCAAGGCTAGGTCATAATGTGTTGATTCATTTACTCTGAAAATTAATAAAAACTAATGATTAAACATGAAACTCTCATTAAAAATGGCTTCATACTGTAAACCCACTGGCACTCTAGATTTCAATAGCTCCTGAGAAATGAACACAGCAAGTTAAAGGCTGGGAACAAACCGGTATGCACAGTATCATCTCATCTTTGCAACATGTCAGCAGAGAGAACTGGGGGGGGCCCAGTGTAGACGATTTTTCTGCTCTTTACTCGTTCTATAATTTGTGTATAATATACCCAGACACACAGTTCTTTTTTGTTGCTGCTGTTAACAGAATTCTACAACATCCACAGAATTTTCAGAAAACCAGAATCTGGACTATTTTGACTCTAAAAATACCAAAATCAAAGGCAACATTTTGTGACTCTGATACTGTCTTATCCCTCTGAAACTGCTATTAAATTTAATCCCTTTTGTAGTTACAAAATGCAGCCATGCCAGAAAGGACACGGTACGAAGGAAAACTACTTCCATCGGGTTTTTGAAAAGCATCAGTGAAACACAAAGGTCAAATGTTTACTTATCCACACTGGAAAGCTGAAGTAGGTACCAAGGATTAACTCTACTCAGTGTGACCAACATTTAATGAGTGCCTACTCCATCGAGGGCACAGCTACTAGAAGCTACAGACGCAACAGTGAATCCTCGGCCAGTCCCGTGGAGACAGAACGCCCAGCAGAGATGCTGAACGCAGCATGCTCTGGGAGACGGGGAGCGCTCACGGAAAAGATGCAAAGTGCTTCGTCTGTGCGGAGTGGCCCCAGAGAGCTTCCGTCAGGAGAAGAGGTCCTAGCCAATTCCTGAATCTTACACGTTACCTCGTCTAATAAGTTCCTGTTGGACTTCCAGGGAAAATGCAGCTGAGAATTTAACCGTTCTGCCATTTTTTCACTTGTGTTATCTCCATTCCATTCTATGTTTCATACAGGCTGAGACCTACTGCATATTAAATATTACTGAGCAACTGACTCCACAGCAAGTGCTAACTCAGAATTTCCCACTGTTTCCAGAACTCTCATCTCAGTCTTGTCCTTCATGTACTGGATCATTTTTTGTGTCTATTCTGTACAGTGGGCTCCACGTGGGATTACGTAAGATGCAGGCCCCGAGTCTTCTGTGGGCTCAGAGTCAAATGGAGTAAATTAGAAATGACAGCACACTGGCTAAAGCCTAAGCCACAGGTGTGCAAAAGCGAGAAGCAGCAGAAAGGAGGGACCCCCTTCAGCTGGGGATGACTGGGAACCTGCCTGGTCGTCATGTTAGGAGACAGGGGACTGAAGCAAAGAATTAGCTGTGCAAACGGGCCCCTCCTGAAGACAGAGGGAAGGTCAGCTCTGTGAGCTCGTGGGATGCAGAAAGTGGTGATGGAGCCGCAGGAGACACGGGCTCTGCAGGACCACCACTGGCGCTCTGCAGAGCAGGATCCTCAGGCGAGACGCTGAAGGACCTTATACGGAAGCAGTATGATCAGACCCGACCCTTCAGTCCGGGGTGGAAGACAAGAGGGAGAGGGAAGAGCCGGAAACAGAGGGGACTGGAAATGCGGAAGAACCAGGAGACACTGTGATTCCAGAGATGGGGGTGGCGGCAGTGAGGTCGGGGTGGGAGGGGACAAAGTCACTGTCAAGACACTGCAGAGGCTTCAGGCCTCCAGCCCGGGCAGCCAGGAGGGCGCTGTCACCCTGCTGGAGGGCAGGCGGCAGACGCCATTAATCCTCCTCCCTGTGAACAAGAACAGCTGACCAACCACATGCCACCTTGCATGCTGAGCAAGGAGCAGAACTGAAACCCAGTTCCTCGGTTCTGGCCTGCGGATGCTTTACAAGCTCAGCCCGCTCCCATGAACAGCCACCTCAGTCACACGGACAGCACGCGGGTGACGACCAGGCACTCACTTTGCTGCGATGACCGCGGTGATGGGGACTCTGAACAGAGGGCCTGCGCTGGGCGACGCTATGTCATAGCCACATACCTAGAGGAAAGAGCTAAGGGTCAGTATCCACAAACGAAGCTTCCTTAAAAGGGGAGAACGAAAGAAGGTGGACCTGCTCACAGAATAAATTCATCTCATATTAAAGGTGAAAGGTCCTAAGTAAAAGCACAGTTTTCTGATGTCACGTCACGTATCAAAGGCAAACAGCCTGAACAACTATATGCAGGCCAACCCCTGACTAACTCAGCCTAATGGGTAAACAGTCTGCCACACAAACACTCCTACACAGTGCAAAGAAAGCAGAAATGAGGACACGCAGGTGAGTACCTCTGTATAATGCAGTCCTTCCCTTAAGCCCCTGGGGTCCACACGTATGTTTATGTGTCTGCACTGATTCATGAGTTCCAAATGGCTGGGACACTGAACCCACGATGAATTCGAAGTTAAGGCTAAATGAAGCTGGAGGGATATTTTCTCAGAGTTTTCTGGCATTAAAAAAACCAAAAAGTGAAGATTAGCTCTGTTTTCTTCTTCTTCCATTTTAAAACGTTCTGTCGTCTCTCAAGAACATTCAGCGGCAAGAAAGCACCGTTGGCTATAAAATGTAGTAGACACGGGCTCCCCAAGCACAGCCCATACACATCAGTCACACCGTCTCCCTCACACGTATTTCAGCACACTTGGGGTCCATCCACGCGCTCACCCAGCATGGCCACAACCTCAACATAAGGCGTTTAGGGTCATTTTTTCATTCTGCATGCAGTTAACAGAATCTAAGAGACTCCTTGTTTACACTGATGACAATTCTGTTTACATTCACTGAGCTGGGGCTCTCCCTGATTTTCCCACTCTGCAACCAAAATGTGGGTCTTACACTCAAGCAGTAAAGGTGGGAAAGAAAAGGCATCGGATGCTTTATGGTCCACAATTTAATAAGAGCTCTAGGTGACTGAAGGCCCATTCTACTACTTTCTTGTAGTCACACTGCTAACTCAACTGCCACTGTATCAGGGTCCCCAGTTGCCATCAGTTTCCCCTATGCTCTGAAATGTACAGTAATGTTAACATTGTTCACTCCTATCTCTTTAAAACATCAGCCTAAACAGCACTTCTCTATTACAGTACAATTCAAACCAAAAATGTGAACATGTGAGCTTACTCTCTGGCTACCACCCACCAGTATTTTCTGGAAATACAGGCTCAATGCCAACGCCATGATCCGAAGGTGCAGCCACCTGAACAGGATCTCGGAGGTAGATGCCACGGTTAGTTCCCACAGTAACAGTGAAACCTAATTTGTTAGCAAACGATGTGTTCTGAACGAGGTAGTCATAGGCTTTATCGACCTAAGTAAAAGGATAGAAATAGTAAGATACACATAATTGGGTCAAAAAAAATCTTCTGTTGTAAATCACCCATTTCATTTCAGTTGTAGCAAGGAGTCAGCTTCAACACTCTCCTCTCTGAACTACGTGGTAAAGCTCTACCCCACTGGACAAAACACTGGTCCAGCCACTGGACTCACCTTCCACTTCACCCTCATACTCCCAAGTGATGACGCTAGGAATCCTCCACGTGCCGTTATGTCTGGTCAGCTTTCACTCGCTGCCCGCTGCCATCTCTCTATATGTCTTACATCAATTACATCTCTCTATCGTACCACCACAAATTCAACTATAAAATCTCTTTTCATACCTTCTTCGCTTGTGGTTCAGAAAACTACTCTGGCCATATAGTCAACAATTGGAAAAACTCAATCACTACTGTAGGGATATCATCCAATAACAGCTAAAATATTGTCCTATTGATCTACAACCTGCTTCTCAAACAAACAGCAATACCTGAATAATACCATGTCCTTGGGCAAATACTTCTATGTTGTCAGCCTTCACTGCAGTGTTTTCAAGAGCTCTTCTGACCGAATGAACTGTGTAGTTAACATCATTAGCTTTCAGACCTAAAATCGAAAAACGAAATCAAGAAACTAGTGTTTACAGAAGACGGTTACTTGAAACGCTTCCCCGGCCTCCCCCTGCCCTAGTATGGAGAACGTGTACGTTTTCTGCTTTTAATGTTTTTGTCCCTCAACATTCATTTTTCAATCTTTTTTTTTTTTTTCTTAAAAATGTGACAAACAGTATGACTCATAGCACAAAGACTTCATTCAGTGAAAACCTCCACACGCCCGCTACCGTGCAGCATGAAGGTGGGCTCGGCACAGGGACCAAAAGGCATTCCAGTGATGTCTTCCTTAAGACAGTGCTGGTCAATCAACGTGGTCACTGGCAGAAGGTCTCAACCAGGGAGCACAGGATACACACCAGGGGTACGGAAACAAGCCAGAAAGATGCTCAAGCCCCCACACAGCTCAATCAGCACCTTGGAGACTGGATCCCAGGAGGCTGATGACAAGCCTCCTGGTCAACAACAGGGGACAACGAGGCTGGGGGTGACTGTCTACGCGACGTGGAGGCCACCCAGCCGTCCACCTTCTGATGACGACTGTTGTGAGAGGTGGAAGCGAGTAAGACGGCACGCCTGTCCTCTCCAGAACTGAACGTGCAAATACTCAGGAGGAGTGTAGAATGTGAACCAAACAAACATGGGAACACGATGGCACTGTGAGAGTCAACCGAGAAAGCAAACAATTTTGTCAGGGAGCATCCTGGAGAGGGTGATGCTCCCGCCAGAAGAACAGACACTGGGTCGGCTCTCAGGGATACACAGATGTTCACAGGGCCAAGACTTGGCGGGAAAGGAATTCCAGGCAGACAGAATAGTGTGCCACAGAGAAGGGGCAGCAGTGAGCCCGAGACACTCAGAGAGGCTGCACGGTAGAGCGAGGGTGGAGCCCCAGTCAGTGCCAATGGCCCCATCCTCCCGGTCCAGCATGCAGCCGCCTGCCCGTCAACCTAGAAAGTCCCGCCTCCCCGTGGGCCAGCCCCTTCACCAGCTCCATGGCAACGCCCCTACCCTCTACTATGTCATGGAAGCGAATTTTTACTTTGTTCATCGTCTGTTCCTTCTCCAACTTTAACATCAACTCCACACAGGCAGGTCTTTTTGATGTTTTGTTCCCTACTTAGCCCCAGGCCAAAATAAAGCTTAATAGTAACAGCCAATAAATACGCTTGCTGAGTAAATGCACGTTCAAACCTTTACGATCACATAAGCGATTCTCCACCAGACACGTTACTACAGGCCAGGTCACTACCAATTCAACCACGTTTTCTTGCCCTGAGAACTTTAGAGAACAAAAATATCTGTCTGCAAGAAGAGAAAGGTACTCTATTACTTTTTATGGCTACAATCTGACTTTATTTTATGCCATCAAATTTATTTTATGAAACTGTCTAGACACTTCACACCTCCTTAAGCAAGCTTATAAACAAGTAAGCCATGGATTTTAGAACCCAGACTGAGGTGAAGCACAGGAAGGACAGAGGAGCCTTGCACACTGCAGTCCACGGGCTCACAGCCAGACACCACCCAGTGACCGAACAACAGCAAGGCGAAGTGTAAAATGATAACTTTGAAAATCCATTTCTCCGTGTCACGTCTCTCTCATTAAGAGTACTTAAACTGTGACAGAAACATGTGGAAGAGCCGACGACTCGTGGCTCCAGCAGGAGCCTCCGAGCAGGGTAGCTGAGGCGCTCCTCACCTGAGAGGACCAGGGCGATGCCCCCGCAGGCGTTGGGAGACGACATGGACGTCCCGTTCATGAGCTGGGTGCCCCGCAGCGTCCAGTTGGGGACGGAGGCGATGGCGCCGCCCGGGGCGCTGACGCTCACTCCGAGGGCCCCATCAGCGCTGAAGGAGAGCAAGGCAGAGTCTGCTTAGGGAGGTGGGCGCTGGGCCAATGGGCAAATGAACTCAGGGCGAAGCAATCGGACAGAACGGCTGCGACGTCCCATGCTGGGAAGACCCCCTGGAGAAGGGAAGGGCTACCCACGCCAGCGTTCTGGCCTGGAGAATTCCACGGACTGCGCAGTCCATGGGGTCGCAACGAGTCGGACATGAGTGAGCGACTTTCACTCCACTTCACTTCCACGGGCAACCTACCTGGGGCCTCGAGAAGACCACGTGTACTGATTTGCAGGTAACTTCTCTCTCAGAGAGTACTCGGCAACCATCATATCAGGAGACACGTAGGCGCCCACACCTGCGGGGGGAATGTGGTCATTGACAAAAGGATACAGAACAGGGGTCCCGATTCGAAACCCACTGCTCCCCCAGCCGTGGGACCCCGGCGAAACACCTGTTCTCTGGACACCACCGTTCTCTCTCACAAAATGGAAAGGTGAAAAAATTTAACGACCCAGGCAAGGTCACTATGTACCAGACACTACACGAGGTGCTGTGCTTTTGTATATAAAAGTACCTTCCAGGACTATTATGTGGACTAAACAGGATAATGTAACTAAAAGTGTGTGTATGTGTAAAAGAGAAAGAGAAATGTGTTTCAAACTGCAAAAATGTAACTTCAGAAAAATAAAGGAATTAGTTGATTGATCTTCATTTTTAAATGACCATGGTATGGAAAATTCTACCCATGAAATTGGCAGTAGTCCTCCCCTGCAAAGTGGCTTCAGTAAGCCAGTAACAAACATGTAACATGCTACAGTCTCCTAGATAAATGTGCAGACACAAACTAGTTAGACTCTGAAATCACAGAATTCAGAGATCAGAGTCAGGCCCTTCATGCCAGGGATGTGGAAACAAGGCCGAGAGGGGCTAAAAAAATGCACTGAAGATAATGACCGGCAGAGACAAGACTCAGGATCCAAGACTATCGGCTCCTCATTCTCCTTCACAACACACACGTCTCCTGGGTAGAAGGCTGGACAGAATGAGTGAATTAAGAGGACTTAGGTCAACAATGCTGCCTCATGAAACTGAAGTCATTTTGCAGAATTTAGGTTAAAGTGTTCTGCCAATCTGGGGGTAAGAAAATGACAAGATCCTGAGCGCTGTAGCGGAGCAGTGCATTTTGATCATGAGGCGCCTCTCAGGTTTACTTTGTTTCCTTTTGTGTCCTTAGAGGTACCCAGAGATCTGGAACACACAATGCATGAATCACTGGCAGGCGCTGCTGTCTTAACACACCATTAACAGAATTTAAGCGACACCATGCTTAAAATTTACAAGCCACGCATACAAGCATGTCCCATAAATATAAGATCACTGCTATTTAAAAACAAAAATATTTTTTAAAGGGCCAGTTTCTATCCTCACCTTTAAGGCCCCAATATTGCTGTGTGTCTGTAACATCATCTCTAATACCTAGACAGCTCCACTAACTCCTATGATACGTATGTATTGTGCCGTTAATGATGAATACACCAGGAAAACTGTTTGGGACCAGTTTTTATAGTCACACGTTCAATCACAAACATTAAGAGGTGTTTTGAGCCCACGTTTAAAAATAAACCAAAAATCTTCAGGCCTCATTTACTATTTAGGGGATCTCCATTCCCCCTTCCTTATTCACGCCTCACATTAAAAAAACCAAGGGGTGGGTTTCATGTTTTGCGGGGTTTTGTTTTTTGCACAAAATGGCAGCTACTGTTGTATAATAGAAACTAATTTTATTATTTTCATATTATGACTCCAAATAATTTGATCTCTTACAACTTTCATTGACAGGCATTATTGTTTCCTGTTGGTTTCCAGTGAAGCAGACAATACTGTATCCGATCCTGGACACCAAAGGGTGGGGAAGGCCACAGGCACACAGTAAACGTGTTTCAACTGCTTTTCTCAATAACGAAGCTCCCTTCCTCTACCTCTGGGTCTTCCTGCATGCTCCAAGAGAAACTAAAGGAGGAAGCGCTGCTATAAATACACAGCCGTACACTATAAATAAAAAGTGAAGCAAGTGTCTTCATTTATGCTGCTCACTTAGCCTGGAAAGCCCTTCTCCTTCCTGCCTGTGTCTACCTACTGAAATCCTTGTTCTCACACTTCTTCCAGAAAGCCCTGCCCAGATCCTCAAATCAGAGGGAACCCCACTTTTGTGATCCCACAGCCTGATCTGGGACTGCAAGGAGATCCAACCAGTCCTTCCTAAAGGAAATCAACTGAATATTCATCGGAAGGACTGATGCTGAAGCCGAAGTGCCAGGACTTTGGCCATCTGATGTGAAGAACTGACTCATCGGAAAAGACCCTGATGATGGGAAAGACAGAAGGCAGGAGGAGAAGGGGACGACAGAGGATGAGATGGTTGGATGGCATCACCGACTCAATGGACATGAGTTTGAGCAAACTCCGGGAGATAGTGAAGGACAGGGAAGCCTGGCGTGCTGCAGTCCATGGGGTCACAAACAATTGGATATGACTTAGCGACTAAACAACAGGCCTGATCTATGCTTCCGCTATCCGTGATCTGTACCTCCACACTTACTCCAGTCTGCTGGAGATGAAATTCTACACCAGTGGGTCCCTACTAGAGCTCACTTTCCTGAGGGTCTATTATAGGCTCAGTGTCCTGTGTGTAGGAGAGAAAACAGTTAACACTGGATGGACTGAATCTTTTTGTCTGCTTGTTTTTAAGTTTCTTTCTAAAACTGGAAACTCACCTATCACGCTGGACGTGGTTCCTCCCGGACACCCAACTGTAGACAGGCAGGGGCCGTTATTCCCAGCACTTGAGACATAAATTATATTGTGCTTCCACACGGCTTCACTGATTACTTCACATATCCTCCTGAAAGAGGGAGAGGACTCCTTTGAACACATGAACTGTCCACTTTTCAAGAAATGGATTACTGTAATGTGAAAATATTTTCAAACATGGTTTATATGAAAAAACAGAAACAAAACCAAAACATGGGTTGCAAGCAGCAGAACGGTGGTCACAGGTCAGGAGGGGAGCTTAGAATCACTCAGGGACGTTCTCAAACTCCAAGTGCCTTGCTCCTACTCACAAAGTGTTTATAAAACTAAAATACACTCAAACGCGAGGTCAGGTAAATTCGGGCACGTGCAGCATTAGTGGAGCGCGACAGAGCCATGCCCAGAGACATACCCCAGTCGGGGTTCAGTGGAGGGAGTTAGGAGGCCCCGTTTTTAGTGGGGAATGTGCTAAAAACAAAACTGTATATATTGGGGAAAATAAACTGCCAAGGGGCCAAAAGCAAAGACTGCAACGTTAGCAGAGACTGGGTCAGGGGCCACAGGGGGTCCACTCCACCCGCCATGTGAAGTGTGGAGGACCAACTCCTCACACAGCTGTGACAAGCGGCAAAGGTGAATGGGGGAATAAGGCACCAGGGAGAGAGATTTAACACATCTGGTTAGAGCCTGACAGCAAGGAAGAAAAATACACTGGTAGTCATTACAGGAGGTAAAGTTAGACCACGAGGGAAAAATGAGGCCGATGTAAAAAGGTAAAGGGCCAAGGATACTCTAAAATCATAAAGTGAAGGAAAAAGCACGTTAGAGTAAGAAGACTGTAAAAGAAGGAAGGTCCCAGGAGAGAAAGGTATACACTGCGGTAATGAAGACACGGAAGCAGATCCTTCTCGCTCCTGCGAGGTCACGTTCACAACTGATGCAGACAGCGTGCTCCCTACCAGGTCTGGAAATGAGCATCAGCTGAGGAAATTATGGGTTTTAAAATTTTTATTTCTTAAATCAACGTGTGGTAGAACCGACCTTCTCTTTGGTGTCTAGTTCTGAGACTGCACATATCTACAGACTGTGAAACCACCACCGTTAAGTACAGGAATGGTTTCAGCACCGCATTAAACCATCTCCTGGGGTTATCTGGCCATCTGCAGGTACAGGGTCCCTTCTACACTCCGGCGCCCATGGATCGTTCTAGAGCCCTGCCACCGTACACGTCACCTAAACACAATCCTGAGACACAGAGCCACTGAAACCGGCTCTTTTCATCCAGCAAAAGCATTTATGACGCACCCATGGAAACTAAGTCACTGATGACTAGAGCCAACTACAGGCTCTAGTTTGGGGACATTTGCGCTTCGGCAGAGCTCTGTCACAGAGCTCAGAAAATGCACAATGGGTGTTATCTGGGTGGGGTGGTGGGAGGAAACTCTCCAGATAGGGTCACCGCTAAGTTAGCGCTATGAAGACAGAAAGGCTGAGGTAACATGAGGTCAAGGCTAAGCCAGAGGCTGGAAGCCCCTACAGCTCAGGGAGGGCACTGGGGCAGTGAGAGCCGTCGATGGACAACGGTGAACACACCAGTCTAGGTTTTGCTAGAAAAGCAAGCAAAGGCCATGGGAGATGAGGAGGCTTGTTACTGGTTAGTTTTAAAGCTAGTGGATACTTGAGCAGGTCTCTCTAACAGGAAAGAGAGCCAGGAAAGGAGCGGGTCGATGCTGGAGGGCATCTCCGAGGGTGGAGGGGACCAGGGCCAGGCTCTTCATCCCAGGCAGGCTTCATGAAAGCAGAAGGGATGGCAGCTGGTGGGGTCAGGCGTGTCACAGGGGGCCCGGAGTCCCCTCTAAGCGTTTTTACCTACTCTGGGAAAGAAAGCAGCAAGGGTGCCAGCTGAGGACTGATGGGGAGGTCGCCGGGAGTCCCCAAGGAGAAGGTGTGAAACGGCCGTCCAGGAGGGCAGGGCGCGCGCTGTGACCAGGGACAGCGCTGACCCCACACCCGTGGCCCCCGAGCACGCCGCCAGGGTGGCCTCCGCAGAGCCGGCAGCCGAGGGGCGCCGCCGCCGCAGCACCCGCGGAGCTTCTGCAGGCCGGGCTCCGTCAGGCGCGCACACCCGAGGTCGGGCTGCCTGTGGACGGGGTCCCAGGGGCCGTCGGCTCCACCGGCCAGGAGGGGACACCGGCGTCAAAGATGTGACCGTGGACGAAGGGCCTCAGGGACGCACAGGATCTACCCAAGTCTGCTCTCCTTCAGCTGTGACGTTCGATCCAGTTATACAGAAACGCTCAGGGCTCTCTGTCAGCTGAGCTTCCACGGCTGACGAGTGGCAAAGAACACTCACCCGGAATTTGGCCAGTGAGTCGCTTCTCCGTAGCTGTAGTTGACAAGATCACACTTATGATTTATAACTTCTATCATCTAGTAAAAAGATCAAGAGTCCAGCTTAGGCAGCCATTCATAAAAACAGAAACGCCAGCACAATAAAGGCATCCCACAGTTCTGTAACCAATCATACTCCAATTCACATCTAAATTCATAACTTACTGCCAGACATGGCTGACAAACTTAAAAAAAGGTGCGTGTGTGTGTGTGTTTGGGGGTGGTGTTGATACACGGCACGGGAAGTAGTCAATAAAAAACAAACCAGCATCTGCAGAATTGAGTTGGAGAGACGAAGGAGGTCTCTTTAAAGTTTAAATTCACTCAAGTGAAATAGAATTCATATGTTAAAGTGAAATGAAGAATAAATTCTTAACATTGATGGAGCAGGCTGGCTGAAACGTCTTCCTTTTTTCATGCTTTTAAAAGTATCTCAAAATAGTCTGCTAAGGGATTTACTGCAAGTGAGAAGTATAATGTAAACAATGTTTTCATATTTCCCCAAATCCCTTTACCCCAAATAATTTCTCATAAAACTATTTTTAAGTGAGTTAAGCATTTGGGGCTGTTGAAAACAAAGCCCTATACACTGGATACAGTTCCATGCATTTTTGGTAAAGCAAGAGCAGCTTGCTGATCAAAGTGTCCCCAACCGTGAAGCATCAGCCCTGGACGCCGGCAGCTCAGGAGCACTCACAGCTCGGATGAGGCCTGTGCCCGTCTCCATCGTGCTTAGTCTTGTGTCTCCGATCTTGATGGAAAGAATCTGAGCACCAGGAGCTACGCCATTCCGCTCAGGTTCTTCGGGAAAATGCCCAGCAGCTATGCTAGCTACGTGTGTTCCGTGGGCTCCTAGAGGCAAGAAGGGGAGACGACGAGGTAACACCCTCAGGGGCTCAAAGTTTTAACTGCGAGATTCAATCTGTGTAGTAGTCATCAGAATAAAAACATGCTTATCTTAACGTGTAAGGGGGTACTGTTTCTTGTCTCTTAATAATAATTCACAGAAAATGACTGTGAATTACATACGCTGTTCTGCCATCTGGGATTCTACGCTGTTAAGTCACAAAGGTGAGAAAGTATTCACACACGTGTAATTGACAAAGTGCTTATATCTAGAACATGAACTTTCAAATCAAAAAAAGAAAAAGAGAGAACACAAAAGAAAAATGGGTAAAGAGCATTTGAAAAACATTTCCCAAGAGGATGACCAATGGCAAATAAATGTATGAAAAGATGAGTCACCTGGGAGACGCAAACGAAGGCCACATGGAGCCACCCCTTGCTAAAGAACTGAGGCTGAGGGATGTGCACGCCGCTCTGTGGCGGGTGTGACACTCTGCTACTGCCAAGGGGAGCTCGGACGGTCTTCAATACTGTATGGCCCGACCACACCCAACCAGCTCTCCCAGACATGGTTTCCAACTAAAACAAAAACCAGCTTCTACACAGACCTGTACACGGTTGTTCAAACAACCCAAATGTGCATCAGGAGGTGAATGGGCAAATGAACCATGGTGGACGCACATGCTGAAATACTCGACAATAAGGAACGAGCTACTTATCATCACAGTATGGATTCAGCCCGACATGCTGAAATGGGCGGGCAAAAACAACCTGCATTTTAAAAATTCCGTTTATATAAAATTCTACCAAATGTACAGTAATCGAGGGTGGACAGGAAGCCCTTCAGCGGCTACCAGAGGACGTGAGTGGAGACAACTGGGTTATAAAGGAAGAGCAAGCCAGCCTTTGAGGGTGGTGGTGATGGAGATCTGTTGTTTCGGTTGTGGGGAAGGTTTCCGGGGTGTGTGCACACATCAGAACTCACCACCCTGCGAGTGTGTAGTGTGGGCAGCTTCCTGTACCTGAGCTGTGCCTCTACGGACGTGGGGGGGCGGGGGGAGCTGGGTACCCCACTTCACCCTCCTCACTCCCTCCCAGAAGTGAGCTATGGAGAGCAGCCCTGCAGCTGGTGCACACCTTCTGTGCACCTGTATTTTTATATTTTTACCACACACACACACACACCCATAAACCATTTTCACACAATTTTTTTAACATCAACATATTTTCTTCACTAAAATTTATGGATCTGAGATTTATACACAGTTATATGCAGATTTATTCCTTCCGATTACTATATAACATATTCCACAGGATGAATAACATAATTTTAAACCAACACACAAGTTTCAAGAAAGTCTGTAACTTTTCTGAAATTACGCAGGAAGCTGTGCTAAGGATCCTTTTACCTGATCCTTCACACTCATGGGTGAATTTTCACGAGTTAGTATTTGGAGGTGAAATTACTGTTCATAGAATGAACTATGTTTTTTTTTTTTGTAGCTGGACCATGCTCACACTCCTGGAATGGATCCTACATGGTTGTGGCCTTAAAAAAAAAAACCTTTCCAGGAAATCTCATCACATCCGTGACTCCAGACCTAGTTCTGTCGTAGGCATCGGTCAAATCTCCTTAAGGCTGTTTTTGGGTAGAGGAATTTTTCCTCCCGGTACTTTGCACGTTCATCTCTAGTTAGCAAACCTGAGACAGAATACCTCCACTGGTCACTATGGAGAGCAGGTTCCCATCGTCATATATGTTAACGGAGTAATTCAGCATCTCGGCGGCGCCAAAGGAGCCGTACTCCTGGGCTTCTTTGTAGTTTCTCAGAACAGTCGATTTACTCAGATCCCCATCTTCACTCGAATCAATGCAGGCTCTGGGAAAGGAGAATTAAGAGCAGGTAATGCAAGCTATCTAAAAATCACACAATACTATTTCTCGAGGTCCTTCTTACCACACCACCTCTGTTTACCAGCACAAACGTGGCAGCTGCCTCTGTCACAGAGGCCTCAGTAAAGACTGGGTAAGATGACTTAAGCAACCAGCCCTTAAATGAAGTCAGGCACAAGGGGCTCTAGGAACTGTCCTTCACAGACCTCCAGGAAGAAAACCACCCACCGGCTTCAGGAATCAGACCAGCTTAGCGTCTAGGTCTCTGGTGGTAAGTCCTTATCCCACTTCCCTCTTCTGCCCTTACAACATGTATAGTAGATACTCTTGCTAGATCCTCCTGCACTTTCCAAACTGCCCAGCTTCAATCAGGAACATTTCTATGATCAACCTGCTGTTGTCTATTTAATGACTACTGTCTGGTTAAGTGGGTAAGATTCTTTAAGAGAGGTTAAGAGTCAGCTTTCATGCCTAAAATACTAAGAAGTTCAAAAGGCTTTATCCAAAACTACTCAAAAGCCAACCCGGCTCTCGAGGTGCTTTGCTTAGAGATATTAATGTCTTGTAAACCAAATCTCTGGGCAGTTTTGAGGGCTTAATGTTCTTCAGAACAGGCAAGACCATTTTTAAATGAAGATGTATAAAATCCACATGGCTCACCTCCAGGTCTCACCATCAAACCACACCAAGCAGTCGTACACCGGGCCAGGATCACTGTACTTTTTCTCAAAAGAGTTTAGCAATTCCACTTGACTCTGAAGCTCCTCCTTGATTAATTTATTTGCCTAATCAGTTAGAACATGTGTTAATGTTAGTACATTTTGTGCTCTTGACAAGTGACATTAACAGACAACCAAAGATAATGTGACCCAGTAGTAAAGTTATTTTACCCTGGAAAAATATAAGAAAATTTTCCTTTTATATCTGTACAATTTGAAATTCAATTTAGTGGCAGATATCAATTAAAGTATTAAATAAAAAAAAATTTCACTTACTATCATAGTCAGTCCCTCACTACCCCTGCTTTGGGAAAGACACAGCGCTAGGTGGCGGGGACCTCATTTGGCCAAGGGTGTTAGTCACATACCCTGTACATGCATGATTCAGTTCTAAAAGCAACACTAAAATTGCTACACGTTAGTTTATCTACCTTTAGGTTTTTATATCCAGGAACATTTCCATTTCAAATCTATTTCTTAAGAGCCCAAATAAAAAACAGGAATTATGAATAGTCTCGCCTCTGTTAAATTTGCTGAGTTAAATACATACTGTATTTATGACCAAGTACATATAAGCTGCTATTCAACCATTCTGAGCTATAAAAACGGAAAATTCGTATGCTTCAATCTAAGCACTTTTTAAAAGTACATACTATACGAGATGGCCCTACATTCGCCTGACTAGTCCAAATGAATAAAAATTTAGGTTTCACATGTTCCCCAAATCTTAAGTTATGCTTCATTTTTCCTTATTCAATATATTCAATGTTTACTCCTCCTCAAGGAAAAAGACAATTATATAAGCATTTGTGGCATACAAAATAAAATGGCTGATTAAATTCAGATCTCCCTTCTATAGTTAGTGCTGTATATGTAGCACCTGAAATACTACATTTCATGTCTCCAACAGAGGCTGAAAAACCAAAAGTGATCTAACCAAAAATTATAGAGCTGCTAAAAATGAACACAGATAAAGTAAATGAAAGTGTGTGTGTGTAGATCTATACAGGCTGGTGGGCCTTGACCCGACCTGCATGTTAATGAAAGCTCCTGAAAAGTTTTTAAAATATCTGCCTCCTGTGTAAGGTTCTGATTTATTTCCTCTCTAGGACACAAACACAGAGTTTTTAAAGCTCCTCACGTGATCCTACCAGACAGCCAGGGCTCAGAATCACTGATACAATTCCATTTCTGATTAAGAAATGGATGGCCCAGAAGCCTAAATAGATGTTTCCTCCAAAAAAGGCACACATGTGGCCCACAGGCACGGGAAAAGATGTTCAATGTCACTTACTATTAGAGAAATGCACATGAAAACTACAATGAAGCCATCACCTCATGTTGGTCAGAATCCTCAAAAAGTCTACAAATAATAAATGCTGGAGAGGGCATGGAGAAAGGGAATCCACCTACACTGTTGGTGGGAAACGTAAACTGGTACAGCCACTATGTTTCAAAACCAGTATGGGGATTACCTTAGAAAACTTAAAACAGAGTTACCACAGGATCCAGCGATCCCACTCCAGGGCATATACTTGGAAATGATAAAAACTCCAATTTGAAAAGATAACATGCACCCCAGTGTACACAGTGGCACTGTTTACAACAGCCAAACAAGGAAGCATCCTACACATCCATCAACAGGTGGCTGGATAAACAAAGCGTGGCACATATATAAATATATATACACACGCACAATGGAGAACGACTCAGCCATAAAAAGAACAAACTAATGTCATCTGCAGCAACACGGATGGATACAGAGATTATCACACTAAACGAAGTAAATCGGAAGGAGAAAGACAAATGTCATGATATCATTTATGTGTGGAATCTGAAAAAGAACAACACAAATGAGCTTACTGACGCGACAGAAAAGACCCACAGACACAAAACAAACCATGGTTACCAGAGGGGGAGGGAGGGGAGGGATAGGTTAGGAATGTGGGTGTAACAGATACACACTACTACATATTAAATAGATAAACAAAGACCTACTGTATAGCACAGGGAATTATATTCAATATCTTGTAATAATCTATAATGGAAAAGAATCTGAAAAAGAATATATATATATGTATGTATAACTGAATCACTTTGCTGTATACCTAAAACACTATATATCAACTATACTTCGATTTAAAAATTCATTTAAAAAGTGGCATGCATTAACAGAAAAATTCAGAAGGATGAACATCAAGTTGCTGCTAGCATCCCTGGGTGGTGACATTCCAGAGACTTTCACCTGCTAACCCTTAAAATACCTCTGCTGCTCCAGTTTCTGCAATAGCACTTACTGCTTTCATAATAAACCGAGATGCTATTTTTTCATCTCATAGACTGATTCACAAAACATGCAACAGCAAGAATGTAGAAGAATGGGAACTCTCGTACGCTTCCGATGGAATTGGTACGGTCACTTTATAACCCACCGGAAGACCGGCAAGAGAACTTCCAAACCAGGATTTTTTCATCCTGGCCCCAAACTGGAAATGAAGCAAGGATCAGTCTGCAGAATGGACACATACACTGTGGTCCGGCCCTCACAGAGTAACGACAGTGAACTACTGCAACACCCTGCGCTGGAGGGATCGCACAGAAAACGTCGGATGAAAGCAGCGACGCGTAAGAGGACAGACACCGCATGATTCCAGTTTACAAAATCCAGAACGGGTGAAGTCACTGGACAGTGTCAGCCATCAAGGATGGTGGCTGCTTCTGGGTGGAGGCAGCGGTGAGCAGTCAGAGGCATGAGAGGCGCTGGGGTGCCGTGCACTCGGGGTGCTGCCTTTGTGACGATTCATGACATCACATCTAGGGTGTGTGCACTTTTCCGTGCGGCCATTCTATGTTCATTAAGAACTTTTAAACATTTAACTGATATATAAATTGATTTCAGGACAAACGAGGAAAGGAAAATAAATAAGTAAAATCAGACAAGTTAAAACATGGGGGAGAAAACAAACTTGGGGAAAAAGTCTGTGTATTCTCTAAGAACTGTTAATTCTCTAAGAACATGGTAATGTTTAAATAAAAGCAATTAGCACCAACTTGAGAAGGGCAGTTGTTGGCAACGTCGAACTCTTCCTGCTTCCGACAGGCCTCCGCGAGAGCTACTCTGTGGACAGGGTCCCAGATTTTTTCCTTCCGTTCTTTCTGCAAATACAGAGAAATGCCCTTCCAATGAGGTGGACTAACATGCAAGTACACTGAGACAGGAATTTAACAGTTGTTATTAGCTGCAATGCTATACAGTGCTCATACAGAGGTTAAAAAAAAAAATCATTTATAATCAAGTTGATAAAGCAATGAATGGATCAGTTATAAAAAACTTAATTAGTTAATTCACCACGCCTAGACTCTAAAAGCACAAGTTTACCAAGGCACAACTAGATGTTATTTTTATACAACACAGGCGCCCATTTAAATCCTTCTCCAAGAATAGATAATACCATGTCAGGTAACAGCCTGAAATCCCATCATTTGAGGAAAAAGAAATGCCTTCAGCCAAGAGCAAGCAGAAGACAGGGGTAAGCCGGCAGCTGCACTCTGGTGGACTTCCTGTCTCCCACCTCCCTGGCCTGTTCCTTTTTCTCCACCCTCGTTGACTTGATGGGTTCTTTGCTGCTGAAACTGGTCTTCCAGCGCTCCCGAGTGTCTTGAACTACAGTGCCTCCCAGTGGAAGTCAACTAGTTAAAGAAAGCCTCTCCACTAAAACAATCAACTCCACCGGACTAAGAAAGGGGAGTCTGCTTGCACCGAATCCATACCTGAATGTGACTGATTAAATTTAATACAATGCATAAAAAGACTGTGCGTTTCAGCCTGAAATATTAAAATAAAATAGTATCTAATAGAAGTTAACTTATGTGCATTTATTTTCTGAAAAAAATTTTTTTTCAGAATGACTGGAATCTGACAAGTAAAAGATTTATATGTAAAATACTGAGTAACTTCTTACTGGCTCACTGACCCTTGGAGAAGCAAATCACAACCTTAGACTATATGGCCCATAGGTCTCACCCTGAAGGCCCACTTGCAAGGATCACATCTTGTTTTACTACTTTAAAATCTTACATAAAATTAAAACTTCATTTCCTTAGTCATACTAACCACATTTCAAGTTCTCAATAGCTACTTGCGGCTCGTGGCTACTATAATGGATGGATAATGAACATTTCAAACTCTCCCGTAACTACTGAAAGGTCGACTGTGCTGTTATAAAGCAGGCTCCATCTCACTGGTTTTACAATTCTTAGCTCTCCAAAGACAGACTGTGTTTCCCGTCCTTCAGCTGCTTTAGGTCTGAGTTACTTCCTTCCCTGGTACTGAATCATCACTAACTGGGATCAAGAAAGCAAGGCAAAGACTAGGAAAATGGGATGAACTACATGGCAATGACAGGAACAGGAATAAATAAGGCAGTCTAGGCTTTAAATTGATTGTCCAGTGAAAGCATATCCCTTTTCCCAGAAAAACACAAATACACAAAATGTGAATAAAATTTCAAGGTATTCAGATTCCCTAAACTTTTCCATGTATCTCAGATTAGGAAACACGAATAGGTAACATTTCACTGGATAGCATCTTTCTTGAAGCAGATATCATTTGAAAGTCTCCAGATTCCCTTAGTAATCATCAGGTTAGTGAGAGCTAAGGAAGTCTCTTTCTTCAGTCTGAATAGAATCTGAAGAAGTCATGATACTAGATGGTCCGTTACCTGAATTCTTTCCTTGAGAGCCTTTGGATAGAAATCGTAGCCATTTTTTATGCCAATGTGATATCTGCCTGAGGGATTTGTCCAGGTCACAGGAATCTATGGGAAAAAAGAACATTTCTCACTCATTAAATGCTTCCCAATTCCAACGGTACAGTCCTGGGGGAAAATCTATCCTTGGGGCTCTACTTGGAGCAGGCCGCCTTAGAGCATCTCTTTAATACTCTAAGTTGCCATTTAACATATCTCTGTCTCCTTTTGTCTCAACAGTGAGATAGCTTAACTAGAGTACTTTCATTTACACAATGCTTTACAGTTTATGCAGGGCTATCAACATCACATTAAACCGCTAGGACCTTCAGTTCCCAAGCACTCAGGACAGCTCACTCCCCCATCACCCAACTGCCCATCAACCAGGGGAGGGAAGCAACTTACAGAACCTCTCCACCCTCAGATGTCTCGCTAAGAAAAAGAACTTCACTCTCCTCCAAGATACTACAGGGATGGGCCCAGAGCCTATAAAAAGAGCTCTTTGTGTTCTTAAGAAAAAAGCTCTATAAAATCATGATAATTACATATAACATCTTATAATAGTCTTTCCTGCTCTCTCAAAGTATTTAAAAATAACACTTCAAGCTTTTAATTTACATAAAATACAAAGAGCATGCCCAGTTTACAAATAGAGAAAGCAAAGAAGCAAAGAGAAATTAAACTGCTGGCCCAAACAGGAGGGTGGAAAAAGAAAGCTGGAATCTAGTTCTATCAAGAGACAAAAACCTGGTGTAAAGGATACAGAATTTAAAGCCAGACAAACATGGCTACGGCCCAGACTCTGCCCCTCACCAGGTGGGAGCCACGGGCTTCCACTTCCTCATGTGCAAGAGGAAGAAAATCATCTTTACTTCACAATTCCCATGAATAAGAACTTGTGTGAACATCAACCAACTTGAAATGTCAATTAAGACCATGGGGACCCTTCACATTCTATCATCTCAGGACCCATGCTCACTAAAAACAGCTTTCAAAGGTGCACAGATTATGAAGCTGAACTGTCAACCGCTAAAAGCTGTGGACTGGCTCACAATTCTCACTTGTGCAGGATCTCTACTCGACTCGAATCCTCAAGTCCCTCTTCATCAAATTACTCCCCAGGCAGGAAGCCTGTAGAGGAAATTTTCTCACAACTAAATAGAGGAAGACAATTGTGCACAGAACTTCCAAGATCTACTGACCTTCAAAAGCCTGCACATACTGTAAAGCAATTATTCTTCAATTAAAAAAAAGTCTGCATATCAGTAATCATTTCTGAATCAATGACGTCTAGAGTTTGTGAAATTTTAAGTACGCTGGCATACAAACTAGCGCTTTTCATTCAAAACTGACCAGCCTTCGTTAGATAATAGAGATTCTTAACTTGTTCTAACAACACCCGTGACACACAATAATAACGTGTTGCAACAATGAAAGAGTAAGCAATCACTAGCCTATTTAATCATAGGTGTCCCACCACCCAGGTGGCTTTGGTCCCATATGTTCCTGATGACGTCTTTGTGCAGAGATGACAAAAAGCTGTGAAATGCCAAAGGATTAAATGAAATAACCGATCAAAGTAACTGCAAAATAATCGGGTGTTGAGACAATCACAATCACTTAAATTATGTATGTAATACAATAAAAATAATCGAGTAGACATAATTTGTGTTTAATTAAAGCAAGACTAAATTCCGCAGGGACCATGAACCAGATATTTCTCAAATTGCTACCATGCATTTTCTTCACAGCACATGTGGACTAGTTACAAAAATGTAACTAAAAATAAATCTATAAGAAAATAAAAATTACGCACAATCACAGTTCTACTAGTCAACCTTAGCCACGTTAAAGCTAGCTCTGTTGTTCGTTGTTCAGTTGCTCAGTTCAGGCCTACTCTTTGCGACCCCATCGACTGCAGCACGCCAGGCCTCCCTGTCCATCACCATCTCCTGGAGCTTGCTCAGACGCATGTCCGTTGAGTCAGTGATGCCATCCAACCATCTCATCTTCTGTCATCCCCTTTCCTCCTGCCCTCAATCTTTCCCAGCATCAGGGTCTTTTCAAATGAGTCGGCTCTTCACATCAGGTGGCCAAAGTATTGGAGCTTCAGTTTCAGCTTCAGTCCTTCCAGTGAATATTCACGGTTGATGTCCTTTAGGATGGACTGGTTAGATCTCCTTGCAGACCAAGGGACTCTCAAGAGTCTTTTCCAACACACAGTCCAAAAGCATCAGTTCTGTGCTCAGCTACCTTTACTCTGAGGCCATTAGAGAATATGTCACTTTACATATTTGAGTATTCCATACAAATGAAGTTATTTTGGGTCTCTCTTAAAAATCAAAGCGCTTTATTTATTTATTTTTTACCATTTTAAACTGCTCTCTTTAAAAGAGTTTTAATGACATAGTAACTACAGTGTGGTAAGACTGATTCTCAAACAAGAAACAGAATTTCTTTAATTACTAATTACACCTCATTTTTCTGACTCTTTTAAAGCAAGGCTGTTTAACGAATTGAAGGTTTTCTCAATGAGACAAGTGTCACCGTGAGTTGTTGACGGTGCATGCAAGAAAATCATGTTGACTTTTTTGCCTCAAAACTGTACTTGAGACTTGTCAGCCTCATGGTCCGGTTAGACACAAGGACCCTCTCCCTTTCAGCTCTCACTGCATCTAAATTCGATGTTAAATGTGGCTGAGGCTTTTACAGTCTCTGAACTAGCCTAAAAAGTGATGATTTGAAAAATGGCTTCAAGTTAAATGAGGTAGAACTTTAAAAGGCAGTGTGCTTCCTTCCAGATGCTGCTAAAATTAGAATAAGGAAAAGGAAAAAAACCAAAAACCCTAACGACACGGAATGGGCAATGAGGCTTTAGAAGCCAAAAGTCACCACATTTTGAAGGTTGCAAAGTAAAAGCCGGCACTGAAAATTGGCGGGCAAACTGTGGACTTACTTTTAACATATGTGGTGGGACAAGCGGGTGTTCAGATGGAAAAAAAGAATGCAGGGACTCCTATTTTAAAGAAAGCGTTAAATCAATTCCAGGTGAATTCTAGAACAAACAAGGAAAGAAAACTGATGGATGCTTTTAGAAAATGAAAATGGGAGAATATCCTCATGATTTGGGGTCAGGAAGGGTTTCTTTTTTTTCCTTTACTATCAAATACAATTTTTTAAAAAATCAAAGCAGGTGATCATATTTACTCAAGACCTTTACGGTTCCTTTTGCTTGTCCTTCATGTCTGCTGCTCCAGGTTTTCCTTTGAAAAGTCTGTTTGTTTATTTGTTTTCACTATTTAAAAAAAGTGTATCTGCTGGCTATAAATACTCTTACTCTTACTTTATCTGGGAATGTCTTTATTTCACCTTTTTCCCCTGAACGTATTTTCGCTGCATACAGAATCTGAGATGGACAGATCCATTCCTTCTGCACTGGAAAAATGTCATGCCATACCTCTCGGGCCCCTAGGGTTCTGATGAGAAGGCTGAAGTCAATCAAGCATCCTTCCCATCTATACAGTGGGTCACTTTTTCCCGGCTATTTTTGGCAATCTGATTGGATGTTTCTGGGCATAAATCCCTTTCAGTTTATCCTATGTGGGGTGCACTCAGCTTCTGGAATTAGTAGGTTTATATCTTTGCCAAACTTGGGAGAACTTCTCCCCCAATTTTTTTTTTTCCAGCAGCACACTCCTTTCCCCTCTTTCTTAGGGTCTGATGATGCAAATATCTGACCATTCGTTACTGACCTACAAGTTCCTAAGCTAAGTTCGTTATTTCCCAGTGTTTCTCTTCATTATTCAGAATGGTTATTTTCTATTGCTTGATTTTAAAGTTCGCTCACACTCTTCTGTCATATTCTTTCTGCGACCGAATCCTTCCAGTCATGTTGTCTGAAAAAAACATTTCAGCTATCATAAAAATATTTCAGTTCTAGAATATCTATCTGAGTGTTTTTTACAGCTTGCACATCTTCTGCTGAGTCTATTAGTTACTGCTGTGTTATGAGTTACCGCAAATGTTGTGATTTAAAAGAACACACATTTCCTCTCTTACACATTCTGTCAATCAGAAGCTGGCACCGCTGGGCTGGATCCTCCACCTGGCTCCAACCGAGGTGCTGGCCAGGGCCCTACTCTCATCTGTGGCTGGTCTGGTGGCAGGTGTGGGGGTGTTCGTTTCCCTTTGGTCTGTGAGGTTAAGGGCTGGTGCTTCTCACTCATTGTCAGCTGGAGGAAGGATTTCGTAAAACACAAAAGCCCTAACCAAAAAGGCAGAGGGCTGATTTCCAACTACAACAGATTTGATGTCCTCCGCATGAAGAGACATCACCTGGAAGGTGAAAATATGAGTACAGAGTGGGAAAAGACACCCAAAACACATGTAACCCAAGGACAGGTCACCCCACACACAAGTAACAAAACGACAGATGACTCAGGATTCAAAGCAACCAGCAAAGGCACGCGGAGGGGCACTTCTCAAAAGAGAAAATCCAGATGCCTAAGCGACACACGAGAAGGGGCTCAATCTTAACAGTCGGCGGAGAAACACAAATTAAAACTGCAAAGTGATACAGCTAAATTCTGATCTCTTCACAGAAGTTAAAAAGCCTGAAAACATCAACTGGTAGCAGCGTGACTACTAAAAGGCCTGCATATTCTAGTGGAAACGTATTTTAGTACAACCAGCTGGAAAAGACGGGTGAAGGTGTCTCACCCAGTAAAGGTGCCTCTCTCTGACTCAGCAACTCCACTCCCAGGCACATACCCTAGAGCTACCTGCACATGGGTGCGCAGAGTATGTCTGCAAGGACGTTTTCTGAAGAACTGTGACAGTCCCAAAGCAGAAACAACTGTTCCCAGCAGAACGGACACCTCGTGGTACAACCATGTCCCAGAGACAGCAATGAAACCGAACACATCGCTGCCCCACGCAAATCACGGCTCAATCTCACGAATCGCACAAACACCCAGGAAAAGCGGACATGAAACAACATGGAAGTGAGGCCACTCATACAAAGCCCACAAACAGGCAAAACTCACAACAGATTCCATGTCTCCGCACAGAGGTGGTAAAACCGTCAAGGAAAGCAAAGAACTGATTTCACAAAAGCCAAAATACGCTGTGATCTGGAGAACACAGTGAATCCCCGAGGCAGCGCTCTGTCTTATCTACAGCAGGCGAAGCGGTGTTCACTGAAATTACTCATGCAACTGCACACACGTGCCTTGTGCACTTTTCTTCTTGCCTGTACACTTAATCGTGAAAGGCGTATGCTTCTATTCACTTTTTTGCTTTTATCTGTTCCCCTAACTACTACTGGCCATAAGTAACTGACCACCAGTTACTCAAGACGGCTTAGCAACAGCATCCTTAGAGAAGCAGAGGACGAGCATCTTCAAAGCACCTAACCAGTAGCTGATCCTATACTGGCGGAAGAGTTAAGACCTCAACCATCAGCAGTTCATGTGCTATTTGGAAGAAGCAGAATTAGAATACAGGTTATTTAACCAGAGCACAGTTAAGTCAAAGAAACTTGAAGCCTTTACTGTGTTGCTTCCCTGACTCACAGAAGCCGTAAACGTTTGTTGCTTGAAAGCATGACGTCTCGGGGTGATCTGTGATACAGCAACAGGTAACTAACATCATACCACGGAATGTAAGGTGAAAACATAAGATGCTCTGAGGGGACAGCACAAAAAAATAAAGGGAAAAATTCAGTGAAAAGATAAAAGCTCCAACCTTGAGCACCCTTCCTGAAAGACCAACAATTTCACCGTCCTTTGGCTCCACCACCGTGGCCGTGTTCACGTCGCCGCTTCCCGTCGTGTCGATGATATCGATGATTTTCGGTTTCCCATCAGTTGTAACCTGAAGATTAAGAGACCGTTAAAACATAAATTACAGAATCCAGTTTTTACTTGGAAAGAAATGCCAACCCTCAAATGTGTGTTTGTGCATGGACACATCCCCATATAGAAAATAGTCTATAAAATCTGCATTCATTTAAAAAAGGGACATGAACTGTTTTAAGCCAAAAGCTTGACAAATACTCTCAAGAAAATGTAGCCATATATTCAGGTAAATACTTCCTGAGCACTTACCATAGGCCACACTCCACTAGGGGTACAGTACAGAAAATTCTCGACCTCAGACTTTGTGTTATATGGACTCAATAAACCAAGAAATATATAACATGTCAGTTGGTAATCACTATAACCAAGAAAATCAAGCAGGGAAGGGAGACAGGTGGTATGGGGAATTCAGTGCTAAGGAGGCTGGTCAAGAAAGGTCTCGCTGAGAATGCTAACATTTGAAGAGAGATCTGAAGAAGGTGAGTTTGGGGCTGGATGAGCACAAAGCTTGAAGGGAAAAACGCTTACTAACATTTCATTACTGGAGGCCACACTAGCACGCGAACCTCTTAAGTCAGGTTCAGACTCACCACTCACACTTGGCCCCTCCCCAGGCCTTGCCAGCCCAGGAAGCCAACACCCACTCGGGTGCTCAAACCAGAAATGAAGGAAGGCCCTCTCGGCCTCTCTAGTTTAGTGCTCACAGCCAGCATCCCCAGAGGTCCTTCATTCTACCTCTGAAGTGTGGTTCAGACCCACCTTCTCTGGGTGTCCACACCAGCATCCTGAGCTTCTCCCCCACCGTCGCCTCCTGCCCTCCTAACGGGGCGCCACCCCCGGGAAGCCCTCCAGGATCAACAGGAGCACCCTCCCGACCCTGACCACTTGGGCCCCTTTCCACTCGTCAGCCACGGCCGCCACCTTCCTGCACCAGGCCCTCCTACTGAGAACTTTTTGTCCCTTCGGTTGTTCACAAGGGTCCCGGTCTTGTCTCAGGGACCCTGTTTTCTACAGAACGCTGCCCCTTCATAGAGACCTCCCTGCTGGCCTCGTCTAAGCGCTCGTCACCCTAAACCCGATCATTCCTACTCACGGTACCGTGGGGCCTTGCAGAACTCCACTCACTTCGTAATCATGCCTGCGACTCTTCCCCGATTAGCACTAGTGGAGGGAGGCTCCACCGGGGCAAGGGCCGTGTCTGTTTCATTCCCCAGATTACTCCAAACCCGGCAGCGTCTGTTAGGCACTTGAGGCTCCTGGCTTGTTGGACAGCCTGACACTCCTTACTCGGCGTTAAGATGGATTTTCCTCAGCTGCGGGGGGGCCCTCCGACTGCTGCAGCCCATGGTAACACTGAACACCCCACTGCCTTTATGGGGGGGAACCCTTCTGGGGGTCTCTCTGGGCTAACTTCACCAGGGGGATTTGTCACATTCAAGAGACATGTGTTGAGTGAGCAGCGGGAATCAGGTCCAGAGACCCGAAAAAGGCAGAAAACAGAAGACCCCTGCCCTCACGAGAGAAAGAGGAACGGACAGCTGGTGGGAATCTGCTGGATGAGGCTGGGAGCTCAAAGCCGGTGCTGTGTGCCCACCTCGAGGGGCGGGAGGGGACCCATGTGTGCCCGTGGCTGACTCATGCTTGTGCGTGGCAGACACCAACACTACACTGTAAAGCAATTAGCCTCCAACTGAAAACAAATTAATTAAAAAAGAAACAGGAATGTAAAAAAAAAAAAAAAAGTGCCTACAGGGTGCCAAGAGCCCAGCCCTCAGATTCCCCTTGCACCCGAGAATTCACCCTCTTTGAGCTGAAGTGCAGGGTCCAATCCTAGGAGTCTTTCCCGCCACCGCCACCACCCCCTCCCACACACACACCCACCACTGCAGGGTCCTCAGAATCTTGCAGTTAAGGTGCACGGGAGAGGAGTTCGCTATGTGGAGGAAACACACACGCTTTTGTCTTTACAAGAGAAAATTAGGGGGTGGCTGGTGGATCTCAGATCTCACTTCAATCATTGACCAACCAGGGGCTGAGAGTTCTGTCGGGGGCCGCACTGCTGTTATTTTTCAGTGATAAAAATTCTTAAACTGGGTGATTATTTATTGGGGACTGTCTATATTAGGAATAAGTATTCTAATACACTCAGAAGGCTCCAAATCACAATTAAAAGTCACCGCAGAAATCATATCCAACCCTGACAAGATTATAAGACTTAAATCAGACACTGATTTTGAAGGGACTGGCTAAGTATCTTCAAACATGAAATGAAAATATAGGAATGAAGAAAAATGTAAGAGAATCTAACAAGATAAAAACAGAAATCACTAGGAAAAGTACAAACTCTCCTATAAACTGTCCCATGAAACTAGCTAGGATCATGTATTAAAACCATATGCAAACAATCCATTTTAAAAAGTTTTCCAAGTAAGTGTGTGATTTGAAAGCTGCATCATAGCACTAAGAATACAAACCATTTGCCTTCATTTTCTCATTCCATAAAGCAAACAACATCAGTGCCTCGAGATCAAGAATCCTAAGAGATCACTAATAAGTCCGACACAGATCCTTCTTATTGGAGACCTCATTCATCAGTGTGTGAGCAAAGGAAGACAGCCTAACAGGATTTTGTGCTTTATTCAGCATCTGCTACTGCGATCAGCTTAACTCACTAGGACCTCTCTCTTACCCATGAAAAATTCTCATATATATGGTTTTCTATCTGTGTACTTCTCCCTTCATCATTAGGTGAAGGGACCTACTCCACTAGAGAAAAGACGCAAGAGGGAATTTTAGGGTAGGAAGGTTTTAGAAAGGCACACCGGCTGAGAATTCTGCAAGGAGCTCTGGCAGGAGGAGAGGAAACTGCCCTGCTAAGCTGAGACCGCTGTCCCTCTACTGTGAGGCCTGGACGGTCACAGGGGACCGAAGACACAGCTACTGTGACAGCAATGGTGATAAGCCCTGGGAATGGAGTGGGAGACCAAGGGATGCTTCCTGGGCGATGCGGGGCGGAACAGAACAGAACTTGCCCAAAGGTTCCTCCCCAACATCAAGAACCTCAGCTACTTTTTATCTCCAGTGAAACACTCACTGTGGCAAAGTTGGCGAGGGTTTACAGAAAATCAGAATCAGAGTGGGAAGTTCGCCAATTTTTCTGCACCAACTGCAGTGAAGGAGCAAGCGCTCACTTGAAATTTCAGGGACGATCCTGAGAACACTCCTTTTGAGCAAAGCACGGTATGTTGCAAACACACACTATGAAATGACTCTTATTCTAAGAACACAGTGATAAAGTGAGTCAGACAGGCTTTGCTTTCGGAAAGCTTACAATCCAGCTGGAAAGACAAATGAGACAAGAGTACAGTGACATAGGACAATGAATAATAAAGGTGAAGGACAGTGTCCAGGAAGGGACATAAGAACACACAACCCAGCTCAGAGGAAATCAGGAAAGGCAAACTGAAAAGCATCCTTAAAACTGGCAGCACCTACTATCAGTAACTAAATACACATCAATGATAATTTCTTCACTGTACTCTATCTTGTTGTTGTTTAGTCGCTAAGTTGTGTCTGACCGTGATCCCACGGTAGCCCGCCGGCTGCTTCTGTCCATGGAATTCTCCAGGCAATAAGATTGAAGTAAGTTGCCATTTTCTCCCCCAGGGGAGGACCCAGGGATCTAACTCATGTCTCCTGCATTGGCAGGTGGATTCTTCACCACTGAGTCACCAGGGAAGCCCCCTCTATTATCTTTTAGTGAATATGAAATTAGAAAGACATTTACAGGACTACTTGTAACCTCCGTCCCCAAATTATATATTTCTTTCCCATGAGGAAATTACAGATATTATCACACATATACATTTTTTTTTTTCCCATTCAACACAAGCACATTTCACAGAAAATGAATCTGGATAGGTGCTTTCGAGGAATTTTAACTTAACCAGGAAAAAGGTATGAAAAGCAAGAGACTAAAATGAAATGCTAAATGCTACAAGAGAATATGAATAAACCGCTATAAGAGCAAAGAGGGAAAAGGAACTGTCAGCAGGGACCGGGCCCTCTCCCTCTTTGAAGTCCCAGATCCTGACACAGCGGTTGGTATATACACAAAAATACACAATGCATGCAGTGGGAGATGGCGGAAGTAAATCAGAAGATATCCCCAAAGGTAATAGGTGAGGGCCCAGCCAGGGGTTACGGGATTAAATAGGCCTTTACAGGTGCCTGCCTGTAGAAGGCCTGCAGACAGATTAAACCCCATGTGTAGCGGCATGTGCTGGGGAAAGACCTGGAAGATCTGGGAAAGGGGCAGAGTGTTGTTGGTGGAAGCCAGGATTCAGGGGCGGGGGACAGAAGTGCTGAGATGCAAACCAAGGTTACGCAAGGAGCTGGAATCAGGTGGCGATGGCAGGTGCAAAGTTCAGGACTGGGGGTTTTCATGTAAAGACAACTGGGAGGCCCAAATAGTTGGTTTGATATTAAGCAAGGGTGTGATAGCAGGATTTTTTCTTATTTTTTAAGGAAGGGTACTCTGGCAATGTGGATGACGACCAGCGGTGGCTGGGAGGCCCCTGAATTCCAGGTCCTGTCCAAGCTCCGTCTCTCCTTCATGAACTCTGGCTGGGCCCCTGATCAATCTCTGTTACCAGTTACAGTCTGCAAGACTCCAGCATCTTTTAATGCAAAACCTTAGATGCCTGAATATCTATCTGCTACGGAAAAGACTTAACCACTTATTTAATTATTACTCCTCTCATCCTGCCACCCTCTGCATTTAACAAGCCTACACGCTGTCACAAAAGAGAACTGAGCCCGAGGCCATCTCCAGAGAACGGGACTCACCACCGTATTCCTCAAAGTTCTCCTTGTGCCTCCAGTTCTCTGCTCAGACTTCACTGGCTTTTCCAATGTCCAGTTCAAGTGCCTCTTCCTATTTCACTGGCTCCTTCCACTTTATTTCTATCTATCTTCTTACCTTAATGATGCATACACAGATCTATAAAACACCTTTGTTACAGGTAAGGAGGGTAAAAAAAAAACCTTAAAAATTCACTCATGTTTGCAAGTCACCTTACTGAATTCTTTTTGGATGGCCATATTTAGGCTAATCTCTCAAAGCTGTTAGAAGGTAAGTGTTAAGTTTGCATTTCCCTTCAAATACACTGTCATGCAAACATTTATTGTTACACGCACACACCTAAGGGCTTCCCAGGTGGTGCTAGTGGTAAAGAACCTGCCTGCCACAACAGGACAGGTAAGAGATGAGGGTTCTATCCCTGGGTCGAGAAGATCTCCTGGAGAAGGGCATGGCAACGCACTCCAATATTCTTGGCTGGAGACTCCCATGGACAGAGCAGCCTGGCGGGCTCCATGGGGTCATAAAGAGCTGGACACAACTGAAGCAACTGAGGATACACACACCTAATGTACATTTATCCTTCAGAGAGCTGGTGGTTTAAGATCCAGCATAAACTCCCTCAAGGTTATTTAAGCCTTGCTTAAAAACATGAGTCTCTTGAACGCTCTTCTTGAGCTCTTTAAACAGTCACAGGTAACTAACTGTCTCAATTTTCAGAGCAGTGTGGTGGGATGAGAGTCACTGCCTATACTTTATTAGAGGGAGGAACGGAATGACGGGATGAGCAGGTCTGGGAGATTCTACAAAAGCGTCTTTTCCCCAGACAGTACTCCTCCAAACTCTTCCGATCCCCTTATTATCCTGACAAAAGAGCCAGTGAACCCTGTCCTCCAGCTGTTCTCCTCCCACTTATCCCTATAAAAAGGAAACACACACACCACCCAGGAATGGAAACCATTACTACCCGGGAATAAAGTCTCCAGGAGGTGATGGCTGTCACTGCTCTGAGTCTCCGGAGTTATTAACACAACTGGACCACTCCAGCGCAGGAGGAAGGCGTCACCTGCTTCTCCTCCGAGGCTCCAGAGCTGCCCGGCAGGGCCAGAAGCAGGTGACTGGCACTCCAGACCGCTGCTCAAGAATTAAGGGGAGGAAGCAAGATACCCCGCAGGGGGATTCTCTACAGAGCCGACCTGTTTCCTCTTCCCCTTGAATTACATCCTAACTTCCCAAATGCTATCTCGCTTATAAGAGAACACAATCAAGGATTTGAGAGGGCAGCGGCATGAGAGAATCCCTCAACTTCAGGGTTTTAAGCCATACAGGTGAAGGGTTGACACGGAAAGAGATCAGCAATCAGCCCCGTTAGACGTCCAAGAGATGGGACCTTGAGCAACGCTGAGGTTCTGCTGACTACTTGGTTTCCCTGCAAGTCTAAGGCTAAATTTACAAAAGCCAAACTTTGAAAACTTTAATCAGAAGGCTTTCAACGGAGATACAACGTTTTTAAAAAATTACCTTTTTCACAAGGGTACCTTGATTCAGCGATTCCAAAGGTCAAACAAAATCGTCTTTTAAAAAATCACAAAGTACGTGGTCTTACATTTTGAGGTTGAAAAATTAAAAAAAAAAAAAGCAAGCATAATTAAATGCACCCTGGAAGAGTTCGCAAAAAAAAAAAAAACAACAAAAAAACAACAAACTCAATCGGCTTCTTCTCTACGTAAAAGCCTAATAAGCCCTGCGTTTCAGCTGACCCTAAACTAGTACACTGCAGAAGAGGGTTTAAAAATAGCACACAGAAAACTACCGGAGGAAACAATTCCGGAAGTTGACTATCTTCTTGAAACCCGCGGCTTTCGTTGTTTGGAGATTAAAAAAAAAACATTCCACCCCAAATCAAATCACCCGAACGACAGTAAGAAAAAACAGGAAAAAAAAAAAACCAAACACGTAAAGTTCTGATTTGCCCCTTCTCTGTAGCCTCCCCACCAGCACCACACCACCCTCCCCAGGATAATAAAATGGTAAATAACGGGCACTGGCCGCTTGGGTCCACGAGGCAGCCGCGGCGGCGGAGGAGGGCGCTGGGCTGGGCAGGAGGGAGCCCGCCGGCCCCGGGGCCTGGCGGCGCCCAGGCTGAAAGGGGATTCCCGGGGGTGGGGGTCGGCGATCGGCGCCCCGAACGACAGCGCCGGGCCCCGCTGCTTTGTCTGGGCCGGCATCGGGGCCCGGCCCGGGCGCCCCGGGCCCCGCGCCTCCCAGCCCAAGGCTTCCTCCCGGCGCCCAGCTCGCCCTCGGTCGCACAGCGGGGCTCCGAGGCCCGCGTCCCCACGCCGCCCCCGATCCCCGCGCTGGGGCCCTCGGCGGCAGCCGCACCTGCATGCCCGGGGCCCCGGGGTCGACCCCCGTGTCCAGGACGGCGATGAGCACCCCTCGCCCGTCATACTCCGGGTAGCGGCACAGGAAGGCCGCGGCCCCGGTCTCCTTCTTCGGGAGGAGGCCGTGGAAAGGGAAGGGCTCCTCGGTCGCTGCGGTGGCCATGGACGCAGGCTGCAGGGTGGCGGGGAGGCAAACGGCCGGGCTGCGCGCGGACAAGCGGCGGCGCGAGGACAACCCGGGCGGCCGCGGGCCTGGGTTAGGAGGGGAGGTGCGGACGGGATGGGCGGGGCCAGCCTCTGGCCAATAGCCGAGCCGCCAGGGAGGGCCGGCCAATCCCGCGCCGCTACATCAGAGCCGACGGCGCCGCTCTCCGGAAGCCTAGCCCGAGAGGTACCCGGGGCCGCAGAGAAGGGGGCGGAGCCTGAGGCGTGGCCGGAGGGGTTCGGGGGGCTGGAGCCCTCGGGGGGGGGCCTTAAACCAGAGAGACGCACGGGGCGGGGATTTTTTTTTTTAGGGGGCGGGTCGGCTTCTAAGCGGAGCGTCCGCGTATCCCCGCCCAACCGCGGGGACAGAGAAGGAAGTGGGGGCTAAGTAGGGGCTTGCCCTCTGGAGAAGCGGGAAGCCCTCTTCTGACAGTCGATGGTTTCTGAACATGCAGGTGTGGATGAATGAAACTTTGCGGTCAGCTGCGGCGGAACCCCCCGGGTGGACCCCGAGCAAAGGGAGCCCACGCGAGCTCGCTTAAACCCCTTAGGTGTGTCGGATATTGGCGAAAAGCCAGGAGATCAATTTTTTGATTTGGGAGAGTGGGAGTGATTTTTCTGGTTGGGAGCTCTTTGATTCAGTGGTGTCGGGCTGGTGTGCCCCTGTCTCGAAGGTGTGTCCCTTTGAAAGATGGTGATGGTGGTGGTGGGCACGGGCCAGGGCTGCAGTCTGCAGTCAACAGGAAGCGGGTTGCTGGCCATTGCATCGCCCTCGGTAGCCAGTAACAAAGTAGCATCCCGAAGTGGGCCCCTCCTATTCTTCTGTCTTACCCTGGGCTTCCGGGATTCCTGAAAAACATTTTTTTTTCTTTTTTCTTACCCCCCAACGCCCCGCCGGCCCCGACTCTCTCTTTAAGTTGGTGTTCCTGGTTGATCCTCAGGGTTCGTCACTCAGCTGAAAGTGAAAGTCACTCAATCTTGTCCACTCTTTGCGAACCTTGGACTGGATCTAGCCTGCCGGGCTCCTCTGTGCATGGAATTCTCCAGGCAAGAATACTGGAGTTGGTTGCCATTCCCTTCTCCAGGGGGGATCTTCCCCGACCCAGGCATCAAATCTGGGTCTCCTGCATTGAAGGCGATTTCTTTACCATCTGAGCCACCAGGGAAACCCTGATAGAGCCATAATTGGCAGTTTTCCAGATTAAGAGTGGCTGCTATCAATTGCTCCATGCTGCCCCGGTGGCCCGTTAATGATTTTTCTGTCTGTATTCATGCCAGGGTAATCTCAGTCTTTGTGAGGATGTGCCAAGGATGGATGCTTTTGGCAGTCTGGTCAGCCTTAAGGTCAGCTTCTCAGAACAATTTTAAACTCATAAAATATAGAGAATTACAGAAGAAATTATGTTGAAATAGCTATCAAAATATGAAAACCAACTTTGTTATACAGAAATAGTTTTGTACATGTGTGTACAAAGCACATATGCTTCTTTGCGTAAACAGGAGCTAGTGCCAAATCTAATAAGTGCCCGTAACTGCACAATAGTAAAGAGCATAAATGATATTTTGAGACGTGTACTATGACAAGAAGCTGATTTTTATGGGTGACACAGGAACAAACAGTAATGCTAATACCACTCTGGTTATTACCTACATCTATAATTGAAGGAAATACTTAACTAAAAGTTTAGTGGAAGTTAAGCTGTATTTATCTTTTTCTGCTCAAGTTTTTGAACCCCTCAGATTCTATCATGGACTCCAGGTTATGAATGCATGGTGTCAAGGGAAATCCTATGTGCACCAGTCTCCACTTCACAGGATTAGGGGATTCTCCGTGAAGTCTCAAAAATTACTGTAAAGGCTGTGCAGTTTCTTTGAATTGGTTACTTGCCCGTTCATTCTACTCCATAAGTCTTAGAGAAGCACGTTCTCTTTAGTGAAGAGGAAACAGGATAGTTAACAGTTTTCCTTCCTACTCCCAACTGTGTTTATGTTACCTCAAAAAGGACTTACAGTGATTGAGAAAGAAAAGAGAAGGACAAACTCAGAAGACATTCAAGAAAAACATATGGTGACAGAGTGGATGGAATAGCTTCCAGGTTCAACTGTTCAACTGTTGTCCAGTCGTTTCATTTTACAGATGAAGAGCAAAGATAGACAGGTTTACTGACTGCCACAGGTTACAAAATGAATTGATGAAAAAGCTGGATCTCTATTCTGTCTGTCTCTGATTACCACACCAGTCAAGCTCTGCTGGAGTGTCACCCAATGAATGGATGGGGAATGAACTGTTCACTACGAAACCAAAGTGGCAGGCTTTTTATTAGACTCCTGTAACAGTGTTTAAAAAATTTATTCTGCTTACATATCCCATAAAAATATTTTAGAAAGATTATGTACCTTCTTACATAGTTTTAATACAACTTAGAATTTGTCATCATACTCTCAAGGAATGAGGAATGTAATATCTGACATTTTATAAATATTGACTTTCTTTAAACTTCTATGTCATTATTTAAATGTAGCTAGTTGAATGTTACTCTTTGACACTTGTTGTTTGACACTTAGCATTGTGCGTTTATATACGTGAAGATATTCCATTTAAATTCAATCAGACATTTGACATTGCTTTCTTCTTGAAATTTTATCGTTCTACACAATTTTATCCTAATGTAATTTATATTTATAATGGAAAGTCCTATTGATCATTTATTATCTGCAACAAAAATATGTATGTTAATATTTTAAAATTTTTCCTGGGATCAAAATGTTAATATTTTTCTTTTAGATTATCTTTCAATTATTGGCAGGTTGATCAAAACAATACACATCCTAAGCTTTACTATTTGATTAAGATAAAAATTACAGAACAAAAAGAAAATTCTCATTGAAAATGCAGGTCTTAAAAAGATGCATGAGATGCATGCTTTGGGGCTGTGATTAAAGATTTTGCTGACGGTTTTTCAAATCGTCCGTTGATTTGATGTCCAAGAAGCTGTTTCACCTGCAGGAGATGTGCCATAGTAAGTTGCCTTTTTATCTTTAAAGCAGGAGACCCAGCTGTGAAACAGGTGGGAAGGCGGTATGTCCTTCCATCACAGGCACGTCTTCAAGCAGGTCAGTTTGGAAAAGAGGAGATAGGACATTTAAGCCTTTGGAAACTGATCAGACTGAAGTTATCCAGGACTTTGTACCACAGTTTGAAGACCACTGCTTTTTAAAACCTCTGAAATCACTTGAGCTCAGGACGAAGTCATTTATGGTTTGTCTTGGAGCCCCAGTATTCTTCACTCTGTTTTTACCCCGGCTGCTCTCTGGATTTAATGACATTCCCAGCTAAGGCAACTCTTTCAATGCTCAGTCCGTTTGCGCTACCGGACAAACAGCTCAACGGTTCATCCATCATTGGCTCTCCGAAGGAAACAATGAAGATACAGATAAACACAACGAGGGCTTAGGATTGGGGAGGAGGAGGAAGGGGAGGACGGAACACGGCAGGGTCAGGAGGGCAAGGCCTGGTATCCGGAGTGAAGTGCTAGGCGGGACGCCCGCACCTTCCCACGCAGCACTGTCGGAGCCGGAAGCGCTGTGCCAGGTGTCTCCAGGCCCACCTCCCTTCCGCATCACCTGCGGGGCGGGGGGCCAGCGTGCCAAGGCAGAGGCGCGGGCAACAGCAATCTCTTCCCCTGACTCACCTGCTTTGTAACTATTGTGGCACCGTATTATTTACAGAATATCCTTTGATCAAGCATCCCAGGCCGCGCCGAGATTGGGAAACCATCCCACGTGTCCAGATGCCGGGCTTGGCAATTCAGCGCCGTTTGCCAGCGAGGCCCCTCCTCCCGTGGGCGGCCCCCGCCCCCGGGCGATGATCCCGGGGAGAAGGGACTAGAGGGACGCTCGGGTCCTGTGAGATGAGCAACTTCCTTGACAGGCGACTGGGGCTGGAGGACTCCCCCCGGCGGCTTTGCCAAGCCTTCGCTAGGCTGCCGGGCACCCAGCGCTGGCTTTTCTCGTCTTTACCCGGGGGTCGGGCTCGCATCGCGCCCTCACGGCTCTCCCAAACCTTTGGTGGACTCTTAACCGTTTTTCCTCGCCCAGGTATTTCCCCTATAGCATCTTTGCTCCTCGAAGCCAGGCTTGACATCTGCTTTTCGGAGGATGCGGATTACAACAGCTCACACCAGAGAAACGGAGATTCTCTGGTGCTTCAGACTTAAGCACTGCCGCCCCCCGGAGGCAAAGGCCGTCCTTGCCTCGCGTACAGGTCCACTGCCTGGACAATCTCCAGGGCACAGCCGGATGGACCAATGTGTTCCTCAAAGTTTAAGGCCCAGGTCTGCGCTTAGCTGTAAAGGAGGCTGGCAGATTCAGTTCTGACTTCTTGCATGGGCAGGAAGGACTGATAACGTGGGAAATTCTATAACCATAGAAAGGCCGTTCCAAAGATCCCTCAGTTCAAAAGATTTGCTCATCATACCAAACATTCACTATGCCAAGATATAAATAATATCTATCCGTTTAGTCTTAAAACTTATATGATTCTAAATACTTTAAGTGATACTTGCCATCCTCTCTATTTCTATTTCTATTCTTTCTACCTCTGAACTCAATTAAACAATGTAACACAGGTCCAGCTCTGAGAAACTTCAATAAGAGAAATAATAAACTAGATAATTTGGATCAAGACTCCTGCTGGGAATATTGAGGGAAAACTGGATGACATATGAAAAATACCTGCTTGTATGCCTCCAAGGGCTAGCAGTAGGGTGAAGAATTTCTGGAGTAGATATAAACCCAGAGCCTGGAGCCAAACATTTAGGACAGTCTTGCCTTTTAGGGCAAAGGGAAGTGGGGAGAAAAATCCTAGAAAAATTGAAAAGGTGAAGATCATGTGCCTGTTGCGGGGGGGTGGGGGGCATGTCAGAGGGCCGTTCATGTCTCCCCCACGCAGAAATTGGTACTGGGAGGTGAATGTGAGCTGCTGAAGCTGAAACTCCAATACTCTGGCCACCTGATGCGAAGAGCTGACTCATTGGTATAGACCCTGATGCTGGGAAAGACTGAAGTCAGGAGGAGAAGGAGACAACAGAGGCTGAGATGGTTGAATGGCATCACCGACTCAATGGACGTGAGTTTGAGCAAACTCTGGGAGATGGTGAAGGACAGGGAAGCCTGGCATGCGGCAGTCCATGGGGTCACAAAGAGTCGGACACGACTGAGAGCCTGAACTGAACTGGGAGCTGGCTTTAGGAATCTGGAGACTTGACCTTTAGTCCTAGTTCATTGGGTTTGTCATTTTAACAAGACAGTGAACCTCTCCGGACTTCAGTTTACTCCTTTGAATGGGAAAGAGTTAACGGAGCCCCCTTCCTTTGTAGTTACAGCGGGTCGGTGGGGGGGCATGGAGGGGAGATTTTGAATCAATTTCAAAACAGTACATTTTATTATCAGTTAATCTAGGAAAGTTTAAACATGTCCCCCAGGGCATGTGCTGTTAGCATACTAAGGCTAGAGTTGTCAGTTCCTGAGAAATAGAGTCAGTGTTATATAAATAGGACAAGTGTGAGTTTTTCACATAGGAGAGAGAGGTGCCTTTGGAAGGAAATAAATACTGGGAGAGATGAGATGTGTTTAACTGCAGATATTTAGTGCAGGTAAACAAGCACACGCCACAGTGTAAGTCTCCCTCCATTTTCCTCTTGTTTCTGGTACCAGAGTTGCCCTTTACCCCTCTGACCAGCTGTTGCTGGGACCAGAGACCACCCCTTCCTTCTGCAGAAGCAGTAGAAAGCGGGCAGAATAGCGAATCCATTGGCTTCCAGAGGACGTTTGGAGCCGGTAGACTTAACGGACACACAAAATACATGCAGTGGCTTGGGACTGATTATTTGTGGAGATCGCGATGGTGGGTCCTCATTTAAGAAGTATGGGGCGAGCTGAGGCTTCCCTTCACACAAGGCACACGGTCCCCGCTATGTGGGCAGCAAGGATGTCCCCATGTTCTATCTGGCTGTAGCTGAAGAGACTAAGGGTCGTCCTGTGCTCAGGCAGATGAAAGAAGCAGACGGGCTTGAGTGTGTGGCGGAGGGTTGGAGTGAGGTTCTTGAAAGTTGGCTCTTGAGCCCCACTGCTGCGGGGCTGAGAACACTCCATTATCCAGGGCTATCATGTTCTCAGAAAAGCCCTAGCCCACTGAGCTGCTTTTGGTTTGATTATGGTGATCCCCGCCCCCCCCCCCCCATGTTGTTGTTTAGTCGCTAAGTCCTGTCCAACTCTCTGTGACCCCCTGGACTGTAGCCCGCCAGGCTCCTCTGTCCATGAGATTTCCCAGGCGAGAATACTGGAGTGGGTTGCTACTTCCTTCTCCAGGGGATCTTCCCGGACCAAGGATCAAACCCTCATTTCTTGCATTGGCAGGTGAATTCTCTACCACTGAGCCACCCTCCTTATATTAAACAGTTTTATTTCATAGTCTTTGGAATTTCATCTTACTTAATTGAAAGCGCTTTGCCTAGAACAGAGCATGTGGTATTTATTTTGTTCCACCCTCGTTGTTATGTGTATCAGTTAGCAAACACATTGCTCCCATTGAATCCCAGGACAGTAAATCACACTTACGTGGACAGACATGAATTAAGTTGTGCAATGCAGGAACTACCCAAGGACAGTTCCTGCCCTCTGGGATGTCACTGCAGGAGGCATCTCAGAGCCGCAGGTCTCTCTCAACAGGATGGGCACAGGCTGGACCAGCCCAACCACTGCAGCTCTTGATATTTGCACACCTGCATGGGATTTCTGAAGTCCCATCCATCTGCCCAAACTCAGAGTGCCAGGAAAACTTGTTAGGTTCAGTATCCAATTAAAGGCCAGTCCTAATGATGGTCCTAGGGCTTCCCTGGTGGCTCAGCTGGTAAAGAATCTGCCTGCAATGCAGGAGACCTGAGTTCAATCCCTGGGTTGGGAAGATCCCCTGGAGGAGGGCATGGCAACCCACTCCAGTATTCTTGCCTGGACAATCCCCATGGACAGAGGAGCCTGGCGGGCTGCAGTCCATGGATTCACAAAGAGTCAGACATGACTGAGCAGCTAAACACAGACAGCATAATGATGAGCCCAAGTTTCCTGACTTGATGGAGAGAGGCCAAGAATTTGTGAATAAAAGCACTTAGAAGCTAAGGGGTCTTGCCTCTGGGGTCTGGCTCTACCACTCATTAGCTTCATGACCTTTAAGAAGGCCTCAGTATCCTCAACTACAAATCTGAAGGTTTTATCAGGGTTAAATGAGAAAAAGTACCTTCCGCAGAGACCATAAATAATCAAATAATCACTATTATTACAGCTGGCTCAGATGCCGTAGTGACTCAGTGTGTGTGGCTGATCATATCATTTGGCATCCCGCCACCTAAAGATAAGACTTCCAGAGAGCAGGCAAATCAATTTTTCAAAAAAAGGATTATTTAGTTTGTAAGAAACAGTCTGTAAAAATCAACTGAGGCTGGGCTTCCCTGGTGGTGCAGGGAAGATTAAGAGTCTCCCTTGCAATGCAAGGGGCACTGGTTCCATTCCTGGCCCGGGAAGATCCCACGTGCCATGGAGCTACTGAGACCTGCGTCCCTGGAGCCCATGCTCACTGAATCAAAGAAAAGCAAGAAAAGTCATGGCAAAGAGAAGCCTGCACATCGCAACGAAGCAGCAACTAGAGAAAGCCCACGCGCAGCGATGAAGACCCAGCTCAGCCCGAAAGAAATAACTAAATAGAAAAAAAATCAACTGAGGCATGTAGTAAAGAGACCTTAAACACCTGTTTTCTTGAGATAAATAGATCAGACAGTTTGCTCCATTGTTGGTGAAACGTAACATGGACAGATAAGTTTGTTGTTTTTTTTTTTTTTACTACTTCTAGAACTTAGAATTTTAAAAATTAATTCGCTTTAACCAAATACACCTCCAGTCTCAAAGAATTACAAAATGTCAGACATGACTGAGCGATTAGAAGCATGACAACATATTCGCTCACTTTTCTTTATCCATTCGCCTGTTGATGAACATTTGGTTGTTTCCATATCCGGGCTATTATGAATAAGGCTGCAAAGATCATGGGACTGTAGATGTCTCGTCAAGATCCTGATTTCAAGTCTTTGAATATATACCCAGAAGTGGGATTCCCGGAGCATCTGGTAGTTCTATTTTTAATTTTTTGAGTGACCTTCGAACTGTTTCTCATAGCAGCTGCATCGTTTAACATTCCCATCAAGAGTGTCCAAGGGTTCCAATTTTGCCATCTCCTTGCCGACACTTCTCTTTTTAAAATTTTTTTATAATAGCCTGACAGGTGTGAGGTGATACCTCATTGCACCTTTGATTACAATTAAAAGCATTGTCATTCCACTGGCTCTGAAATAGAGACCAATAGCCAAAATTAGACTTTTACTATGGATTAGAATTTCATATACAAACTTTTCATCTAGCATTGCATTATTCTCATTTTCAGAGTTTAAAAGATTTGTATACATGATCTGTATATAGTTCCATGAATATACCAAATTTTTAAAAACATTCCCAATTTTTAACCATTTCAGTTGTTTCTTAGTGATTAAATGATTGTGATATTCACAACTGAGAACTGACGAGAGAAGAAAGTAAACTGCAAAGCTACAGGAAAGCGTGCTGCAGTGGACACGGGGTAAAATATGCGTTTAGTTCTACAATTAGAGTTATCCTTAACAGGGATAAAAATGTCATATACAAGCTTTAATTCTGTTTCTGTGTCTGTGTGTGTAAACTCTGGAAAATGTTGCTTATCAAAACCAGTTCCTTTAGGTTTATTCCCTCGGCTTTGCCTTTGCAACAGTGCCACTGTCTGGTTAGAATTTGCCTTGACAGGCTGCTGTCCCACCTTGCTGGGTAACTTGTGATTCTGTTGCAGTGAGTGAACTCTGGTAAATCAGTCTCAGCAGAGCACCACCCTAAAGATGCTGGTCTGATAGGTGCTACAGGACAAAAAGCATAGGGGATGCTAGAAACATAAAAAACTAAGAAGTTATGTCAAGTATTTAAACAAAAGAAATGGAAAGCGTTAGTCGCCCAGCCCTGTCTGACTCTTTACGACCCCATGGACTGTGGCCAGCCAGGCTCCTCTCTCCATGGGATTTTTCAGACAAGAATCCGGGAGTGGGTTTCCATTCCCTTCCCCAGGGGATTTTCCCGACCCAGGAATCAAACCCAGGTCTCCTGCATTGCAGGCGGATTCTTTACCATCTGAGCCACCAGGGAAGCAGAACCAACCTTGTAAACTTGGAATGCTCCTTAACTTCTAATTGACCCTTTCTCTTTTAGAAAGATGCAATGGAACTTTTTTATTTATTTATTTATTTTTTTAAATTTGGAGCAGAGGGGAGACACTCAGTGTCAGGAACAGCTGGACGGATCATCCTTGAACCACAGAAGGACGACTGCTATGACATTCCTGTAGGACTTTGGCGCGTGTTCCTTTGTGGACTGTCATCCACGGTTCCCGTGTCACTTCCATCTTCTGCAGCTCTTCATTCCTGAGGGACCACCCTCCCCGTCCCCCAGATTTGACATTTCAGTGGATTCCCCAGGATGTACAACCTTCTTAGTGGGGAATTGAGGAAGGCACCCAAACTGGCAGGGGCAGGTGGTATGCCAGACTCCTTCTGGCTGCGAGGCAGAGCCGGGCACTGCGTGCGTTAAAAGCTAGGTCACTTGCAAGAAGTCTAATACAATAGCCTCTTAGGTTTTCTGAGCAATGTGTCTCGCGCACAATAGGTACCTCATAAATGTTTAGGATTCATGGTTTCTAGGACTGGCATCCTGGATGTCATCTTTGCACCATTCTGCTACACGTACATGTGTGTGCTCCGTCGTGTCCGACTCTTTTGAGACCCCATGGACTGCAGCCTGCCGGGCTCCTCTGTCATTGGAATATGCCAGGCAAGTATACTAGAATGGATTGCCATTTCCAGTAGTCCAGATCTCCAAGGTATCTTCCCGACCCAGGGATCAAACCCAGGTCTCTTGCATCTCCTGCCTTGGCAGGAGGGTTCTTTACCACTGCTCTACCTGGGAAACACACCATTCTGGCTAGAGAGATGAAAATTTTGAGACAACAAGCCATCCCTGTATTTCTAAGTATGAATCTATCCAAGGAAACAATCTAATATCGTCAATTTCCTACCAGAGTGCAGTTTCGCATTGTTTACGCTGAATCCTGTTGAGCATACGTGCATGACGACTGCTCAGACAGTTCCCTGTGGCACCCCCTCAAACGGGAAGGCATCTGTTTGGTCTCAGCTGGGAAAGCATGCTAAAAACGTCCTCACTTTGCCATTGAATCAGTTTTTTTGGAACGTGTACTCTCCAAACGAGATGCTGCTTACATTTCTTTTTTAGTAAGGTGTTTCACATTTACCGTCTATTTCTGGAGAATGCAGGGTCTTTAAATACAAGGTAAGGGCTTGTTTTTGCTAACTAAAAATAGTCACTGTTTTAATTACAGAGTGAAGTGATCAAAGAGGAGAATTTCTTCACCAAATATCTGAAAAGATTTACTCCTGAGATAAAAATTGATGTAAACACATGGAAATATTAGCTCAGCAGAAAAATCACTTTCCACTCTAACTCAAAAAATAGGCTAACAAAGCTGAACCTCCAAGGGGGTTTTCATAGCTGGTTTTTGATGATAAGCTGAAAATTTACTTATAAACAATGGTGGGGGGGGGGGTGGGATGGGAGGATGGAGGTGGGGATGAGGGATGTGGAATCAGGTTACATGGAAGCTTATAATAAGGGGCAGGTAGTCTGAACACCAAAAGATTGCTGTTAATTAAGGAAAACCAGGAAATCTCAAGAAATATATAGCACTGTTGTGCTATATATATGTATGGAAAAATGCAAGAATCTGGGCTTCCTGAAATCATTCGTTTAATGAGTATCTCAGCTATCTGGGACCAGCATCCTGTGATCTGATTTTTCACGTGCTTCGCTCCTCCTCACAGTGGGGAGTGGTGGCAGACTGAGCTACCAGGTCACAGGCATTGACTGTTTTTGGCCTGGGCGGCCTGTGGGTTCAGAAATTCACATTTGGAGGGCCAGAATAGCTGATGGCTGTGGCATCCTTGTTAATTGCTATGGCAGGAAAGACTCCATCTCATAGGGCTGACATGCGGAGGCTGCCTGTGACCTCACAGCCAGCAGCCGGGACCCAGTGCTTCCTGCAGTGGGATCTTGGCGGCGTCTCTTCGGGTTCACTACAACCCCATGGCTTCCACATCTGTGTTCAACTCCCTCTAGGTCTTCAGAAGTGTCTCCACATTAAAAGTTCTTTCTGATTTTAACTTTTGTGTATAGTCTGAACTTCTAGTCTGAACCAAAACAATAACAACAACTACAAAAAACAATATTTATTGAAGGCCAGGGATACTCTGCCTGCAGGAGACACAGGATACTTGGCTTTGGGTTTGGGTTCGGGTTCAATGCCTGGGTTGGGAAGATCCCCTGGAGAAGAAAATGGTAACCGCCTCCAATATTCCTGCCTGGAAAATCTCATGGACAGAGGAGCCTGGCGGGCTACAGTCCATGGGGTCGCAAAGAGTCCGACACGACTGAGCATGAGGCTTCCCCGCGATTACAGACATTTTCATAAACATCTATGGATGATATATTACAAATCTCTGTATGAAGCTCAGAAAGGCAGAGCTTAAGACAGCATGCCTGTTTGGCATGGATACTGGTGATTTTAAAAAAAAAAAAGCCTAATGTCAGAGACGAGAGTTAAGTTTTATTTCAGCCCGTGAGACAGCATTTCAGGCAGCTCTGAGAAACTGCTCCAAGCTGCAGCAAGTTTCTGCAAGGGGAGGAGCTAGGAAATGTAGGAGTTTCGCAACAAAGGACAGGTACTTGGGAATATCAGAAGATACTGCTAATTAAAAAAACTGGATATGTCCAGGGATTTAGGGCTTTTCTCTGAGAAGATGCAAGAGTCAGGGCTCTCTGAGGTCATTCCTTTGATATGCACCTCAACTCTCTGTGGCCAGTATCCTGTGTTTTCACATCCCGAGTTTCCTCAGCGCTCAAAGCAGGGAGTGGCTGCGCTCTGATGGCTGCTAGAAGGCAGGTGTTCTTTTCAGCCCTGAGTTCCCTCAGGGCTCAAGGTGGAAGGCTGCAAAGGCGGATGATTGTGACACCCTTGTTTACTGCTATAGCAGAAAATTCCCTAGTGCTCAATACCTACATCATCACCACTGTGAAATCCTTCATGCAATGAGGCAGAAGTAATTTAGTAATTAAAGGAAGTCTAAGAACACATCCAATGCTCTTTGTACTGTCCACCTGATGAAGATAAATTTAGGACCAAACACTATATGGTAAAGAATCCACCTGCCAAGCAGGAGACACAGGCCCAGTCTCTGGGTCAGGAGAAGGAAACGGCAACCCACTCCAGGATTCTTGCCTGGGAAATCCCATGGACTGAGGAGCCTGGTGGGCTACAGTCCATGGGGGCACAAAAAATCCTACACGACTTAGTGACTAACCAACAACAAATGGCAACCATGTTAGAACTAGTGAGTTCTAAGTTACCCCTTTAAACATGCTAATTTCCCCTTAAACTCATTTTGGGCTTTTTGCCTAGAGAATCCTCAGCTGTTGCTTCTGACTGTCTTGGCTCCATCCTTACCAGCCGACATCTGTCCTAAAATTGATTTACCTTCGCTTCCAGACTCGTTGGATCCCATCTTTGTGGCTCCATCACGAGTGTCCATCTGCTTGCTGTTAATCTTCTCCCCTCTCCCTTCTGCAGCTCTTTCTGCTTTCAGAGCCCTGGTATTGCAGAGTTCTTGTCATAGCCAGTTTGACCAGCCTCTTCTAGCTCTTAAGGGAAGGAAGGCACCTCGTAGGGGTAGATTCGGTTTCCGTGTCACTCAGCTTGCCTGGTGTGGACATCGTCTTTGTGCAAAGTGGGATGCAGTCCTCATCTTGGATGACGTGGATTTGGCTGGAGGAGCATCGGTACATGTGTGAATTGGCAAAGGAGTTTACATGACCAGTCCCTCTGTGTGGGATTACAAAGTGGGTGTCAGGACAGGAACAGGGAGACATAAGTCAACTGTACCTAGGGGCAAAGCATTTACAACAAAGCTCTCAAGTTGGTGGGCATGTGAATCTCTAAGCATAAATCCCAGATACACCCAAAGACAGAGATGAAGGTTGTTTTCAGCATCCACTGTCTTCTCTTTCTGCCCACCTGATTTACATACGCTTTTCTAACTGAATGTTAGAAGTTTGAGTTAATATGAGGAGTTCCTGAAACTGACACAGATAACAATTTGCTATGAGAGACTTTTGGTAATTAAACTACTCATGTTTTAAGATGATGCTTTCGAATTGTGGTGCCGGAGAAGACTCTTGAGAATCCCTTGGACTCCAAGGAAATCAATACAGTCCATCCTAAAGGAAATTAACCCTGAATATTCATTGGAAGGACTGATGCTGAAGCTGAACTTCCAATACTTTGGCCACCTGATGAGAAGAACTCACTTATTGGGAAAGACCCTGATGCTGGGAAAGATTGAAGGTAGGAGGAGAAGGGGACGACAGAGGATGAGATGGTTGGATGGCATCACCGACTCAATGGACATGAATCTGAGCAAACTCTGGGAGATGATGAAGAACAGAGGAGCTTGGGGGTTGCAGTCCATGTGGTCTCAAAGAGTCAGATACAATGTAGCAACTGAATAACAACCAGAAGAGTCTGGGCCCCACACTCCTTTCCTTCTGCCTATTACTTTAAGAAGAGCTCCCTGGTGCAGAGATTTTCTCTATAGGCTTTCACTTCTACTACATGCAAGGGTTAATTCTTTTTTCTTTGACCGAATCTTGGGGTCATGTGGGATCTTAATTCCCCAACCAAGGATCAAATCTGTGTCACCTGCATTGGAAGTCTTAACTACTGGACCACCAGGGAAATAAATGCCAAGGGTTAATTCTGATGGAGGTTACCCTCCTCTCGCCTATTGTTGAGTAAGACAAGACCCCATAGTTTTCTTAAATAATTGAAATAAGCATGAAGGGTTGGACCATAAAGAAAGCTGATCGCTGAAGAATTGATGCTTTTGAACTTTGGCGTTGGAGAAGACTCTTCAGAGTCCCTTGGACTGCAAGGAGATCAAACCAGTCCAACCTAAAAGAAATAAATCCTGAATATTCATTGGAAGGACTCATGCTGAAGCTGAAACTCCAATACTCTGGCCATCTGATGTGAAGAACTGACTCGTTAGAAAAGACCCTGATGCTGGGAAAGATTGAAGGCAGGAGGAGAAGAGGGTGACAGAGGATGAGATTGTTGGATGGCATCACTGACTCAGTGGACATGACTTTGAGCACACTCCAGGAGTTGGTGATGGACAGGGAAGCCTGGCGTGCTGCAGTCCCTGGGGTCACAAAGAGTCGGACACGACTGAGCAACTGAACTGACAGAGCCCCTTAGGTATGCTTCACGGTTATTAAACACTAGTATCTACAGAGAAATAAGGGCAAAAGTGACCAAAGAAAAAACTTACAAGTTGCTAAGACTCCCCAAAGAAGTCACCATTGATGTTCATTGGAGCAAAACACACCTTCTATTCTTTCCTTTGCTACAAACTCCTCTCCTTGTTGACAAGTTTCGTACAACCTTCTTTTCTTTCTTCCTTCCAGAATTAGTGGGCTTGGGTCTCCCTTTCTTATAAAATAAGGCCAACCCTATGTCTTCACTTCTCAGTTGTTTGACTCTTGAACTTAAATGAGTCATCCTTTTAATTCTGGAGGTTTTTGATTAACCTCTTGGGGGCAGCAATCCCTCAGTTCTTCAGGATATTTCCCCAGATTAGATGATATTAAATTTCAAGTGAATCAACATTGGCTTATTTGTTTTGTTTTTCCCATTTGAGTTTCTTATGATGTCACTCTGTTAATTTCTGCCTCATTCCATTAACTAAAATAGCAAACCTATGAATCAAATTCAGATGTCTTTGTAACTGAACAGATTTGCATGTTCAATGAAGAAGCAGTTGATAAATTGACTTTCAGTTTCATTTAGCTCATTTTCATCCTTCTGAAAATCTATAGGGAAAAATTCACCTTTCCCTCATTAAGCGACCCAAAGAGTTGGATTATTATTCTTGAATCGCTTTATGTGTTTGTTTCCATAGCTGATTGCAACCTCCATGAGATCAAGGACTACAAATTACAGTTTCATTTATTTTTTTTCCATTTATTTTGTAATTAACCTGGTACTCATGAATGTATTTACATAGGCAGTGAATAGTGAGAACGCTATTGGCTTGAATTGAATTATGTTCTTTTAATGGATATTTGTGTCCATTTTAGAAAAAGCACAGTGCTAGATAATTAGAACACAAAGATAAATAAGATATAACCCCCATCATTCTCAAGGACCTCACACGTCTTTACCTTTGTGTCCTAAGTCTCTGTGCTTTGTTTTGAGTAGGTAACTAGAGACACACGGTTCGCAATGGAAACGAGATGGTGAGATTTGCGGGGGCTTCCCAAGTGGTGCAGGGGTAAAGATCCACCTGCCAATGCAGGAGATACAAGCGATGCAGGTTCCAGCCCTGGGTCAGGAAGATACCCTGGAGATGCAAAATGGCAATCCTCTCCAGTGTTCTCGCCTGAAAAATTCCATGGACAGAGGAGTCTGGCATGCTGAAGTCCATGGGCTCTCAGAGCTGGACACATGACTTAGCAGCTGAGCAACAATAACAACACTGTAGATAGTTTCATGTGAGAAGGTGATTTAAAAACACCTTAGAGCTTACGGATACAATATCTCATTACTGTGTCACAAAGCTTTGATAGTCATTGCATGAAAGAACCTCCCTGGTTAGTCTACAAATCTGGAAAATTTCCTCTGTGCAACTGTTGACATGCTTTCATATATGATATATATATATAACATATACACACATATATACTATATATACTATATATACACACATACTAAATATACATACACACATATGTATACTATACACACACACATACTAAATATACATATACACACATATACTATATATACTATATATACACACACATACTAAATATACATACACACATATATATACTATATATACACACACATACTAAATATACATATACACACATATACTATACTATATATATACACACATACTAAATATACATATACACACATATACTATATATACTATATATACACACACATACTAAATATACATACACACATATACTATACTATATATACACACATACTAAATATACATATACACACATATACTATATATACTATATATACACACACATACTAAATATACATACACACATATATATACTATATATACACACACATACTAAATATACACATACACACACCCATGTATACACATATGTATACTATATATACACACACATACTAAATATACATACACACATATATATACTATATATACACACACATACTAAATATACACATACACACACCCATGTATACACATATGTATACTATATATACACACACATACTAAATATACATACACATATATACTATATATACACACACATACTAAATATACACATACACACACCCATGTATACACATGTGTATACTATATATACACACACATACTAAATATACATACACATATATACTATATATACACACACATACTAAATATACACATACACACACCCATGTATACACATGTGTATACTATATATACACACACCCATGTATACACATGTGTGCTGTACATAATAGGGCTTCCCCAGTGGCTCAACAGCAAAGAATCTGCCTGCAACGCAGGAGACTCAGGAGACAAGGGTTTGAACTCTGGGTTCAGAAGATCCCCTGGAGGAGGAAATGGCAACCCACTCCAGTATTTTTGCCTGGAGAATCCCATGGACAGAGGAGCCCGGCAGCTACAGTCTACGGGGTTGCAAAGAGTTGGACAGGACTGAGTGTGCACAACAATTACTACTACTAAATATAATATATACACTTACATATACTATATATATACACAGTGTGTGCGTATTGTACATTATAGACATATGTGTATATGTGTATACATAGCATATACACACATATATAAGATATATAATGCATATATACTTTGTATACATAAACAAATAGATATCTTTATATATAAGTATTATATATAGTATCTGTACAAATGTATATTATGTATGTATGTATTGAAATGTGTATGTAATTATCTGTGTATTCATATATAGAGTATGGGCTTCCCTGGGGGCTCAAACACTAAAGATTCTGCCTGCCCATGAAGGAGACCTGGGTTCAGTCCCTGGATTGGGAAGATTCCCTGGAGAAGGGAATGGCAACCCACTCCAGTCTTCTTGCCTGGAGAACTCCGTGGACAGAGGAGCCTTGTGGAGTATATAGTCCAGGGGATCACAAAGAGTTGGACACAACTGAGCAACTTTCACTTTCGCATGCATTCATCTCTGGAATATATCCACACTTGCATATGCACGCATATAGCTCCATTAGAATGTCAACAGGACTCTCTGTTCTCGTGTTGGTAAAATGGCATTTACTCTCTCACAAAGCTCTAGTGATGACGTCAGTTTTCTGCTTTGCAAATATTGCTGGAACTGTTCCTCCTATTGTTTCTGGTTCAAAATCGCCTCTACTCCAAGGCTCCCTTTGGACTCTGTCCTGAAGCTGTTATGGTCTTTGTTGTCCCATTTATTATAAAAGGAGATGGAAGAGGTGGCTACCTCTCACCCAGAAATAGTGCTAGAATGCCAGGCAGCATTAACACGGAACTGAAGAAATGCGAAAGGAAACCATATTTTAGGATATTATTTTGCCTAAATTTGTTAGCAGCCCCCAATTATTCTCCATTTTTCCATAGAGGGCTTAGTTAATTACAATAATTGAGATTTTCATTTCTAGGGCAATTTAAAGTGTTTTATGAAGGTTTCACACTGACTCATTATTATTAACCTCAGGGGGCAGAGAAATGCAGAGAAAACAGTGGGCAGAGAGAGTGAGCTCTTGAGAGGCTGAGAGGCTAAACACAGGAGAATACCTGCTACTCAAGAAACAAGGCATTTAATAGAAGCCACCTTGGGAGATTCATAAACACAGAAGCTTAATACATAACAAGCGCTGACTTGAGCTTTAAATATTAAAAGGGTAAAATTAAGACGTTTAAACAAGCCTCAGGTTTTAGGCTGTTTTTACACCACTTCAGGTGTACTTTCCCTTCTTAAAATATGAATTAGCTGTGCCAATACATGAGCGACTCCCCTTTTTAATCACTGCAGGGAAAGCCTCAAAGTTAATGATACAGTTTCTATTGTATGCCACTCATCTTCCAGGCCCCCACATCCCCACTCACTCCCCTCCACCATTTTCGGGGCCTTCAACTCTATTCTTAAAGCTCCTGGGGCATTTGTGTGTATAGTGCTATTCAACAGCTACAATGATTGGTGATGTTCTGTCTCTGCTTCCTAATGGAGCATGAAATATTTGGAGACAAAGACTGTACCTGATTCAACTTTCATGCCCATTATCATGAACAGTTTGCGACACATGGTACTGAGGAAACAAAATCCAGGAAGGCATCACATGTTTTTTCCCAACTCAGTTTTCCTTTTAAAAATCTCCACGGTTGTCACTGAAATATCGGGCTGGGCAAAATGTTCATTTGGGTTTCCCATACTATCATATGGAAAAACCCGAACAGGCTTTTTGGCCAACCCAATATTTACATGTTAAACAGTACCAGGATTTCCGTGTCACTTTGGTGCTAGGCATGTGGCTAGCTCCTTGTTGAATTTCCGTGTCGGCCAAGAGACGAGTTGATGGCACACAGTGTCTCTCAGGCAGTCTGCCACCCTGGTGGGAAGTAGGCAAGCAAGGGAAACGTGTGCATGGTTTGAGATAGAAACATATTTCTCTCAGATATTCAGACAATAGAGTCTGAGTATTTCAAGCTGTTATGAGGAGATGTTATAGGTCTTCCCAGATAGCTCAGTTGGTAAAGAATCCGCTGGCAATGCAGGGGATCTCAGTTCAATTCCTGGGTCAGGCAGATCCCCTGGAGAAGGAATAGGCTACCCACGCCAGTATTCTTGGGCTTCCCTTGTGGCTCAGCTGGTAAAGAATCTGCCTGCAGTGTGGGGGACCTGGGTTCAATCCCTGGGTTGGGAAGATCCCCTGGAGAAGGGGAAGGCTACCTACTCCAGTATTCTGGCCTAGAGGATTCCACAGTCCATGGGGTCGCGAAGAGTCGAACATGACTGAGCAACTTTCACTTCACTTCATGTAGTGATGTAAACAAAATATGATTTGTTTAGTTTAGGCTGATAGTGAAGTTGTTCAGTCATGTCAGACTCTTTGCAACCCCATGGACCAGGTTCCACCAGGTTCCTCCATCCATAGGATTTTCCAGGCAAGAATACTGGAGTGGGTTGCCATTTCCTTCTCCAGGGTATCCCAACCCAGGGATTGAACCCGGGTCTCCCGCATTGTAGGCAGACTCTTTACCATCTTGAAGACAGCACAAATGGGCAATTTAAGACAAAATCCACCTTGGGTATTGCAATGGCCAGATTTTTTTTTTGTTATCAGATTATTGCCAAGTCTGTTTTTTCTTTCCTATGCTGAGACAGCGGAAGCAGTTGTTTGTTTGAGTCACTCAGATAATTGTCTTAGGTTTCCTTTCCTGATTGATAAGTTTCAGGGGATTAGATTCCCTTCCTATGACTAAATGATAGTCATAATGAAACCAATTTTTCAACAGAAGAACAATAAGGGGAGAACCTACAATAGATATTTCAGGAGAAAAAGGAAAGTGAAAGTGTTAGTTGCTCCGTTGTGTTCAACTCTTTTACGACCCCCTGGACTGTCCCCCGCCAGGCTACTGCCCATGGAATACTCCAGGCAAGAATACTAGAGTGGGTTGCCATTTTCTTCTCCAGAGGATCCTTCTGACCCAGGGATCGAACTCTGGTCTCCTGCACTGTAGGTGGATTCTTAACTGTCTGAACCACCAGGGAAGCCCCTACAATAGATTTTTCAGGAGAAGGAGGAGTTGAACTCCTCCTGGTTATAAGGGTTGTGAGACTGGTCCCCACACTATTATTGGGAGTGTCCTAACAGCAGGGGTTCATTCAGGAATTTCTTTGGCTCTTCAAAGTGGTCTGAGGTTCAGGTTCTTATGAACCAGGCCCCAGCCTGGTGGGGCAGGGTGTAGGGTGGTGGTGATGGGGCACTGCTGAAGGAAAAAGCTAGGGGGCTGGGGCTTGAAGTACTTCCTTTCTTGGGTGATGAGTTGAGAGAGTGGCATTGATGTACACATGCTACCACGTGGGAACTAGATAGCCAGTAGGAAGCTGCTGTGTATCACAGGGAGCTCAGCGCCGTGCTCTGCGATGACCTAGCAGGGTGGCATGGGGAGAGGGGAGGGGGATCCAAGAGGCCGGGGATGTATGTATACATATAGCTGATTCACGTTGCTGTACAGCAGAAACAAAGCAGTTATATTCCAACATAGAAAAAGACTGCCATGAAAATGCATTTATTTTGCAAAGCTACCATTTGATTGAATTACCCATTGCGTGCGCACATCCTAGTTAAATAGAATATAGAGTGAGCTTATTTCAAAGAAATAATTTTGCAAATTTTCACTGCTTCACCCTTGAGTCATTTTGCCATTTTTCACATAAAAACATTTAATTAATTATAAGACATTTCTCCTGGGCCATTACCCTTTCAATCATTTAAAAGTATACAGGCTATAATTACATAATTATTGGCTGTTAAAATGTCAGTGCTTAGTTTTTAAAATGCTAACTTAGATTTCAAAAGGAAGATATGAAACAGAAAAGTGTTTGTTGTATTTCAATTAGCACCATTACAGTAAGATAATTTCTAGTCACATTACATAAACATCACTTTTTTTTTCCGCTGTTAAGGTGGAAGAAATAAGCAACTGTCCCTTCATCAATTATTTTCATAATAACTTCAACATTATTTTGCCAACAAAGGTCCATATAGTCAAAGCTATGATTTTTCCAGTAGTCATGTACAAATGTGAGAGTTGGACCATAAAGAAAGCTGAGCGTCAAAGAATTGATGCTTTCTAATTTTGGTGCTGGAGAAGACTCTTGAGTCCCTTGGACTGCAAGGAGATCAAACCAGTCAATCCTAAAGGAAGTCAACCCTGAATATTCAATGGAAGGACTGATGCTGATGCTGAAGCTCCAATACTTTGACCACCTGATGTGAAGAACTGACTTATTGGGAAAGACTGATGGTGGAGAAGATTGAAGGCAGGAAGAGAAGAGGGTGACAGAGGATGAGATGGTTGGATGGCATCAGTGACTCGATGGACATGAGTTTGAGCAAGTTCTGGGAGATAGTGACCTGGCGTGCTGCAGTCTGTGGGGTGGCAAAGAGTTGGACACAACTTAGCGACCAACAATAAACAACAACTTATTTGTTAAACAACAGTAACAAAATGCAGGAAGCAATGAAAAAGAACTTTTATTCTGAAACAGACCTGCTTTATCTCTTGAAAACATCTATGAAAATTTCTACACCCAGGACTTCAGAATTTCTTTCTCTCAGGGAGAGCACTTTAAATTCATTATAAAATAAGGTCCTCTCCATAATTCTGAGAGGGAGAGTGTTATTCATGCCATCTCTTGATCTGGTGTGCTAACTCTAGTAGCAGTGGGCAAGGGAAAAAAAGAAAGCTAGAGTGTCGTCTTTCCTGTATCATAAGAGGAATTTGAAGGTCTAATAAATTTTAAAACTTCATAAAGAGCTTGGGGAGACGTAAGAGGTATTTTCCTGTTAGCAGCATGAGTGCTTTTTGTTTAAATAATATTCAAGGGCCATGTGTTAATAATGGAAACCCCATTTGGGTGTCCAGGAAGATGTTGCATATTGAACTGCAGGCTGTGGATCAGCCCCTGATAGCTCAGTTGGTAAGGAATCCACCTGCAATGCAGGAGACCCCGGTTCGATTCCTGGGTCAGGAAGATCTGCTGGAGAAGGGATAGGCTACCCACTCCAGTATTCTTGGGCTTCCCTGGTGGCTCACCTGATAAAGAATCTGCCTGCGGGAAATACGGGAGAACTGGGTTCAATCCTTGTGTTGGGAAGACCCCCTGGAGAAGGGAAAGGCTACCGACTCCAGTATTCTGGCCTGGAGAATTCCATGGACTGTATAGTCCATGGGGTTGCAAAGTGTCAGATAGGAGGCCGAGCAACTTTCACTTTCACTGTGGATCAAGGCAATCTTTGTTTGTTTTCATTATTCATTGTTTGCTAATGAAATCTTTTAAAAAGCAAGCATCCTTTTTAGGGATATACTTTTTGACTTCACAAGTGGTTTAGACAGGGGGTTTTCAAAGGATGGTCTCTGAACCACCAGCAGCAGCATCACCTGGGAACTTGTTCAGTCGCTTAGTTGTGTCTGACTTTTTGTGACTGACCCTGTAGACTGCAGCACTCCAGGCCCCCCTGTCCTTCATCTCCTGGAGTTTGCTCAAACTTGTGTCCATCGAGTCAGTGATGCCATCCAACCATCTCGTCCTCTGTCGTCCCCTTCAATCTTTTCCAGCATCAGAGTCTTTTGCAATGAGTCGGCTCTTTGCATCAGGTGGCCAGAGTATTGGAGAACTTGTTGCTGCTGCTGCTGCTGCTGCTAAGTCGCTTCAGTCGTGTCCGACTCTGTGCGACCCCATAGATGGCAGCCCACCAGGCTCCGCCGTCCCTGGGATTCTCCAGACAAGAACACTGGAGTGGGTTGCCATTTCCTTCTCCAATGCATGAAAGTGAAAAGGAAAAGTGAAGTCGCTCAGTCGTGTCCGACTCTTAGCGACCCCATGGACTCCATGGGATTTTCCAGGCAAGAGTACTGGAGTGGGTTGCCATTGCCTTCTCCGGGAGAACTTGTTAGAGATGCAAATATTCAGGTCTTGAATCAGACCTACTGAATCAGAAACTCAGGGGTTGGGGCAGGGCCATCTGAGGTTTAAGAAGCACTTCAGGTGCTTCTGAAGGAGTTTTAGTTAAACTAAACCAGGCATTCTCTACAAGATTGGTTTTACTCGCCAACCTGTCCCGAAGACATTTAGCTATGTCTGGTGACCTTTTGGGTTGTTACAACTTGAGGTGATGATGAGTTGGCGATGGACAGGGAGGCCTGGCGTGCTGCAGTCCCTGGGGTCGCAAAGAGTTGGACGCAACTGAGCAACTGAATTGAACTGGAGGTAGGAGTGCTACTGCCATCTAGTGGTGAGAGGTCAGTGATGCAGGTCAACTTCTTAGAATGTATGGGCCAGTCCTCCCTGCACCAACAAACAGCACCCCAGAACTCGCCCGCCCAAAGCATCCAGAGTGTCGAGACTGAGATATTCTGCACTAAATCCTTTTGCAGGAACTTCTTGAATGTCAGTAACCTGAGTCTACAGAAAGGCAGAGTGAATTAGGGAATGAGCCAAAGTCTAGAATTCAGGTTCTGACCCTGTTAATTGAGTCCTGTAATTTCACGTTACATGTTAAAAAGCAGAGACATTACTTTGTCAACAAAGGTCCATCTAGTTAAGGCTATGGTTTTTCCAGTGGTCATGTATGGATGTGAGAGTTAGATAATAAAGAAAGCTGAGCGCAGGAGAATTGCTTTTGAACTGGGGTGTCGGAGAAGATTCTCGAGAGTCCCTTGGACTGCAGGGAGATCCAACCAGCCCATCCTAAAGAAGATCAGTCCTGGGTGTTCATTGGAAGGACTGATGTTGAAGCTGAAACTCCAATCCTTTGGCCACCTGATGCAAACAGCTGAGTCATTTGAAAAGACCCTGATGCTGGGAAAGATTGAGGGCAGGAGGAGAAGGGGACGACAGAGGATGAGATGGTTGGATGGCATCACCGACTCAATGGACATGAGTTTAGGTGGACTCTGGGAGTTGGTGATGGACAGGGAGGCCTGGCGTGCTGTGATTCATGCAGTCTCGAAGAGTCAGACTCGACTGAGCGACTGAACTGAACTGAATTTCACGTTGGTCTCTTTATCTCTCTGTGTCAGTAGTCTCACTTATAAAATGGGAATGATCCCCGCCTCTTGTGTGGATTACTACGAAGATCAAATGAGCTAATGTGTATGAACCCACTTGGTAAACTGTCATGCTAATTTAAATGAACTGCAGAATTTTTCCAGTGGGAGAAAGACAGACCAGAGGTGGGCGTAGGGTGCTATAAAAGGTTAAAGCATCTGATTCAGCTGTCTGAAAATAGCCAGATTCTTTAGTGTAAATGTGATTTGTGTTGGAGATTTTTTTCCCTTTGTGCTTCTTAACCCTTTCCTATAACTACTTGAGTTTAGCTTTTTTTTTTTTAAACTCAGTCATTGCAAGGAGATCAAACCAGTCACTCCTAAAGGAAATCAACTTTGAATATTCATTGGAAGGACTGATGCTGAAGCTGAAACTCCAATATTTTGGCCACCTGATGTGAAGAGCTGGCTCATTAGAAAAGACCCTGACGCTGGGAAAGATTGAAGGCAGGAGGAGAAGGCACAACAGAGGATGAGATGGTTGGATGGCGTCACCGATTAGATGGACATGAGTTTGAGTAAGCTCTGGGAGTTGGTGCTGGACAGGGAAGCCTGGCATGCTGCAGTCCATGGGGTTGCAAAGAATCAGACTTGACTGAGTGACTGATCAATAACAACAACAACTGCATGATAAGGAAATAACTGGTTCCTGACTTCCCTCTACGGTTCAGTTCAGTTTAGTTGCTCAGTCGTGTTCAATTCTTTGCGACCCCATGGACTGCAATATGACAGGCTTCCCTGTCCTTCACAATCTCCCAGAGTTTGCTCAAACTCATGTCCATCTAATCGGTGATGCCATCCAACCATCTCATCCTCTGTCGTCCCCTTCTCCTCCTGCCCTCAATCTTTCCCAGCATCAGGGTCTTTTCCAATGAGTCAGTTCTTCACATCAGGTGGCCAAAGTATTGGAGTTTCAGCTTCAGCATCAGTCCTCCCAAAGAATATTCAGGACTGATTTCCTTTAGGATGGACTGGTTGGATCTCCTTGCAGTCCAAGGGACTCTCAAGAGTCTTCTCCAACACCACAGTGCAAAAGCATTAATTCTTTGACTCTCAGCTTTCTTTATGGTCCAACTCTCACATTCATACAGGACTCCTGGAAAAAGCATATCTTTGACTAGATGGACCTTTGTCAGCAAAGTAATGTCTCTGCTTTTTAATATACTGTCTAGGTTTAGGGGTTCTCAAAGTTTTGCCTGCATTGGAATCACCAGGGGATTCTTACTTTATATTAGTAATTACACTTAAAATGAGATTTACTCTGAACAAATTTTAAGTGTGCAATTCCATACATGGTTGACTATAGGCTGTACAATGTTGTACAACAGATTTCTAGAGTTTGTATGTTTTACTGAACCAAAACATTATGTGTATTGATTAGTAATTCACATTTCTGCTCTCCCACCAACTCCAAGAAGCTACCATTCTATTCTCTGCTGTCTATGACTTTCCTTCCTTCAGATACCTCCTGTAAGTGGAATCACGCAGTATTTGTCCTTCTTCAACTGGCTGATTTCACTGAGCATCATTCCCTCACGTTTCACTCACGGTGTTGCATGTTGCAAGATTCCCTTCTTTTTAAAAACTGGTATTCCATGGTATGTATATGCCACATTGTCTGAGCATTTAGAAACATCCTGGCTGTTATGCATAATTCTGCAATGAACATGAGAGTGCTGATAACTTTTCAAAATCCTGATTCCACTGTTTTTGGGTATATACCCAGCTGTGAGATTGCAGGATCCTTAATTTTTCGGGTGAACTCCACGCTGTTTTGCATAGTGACTTCGCCATTATATATTCCCAATAGTGCCCACAGGTTCCAATTTCTCCACTTCCTCACCAGCTGTCATAGTCGTAGCCAGAAGGCTCTTGTTAACCTGCAGATTGCCGGGCTTAATCTCTAAGAGTTTCTCACTTGCTGGGACTGGGAGGGGTTTTAAGATGTTACTTTTTTTCTTTTTACTAGAATCCCAGGTCATGCTGGGATAAGAGGATGAGATGGTTGAATAGCATCGCCAATTCAGTGGACATAAACTTGAGCAAACTCCAGAAGATAGTGAGGGACAGGGAGACCTGGTGTGCTGCAGTCCATGGGGTCACGAAGAGTCGGACACAGCTTAGCAACTGAACAACAGGTGATGCTGCTGGACTTGCCCGGGGGACCGCACTACGGAGAACCTACCCTATTGTGAGACACTGGTGGCAGCTGCTCATTTCTAATTGTCACTGAGGAGCTTTGACATCAAGCTTCTCTGCCAGGCCTCTCTCGACATAAGGAATAGTTTTTATTTTCTTGGCAAGTGAATCCATCCCCCTTATTAATTCCTTGCCTGAAAAGACCCATTTATTTCTCTTTCCTCGTCCCAGTGATGTTAACAGTTTCAGCCAGCTAGTTCTGATAATAGCTTTGGCTCTTTCTCAGCTAATTGAGGCCACTCTACTTTAGCAGTCATCATTAATGACAGAGGACGCAGTCTAAAGACAGCCTGTCCTAATGTATTTTAGATAAGGGGTTGTTTTGTTATTTGGTGTTTGTCTTTAATTCGGGAATTTTGGTACTATCGAACAAGCAAAAACACAAAAGCGAAGGGACAGATCTGACTTGAAATCTCTGTGTTTGAAATGCCTTTCTGCAGTGTGGCTCACACACTATTTCCTTCCAAGTGAATTGGGACATTTGCTTAAAAGGCAGTTTCGTAGGCCCCACTTCAGAAGTGTGCATGGCGCTGGAGTGTAAGTTGCTGTAGACGGACCCTGAGAAGGGGCCACTCAGAGCTCTAGACAATGACAGTGACACCACAAAATGGCAGAATAGTCCCTCCGAGAATGCTGATGAACCTACGTGGACACGAGATAATGCCCTGATGGTCCATCATTTATACTGGGGTTCACTCAGTGTTGTAGGTTCCGTGGATTCAGACACATGTGAAAAGGCGTGTATCCATCATGATGGGATCATACAGAACATTTTCACGGCCTTAAAAATCCTGTGTTGGTTTCATTCTTTTGTCCCTACTGTGCTGTGTAGATTATGACATAATACAAACTCTTTGAATAAATACTGGGTTGGCCAAAAAGTTAGTTTGGGTTTTTCCATAAGACGTTGTTCACTTCTTGGTCAACCCAATGTCTGCACTATATTGAAGTATGCTATGAGCTCAGTTCAGCCGCTCAGTCGCATCCAACTCTTTGCGCGACCCCATGGACTGCAGCACGCCAGGCTTCCCTGTCCATCACCAGCTCCCAGAGCTTGCTCAAACTCATGTCCATTGAGTGGGTGATGCCATCCAACCATCTCATCCTCTGCTGTCCCCTTCTCCTGCCTTCCATCTTTCCCAGCAGCAGGGTCTTTTCCAATGAGTCAGTTCTTCGCATCAGGGGGCCAAAGGATTGGCATTTCAGCTTCAGTGTCAGCCTTTCCAATGAATATTCAGGACTGATTTCCTTTAGGATTGACTGGTTGGATCTCAATATTCAGGTATATTTTTTACATGAATGGCTTTTAAATCATTGAGTTTTTCACCCAGAAAAGAGTCTTGGAGATTATTTACCTTCCTTTGTTTCTATTGTCTTTGAGGTCCAAGACAGTTGGGGTGCTTGTTTAAGGTCCCGCATCAAAATTTCTGTTCTAAGGTGTTTTTCCATCACTAAGGGCTTTAACAATTTTATTTATTTATTTTTTTTGCTAATCACTTACCTCTTTTTGTTTTCTGGCCATGGCACACTGGTCACTTCCAGTCCCCAAATGAAAGAAATATTTCCACACCCTTGCGCCTTTGCTGATGCTGTTCCTGATTCCTAAGACAGCCTTCCTTCCTCCTCCTCAGTCTTCAAACCCCAGTGACTCAGTAGTGACGTGCTGACCTAAACCAGAGGATCACTTAGTTTTCCTCTGAGTTCTGCAACATTCCAAGTATAACTGGTCAAACTGTACGCAAGCTGCTGTCTCCTCTCATCTCCTACTAACTGATGACTTAGTGATAATTCGAGGTCATGAAGGAGAAGGATGTACAAACAGTTTAGGACCCTGATGTTTATTCTGAATCCTTCTTATGTTGAATCAAAACCAAAGAATTTATCCAAAGAAAGTAGAGTCTCCCTTCGTATTGACTTGCGGTATATTCAGGCAAGGGCCCTTTCTAGTCTTCTAGGCACAATATTTTACACTGAATTCTGACCAACTAAAGCCTCCTGTTCATTTCTGATTTGGGGGCTTAGAAAGATATCTTTCTTATTTGAGTGGCAAAAGGGATGACTTACTGTTTGCTGTGAAATTTTACCTTTCACATACCGTTCCTCTTTCTGCCCACACAGCTGCCCCCACAGTATAGCAAGATCTTGTAAATTCAAGAATTACAGCACGTAAGAACTGCACACATATGGAGTGGTTACAAGCTACCCTCTCATCAACTAGCAGACTCTCAGGAAATATTGATTGAATAACTATATCAAGGAATAAAGGAAAACAACCTGTAATTTCATATGGTTGTTGTTGTTAGTCTGACACTTTGTGACCCCATAGACTGTAGCCTGCCAGGCTCCTCTGTCCATGAAATTCTCCAGGCAAGAATGCTGGAGCAGGTTGCCATGCCCTCCTCCAGGGGATCTTCCCAACCCAGGGTTCGAACCCATGTATCCTGTATTGGCAGGCAGATTCTTTACCACTTCATGGTAGTGAAATGAAAACATATTTTCCTCTAGGCAGCGAGACCCATCAATATTGTTTTAATACCTTAGAAGAGGTAAAAGCTTGCCCTTCTCAAGTATGAAAGTAACACTATTTAATTATAATAGCAATGAAATTTCAAATGTCCTCCCAACCCTCTGTTTGGTCTCTACTCACAGCCTATATTAACCCAGGTTGCATATATTTCTTTATTCTTATACTTAAATTTCTTTATAGTACATCCAACATATACTTATTATGTTCTATATGTCCTTATTCTTACACTGAAATGATTGAAAAGAAATAGGTGTAATTTGTATTTTTGTGTGAAAAATCAGGTTTTTGTCAGCTGGAGGAATCAGTCAGCTGGGGCCTAAGGTTATCTCACCTTTGGTGAATGAGCTTCTTATGAGCCCTCGAGAGTCCTGAGCTATGTGATGCTTCCATTGGTCACACCTCCTTCTGGGCCTTCTATCAGTATTAATCAACAACTGTAAAGAGTAGGTCTTGGTCTATATTAATAGAAGGCATGTAGCTTTCAGGACTAGTATAAACCTTTTGACATCACTAGAATAGTGTCAAAAATATCTTTTGTGATACCAAAGTGTATGGAAAACTCTCAAGAAAACTTTACTGGTCATTCATTAATTTATTGATGCCAGGCAATTAAAAAAAAAAATCTGTTTGCAAGGCTGGGGTAATGCTGTCTTCATCTTTTGACTCATCTATCCAGCCAAATATTTGTAACTTAAAAATTTCTGAGTTTGAGGAGGAAACTATAATAACAAAAATATTGGCTTCCCCAGTGGCTAAGCGGTAAAGAATCTGCCTGTGATGCAGGAGACACAGGAGATGCGGGCTTGATCCCTGGGTTGGGAAGATTCCTTGGAGAAGGGAATGGCAACCCACTCCATTATTCTTGCCTGGAAGATGCCGTGGACAGAGGAGCCGGGGGGTGTGGGGCTACAGTCCATGGGGTCACAAAAGAGTCAGTTACAACTTAGCAACTAAGCAACAACAGCAACAAAAAATAGTGACTGATCAAGGCCCTACTGGCACGTGCACTCACTGTACTGAGTGTTGTATATGGTCTTTCATGAATACATCGTGAAGAACTGTATAGTTTTAATTCTGCTTATGGCATCTGGTCCCATCACTTCATGGGAATAGATGGGGAAACAGTGGAAACAGTGTCAGACTTTATTTTGGGGGGCTCCAAAATCACTGCAGATGGTGACTGCTGCCATGAAATTAAAAGACGCTTACTCCTTGGAAGAAAAGTGATGACCAACCTAGATAGCATATTTAAAAGCAGAGACATTACTTTGCTGACTAAGGTCCGTCTAGTCAAGGCTATGGTTTTTCCTGTGGTCATGTATGGATGCGAAAGTTGGACTGTGAAGAAGGCTGAGCGCCGAAGAATTGATGCTTTTGAACTGTGGTGTTGGAGAAGACTCTTGAGAGTCCCTTGGACTGCAAGGAGATCCAACCAGTCCATTCTGAAGGAGATCAGCCCTGGGATTTCTTTGCAACGAATGATGCTGAGGCTGAAACTCCAGTACTTTGGCCACCTCATGCGAAGAGTTGACTCATTGGAAAAGACTCTAATGCTGGGAGGTATTGGGAGCAGGAGGAGAAGGGGACGACAGAGGATGAGATGGCTGGATGGCATCACTGACTCGATGGACGTGAGACTGAGTGAACTCCGGGAGATGGTAATGGACAGGGAGGCCTGGCGTGCTGCGATTCATGAGGTCGCAAAGAGTCAGACACGACTGAGCAACTGAACTGAACTGAACTGAATCTACTTAAGAAATTAAAGTCATTGATCTGTATGCTGTTTGTAAATAGATCGAAAAGCAAACCAGATATTTGATGCTCATTTCAACAAAAGGATGGACACGTTACTGAGGACCTAGGATGTATGAGGCAGGAAAGAAGGATGTGTATAATGACCATAGAGGGGTTATGCAATCTGGTTATTAAGTTACAACTCCAAAAACATGCATGTTATAGAGTGCCTTAAAGTGCTATCGGGCTTCCCTGGTGGCTCAGATGGTAAAGCATCTGCCTGCAATGCAGTTTGATCTCTGGATCAGGAAGACCCCGTACAGAAGGAAACGGCAACCCACTCCAGTACTCTTGTCTGGAAAATCCCATGGTCAGAGGAGCCTGATATATTACAATCCATGGGGTTGCAAAGAGTCGGACACAGCTAAGTGACTTCCCTTTCACTTTCTTTCACTTTAAAGTGTGATATGTGCAGTTATTGGAAGAATTCAAAGAAAGAAATATGCATCCAGGATTAGACAACTGGATTGGCTATCCTCATTGATTTTGACAGGCAGGTGCTGAAGTCACAAAGCTGTAATGTGGCTGAGGCTTTGCTTCAGTAATCTGAGGAAAATACGAACAAGCCTCACTCTGATTTCCAGTCTGCTTCTTTGAAGCCTTACTTTTTATCCACTGGCCTACCAGGCTTGCTTTAGCATCAGACAGAAGCTGAAGACCGGAAAGAGTCCAGGTGGCAAATATTTGCTTCTAACTCACGGGGGAAAAGAAATCAACAAGAAAAGAATTTCATTTCCCTGCAGAAACATGGAGCAGCTGCTCTGTGCAGGAAGAGCAGTGGCTTCTGTAGACCATTATACACAGTGCGAGTGGTGTGCAAGCCTGAAGTTCTGGAACATTATAATCTGTGTGTCTGTGGCTCCGATCAGCCTCCTTGCTAAATGAGTCACCGAGGAGCTGTCAGGGGGAAAGACGGAAAGATGAATCAGATAAACCTGCTCTTTTCAGAACCTGTATTTCCACCCACAAGCGTGTCAGATGTGGCAGCCCTCCTTTCTGGAAGCTTCTTATTGGAAGGAATTCTTGCGATTTTGCAGCAGTTCATGGCACAAAGGTCACTGCAGGGTGTTTCTATTTATTTATTTGGCTGTGCCACGTCTTATGCGGGATCTAGTTCTCCAACCAGGGATCAAACCTGGACCCCGGCGTTGGGAGCACAGAGTCTTAGCCACTGGACCACCAGGGAAATCATTATTATTTTTCAATATAGAGCTTTTGAACAGAGTTTTGAGCCTGGACAGCCCATGTTTTCCTGGGAGATAAGATGATGTTTTTGAGAAAGTGAATGAATGAAATGAAAATACAAGTTTCCTTGCCCCTAAAATTAGACAAATGTCACAGTCAAGTAAAACTAGTGACCATCTTGAAACCATTTTTGCTAAAATAAGCTAAGTGGATTACAAACATTTTTATATTCTCTTTTCTCATGGTAATTTGATTTATTATGCCCAGTGAAAAGAAGTCTCTTCAAATCCTAATGTATTCCAAATTTGCTCATTACAAAAATGTTCTTCTCTTTGTTGACTTGTTTTTATTTCGTTATTACGTTATCCATCAGAGATTAGCGAAACCCTGCTACGTGCGTGCACACCCAGTCTCTTAAGTCATGTGCAACTCTTTGTGACCCCATGGGCTGTACCCTACAGGCTTCTCTGTCCGTGGGAGTCTCCAGGCAAGAATAATGGAGTGGGTTGCCATGCCCTCCTCCAGGAGATCTGCCCGACCCAGGGATTGAACCCGAGTCTTTTCCATCTCCTGCATTTTCAGGCAAATTCTCTACCATTAGCATCACCTGGGAAGTCCTGAAACCCTGCTACTTAGATAAAAGTTTAAATCATTTTTATTTCCTGTAAGTTTAATTTTGTAACAAATTCTGATATGATGTGATTCCTTTTGCAAATAGTTTCAAACTATTCTGTGGCAGAAGATAAATATATATTGTATAATATTATGTGAAATAATATGTAATAAATATCTATATATTTAAAGATCTGAGTGCGTGTGTGTAAAGTCCCTTCAAGTCGTGTTCAACTCTGTGTGACCCCGTGGACTATAGCCCACCAGGTTCCTCTGTCCATGGGATTCTTCAGGCAAGAACCCGGGAGTGGGCTGCCATGCTCTTCTCCAGGAGAATCTTCCTAACCAGGGGTCAAACCCGAGTCTTTTAAGTCTCTTAAGTTGGCAGGTAGGTTCTTTACCACACTAGTACCACCTGGGAAGTCCAAAGGTCTGAGCAGCTCCTGGATATTCATAGATACATGACGGAGGTCTGTGGATCACCTGCAATTTGGGGCATAATTTTGTGTGAATGTATTATTTCCTGAAAATTAGGCCCAGAGCTTTCATCATCTCCCTGAAAGGCTCTGTGATTCAAAAAAGATTATAACTTCCTATATTAAATAAATAATATACCATAGTTTATATATTGACAGTGTTTAAATGCCTTGAGACCCACCAGACAATGCTAACAGGGATTACTGTAATTAAGAAAATTGAATTTTTCCTGGTACTGAAACAAGAGTGTCTTTCCCTGAAGTCTGCATTGCAGTCAGCACGTATACCATAAAGAAGCCTTTCTGGACATTTTCATCCTTTTCTTCCTTCGGTTATGATACCTCTGTATGTTCTTGATGTGTGGCTGGTGTTTCATAGGTTAGGACTTTCATCTAGAACAGGCAGGGGTTGAATGCACACATTTCATATCTTTGACTCCACAATTTCCTGGTAGATTCCTTGTTATTTAAGTGTATTAAATAATACAGTCATAGATCTCTGGAAAATCTGTCAGAGATAGATGTAATTTGTCAGAGTGTAGATGTAATTTGCCTGGTTCTGTCACTTACATTGCCAGGACTGGAAGACTGGCAATTTTTTTCCCCCTCTGAAAAAACATTTTTCCCCCCAAGAGAGTTTCTTAGTAGAGTAGACATTTGTAGAATATGCTGATTCATTCTGACATTTAAAAGGAGTCAGAGGGAAGTAAAATTTCTTTGTTTCAAAGAGTTGGGTCTCAGATGTTTAGTTGCTCAAAATTCGAGTTCCCAGTGTATCAGGCACTGTAATAGGCACTGTTCTAGTCCAGTGGAAATTAAAAGGCTTCATAGTCCAAAGCATTCATTTATACGTGAATAAACCCCACCTATTCTGATGGCTCCTGTATTAGCCAAGGGAATCAGAAACCACCAATCTGGTCTTCTTTCATCTGGGTCCCCCAGTACGATAGGTCTGAAGACTTACTCCCGGGCACTTATGGAACAAGGAGAAAGATCCTGAGCCTCTGCTGCGGTAACAGTGGAGCAGGCGCCACTCAGGCCAGCCCAGACTCCCCGATCCTTCGCTGTAGAGCAGGGTACTCTCATTTGCCAGGACGCCTCCCCCTTTCAGGATCCAAGCAGTTCAGGTGGCTACAATGGACCCGGCCCCACACCTCCTTCACCCCAGCCCCACTGTGACGCAAGTGAAAGCAAAGTCAGAAACTAACACTTACAATACTGTTCATCTGGAGTTGAGGGTACTGAATACTGGAGTTTCTAAGTTCAACTCAATGAAAAAAGTGTCAAAACATATCGTATGTAACTAGAGATGTTAGGAAGCTTATTTTGGAAAACATTGAGGCTTATCAAGTGTGTGTGTGTGTGTGTGTGTGTGTGTGCGGGCGTGCCTGCTCAATTGTGTCGGCTCTTAGTGAACCCATGGACCGTAGCCCACCAGCCTCCTTTGTCCATAGGATCTCCCAGGCAAGAATCCTGGAGTGGGTTGCCATTTCCTTCTCTGGGGATCTTCCTGACCCAGGAATTGAACCTGCGTCTCTTGCATCTCCTGCACTGGCAGGCAGGTTCTTTCCCACTGTGCTAACAGGGAAGCCCACACGGCATACTCATGGCATTCAATATATTGTTATTAGAGTTTATCCCATATACCCAACAGTCATGGTTCTTTCTAGGATAAGGAAAAAACGTCTTTTAAAAGTGTGTTTATGCATCATAAATTGAAACTGAAACTGGAAAGGCAGAGCAAACTGGTACTGGACTGGTACTTAAGAGGATCATTACAAGTAAAGCATAATTTGGACACCACTAAAAACACATCTTTTTTGAGTTTCCTGGCAGTCCAGTGGTCAGGACTCTGCACTTCCACTGCTGGGGGCCCAGGTTCAATCCATAGGCAGGGAACGAAGACCCACGATCCACGTGGCTCGGCCAAAAAACAAAACAACAACCCCTACTCCATTTTCATGGCTTTTTAAGGTTAACTTTGATGTTCTATCTTGCTTGGAGCTAATAATTAATAGTAGCATTAAAACAAAACTTATTTTGGGGGGGTTGACTAATATAAATGTCTTTCTATAAACTTTGAAATTCAGTTAGATGCAAACGAAATGAGTTTTTATAACTACAGCTCAACCAGTAAATAAGAACATTTGCAGAAACATCATTGTAAGTATTTTTTAAAAGACAAACTATACACACTAGGAGAGTAAAATTACATAAATATATGCCCGGAAAACAAAAGAAGTAGCTCGTGGTGCTGTTAAATTCTAGTAAAAGGCTTTGAGTAAATTGCATTCTATTTGCTTTATAATGGGAAAACTCAGAGCAAGTTAAACTAGTTTCGTGACTAATGACATAAACAGTTGACATTATTCTGGCTGAATTCTATCTAATCATGACTAACTCAGACATATTATCTTACTGTTTTGTTTTTTTTTTTACCAGCAAGAAGAAATTAGTAGTAATTGTTGGGATTTATTAAAAGTACAGCTCTGTTTGATCTCTCCAAGATTGTGATTGTGGCGTGGGCTCTCTAGCTGTGGTGAGTGGCGTTAGTTGCCACAGCATAGTGGGATCTTAGTTCCCAAGCAGGGATTGAACCCCATCCCTTGTGCTGCAAAGCACTCTTAACCTCTGGACCACCAGGGAAGTCTCCACTCCTCGTCCTCTCGTTTCACCTCCTCTGTCTTCTCTCCCCATCCTCCTTCTCCCCCTCCATATTCTCTCCGCCTCTTCTTCCTCCTCTTTCTCATCATCAGTATGCTAATAATCTAATTTTATCCAAGAGAGGTGGTTTCATGCAATTAAATATGTACCTGAATTCCATCTTTTCCAAAATGCAGCACCCTTAGTTAATCCCAATACAAGGCTCAGTAGGTACTGAGCAAACACTAGTTACTGACTGGTAAGAACAGAGATAGAACCTTGGGTTTTTATTTTAATTTTTTATGGAAGCATAATTGACTTATAACGTGTTAACTTTTGGGATACAGCAAAGTGATTATATATATATATATATATTCTTTTCCATTATGGTTTACTGTGAGATATCAAATATAGTTTCCTGTGCTATACAGTAAGACCTTGTTGTTAATCTATTTTATACATGGTGGTTTGTGGGTGCATGAGCTAAGTCGTTTCAGTTGTGTCCAGTTCTTTGCAACCCGATGGACTGCAGCCGGCCAGGCTCCTGTGTCCATGGGACTCTCCAGGCAAGGAGACTGCAGTGGGTTGCCTTGCCCTCCTCAGTTTGTATCTGCTAATCCCAAGGTCCTAATTTATCCTTCCCCCATCCTCTTTTTCTTTGGTAACGGCAAGTTTGTTTCCTATGTCTGTGACTATTTCTATTTTGTAAATAAGTTCATTTGTATCATATTTTAGATTCCACAAATCAGTGATATCACGTTATAGTTATATTTGTTTTCCTCGGACTTATTCCACTTAGCATGCTAGTCTCTAGACTCATTCATGTTGCTGCAAATAACATTTCATTCTTTTTATGGCTGAGTAGTGAGAACCTTAACTTTGATGGATAATATGCCCATTTTCCTTTTCAGCTGACATTTATCTGCACTGCTTCGGCTGAGCTACCACAGGAATATGTCTTAGGATCAGCTGCACGGGTGAGTGACCCGTGAACAAGTGTTTGTTAGTTGCTCAGTTGTGCCCGACGCTTTGCGACCCCATGGACTGTAGCCCGCCAGGCTCCGCTATCCTTGGGATTCTCCAGGCAGGGACACTGGAGTGGGTTGCCATGCCCTCCTCCAGGAGATCTTCCCAACCCAGGCATCGAACCTGCGGCTCCCCTGTCTCTTGCATTGCAGGTGGCTTTTTTACCCGCTGAGCCATGAAAGGAGGCCAGTGAGGTTGCACTGAACTCCTCAGTTAGAAGAACTTTGTGTCTGGGGTATAACGCTTAGTAATTGCAGTCTTGCAATTCTTAATACTTTTTCTTTGAACTTGTAAATAAGTCTTAAAGCCTTCTGGGAGCTTCAAGCCCGGTTCACACGTGGTTCTGCCTCCCTTTGCCCCCTTCCCTCTTCCCGTGATGGGTTCTTGGCTCCCTGGTGTCTGCGCTGTCCCTGCCCACCCTCATCCAAAGAACTGATGGTGAGGTTGGGAGGAAGGCCCTGTTTGGGCATTGTTTTCTCCCTGACTGGGGACCTGGATGTGGGCCCCTGGGTGGACGATGTCTGTCCACGCCCAGGGAGTCTTGGATGCAGAGAGCAGAAGCACCAGGGGCTCTAGCCCATACCCCTCCAGGTACTGCCCACCTCCTGATGCAGGAACCTATGGGGAGGTTGCTGCTCCTGAGGGTCGGTGGACTGCTGTGGGAGACGCAGAGGGCCTGGTGGGAGGAGGAGATCGATTCCCCCATCCAGCTGGGACTCGTCGCTTTCCATCTGCCCTGGAGCTGATGGACTATGTAGCGGCTTCTGGTTCCAGGGTCACTATTAGTGTGCTCCATCCTGAGGATCCTGGTTACACAGCCACATCTCTGGATGAAACCATAACCATAAACTATGACTATGAGTCTTGCCGGGCTCTTCTGTGCATGGAATGCCCCAGGCAAGACTCCTGGAGTGGGCTGCCATTTCCTTCTCCAGGAGAACCGTAAACTACACTGAGAGTATTAAAACTTATGCTTTCCGAATCCAGCTAAGCATTCAGTCATACATGCTTTTTTCATAATCTCTATCATCATGGCTTTTTGTGAGATATTGAATATAGTTTCCTGTGCTATACAGTAGGACCTTACTGTTTATTTTATATATTTTAGCTTGCATCTGCTAATCCCAAAGTCCTAATTTATCCTTTGCCCACCTTATTTCTTTTTTGGTAACCTTAAATTTGTTTCCTGTGTCTGTGAATCTGTTTCTGTTTTGTAAATAAATTCATTTGTATCATATTTTAGATTCTGTTTGGCTAAATAGTGACTCCTAATATTAAGACACCACCCTGGAAGAGTTGTATTTTTTTTTTTTTTCTAAGTTTGACTACTTTCATTTCATATCCACTATAAGCCCTGTTTACAGGGAGCTCAGCCTCGTGCTCTGTGGCAACCTAGAGAGGTGGGATGGTGGGAGGTAGGAGAGTTTCAGGAGGGAGGGGACGAATATATACCTTTGACTGACTCACGTTGATGTATGGCAGAAACCAATACAACTTTGTAAAGCAATTATCCTCCAATTAAAAATAAAGAAATAAATCCTGTGTGACCTTCACTAACACTATTTTTGTGAGGTCCAAATACCTGAGTATCTTTATAAAGCTTGTTAGGCTGAAAAATACATGGGGCTAAGTCAAGGCTACGGTTTTTCCAGTGGTCATGTATGGATGTGAGAGTTGGACTGTGAAGAAAGCTGAGTGCCGAAAAATTGATGCTTTTGAACTGTGGTGTTGGAGAAGACTCTTGAGAGTCCCTTGGACTGCAAGGAGATCCAACCAGTCCCTTCTAAAGGAGATCAGCCCTGGGTGTTCTTTGGAAGGAATGATGCTAAAGCTGAAACTCCAGTACTTTGGCCACCTCATGTGAAGAGTTGACTCATTGGAAAAGACTGTGATGCTGGGAGGGATTGGGGGCAGGAGAAGAAGGGGACGACAGAGGATGAGATGGCTGGATGGCATCGCTGACTTGATGGATGTGAGTTTGGGTGAACTCCGGGAGATGGTGATGGACAGGGAGGCCTGGCATGCTGCGATTCATGGGGTTGCAGAGAGCTGGACACGATTGAGTGACTGAACTGAACTGAAGTGACATGGATTAGACAAGAGGGGACAGAAAAAAAAGAAAAAAAAATGCAAGGAAAAAAAAGAGAAAAAGGAAAGAAAACAAGAAAGAGGAGAAAGAAGTGCAAAGGGATTAAACATCGAGGAATACAGGAATGACATCAGCAAGATGGCAGTATCCGAGGTTCCGGCCACCAGACCCCTGGGGAAACAGGTGACCTGCCGTGTAGCAGGGCCGCCAGGTGGGGAGAATCAGGGAGAAGCTGTCAGCGCCCGCTGCAGCACTGTTTACCATAGTCAAAACCTGGAAGGGCTGTAGGCAGGGGAGTGGACAAGAATGTGGTACCTACGCACAATGGAATGTTACTCAGCCGTTAAAAAGAACGGAATGATGCCATTGGCAGCAACACGGATGGACTTGGGACAGTCTCTAATGTCACGCTGGGTTAAGCAAGTCAGACAGAGAAGGAAAAGTATCTCATGACATCCCTTATATATGGAATCTAACCCCCCCACCCCACCCCGCCGCGGCTGTCGGGGGTGGGGAGGAAGGATGGGGGGAAGGGATAGTTTGGGAGTTTGGGAGCAACATGTACAGACAGATATCATATAAGAAACGAATCGCCAGTCTAGGTTCGATGCAGGATACAGGATGCTTGGGGCTGGCGCACTGGGATGACCCAGAGAGATGGTATGGGGAGGGAGGTGGGAGGGGGGTTCAGGACTGGGAACACATGTACACCCGTGGCGGATTCATGTTGATGTATGGCAAAACCAATACAGGATTGTAAAGTAAAATAAAAAAATAAAATAAAATGAATAACCCACAAAGACCTTCTGTATAGCACAGGGAACTCTGCTCTGTGGCAGCCTGGATGGGAGGGGAGTTTGGGGGAGATTAAACACCTGTATATGCCTTGCTGAATCCCTTTGCTGTTCACTTGAAACTATCACAACATTGTCAATCAACTATCAGTTCAGTTCAGTTCAGTTCAGTCGCTCAGTCGTGTCCGACTCTTTGTGACCCCATGAATCATAGCACGCCAGGCCTCCCTGTCCATCACCAACTCCCAGAGTTCACTCAGATTCACATCCATTGAGTCAGTGATGCAATCCAGCCATCTCATCCTCTGTCATCCCCTTCTCCTCCCGCCCCCAATCCCTCCCAGCATCAAAGTCTTTTCCAATGAGTCAGCTCTTTGCATGGGGTGGCCAAAGTACTGGAGCTTCAGCTTTAGCATCATTCCTTCCAAAGAAATCCCAGGGCTGATCTCCTTCAGAATGGACTGGTTGGATCTCCTTGCAGTCCAAGGGACTCTCACCAAGAGTCTTCTCCAACACCACAGTTCAAAAGCATCAATTCTTCGGCACTCAGCTTTCTTCACAGTCCAACTCTCACATCCACACATGACTACTGGAAAAACCATAGCCTTGACTAGACGGACCTTAGTCGGCAAAGTAATGTCTCTGCTTTTGAATATGCTATTTAAGTTGATCATAGCTTTCCTTCCAAGGAGTAAGTGTCTTTTAATTTCATGGCAGCAGTCACCATCTGCAGTGATTTTGGAGCCCCCCAAAATAAAGTCTGACACTGTTTCCCCATCTATTTCCCGTGAAGTGATGGGACAAGATGCCATAATCTTTGTTTTCTGAATGTTGAGGTTTAAGCCAACTTTTTCACTCTCCACTTTCACTTTCATCAAGAGGCTTTTTAGTCCCTCTTCACTTTCTGCCATAAGGGTGGTGTCATCTGCATATCTGAGGTTATTGATATTAATGCCAGTAATCTTGATTCCAGCTTGTGTTTCTTCCAGTCCAGCGTTTCTCATGATGTACTCTGCATAGAAGTTAAATAAGCAGGGTGACAATATACAGCCTTGACGTACTCCTTCTCCTATTTGGAACCAGTCTGTTGTTCCATGTCCAGTTCTAACTATTGCTTCCTGACCTGCATACAGATTTCTCAAGAGGCAGGTTAGGTGGTCTGGTATTCCCATCTCTCTCAGAATTTTCCACAGTTTATTGTGATCCACACAGTCAAAGGCTTTGGCATAGTGAAGAAAGCAGAAATAAATGTTTTTTCTGGAACTCTCTTGCTTTTTCCAATCAACTATGCCCCGATACAAAATAAAACGTTCTTTAAAAAAGAGAAAAGAAAATGGCTGGAGGTAATTTTATTAAATATAACCAGGTCTGTTGAAAATGTACTATGTCTGGCACTGTCTAGATACATAACTTGTATGAACACATTTAATACTCATCAGAACCATGGGGGAAAAGCCATTATTATTCCAGTATTGTGGTAGGAAACTCCAAGAGGCTCAGAGAGGTTAGATGATGTATTCTAGGCTACACAGCAGTTTCATAGGTGACTCAAGCGGTAAAGAATCTGTCTGCCAACACAGGAGATGTGGGCAAGAGACTGAGACTCGGTCCCTGGGTTGGGAAGATTCCTGGAGAAGGAAATGACAACCTATTCTTACCTAGACAATTCTATGGGCAGAGAAACCTGGTTGGCCACAGTCCATGGGGTTGCAAAGAGCTGGACATGACTTTGAGACTGAACACACACCCACACAGAAGCTCCACAGCCCAGAGATAGCAGAACAAGAATCTAATCCAGGCGCTTGGTCTAGAGGCCAGGTTCCTAATTAGTATTCCATAGGTGAGCTGTTTGGAGTCTGAGATTGCATTTGGGCTGCCCATGGATGAGTAGTGAAATTATAGAGATCAGCTTCAATAATAACAGCAACATTTTAGTTTTCATTTCCTGCATTGACAGAAAAATAGCTGGAGGATTCAGGGAGGAAAAAAAAAAAAAAGCATGAAATGAAAATACCAAAGAACTTTTTGATCTGATAGTATCTTACATTTGTACATAACATTTTGTACTTTGCAAAGCGTTTTCAGGGGTACTGTCTCATTGATTTTGCAAAATGACTTGGCAAGACAAGTATTATTGTCCCCACTTTACACAGATGAGAAAATGGAAGCTTGGAGAGATTAAGTGGTCTCCAAGCCCAGATAGCTTATAAAATGGAGAATCAAGTCTTCAGCCTTCTTTCCACTAAGGATTAATTACCAGGGGGGAAGTTGTGAAGAATGAAATATATTCTAATCTCCGTTGAAATAGTTCATTACAGAGAGTTTTCTTCTTACTGAAATCACTTTCAAATGGCTGCTGTGTTGAGGGCACTTTATTACTGGAAATTGTAATAAGCCAAAATAATGAAAAATTGCAATGTATAAGAAGGAAGCTCGTGGATCAGAGACAGAATTTAATCCAATTTGTTAATCAGAAAAGCCATCTGGATATTGGTGTTTGTTATTTTACTTCTTTTCTGGGCAGCCTTGCTAAATTGACTTAATTTTTTAGTTAAAAAAGTTTTAAAACATTTTAAAATGAATTGTTATTGGAGTATAGTTGCTTTACAATGTTATGATAGTTCCTGTGGTAGAGCAAAATGAATCAGCCATACAGATATATATATATTCCCTCCCTTTTGGGTTTCCTTCCCATTCAGGTCACCACAGGACGTTAAGTAGATTTCACTGTGCTATGTGGTAGGTTCTCATTGGTTATCTATGTTATACCTAGTATCAATCGTGTGTCAATCTCAATATCCCAATTCCTTCCCTCCCCTTTTCCCCTTGGTATCCATATATACGTTCTGCTAAATTGACTTTAAACAGTGGTCTCCCAGTATGTTTTGTTCTTGAGCCAGCATTTAATAAACTGTATTTGGGATTGGGCTTTGGTTTTGAATTTTAAAGAGGGAGAGAAGGGGAGGCGAAAGGGTGACTCATTTTCCAGAATTATACACGTTGAAGAGAGCAGCCTAAAGGAGTGTACCATTCCTGACATTTGCAGCGGGCGCCGAAGGAAAAGATGCTTGGTGTGTACCAGCCAGCATCACCACTCTCTCTTCCCCTGACTAGAGACGGGCTCTTTTTGATCTCCATTTCTGCAGAAGTTACACTTTTGTGGCCCTCAGACTCTCAACAAGCATGTCTAGAAACAGTATTGAGACTGAAACTTGGTATTTGTTTTCCTGAGAGCCCTACAAAATAGGACACAATTAAGCAGTGCCACAAAACTGAAGATGACAAGGTGGTGAAGTTACTGTCATGTTTTTTCCTCCGTCAACATGAAGCTGAACTAGCATCCTTGAATCAGATGTACAGAATGGTTAAGTGCAGAGGATCTGAGAAAGCTGAGGAAGACATTAACTAATTAAAGAACGTACTGTGCTCTGTGTGGACCTGGGACCACAGTGGGAAAGGAGAGAGACACAGCCCTTATCCACAAGAAGTTTCCAGCTTAATGGGAAAGATTTCCAATAGTCAATCATGGATGTGAGAGTTGGACCGTAAGGAAGGCTGAGTGTTGAAAAACTGATGCTTTTGAAATGTGGTGCTGGAGAAGACTCTTGAGAATCCCTTGGACTGCAAGGAGATCCAACCAGTCCATCCTAAAGGAAATCAATCTTGAATATTCATTGGAAGGACTGATGCTAAAGCTGAAGCTTCAATGCTTTGGCCACCTGATGGGAAGAGCTGACTCCCTGAAAAAGACCCTGATGCTGGGAAAGATTGAGGACGGGAGGAGAAGGGGATGACAGAGGATGAGATGGTTGGAAGCCTGGCGTGCTGCAGTCCATGTGGTCTCAAAGAGATGGGCATGACTTAGCAACTAAACAATACAGTTATACAAGGAAGTGCCTGTTAAGTATACCAACTACCGGTTCTCTCGCCTTATCATTGTCCCTCTAGTTGACCCATCGAGTGACCGGAGAGCCCTCAATGTATAAGGCTGGGGAACACGACTTTAAGTTAAAAGCTCAGTATTACATGTGCCTTGACATGTGGGAAAACCTTGAATGGTTTAAGTTTCCCTACTCTGCTCCTGAGGATGAGGCAAACAACTTCACTCATCGAGGGTACTAGGCACAGGGCTGTTCACCCCTGAGGAGTGGGTTTCTGACTGCCCCTGGAATTATTCAAACAGGCCAGTCACATCCTCCCACTAGGAACCACGGGTCATCCACTCTCTTGTTACTGCAAAACCTGCATCTGCCAGCCTTTGGTTGACCGCCCTATTCCAGAGCACACCTCCCACCCACCCCACCAGCTGGCCCTGCATGGCAGGGTGTCCTTTTGTCCTGGGCTGGGCGTCCCTGTGACTCATAACCCCTGTTAGTTATGTCCAGCTGGGGTGCTGCAGGTTGGACTGAAATCTCAAGGTGGGAATCCCTCCCTCACCAATGGAGTCAAGACATGGCCATCAAAACGAAGGTAATTGGACACTGAGTTCCAACTTGGTTTCTTATTATTCATCCACTAACTGGGGGAAGTTGAGCAGTGAAGTGGTTGATATGAATGTTAACTACTGTTTTTTAAAAGATATGTTGCAATGTTAATTTTTTAACTTTCATATTGGAGTACAGTTGATTAGGGCTTCCCAGGGTGCGCTATTGATAAAAAATCCACCTGCCAATGCAGGAGACATAAGAGATGCACGTTCAATCCCTGGGTTGGGAAGATCCCTTGGAGAAGGGCATGGCAACCCACTCCAGTATGCTTGCCTGGAGAAGCGCATGGACAGAGGAGCCTGGCAGGCTACAGTCCCAAGTCCACAGGGTTGCAAAGAGTCAGACATGACTGAAGCGACTTAGTATGCACGCATATTTGATTAGCAATGTCGTGTTAGCTTCAGTTATACAGAAAAGGGATTCAGTTATACATGTACCTATTGTTTTTTCAAATTCTTTTTCCATTAAGGTTAGTACAGAGTATTGAGCAGAGTTCCCTGTGCTACACAGCAAGTCCTTATTGGTTATTTGTTTAAAATACAGCAGTGTGTACATGCCGACTACTCTTTAAAGTAGTTGACAACAAACTCAGAAAGATGGACACTAAAAGCTGCTATACACCTTCCCGCAAAGCCTTATCTTCATGGACTCAGAAATAGCTCAACAGCAGTGAAACTGTTTTTGTCGATTAGTGTTATCAGTCTGAGCTATAAACTGATAGAAGAATTTGGAGACGTTAAAGAGGCAGAGATTGAAATTTCATATTGTTCGGTTCCAGTGTTTGGCTTACTTGGGAGGTTCAATTTTTCATCTGTCGATTTTCAATCATCACCTTGATTTAACAAGTCTTGCAGAAAAGTATTCATCTTCATGTGAGAACTCTGTTGAGGGTGGTTGGCACGTGCTTGTAAAGCATATCAGCAGAAAAATGAGGTGGCTCACGCACATGACAATACTCCAGCTTGTTTTCTTGAAGCAATACTTCTCTGACTAAGGACAGACTCATCACTTTACCGTCTCATCTTAATTAACTCGTATTTGCATTTCAGTTAAAAGCAAACAAATCACAATCTGGCCACCCTGGGAATGGATGTGTCTCAAATAAGATGCTTGCAGGGTTTGTCTGGCCACGTGCCAAGACACCCTTGACAATGGTGATGTGAAATTAACCAGGACAATCGTTACTGCAGGACACAAAGAAGAATCGGAATAAAAATATGGAATCAGATGACAAAGGAACCCAAATTGCCATACTGTGTCACTGAGTAGAGTTGGAAGTGGGGAATCATAAATTTCAACCCCACGGTTACCCTAGTGCAGTGAGCAGTGACCGAGCTTATCACAGAGATGTCACTAAGATGACCCCTTGATCTGAATCTCACTTTCTGAGTCCAGGCAGTGTGAAATTCTACTCAGAGAGAGTAACTTTCTACCCTCGCCTGGCATCTTTAATTTTGGGCATATAAGATGGCTATTTTGGGGGCTTTTTTAAAACAAATTTATTAATGGCACCCCACTCCAGTACTCTTGCCTGGAAAATCCCATGGACGGAGGAGCCTGGTAGGCTGCAGTCCATGGGGTTGCTAAGGGTTGGACACAACTGAGCGACTTCACTTGCACTTTTCACTTTCATGCAATGGAGAAGGAAATTGCAACCCACTCCAGTGTTATTGCCTGGAGAATCCCAGGGACGGGGGAGCCTGGTGGGCTTCCGTCTATGGGGTCGCACAGAGTCGGACACAATTGATGCGACTTAGCAGCAGTAGCAGCAGCATATTTCACTTACAATGTTGTGTTCATTTCTACTGCACAGCTGATTCAGTTATCTATACTTTTTCCCCCCATTTTCTTTTCCATTGTGGTCTATCACAGGATACTGAATACATTTCCCTGGATGGCTATGCTATTAAGTGAGTAGATGGGGAGATAATAAAGGAAAGGGGATTCTCACCAAGGGTGGAAAGGGAGGGTGGGATGAACAGCAAAATTGAGACTGATGTGTATACACTATTGGTACTTTGTATGAAATAGATAACTAATGAGAAGCTGCTGTAGAGCTCAGGGAACCCTACTCAGTGTCCTCTGGAGACGTAGATGGGAAGGGAATCTGAAAAAGAGGGGACAAGTGTGTGTGCGTAGCTGATTCACTGCGTGGCACAATAGAAGCAAAGACTAAGTAGAATTGTGGAAAACTCAGTAGAATCTACAAAACTAAGCAGACTTGTAACGCAATTCTACTCCAATAGAAATTAATTTTAAAAAAGAAATGAAAGGGGACTTCAAAGGGATAAACATGAGATGTTGACGGCAGGGAAGCTCTAATGTCAAATTCTACTCACGTTAATAGTCTGGAGACACCTCAGGTGACCGAACGGCGAGAGAAAAGGCATTCTGAAACTTGATAGGATGTGATAGTTACAGCCAACACGGATGGAAAGTCTGCTGAGGGCCGCAGTGTACTAGATGCGTGTATATATCGGAGCCACGGGGTTCGTGAACGCGACTGTACAGTGGCATCCGCCAGGCAGCTTAGCAGAGAGTACTGAGACCTGAGTGGCCCCCCGAGATTTTGATTGTATTGGTCGAGGGTGAGGTTTGAGCATCTGGGTTTTTCAGAGCTTCCCAGGTGATGCAAAATTACCAAAAAGTTTCAGAAACACTCAATTTAATTCTTCCCGCACCTTAGAAAGTAGGTATTATAATCCAAATTTATATAGTGGCATGGGCTTCCCAGGTGGCTCTAGTGGTAAATAATCTACCTGCCAATGCAGAAGACTTGGGTTGGAGTCCTGGGTCAGAAAGATCCCCTGGAGAAGGGAATAGCAACCTGCTCCACGGTTCTGGCCTGGAGCATCCCAAGGACAGAGGAACCTGGTGGGCTACAGTCCAGAGGATCGCAAAAGGATGGACATGACTTCATGACAGATAATGGCACAAGTAAGATTCAGAAATCTTATTATACAAAGTCACGCAGCCAGTAAGTGTCAAAGCAAGGGCTAGAATGCTGTTCAGCTCAAATCCAGGGTTTGGGCTTTTCCACAGGCTGATATGCAGTCTGATGGCTTCTATTGAAGAGCAGGGTGGGAAGGGTAAATGAGAGTTGGAGATGGACCTTAGTTATTCATTATTCATCCTTTATACTAGAAATGGAGTGTGCATGCGAAAACTGGGACTTCAGAAGCTTAAAAAAAGGCTGCTAACATTTTACAGTCCCATTTCCCAAGTTAAACTGATTTTCTATATTTAGAGACATTCGAGCTGAGGTTGGTTCTCAGAGCTCCTTGACTGAAAGCAAAGAAAGGTTATCTTGGAATTATGCTTCAAAGATTGAAATTGGTTCTCTTCTGTTTTATGAATGAATGGCAGTAAATATATTTGGCATTTTATAATTTTTCTTACCACTCCTATTATCTTCTTTCTAGCTCACTTTTCAAATGACAGAGTGATTTATTGACTGTCTTTCCGATGTTCCATTTCAGTGAACAAATGGTGAATACAAAAATCTGCCGCTTGACCTCACACTGACTCAGATATTTAAAAGCTTCATTTGATTAAAAAGAATTCATGGAAATGGAGGCCAATACATGTCAGATTTTAATAAAATTCAGAAAATTCCAAGACTTGTTCTTTTAAAAATCAGTGGGGTCCAAGTACATTCTCTTTTAGTGTGACCAGAGTCTGGGTTTGCTTTTTATTTGTAAATTACGTGCTTTGGGGCCATGTTTGTCTGTCTGCCATTGACTTCGGTTCTCTTCACCCAGTGAAACCAAAATGAATTAGCACAGAGCAAGAAACACTCTTAGTAAACATGAAACCAAAACGAATTAGCTCAGTGCAGGAAACACTCTCAGTAAACATATCTACTCTTCCTGCCGAAATCCAGAACAGGGCACATGTAGGGGGACTTGAATGTATAAAAACAAGCATATTTTGGGAAAAGGAGCTCCAAAGAAAAATTAAATTTCTATGTTCTTTTAGGAATTATTTAGTCATGAAATGTCTGATAATTACTTACAAACACAAAAGAGTAGAAATAGTCCAAAGAAGAAAAGGAAAGAAAATGAAGTCGCTCAGTCATGTCCAACTCTTTGCGAGCCCATGGCCTGCAGCCTGCCAGGCTCCTCTGTCCAGTCCATGGGATTCTCCAGGCAAGAATATTGGAGTGAGTTGCCATTTCCTTCTCCATGGGATCTTCCTGACCCAGAGACTGAGCCTGAGTCTCCTGCACTGTAGGCAGATTCTTTACTGTCTGCACCACCAGGAAAGCCCAGAAATATCCCAAATGATCCTCAAAAGAGGACAAGCAGAAAAAATTATGAAAAATCCATATGCAGCCTGCATTGTGTTGAAGGTTTTAGGTGTGATGATGGGATTGTCTCTCACCATCTGCCTGAGTTTGCCCAAGTCCACTCATGTCCATTGTGTTGGTGATGCCATCTAACCATCTCATCCTCTGTCTCCATCTTCTCCTTGCCCTGGTGAGGGACAGGGAAGCCTGGTGTGCGGCAGTCTGTGGGGCTGTGAAGAGTTGGACAGGACTTGGTGACTGAACAGTGGTATTGTGCTTATGGGAGGGAAATTTATTGTCAGGAAATATTGGTAGTAAATATTAAATGATTTAGTATTGAAATGGTATCACATCGGTGGCATTAAAATCTTTTAGCTAAAACAAAACAACATCCCATTTCAAAACAAGACACAACAAACAAAAGAATCTCAAAGAGGATAAACTAATTATGACAAAAATTTTGATAAATTTTTAACTCTGAGTGGTGCACCTATGGGAGTTTATTATGCTGTTCTCTCTACTTTTATGTAGGTTTGAAAATATTCAAAATAGAAATATTCAAGCACTGGTAGACTCAGCCTCCTGCCACTTGGTGAGGGATATATAACTAAGAGCTTACATTCTTGTCTGTGTTTCAGTATCCTTATGCAACAAAAAGGATTGTTATAGACACGGAAATAGGCCACTTAATATAGCATCCAGGTTTGGCTAACTCCATGTGCATGGAAATATCCCCTAGCTCAGGATAAGTAACTGTGACCTCATCCAAAAGTTGGGCTACAAACTAGGAGAGTGTTCTAGTTCACCCTGGTCTTGGCGAACATCACTTACAGCCTTCCCTACTTAAAGTCACTGTTTAACTGCCATGACTCAGTTTAGATGAGCTGGGATTCTAGCAATACGAGTTCTCATTATTTTAATGCTCTGAGTAAGGTTGGAAAAAAGACTTTGGTATATCGGAAAGCTGCCCCAAAGGGCCTTTTCCAGGGGTGGTCTTTGGTAAAATTTGAAAGACAGTACTTCCTAGTTTGCCCCTGAAAACATTTCATCCCCAAGGTGATTCCTAGGGAACCCTTTCCACACTGAATCCTCGCACTTACTTTCTTGTTCTGCCTCACCAGTGCAGGGCTCAGTGTGCATTTTGGGGGACCCAGTTGGGGTCCTTGGTTTGTGGAATGCCATTGTCCCAAGCCACTCAGCACTTGGTTCCATTCTTCCCTCTCCTTGCTTACCTTTATCCTATAAATTTAAGATCGACTTTTAATTGGGAGACCAGGGTGTGAAATAAGTGTGACTTGGGGGGAATGGAATTTGAGTCCTAAATTACACTGAAAGTGAAAAGTGTTAGTGGCTCAGTCATGTTCAACTCTTATGTTGAACTGTACCCCACCAGGCTCCTCTGTCCCTGGAATTCTCCAGGCAAGAATACTGGAGTGGATTGCCATTCCCTTCTCCAGGGGATCTTCACGACCTGGATATTGAACTCAAATCTTACATGTTGCAGGCAGATTCTTTACCATCTGAGCTACCACGGAAGCCAAATTAAACTGGGGGCACTGAAAAGGAGCTAAAATGTCCCAGGCAGGTGGTACCTCCTCCGACCCCTAGCAGAGACGAACACAGATCCTTCCACAGGGAAACTATCCTCAATCATGGCCTCCAGTTTCCCTACAGATTATGATCAACCAAAAACAAACAAAAAAAAGAACTAAAAAAAAAAAATCATTAAACCTACAAGAAGATAAATCATCATGAATGAAATTTAACAGAAAAAAACAAAATTGAGTTAGGGCTCCAACATTTCAGATTTTGATATCTTCAGACACAGAGTATCAGTATTAGTTTAGAAGCTGTTTAACAAAGTAAAAGGGAAAATTTTTTTAAAAATCAGGAAGAGGCTCTCCCAAATGACCAGTAATAAATCAATGTGACATAACCAAGTTAATGAAAAATCACCAGTAATATATAAACATGATAGTATAACACGAGCAAGTTGGATTAATCTCACAAACACAGTGTCCAATGGAGCAGGCATACTGTGGACAACAGTTTGGCTATTTCTTCTAAAGCCATACATGTGCTTACAATGCAACCTAGCAATTGCACTCTTGGGCATTACTCCAGAGAAATGAAAACCTGTTCACACAAAACATTTGTTTGGATGTTTATAGTAGCTTTATTCATTATTATGAGCCCCACACTGAAAACAACCAAAATGTCCTTCAATGGGTAAATGGTTAAACATATGTATACTCATATCACAGAATACTTCTCAGCAATAAAAAGGAAGAAATTGTTGATACATTCAATAATTTGTTTGGAGCTCAAGGAAATTATGTTGCATCAAATAACAAACCCCTAAAGCTTCCATGAGGAGAAGGCGATGGCACCCCACTCCAGTACTCTTGCCTGGAGAATCCCATGGATGGAGGAGCCTGGTGGGCTGCAGACCATGGGGTCTCTAAGAGTCGGACATGACTGAGCGATTTCACTTTCATTTTTCACTTTCATGCATTGGAGAAGGCGATGGCAACCCACTCCAGTGTTCTTGCCTGGAGAATCCCAGGGACGGGAGAGCCTGGTAGGAGGCTGTCTGTGGGGTCACACGGAGTCAGACATGACTGAAGCGACTTAGCAGCAGCAGCAGCAAAACTTCCATGGAGTATGATTGCATTCAGGTAACTTTCGCACTATAATGTTATGTGATTGATTTATTTTTGTCTGCGTTGGGTCTTCATTGCCGTGAGGGGGTTAGTTGTGACCAGTGGGGTCTACTCTCTAGCTGTGGTGCTCGGGCTTCTCGTTGTGGCGGCTTCTCTTGTTGTGGAGACGGGCTCTAGGCACGTGGGCTTCAGGAGTTGCAGCTGTGAGCCCAGTCGTTGCGGCTCCCAGGCTGCAGGGCACAGGCTCAGCAGTTCTGGTGCGTGGGGTAGCTGCTCTGCAGCACGTGGGATCTTCCCAGACCAGGAGGAGAAACTCATGTCTCCTGCATTGGCAGGTGGATTCTTTCCCACCGAACCACCATTAAGCCCTCAGATAACATTTCTGGCATGATAACATTAGAGAGACCAGATAAGTTGATGCCAGGAGTTAGAGAGGGATTGGAGATTCAGGAGAAACTGACGCTGTTGCAGTCGTAAAACGATAGAGGAGGGGTTCTTGAATGGATGGAATTGTGCTGTGTCTTCACTATGACGGTGACCCATACGGACCATGTAAACATTACAAACCAATAAGATGTCAGCTCAGCAGAAAAATTAGCAACCCGCATTGACAGACAAGAAAATACAGAAAAGAAAATACAAAAGTTTGGTGTTTCTTAAGAAACTGTACATACTCTTAGCATACGACTCATCACTCACTTTTCTTGGTATTTACCCAAAAGATTTGAAAACTTATATCCACACAAAAACCTATTTACAGTAGCTTTGTTCATAATCTCCCAAACTTGGAAGTAACCAAGCATCCCTCAACAGGTGAATGGATAAATAGCTGTGGTACAACCAGACAACGGAATATTATTCAACGTTAAAAAGAAATGAGCTACCAAATTATGAAAAGACGTGGAGGAAACAAACACACATTCGTATTACTAAGTGAAAGGAACCAGTTTGAAATAGTCCCTATGCTATGATTCCAATCACAGGGCAGTTTTGGAAAAGGCAAACCAACGGAAACAGTTCTGGCCATCTGATACGAACAGCCAGAAGTTATTTTAGAGTTAGAAAAGACCCTGATGCTGGGAAAGATTGGAGGCAGGAGGAGAAGAGGGTGACAGAGGATGAGATGGTTGGATGGCATCACCGACTCAATGAGTCTGAGTAAACTCCAGGAATTGGTGATGGACAGGGAAGCCTGGGGTGCTGCACCCCATGGGGTCGCAAAGGGTCATGAGTGAGTGACTGAACAACAACAATGATGGAAACAGTGAAAATATCAGTGATTTCCAGGTTGATGGGAGGGATAAACAGGGGTGTCAAGAAGGATTTTTTAGGGCAATGAAGCTATTCTGTATGATACTATAGTGGTGGGTACATATCATTACATTTGTCAAAACTCATAGACTGTACACCACCAAGAACGGACCTTAATGTGAACAGTGGACTTAGGGCAATAATGACGTGCAGTCATTACGTCAGTGCAGGTTTATAGATTATAACAAATGTCAGGGTGTCAGTAGGGAAGGCTGTGCATGCGTGCAGGAACAAGGCAGGAACAAGGAACTTTGTACTCTTCACTCCATTTTGCTGATAACCTAAAACTGCTCTAACAAGTAAGATAGTAATAACTATCACTGTTAATTTCCTGATTGAACTGTGGTTATGTAAGAGAATGTCCTTATTTATAGGGAATAAACCCTAATATATACAGCAGTCATAGGACATCGGGTCAACAACCCCCTCCCAAATACTACAGGAAAAAATACTGTACTTTTTCTTTGAGAATGTTTCAAAATTCAAAAATAAATTAATAAAGCTCATCCTTATCAGTGTTCTTAGTGGGAAATTTCAGGGTTTTTTTTTTTTTTGGTCTACTCTTCTTGTTTTCCTAAATTTAAAGTATGTAGGCTTCTAGCCATTCTTAAAAAAAAAAAGAAAATCTCCCAGGGGCCCTGGGGGAGCAATTATTCTCAATCTGTTGTTCATTCCCTCGGGCCACGTTTTCTTCAGGGCTGACTCAGGCTGCTGACCCAATGAGTAAGAGTCTCCCCCAGGAGACAATTTATACAAGGCCATCTGTCCAGGTGCACATTTTTTTCTTTAAGGTTTCCATTTCTGTATTCTGGAATACAGGGCTGTCAGACAGAGACATGGGGGCATTTTGGGCCAAGCAGGTGTCGTGACAGAGGGTCCTCATACACCATGATTCCCCAGCAACACAATTTCAACCGTTCCCTCCCACTTTCCTGCTTGTGAGACTTCCCTGTCTGTACCACGTTTGGCCCTCCACCAGCCCAATTCAGACAACCCCACCCTCCTAAAGCGTGAGACCCCTGTGTTCTCACCATTGCTCTTAGCTGTAAGGTTTGAAAGGTCTCTGAAGGGAATTGTAGGGGGGGATTGACTAAGCTCTCTTCTGTTAGTCTTCTGATGGCGCCCATTGAAATGAGAAATGATTGGTTCAGGGAATCCCAATGCCTATTCTTACAAATTTTTTCTTTGTTGTTGTTTAGTCGGTGAGCTCCTTTGTCCATGGAATTTCCCAGGCAAGCATGCTGCGGTGGGTGGCCATTGCCTCCTCCAGGGGGATCTTCCCGATCCAGGCATCAAACCCTCATCTCCTGCAGTGGAAGGTAGGTTCTTTACCACTGAGCCATCTGTAACGCCAAAGGTATGAGTAGGGAAGGATATTGTGTTGTGAAACAGGTGGGAGGACCCCAGCAGGATTTAACCTCCCATGGGAGGTGTTAAGTTGTCCTTTGGCCTGAAAGTTGTCCTTTGGTCTTGAAAAACAATCCGCACAGTAGAATTAATTGAATAATACCAGCCACTTCTTCCTGTGTTTCAAACACACCTGCTTTCTCAGCTAAATAATCTTTGGTTACTGTCCTTAGAACCCTCACTAGAACTTCCCAACCTGGGCAGCTCCTGAAAGTTTCTCCACTTGGTTCCCCAAGTGAATTTAGTCCCTACTCAATGTTTCTTTCGGAGAAGGCAATGGCACCCCACTCCAGTACTCTTGCCTGCAAAATCCCATGGACAGAGGAGTCTGGTGGGCTGTAGTCCATGAGGTTGCTAAGAGCTGGACACGACTGAGCGACTTCCCTTTCACTTTTCACTTTCATGCATTGGAGAAGGAAATGGCAACCCACTACTCCAGTGTTCTTGCCTGGAGAATCCCAGGGACGGGGTAGCCTGGTAGGAGGCTGTCTGTGGGGTCACATGGCGTCGGACACGACTGAAGCAACTTAGCAGCAGCAGCAGCAGCAATGTTTCTTTAATGTCAACTTCTCCGTGGCTCAATAAGACCCAAATTCTTTTACCAAGCATATTACTTAGTCTCTTTAGTAGTTCAAATCTTTCAAATTGTTCCCTGGTAATGAAATAGTAATGTGTTTTTGCTTGGGAGAACATGAAGATTTATAGTCATTTGAAATATTGGGTGAGTCTTATTTTCATTCAATGCAGTATTCATCACTCTTGGTCATTAGAACATAATATTTCTCTCAAAGAAAGTCAATACTTGTATATGCCTGTGAGCATGAGGTGCTATTAGACTCTAAGCTGTTTCAAGCAGACAACAGAGTGACTAAGCAAGGGGATTTTGCCTCTTATTTGAAAATCTCCTACCTGCAGAAATTTGTGACTTATGAGTCAAGCTAAAAAGACTTATTAATCTCTCTGGTAGTGAGGTAATTGTGGTAAAGAGTACCTTGGTTAGAACTTTGCAGAGGGGTATTCAGATTCAACTGTAGGGAAAAATCAAAAGGAAACAAAACAAACCGTTAAACTCTTTCAGATATACATAATGAAATCCACTTTGTTAAGAACGAAGCATGAAAGCATCTGCCCCCCACCCCCCACCCTGGTCTCCACCACCCCTTCTGTTCTTTTGATGCTGGTGAGCTTCTCACCAAATACATTGCCCAGGCAATGCCATTCCTCATCTGTTGAATGTCTGTTGCACACCAGGCCCATGCCAGGTATTCTGCGGAATGAAAACATGAAGAAAACAATTTCTTTTTTTTTTTTAACTTATTTATTTATTTTTTAATACCGAAACCATTTTGTATTGGGCTATAGCCAATTAACAACGTTGTGCTGGTTTCAGGCGAATGGTGAAGGGACTCAGCCAGACATATACATGTATCCATCATCCCCTAACCTCCCCGCTACCATCCAGGTTGGCACATAACACTGAGCAGAGTTCCATGTGCTATACAATAGATTTTTGTTGGTTATCCATTTTAAATATAGCAGTGTGGACAAGACCTGCCCAAAGTCCTTACCATCCCTTCACCATGGCAACCATGGGTTTGGAAAACACTTTCTTTAGATTGGGAGTTTATGATCTCCTGAGTGAGTCAAACCTGTACAAAGAGGGTAAGATGGACCACGTAAGTGTGTCTGCTTCTGTCTCAAGGAAAAGGCCCGCCATGGGGTCTCACCTGGTTGAGGGGCCTGGGCCTACTGGGGCTGCTGAAAGTGGAGCAGGAGCAGGGCTGAGGGCTGGTGAACACAGCTGCAGCCAGAGATGGGAGCAGGCCTCCACCCGGGAGGTAAAATCAGAGGCTAACTGGCAAATGCTGGAGTATGATACGAGGTATCAGTGGGCCAGGGAGAAGCAGAAATCAGTATGGAGGGCATGGTTAGGCTTTGGTAGAGAGGTTTCCATTTTTCATTCGCTTGATTTTGCTTTACTTTTTTTTAAGATTTTTTTTTTTTTATGTGGATCATTTTTCCCCCTCAGTGTTCCACTGTAGTTATATGTACAGATGAGATAGGATGCTGCTTCCTTCAAGACCTTCACTGAAGGCAAATGGGAATTTTATTGTGGATTAAGTGTTCCCTGGTGGCTCAGATGGTAAAGAATTTGCCTGCAATGCAGGAGACCTGGATTTGATCCTTGGGTTGGGAAGATCCCCGGGAGAAGGGAATGGCAACCCACTCCAGTATTCTTGCTTGGGAAGTCCCATAGACAGAGGAGCCCGGCGGGCTACTGCCGATGGGGTTGTGAAGAGTCAGAGATGACTGAGCAACTGACATTTTCACTTTCAAGGATGTTAAGGCATTCATTACTGTTGTTTCTTACAGATGATGCTATTCCAAACCTTTCCAAACCCATCAACTCATGTAACATTTTGGGATAGTTTGGCTCGTGTACCCACCTCACTTTACTCATTAAAAAAAAAGGACAGAAAGAGATTAAGAAGATACAGCAAGTCATCAGACCCATGGCAAAAACAGGCCTTCTGTAGACCATTTTGATAATATTGCTTCTGGTTTATGTTTCGGTGTTTTGGCCTTGAGACATGTGGGATCTTAGCTTCTCCATCAGGGATCGAACCTGCACGCTCGGCACTGGAAAATGAAGTCTTAACCACTGGACTGCCTGGGAAGTCTCTGTTGTACTTTTTAATTGAAACAGAACATACATAGGTAAGGGTACACACACAGATCCTGAAGTATACTTCGGTGAGTTACCATGTCACCGTGAGCAAGCTCAGACAGTGGAACATTCCCAGCACTTTGTAAACACCATCTCTGTCTGTCACCTGGGTCTGCAGGGGCTCGTGGGGCTGAGCCAGGGGAGAAAGGGGTTCAGACAGTGGGAAGCCCCGAGGCAGAGAGATCGTGCAGCTTGGTAAGCAATCCACTATCTCGAGGGAAATTCGAAGTTCATACTCATAAGCTACACGAAACTTGCAGCAGTTTCCCCCAATATTCTTTTCCACCCTCTGCAGCCTGTTCCCTGTCTTGGGATGTCCTTCCAAGGGTCACCTCATGGACGAAAGCTCAGGTCATGTCCTTGGAGCCCTGGCTGTGTCCATGGGATCAGCTGGCCCATTCCACGGGAGCCGGTGGTTTGGTGATTTTCAGTGTATAAAATCACACTTATTGGTTACTTTGACCTTGGTTACTTTTATATCTAGGTATCTTATTTCTTTGGATACTACTGCTACTGGAATTGCTTTCTTCACTCATTCATTGCAGCTGATCCCCTTGGCTTTTGAGTCTCTTGAGGGTTCTGCTCAACTTTGAGACTCTCATCTGGAACCTCCAGTACTGTCAGATGCTCTTTAGGAGAACTGGTCCAAACACCGGTCTGAACACTTTGGACTTTCCTCATCTCCTAAATATTGGCCTCACAATTATACCCTTAGGTGATAGAAAACTTGTTGTTAAGTTTTAATAGGATGCAGGCCCCATAGTGTTTGGTTAAGTCAAGTGGAGTACAACATACAAGGTCAGTCAGAAACAACATGTTAGAGCCCACAAGTGAGAAAGCTGAAGCAGATGGATTTGCAATCGACCTTGACTTTTTCTCTCTTTCTTATGTCTCTACATGGCATGACTCATATTTCATTGAATTAGACCTGTATATTGTCACCCTGCTTATTTAACTTCTATGCAGAGTATATCATGTGAAATGCTGGGCTGGATGAAGCACAAGCTGGAATCAAGATCACCAGGAGAAATACCAGTAACCTCAGACATGCAGATGACACCACCCTTATGGCAGAAAGTGAAGAAGAACTAAAGAACCTCTTGATGAAATTGAAAGAGGAGAGTGAAAAAGTTGGCTTAAAGCTCAACATTCAGAAAATGAAGATCACGGCATCTGGTCCCATCACTTCATGGCAAATAGATGGAGAAACAGTGGAAACAGTGACAGACTTCATTTTCTTGGGCTCCAAAATCACTGCAAATGGTGATGGCAGGCATGAAATGAAAAGATGCTTACTCCTTGGAAGATAAGCTATGACCAACCTAGACAGCTTATTAAAAAGCAGAGACATTACTTTGCCAACAAAGTTCCATCTAATCAAAGCTATGGTTTTTCCAGTAATCATGTATGGATGTTAGAGTTGGACTATAAAGAAAGCCGAGTGCCAAAGAATTTACAGTTTTGAACTGTGGTGTTTGAGAGTACTCTTGAGAGTCTCTTGGACTGCAAGGAGATCCAACTAGTCCATCCAAAAGGAAATCAGTCCTGAATATTCTTTGGAAGGACTGTTGCTAAAGCTGAAACTCCAATACTTTGGCCACCTAATGTGAAGAACTGACTTATTGGAAAAGACCCTGATGCTGGGAGGGATTGGGGGCAGGAGGAGAAGGGGACGACAGAGGATGAGATGGCCGGATGGCATCACCGACTTGATGGACATGAGTCTGAGTGAACTCCGGGAATTGGTGATGGACAGGGAGGCCTGGCGTGCCTGATTCATGAGGTCGCAAAGAGTCAGACACGACTGAGCGACTGAACTGAACTGAATGTTTAATTAAAAATACTAAATTTGATAGCATTTGAAAATAATTTCTAAGTGGAACACTTTCCTCTTGAACAAAGATGAATGTAAACAAGTCTCAATTTAAACCTATATAGTGGAATGAATGTCAAATTAGGAACAGTCATCAGACATCTAAATGCTCTATAAACAGCAACAGAATTTTTAAGAAAAACTAAAGAGAAATATTAACAGTTGAACGTATAAATGTGGATTTAGGTCTTAATTATAATTAAGATTTTTGAAATGTTCTGCAGATAAGCTGTACATTGATGCATTAGAAATTAAGAAATAAGTAGGCCAACTGGGGACCACCCTAAACAATAAGAGGTAGGGATACGTTTAAAAACATTCTAAGAACTTCCTGGAGAGTCAGTCCAGGGGCTCAGACACCACCTTCCAATGCAGGAGCATAAGTTCCACCCTCGGTCTAGGAACTAAGATCCCACATGCTGTGTGGTATCGCAAAAAAAAAATTTTTTTTCTTTTAAACCAAAAAATTCTATTATGAGGCTGCATTGATAGAGTCGATGGTTCAAAAAGTGATGATTTATTTACATCCTGCTTCTGTGAATTTCCCCTTCCCTAGACTTTGCCAGCTGTTACAGACAAGTCTGTCATTTACTGTGAGAGGAAAAGAGAGACTAGATGGATTTGCTTGTATCCATCAGACTGGTGAAAAATAACTTTTGCTGTCTTAATAGTGAGTTATTATCCATGCTTTCTTACATGAAGGATAACGCTTCAATTTTTTCATTAGTTCGACTACAAACCTCTTGAATAACCATTGATATGATTAAGTGATTTCCTGACAATTTGGGCCAACAAAATAATGAGAGCATATGCCTCTGAATTATTTGTTGATTAAAAATCTGACATAATTTATTGGAAACAAAATGAAGACAGTCTTTAAAAAAAACTTTATCATTGAAGTTTTAAAACCATTTTAAAACACCAGGGCAGCATTTTCCAAATTTATTTGAGATTTTGGTTGTTCTCCTGAGAAAATAATGGTCAAATTTGGCCAGAGACATGGTCATAACTACATCAAATCAATTTCAGAAACCTGGGGAAATGCAACCATGGTAATCTGATTTCTTTAGTTGAGAATAGTTCGAAATCTGTAATGTGATAATGCCTGCTGTGACTCTCCAGAGGGATGAAAACTGGGCTAGAGTTATCACGTATCAATTCCCAGGATCACAGAGAATATTTCTCAACCTCTTTTCTGTGGAACATTTAGGAGGAGAGAAAATTGTTAGTAATTGCATGCTAATGGAATCACTTCAAAAATTTTGTCTTCCATGTTCTGGCAACAGATATTTTCATTCAGCTTACTTTTATTTGTACGACTCAGTGGCTTCTTGAAAACTTACATCTCAGGATCAGTACAGTAAGAATTTGGCATCAATAGATGATGAAATAATATCCTGATTCATCCAGGCTGCTATAAAAAGTCACCACAGACTGGGTGACTTATATAACAGAAATTGGTTTCTCATTGTTCTAGAGGCTGGGAAGGCCAAGTGCAAGGTGCTGGCTGATTCCTTTCCTAATAACTCTCTTCCTGGCTTGTGAATTTTGGGTGGGCACAATTCAGTCCCTAATAAATGATATGCCAAAAAGAAAGTCTTTATAGTTAGTATATTAGTTATGACTTCTGCTGGCAAGTGCCCCAAATCAACTTGAACTATTGTAAGGAAGAAAGACGGGGTTTGTTACAATAGTAACAAAGGTAACGTCTAGACCCCAAGGGTAAGAATGCAGTTGGGCATTAGTAAGATCTAGAATAATGCTGTCCAATAGAAAAATCACATGAACCACAAGTGTAGAACTCATGATAATTTTCATCTAACAGCCGCATTAAAAAAAAAAGAAATGGATGAATTTAATTTTAGTAATATATTTTACTTTACCAAATCTATGAAAAATGTTTTAGGTTTATAATCAGCACAGGAATATTAAGATATTTTGCATTCTTTTTTGGGGGGGTACTAAAGCTTTGAAATCTAGAGTGTATTTTATACTGTTAGTACATCTTAATTCAAAGTAGTCATATTTCAAGTGCTCAAAAGCCCTATATGGCTGGTGGCTACCATATTGGACCATGTGAGTCCAGAGCAAAGAATGACAAGGGTTTAGGGAACCCACAGAGTTCTTTCTCAGTATTCAAATTTCAGAGCAATTTATTTTGGTGGAACCATTTTAAAATTTTGTTTAAAATCTGTTGAAGAGACGAGTGTCACACAAAATTTTAAAATAAACTCATCTATGTGTTATTTTCAGGAGTTGTATTTCTGAAAGTTTGAAAAGTGAAAACAAAAAAAAAATGCATCAGGCAAACATTAGACAGAAACAGACTCGAACATCAAATGAAACAGATTTTAAACATGGCGGATTCGTGTCAATGTATGGCAAAACCAATACACTATTGTAAAGTAAAATAAAGTAAAAATAAAAATTAAAAAAAAAAGAAATAAAGAGGTGTCCAGTATAATGATACCATTTTCAGTTCACCGAGAAGATATAGCCATCCCAAACTATAGCCATAATACAGCCTCAATGTACATCAAGTGAAAATGAGGAGGACCAAGAAATTCACAAGACAACTGCTTTTGATAGACTATTTTAAATGCTTCTCATAGTTATTGATAGTGGGATATAGAATATTAAAAAAATGCAATCAATGAACAATCTTATCCAATGGACCTATGTAGAACTCTGTGCTGAACAACTAGAGAATGCATATTTTTTTCAAACACACACAGCACATTTATAAAAAGGAACTTCATGCCACACTGTACACAAGGTATCAATACAGCTTAAGAAGAATTATTATACAGAATACGTCCTCTTACTCCAGTGCAATTCAATAAAAAATAAGAAATAAAAATAACTGAAAAGCACTGTGTAGCTGAAAATATAAATGTGCCTGTTAAATAACACATTCTTCCAAAATACACGTTGATGGAAATGTGAAATCACTTATAAGTGATAGTGGCTATACTACACATAAAAAGTCGTGTGATACAGTTGACACCATCAGTTCAGTTCAGTTGCTCAGTCGTGTCCGACTCTTTGCGACCCCCTGAATCACAGCATGCCAGGCCTCCCTGTCCATCACCAACTCCCGGAGTTCACTCAGACTCACGTCCATCGAGTCAGTGATGCCATCCAGCCATCTCATCCTCAGTCATCCCCTTCTCCTCCTGCCCCCAACCCCTCTCAGCATCAAAGTCTTCTCCAATGAGTCAACTCTTCTCATGAGGTGGCCAAAGTACTGGAGTTTCAGCTTTAGCATCATTCCCTCCAAAGAAATCCCAGGGCTGATCTCCTTTAGAATGGACTGGTTGGATCTCCTTGTAGTCCAAGGGACTTTCAAGAGTGTTCTCCAACACCACAGTTCAAAAGCATCAATTCTTCGGTGCTCAGCCTTCTTCACAGTCCAACTCTCACATCCATACATGACCACTGGAAAAACCATAGCCTTGACTAGACATACCTTAGTCAGCAAAGTAATGTCTCTGCTTTTGAATATGCTATCTAGGTTGGTCATAACTTTTCTTCCAAGGAGTAAGCGTCTTTTAATTTCATGGCTGCAATCACCATCTGCAGTGATTTTGGAGCCCATAATAGGAAATGTATATCCTTAAATTTTAACACACATAAGGAAGAAAAGATGAACATCAATAAGGTCCAATTTATGAAGTAACAAAAGAGCACCAGAAAAGAATTTAATTACGGTTTCTATTTCCTTTTCCTTTTCACATCAGTTTGCCACTTAGCATCGTTGATTCTACTTTCCAAACACCTTTAAATCCATCTTTTTCCCATACCCTTGTATAGGTTTAACTTTCTCATTTCTTTCTCATTTCACTGACTTCCTAACAATATTCTCTGTCAGTCCTCTTCTCTCTATTCCATTTATTTTCTTGGTTGAATTTACTCCTAAGTATTTTATTTTTTTCTGATGCTATTATAGATTAGATTTTTGTCTTTATTTCTTTTTCAGATACTTTGTTGTTCATGTAAAGAAACACAGCTGATTTTTGTATGTGGATTTTGTGTCCTGACACTACTGAATTCGTCTAGCAGTTCTAACATTTTGGGGGTATATACCCAGAGATGAGATTGCTCAATTGCTCAATCATATGGTAGTTCTATTACCATTTTGAGGAATAGCCATATTGTTTTCCATAGTGTCTGCACGATTTTATATTCCTACCTATAATGGGTTCCAATCTCTCCCCATTCTTGACAACATTTGTTGTTTCCTTTTTTTTTTTTTTTTTTTTAGTAATAGCCATCCTAATGGGTGGGAGGTGATAAATTAGGTAAATTTTTAAACACTTAAAGTTCAACAGACCTCAGCCAATATTAAACTTCCATTGAGTTTTAAATTAATATCTTCTTTTTTCACTCAATGTTTTATTTATTTATTTTTAATTGGAGGATACTTGCTTTACAACATTGTGTTGGTCCTTGCCATATATCAGCAAGAATCAGCCACAGGTCTATCTACGTCCTGTGTGGCTCAGCTGGTAAAGAACCCCCCTGCTATGAGGGAGAGCAAGGTTCAAAGCCTGGGTTGGGGAGATCCTCTGGAGAAGAGAAAGGCTACCCACTCCAGTATTCTGGCCTGGGGAATTCCGTTGACTGTATAGTCCACCGGGTTGCAAAGACTCGGACACAACCGAGCACCTTTCACTTCACTCGCTCTTGAACCTCCCTTCCACCCCCAGCCCCATCCTACCCTTTCAGGTATCACAGAGCACCGGATTTTAGTCCCAGCATTATACAGAATTTCCACTGGCTATCCGATTTTACATATGGTAATGTGTATGTTTCAATGAACCTATCTGCAGGGCAGCAGTGGACGCAGACATAGGGAGCAGACTTGTGGGCATAGGTGGGGAAGGAGAGGGTGGGACGAGCTGAGAGAGTAGCATTGAGTAAAATCTAATATCTTCTTAAAGCATCACATAGGGAGAAGACCAGTCTTAGGGGCCACCAGTCTACTCAGGCTGGGATGCAGGGACCACATCCAAGCCTTTGCCTAGTGCAGTGCCTAGCACAGGTCCTGACATGAAAGAGAACTCCGGGCACATTTGTTGAATGAGTGAACAGTATGTTTCTATGACAATGAGCTTAGAAACGAATGACATGCTGCTTATTATCATTGGCAACGCCAGTGTCAAATGTATGACCACTGGCAAGCCTGGGGCTCACGGGACCCTGTTTCTCTTAAGCAGCACATTGGAGGTAGATGACGGCTCTCCTTGTTGGTTGCCATCACTTGGTCTTGAGTGTCAGTGAATAACAAAGAGTTGACCTTCCATGTGTTCCCTGAATGCCCAACTCTTTTACATTCTAGAGTAAAGTAGAGTGAAGAACGTTTGGGGGACATGGCTCTTCACCTACTGGGTATATGGTCTTTAAGAATAATCTCTTCTCTCCAATGCCCTCATGTGTAAAATGGAATCATGATTCCTGCACCAGGGGACTCTCAGGAATTTAAATGAGATAATATATGAAATGGTGTGATGCATATGTATGTAGGCATTATTGCATTGAGTTGACCCAAAAAATTATTTTAGGGTTAGGTATTATGGAAAAATCTAAATGTACTTTTTGGCCAATCCAAAAAATCTATTTTAATTAATTACAGTTAATTAATTAATTTAATTAATTACAGTTTTCTTTTATGTGTGATTGTTTCTAATTGATCGGAAGATCCTTGCATTAAATTCTATGAATAAATTATAGAAAAACTCCTAAGATTCCTTTGGAGACTCATATGATATTTTCTTTCAATTGTCTCATTAGAATTACTTTGATCAGAGGATACAAATCTAACACTAACGTGCTACTTCTTGGTCGACACTTCACCAACTGGAGTTGGTGGGCTGAGAATACTAGGGTTCAGGTGAAGAGCTGAGTTAAGCAGTAAATGTCTGATCTCCTCATTTTAAATGTCCTTGGTCACTACAGTGGACTTGCCATGTGCTTCCTCCAGCTTTAATCAGCATTTTTATGTTAGCTAACAAAGTTATCAGTGGGCATTCCTTTGAAAGCTCTAGAAGCAGTGAGAAGAAATCAAATTTTGCTGGTGGGCACTTCAAAATTCAAAGATAGTTCTTTGCTCACTATGTAGCTCATGATTTAAAACCCGAATCTCCTCAACTGTGGTATATTCAACACGTCTTCCACAAGATTAGCCACAGGTTAGATAAGTGTTATAAAACTGTGTAACAGGTTAACAAAAGTAAGTACATGTTTTTTTTTTTTTTTTCCCACCTAGAATGGCACCGTCCAATAGAGATTTCTGCATTTAAAGAAATGTTCTATAATTCTGCCCTGAGAGAATCAATGGGGCTTTCCAGGTGGCTCAGCAGTAAAGAATCCATCTGCCAATGCAGGAGATGCAAGAAACGTTGATACAGTCCCTGGGTTGGGAAGACCCTCTGGAGCAGGAAATGACACCACTCCAGTATTCTTGCCTGAGAAATCCCATGGACAGAGGAGCCTGGCTACAGTCCACTGGGTAGCAAAGAGTCAGACGCGACTTAGCAACTCAGCACCCACAATAGAGTAAACACCGGTTGCACGTGGCTATTGAGCAGCTGAAATGTGGCTGGTGTCAAATTTTTAATTTTATTTAATTTTAATTAATTAAAATTGAAAACTTAAGTAGCCACACGTGGCTAGTGTCTACCACATGGACAAATGAACAGTACAGAGTATCACATCTTTAGGAAAATGAGAGATATGAGATATACTCGAAAATGGGTCTCAACTGGGTAAACGTACCTGCAACCCCTCACTCTGTCTTGTTTTGTGTCGGTTTTAGTTTCTCTGCAGTGAAGGAAAAATGTTATTCTAAACCAAAATTGACTGCTTTTATAATGGCTGTTGCGGAAGAATGATGCATTTTAGAGGGAAAATTCGCTTCCCCGTTGCTCTTCACCTTTCGTAAAGATGGGAGAAAAAGAGATACAAGAGAAGACTAAAATTTCAAAGATTTGGTCAGTTCCCCTGTATTGCTACTGGATGTGACCCAGGTTATAAAGCTGTTCCTTTGAACGAAAACATCAAGATTTGCATGCATGCTTAGTTGCTACAGTCATATCTGACTCTCTGCGACCCTGTGGACCATGGCCTGCCAGGCTCCTATGTCCATGGGATTCCCCAGGCAAGAATACTGGAGTGGGTGACATTTTATTTTCCAGGGGATCTTCCTGACCCAGGGACCAAACCCAGGTCTCCTGCTTGGCAGGAGGATTCTTTACCAACTAAGTCACCTGGAAAGCCCCAAGTAACCACCACATATCAAAATCGCATAAGGAATGAAGATATTAAATATGCTGTATTAACTTATTGCCGTTCCACCTTTTGAGAGTGATGGAATTGTGGGTTTAGTTCATGGTGAAGGAGTTCCTATTAACCACATGTGCTATTTCAACTAAGCTTTTCAAAAGCCTTGGATTTATTGTTGTATCACCAACAGTTCTGATTTACATTTACAGTGATCTCCTGAGTGCACTTCAGTAGCCAAGTTTATACTTCGGGCAAAAAGCAAAATCTCTTTTGATGTAGAAATGTATGCAATTAGGAATACAAACCAAGACAAAACCTCTGAGCCCTCCAGGTGACTGGTGGTGTGTGAGAGGAGCTATGATACATTTGAAAAGAACCTAGAAGAGTCTTTCCAGGAAAACATCAAAAGATAAACAAACAAACAAACCCACAGTCTTTCCTGGAAGTGAGAGGATAGAATTAGAAACGTAGGGTTTCTCTTGGCCCTGAAATTCTTTGATTTCTGCAACCCTTGTACCTCCTTTATTATTATTATTATTTTAAATGTATCCTCCTTTGAATCTAGCCAGTGGAGTTCCATTCCCCTTGCCCTCCCCTTTCTGCTGTGAAATTCTGAGAGCTACAGACTGTTTCACCACTTTTGTTCACTCTGAAAACACAGGTTGTCATACATGAAGTGTCAGTGCGCAGGCAATGTTTTCTTTGCCGAGCTCCTCACAATGTGTGCTTCGAACACGCACACTCAAGGGCTCTTGGCTGTGGCCATCTGTCAGGTCTGAAGACTGGATTTCATCGTGCTGGTGCCTGGACTCACGCACATTCTGTCCTGTCTTTTGCAAGTCCTCCCACAGCAGAGAATCTTCCTCTTGGAATTTAGAAAGAAGTCCAAGTTTTGGGTCCTTTTGTTCCACCTCCTGCTGTCTGCTGGGCTGGGCAGAGGAGGGCATGGATCCTTATGAGTACACTCTTCCGCATCCTGTACCTTGGAGATCTTTTCAGAGAATGAATGGGCCGAGTTCAAGATGGCATTTGACTGGAGGAAGAACTGGACCTTTCTGTCCTAGGTGAACTACTCTCTCATTTGAAGTTCCTGAATGAACCATATGCAGAAATCTTCCAGGACAACAGGGACTCATTTCACTCAGAGATGGAGCTCTGAATCCCTATGTACAAACCCTTCAGTGTTGCCTGGAGGGGGCGACAACCTTTTTCGTTTGGGCTACTCATGAAAGCGAAAAGTGTTAGTCGCTCAGTCCTGTCAGACTGTTTGTAGCCCGCCAGGCTCCTCTGTCCATGGGATTCTCCAGGCAGGAATACAGCAGTGGTTACTCTCCTGATACATCTCACCCTCTCCTCCCCTCTCCCCATGTCCATAAGTCTGTTCTCTATGTCTGTTTCTCCGTTGCTGCCTTGCAAATAAATTCTTCAGTACCATCTTATGTAAAATGGAAAGCCAATGGGAATTGACTGTAGGTCTCAGGGAACTCAAACAGGGGCTCTGTATCAACCTAGAGAGGTGGGAAGGGAGATGGAAGGGAGGTTCAAAAGGGAGGGGACCTATGCACACCTATGGCTGATTCATGCTGATGTTTGGCAGAAAACAACAGAATTCTGTAAAGCAATTATCCTTCAATTAAAAAAACAAATTAATTAAAAAAAAAAAAGAATCCTGGCGTGGGCTGCCACTTCCTCCTCCAGGGGATCACTAGTCATTAATGTCAGAGAGGAAACCAGAAATCTCCTGTCCTCTGCTGTCCCCATAGCCCTGCTGCCACACGGTGTCACTGTTGAAACACAGGCTGACCAGCTGCCCCAGAGCTGTCTCCTTTGTCCCCAGAACTGGGCCAGGGCCCCCCAACCTCGGTGTCCTCTCCCTAAATGGTCTGGAGGCCTGGAAGTCTAATGTCATCCCTGGTTGCTGTCTGGCACTGCTCCCCAACTCAGACACTTCTTTCCACAGGGTGAAGTCACCATCATTGATTCCATGTTCCTACACGACATGCAGGTGCTTGAGCTACCTGTCTCAGGTGTGCAAAGCGAGCCCACAGACTCTCGGATCCTTCCAGACCAGTGATCTAGGTTCAGCTTCACTCATGGCTCACACAGCTTCTTGAGTTTAGACATGTAGTGGAGGTGAGCTGAATAAAATAGGTCTACCCATTTTTGTCCTCTCCCATCAGCCAAGGAAAAAAAACAAAAAACTCCTGTTTTGATTTTGGGTGTGTGTAGGGGAGCCTGTTTACTCAACTAGAAGGAGGGAGGGTGGAGATTGTTCTTTCTACCCTGTACACTCAGTTCAGTTCAGTTAAGTCGCTCAGTCGTGTCCCACTCTTTGCCACCGCATGGACTGCAGCACACCAGGCCTCTCTGTCCATCACCAACTCCTGGAGTAAACCCAAACTCTATGTGCTCAGAGGAGAAGGAAATGGAAAGCCACTCCAGTTTCTTGCCTGGAGAATTCCATGGACAGAGGAGCCTGGCAGGCTACAGTCTCTGGGGTCGCAAGAGTCAGACATGACTGAGTGACTAAGCACATACGCTCAGAAGGGGCAAAAATGCTTTTACACTTTCAACCTTCAAGCTTTTCTCTTAGAGAAAGGAAAAAGATTGCCTTTCTATCTCAAAAGTCCAGGCCTTCTTTTGAGTAATCACTTTTCTTTCAGAGAGAAGGAGCTGATATTTCAGAGGTGAAAAAGAAAAGCAGCTTGACTCTGTGGGTATCCCCAAATTCAGGGGGAAAGGGGAAGGTGGGCGTGGCTTTATTGTGGGCGGGACACACGTGTTCTGACACATCGCTCTGTGGTCCAGGCTCAGGGAAATGCTGGTGAACAAACCTGAACACTAAGCCCGGGTCCTGCCACTGGGCCACCCGGGTCCTGACACCTCAACCACAGCTTTTAAAGGATCTGATGGGCCTGAGCCTGTAGCTGGTGACAGCTCGGGTTTTGCTGACATGGGGGAGGGCCAGTTAGAAGTCTGAAATGAGAAGGAAACGTCCATTTCCTTTTTGAGGAGTGGACATTTGGGGAGAATTCTTTGGGACAAAAACGGACATTTGGGTCAAAAACTCTTTGGGACAAAAATGGACTAAAGGAAATCAACCCTGAATATTCAGTGGAAGGACTGATGCTGAGGCTGAAGCTCTAATACTTTGGCCACCTGATGGGAAGAACCGACTCAGTGGAGAAGACCTTGATGCTTGGAAAGATCAAGGGAAGGATGAGAAGGGGATGACAGAGGATGAGATGGTTGGATGGCATCATCCACTCAGTGGACATGAGTTTGAGCAAGCTCTGGGAGATGATGAAGGACAGGGAAGCTTGGCATACTGCAGTCCATGGGATCGCAAACAGTCAGACACAACTGAGCGACTGAACAACAACTTTAGGAGCACGCAGGGTATTCCGTTTCTTTGACTATCCAAGAGAGAGGGGGGAGATCCCTCAAGGGTTAAGATTGACTTCATGTCAATCCGCGTTTGGGTGCCAAGCCAGATTAAATTGAGTTGGGAGATATTCAAGTAATGTGAGACTGCATCCCTGCACAGAGCAGTTGCAGTAGAATCACCCACATGCATACAACCCCCTATCTAGGTTCAAGCCTTCCCCCTGCCTGATGGGTTTCACCATCTCGGGGAACCAGAGTCCCATCCTTTCAATCTCAGCATGTCTGAGTCTCAAGGATGGAAGAAACCTCTTCCTCTCTCAGATCAGCTTCACTTTCTGTCTTCTGAGTGGGAGATGTTTTCTTGAGAAAAAACAGAGACCTGGTAATGTACATTAAGCGAGTTCTAGCAAAGTTTTACTATGTATATCTCTTGTACGCAGGTCATGCTGTGTGGGTACGTGACCATTCCTATGGAGCAGCAGCCCAGCAATAAGCCTCTACTCAATACGTTTCCCTTGAGCAGGCTATTAATAGCATCTGTCCCAGAAATCATTTGGAAATAGTCACTGGTCGGGGCCCAAGAGGGGGTGCCAGGCACTTTTCTGAGCTCTCAGTTGGTGACCTTTACAACCCTACGCTTCCTTCCCAAACTAGTATTTCTTTCCCCTTTCCTCTGGCCATCTGAGAGTGTTTCTCTTTACCCTTCATGGACCTAATTCCTGCAGTAGACTGGCTGAGAAAACGTCCCTGGTTCCTTCCCGATTTACGTCACACTCACTCTGTAACAGACTCAAATGCTGTCATTGACCTTGTCCTGTATGTTACGGATAGATTCCCTGCTCAGTCCACATTCCCTTTGACTTGAACTCTGTTTCCCTTGGAACCAAGGTTTGGGTTTGGGATCGGTCTGGATTTATTGGACTTTGGACATGGTTTCTGACGTTCAGATCCTTCAGGCAAACACCACGGCTTCCCCTATTTCATTGTATTCATCCTTCTGATCTTTTGATGGTGACCTTCCTGCCTCTGTTCCCAATGTGTGACATGGTGACCGCCTTCGTGGGGGCCAGTGTAACCACTCCCCTCGCTGGTTGCTAAAGACTTGGCACGTTTAGGGTGCTGTATGAGAGGAACCATCGTACAATGTTTAGACCCCAAGCAGTAAAGGGCTCCTCTCATCATAGGAGCTCTAAGATCTTTAACACCTTCACAGCATGGAGAATGTCTCTGCGGGACCAAAAGAGGGCAGAAAAGAGACCCCTGTTTTAAACCTTGAGTGTTCAGATACATGGGATATGTGCAGTCCTGTCACAGGTGACACTCATGGAGGCAAAAAACCCCAACAAAACAGGTATCCTGGGGCAGGTCAACCTGGGAACAAGGAATGCACCAAGGAGGATACAGACTCATTCAGCTCAGAGCTTGCTACCTCCATGTGTCATTATTAATTCAGAGTGAGTAATTAATATGCAGAGTACATGACATGCCATTCTCGACAGATCCTTGTGGCTTCTTAGCGAAATTCCTCCCTCCCATCAAAATGAGGGAGACCAGTCCCATCACCCCACCGTCAGGAGCTAGCTGCCTGTGCGACTTCCTCTCCTGGATTACGCCCTCTCTCTTTCTGAGTCTTCAACCTTTGCTCTATCTTAATCCCTTTTCCCATCAGCCTTGAAACACATCCCAGTCCCTTCCATCTTAAAAAAGCTTTCTATGGCTCGCCCCCTAATCTCTGCATTCGGAGAGCAGTGCCCCTTATCTGTAGCTAGACACTGACCACTGCCTGCAGGAAAGGCTTTGCCCTGTCTCCTGCTTAAAACAACAACAAACCCTGCCATGGCCTGAGTCGCTAATTGCAGTCAGTGAGGTGTGCATGCGTGCACAGTGGTGTCCAGTCCTTGTGACCCCAGGGACTGCAGCCCACCAGGCCCCTCTGTTCATGGGATTCTCCAGGCAAGAATGCTGGAGGGGGTTGCCATTTCCTTCTGCAGGGGATCGTCTGGCCCAGGGATCTTCACCTGTGTCTCCTGCACTGGCAGGTGGATTCCTTACCACTGAGCCACCAGGGAAGCCCCCCTCATAACCTCATCTAAACCTGTCTATTTCCCAAAGGCTATGCCTCCACGTACCATCAGATTGGGGGTTAGGACTTCAACCTGAATTTTGGAAGGACACAAACATTTAACCCATAACATTCTGCTCCTGGCCCCCGAAATTCACATTCTCCTCTCATGTGAAGTATATGAATTCCTTCCCAATAGCTCCAAAGTCTTAATCCCTTCCAGCACTAATTCTAAAGTCTAAAGCCCCAAGTCTAAATATGATCTCAGTCAGAAATGGGTGAGACTTGAAGAACGATTCATTCAGAGGAAAATTCCTCCCCAGCTGTGAACCTGTGAACCCAGGTAATTCATGTACTTCCTGGTGGGACAGGCATGGGACGGACGTTCCCAATCCAAACAGGAGAAATAAGGATGAGAAAAAAGGTGATGTGTCCCCAGCAAATAACCATTTGCCAAATACCGTTAGCTCTTAAGGCTCAAGAAGAATCCTCTCTGGTTCAGTGTTCTGCTTTTCAGGCCCCCTGAGGCGGAGGTCCTGCCTCTGCTGCTCCGCAGGGTGAGCGTCATGTTCCCAAGGCCCCAGGTGACCGCCATCTTGGCTGTTGAAACTGAGATGATGGCCTCACTCTTTGAAGCAGAAGAGACAGCCCTGCTGACCTCTGAACTGCCTTCTGGGTCATTCTTGCCTTGTCTTGAAGAACAGGGTACACCTGCACCTCAACAGATCGATACAAGATGGAAGAAGTGTGACGTCTTCCTTTCTTTGTCCCATCTTCCCCTCCATCCTCAAATGCTCTGGGTATTTTTATTTTTATTTTTGCCATTCTTCCCACTTGTGGCCTCTAACAGATGTCTGGCAGGTTTTTGAGGACATTGTTCCCAATTGGAGGCATTGTTTTTCTCTCTCTCACACACCACAAGGTTCCAAGACACTTGGTGGGGTAGGTGTCCTCCTTAATTCTCATCACCCCTTCTGGAATATCAGTCTTTTTCGGTCTTTTCCTCCCTCCCTCCCAGCCTCCCTCTTTCCTCCCCTTCTCTTCCCTCTCCTTCCTTCCTTCATTTTAAACTTCATGCTCGCACCATTGGATCCTATCGTGGTATCAGAGATTCAGCAAGGAAACAGATGGCACCTCAGAGTAGGAAAATTCAAATAGGATCTTTAAAAAGGGAGCCTTCTCAAAGATACAAATAGGGTGTAGAGAAACCACATGGCATAGTGCAGGAATGGGGCAGACACCGGGAGCTAGTAACCTTGGTTGCCTCAAGGGAGGCAGGAGGGAATTGTTAGCAAAACCCAGGACAAGAGACTCACCTAGGGTTGGCTGCCTTGAGCTACCTTCAGCTGAGTGACCTTCAGCTGAGGGGCACAGTCAGCCTGGTGCCCCCTGGGGGAGAAGTACTCAGGCCTCCCTGCCACCAGTCTCCTGAGAGGGCTCTCCAGTGGCGGAACCAGAAACCAGAGGGCAAGGGGGTCCTGTGAGGTTTTCCACACTGGAGTCTCAGGGTTACAAAGATGGCAGCCGGGTAGTCCCTCTTTTCTCTCCCTCACTGCTTCATCCACTTTATCCACAGCCTCTGTGCTTCATTCCCCAAATCCTTCTGGCTCCAGCCTTCCCCTTCTCCCTGACTCACACCGTCCTTCCCAGGGATTTCACCATCCCGGGGCATGTCCCATCTGGGATGCCAGCCTCTCGGTTCCTTGGCCCCTATTTCCACAACCAGCCTCTCCTCCGCCCCCCACCCCTCAGCCTTCCACGCTCACAGTCCAACCTGAAACTTGTCGTATGGATCAACTGCACCATCTTTGAAATCTTCAATTTACCTCGCTTCTTTGACCACCCCCTTTCCTCTCATCAGTGACTTCTCTCCAGTTAACCTACCCCAGCACTTTCTCACCATCTCACACCCTTGCCCCCCAGACATACACACCTGTCCTCACTTTCTTCCTCGGGCAACGCAGAGTCCTCATTATTTCATCATTGTCACTCTCCTGCCAGCTCCTTTACCTTCTTCTCTTTTCTTCTGTGGGTTTTGCCCGGTCAAACCCCGGTCTGTGATGACTCAACCACCCGACCATGACTTCTGTGCTTACACACAGACAGATGAATGTTTCAGGAGGAGAGACATGCAGACAGGCAACCTAACTTTCCTTTAAATAAATCATCTCCAACTGCAAGAAGGCACCCAGCCCTGCTTGACAACTCGATTGGATTTGTCTTATAAATTTCTCACTCTCTGTTTTTTGTCCCATTTCCGTTCTCCACAAACTACTCCATCCCTCTACTTTCATCCCTACTCCTAACTCTGAGTCTTCTTTCACTTAAACACTGAAGTCATCAGCTAAGAATTTCATCTGTTCACTTCCAAGTCTAGAAACCTACCAGCATCAAAACCCACGTATTCCTTCCCTCCAGAGGGAGGGAGAGCGTTTTCTAAAAATTCAACGTGTCCCAAACTTCATTAAGGTTCTGTATCATCTCTCTCTTTTTTTAAAAATTAATTTTTATTGGTGTACAGTTGCTTTACAATGTTGCATTAGTTTCTGCCGTAGAGCGGAGTAAATCAGTCATACACATATATCCCCTCATTTTTTGGATTTCCTCCCCAGTCAGGTCACCACAGAGCACTCAATAGGATTCCCTGAGCGTTCTCCTTAGTTGTCTGTTTTACGTGCATGGTAAGTCGTGTCCAACTCTTTGTGACCCTATGGACTGCAGACCGCCAGGCTCCTTTGTGGGATTCTCCAGGCAAGAATACTGGAGTGGATCTCCATGCTCTCCTTCAGGGGATCTTCCAGACCCAGGGACTGAACCCACCTTGCTTCCGTCTCCTATGTTGGCAGGCAGGTTCTTTATCCCTAGTGCCACCTGGGAAGCGTAGTGTGTGTGTGTTAATCTTAATCTCCCGATGTATCCCACCACCCTCCTTTCTCCCCTTGGTGTCCATATGTTTGTTCACTGTCTGTGTCTCTACGTCTGTTTTGCAAATAAGCCCATCTATACCATTTTTCTAGATGTCACAGTAATATACGGTTAATTATGGTTAATATACAGTTAACTCTTTTGCTTTCTCACACTCTGTGCTGAATTCTCCATGCTCAGACTGTGCCCTCTCTCTTTTTCATCTGGACCTTTCCCCCAGGAACATGACCACTCAGCAGTGCCTCCCATGAGAGGGGACTGGAGTCACTCTTCTCCCTCCCTTCCTTCCACTGTCACTTGCTTTCTCTATGTGCTTCTTTTGTCCTGTCTTGTTACACTCCGTCCGGTGACTTCCTTCTCCCTACTGGGCAGCTTTTCCTCCGGCTCCTCTCCTGCAACCTCCTCCAGCAAGCGAGTGCCTTAAAGGGCAGGAGAGCCGTTGCTTGTGGAGGGAGACAGCTGGGGCTGGGACTGGACATACTGGGAGCCACTCTAGGACTGGTTTGCTTCTTTTCCTGGATCTGTGAGGTGGATGCAATATTGTGTACCTCATAATAATTCATAAAGCTGCATCAACCAAAAACATATACAAAGTTGCTCATAATTTCCTCTTTCTCCCCTTTAAACACCTGCACCATCCATAGTGATAGCCCCTTTCTTCATGCCTAACAGACTGGTTCCAAATAGGAAAAGGAGTAGGTCAAGGCTGTCTATTGTCACCCTGCTTATTTAACTTCTACGCAGAGTACATCATGAGAAACGCTGGGCTGGAAGAAGCACAAGCTGGAATCAAGATTACCGGGAGAAATATCAATAACCTCAGATATGCAGATGACACCACCCTTATGGCAGAAAGTGAAGAAGGACTAAAAAGCCTCTTGATGAAAGTGAAAGAGGAGAGTGAAAAAGTTGGCTTAAAGCTCAACATTCAGGAAACGAAGATCATGGCATCCGGTCCCATCACTTCATGGGAAAGAGATGGGGAAACAGTGGAAACAGTGTCAGACTTTATTTTTTGGGGGGCTCCAAAATCACTGCAGATGGTGACTGCAGCCATGAAATTAAAAGACGCTTACTCCTTGGAAGAAAAGTGATGACCAACCTAGATAGCATATTCAAAAGCAAAGACATTACTTTGCCAACTAAGGTCCGTCTAGTCAAGGCTATGGTTTATCATGTGGTCATGAATGGATGTGAGAGTTGGACTGTGAAGAAGGCTGAGCACCGAAGAATTGATGCTTTTGAACTGTGGTGTTGGAGAAGACTCTTGAGAGTCCCTCGGACTGCAAGGAGATCCAACCAGTCCATTCTGAAGGAGATCAGCCCTGGGTGTTCTTTGGAAGGAATGATGCTAAAGCTGAAACTCCAGTACTTTGGCCACCTCATGCGAAGAGCTGACTTATTGGAAAAGACTCTGATGCTGGGAGGGATTGGGGGTGGGAGGAGAAGGGGACGACGGAGGATGAGATGGCTGGATGGCATCACTGACTCGATGGACGTGAGTCTGAGTGAACTCCGGGAGTTGGTGATGGACAGGGAGGCCTGGCATGCTGCGATTCATGGGGTCACAAAGAGTCGGACAGGACTGAGCAACTGAACTGAACTGAACGTGTGTGTGAGTGTGTGTGTGTGTGAGTGTGTATGTGTGAGTGTGTGTGTGTGAGAGAGTGTGTGTGAGTGTGTGTCAGTGTGTGTGTGTGAGAGAGTGAGTGTGTGTGAGTGTGTGTGTGAGTGTGTGAGTGAGTGTGTGTGTGTGTGTAAGTGTGTGTGTGTGTGCTTTCCTCATATATTTTTTTGGGGAGGCAGCTGCTATCAGTTTTGCAAGTTTTTCAAGGCTTTGTTGATCTTCTTTAATATTCATTTTTCCGATTTCATTTCTTTTTTTCCTTCCCATTATTTGGGCAATTTGCTCTTCTTTCACTAAATTTTTGTGGTTGACTCTTTGCTCAATAAAATTTCAGCCTTCCTTCTTTTCCAAGATAAATGTTATATCTAGTCTTCAATTACTATTAGCTGAAGTAAATTTTATTCCTTATATTTCTACTTTCTCATGGAGACACTCACTATGTTTTCCAGGTGCTGGCAACATTTGTTTTCTTGATGATCTGATTCTTATTTACTGTGATAAAATATTTCTAATTCATGTTTTCCTTTTTCCCAAGCTCCCCGAAAACTCATATTTGAAACATTTGCACATTGATCAGATTGATCCTTGGTTGATTTTATACTTATTTTATAGTTCTATATTCTCGCAAGTATCTTGTAATAGGTTGATTTTGTTCCATACAATGGAGAAAGAGACACAAATAACTCTCAAAAAACACAGGGCACACACAGAAATGGAGAGTCTATTTTATCACGGGGAGCAGGCTTTCAGATCACACAAATTAGTGGGGCATGTAAAATATAGCTCAGAGAATTTCACTGGTCCTTGATCATGTTACACACATTACTCAGTATCTTGTTTATTTGAATAACTCCCCAACTGCACCTGTTTCCTCATTATTTTTTAAGAGAAAATAAGAAAGTTTCTGATGATGCTTTCTTCATCTTTGTATTACCTAAAGAAATGACTCAGTAGTTTAAACAATTATTGCCCAACACTTCTACAATTCACTGGCTTATTTTATCCCTAAAGTTAGTTCAGTGCCAGCCTCTGTGTCCTCAGCTCTTTCCTTGATTCCAATTGCTTTGTAAATGTCTAATTGCCTCTGTTGCTGTTCAATCGCTAAGTCACCTCTGACTCTTTACGACCCTGCGGACTGTAGCCCCGCCAGGCTCCTCTGTCCATGGGATTTCCCAGGCAAGAATACTGGAGTGGGTTGCCATTGCCTTCTCCACTAATTGCTTCTATTACATCCTTAATGTAATATACAGTGGTGTCTGCTTCCTGAATCAAACACTAACTGTGGCCATCTTTGTCTCCCGAGAGTTGAAACATACTCTTTACTTTTATGTTTCTTTAAAAGCCACAGTGGAAGTCTACTGTCTTGTCTGCCATGATCAGCACCATCCTGTTCTATCCGCGTTGTTTGAGTGGAGTGCTACCGTGTTATCATACCCTCTGCATCCACGATCGCTTTCAATTTGCCCAGAGGTGATCAACTGACTCAAGCTGCATGAATCAGAACATTTCCCTGGAATTTCTAAACATGGGTCTGGAGGACAAATTTCAAACCTTCACTGTTCCAGAAACCTTGGGACTTCAGAATCATTTTTTTCCCCTGAACTGGTAGAGGAAGCCCCTCTGATAGAATGAATCTGACCTGCTGAGAGAACAGAGACAACAGATGGAAAACTCATTTTCCTTTCAGCCTTGAGAATCAGTGAAATTTTTGCTCTTCTTGAACTTAATGGTATCAATAGTGAATGTTGTGTTTTGGTTTCCTTGCAACCAAAAAAGTCTTTAAAAAAATATTTCAGACCATGTGAAACTGCTCAGTTGTGATGGCTAGTCTGTAATCAGCCAATATTGATGCTAGGGTGTTAGGGAAAGTTTATAAAGTCATAGAGATTGCCAAAAAGGGCCAGTAGAGAAGTAAGAACTATTATTTTCCATAGTAATCAGAAAAAAAAAGATTCAAACTTCTTAGTGCTTCCTCCATGTAATCTTTGTTGATAAACACTTATGATTAAAGTCAGTAATATTTAGATAGTTAATATATAAAAAAAGGTGAACGCATTGATCAGTCATGTCCAGCTCTTTGTGACCCCATGGCCTTGTAGCCCACCAGGCTCCTCTGTTTATGGGATTCTCCAGGCAGGAATATTGGAGTGAGTTGTCCTTCTGGTCTCCAGGGAATCTTCCCAGCCCAGAAAACGAACCTGTGTCTCCTGCACTGCAGGCAGATTCTTTACCATCTGAAGTAAATTCACATTGTAAGTTACTCTTTCTACTCCAATCACATGACAATGATGAATATGCTACAAAAACCAGAAGCCAAAGTTACATATCTGGGGTCAAAAATCAAGATTGCTATTTTCAAGAACCAGAACTGGAATAAAAATCTGAGGGTTTGGTTCTTGAGGGGTAATGGGATCTGGAGGCCAGGAGCTGGAATGGAACTCCCTGTCTTGTAAAGGACTCAAACATCATTGTTCTCTCTATTCCCCAGGGACGTGGGAAGTTACGAGCTTAGAGAAATAGATGATAAAGTTCAGGTGGCATGGTCAAGCACTCCCTTGGGAGCTGGATGCAGTGTCCTGAATACCGCTGGAGCTTGTGAACACCAGCAATGCCATCAATCCTGGTATGAACTGTGATCCTGAGAAGTGCAGGATGGAGGCAGCATTAGTGCAGAGTGAAGGGGAACAGGAAGGAGGAGAACAAGAATATAGACAGAAATCTTCCTGCTCACCACCTGAAAGCCAAAATGCCGACATGCATTTGAATCATGTGCTAAGGGATGCCACTAAGAATATGAACCATTGGAATGCAAATTCGATCCATATTACATCTACTTTCTAGAACCATCTGACAGAGACTTTAATGCATGCTTAAGATGCTTGAGCAGAGAAATAAAAACACAACACATGTCAACCATGAGCCAGAAATCATGAACCCAAGACACAAAGGAACAGGAATCGATATTTCTGTGTTAGAATCTTTAGGAAAAGAGAAATGGAGAGGATGGCAAGGAATAAATATCTGAAGAGGTGATGATTGAGAATTTTGGACTTGAAGAGTCTCCACCATATAGAATGCAGGCTCTGGAAAAGTAAATCCACTCATAAGCACACCATGGGAAAACTGCAGATCACCAAAGAGAAAGAGGAAAATCTCAAGAATTACCCAAGAATAAAAATTTACCATGTGTCAGGCCCTATGGAAGGCTCAACACACCATATTCTGAAAATACAACACTTCTAAATGAGAATAATTATAAAAAGAAAAGAATACAAGAATAAAAGACGAGCAATTTAAAAGATAGAAATTACTGCAGATGTATAATTAAAAGGCAGAACTTGTAAGTTACTGTGAAGAATAGCTTAAAACGAAAATGCAGATTATGATTTCACAAATCAGTCCAATTTTAACTACACAAGTATAGTATTGGGGAGTGAGAAGGGTTAAGGAAGTGTTCTGTTCATGGCTTGCTGGTTAACCTGCTCACTTTCCATAATTCCAGTGTGGATGGGGATGGTGGAGAGAAGGTAAGAGGAGGTGTTGGTCTTGGAAAAGTGATATAATGGCAAAATCCCATAGGATTTTAGTCAGCCCAGTTTTATAGAAGTGGTCCAAACCTGGACCACGTGTTCAGGTCCCTAAAGCCAGTGTTTTTAAAGAAACCCCCGCAAAAGCTCCCTTTGCAGGTAGCACCATATTTCTCTATTCTTTTTTAAACATGACAAAAATGAATGGTCAATTTAGGAAAAGTTAAGCTCACAGAGTTGTGTCTATGTGTGTGTTCATGCAAGTTTCATATTAGAAAGAGAGAGGGATAGGAGAGGGCAGAGAGAGACGGAGAGAGAAAATTAATGCCGATGGTCTGAACTTTCAAATTTTCAAGGGCTGGTCTCACAGAGACAAAGCTGAAATTCTCCAGAGGCTTAGACCTTTGAACGCTCCTAGAACCTGGCCAAATTCCTCATGAATTGGCTGGCTAAATGCCAGAGTTAAAAATCAGTACGCATGCATGATATAGATTTGCAAATATTTTTTAAATAAATAGAACTAGTAATCCTCAAATACATTAGATTCAGGCCAGCAGTCCACTCTGCTTTTGGTTGAATACCTTTCTGACTTTTGTATGTTTGAGATAAATATTCATCAGCTGCAGAAATTGACATTTAATACGTTGGAGAAATGTGGTAGGGCTTCCCAGGTGGCATGGTGGTAAAGAATTTGCTTGCCAATGCAGGAGACACAGGGGATGCGAATTCCATCCCTGGGTTGGGAAGATTCCCATGGAGAAGGAAATGCAACCCACTCCAGTATTCTTGCCTGAAAAATCCCACAGACAGAGGAGCCTGATGGGCTACAGTCCAGGGGGTCACAAAACAGCTGGACATGATGGAACCACTATCAGAGCAGGAGCAGAGAAGTGGTGAGAATGGACTCTGGTACAAAGATATTTGTTCAGTGCTCAGGTTTCAAGGAATGACAAATAATTTGTTTAGAATATCACCAGGCACATTATTCTCTGGGCACACCAATTAGAAAAAGGTAGAAAATAAGGCATAGTTTATCTGAATTTCATACTTTGGATTGAATTCAAAAGTTACTATTTCTTCTGAATCTAAGTCTGTCTTCTTTGATCAGTTTTATGTGTCTATACCCTCCCTTCTCTAGAGGTGGGTCCCCCTGGTGTCATGGGTACTTAACAAGTGTCTCCTTGGTCTGGTGGATATGTTTGCAAGGAAGCCCAGGCTTTCTGAGATCTGCACAAGTCAGAAAAAAAAAAAGTCCCTTCTGTATGGACCAATCAGAAAAAAGGCACCCTTTAGGTTGACCAGTCAGAAAAAGCATACCCTCTGGTCTGACCACCTAGAAAAAGGCATCACCTTTGGAGGACAAATGAGAAAAAGGCAGCCTCTCAGAGTGAACCAGTCAGAAGATGTCCTTGGCTGATGCCTTGAGTCCTGGCTTGACAAATGGAACCCAGCTTGCCTTTTAGTCCTGACTCACAACTGCCTTGGTTAGCTGCCTTTGAGTTTCCAGTGTTCAAAAATTAAATGACAATGTTTTGCTGCAAGCAGTGGTCTTTTCCTCTGTGTTTTAGAAAATGAAATGAAAACATGATAGGATTTTTTTGTTGTTGTTTTTTCTCCCAGATTTGACTTGAGATTATGCTTCTTGACTTGAGATTTTGAACATTGTTGCTAATGTTCACACTGTTATAAAGATGTTATGACTATTATCAGAAAAACATATTCAGTAACTTGAAGTTTACTATAACACCATTTCATATGGCTCTGCATTCAATATCATACTTCCTGCCTTCTATTACCTAAGCATATTTGAAAATCCTACTTAAAAGTGTTGCCTTAATGGAATAATATCAGATTCAATTTACTAATGGAAATTTACACACTTCCAAACACTTGGGAATGCCTATTTAAAATGTAAATTAATTTAAAAAGTTAAAAACAAATGAACAAGAATATGCTAATGTGTAGCAGAGCTTGAGAAATATCTGCTAAGAGAAAGTGGTTGATATTGAAATTGCAATATGATTTGTGTATATTTTTATTCTGATTTTATCCTAATTGTAAATTCCTTAAATATAATCTGAAATACTGGCCATGATGTGCTTGACTAATTACTTACATACTGTTCATTACAATGTTTATTTAAAAAAAACAAAGTCAATGTTAAGTAGTAATTATCTTGAGCCTTTATACATGTGTGTGCATTTCATTATTTACCTCATTCAAACAAGTAATAAAGTAAAATGCATTGTTGTCCAGAGACCGACAATACCTTAAATCAAGTCAGTTTTCAAACACAGTATTTTAAACATTTCTCACACCTTCTTGGGCAGAAATTCAATTATGTGCACTTAAATTTACAATATTGTAAATGTTCATGAGGCTGTTGGTTGACATGAGCAAAGAAATGGGACTTTTTCCCCCATAATCTTCAGAATCTAAGTTTATGTGGAAATTCAGGACACAAACTATTAGCTAGACACACATTAAAGATTATTAGGGTACCATATTAAGTGAGTTAAATAGCCTTAATTTTTAACTTCTGGAAATTTATGATCAAATAGACTTGTGCCATTTATTTTTTGGAATGTAAATTCTCTCTGAGTTGGCATTTTTCTTCATTGACTTTGTAACCAAAATGTTAGAATATATGACACATTTTTTTTTGGAATTGCATGAATGACACATGTTAATTTAATGACAGGAAACTTTTGTTTGTGGGCAAAATAATTCCATACACATAAGAAAATTCACATTTTCTTATATGAGCATTGAATTTAATTTTTTAAACCACTTTTTTGAGGAAATATGAGAGATAAGCCCAACCAAGTCATTTTCAAATATTCAATTCAGAGTAAAATGTGCTACAGAGTCAACTTGATTTTCTCTAAAAAGTAGCCTGTTGGGTTGGGTGCTCAGCAAACATTTATGGGAGGAAATATGTTTACATGTTTAAGAGTGTGTAGGAAAACACGTATATATTGGGTTGAAGGTTGTATTATAACACTGGATTTGGGGGTATTATTGTTTACCATCACAAGGTCTAAGGGAATTCTTTATCAATAAGGTAACAAGTTTCTGGAATCTATGGGCTTCCCTGGTGGCTCAGTGGTAAAGAATCTGTCTGCCAATGCAGGAGACTAGGGTTCAGTCCCTGGGTCAGGAAGATTCCTCTGGAGAAGGGAATGGCAACCTGCTTCAGTATTTTTGCTTGGGAAATCCCATGGACAGAAGAGCCTAGAGGTCTACAGTTCAACATAATTTAGCAAGGAAAACTAAGCAAGAATAGCAACAACTGGAATCTAGGCAGAGAGAACAATGTGTCCATCTGAAGTCAATCAGGAAAACTGAAGCCATCTGATGTATTTCATTTACAAAGTGTGTTCATGTGGGAACTGGAAACTTTAATGGAAAAGCTGAGAATGAGGCACTTTCCTCTTCTCTTCAGGCTCATATTCAATACTGTTAACCTTGTTCTGCAATTATTCTCACTTTATAAAGTGAACTATGGTAGAGGGCAAATAATATTCTAAATTTTGAAATATTACAGATCTCTGCCCAAATTGAGAAAATTTAGAGGATAAATTTCTCCTACCAGTGTAAAATGATATCTTCAAAGTGGTCTTATTCAATGGTGATAGCGAGTAAGGGCCAGCTTCCAGGTGCAGGAAAGGTAGTTCCCCCTTGCATGCATGCTAAGTCACTCCAGTCATGTCAGACTCTTTGCAATCCTCAGTTCAGTCAGTCAGTTCAGTTGCTCAGTCGTGTCCGACTCTTTGCGACCCCATGAATCGCAGCACACCAGGCCTCCCTGTCTATCACCAACTCCCGGAGTTCACTCAGACTCACATCCTTTGAGTTGGTGATGCCATCCAGCCATCTCATCCTCTGTCGTCCCCTTCTTCTCCTGCCCCCAATCCCTCCCAGCATCACAGTCTTTTCCAATGAGTCAACTCTTCACATGAGGTGGCCAAAGTACTGGAGTTTCAGCTTTAGCATCATTCCCTCCAAAGAAATCCCAGGGCTGGTCTCCTTCAGAATGGACTGGTTGGATCTCCTTGCAGTCCAAGGGACTCTCAAGAGTCTTCTCCAACACCACAGTTCAAAAGCATCAATTCTTCGGTGCTCAGCCTTCTTCACAGTCCAACTCTCACATCCATACATGACTACTGGAAAAACTATAGCCTTGACTAGATGGACCTTTGTGGGCAAAGTAATAGCTCTGCTTTTGAATATGCTATCTAGGTTGGTCATAACTTTTCTTCCAAGGAGTAAGCGTCTTTTAATTTCATGGCTGCAGTCACCATCTGCAGTGATTTTGGAGCCCCAAAAAATAAAGTCTGACACTGCTTTCACTGTTTCCTCATCTACTTGCCATGAAGTGATGGGACCAGATGCCATGATCTTTGTTTTCTGAATGTTGAGCTTTAAGCCAACTTTTTCACTCTCCACTTTCACTTTCATCAAGAGACTTTTTAGTTCCTCTTCACTTTCTGCCATAAGGGTGGTGTCATCTGCATATCTGAGGTTATTGATATTTCTCCCGGTAATCTTGATTCCAGCTTGTGTTTCTTCCAGTCCAGCGTTTCTCATGATGTACTCTGCATAGAAGTTAAATAAGCAGGGTGACAATATACAGCCTTGACGTACTCCTTTTCCTATTTGGAACCAGTCTGTTGTTCCATGTCCAGTTCCAACTGTTGCTTCCTGACCTCCATATAGGTTTCTCAAGAGACAATCCTCAGAACACCTCAAATCATGGATGACAATATCTTTCAACTGAGGCCATACTTTCACAGTATAAGGTGCAACAAAATTCGGGATTAATGGGAGAAAGTAGAGTGCTGTTCGAAATAGTTGTATAGTTACCATTGGTTTGATATAGTTTTAGTAATGATATTTAATTCACATTGAATTTAAATCACACTGTTGTTGTTAAGTGGCTAAGTCTTGTCTGTCTTTCCGACCCCATGGACTGCAGCACGCCAGGCTTCCCTGTCCTTCACTATCTCCTGGAGTTTGCTCAAACTCATGTCCATTGAATCATCCAACCATCCAATCAACCAATCATCATGTCCATTGATGCCATCCAACCGCCTCATCCTCTGTCACCCCCTTCTCCTCCTGTCCTCAATCTTTCCCAGCATCAGGGTCTTTTCCAATGAGTTGGTTCTTCACATCAGGTGGCCAAAGTATTGGAGCTTCAGCTTCAGCATCAGTCCTTCCAATGAATATTCAGGACTGATTTCCTTTAGGATTGACTGGTATGAGTCCCTTGCAGTCCAAGGGACTCTCAAGAGTCTTCTCCAAACCATAGTTTGAAAGCATCAATTCCTCAGCACTCAGACTTCTTTATGGTCCAACTCTCACATTAATACATGACTACTGGAAAAAACCATAGTTTGACTATATGAAACTTGGTTGGCAAAGTGATGTCTCTGCTTTTTAATATATTGTCTAGCTTTGTCATTGGAGAAGGAAATGGCAACCCACTCCAGTATTCTTGCTTGGAAAATCCCATGGATGGAGGAGCCTGTAGGCTACAGTCCATGGGGCCGCAAAGAGTTGGACACGACTGAGTGACTTCACTTCACTTTTGTCATAAATCACATTAAAGAAGGTTTAACATGTGTATCAATGGAAAGCATGAGTTATGAATGTCCAGAGATCTTGATACAATGGGCCATGCTGTGCAGGTTCTCAGATTGTTCAGGGTCAATCCCACTTATATAAGGTTAATTCCTATCTGCCTCAGAGGATGGGAAGAAGGGCCTTCTGGACTCTTCCTAAGCTGTACAGGACACTAGGGCTTTACTGTCATGTGTATCCCTGGTGGCTCAGATGGTAAAGAATCTGCCTGCAATGCAGGAGTCCTGGATTTGATCCCTGGGTCAGGAAGATACCCTTGAGAAGGGAATGGCAACCCACTCCAGTATCCTTGCATGGAGAATTCCAAGGACAGAGGCTACAGTCTATGGGTTTGCAGCGTCAGACACGGCTGAGTGACTAACACACACACAACAACATATCTGTATGGTGGATATGAATTTGGGCAAACTCAGGGAGATAGAGAAGGACAGAGGAGCCTGGCGTGCTGCAGTCTACAGAGTCTCAAAGAGTTGGACACGACTTAGTGACAGAATATTGGCTGAGATAAAGTTCCTTTAGGTAAGAAATGAATCCTCATGGCATTTTGCCAAGAGAAGATTGCATTACTGAGGACTCAGAGGGTTTCACCTACTTTGGCCTGTATCTCTTGGCAAGTTCTTCACTGTTTTATTATTAAAGTTGCCAACATAATAGGAATAAAGAGAAGGATTTTTTTTCTTGCATTATTTTCTAGTATGGAGGGCATCTTAAGATGTGATAATTAATTCTCCCCCTTCTCTCCACTTCAAAGTTCAGATTCAATATAGAAATATGGCCACATGAGTTAGAAAGGTGGCTTTAGACATATTAGTTTTGATTGCTGATAAACATTTCATGCAAAGATGGGCTCAAAAAATGACAGAAATGGTATGGACCTAACAGAAGCAGAAGATATTAAGAAGAGGTGGCAAGAATACACAGAAGAAATGTACAAAAAAAGATCTTCATGACCCTGATAATCACGATGGTGTGATCACTCATCTAGAGCCAGACATCCTGGAATGTGAAGTCAAGTGGGCCTTAGGAAGCATCAGTATGAACAAAGCTAGTGGAGGTGATGGAATTCCAGTTGAGCTATTTCAAATCCTGAAAGATGATGCTGTGAAAGTGCTGTACTCAATATGCCAGCAAATTTGGAAAACTCAGCAGTGGCCACAGGACTGGAAAAGGTCAGTTTTCATTCCAATCCCAAAGAAAGACAATGCCAAAGAATGCTCAAACTACCGCACAATTGCACTCATCTCACATGCTAGTAGAGTAATGCTCAAAATTCTCCAAGCCAGGCTTCAGCAATACGTGAACCGTGAACTTCCTGATGTTCAAGCTGGTTTTAGAAAAGGCAGAGGAACCAGAGATCAAATTGCCAACATCCACTGGATCATGGAAAAAGCAAGAGAATTCCAGAAAAACATCTATTTCTGCTTTATTGACTATGCCAAAGCCTTTGACTGTGTGGATCACAATAAACTGTGGAAAACTCTGAAAAAGATGGGAATACCAGACCACCTGACCTGCCTCTTGAGAAATCTGTATGCAGGTCAGGAAGCAACAGATAAACTGGACATGGAACAACAGACTGGCTCCAAATAGGAAAAGGAGTATGTCAAGGCTGTCTATTGTCACCCTGCTTATTTAACTTCTATGCAGAGTACATCATGAGAAACGTTGGACTGGAAGAAACACAAGCTGGAATCAAGATTGCCAGGAGAAATATCAATCACCTCAGATATGCAGATGACACCACCCTTATGGCAGAAAGTGAAGAGGAACTAAAAAGCCTCTTGATGAAAGTGAAAGTGGGGAGTGAAAAAGTTGGCTTAAAGCTCAACATTCAAAATACAAAGATCATGGCATCCGGTCCCATCACTTCATGGGAAAGAGATGGGGAAACAGTGGAAACAGTGTCAGACTTTATTTTTTTGGGCTCCAAAATCACTGCAGATGGTGACTGCAGCCATGAAATTGAAAGACGCTTACTCCTTGGAAGAAAATTTATAAGCAACCTAGATAGCATATTGAAAAGCAGAGCTATTACTTTGCCCACAAAGGTCCATCTAGTCAAGGCTATGGTTTTTCCTGTGGTCATGTATGGATGTGAGAGTTGGACTGTGAAGAAGGCTGAGCACTGAAGAATTGATGCTTTTGAACTGTGGTGCTGGAGAAGACTCTTGAGAGTCCCTTGGACTGCAAGGAGATCCAACCAGTCCTTTCTGAAGGAGATCAGCCCTGGGATTTCTTTGGAAGGAATGATGCTGAAGCTGAAACTCCAGTACTTTGGCCACCTCATGCGAAGAGTTGACTCATTGGAAAAGACTGTGATGCTGGGAGGGATTGGGGGCGGGAGGAGAAGGGGACGACAGAGGATGAGATGGCCGGATGGCATCACTGACTCAAAGGACGTGAGTCTGAGTGAACTCCGGGAGTTGTTGATGGACAGGGAGGCCTGGCGTGCTGCGATTCATAGGGTCACAAAGAGTTGGACACGATTGAGCAACTGAACCGAACTGAACTGAAGGTTTGTGTTGGGGAATTAAATTTAACCTGGGGACAAGAGTTGGTTTCTCTAACTGCTTCCCCCACGTCTGAGTGTTGCAGTGACCGCTCAAGGCAGAGTTTGAATCTGGAAAGTAGACACTTTCCCCCAGAAACCCCGCCTTCCCTCTGCAAGCCTGTCTGTTTGAGTTTCCACAGAGAATGAAGCTTCTAGTACCAGTAGTTTCTTTAGGTACGAACGTAGCAGATGAGGGACCGGTGGACCATGGCTCCATGGGGAAGGGGAGAAGGCCAATCGTCTGTTAAGCCAGCTATCCTGGTGGCAGACTGTGCCTTCCTCCCACTGGAAAACTCTGGGAAAGAAGCAAAAGCACATGCTTTATCATTATCCTTCCCAAGGGGTCAGGGAGCTGGGTGTTGAGTCGTGGAGAAACTCTCCTAGGGTATGCTATTGCTGTGATTGCCTAGGCAGAGGGGACTTCTGTGGTTCGGACAAAATTCCTTAGGTTTAGAGATGGAGATGCTGGCAAATGAGAGCCATCTGGAGCACACTGATGTAGAGGGGTGAAAGGAGCCTGCTCCAAGTCCCCTTAAAGAGTTCAGAGAGAGATTGGTCTCCAGGCCTGCTTTTAGAAGATGGACTATGGGCTTCCAGGCTGGTCCAGTGCTTCCTGGGTAGAGAAAGTGAAGCAGAGGGGTCTGAAAGCTTTCTGAAGGCCAGCAGATCCAAAGAGAGAGAGAGCAAGAAATGGGGACAGAGAACCCTGGGCTGCTCAAGTCACTCCATCTTCACTGAGAAGCTGGGAGGTGGCAGAGAGAAGGACTGCAGTTCCTTTTCCAGACTGTTTGCTCCAGGAGAGATGACCAGAGGTATCTATGCTATGAGTCGATGGAGGAACCTGGGGAAAAGAAGAAAGAGTTACTATGGAGTAGTTAGCTCAGTGATGTGAAGAAGAGAATTATTCCTTAAAAAGTGATAATTGTAAGAGAAAGAATGAGTATGCAAATCACAAAATGCATCACCCTTTCCAAAAAAAGGTTTGCAAAGTAAATATAGACACCAAGGGCCTTGGCTACACACAGGTCTTCTTTTTTCTGACCAACTCTTCTTCCAATCGCTTTGCTCTCTGTCTTTCTTCTCCTTTACTCTCGTGGTCATAACGTCTTAACTGTCATAGGTTGCATCTGATGGGCAGGGAGCAGGGCAGAGGAGGCAAGGGGAAGCAAGATCTGACAATAAGACGTTTGCACTGGTGGTGAGGGTAAGCAAGAGTGGCTTGTAAGAAACAGCCAAGAGATATATGGGTGCTACAGTGATTGGAAAGAAGCGAGGCAGCCTGAATCAATCCATAGGTTATATGTGATGTACTTGTGCTCTTTGTCTTAAAAAACATTTGCTCCTGGGCTGTGCCATATGGCACGCAGAATCCTAGTTCCCTGACCAGGGATCAAACCCGGGTGCCTCCTGCATTGGAAGTGCAAAGTAGCCAGGGAAGTCCCTATCCTTTTAATATACGTTCAGTTCAGTCACTCTGTCGTGTCCGACTCTTTGCGACCCCACAGACTGTAGCATGCCAGGCCTCCCTGTCCATCAGCAACTCCCAGAGTTTACTCAAAGTCATGCCCATTGAGTTGGTGATGCCATCCAACCATCTCATCCTCTGTTGTCCCCTTCTCCTCCTGCCTTCTGTCTTTCCCAGAATCAGGGTCTTTTCAAATGAGTCAGCTTTTCACAGCAGGTGGCCAAAGTATTGGAGTTTCAGCTTCAGCAACAGTCCTTCCAATGAATATTCAGGACTGATTTCCTTTAGGATGGACTGGCTGGATCTCCTTGCAGTCCAAGGGACTCTCGAGAGTCTTCTCCAACACCACAGTTCAAAAGCATCAATTCTTGGTGCTGAGCTTTAATATAAATAAATAACCCAAATAGATAGGTGTATTGCTATTCATATCAGGCCAGTCCATAAGATAATAGAGAGGATAAGCTGCTGGAACAAAGTCACACAAAAATACAGTGGCTCAAAAATAAAAGTTTCTTTTTCTGTCACTGATCCGAACAGGGGCAGGAGGGTAATTCTGGCAAAGTGTGGCTGCTCTATCCAAGGTCCTTCTATATTGTTATTTCATTCCTGGTGTGTGTTCCTGTCCGTGTTCTCAAAGATGCTCACACCATTGCTTTCTGCTCACAGGAAAGAAAAGAGAGACGTGGAAGACAAGCAACTTCCTTTGGTGAATGTGACTAGGAAGTTGAATGTGGCACTTCTGCTCACATCTCATTGGTCAGAATCTGGTCACATGACCTTGCCTAACTGCAACGGAGCTGGGAATTATATTCTCTATTTGAATACCCATGTGCCCTCCCCAAAGTGTGGTGGGGTTGGGGTGTTATAGCTAAAAGGAAGAATGAAGTAGAAGAGTAACTGGAACAATTAGAAAATGATAGTTACAGAGATTTTTGATAACTAATCTCATGAAAGTTTATAGAATCTATATTAAGATTAAAATATATATTTTATTGTGTTCTGGTCATTACACTTACTTTTAGGTTTGCTTACTATAATATGCTGAATGTGAAATTAATTCTTGAGTGAGCTTGATTATAAGAACTGGGTTTATTTTACTTGAGCCTTGTGATAACACAGTCTTTTTTTTTTTTCTACTTGTATATACTACAGGTTTTCCTGCCAGTTTACAGTTACCATGAAATTTTCCTTATTTTCTTTAGCTCTAAAGCTTACATTTACTTTCTAATAGCTATTATTTTTGTCATCTAATATTGATTTGAATGTAGCATGGCAAAGGGTAAGTAAATATTTTGATGTCTTCCAAAACAAAACTTAAATAAAGGTCTGAACTCAGGTGGGTGTGAGTATCTTTGGATCATCTCTAAGCTGGAGGCAAACTGCCCTTGGTTTTCTTTACTGCATAACTGGAAATCTGGTTTAGTTTCATGAATTAGCATGCACCATGGAGTCTTGAAAACAAAGAGGAACTAAAGAGCCTCTTGATTAAAGTGAAAGAGGAGAGCGAAAAAGCTAGCTTAAAACTCAGCATTCAAAAAACTAAGTCATGGTATCTGGTCCTACCATTTCATGGCAAATAGATGGGGAAACAATGGAAACAGTGACAGACTTTATTTTCTTGGGCTCCAAAACCACTGCAGATGGTGACTGCAGCCATGAAATTAAAAGATGCTTGCTTCTTGGAAGAAATGCTATGACCAACCAAGACAGCATATTAAAAAGCAGAGACATTACTTCACTGACAAAGGTCTGTATAGTCAAAGCTATGGTTTTTCTAGTAGTCATGTATGGATGTGAGAGTTGGACCATAAAGAAGGCTGAGTGCTGAAGAACTGATGCTTTAGAACTGTGGTGTTGGAGAAGACTCTTGAGAGTCCCTTGGACTGCAAGGAGATCCAACCAGTCCATCCTAAAGGAAATCAGTCCCGAATATTCATTGGAAGGATTGATGCTGAAGCTGAAGCTCCAATACTTTGGCCACCTGCTGCGAAGAACTGACTCATTTGAAAAGACCCTGATGCTGGGAAAGATTGAGGGCAGGAGGAAAAGGGGTTGACAGAGGATGAGAGAGTTGGATGGCATCACTGACTTGATGGACATGAGTTTGAGCAAGCTCTGGGAGTTGGTGATGGATAGGGAAGCCTGGCGTGCTGCAGTCCACGGGGCTGCAAAGAGTTGGACACGACTGAGTGACTGAACTGAACTGATGGATTCTTCTACAGTTACTTTCACAGTGTAAATGCTCAATAAATATTAGTTGACTAATTATATTGGGTTCCTCAAAGCTTGTTAGAAATTGCAACTCCCTTTGACCAAAGGCGACCTGAATTAGTGTTATGACTTCTTTTTCAGGCAAAAGTATGTGGTATTTTTTGGTTGTTTAATAATGAGATTGCATGCGTGCGTGCTTAGTTGTTTAAATCGTGTCAGACTCTTTATGACCCTGTGGCCCACAGCCTGACAGGCTCCTCTGTCCATGGGATTCTCCAGGCAAGAATACTGGAGTGGGTTGCCATTTCCTTCTCCAGGGGATCCTTCTGACCCAGGGATCAAACCCAAGTCTCATGTGTCCTGCATTGGCAGGTGGGTTCTTTATGACTAGCGCCCTCTGGGAAGCCCTAATAATGTGATTAATAGCCTATATAATGTAAATGAATAATGTGTTGGTAAATATAGAAAAAAAACTATAGACATTTCATTCAGTGTAAGAAAAGATTTCTCCTTGCTTTAAACAGCAAAATAAAAGAGAAGCAACCAACACAGTGCCTGGCATAATAGATTCTCAGTAAATAGTAGTCACAATTAATCACCTTTTATGTTGCTCCTTCGGTCACGGGACAAAGAATTACTACATTTTCTACCAGTACAAAACAAACCATAACTTTCTGGCAGTCATTCAATCATTCTCTGTGTTAATAGGGATCAAGTTCTCTGTTACAATGTGTAGAAGAGATTCTGATTTGGAGAGGCAAGAAGAGCTGCTTTGAGAAACACTCTCTCTACACAAATAGCAAATGAAAAGATGCAAACATGTCCCCAGATTTTACTCTAATTGTGAGATACCCCAGGGAACTCGGCAAGCTTTTACAGAAACTTTGAGCTGTGTGAGTTCAGACGACCTTGATGAGGACTGTTTTTTATCCAGCTGTGCACCTTGGCCTATGTCCAGTGGTAATATATTGGGTTATTCTGGAACCCCTGACAGGACACATTATAAAAGCAGCATGTGCTGTGTGACCCTGATTGATTGATACCAAAAATTCTGTCCTAATTATTTGGCCATGCTGTCTCATTTTCCCTCTTTCAAAAAAAAAAAGAACTCCACTATTCAGGTTTTTTTCAGGCTGCTTATCAGTCATTTGGCATTATATTCATAGACTTTTATATATTCTCTCTTCCCTTGCTTTTTCCAACTTTATTTAAGCAATTTCTTTAAACTGTATGACATGATTCCTTAAGTATGTTGAGGACATCAGCATTTAACTTTCAAGCTTCTTAACTTAAATAAAATTTGCTGGAATTAAATTCCTCTTCTACCATGTTTAAAAATCAACTGACATTTGCCGAAAGGGTTAAGGATATTGGATACAAATCTGACACCTCAAAACTCTTCTTGCATATTAGAAAACACTAGCATGGAAAGTTGTTTATTATATTTTCATATTTTAGTAACTGAAAAGTAAGCAGTTAAATTTCTTTAAAATCAGTTTCTATCAGTCTCCAACAACATAAATCTACATCTATTTGTTTATAAGATAGCTTGGTATCCCATGCAGAAGAGGTAATAGTTTTAATCTTTTGAAATTAAGACAGAGCTTAATAAGCTGGCATAACTTTAAGTCCTTTGCCTAACAACAGTGAAAATGGTGAATTTTACTTTTTTGAAACTGCTCAGCACACAAATATGAAATTTTAACATTTATTAATTCTGATGAGGAAGTACACTGGAATTTGTTATATGATTCTTAGTAACAGTTTGTATTATCTTGTATATATTTCCTCAAATGAGATAAAATAAATTAAAAAACGCTGCCCTAAATCTTTTCATTTTTCTGGGAAATTAGGAAACTGGGTTACATCTTGATAAAAGAAAAAAATTTGCCCGTTTTGTTCAGTTAAATGGTGGTGGCAGGTGACAAGTTTGTAGACAAGCGTAGATAACAGAATAAGGATGAATTTAATGTTAGTTCAATTAACGAGTGCAGAAAAAAGCAATGAATTAGTGTGCGAATCAAGCAGAGTGCTTTCTGTACCAAAAAAAAAGTATTTGAAGATCATGGGTTGTCTAGAAAAGGCAGAAATATTCCCAATTACATATGACTCTCCTCAACAAAGTATAGCTTGCACCCTGATCTTAGTGATTGCTCTTTTAACAGGCAGTATCTGCAAGTACATACTTATCATATGCCTAGTTTATATTTTTCCAGCAGCTCTTCAAGTAGGATTCAAGTAAGAACTAAAGGAACTTGAGTTCTCCTTAAGGTTCTAGATGCTTTCCAGGCTGTTTTTGGAAAGTGTTAGGTGCAACTAATGTTGGCCGAGGAGTGGTCCTAAACTGCTGTTTCCGCTTAAACCCCTGCCTCCGGTCCATCCCATGTATTTTTGAAGGTTTGCTAATTATCATCAATTCTCCTTTTCAGAATTCACTTTGAAAGAGAAGGCTGTGTTAGCTGGCTTCGGAGGGCAAGCAGCAAGCCTCATCAGGCCGGGGAGAGGAGGGAGGGGGTCGAATGGTGGGTTGGGGCTGAGTGCTGGTGGTGCGGGGCGGGGGATACTTCGAGAGGGGAACCAGCGGGGAGACTGCAGTGATACTGCCCTCCCCGGGCGGGTGCAAGCATCTCACTGGTGACGGGTCTGAAAGCACGTGGCTACGTCATGGAAAGCCAGTCTTTTCAATGCAAACTTCAACTCCTCCTCCCTTTAATGCCTGTAACTCACATCCGAGGCTGGGCGAGGAATCTGGAGGGGAGATTTTCCCCATGCTCACCGTTGTTGGAAACTGGCGGAGCGCGAGCCAGGAGCCAGGGGGTCCGTGGCGCTGTCTACCTACTACGACCAGCCTGCCCAGGCACCTCAATTTGCATCTTTTCTTCGTGGTGACTGAGAACTGCAGGTTCTATCCGATCCCACTGAGCACCGGCGATTGATTATTAAAAAAAAAAAAAAATCGACACAGAGAAGGGAGGCTGTGTCTTCGGCTGTCAGACTCGGAGGTGGTATCGGGGTGTGTGTGTGCTGGTAGTGGTTTTTTCTTTTCAGTTTCCTTTCCTTTTTCTTTTTTTCTTTTTTCTTTCTTTCTTTCCTTTTTCCTTTTTTTTTTTTTTTTTTTAAATCTTCTCTCCTAGGGACATCACAATGGCAGTCTTCTCTCAGTGAGACGAATCCTGCTTAGCCTCCTGCAGACTCACTCATCCTCATAGCGATCAAGTAAAAAGGCTATGGTTTTCTCTTCGGGGATCTTTTGTGCATTCCTGTTCTCCTTGATTAACTCTGCTCTCAGTTGGGATTTCTTTGCTTTTTTGCTTGTCTTCACGCTGAAGAAGGATTTTTTGGCCAACCCTTTGGTAATAATCCAGTGGTGATCAAGGGGGATAAAATCGTTCACCCTGGCCGAAAGAAAACAATCACTGAGAAGTCTCAAAGAAATACGCCACGTGAGGGGAAAAAACTGGGAGAAGATCCGGAATATCATCGTTTTTCCTATGGTAAAACCGGTGTCCCTCTTCAGGAGAACTGATTTCAAATTATTATTATGCAACCACAAGGATCTCTTCTTTCTCAGGGTGTCTAAGCTGCTGGATTGCTTTTCGCCCAAATCAATGTGGTTTCTTTGGAACATTTTCAGCAAAGGAACGCATATGCTGCAGTGTCTTTGTGGCAAGAGTCTTAAGAAAAGCAAGAACCCAACTGGTAAGCAAAACATGCATCATGTTATGTTTTTCCTCCTAATAACCGGTCTGTTGCTCACTGAGCTAGATCTGCAGTTCTGCTATGCAGGAAGGCAGGGGAGACAGCAAAGGACCAGGACAGTATAGTGTATAGAGCTATATTGCATGGATAAACAAGGAACAGCTGGATCCGCGTCTCTGAGCCCCCAAACCCGTGTCAGCATCCCTTGGCTGTGACACAATCCATCACTCGGAGGGAGGAGGAAACTTTTTTTTTTCTTTTAAATTAATGTATCTGGTTGCCGATGTTTGGTGAAGTATTAAAGGGTTTATAGCTTAAGGTTTGGCCCGAGGCAGCCGAAGCTTCGTTCGTTGCCAGGAAAAAAAGAAGCCGAGAGCTCCGCCGACTTGTGCTGCAGGCTTCGGGGAGACCTAGCTCGGCTCCGAGAACCTGCTCGAGACTTTCTGATTAGCTTGCACAGTGTCCGCCACCCCATCACCTTTACCAAAGTAGAAGGGGCTCCCCCTCCCGCGCGGCCCCCGCCTCCCGCCCCCGTCTAGCTCGCCGTGCCGGAGTTTTAACTCCTTCTCCGGTTTTCTGCCTCCGACATCTCCTGTCACTGGGGACACCTGAGCGGGGCTCCTGTCGGGAGGGAACCCCACACCGAGCCGACGAGCCCGGTCTCTCCCTTTAATAAAGCAGTGTCCTCGCCCCGCATCTGGGTCCCCAGGGTGGGATGCGCCTGGCTCCGGGTCCCTGCTTCAGCCTCGCGGCGATCGTGCGCCCCCTTTCCAAAATGCTCCAACCGGGACGCTTGCAGTACGTTATATAAGAAATGCAAATGTAGGTGATTCGGGGGAGTCGGGTCCCCGGGGCTCACTTCCCGGGATTTCAGTCTGAGGCGTTTGGGGGCGGCCGCGGAGCTGTGGGCGAGTCGCCCTGGGAAGGCCATGCCGGAGGACTGCGTGGTGGTGGCGGCGGCTCGCGGGCGCGGCGGGTCCGAGAGCGAGAGCGCTGGAGGCGGTGGGGCGGGGGGGGGGGGGGTGCTGTGTGCGGTGTCCCCCGGTTCGGCCCAGGCCGGGGAGGGACCCGGGGGCGGGAGGCCGTTGTTTGTGTCCGGGGGCCGTGTTGGGGGACGGGGGCGGGGCCCTGGCCGTCCTGCCGCGGCAGCCGGGGGCTCCCGGGGCTCCTGACGCCGGCACTGCGGTGTAGTAGATCATGGCTTCCCGCGGGCACCCTGACACTGCGAGTTCCGCCGGGGGCGCGCTGGCACCCAGAGCCCCGCCGGCCGGGCGGCAAGTGGCGGCAGCCTCCCTGCCTCCGGAGCTGGCTGATGCAGCGTAGCTGGGCGGCGCGAGAAGAGGGGGAGGGGCAGGAGGAGGGGGAGGAGGGAGGGGAGGAGGGAGGGGAGGACGGGTGGGGAGGGGGGAGGAAGGCTGGGTGGGCGGGGATGGAGGGGTGGATGCGGAGGCTGGGTCCCCCTTGTGGCCCCCTGTGCTGCTGGTCCAGAGGGCAGGTGCTTGGACGCAGGGAGGGCGCCTGGCAGCTGCCTTCTGCCGGGACCTTTGGGTGGCAGTTGAGGGAAGCTCTGGGCGGCGGGGTGCTGCAGTGGCTCCCTGCTTCCGACCTGGAGTTCTCAGCTCCCTGCTCGGTTTAGCTTGACCGGCTTTCTCTCCGTCCCCCTCTCCTCTTTGTCCACCACCCGCTCCATGCCCTGTCCTTCCAGCCTCGTCTCTCTTAACTCCTCAGTATTTAGCAACTCTGAGATGGTACCACCACCCTGAGCATCACCCAAGGAGAAAGCAGTGTGGTCACCTCCCCAGCCGCATTTCCAATTGGGCGGTGAGCTGTGGGTACCCGGACCAAGCCGGCATCAGGCCCAACACTTGCTGATGGCCTGGTCATACCCAGATCTGCAACATTACCCTCTCCCAAGTTCACGCCAAGACCCCTGAGACAAGGGTTACTCCCTCACACAGTCAAATCAGTGGTCCAGTGAAGCCTTGTGTCCAGTGAAAAGATTTATCTCCCTCTGAGAAAGGAATACTGTAAAAGCATTTCTTTGGACTTGGCCGTTTGTTTTAGAGATCTAGAATCTCTCCCTCCATAGTGCTGAAAGTGGGCAGTAATTCAGCAGGGAACAGTAAGTTTCCCTACTGCCTTTTATAAATTTTTATTTTTTTTTTGGTAAACAGTTTTACTGGAAACACTAATTTTCACCCATACACGATTCAAGATCTTTTTATTACACCTCCCCCATCCCACCCACTTTCATCTTTCTGGAATAAAGTAGATATTTTCTTTTTTTTTTTTGCTTCAGAGGCGTTTTGGAAGGTGTCAAACAAATGATGAGTTATTTTTAGAGCAATTTAATTTGCAGTTTATGAATGCTAAAGTACCTGGGTGTGAATTGATGGGTTAACTCAAACTGCGTCTAACAATGCCTCAACTACTTGAATAGGATGGTTTAAGTCTTAGAATGCCAGGGGTGAGAGTGCCAAGCTGGGAGTTGCAGAATTTTGTAAATCATTTTAAAAATGGGACTTTGATGTGTCACACTATTTGTCTCACCTTCTAAAGTTTTGCCTGCGACACTGAATCAAGCCCATGCCTAGCCATCCACTTTCAGGACTGTAGCTGGTAAATTCTCTTCTCCTTCTGCTATTAACATGAGGCCTAAAATGATTCTGATCCCAAGACAGCAGTATAACTAAGAAGTTAATTGGGTAATTAAAATAAAACAAAGACTAAAATCTTCTTAACTGTTAAAACCAAAAAGAACAGATTGACTACTACCTATTATATTATCTTACATCTCAAATGAGGACAATTAACTGGTTTCAAACTAAGAAGCTTGGCAGAATACCTCCAAGTACCAGTACTAGGATCATGAATTTGCTGTAAAGACTTGTTATTAGAGGAATCTTTTTCTTTCTAATTTTTCCAAGTTATAAAATAATTTACTGCTTATTCCCAGTGCTTTATCAACAAATACAGAGTTTGCTCTGGGGTTCCTGAGAGAAATGTCAGAGTACTGCTATATAACCAGGTCGGTGTGGAAATAAGCAAATAACAGAGTCATAAACTTAAGGGCATTTTATTCACCTACCCAAAAGTCACTGATTAGTGTTTAAATAAGAAGTGATAATTAAATACGTTTTTACTAGTGGTTGTTTTTTGTAGAAAACTTAAATGGAAAAGAGCATGAAGAATGCATTTGTACAATATATGCTTTTTAAATTAAATTGTAATAGCTTAGAAATCTTGGATAGAAAGTAAATTTAGTCTTCATAAAGACGTCCAATATCTCACAATACAGCTATTATCAGACACACACAGTCACACACACGTGGGTGTGCATGCCTCTGCTTAAATGTCCTACTTTCTCCTATTTTCCTAGTAGAGGAATAGCTATATGTTTAGAATAGATGTTACCTGTTTCAACTTTCACTGCATGAGTCATGCAAAGTGACTGTACTTTAGGCAGATCATTAAGTAGGGAATACTGAGTCCAAGGCACTTATTTTGCCTGGAGGAGGGCTTAATCTGTTTGTTTAAACTCATACTGATAGTTTGGACTGACCAATGTGTATCCCAGGCCAGTTTCGGAAATAATCTAGGTCACTAAACTTTGACCGATGGCTGCTAAGGAAATAAATACAGTTGGAAAAAAGAAGTCTGCAATAAAGATAAATAGGAAGGTCATGTCATGGATGTCTATTCAGATACATACTGTCCACCAGGCAAAGGAAGCCACAGATGCGCAAATATAGTAAATCCCCTACATGCCAATGACTTCCAAGAATTTGTCTGTAAGTCCAATTTGTTCGTAAGTCTGACAAGGTTAGCCTAGGTACTCAACAACACAATCAGCTATACAGTATTGTCCTGTAATAGGGTTATCGTACTTTTCACAGAAATAACACATAAAAAACAAACACAAAGTACAGTACAACAGCTGGCATACAGGAGCTGGCATTGTGTGAATGAACAGGTAACAAGAGTTACTGATAAGAGAAGGGAGAGGAGGCAGGAGATGGTGGACCTGAAGGATTTTCAGCAATAGGAGACAGAGTGTGCAGTGTGCGCATGTACGCTCAGTTGCTGAGTCGTTTCCAACTCTTTGCGATCCCAGGGAGGAGATGGAGGGCGAGCTGCGACTGCACAAATACTCGACAGGTTCTGGTTACTTGCTGGATTCAATTCTGCCTACCCTCTTAGAAAAATGATCCAGTGATGTCTGGGTACAACCAGGGCTTGAAATAAAAATACTGTACTATTGTACTTTGTACAGTACTGTATAGTAAAGTACACAAAATGCAAACAATTGTAAAGGGTGCGAGCACATGACTGTCTCCACCAGACACACGAACAAAAGTGACTGGACATCGGAATGCATCTTAGAAAGTTTGCAACATGAAGGGGACTTATGTATAGCTACGCCCACACACAAATTTCCATGGCTTGATGGATTTTGGAAAGCACAGATTTTAAGAAGAATTTGTAACCAGAGGTAATTTTATCAGGGACCAGTGCTAGCAGCAAGGAGGGTATGAAGCGGGTGCCCTAGATTTAGTTCTGCAAAGCACATTTAGAAAATCGACAAACTCGTGGCCTTGAGTTTCCTCTTCAAAACTCGCTCTCTCTCTGCTATGTAACTTTGAGATGAAACAAGCAGGGCTTGGTAGAAGTCATTGTCACTTTCTATTTCCTCCTTTTTAAAGGTGTCTTCCAGCTTTGCTTTTGCCATTTACTAAGCTGTTTTAGGTGCCAAAAACATCTGGTGTGCCACTGTTACTCATGTAAATATATGTTAGTCTTTTAAAGCTAATTGATTTACATCTGGGGAGGTCATGCCTTTGGGAAGTGACAAAATAGGAAGAGGGAGAAGAAAAAAAGAGTAAGCATTTTTCACTTCTCCTCCACCTGCCGACTCATCCTAGGTTCCTGTAGAGCTAGGTGAGCCACTGATGGGCCATAACCTTTGCATTTCTAAACACAGAGCAGATATAATATAGAGACAGCAGATTTAGACTGCATGGCTGGAACACCAAACAGATGTCAGACCCTTCTTCTTCTCATATGCTTGCCTTCAGAGTGGGATTCCATGGATTCGGTTGCCCAAAAATTTCATTTGGGTTTTTTTTTTTTTGGTAGGATCTTATAGAAAAACTTCAAACTTTTTGGCCAACCCAATAACACCAGTTGACCTTGGACTCCATCCAGGAAGCTTTAGTTACTGAAGTAGCAAAATGAGTTTTGCAGGCAGTGGCACCTCATGAACCAACAATTCAATGTTTGTTAGGCTTCCAAGTATTGACTTGGGAATGTCATGTTTTTGCTTTATGTTTGCTTTAATTTCTATCCAAGTTAGCAAGTGTGAAACCAAATGCACGATCATCTGTACCTGGTTTTAACAATGGAGCTCACTTCAGCTGTACCCATGTCCAGCCTGTTCTCAACACAGGCAGCATCCATAACCAAGCACATTCGCTCAAAGGATGCACTGCTTTCAGAAGGTGTGAAAGCTGATTCTATATTTCACATTTCCCACGCGGAACCACTCCTTTAAAAATGTTCAAACCCAGTCTTCCATATTTTAGCAACACAAACATTGAGGACTTTTGTGAAGCATTTTTATAAATGTGGTAACAAGGACAATGACTGAAGTTTTTGCTCCTTTGTACATTCTGGCATCATAACTCACTCAATTGACTCATAAGCTTTCTATAAATATGTAGATGTCTCAAAATGGAAGCATTTATTCAAAATAGTTTCTTATGCCTTAAGGGGAAACAGTTGGGATGTTTAAACAGTATATTTGAAGCTTTATTAAGTTTTAAATGAGACATTGCATTGTGTCTATATTCTTAAAACCTTTGAACCCAACTTAGTACTACCTCCAGGAGGGACAGTGGGTCAGGGAAATACCTACAGACATGGCTAGGTGCCTAATGCCATAGTCTGTGCGGTGTTTCTTGGGGTTTTAGACTGTGTACCATGTGCTAGATTTAGTTGTAAGAGTTGAATCTGAGGACAGAAAGCCAGGGAATTGCCTCAAGATTTCTCAGTTCCTTTGTATGCCTCCAGAGAGGCACTAACTTTTTTGCTATTCTGCTTTTGAAGACCAGGTATGTCTTGATGTTTTCCTTGTTTATTTCTGTAGTTGGTACAAACTCATTATTATTTTTTCTTTTTTTGCTTTGGCCAGAAGTGAAAGGAAGAATGATGAAGGGTAGAGAAGTTTAACGGAGGAATTCTTAGGGCCTTCCTAAACATGAAAGCAAAAAGGAGGTATACTGCAGAGAAGTTTTACAGGGAATCTTGAAGTTTTTATCTAACCTACTAATACCATCTAAGAAAGTCACCTAACAACTGTCAAGCACTACTGCCTTTATCATTGTTCCCTGACAAAAACTCTGGTTGTGACAGATCACTGGTTTTCAATACATTTTAATTAAATGAGTAGTGAAGAACAGGGTTCCTTGAGAAAGTGAACTGTGGGACTGTAACTGCCAGTATCATACGATTTACTTGGTTAAGATCACTTGATGCTTATGCCTTTCCAACAGTGTCAACCAAGAATTTGGCCTCTAAATGATAACACAAAGAAGGAAAAAGCTATTAGTGGCTTTCTGACCCTTCATCTCAGGGCATCCTGAAACACGGTTTGCAATATTCCCCAGTGCCCACATTTTCTCATGCCCTTATGCTAAATCTCAAAACTTCAGACCTCCCTTAAGCACATAAGCCCAAGAGCTAAGTCCTGTACATTCACTGGAAGGACTGATGCTGAAGCTGAAACTCCAATACTTTGGCCACCTGATGTGAAGAACTGACTCATTGGAAAAGACCCTGATGCTGGGAAAGATTGAGGGCAGGAGGAGAAGGGGACGACAGAGGATGGATGGTTGGATGGCATCACGGACTCAATGGACATGAGTTTGAGTAGACACCGGGAGCTGGTGATGGACAGGGTGGCCTGGCGTGCTGCAGTCCATGGGGTCGCAAAGAGTTGGACACGAACTGAACTGACTGGCATACACCGGTTCTGGCCCGCTCAGCCTTTAAATAACAAGTGTTAGGGCACCCTTTGGTTCCTTCTGCAGAAGCCTGCTTCGTTTTCTTTTCTGAGCTTTAATATGCTCCTTAAAAAGCAAGCATTTGGCAAAACAGTTGAGTGAATTTGAATCATTTCATTTCTGAGCTTCCTCTGAAGACGGCACTCTCCCATGCGGCACGTTTTTGTTCTTGAGGGGACAGCCCCTAAACCAGCAGCCTCGAGTTTCACTTGCTGGGAAAGGAGGCGCCCCTACCTGGTTTGCTCTGTCCCGTTTTTTAAGCCGTCCTCTGCAAACTCCTGTTTTCCCCACAACCACACTCAGCTACTCGTCTTCCGCCCTCCGGAGCCACCATCAAAGGCACGACTGGGCCGAGCTCCCGCCTCCAGAGCAACGAGTGGACCCCAAGAGTTCTCTGCCACCGTCAACCCGGCCGCCTCAGCCGTTCGGATCTGCCTCTAGGAGACGAGCCCCTCGGGTATCTGGCCGGACCGGAGCTCGGAGTCGGCCTCACGGAACCCTGGAGAGAGTGGGGGCGGCAGGCAGGCGACGCGCGGCCTTCATCCACCGCGACCCGCGGCCAGAACCCTGGAGGCCGGCCACAGCGCGCTCGCTTCCTCAGAGCGCCGGGGGCTCGGCTACGCAATGCGGTGAAAGCGGCCCGTCCGAGCCGCCGTACCGCGAGAAGTTTCCGTTGCCACAGAGATGACCTCCGACCCTGGGGCGTCTCTGGGGGGAGGAGGGCTTGGCGGCCGGCGCAGCCGTTGCTATGGAAACCACGTGTCCGGAAGCGGCGGTGGGGGCGGTACTGGGCTCGCGGGCCAGACCGGCCGCCTGACGCCGGCGCGTGTCTTTGCGGTGCATCCCGGGGCCGGCTACGACGCGCGCGTCCCTGTGCGCCCCCGGAGCCGGAGGACGGCGGAGGCGTGTGGTCCCGGCGCACAGATGGCAGCCTTCACCCGAGACGCCCGGGCGTTCAGAGGAAAAGTGGCTAGGCGGCAGGCAGGAGCTAACTTGCTGGCTGAGGCGCCCGAGTTCAGGACTGGGAGAGGATGAGCCCAGTCCCCACTCGACACGGGCAGACCCGCTGGCTCCTTTAGTTCTCCCGTCCTCAAAGTTTCCTCACCTGCAGTGTATGCTGTTGTTGAGTCGCTCAGTCGGGTCGACTCTTTGCGACCCCATGGACTGCAGCACATCAGGCTTCCCTGTCCTTCCTTTACCATCTCCCAGACTTTGCTGAAACTCTTGTCCATTGAGTCAGTGATGCCATCCAGCCATCTCATCCTCTGTCACGCCCCAACCTCCTCCTGCCTCTAATCTTTCCCAGCATCAGGATCTTTTCCAGTGAGTTGGCTCTTCGCATCAGGTGGCCAAAGGATTGGTGCTTCAGGGTCAGTGCTTTCAATGAATATCCAATGAATATTGCCCCTGCAACCCATGGGCACTGATTAAAATAGTCTCAGGTCAGTTGCAGCTCTCACATGCCAAGCCTCTTGTCATTTTTCCACCCAATCCGGATTCTGAATGAACTTTCCCCTCTTGTCTCTCCTGGTCTATGTTGAGTATATTTTAAGCTGTAGTTTAAATTTGAGATCAGAGATGGAAGGCCACCTTCGGGCTCATGATTGACCTTTTAGAGGTGTGGAAGGTCCCTCATGGTGCAGAAGTGACTGTTGGAAGAGCCGGTTTTGTGTTGTAGAGATAGTGCGTCTCCCAGCTTTGATCTTTGGAAGAAGAAAAACTTTGTATTTCACTGGTGACACCACCAAGAGCTCTTAATGCATCTTACAGAGTTGTGTGGTTGGTGCTCAAACAGATGGCATTCCTTTATATCTATTGTATTCCCCAGATGTCTTTTCCTTCAGTCTCTAAACATTTTTTGGAGAGGACTTGGCCTACGTTGTCTTGTTTTTCCTTCTGTTATTCTGAACTATTGGGAAAAATTGCAAGGTTTTTCAAATCTTAAAACACACACACACACAAAACTTCACTCTAAATTTAAAAGTTGAAAAAGACTATTTTGAGGGTATGATAAGGCAGGCTCCCTGCTTTATAAAAGAATGCTAGACCCAAATTATGTTTCTGGCAGACGGAGCAGGTTAAGGTTTCCTGCTCAGATGGCTTTACACTTTTAAAAGACATTTGTTGGCCTAGTTTCCAGTCTTTTAACCTTTTTTCTCCCATCTTATGATAATATCCTCCTTGAAGTTTGCTTTTCAAAGAATTGGTCATCAGTTCCTCAAGAAAACTGGTTAGACTATTTATATTTCAAGACACAGGGAAAGAATGTAAGATCCTTCAAGAAGGACTTTTGTTTCCTAAATCCAGGATTTTGTAATACCTACCAGTGTAGAGGAGATGTGGGGATAGCTAAAATGGATAGGTGGACTTTGAATTGCTTCATGGGCTGCATTTCTATTCCTTTAAGAACTCAGTTTCTGAAACAAGGAATAGTTTTGAATTCCTCAAAGAATTGTGTTACAACTTTTATGACATCAAAGAGCTGATCACCCATCGGACTTCGTTATCTTCTGTTTGCTGCTTTGGAGCGGGGAGAAGCTCTTCAACTAGCATGGAAATAAAAAGATTTCTGTATACTAGACTTAGAGCTGTCTGTTTCAGAAGATCTTTCTTTCCTTCTGGGTTCATAGTTTCACTTAGCTTAGGGGTAGTGGTAGTAGTAGCAGTAGTGTGTGTGCACACGCGTGTGCATGCCCATGCTCAGTTATGTCCGACTTGTGACTCCATGGACTGTAGCCCACCTGCCAGGCTCCTCTGTCCATGGAATCTTCCAGGCACAAATACTGGAGTGGGTTGCCATTTCCTCCTCCAAGTGATCTTCTGGACTCAGGGATCAAACCCACATCTCCTGAGTCTCCTGCATTGGCAGGCAGATTCTTTACCACTGAGCCACCTGGGAAGCCTAACTTGGGGGAGGAGTCCTTAAAAAAGTTCTTATTCGGCTCTGAATGTCAGATTTCAGTCTGGCCCACTTCTCACTGTAGAGCTATTTTAAATTAAAAAAAGATTTTTTCTAATATCTTGTCAGGTTTCAGTTGAGACAAATGGTAAATATTCCTGGCAGTAATGAAAAACTTGTTGGATTCTAAGAAGTGTCCCCAAAGAATGTGCAAAAGCTCCCACCCTCCCAAGATCCAGAGCCACATCCAGAGACAACCAAAGAAAGGCTCAGCCAATCAGGACAGTAAGTGCACCTGGAGTGCAACCTACATTTCTGACCGGCCATGTTTTGAGGACCCTCAGTCTGATGGTTTCCAGGCCGAGTTCTCAGAACCTGAAATGAGACAAACAAGAAGTCAGTAGCTGTTGCTGCAAGAGAAAGGATCAATAACCAGTGGGGCTTGGAAAGGAAGAAACTGTGAGATTTCCTCTTTCTTTCTCAACTGGGCGCTGAGATCCAGGAGAACTGAGTCTGGTAAGAATTCTTCGGCCGTCTTAACCAGTTTTGTCAGACCCCAGAGCAAGTGGGGTTTAAAGCAGAGTGTAAGGCTGCTATCTACAAATTTGTCGAGGTGGTTCGTTAATTTTAACTTGAGTTTCCCACAGGCTGCTCAAGGGAATAACTAGTAGCGGTTTACTGGTTACCTGGAGAATCCCCTGGAGTCCTGTTAGTTCCGAGAGGGGCCCATTGGGGGGCCATCCTTCAGGGGTATGTTTGGGGCATCTGTAAGGTCACTGATTTGTTTTGTTTATGTTTTTATCGTTTCTTCAGAGTGGAGAGGCAATTCAGATAGAGGATGGGTAGACGGTGAGGACTGAGGTGGAGGACAGAGGGGAGTAGAGGGTCTTACAGTCTTCTGTTTAAGGTACCTCTTGTGTCCTTAGTTTTTCATTAGCCATTTGCAGTGAATCTTTCAATTAAGCTATTTTGGACTCTTGATAATTTTGGAAATAGTGTGGAAAAATCTTTGCATGGAGCTGGTTGAAGGTAAGAACTGCCAGAGAGGAAGTGGTGAAGTCAAAAATAAGGCAGATACAGGGGCTGGCGAGGAAGTGGAGTCCATGTATCTCAGTGGCCAGTTTGAATTTGGGAAGGGAAAGGAGGGAGACATCTAGGATGTTCTGACCAAGGTTTGAGCGATTTGGACGATTCCTTTTGATTCTGAGCTACTGATCATTTGCCAATAAAACACCCCTGTCTCCTTGAAACACAGAGCAAAACTTGCCTCTCTCCAGACTGTTTACATTCAAGAGGCTGCGGTAACTTTCAATAGCAAGTAGGAAACTTCGACAAGTTTCCCCTTCTAGATCATAGTTTGAATAGGCAGTTCTTGGGAGAGTTGCTCTGGGTTAAAGAGTTCCTTTTCTTGACTCCGAAGTCCATAGAGATGAAAAAAAAAAAAAAGCCTTACAATAAAGGTAAGTCAAAGGTGTTTTTGTTTTTTCAAAGATGATATACAGTTCTTTGTTGATAGTAGATGCTTTTGTGCACAATACCATTTGGGGAGTCAAATAATAGTTAAAAGCCAATTTCCCAGATTATTCAGGCTGGCAAGAAAAAGGAAGTGTGAACTTTATTGAATATACATACATAGGTTTGTGCACCTGCTTCTTGGATAGAAATGAATGTAGTTGTAACTAAAATGTCTGTTTTTTTTTTTTTTTTACTTCATAACATTTTGTTGTTATGAGGCAACATTTAATTGTTGCACAATTAGAGTGGATCACTGAAGTATGTGGTAGCCTCTGCTGAAATGCTGCCTTTTTCTTAGATAAAGTGTAGTTTGAGAGGGATTGAAATCTCTGATTTTCCCACTTGCTGTGTGGAGCATGTGACAGACTTTAAAAAAAGAAGAAATGTGAGTGGATTCTTTACCCGCTGGGCCATTAGGGCAGCCCCGAAGATAAGGCTCCAAGGCTAAAACAATTGTAGGGTTTTTGTTTTTTTCTTAAATAGCCACTTATTTGAAAGTCTGAAACTCCTCTTCCTTGGTTGTGTTTCTGTTGTAATCCAGGTGTTACCATTTGAAAGCAAAGAAAGGGCTTTGTTTGCCTGAGGCCTGAGTCACTTTCTAAATTAAACACAGTAGTTACCAATGGCTCTGCCTCAACATTTTCCTGGGGGAGGGGCGGCGGCTTGAAAACAGTGACCCAGTCTGCTCTTTCCTCCTTTATTATCCAATGACTTGTTTCCTAGGAATTCACTTTTTTCATCATCTTAATTATTTTTCTCTTTTACGTTCAAACTTCCCACCCAAATGCCAGTAAAGTGACGTAAAATTCCTCATACATCACACGTAATAATAAATATAAAATATTGGAAATACTTAATAGAATGGCTTCTAAATGTTAGAAATACCTTCATGATAAAGCAACACATTCAAAAATAAATTTTAAAACAGAAATTTGCGGGATCATGATTGTTTACTTATTTTACCTTTCCTAATTATATTTCTTTTAAATTTTTACTTCTTTTTTATATTTGTTGATGCTGTTTATCAGTTTTTAGTTGGAATTATATTTCCTTTAAAAGTCTTGGGAATAATCTTGAACCACAGCGTGCAGAGGTGTTTCTGGCCCCCCGTGGCGCATGGCCCTTTACCTGGGAATGGGAACCAGTGGGGAATGTGCTAAAAGCGCTAACCGTGCTCTCCTCTGCAGGGCCGCGGCGCCCAGGCCGCTCTGTCCCGGTCGCTTCAGTCAACTGCTTTTCCATCACCAAGGATCCTGCCAGTTCTCCCGGCATCTGTACTCTCATACCTGAGATTTTGTCCTCACATCTTTCCTTTAGTTGTGTCTTTCAAAAGGTTGGTCATCAATTTAACTCTTTAGGCAAGGTTGGGATTAGTATATTATATAACTGGCTTTTCAACTTTAATGTATATTACTGTAAGGGGGAAAAAGGGCAAAAAATGCCAACAGTACAGTTGTCAGACGGTAAATGAGATACATCAGTCTGAACTCGAGATATTTATCCAAAGTAGCACTTGTTTGTGAAGAAGGCAATGGCACCCCACTCCAGTACTCTTGCCTGGAAAATCCCATGGACGGAGGAGCCCGGTGGGCTGCAGTCTACGGGGTCGCTACGAGTCGGACATGACTGAGTGACTTCACTTTCCCTTTTCACTTTCATGCATTGGAGAAGGAAATGGCAACCCACTCCAGCGTTCTTGCCTGGAGAATCCCAGGGACGGGGGAGCCTGGTGGGCTGCCGTCTATGGGATCGCACAGAGTCGGACATGATTGAAGCGACTTAGCAGCAGCAGCAGCAGCACTCAGCTAGCAGTTGAAACCCGAGCAGTCTTTCTCCAGAGGCGTTGTCTTAAATCCCTATATTGCAGCTACCAATTAAAGGCAGGTTCAAAGGGTGTACATGAGAATGGCCGGTATTGTCTCTGTGAATCATTCTATCCTGACACTAAAGGGGAATGCAACATATTCAGTGTTTGGATATTTAGAATTTGTAGTGCTTTTTTTTTTTTTAATTGAGCATAATTTACATACATTGAAATGCACAGCTCTTTACAGTAGAGTTTGATGTCTTTGACTATTGTGTATTTTTGTGCCAACCACCCCACTGAAGATCTAGAGCATTCTCATCACCCCAGAAACCTCATTCTCAGTTCCCACCCGTGCCTCCTGTGAGAGGCAGCCCCGATCTACTCTCTCTGACTTTACCTTAGCCTAGAGCCTCAGATGGCTTCCCTCGGTGGCTCAGTGGGTAAAGAACCTGCCTGCCTATGCAGGAGATATAAGAGATACGACTTTGATCTCTGGGTTGGGAAGATCCCCTGGAGAAGGAAATGGCAACCCACTCCAGTATTCTTGCCTGGAGAATTCTATGGACAGAGGAGCCTGGTGGGCTACAGTCCATGGGATCCCAAAGACTTGGAAACGATTGAGTGGGCATGCACACACACATACACACACACACACACAGCCTCAGATGATCAAATCCTGAAATCCTCGTGCCCTTGAGCGTGTGCTTTTCACTTGTTGATTTTGAGATTTGCCTGTACCATCGCATGTGAGATGTGTACACCTTGATGTGGTAACTTCTGTTTTCTTTTGTAAACTAAAAACTCCTAACTGAACACACTCACTTTGAGTTAACATCCAGAAGTTGTCCAAAACTACGAAGGGTTCTCGAGCTGACCCCACATGCAGGCTAACAAGTCCATCCTCCCCTGTTACAGGGATGCTGGTTGAGGACGGAGGCTCCTGGGTCAGAGATGAAGGACTGGATTACTCAGGACATGGGCTTCCCAGCTGGCTCAGTGGCAAAGGATCTGCCTGCCAATGCAGGAGATGTGGGTTCCATCCCTGAGTCAGGAAAATCCCCTGGAGAAGGAAATGGCGACCCACTCCAGTATCCTTGCCTGGAAAGTCCCACGGACAGAGGAGCCTGGTGGGCTACAGTCCGTGGGGTCACAAAGCGTCAGACATGACTGAGCGACTAAACAACAGCAACAGCTTAGGGTCAGCAGCTTCAGGTCCTCATATCTGCCAGGGGCCAGTGCTGAGTGGCCAAGGCAGGCAACTGCACACAGTGGGTTAGTGTCAGAGCTGAGGACCTCTGCGTTTAGGAAATCTGCCTTCTTTTAAGGAGCTTCTTGAAAAAATGCCCCGTCTTTGCCCATCAGGGAACCACGGTCTTTATTATCCTGGGTGGAAAACAAAGCCGCCCTCTAGCCTGGAAGCTGAGCACCAAAGAATTGATGGTTTTGAACTGTGGTGCTGGAGAAGTCTCTTGAGAGTCCCTTGGACTGCAAATAGATCAAGCCAGTCAATCCTAAAGTAAATCAACCCTGAATGTTCATTGGAAGGACTGATGCTGAAGCTGAAGCTCCAATGCTTTGACAACCTGATGTGAAGAGCCAACTCATTGGAAAAGACCCTGATGATGGGAAACATTGAGGACAGAAGGGGAGGGGGTGACAGAGGATGAGATGGTTGGATGGCACCATGGAATCAGTGGACATGAGTTTGAGCAAACTCTGGGAGACAGTGAAGGACATGGAAGTGTGGCATGCTGAGGTCCATGGGGTCACAAAGAACTGGACACAACTGAGCGACTGAACAGCAACAACCTGGAAGCAGTCTTTAGATTCCAAGGTTGCTCTGCAATGCAAACATCCTCCTGAAGACAATCTAAGTCAAAAGCTCTCTTGGAGTCAGGGCAGAAATCCCCTGGGTAAGTTGTCCTTTAAATCTGTTTCTGCACAGCAACGTTGTCTTTCCTCTCTGGTGTCTTCAGGGCTGTCGTTCCGAAGATGCACTTAATGTAGAGCAACATCTTATTTGGAAATTATCGAAAAGATGATCCTGAGGTTTTGAGAAGACAGATACTATACAATCTATCTGGGTAAACCTATCAGCATTTATTTATTTAGTTTTTAAAAGTGACATTTGTTGCTGTAAAAAGTAATTTATGCCATTATTTATTTTGTATCCAAGAGACCTTTAGTTGCTGTGGAGCAGAAATTTTTTAGCACCTTATTGAACTATAATTTATATACAAAAAACCTTGAATGTCTAATGTGTATGATTTGATGAGTTTGGACATATGAATACACTTTGGTGTTCTCACCACAAAGATGAGATATTTATTAGCTATCCATCACCTCCAGAATTTTCCTTGAGTCCCTGTCTCCCTTTCAGCATTTATACAATAAATGGGGTATGGGGTAAGTTCCATGTTAGTTACTGGGAGAGATTTAAAACATTCTGTAAAGATTTGGTCTTTGGCCCCAAAGTACTGAAACTCAACATATAGAGAACACTGGTAACGAGGTATGAAAGGCCTGCGGGAAGGCTGTAGGAGACCCACGGAAGGATGAGCCGGGAGGAAAGGGAAATCTCGTTGAGAAGTGTGACCTGAGCTGACTTTTAAATGCGTGTGTCTTTTGCCAGGAGAGACAAGTATATTCTTGGCGAGGTGAGTATAATGTGAGTGCAAGTCAGAGGCTGAGCAAAAGGTTCATGTTTGGGGACTTTGGGTAATGTTAAGGGACTGTTTTTACTTTGGAGGATGAGAAGAATCATAATTCGGAGTCCAGAAGCCTGGCAGAGGAGCTAAAGTGGATGTGGTAACAGTTAGTGAACTAGAGAATGTTTCTGGGATGGGAAGACTGAACAACTTGGTTTGTAGTGCTTGAGGTCCATGGGGCAGCAGTGAACTTGCCAGCATGGTGATGTTTACCAGACTGAAAGTGTCACAGGCTATTGAGCTACAGGGAACTTTTTAGCAACGTGAGCCACAACTTCTTGTACAAGAATCCTGATACACTGCTCTGGTTATGCGTTTGAGTAACCCCTGATGACTGTTGCTTAGTGGAGAGATGCATTAAAAAAACAGTTTGCTAAAAGCACAAGTCTTGGAAATGTATTTTGTTTTTCTTCTCCCTTCTGTTATAAAATTTGAATTGTGTTTGGGGAGGGGGTCAATATCTATTTCTTGGTTATCTTAATGCTTCAGAATGTCACAAAATAAATATTTTAAGGGTGATCACTTGTTAAAACAAGAGCACGAATTTAGTTATTAATGACCATTTAAACTTTACAAATACATACCTAGTAATGCCTTATAAGAGGCAATTTCAATTTCTTTGATTTAGAACTAGCATCCTTCTTAGAGATCCTAGGTTATAAGTTTATAAAATGGATATTTACAGGTCCACAGCATAATTCATGTAAGAAGGGGAAGGGGTTCATTTTAAAAAGGTGGTGATAACAGTTGTAGACACATTGTGGTGGGAGCAAATTGGCAGCAAAAACCTGAATTCTGTCACTTCTGTGGGAAGTGAGTGAGCAAATGATTAAGCTTTTGTGTTTTTTTGGTGCCAATTAGGGTAAAGGCAATAGACAGCTGTACAGTGCAAAAAAAGGTCCGACTGGTGCAGAGTTAGGAAGGCTCTAAATACTGTTGCATTAACATAGTATTGAGTAAAAAAATAAACTGCCGTATAAAGATGCCACAGTCCAGTTCACGTCCTAAGTAATGGCACAGTTATACTTGCACTTTCTTACCCAGTGTCTTTGCTGCCCATTACCATGTCTGTGAAAGCCTCGAGGGAAGGAAATGAGGGTCATCAGCTCTTTTTTGTGAATCATAGTCTTGCTCTCTTACTTTTATTACCCAGAGCAGAAGCAGTTACCTCTGTGAATCTTAGTAACAGTTTTTGCTCGACTATGCTTTTCTTTCACTGTTACAGGTTTTTTATTTTTTTTATTTTTTTTCAATTAAAAAAAAAATTATTGAGCATCTGCTATGGGCCCTGGTCTGTGTTAGCAGCTGAGGACACAGGTGAGCAAATGCCTGTCTCCCAGAACTGACAAGTCTGTGTGTGTGTTAGTCGCTCAGTTGTGTCTGAGTCTTAGCGACCCCATGGAATGTAGCCCTCCAGGCTCCTCTATCCATGGAACTCTCCAGGCAGGAATACTGGAGTGGGTTGCCATTTCCTCCTCCAGGGGATCTTCCTGACCCAGGGATCGAACCCAGGTCTCCTGCATTGCAGGCGCATTTTTTACCATCTGAGCCATTGGGGAAGCTTCCACTGTTACTACAGTTTTAACAGAAGATGGAACTTTGACCTTTTCTTTCTTGTATTCTATAAAATTTATAATTGGTAGAAATACTTTTAAATATTATTGTATGTTTTATGAGGAGCTCTTCTTTCTCTCTTCACTTTAGAATTACTAGAAAATTAAGGAAAATGATAGATGTTGGTGCTGCTAACAAGTATGGCAATACAGGTGCAGAGTACTTCAAACATTGCCCCAAAGTAATTTCAGGTAATATACATTATATTTATTTCCTAACTGTCATATTATTACATCTTGGCAAAATATCCATATTTTAAGCTGCTGAATAGTGAAGTACTCTTTCAGCTAAATTTTGGTTTGGATTTTTCTAACTTGAGGGACAAACACTAAGCATGTTAAATGTATTTATGGACTTGGAAGTATGTTAGACATTTAGCTTATGACTAAATTCTGGATGCTTGTGGGCTCACCTAATCTATAGACGAACAGAATCTTTCATCTAAGACACCCACTGGGCAAGGGTTTGTGTTAACAGCAATTTGAAGACAGAAATGAGTAGCTTAGAAGTGGGATCAATGCGAAAATAATGAATAAGTTACGTATTTTGGGTTTTTAAACTTGTGATTTTGAAATTAAAAACCAGAATATTTTATACCCACACCAGTCCATTTTATGGCTTTCAAATAGTTTTTGTTGAGATCATTTTTACTTAAAATTAGATGCCAATTGAAATTAGATTGCCAAAAGAATCTTGAGAAGAACAGCAAAGTTGGAGGCAACATGCTTCCTGATTTCAAGCTATATTACAAAGCTGTAGCAATTAAAGCAGTATGGTACTGGCATAAATGTGTACATATAGGTCAATGGAACAGAATACAGGGCCCAGAAATGAACCCATGCCATATGGTCAATTAATTTATATCAAAGGAGCCAAGCATATACAATGGGGAAAGGACAGTCTCTTCAATAAATGGGAAAATTGGACAGGCACATGCAAAAGAATGAAGCTGGACCACTGTATTCTATCATACACTAAAAATTAACTACAAATGGATTAAAGACTGGAATGTGAGACCTGAAACCTTTAAACTCTTAGAAGAAAACATAGACAGTAAGCTTCCTGACATAGGTCTCAGTGATGATTTTTTGAATCTGACACCAAAAGCAAAAGCAGTAAAAGCAAAAATAAACAAGTGTGAACACATCAAACTAAAAAGCTTCTGCTCAGCAATGTCTACTGAATGGAAGAAAATATTTGCAAATCATATATTTGATAAGGACTAATTCCCAAAGTATCTAAAGAACTCATGCAACTCAGTAACATAAAACAAATGATCTGATTGAAAAATGAGCAGAGGATGTGAATATACCTATTCTCACATACCTATTGTCCATAGGTATCTTGACATATCTTGACGTACAGATGGACAATAGGTATGTGAGAAGATACTCAAAGTTACTAATTGTCAGAGAAATGTAAATCAGAATTGCAATAGGTTATCACCTCACACCTTTTATTATGTCTGTTATCAAAAAGATAAGAAATAACAAGTAGTAGGGACGATGTGGAGAAAAGGGAAACCTTGAGCCCTGTTGGTGGGAATGTAAATTGGTGCAGCCACTCTGGAAATCAGTGGAGGTTCCTCAAAAAATTTAAACTAGAACTACCATCTGATCCAGCACTTCCATTTCTGGGTATCTATCTGAAGAAAGGAGAAGGCAATGGCACCCCACTCCAGTACTCTTGCCTGGAAAATCCCATGGACGGAGGAGCCTGGTGGGCTGCAGTCCATGGGGTCGCTAAGAGTTGGACATGACTGAGCAACTTCCCTTTCACTTTTCACTTTCATGCATTGGAGAAGGAAATGGCAACCCACTCCAGTGTTCTTGCCTGGAGAATCCCAGGGACGGGGGAGCCTGGTGGGCTGCCATCTGTGGGGTCACATAGAGTCGGACACGACTGAAGCGACTTAGTAGTAGTAGTATCTGAAGAAAATGCTAACTAGAGACGACATTGCACCCTCATAATTATTGCAGCACTAGCCAAGATATGGAGCAGCCTAAATATCCATCAATAGTTGGATGCAGAAGGAAGATGTGGTATGTGCACATATGTGCACATATACATAGGGAGTGGGAGAACTGAGTGAATTGTCTCTTTTTTATTACTTAGTGAAGTTAAAAGATTCTCTTTGGCACTACCGAGTGCTCAAGCTACTGTAGTCAAAGAACCCATAGACCTTCAGCTCATAGCTCAGCTGTCTCCATTTCACATCTGGTTTCTTGATGTATTACCCACTACCATCCAGGACTACCTGCCTTTCTTCTTCATTCATGCCAACATCCACCTGCTCTTCTGTTCCCCTGAAACTTCAGTCGTTTTCCAGTCGCTTGAACCGAAAGATATCCTACACGCATAGGGTCCATGTGTGTAGGTTATCACCATCACCACCAAAATAAGGAAATAATAGTAAATAGAATGAGGACATCTACCACCAGTACATCCTTATTTTAAAGGTCCTGGCTCAATCCTACTGCAGGCTCATGAGCTGTGATGACCACTGTGAAACGATACGTTTCAACGTGTCTGCAATGGTGTCTACATCTGAGCATCTACTTCGAAACAGTGCTCCACCTACCTGACCACACCAACCAGTGTTAAGTTTAACGAGCAGCCTTCTTGTTACAGTTCAGCTGAGACATGAAGAAACGGATACAAGGCAAAGTCCTTCAGGGTGGCAGGTTCGTGGATCAAGAAATAATCCTGGGTACACATACAGATCCTATTGCTGTCTCTCCGGTCACAGCAGGGGCCTAGAAACTGTCCAAGAAAAGAAGTCTCTTCCCCTCTGTTAAGCATTGAGCCCCACGGGATCTACCAGGGAAACCTTTCTGCTGTGCTGGTTCCTCTTATCAAGTGATGTAAAACTTGGAAACTAGTCTCATTAAATGCCTTTAGAAGCAAGAAAACAAAGAGAAGTAAAATTAGGTGCTTAGGTGTGCAGCTTAGGATGGATAGGTTTAACAGGACATTTTGAAGTGTGTCTACTTCCTGTATCAGGCTTATTAGTCAGGCAGGCACCTTGGCATTGGTAATTATGGGTTGGTACAATCTAGCTATGGGCCAGTGCAGGAGACGTGCGTTCGATCCCTGGATCGGGAAGATTTCCCTGGAGAAGGAAAGGGCAACTCACTCCAGTATTCTTGTCTGGAAGATCCCATGGACAGAGGAACCTGGCGGGCTGTAGTCCACAGGGTTGCAAGAGTCAGACAGGACTAACTAAATGACCACCACCACAATCTGACTAGCACTTTAAACTTGTCTCAAATAAGTAGGTCACATTGGTAACTTAGAAGCTCATTTTGTTACCTCCAGATTTCTGGTATCTTAGTCTTTATACAGGGAGAGGAGAGAATTGGAAGGTCAGATAAAGATGGAAGAGTTGCTGGGGATGGTCTGTCCTGAAGCTAAAGAAGCAATATTGACAGAGATGTCAACTCTATCATAAACTCATGCGTCTTCCTTCCCCTTTGCTTTCCCATTTCTTTTTCCCTTTACCACTGCCATTTATGTCACGAGATTCTGCTTGTTGGACCAAATGAAGGATGGACTCAGACTGGAGTATTCCAAGCAGAATGGAGAGTCCACAGCTGTCCTTCGATAGCATTTCATGATACATTTGGTACATGTTCAAGTTGAAAAATGCAGTGAGAGTAGCAATAACTGTAAAATAGGTTATGACTGGAAACTGGTTTATTGCTCCACAAAACCGACTGGCAATGCCCTTGGGGTCTTTGTGCATTTTTTTTTTTTTTTTTTTTGTGGTACTTTTAAGTTTGTTTACTTGGCTATCATGGGCATGCTTATCTAATGCCTACCTTTACTGTAGTTTAGCTTATAAGCACTTAAAAAAATTAATACCCTTCTAAAACTTACAAGGGCTTTAAGGAAATTAATACCATTGTGAAAATAAAACAGACTATTCATAGGTATATGGAAAGAGCAATTTTTATATATTTATCTCTCATTAAAATAGTGCTCTGACTCTTCTTATCTATGTTTATCTAAAATGTTCAAAGCATGGTCATTTCATTAATATACTGACAATAATAAAACTGTGTTTATATTTACTTTGTCTACTTAGCTTTAATGTTAATGCCATGAGGCTTAGAATTCACTGTGAGATATAAATTATACTTTTGTTTAAATTTATTCTGATTCACTTCTTAAATATCTCAGTTCAGTTCAGTCATTCAGTCATGTCTGATTCTTTGTGACCCCATGTACTGCAGCATGCCAGGCCTCCCTATCTATCACCAGCTCCTGGAGTTTACCCAAACTCATGTCCATTGAGTAGGTGATGCCATCCAACCATCTCATCCTCTGTTGTTCCCTTCTCTTGCCCTCAATATTTCCCAGCATCAGGGTCTTTTCAAATGAGTCAGCTCTTCGCATCAGATGGCCAAAGTATTGGAGTTTCAGCTTCAACATCAGTCCTTCCAATGAACACCCAGGACTGATCTCCTTTAGGATGGACTTGTTGGATCTCCTTGCAGTTCAAGGGACTCTCAAGAGTCTTCTCCAACACCACAGTTCAAAAGCATCAATTCTTCAGCACTCCGCTTTCTTCACAGTCCACTTCTCACATCCCTACATGACTACTGGAAAAACCATAGCCTTGACTAGATGGAACTTTGTTGGCAAAGTAATGTCTCTGCTTGTTAATATGCTGTCTAGATTGGTCATAGCTTTTCTTCCAAGGAGTAAGTGCCTTTTAATTTCATGGCTGGAGTCACCATCTGCAGTGATTTTGGAGCCCCCCAAAAAAGTCAGCCACTGTTTCCACTGTTTCCCCGTCTATTTGCCATGAAGTGATGGAAGTAGATGCCATGATCTTAGTTTTCTGAATGTTGAGCTTTAAGCCAACTTTATCACTCTCCTCTTTCACTTTCATCAAGAGGCTCTTTAGTTCTTCACTTTCTGCCATAAGGGTGGTGTCATCTGCATATCTGAGCTTATTGGTATTTTTCCCAGCAAACTTGATTTCAGCTTGTGATTCATCCAGCCCAGTGTTTCTCCTGATTTACTCTGCATATAAGTTAAATAAGTAGGGTGACAATATACAGCCTTGACATACTCCTTTTCCTATTTGGAACCAGTTTGTTGTTCCATGTCCAGTTCTAACTGTTGCTTCCTGACCTGCATACAGATTTTTCAAGAAATATCTCATGTAAAACTTGAATATTCTGTGAGAGGAATGTCATCTGAAGTTGTAAGAGAACAACCCCTCCTGTTATACCTTAATATATATTAAGGTATATTAAGCTTTGTTTAAAAAAAAAAATCACCCTATTTTCCAGTTGGGTAAAGATAGTAAAGAATCTGCCTGCAATGCAGGAGACCTGGATTCGATCCCTGGGTTGGGAAGATCCCCTGGAGGAGGAAATGGCAACCCACTCCAGTATTCTTGCCTGTATAATCCCATGAACAGAGAAACTTGGAGGGCTAGAGTTCATGGGGCTGAAAAGAGTCAGACATGACTGAGGTACTAACACTTTCACTTTTCAAAGCCCTGTCACTATAAATGTGCAGAGGCTCTCCTAAAGCAGGTGGACAGTGTCAGGGCTAGTCATCTGTGGATAAGTTCAGACATGAACCTGAGCCCTGAGAGTGGGAGTTAACCACCTAGGAAAAGAAACATCATGCTCTCCCAACTTCTCCTGGGTTTGAGTATTAGGTTGCTAGATGTTAGAAGGTATTTTGGCAGGTTGGAGGCTGAGTAGGGAGCCATCCATGTACTGAACTGTAAGCTGAAAACAGCTAAACTCTATGCTAGACCGTCCAGTTCCATGACAGTCTATGCTGATTTCTTTGTGTTCTTTCCAAGTATTGAATTCCCTTATACTTAAGTATTGCAGCCTTCCCTTGGCTGTGCACTGGGGAATTAAGAGAAGGCCCGAACCAGAGGAGTAAATTCAGAGCAGTGCCGCTATTCTCTGTCTTGCAGGCGTCCCTAGTGGGACACGCACAGGGGAGGTGCATCCTAGGATACACGACCAAAGCTCCAAAAAGCCTGGGTTGAAAACTTTGAAAGATCATGGTTTTTATTTGCTTAAAAATAAAAGCTTTTTTTGTTTGTTTGTTTTTATGACATCAAAGATATTTTATCTGTAATTACATCGTCAGGGAAGAGTGCAGTTATGAGGTGATTTTTACTTCCCTTTTCTAACTTGTTTACTTGGGCCTCCCAGCCTGAAGAACCAGGTGTACATATATCCCCTCCCTTTTGGGCCTCCCTCCCATCTCCCTCCCCACCCGGGATATATGCACACCTATGGCTGATTCATGTTGAGGTTTGACAGAAAGCAGCAAAAGTCTGTAAAGCAATTATTCTTCAATTAAAAAATAAATTAAGACAAAAAAGAACAAGGTGGAGGGAGTTCCCTGGTGGTCTAGTAGTTCAGAATCTGCCTTATAATGCAGGGGATGTGGGTTTGATCGCTGGGCTGGTCGGGGAACTAAGATCCCACATGCTGAGGGGCAGGTAAGCCCACTCACTGCAACTTGCAGAGCCCATTCTCTGCAACTAGAGAGTCTGTGTGCTGCAATGAAAGATCCCGCACGCCACAACTCAGACCCAGCACAGCCAAGTAAAATGCTGAAGGAAGGGAACAGGTGAAATTATTAACAGCATGCTGGCATTCTTTTGCCTTAATCTGTGTGCACATTTAACATCCGGAAACATACAGTAAAGGCTTATCCATTGAATTCTGTACATATATGTATATGTGCATATATATGTGTGTGTATCTAGCTCCACATTCCCTCAGTATACACGCGATACATGTGATATATACAAATGAATCAAACATAGGACTACATCTTGGCTATTTCCCTATGTCCAGTGAGAAACTTACTACTTCCTGATGCCTGGTGGCTTTGCTGAATGAGTGTGTTCAGAATAGGTTTGATTTACTTGAAAATAATATTTTTCTTAATGTTTTTAATTTTAGATATCTCCAATTTAAAACTGGGGAATCGAACTCTGAGTACAAATAACCACTTTCACAGAGGTTTTTGATCATATTATTATGTTAAAAAATGAAACGTTTAAAAATCTGAATTTTGATTTGCGTATTTCCCTAAGTCCCTGGTGGCTCGGATGGTAAAGCGTCTGCCTACAATGCGGGAGACCCGGGTTCAATCCCTGGGTCGGGAAGATCCCCTGGAGAAGGAAATGGCAACCCACTCCAGTACTCTTGCTTGGGAAATCCCATGGACGGAAGAGCTTGGTGGGCTACAGTCCATGGATCACAAAGAGTTGGACATGACTGAGCAAATTCACTTCACTTCTTTAATAGGAAGCATAGAAAACTGTCCATCTTTAATTTCCTCCTCCACATGAAGGATCTTCTCTATCTTCTTTTGGCTTGTGCTGGCCAAGATGTCCCCAGCCCTATTGATTGAGATGGCCAGTTCTATGACCCCTGTCTAAAGGCCACGCAGAGCCTCTGTGTCCTTATTGTCTTCTTTGAAAACTGCTATTAATAGTTGTATATCTAAAAAACAATTTTGGTTGCTGTTATTTTATTTTTTTGCTGTGTGAACTTTGGAGTTAAAGATTGGAATCCTACCTGTAATTCCTCTCTAGCTCAGAGTTGTTTCTGTTTATTGGGCGTATTTTGCTTTTGGTAGTAGAGAGAGCATACTTCCCTTGAATGTCTGTAGTGACTGAAGGAGAACATGGAAGTAAAGTGCCTGAGGAAACACCCAGCATGTGGACATTTATTTATCAGTCCCTTCCTTCACATTTCTTTTCCAGAAACAACTTTAGTTTTCTTTCTGACATTTTCCAGTGGGTGATCTATGCTAAAATTATTATTATTATCAATTGATATAATTTTAAAGCTTTACCTATAGTTAATACTTTCATTGTTGTTTGGTTGCTCAGTTGTGTCTGACTCTTTATGACCTCATGGACTGTAGCCTGCCAGGCTTCTCTGTCCATAGGATTCCCCAGGCAGGAATACTGGAGTGGGTAGCTGTTCCCTTCTCCAGCGGATCTTCCCAACCCAGGGATCGAACTGCATCTCTCATGTCTTCTGTGTTGGCAGGTGGATTCTTTACTGCTGAGCCACCAGCAAAACCCTAAGAATGTACTTGTGTATCCTACAGTATTAACTAAAATGCCCCAGTAAAAGCTGAATGGAGTCAGATTGAGAGGCCTGGTATTGGGTTGGACAAAAGGTTTGGTTGGGTTTTTCCATAAGATGTTACAGAAAAACCTAAAGGAACTTCTTGGCCAACCCCAATAGAAGCCATGTATTCCCTGAGTCTCCTGTTGTACTTTATGGGCCTAACCAGTTCTTTACTCACAAGCCTTCAGGGCCGAAGGAGACTGGAACATTTTGTGTTTTGCTTGAAGTGGGACTGGCTGCAAAGAGACAGTTTTGAAGTTCATATATTGTTCTGAAGCTAAAGAACATTGTCACACATACCTGCTAGAATATTACAATATTATCTGCTTTTGCTGTATATCTTGTTGAGTTGAGCCTTCAGTTCAGTTCCGTTCAGTCACTCAGTCGTGTCCGACTCTTTGCGACCCCATGAATCGCAGCACGCCAGGCCTCTCTGTCCATCACCAACTCCCGGAGTTCGCTTAAACTCACGTCCATCGAGTCGGTGATGCCATCCAGCCATCTCATCCTCTGTCGTCCCCTTCTCCTCCTGCCCCCAATCCCTCCCAGCGTCAGAGTCTTTTCCAATGAGTCAACTCTTTGCATGAGGTGGCCAAAGTACTGGAGTTTCAGCTTTAGCATCATTCCTTCCAAAGAACACCCAGGGCTGATCTCCCTTAGAATGGACTGGTTGGATCTCCTTGCAGTCCAAGGGACTCTCAAGAGTCTTCTCCAACACCATAGTTCAAAAGCATCAATTCTTCGGTGCTCAGCTTTCTTCACAGTCCAACTTCCACATCCATACATGACCACTGGAAAAACCATAGCCTTGACTAGACGGACCTTTGTTGGCAGAGTAATGTCTCTGCTTTTGAGTATGCTATCTAGGTTGCTCATAACTTTCCTTCCAAGGAGTAAGCATCTTTCAATTTCATGGCTGCCGTCACCATCCGCAGTGATTTTGGAGCCCCCCCAAAATAAAGTCTGACACCGTTTCCAGTGTTTCCCCATCTATTGAGCTTTAGTCATCTACATATGCCAAAGTGAATATTAAAAATATTTTATAGGATTTTCTGATTAGTATATTTTATGTTATTTTTATTATTATCTTCCTTGATTGCTAATATCTAATAATAATTACCTCACAATTTTGAGGTAAACTTTATAGGTTATTCTCACTGAGGATTTTTACCTTAGTTATAAATGAAGTTATAAACCAGTCAATCTTAAAGGAAATCAACCCTGAATATTCATTAGAAGGACTGATGATGAAGCTGAAGCTCCAATACTTTGGCCACCTGATGCAAAGAACTGACTCAATGGAAAAGACCCCGATGCTGGGAAAGATTGAAGGCAAAAGTAGAAAGCGGTGGCAGAGGGAGAGATGGTTATATAGCATCACTGACTCAACAGACATGAATTTGAGCAACTCTGGGAAATGGTGAAGGACAGGGAAGCCTGAAGTGCTGCAGACCTTGGGGTTGCAGTATCAGACACAATGTGGCAATTAAACAACAAGAACTTAAATGAAGAAAGCACATTTTAAAGCAACCTTTTGCTCATTCATTGCCCAAATTATTTTTTTTTTTACTTCTTTGAATTTAAAAATCTCATTTGCAACTTTGAACTCTATTCTGCTCCTGGGCTTTTATTTCTTTTCCTTCCTTTCCAAACCCCATCTCCCCTCTCACACTGTGTATTTAAATCTGAGTTTTGCTACTGGCCTTGCTGCTTACACCCTGAAAACTATAAATAACTTATCCTGCCAATTTTGTATTATCTGTGAAAACTGTAGCCCATTTCTTTTTTTCTACCTGGCTACTTCAGGCTCCATCATTCATTTATTTTCTTCAGGAAAAAAATAACCTGATATTTAAAGTCTAGCTTGGATTTGCCTCTTTCAAGAGGCTTGTAGGACCTGCTAGGCTTATAAATGAGAATCCAGATTTGTTGGGAGGGAGCTTGGACCCCAAGAGCACACTTCCCACCCCAGGACCCAGGTGACTGGGGCTATTTCTAACAACCAGGCACCACTGGACTTGTGGTGATTACTTATTATCAATATGTGGGAGTGACCCTGAATAACTGACTCTCTTTTTCTTGACAGTACCACTGGACAACACATAATCTTCATGTGCTAGGAAAATGTAGCTTAGGGAACCTAGCAAGTGACCCACTCCAGTATTCTTGCCTGGAGTATCCCGTGGACAGAGGAGCCTAGTGGGCTACTGTGACTCTTTGGGACCCCATAGACTGTAGCCCACCAGGCTCCTCTGTCCACAGGATTCTCCAGGCAAGAACACTGGAGTGGGTTGCCGTGCCCTCTTCCAGGGGCTCTTCCTGACCCCATGGAGTGAACCTGCATTGCCTGCAGTTCCTGAATTGCAGGCAAATTCTTTACTGCTGAGCCATCAAGGAAGCCCAGGTGAAGTTGACCTGATTCAACATGTCAATCAACCAATCATTAAATTGATTTCCTATTGTATATTTAATATGACACCAGAAGCAATGAGGTTTCACTAAAAGTTACTTGATGTGTCATTTGATATATACTTTATTTAAATTATGTGGTAGTGGAAGTTCTTTCTGGAAGAGGCTGTGCAGGAGGAACATGTATCTTTAAGAGCACTGTAGACTGTAGTTCCGCTGCCTCCTGGGGCAGAAAGACATGCTGGCACCATCAGTATGTGGCCAGTAAATGAAAACTTAGGAATGAATGAAGGACAGAGGAGAGAAGGCATGGAAGGAGAAGACAGCCTAGGACGGGGTCCTCATAGACTCCAATGCTTAATAAAATAATAAGTCAGCCAGGCATCTTTATTGAAAGCAGAATTAGCTGACTTACTCCTTAGAATCCGAAAATCAATGTAATAAATGGACTCTAGAATCTACAGCTTCTGAATTAATAGGTTTCTTTTTTCCTTTCAGTTAGCTTTGAACTCAGTAAAGAAGAGAGATACATTAGGACACACTGTTCTTTTGGTTATGATGTTCTGTTTTATGTATACAGTTTTTTTATCTGTTGTTGATCTTTTTTAAGAAGTGGGATTGAAAAATTATATTAAAAAAGGAAGCAGAGGACTTTTATTGACACTTTATCTGCTGAGTTGAGGTTGGGTTTTCTTAAACTAAGCAGTGGTTTTCTTGTCTGGAAAGGAATTCAGGTGAGTGTTTTTCGTTTCTGAAATCTGGAGGACACAGTCTTACGGTAGAAACTATAGTTCATGCTTCCAAATATAGCTTCTCATGTAAATAGTCTTCACATCCGAAGGTCAGGTCTTTATTTTATTTACAAGGTAGATTTTATATGATATGCTTGATTTTTTTTAAAAACAATAGCTTAAACTTTACTAAGTCTTCTATATTGTTATGAAAGAATTATAATTTGTGCCAAAGAGCTGAGTTTCTAGTCATTAGTTTATTCCCAAGTCTTATCTCTTCAGCTAAAGCATTTTATTATCTGGATCGCACTGTCTGAGGGCTCGGATTCGAGCACAGCGGTGACTGCGTACCCGGGGCTGAATCAGAGATACGGAACACAGCTTCCTCCTGGCGACTGCCAGGCTCCTGCCTCTCGCTCGATCCTGCGCCTAGTGGTGAAGATTAACAAGACCACACATGAACGTGGATTTCGTTTTCGGGGTGTGACTGTGGCAGTGGGGGTGTTACTTTTTATTAGAGTGAGTGACCTTTCCTAGCATCCTCTGCAGTTCCAGTTCTGTTAGGTGTAGTCAGCCAGAGATGACTGGCTAGTTATTATGATAGATAGGGCTTCCCTGGTGGCTCAGATGGAGAGTTCACCTTCAAGGCAGGAGACCCAGGTTTGACCCCTGGGTCAGGAAGATCCCTTGGAGAAGGGAACAGCAACCCACTCCATTATTCTTGCCTGAAGAATCCCACGGACAGAGGAGCCTGGTGGGCTATAATCCATGGGGTCGCATAGAGTTGGACATGACAGAGCAACTAAGACACACACATGATAGATTTAGTCCACGTCTTCCTTTAACTCCAGCTCTGCCTCTCTGAATTCTCGTTTGTGGAAGTTTAGTGTTCCGAAATAGAATCCAGCGAATGTCAGCTAGCTGATGTTCTCTCATATCTGTTCTTTATGTCTCCGATAAGTCTGATTGTGGATATGATCCATGCTACAACATGGTACTAGATCATAGCATGGATCATATCCACAATCAGACTTTTTTTTCCCCTTGAATATTTATTTCATTTATTTATTTGGCTGCACCAGGTCTTGGTTGTGGCATCTGGTTCCCCGACCAGGGATTGAACCTGGGCCCCTGCATTGGGCGTACAGAGTCTTAGCCACTGGACCACCAGGGAAGTCCCTCAAGTATCCTTTCTTTTTTAAAATTTAATTTAAGTTATCTACTTCTTTTTGGCTGTGCCAGGCCTTCTCTAGTTGCAGCGCACGGGCTTCTCACCATAGGGGCTTCTCTTGTCGCAGAGCATGGGCTCTCGGTGCTCAGGCTTCAGTAGTGGCAGCACGTAGGCTCAGCAGTTGTGGCTCCTGGGTTCTAAGCACAGGCTCAGTAGTTGTGGCGCATGGGCTTGGTTGCTCCCCAGCATGTGGGGTTTTCCTGGATCTGGGATTGAACCTGTGTCTCTTGCATTGGCAGGTGGATTCTTTACACTGAGCCCCCAAGGAAGCCCTCAAGTATTCTTCATCCTGTGGGATCAGCATGGTTCACTAGCAAAGTGGCTGTTTTTAGGCAATTGTTTCAAGTTATTGGGAATTTGGTTAAATTGTGTAAACCAACAATATATCTGTGTCACTCTAGAAAATTTCACTTTAGCCCTTGGTTGAAAAAAAAAAATCTCTAGAAGGTTTTGCTTAATAGAGTTTCTTCTGGTAGATGTTTAGGGAGGTATATGTGCGTGTTGGTATACCTAAAGGCTGATCTACAACTTTTACATTTTCCTTTGATATATATTCTCCTTCAATAAAACATATAAGGTATGGATTTTGCACCATAGCTTAAGAAAATAAGATAACATACTTCTGCCTGCATCAGTCTTTTCTTCGCCAACTAGGTGTACTCTCTTAAATGAACTATCACGCACTTAAACTTCAAACGTATCACCTTAGTTTTGTATTGCAGCCATTCATGCCTATTAAACTGTCACTCCTGTGAGATCTGAGACTCCAGTGAGACCAATAACTTGTTTTTGAATGTTCAGTGCCCAGAGGAGTGTTTTGCAGATAGTCGATAGTAGATATTTCCTGATTGAATTGATTGAATTATTCACTTTTAATATCTCTTCAATTGGTGATCTGCAGAAGATAGGATACTACAAGGAGGTGTAGGTAATAGTAGCAGCCTCTTTGTACTTGGAAGCTACACCCAGGAAACAATATCACTGCAACAATTTATTCTGAACTTGCACATCCAGAGAAACTTAAGGTCTAATCTAGTACCATGTTGTAGCATGGATCATATCCACAATCAGACTTATTGGAGACATAAAGAACAGACTTTTGGACACAGTGTGGGAAGGAAAGGGTGGGATGATTTGAGAGAGTAGCATCTGAGACATATGCATTCAGTTCAGTTCAGTTCAGTCACTCAGTCGTGTCTGACTCTTCATGACCCCATGAATCACAGCACACCAGGCCTCCCTGTCCATCGTCAACTCCCAGAGTTCACCCAGATTCACGTCCATCGAATCAGTGATGCCATCCAGCCATCTCATCCTCTGTCGTCCCCTTCTCCTCCTGCCCCCAATCCCTCCCACCATCAGAGTCTTTTCCAATGAGTCAACTCTTCCCATGAGGTGGCCAAAGTACTGGAGTTTCAGCCTCAGCATCATTCCTTCCAAAGAAATCCCAGGGCTGATCTCCTTCAGAATGGACTGGTTGGATCTCCTTGCAGTCCAAGGGACTCTCAAGAGTCTTCTCCAACACCACAGTTCAAAAGCATCAATTCTTCGGCACTCAGCTTTCTTCACAGTCCAACTCTCACATCCATACATGACTACTGGAAAAACCATAGCCTTGACTAGACGGACCTTTGTTGGCAAAGTAATGTCTCTGCTTTTGAATATGCTATCTAGGTTGGTCATAACTTTCCTTCCAAGGAGTAAGCGTCTTTTAATTTCATGGCTGCAATCACAATCTGCAGTGGTTTTGGAGTCCGAAAAAATAAAGTCTGACACTGTTTCCACTGTTTCCCCATCTATTTCCCATGAAGTGATGGGACTGGATGCCATGATCTTCGTTTTCTGAATGTTGAGCTTTAAGCCAACTTTTTCACTCCCCACTTTCACTTTCATCAAGAGGCTTTTTAGTTACTCTTCACTTTCTGCCATAAGGGTGGTGTCATCTGCATATCTGAGGTTATTGATATTTCTCCCGGCAATCTTGATTCCAGCTTGTGTTTCTTCCAGTCCAGTGTTTCTCATGATGTACTCTGCATAGAAGTTAAATAAGCAGGGTGACAATAGACAGCCTTGACATACTCCTTTTCCTATTTGGAACCAGTCTGTTGTTCCATGTCCAGTTCTAACTGTCGCTTCCTGACCTGCATACAGGTTTCTCCAGACGCAGGTCAGATGGTCCGGTATTCCCATCTCTTGAAGAATTTTCCACAGTTTATTGTGATCCACACAATCAAAGGCTTTGGCATAGTCAATAAAGCAGAAATAGATGTTTCTCTAGAACTCTTTTGCTTTTTCGATGATCCAGTGGGTGTTGGCAGTTTGATCTCTGGTTCCTCTGCCTTTTCTAAAACCAGCTTGAACATCAGGAAGTTCACGATTCACGTATTGCTGAAGCTTGGCTTGGAGAATTTTGAGCATTACTTTACTAGCAATGTGAGATGAGTGCAACTGTGAGGTAGTTTGAGCATTCTTTGGCATTGCCTTTCTTTGGGATTGGAAGGAAAACTGACCTTTTCCAGTCCTGTGGCCACTGCTGAGTTTTCCAAATTTGCTGGCATATTGAGTGCAGCACTTTCACAGCATCATCTTTCAGGATCTGAAACAGCTCAACTGGAATTCCATCACCTCCACTAGCTTTGTTCGTAGTGATGCTTTCTAAGGCCCACTTGACTTCACATTCCAGGATGTCTGGCTCTAGATGAGTGATCACACCATCGTGATTATGTTGGTCTTAAAGATCTTTTTGTACAGTTCTTCTGTGTATTCTTACCACCTCTTCTTAATATCTTCTGCTTCTGTTAGGTCCAGACCATTTCTGTCCTTTATTGAGCACATCTTTGCATGAAATGTTCCCTTGGTATCTCTAATTTTCTTGAAGAGATCTCTAGTCTTTCCCATTCTGTTCTATCCCTCTGTTTCTTTGCATTGATCGCTGAAGAGGCTTTCTTATCTCTTCTTGCTGTTCTTTGGAACTCTGCATTCAGATGCTTATATCTTTCCTTTTCTCCTTTGCTTTTTGCCTCTCTTCTTTTCACAGCTATTTGTAAGGCCTCTCCAGACAGCCATTTTGCTTTTTTGCATTTCTTTCCATGGGGATGGTCTTGATCCCTGTCTCCTGTACAGTGTCACGAACCTCATTCCATAGTTCATCAGGCACTCTATCTATCAGATCTAGGCCCTTAAATCTATTTCTCACTTCCACTGTATAATCATAAGGGATTTGATTTAGGTCATACCTGAATGGTCTAGCGGTTTTCCCTAATTTCTTCAATTTGAGTCTGAATTTGGCAATAAGGAGTTCATGATCTGAGCCACAGTCAGCTCCTGGTCTTGTTTTTGTTGACTGTATAGAGCTTCTCCATCTTTGGCTGCAAAGAATATAATGTCTGATTTCAGTGTTGACCATCTGGTGATGTCCATGTGTAGATAGCCAGTGAGAATTTGCTGATTGATGCAGGGAGCTTAAACCCAGTGCTCTGTGACAACCTAGAGGGGTGGGATGTGGGTGGGAGGTGTCTGATTTATGACAGAAACCAACACAATATTGTAATTATCCTCCAATTAAAAAAAAAAAATTGGACTCTCAGGGTTGGAAGGGTCCTGAAATGGCACCTGTTTAAACCTTCCATCCAGTGCTCGAGTTCCTTCTGTGGCAGTGGTGTCCACGTTGGCCATCAATTTGAATGACTTGAGCTTCAAAACCCTGTAGTAAAAAAAACAAACCCGTTTTCATGCTTCATCTCACTCCAGCTTTATAAACATCTCTGTGGGTGGGACCTGGGCCTCCATCCTGGAAAAAACTCCTTGGGTGGTTGCAGTGTGCATTCCGGGTTCAGAACCAGGGTTCTAGAAACTCAGTATCTTCCCCGTCTGATCGAACTCCTCTGGTGATGAGCGCCTCACTATCCAACTTAATCTTGTGTTTATTCCATTTACCCGAATAGTGACTTAATTATGAATGTTTAAATTATATACTTGTTAAATTACATAACATAAATCAAGCGTCCCAATTTAATACTCAGCTGTTGATAAACAACACTGAAGAGTGAGATTTAAATTCAAGTTATCCTCTTTGAAGAGGTACTGCTGCACTTTTGAATGACTTCCAAAAGGCTGATCATAAAGAACCACTTTACTCATTTTCAAATTCTATTTTAGCGGTAATCAAGTTACTTGGTGTGACTCAGATGAACAGTCTACTCTTAGAGTATTAGGATCATTTCACTTTCTTGTACCTGGAAAAACAGAGAAGAAACGGGCAGATTGCTTTTGTATTCACCTGCCTGCACCCGTTAAGGAGACCCTTTTGGAAATGTGCTGGTTTCTTAGGACTGCAACGTACCATCTAGGAAACTTGAGGTATACCGGAAGGGCAGCTTTTGTACAGCTCTTTGACTTGAGAGGAGAGTTTTTAGAGAAAGCTGTATGTGACCACACTGAGACTGCTTATCTGTATGTCAACTCACTTGAATACTTTTGCATTCCCTTTGATTCTTTAAAAGAATCTAGGTGCTAAAAGTCAGTATGTAACATCATTACTAAGTACTCATTTAGCTTTGGAGTCAGACAAACCTGGATTTGAGTCTTATCTCCATGTCTCCTCATTGTTATTCTTATTCCATCACTAAGTCATGTCTGATGCTTTGCCATGGACAGCAGCAAGTCAGAATTCCCTGTCCTTCACTCTCTCCTGGAGTTTGCTCCAACTCATGTTCATTGAGTTGGCAATACCATCCAACCATCTCATCCTCTGTCACCCTCTTCTCCTTTTGCCTTCAATCTGCCCCAGCATCAGGGTATTTTCCAATGAGTCAGGTCTTCGCATCAGGTGGTCAAAGTATTGGAGCTTCAGCATCAGTCTTTCCAATGAATGTTCAACGCTGATTTCCTTTAGGATTGGTTTGATCTCCTTGCAGTCCAAGGGACTCTGAAGAGTCTTCTCCAACACCACAGTTCAAAAGTATCCTGGGCAAAAATTATCATTGTATCTCAGTCTCATATCTCTGTTTGTAAAGTAGAGATAATGACACATATCTTATAGGGGTGTGGTGAGGACTGATGATAATAATGCATATAAAGTCTCACCTTAGCCCCTGGGTTTTAGGGGCTATTAACTTAAAATAGTTAAGTAGTTTGCACTGAAACTGGGGTTTTCAAGGATGAATAAAAGTTTGTTGGAAAAGAGGAGAGTTAAGGCCATTTTAAGGAGAGAGAGAAAAGAGAAAACCCTCCAACACACCAGCCTGTGGATCACCTGGCAGAACTATTTGTAAGAAGACACTGTGTGGGGAGTGCTCTGGACGCAGTGAACCCTGTGGAGCTGGTGATCAGATTTAAGGACAGGCAAGAGCTGCAGTCCATGGGGTTGCAAAGAGTCGGACACAACTGAACGACTGAACTGAACTGAACTGAAGATGGGTCCATGATGAGTGTTTATATCTGGTTATGAGTTTTGATTTTATAAAGTTTTGAGTCAGTGAGACCCACTTGTGTTTTAGGAATGTACCTGGAATATAGAAATCCAGGTGGCCAGTTGTTGCAAGTTTATGTCCAATAACTCGATGACATAGGAATAGAGTAATTATAGCAGGAGTTAAGAGATTTAAATGAGTTTTCTGGCTGGTTTTGCTTTTTGTATGAGGGAAGAGTTTTGAACATAAAAGACAGGGTTAAGTTTGTGTGTGTGTGTGTGTGTGTGTGTGTGTGTGTGTGATTTCCCCAAGGCCTAAAGGTCATTAGAGGCAGGGACCCACTTCTAACACTTGTTTGGTACCCACAGTGCATCAAACCGTACTCAATAAATACTTAACTACATTTGAGTAAAAAACATAAAATTATAAGATCTGGAGTATTTGTATATGTATACTTTATTATTTTGATAAATCTATGGGATATTACAAGAATAATCCTGGATGCATAGTGGAAAATTCACTCTTCACCACCTTTGGTTAAATAAAATCATCCAGGTATCTGATAACATAGCGATCTCATTAAAATTAATCTTTGTATTTAATAATGTGTTCTCTCTTCTGATTGTTACCATTTCCTTTAAAATGTAATTGTCTATAATCCTTTTAATTTGGGGTGTGTCAATAGAATTGTTCTTCCCATTTTGCAGTTGAAGAATTCTGCTAGGGCAGTTTGAGACAGACCAAATCCTGAACTTGGAATTCTCAGTGGTAATTCTGTAGCTCAAAGCTTCAGTCATAAATCCTGAGACAGGGAAACAACAAGCAGTGACGCTATTAGAAAGGCTTTCATGTTCCAAGAAGTGTATTACTTTATACACAAAGTAGTCAATGCATTATTTAAATATTATTACATGGGAATTTTTTATTTTCCTGGGTGATTCCCCCCCCCCCCCCCACCCCTTTTTGAGGCTATCTAATGCTATTGGATTGTAAACGTAGGTTCACGCGGGTGCATTCGGGGATACACACCAGTTGAGGAGGTCCTGAGCGAGGTTCTCACACACGCAGACTGTAGGGTGGCAACGCTTAACCTCGAACAGGTAAAGAGCCACTTCCGACTCCCACGGAGTCGGGAGAGAGTGTGACCTTATGATTCCCATTCGTAAGGTCTGCAGGAAGATCCTGTATCACCAGGACTCAGCACTACTCGCCGATCAATTCTGCAGCCAGGGGAGGACACCGAGGAGGAGAGCTGACCCGTCAGATGGCGGTTCGCGTGAGACACGGCACCTGCCTGCCCGTCAGCGCGTCTCAGGCCCTGTACCTCTGACGACGGAAGAAAGCAGGGCGCTCCTGGGCGGTTTCCGGCCTGGCTTCCGCTGACGGGAGGGCGGGCAGCCGCGGCGTGCTGGGCTCCTTTCTCGGTGCTGCGGCCCTGTAGTGGCCACCGCAGGGGCCTTCCAGGGAAGGACAGTGACAGAAGAAGACCGACGTGGCCGGAGCCTCCGTGAGGCTGAAAAACCACATTCTACTGACCCTGCGCTCCAGGGTCCGGCTGGGTGACCCGGCTGTGTGGCACGTGGGCCAGTGGTCCCAGGACTTAGGTCACAGAGACACGCGTGGTCGTTCCGTCAGCGACGTAACTGATGAGTTGACCAGTCTGTTGACTGGGAGCTCACGGTACATCCTGATAAACTCTCTCGGGGACGAATCCTCTGAAATGGCGTCATGTCTGTGGTGATGATTGGATTCTCTTAAAGAAAAGCCTTCTCCTTATTGACTCTTCCTCCTATTCATTTAGGGGTCTTCCTCGGTGCCTCAGTAGTGAAGAATACGCCTGCAATACAGGAGCTGCAGGTTCAATCCCTGGGTGGGAAGATCCCCTGGAGGAGGGCATGGCAACCCACTCCAGTATTCTTGCCTGGAGAATCTCACAGACACAGGAGCCTGGAGGGCTACGAACTGTGGGTTCACAAAGAGTGGGACATGACTGAAGTGACTTGTCATGCACGCATACCTATTCATTTAGGTCCAGAGGATCCAATTATACCTCAGCTTTTTATGTTACTGAGTCAAGGGATGAGGCAGGTCTAGTTACTTCTTACATAGTTCTCTTGTTGGGACAAAGGCCCTGAAAGATGGCATCTGCGGGCCTTTAATATCAACATTAAACAGCAGGTGAATTGTATTTTCTTTACATGTAAGGAAATAATGACTTCTGTAGAGTAACTCTGAAATGCAGCCATTGCATTATTGTCAGGGCTGATAAATCTCTTAAACTGTTATCAATTCTGTTGTGTACTTTATGTCTTAAGATGCTCCTAGATAATTCTTGTCCCACAGAAACTGTGAGATGGTAAATACTTGCTGCTGTTTCAAGTTGATGTTGTGGGGTGATTTATTATGCAACAATAGAAGATAGCAATACATGGGAATTCTGTATTTTCCTGGGTGGTGTTTTTCTTTCCCTTTGAGGCCATCTAATGCTATTGGATTACTTCCTTACTTTGTGTTTTTCCTTCAACTCTAGAATTCTTCTTGCTTATGATAGTAAGTTTTAAAACTAACTGAATTGTAAAGTGGTACTTTTCATAGTGATTGTCACACAATAGTGCGTAAGGAAATTGTAGTCACATCTAGTAGTTCTAAGCAAATTTGGTATAAAGGTCTGTACTAAAAAATGATATACTGAGCTTGTGCAGAAGAGAATTTTTGTAACTTATTTTCCAACAAATGTGTATTTTTCCTCTTTAAGATATTACCTGTTTGAGATTATTTTATGTTTTAAATCACATTGTGAAGTTCAGAGAAAGAACAAGCTTGGACATTTTTAATGAAGAGTTTATTGTAGGGAGGAATACAGAATATAGAAGTAACTGCTGGCTTCTTGGCAGGGAGGGGTATTTTCAGTGTTTTAGTCAGTGCTGTACTGCCCAGGCAAAATGTGGGCAGAGTTTATAAAAGGCAGAATCCTGCAGTGGAGGGCACACATGTGAGGCTTGTGTGACTGGCACCACCCATGAGCCAGAATGCTCACCAAATCCACACGTGGATCACAGATTCCATCATGTCCCTAATGACATGACTCATCACTTTCATGTGATAGTATGTTGTTGATACTTAGACTATTAATCAAGGAGCACATGGTATTTATAAATCTAATTATTTTCAGAAATATGATAATCCAGAACACCAGTATGACATGGATTAATATCTAGTACTTTATGTTTTTTAATCACTCATATTTTACTCTTGAAAGTTGTACAGTCTTTCAGAAATGGGCCTGTTAACTGGGGATCCTGGTGTTTCCTAGGGTTCCAGGGGAGGGAAGGTTAAGATGAGTCAGCTCTTACCAGAGTCTGTGAAGACCCATAAGCCAACAGGATGCTATACTTCTGCATCACATCTTCCTAATATCTGTTTCAAAATCTTTGTTCTGTTGAATGAGAAGAAACTTTCTCAATGAAAGCTGATTCATTACCTATTTGTGCCCATTTCTCCCCACCTCCCCATCAGCAAATTCTCTCTCTTTCTCTCTATGCTCTAAATTCTCTATCTTGGCTAACTTTGTGCCAGTGCAGAAATGATTAGTAAGAATATCATTTAGATCAAACAATAATTCATTTTGGAAACATGACTGTCTTATAGCAACAAAGCAAAGGCAGAGAGATAAATGAATACATATTGCGTTCACATATAAAATTTTGTATGTTTACATACACAAATGTAGATATAGACGTTATATATGTGTGTGTGTGTGTGTGTGTGCACATGCACGCGTGCACGCATGCGTGCTTAGTCAATCAGTGGTGTCTGACTCTTTGTGACCCCATGGACTGTAGCCCAGTAGGCTTCTCTCTCCATGGGATTCTCCAGGCAAGAATACTGGAGTGGGTTGCCATAGAGATATATAATTACAAAACTTTGATTTTTATTGATAGAACCCAGAGGTGTGGTGATGGCAGGAATTATTATCCTGTGAATGAGAAAATAGAGACTTGAAGAATTTTAATTGACTTGCTTAAAGTCTTATAGTCAATAAGGAACAAAACTGAAAGTTGAACTGGGGGTTCTGTCTTCAGATCTGCTTAGAACTTTCCATTCCCAGAGATTCCTCAGTCCAGTCCTTGGATGGTTCTCTGGGGTTCTGTAAGGTGATAAAATGTATGCTCGTGTGTAGTCTGAATTTCCTCACTAGGGGACTCAGTCTTGGAGATTTGCAAAGGGGTCACGTCTCAAAAGAACTTAAGAACTTGGTTTCTCCTTGATTACTGTCTGGCCCATGTGACTGAAAGGATGATGAAGTAGGAGGGGCAGCCCTACCTAGTAACTGGATTGTGGAAAAGCCCTCTCCCAGAAGGGAGGTGCCTCATGGTGAGAAGACTCCTGCGTGTGGGATCAACCTGGAGCCTGTTATACAGAATATGGAGTAAGTCAGTAAGAGGGAAATGAATACTGTATACTAACATGAAATCTAGAAAGATGGTATTGAGGAATCTATTTGCAGGGCAGGAATAGAAACGCAGACACAGAGAACAGACTGTTGACACAGCGGGGGAAGGAGAGGGCGGGGCGAGTGGAGAGAGTAGCGTGGAAACGTGTGCATCACCATGCGTGAAGTAGACAGCCAGTGGGAATCTGCTATATGACACGGAGTAACCCAGCGTTCTGGGGCAACCCAGAGGCATGCGAGGGAGGGGCAGTATGTATACCTACGGCTGATTCATGTTGATGCATGGCAGAAGCGAACGCAATACTGTAAAGCATTTATCTTCCAATTAAAAAGGGAGAGAAAAAAGCAAGACTGTGGAATTCAGTGGATTTTTAAAGGGAATTTTTTTACCTGGGAAGGAGCTGGCTCTGGATCCCAGTTGGGGAAACAGGTTGGACTCAAGAGCTTAGGTCTCATAGATTTCGTGACTCTGCGAAGGGGTTAGAGCTCACCCGTATATGTGTGGGGTGTCTGGTCCCTCTGGCCTTCCTCCCACAGACAGTAGGTTCTTCACTCTGCTGTGGGCTGATAACCAACCGCAGAGGAACTGGGAGACTATGGTTTCTAACCACCATCAGCGGGGTGCTGTGGACAGTTCCAGTGAGGGTGGTGAGGGTGCCTTTTGGTGAAAACAAGCTTAAATTTTGTTATCAAGAGCCATTCTCTGCCATTTTATAATCTAACCTCCAATAGGTCTGTTGAAAAGGGGATGACAGAGGATGAGATGGCTGGATGGCATCACCGACTCAAAGGACGTGAGTCTGAGTGAACTCCAGGAGTTGGTGATGGACAGGGAGGCCTGGCGTGCTGCGATTCATGGAGTCGCCAACAGTCGGACATGACTGAGCAACTGAACTGAACTGAACTGATACTCTGTGAGTGGAATACTTGTTAGTATCCACTTAATACTAGTTAAGTGGAAGTGGCTCTATATGAAAATGTCTATGGAGAAGTTCTCTAATTGCCACAGTTCTTTCCCCCCCACCCTCAGCAGTAGTAAACAGGAAACATTCTTTAGCAGAAAACAGGGAAGAACTCAAGTAGTGAGGCTGGAGTCTGAGACTGCGTGGACGAACATAGCCTGCAGACGAAGACCTTGGTAGGAGTTACTGTGGACAAGCTAGCGACTTTCTGAAGTTGAACTGTGTCCGCTGTGAGGTTTTGGCTTTTATAAAAACTTGGAGACCATCAGAACAAATTGACATGAAAGTCGTGTCAGAGTAAAGCATTGCTGATGGCTCACAACCTCAAGCGTGGCCCCCGAAGCGTTTTGCAACACGACAGTTCTTGATCCTTTGAGTGTTTACTGAGATCAGTGTTGGCGTATCAGTATGAATGTGCACATTTGTGCTGTTGGCAACTGGTTTAAAAAGCTTAGAGCAAAGTCCTGTGGCACTCACAGCATCTTCTCTCTAGTAAAAAGGTACCAATAACAATTACCTTCAGACTCACCACCATGAACCAGGGTATCCAAATGATCTTCAATGGTTTGGCTCATCCTCTTTCTCAGGTAGAGACCAGAAAGTTGTAAGTATGTTTTGGGGCTAAGATTTTTTCAAGTGCAGTTAAATCACAGTTAAGACTTTTCTTCCAGACAAGATCGTATGAAAAATTCAAATGTCTCCCTGTTTAATGTTAAATATGAGGGTAAAGAATCTTGGCTATAAATTGGCAGGGATGGATAGAGAGAAACTCATTCAAGCTACTCAAAATGGCAATAAGACAAAGGGCTTCCCACAGCTGTCATAAAACAGTTGATAGAGACATCATATTTAAAAAATAAAATGTTATTTATTTTCTTCAGTTCAAGGAAATGCCTTTTGTTTTTCCTTTCAGAATAACAATAAACATTCATCTTTATGGCAGTCTCATGCCCTGGGAAAAGGAGTCTTTTGTCACAGAATTTACTTGGAGTCTCTATGAGCACGGAGTGTTCTAATGCAGCTTGCACAGAACGTACATTTTTATAGTTCTTTACAGTTCACAAAGCTCTTTGAACATTTATTATCTCACTGAATAGGCTGGAGTCCTATTTCTGATTTCCCAGCTGATCTACCATGTGAAAAGCAGAAACTGTGAAACCTCTCCCAGATTCACTTTTTTTGTTTTTTTGTTTTTTTTTAAATGAGGAAATTAGTGCCATCCTAAATGACTGGGCTTTTTTTCCCAAATAGATTAATAAGAGTGTGTTTTCTCTATAAATAAGCTAGCAACCACAATACCTGAAGATCACAATCAACTGATCTAAATGTTAAGTTGAATTAACTATTTAATTTGAGTTTTGGAGTGCATTAATTTTATAAATTAATGATTAGAAGAGCTTGGTGCAGAATTATATATCAGTATTACTGGTATTTCAATGTTTTTCTTTCATGTGTATACATCTCTTAAAATAATTAAGTTTTATTGTATTTCATGTGATAACTCACTCTTTAGTAAAATCAAAAGCTTATGCCTAAATGGTTTCAGTTCAGTTCAGTCACTCAGTTGTGTCTGACTCTTTGCAATCCCATGAACTGCAGCACACCAGGCCTCCCTGTCCATCACCAACTCCCGGAGTTTACCCAAACCCATGTCCATCGAGTCGGTGATGCCATCCAGCCATCTCATCCTCTGTCATACCCTTTTCCTCCTTCCCTCAATCTTTCCCAGCATCAGGGTCTTTTCCAATGAGTCAGCTCTTCGCATCAGGTGGCCAAAGTATTGGAGTTTCAGCTTCAACATCCGTCCTTCCAATGAACACCCAGGACTGATCTCCTTTAGGATGGATTGGTTGGATCTCCTTGCAGTCCAAGGGACTCTCGAGTCTTCTCCAACACCACAGTGCAAAAGCATCAATTCTTTGGCGCTCAGCTTTCTTTATAGTCCAACTCTCACATCCATACATGACCACTGGAAAAACCATAGCCTTGACTAGATGGAACTTTGTTGGCAAAGTAATGTCTCTGCTTTTGAATATGCTGTCTAGGTTGGTCATAACTTTCCTTCCAAGGAGTAAGCGTCTTTTAATTTCATGGCTGCAGTCACCATCTGCAGTGATTTGGGAGCCCAGAAAAATAAAGTCAGACACTGTTTCTGCTGTTTCTTCATCTATTTGCCATGAAGTGATGGGATCAGATGCCGTGATCTTAGTTTTTTGAATGTTGAGCTTGAAGCCAACTTTTTCACTCTCCTCTTTCACTTACATCAAGAGGCTCTTTAGTTCTTCTTCACTTTCTGCCATAAGGGTGGTGTCATCTGCATATCTGAGGTTATTGGTATTTCTCCTGGCAATCTTGATTCCAGCTTGTGCTTCCTCCAGCCCAGCATTTCTCATGATGTACTCTGCATAGAAGTTAAATAAGCAGGGTGACAACATACAGCCTCGACGTACTCCTTTTCCTATTTGGAACCAGTCTGTGGTTCCATGTCCAGTTCTAACTGTTGCTTCCTGAGCTGCATAGGCTTTAATTATTTTTTTCCCATGGAAGGTAAATCTTTTTCCTTTTCAGTACCTCAAAAAGTAATCTTTTCCATTTGGATTTAGTTAGCATGTCTTTTTTATTCTTCATAATATGACTAAAGATAACTCAGTATTGTTTTAGTCAGGTTTTAAAATTTTTATGCTGCAATATGGTTATTTAAAGCTTGAATTCTTTTTCCTGTACTTGTATGGACTTCATAAATAAGTGTCAAAATGAAATCCTTCTTATTTGTTTTGGCAGTAAATGAAATAGTGGTATGGGAAGTGTTGGGGATGGGGAAATCTCCCCACCCACTCCTCTTGAGTTCTTATGCCTGAAATGGATGCAAGACAGATTAACAGAGGGAAAAGAAACAAGTTTAGCTGGTTAGCATGGAGTCTCTCAGAAATAGGACCAAAAGGAAGCTAATGCAAGCAATTTTTATATTTTTTAGACAAAGAAACAATAAATTTGAGAGGAACTGACAGGACAAAGAAACTTAGGTTGGGTGCTTAATTATTAAGGAGTTTAGGCAAAGTTTGGGTAGTAAATTAATAAAGAAGTAGCAAGTTTTATTTACAGGCTTCTCAGGCCTGGAACTCTCTTTATCCTTCTATCTTCACGTGCAGGGAGTGGTTCCTTCCCATGGGAGATTTATTTCCTGCTTTCAGAGAGACAAAGGAGGGTCAAAGTGTACCTCTTGAATTGGCTGTTTCTTAAGTAACCTTAATTCAAAATAGTCAATATTCTATTGAAGCATATCTTGGAGTGGCCTCCCCTGGGCCCCCTTTCCCACAAACTCATAATTTGGCAGGGAAGAAAGATAAAAGTATATTTATTGACCGTACAAGTACTAAATTAAGAAAGTAGTATTGTACATAGCTGTAGAACCTTTGATTTTGTCTGGAGGCGAGATTAAGTGCCCCCATAGCAGTCTGATCATATTGCCATCATCCTGTTGATAATGTTTGATTCTAATGAGTAAAGTTTCCATTTCATCTGCTAAATATTTAACCACTTTGGGCAGAATCACTCATTTATGTCACTATCTCTAGTCCTTTACCTTGCTTTATGCTCATTAAATATTTAATGAGTTCATTTTGGTGGGCAGAAGAGCCCAGAAAGGAGATAGCACTTAGCGAATGAGATCACATCCAACGTGGGCCTTGAAGAGTGATGAGGCTGAGAAAGGACAGAGTAGAGGTGAGAAGAGGAGTTCCAGTCCAGCAAAACCCAGGAAGGAACAAGAGTTTGTGCAGTGTTTGAAAAATGGCAACAGAGTGTGAAGGCTTGGCTGGAAGTGCAGACGGAATGGTAAGCCCAGGCCATGGTTTGAAGGGCCTTGACTCCCACGGTAGTAAATTGAGAATCTTCTTGAGAACACTCAGATCCCATTGGTTTATGGGAGTAATGAGGAAGCTGCCCAGAGGCAATGACACTAGAAGGCCATGACGGTAGTCTAAGGAAGAGAAGATGGCGTCCTGAGCTAAGATGGTGGCCTTGAGAGTGGAGCGGAGGATGTAAATTCAAGAGACAAGCCTGTGGAGCCTTGGTTCCTGATGCCATGATACTGCTGTGTCAGCCCTGGATTGGACTGTTACTTAAGAAATTAAAAAAATTCTGTCCTGGTTGAGCTAATGCTTCTCTCGGGCCATAGATAACTACAGGACGACAGCTGGGCATTTGAAGCGCTGTTGATGAGGATGTTTACGTTTTACTGTGAGACTGCTCTGACTTGACTGTCTTGAAATGAGGTTCTCTGAAAAGAGCGTATCAGTTAACACTGCACTATTTTACAGTTCACTCCTTAAATTTATTATCAAGACATTGAGATATTATTTGTTCCGGAATTTTGATGCAGAGGTCTTAACCCACCCCCTCCTTGTCTCCATTATAAATTCTATGAATCAGAAAGTGATATCATCTGACTAGGAGATATTGTAGAATTACCTTCAAACGAGGCAGCAGTCTGCTCTCTTCTCTGCTTTGTAGGTTCTGCCCTCGGTGCGGAGACCCTACGTCCTGGCGTTCATGGCCTGTATTCTGCATCACATATTCAATAGATAGGCTCTGTGCACCCTCAGAATGAGTGTATCTGCTGCTGATGTAGTTGTGTGTGTGGGTATTTTGCAACATTTAGGTTGAATGTACAGTGGGAACTGGCTTGGCTAAGACAGGAGAACATGAAGAATAGTGTTTCGACGAAGGCAACTTGAGACAGGTGTGAATGATTAGCTAGGGGGAGTGGTCATTTTCCTCCTTGACATTGACTTCCAAAGATGATTGCCCTCTTATCTGCAATTTTTCTCAACTTACCATGGAGATACTACCTATGATTTACATAAACTTGAAGTGAGAACTTTTATTTTCATCTTGCATTACCTCTTGAGGTTTTAAGTTGATTAAATAACCAGCACTGTGTGGAATACCATTTTATCTTAAAATAATGTACCTAATTTTAAAGGATGAAGAAAAGCTCCATTGTTCCGTTTTAACCTGTTCCATCTCATTCATGACATTCAACATTTTCAATCAAGATATTTCCATCTAGGCTAAAATGCTTGGGCTTATTTGCCCCAGAGAAGTGCAAGTTGTGTACATTTTGGGGCAAGTAGTTTAATTATTTTAATAGGTTAGTTTTTAAAACTGGAGGATTTCCTAATAAAGTCTTCTTGTAATTGTATCCACATGTGGTTCATGAATTTGAAATCAAGAATATGATGTGCCACGGTTTTAAAAATCACCACAAACTGACAAAAGACATAATCTGGATCCCCCTTCAAAGCAGGTTTCTATACCCAGGGCACGTTGGGTGTATGTTAAGATACTGCTTTTTGTGGTATTAATTATTGCCAAATAAAAGCAAAGTTAGAATGGCTGAAGGTGAAAATGGATAATCAATTCATTCTTCAAATGTTTTATAGCAGTTTCTAATCTTTATAGCTTTTCAGCTTTGTTTTAAAATCATCCTCATACTTTGTGTTGAAATAACATTTTTATTGAAAATCCAGTCTACTCACTCTATGTATATTCTATATACTATAACATTTTCTTTCATTGTATTTTAGGTACCAGAAAAAGTTGTAAATGTGGAAAAGTAAATCTTTCTCCCTGAGGATTGCTTGTTTTTTAACATAAAGTTAAATTTTGGTTAATTTCTTCTCTAAACCACTATAGTAGTTTCCCAATGGAATTCTATTTAGAATTTCACAAAGTTAACACATAAAGGATGTGAGTTTTTTTTAACTTTATCTAATTCAAAAGTTTATTGTACAAGGAGAATTTTGCTGAGATATGAAGGGCTAAAATGAAACTTTATTTGGAACAGCAGCTTGTACCTTTACTTAAACCATTGTACATTTTCAGATGCACTAACTTCAAAATTCCTTGTATCCATTTTTCTTTAGGGAATTTGAGTGATAGAAGAGCTGCCATTTAGTTAGTATTAGGGGAAAAGAGAAAACTAGCAAGCTGTATAGAATGCAGGAGTCCATGCTATTTGGATTAAATCATCAAAATGTGGAAAGAACTTTATATCTTAAAAGTGATGAGAATATGGAGAGGAATATTAAAGTGCAATAATAGTGTTTTTTTTTTTTGCTCTTCAGCTGTATGTGAAAGCATGTTTTTGTATTATGCCTGGCATTCATTAGGTGGTTATAAATTTTATCTGAATTGATGAATGAAAATTTTTCCAGGGTTTAACTGGTATTCATTGTAGAATTGTATCTCAGATAAGCATTTACAACATTTGAAAAAGGAAATTTTGTCACCTGAGTCCTTCTTTTCCATGCCTTCATTGTGGAGCTCTAATTTATGTTAAGAAATGTATTTTTGTGGCAATGAAGAGAATGGATTTGTGTCATGGAGGTAAAAACAGACATGAACCAAACATACCTCTCATGCTTTCAAGTAAAGAACACACATGAGCAAGCATGCACACACACAGATACGATGTTACCATGTAAATGCTCAAGGCATAAGCTGCACTGGGCTCTGACAACTCATATGCTCTTGACTGCACCCCTGGAGCTTCTGATAGCATCAGACAATCAGGCCTCCTAACAAAACAGTATATGGTTAAAAGCCTGTCTGTAAGGAAATCCCATACATTCACTAGGATACCCACTTGATATTAGAAAATCCTTCTAATTTTGGTGATGTCAGTGTCTACTGAGTATCAAAAATGAATTTAAAACAAATCTCAGTGAAGACCATAGACAATCATGATGGAGGAATTCTTTGTTTCATATAATTGATGTATTACTGAACATGTATCAGTTGGATGTATTTTTGTTATTGATTCATATTTCAACTGTTTTTTTAGAAAATCACTATTTAGAAGGAACCAAATGTTTTAAAAATTAAATGATCATTTTTCAAAGGCAAACAAGTCATTGTATAAAGTTCAAGTTTTGCCCATTAGAAATAGGATTTTCCTGATGTGAGGTCTTCTATCAAAATGGAAATAATAGCATTGCAGTTGGTGAAAATCTTTCCATTCTAATGTCCCTGCTTATACAATACTTTGGCTTGTAATCACTGAACTATTTATTTATGCCTGAAGATATGTACATCTAGCTCTAGAGAATAGTAAGTCAAATCTTGAGGGCTTATGCCCGATTCTGTCTGAACTTGACTGGTTGGAGACATTTATAAGGTGGGTACAACGAGTAAGCCCCATTTTTAATACCTTCTCTGCCACCTCCCTCTCCCACCATCACCCCTCCTTCTGACCACTTATTAGTGTAGACACAACAAGAACACTATCTCCAAGTGACATCCATTGAATACGTATTACGTTCATCTGAGGCACTGTTCTAAGCACTTTTTCTGCACTTAGTCACTTAAACATCATAATATCCCTATTAATACCCCTAATTTACAGATTGTGGAATAAGGCACAGAAAAGCAGTTTTCTGAGTTCCCCAGCTAATGACAGATGGGTTCAGGATTCAGTTTTACGCAGTGTGTAGAGCAGGCTGTTTTAACTGCTACCTTGAGTTGCCTTCTTTAAAGGGAGGATAAACATTCCAGAATTCAACAGTGTACTCTTTTCTTTCTGGACCTTGACTCTGCTATCAGTGGCCTTCTCTGTATCATGTTGGCAGCTCCCTCATGCAGGCGATGGCCCTCTCGGCAACCTCCACACCCCCCACTTCAGAAAGGGCAGGGAGTGTGTGTGCAGGTGCCTCTCCCACCCTTTGTGGAGGAGGTCTTCCAAGTACGCTGTGAACGACATGTCCACAGACACGACGCACATGGTGTGCTGTGGGCTGGAGGCCTTCATGGTGTGTGAGGAATCGACCCCGATGGAGGGCCGGGACGCATTTAAAAATCTTTCTAGTGAGGTATAGTCGATTTACAAAATTGTGTTCATTTCAGGTGTACAGCAAAGTGACTCAGTTATGCACATATATCCACTCCTTTTAAGATTCTTTTCCATACAGGTCATTACAGAGTATTGAGTAGAGTTTTCCATGCCATGTAGTTCCTTATTAGTTTTCTATTTTAGGGACACTTCTTTTTAAGAAAACATTATAATGAAAGTAGTCTACATTGAAAAATATCCAAGCTTGTTAAAATGAAACAGCTCAGGTTTTATGATGTCAAAATGAATGTTGATTCTTGCTTTTTTTCGTCTTTCTTTTCTTTTCTTTTCTTTTTTTCTTACCATTTCAGAGGTAGTACCTTTTAACAGTTTGAAATGAAACTTTCCAGATATTTAATAAGTACCCATAGAAATGAATCTACTTCTCTTTTTATGTATAGTTTATAATGAACATATACATATTTGCATTTTATAGAATAAAATTATAGTTTACATACATATTGTTCTGACTTTTTCTTTTTTCACTTAATACTTTCAATTTCAGAAATCCAAGTCAGCATTTTGAGAATTGGATTATCTTAAAAAATATTTGCTGAATGTCCCATTATATGGATCTATTTAGCACAAATAAAATGAATAGCATTAGTAAAATTATTTGTGTAACTAATGGAAATTGAGTTCTGTCCCAGTTGTGTGATTCAGTGAATCAGTTGACAGGGGGACATGGGTCATGAGGGTGAAGTGACCTGATCTTGCCTGCCTTTATTGAGTATAGTGTGTTTCTTGCCTCTTGGATATTTATCCATCTAGCAGATTTACAAGTTTTCTCAATAATAATGACAGATTTTATGTGACACACAGCCCTGTGGAAGCTTAAGGAACTCTCCGTGTTTGACTGACTCATTAAGGCTCAGTGTCCTTTTGTCAGGCAAGACATAGGTATTAGCTTTCTGAATATTGTATTTTTAAAGGTCAGGCAAATATGAGGGTTTCAAACCTAAAGTTCTAGGTTTCTATCCAACTGCTTCTGTTATTCTTGTCCTGGAAGGAACTCCATTTCACTGAAAGCTACAGGGTTGGGTCTAAAAAGGCTCCACTTGTAGTAAGGAGCAGAGCTGTATTAAGGAAGAGGTGTATTTCTGAGTCTGGTTTTACCTTCACCTGAGATGGAGGAGGTGTTTCAGTGGCTTCCCAGGAGGACTCCTTCAGAGTCTTCTTCCTCTGTTGAAATATTATTACTTTCTTCTCCCATTCTCTACTTAAGAATCTATTATGATCTTACTTCAGGAAGTAAGACTGTTTTGTGAAAAGTTCCAAAAATAGTTATCCTGAGCAAGTGATTTCTAACTGACAATAAAGTTGATGTCCGTGAGGGATGGGAACACTGAGCTAACTCAGCTGTTCCCTGTTCTCTCTGCAAAGTGGAATGAAATGGAATGAAAATCTTATGACTAAATTAGTCTTAGGACAATTTATTATTGTATTTTGTTGAATTAGTATGAGAATTTTCTGTAATTTTTATAAAAATTAATTATAACGAAGAGTTATAAATATATTCACATCCATTTTATTTGAAATGTACTGCAAAAGAATTTCAGATGCTGAAGGTGTAAATTACAATAGAGAATATACTGTCAATAAATAATTTTGTGACATTAGAGAGTAGAACTACTTAAAATTCTATTCCTTCTATATCACATGAGGTTTGTCTAAATTTGGGAGGATGTGGAAATTGTGTTAATTCAGGTCCTAGGATTTCACACATTCACACTTTCTGTCTCACACAAGAGGGGCTCTTTAAATTTGCTTTAAGCAGATATTCCCACTGTATCAAAATTCTCAGCTTCAGCCAGTGGTGTATACAGTTGACCCTAGAACAACATGGGTTTGAACTGTGCAGGTCACTAACAGTTGGATTTTTTTCAATAGTAAATACTGAAGTAGGGCAGGTTCTGTGGTTGATTGATTCCTAGGTTGGAGGTTCACTACTGGGAGTGATCCTGATATTTAGCTGGTTTTTGAGGCCATAGAAGTTGACAAGTCCACCAGGGAAAACACTTTAGAAGAGAAGAAAAGGAATCTTAAGTAACACATTTATATATAAGTAACACATTTATATATATAAATGTGTAGCAAAAGCCACACATTTTCCTTAACTAATCTTACTGAACACCTGGATAGGGAAGGAGCCAGCAAAGATCTTTAGAAAGAATACATGGAAAGACACAGAAAAAGCAGTAGTTTATTAGCAATGTAAATGTATTATTGCTCATGCTTTCGTGGGCTATGTCTGATATTTTTTCCCATGAGTTAAATATGCCTTCCTACTAGGTATACTGGTTTTGTTTTTATTTGTTTTTTGGTTTCATGGCACAGCTTTTGGGATCTTAGTTCCCCAACCAGGGTTTGAACCTGCATCTGTGGCAATGAAAGCACTGAATCTTAGTCACAGGACCTCTGGGAAATTCTGCTTTTATTTTTAGATATTGCCGTTTTTTATTCCTTGTGAACTAGACATGGAACTACAATTATTTCCGACAGTACACTTTAGGATTTGGACCATCCTTTCATGTGGAGGAGGGCAAAAGTAAATCTAAACTCTTCTGGTCTAGGACACCTTTCTTCCAGGACAGGAGAGAGAGAAAAAGGCAGTGCGAACGAGATGGGAATTAGAGCAATCAAGTATAAGAGAGAATATTTTGAGAGGGAAACGTTTATCTCCTAAAAACACCATGTTCTTTTTCATAACTATCTTAAAAGATGACCTAGATTATGTGATCACTGATAGTTAACAATGGACTTATCCTAATGTATGAGTAAATGTAGATCATTTTTATGAGCTTTAAAACAACTTATTTCCTTAGTAGTTAAAATTGTCCCCATATTCTCATCTGTGAGTCATCTGTTATTTTCTATAGAACCCTATTGGTGTTCCATAGTTATTTTAATTGTCAAGTTAAATTATTGGACTAAAGTGTTGGAGATGTATGTGTATCCAATTTGACCCTTGAATAGCACAGGGATTGGGGTGCCAACTCTCCCTGCAATTGAAAATCAGAGTACAATTTATAGTCAGCCCTCTGTACCCCAGCTTCCACCATATTCTGGGCTCTTCATCCACACATTCAACCAACCACAGTGCCATTGAATTTACTGTTGAAAAAAATACCCACTGTTGTGGACCTGTGCAGTTCATACCTGTGTTATTCAAGGGTCAGCTGTATATAGATGTAGATAATCTGATTGCTTGAGTATTTTATATTGGCAAAAGCTATGAACTTGTAGCTTTCAACAAATTTGTCTCATTAACACATTTTAGTATTTGGCAACATCCTTAGCCATATTCACACATCATGGGGTGCGTCCCCCTTAGAAAAATCTCTGTTTTAAACATATGCTTGCATGTAGATTACAGCATGAGTTTTCCTCATGGAAATAACACTCTGAGTGGGCCTTTGTTTCAAGCCTTGCCCATTCAAGTGCTTTGAAATGTGTCCAGAAATTCTTTGAAACTTCCTTGCAAATGTTGGAACCTAACCCCTCTCCCTTCAATGTGATCTGGTTTTAATGACTTACTCCTAAGGCACAGGGAAAAGAAATGGAAGTGACTGAGTGTTACTTCAGAGCCCAGGTTAGAAAAGGTAGCCTGATTTCTCTTTTTCCCAGATTACTTGCTCTGAGGGAACCCAGTTGCCTTTAAACACCCAGGCAGCCTCTGCAAAGGCCCACATGGTGGGTCATTCCTCCACATGGTGAGGAATGGAGGCTTCCTGCTGATAGCCTCTGAGTGCGCCATCTTGGAAGTGGACCTCCCAGTTCCCATCAAGTCTCGAGAAGACAGAAGTCCTCCTTGTGGATAACCTGAGTGAAACTGAGAGGCCCTGAGCCGGGACCTCCTAGCTGAGCGGCTGCTGGACTCCTGACTCACAGAAACCGTCAGATAATGTTTGTTGTTTTTGGCCAATGGACTTTCTAATAATTTGTTACACGTAACTAATAGACTCATCAAAATCTTTTTTTAAATAAGCTGAAATACTCTGAAGGTTTCCTGTGATACTTTATTTAAAAATATGATTTTTAAGCAAAGTAGACATTGCAGAATTGTATTAAGAATATAATTTGAATGACTTTGGTGGGGAGAAGCAAATCTAATTAGAGAAAAATGAGGAAAGAGTTGGGACATTTTTGCTTTAAGATTCTGAAGGGGAATTTTTGGGACTTCCAGCAGCTCTTTAAGAGTTTTAAATTGCATATAATTTTATTTTACTTAAGGGCTTCCCTCATGGCTCAGACAGTGAAGAATCTGCCTGCAATGCAGGAGACCTGGGTTTGATCCCTGGGTTGGAAAGATACCCTAGAGAAGAGAATGGCTACCCACTCTGGTATTCTTGTCTGGAGAATTCTGTGGATAGAGGAGCCTGGCAGGCTGCAGTCCATGGGTTTGCAAAGAGTTGGGCATGACTGAGAAACTGCCACTTGTACTTACAGCTGTACTTTTCCAGAATTTTACTAATATCATGGGGTGTTTTGGACTGGCATAGTGAAGAATTATAATGAGAGGTTGAGAAGTGAGAGAAGAATGGTGTTCCTTGGGCAAGAGTTGGAAGAGGGGTGTTGAAGAGAAGAATGAGAAAGAAGTGGGAGTCACATGGCAGAGAGTGAGAGGCGGAAGGATGGGAAACACAGGGAACATAAGTGTATTTGAACAAGAACAAGGTGACCCTGCTGCAGGTGTACATGTGTGCTGAGTTGCTCAGTCATGTCCAACTCTTTGCGACCCCATGGAATGTGGCCTGCCAGACTCCTCTGTCCATGGGATTCTCCAGGCAGGAATACTAGAGTGGGTTGCCATGCCCTCCCCCAGGGCATCTTCCCAACCCAGGGATCAAACCCGGGTCTCCCGCATTGCAGGCAAATTCTTTACCATCTGAGCGGCCAAGAAAACCCAAGAATACTGGAGTGGATAGCCCATCCATCATCCAGGGGAACTTCCTGACCCAGGAATCTGAACCGGGGTCTCCTGCATTGCAGGTGGATTCTTTGCCAGCTGAGCCACCAGGGAAGCATTGCTGCTGCAGTTACTTCCCCTCTAATACGAGGGGAACTTGCTGCTCCCTGAGACAAATTAAGCTGGACTGACCCTGAGTTTAAGGTGATGAGAGGGAGGCAGTGGCCACTGACCATTCATATACAGAAACCTTGCTTATGAAATCTGGTGGATCTCCACCCCTCTGACTTCCGTGCAAACTTCCTCATTCCCACCCGACTTCCTGTGGATTCCCATGTCATTGCTTTATACCTGAATACCTGGATTGTTGTCCATAAATTCTTGTCAATTGGCTGACTGTCTGCTTGTGTCCTGTAGAAAGGCCAGCATGACTTTCGCTACATACAAGAGAGGCCTTTCTTTCCCAGTAAGTTCTGCAGTTCGCCAAGGCAGATGTGGAACTACATGATACAGGAAATAGAACTTACTCAAAACGAGAGATGTCAGAATTTCTTCCCGAGGCTGGAAATGTGGAGAGAAGAATCTGTTTTGCTCCAAATGAGGTCAAAGGATAATTTCTGTCATGCCCGTAGCTTCTTTCTTGAAGCCCTTTGGAGAAGTGCATTTTTTGTAGATGCTTCAAGTGGCATTTGGGGGCAGTCTCTGTGCCCAGATGGAAATAACTACTGGCAAGTTAATTTTCCTTCCACATGCTATCACACAGGGCTTTGGTACATACATATTAACTCATTGCTGATGAATATTTTTACAAGCATGAGTTTGTAACAGGTCACACATAGTCCATACTCATTCTGTTCCCTTTTCAGATTTGTGCTGGAAAACAGCGTGTCAGAGTTCAGAACACACATATCTCCCCAGAATCGCTTAGTAGTCACTCTGAAGGAGAAAACAGTTCATCACTTCTATGGACCTGATGATTAGTGGAAGCACTGTTTTTAAAATATTTTATAGGTTTACTGCACTGAGATTTCTGATGGAGTACTCAGAATTTATCCTAATTTAACCTAAACCCATGGGTTCATAACACATTATATGGCAACCCACTCCAGTATTCCTGCCTGGGAAATCCCATAGACAGAGGAGACTGGAGGGCTACTGTCCATGGGGTTGCAAAGAGTCAGACATGACTTAGGAACTGAACAACAACAAACAAGGAACCAAACATGTGCAGGGTTTTTAACTTTATTCCTAGAAAAAACATCAACTCTCAGCTTCTTGGCTTTGAAATTTCTGTTGATAAAAAGAAGAAAAAATGAAAACTGTTTCTGTAGATAGACATTTTGTATTATCTTTGTGGAATGAAAATTCACAGATTTGTACGGCTCCCCACCAAGTGGCATCATGATGGAAACTATCTTTCTGTATTTATACAACATGTTCAAGTCAGGAAAGACGAAGTGCTGGAAACACAACTTCAATTCTCTTTGAGGATTTTTAAATGGTCGATTGAACATTGACATGGAGGGTGTAGCTGAGAGGGATGTGTTACCTGAGAAAAGTCATATATGATTAAGATGAGGGAATGGAAGGCAGATCATGGAAAGGCTTGTGTATAAAGGGAAAATTAACTATCAGTGGAACCATGATTTCACAAGTTGTCAGTTCAGTTCAGTCACTCAGTCATGTCCGACTCTATGCAATCCCATGGACTGCAGCACGCCAGGCTTCCCTGTCCATCACCAACTCCCAGAGCTTACTCAAACTCATATTCATTGCATTGGTGATGCCATCCAGCCATCTCATCCTCTCTCGTCCCCTTCTCCTCCTGCCTTCACTCTTTCCCAGCAACAGGGTCTTTTCCAATGTCTGTTCTAGTGGAACTAATTTGGGTTGAAGGAATGGAAGGGCCAATAGATGATGTTTGTTGTGAATTTAGTTCCCAGGGCAACTGATCAGCATCAGAGTTTCTCAACAGCAGCTCTAAGGACAATTATTTGCCAAGGGGAGCTGTTTTGTGTGTTGTAATGGGTTGAGCAGCACCCCTGGCCTTTGCCCAATAGATGATGGTAGTACCATTCCATTTCCCCAGTTTTGACAACCAAAATTGCCCCTCGCATTGCCATATATTCTCTGAGAAGCAACATGGCCCAAGTTGAGGACCACCAGTCTAGATAAACCCTGTGGGAAGCTTTGAGTTAGGATAGCAACCTGTGTTCAAGGCATCAGTAGGAGGAGTTTGTTGAGGAAGGAGTACCTTTTCACTAAAGCGATGTCAAATGCCCTTTGACCAAAGAAGCCACCTGTAAACCCAGCTTCCCAGGTAACTACCTGGTAACTATAGTACCTTCATAGCTATTAGCTTTCAGAGTAGTGGTTCCCAGATTTGAGTGTGCATGAGAATCACCTAGAGAATTTATTAAATCTCATATTGTTGGGCCCCTGGAGTTGCTAATTCGATAGATCCAAGGGCCCGAGAGAGATTTTACATTTCTAACGAGTTCCCAGATGACAGTATTGTATCACAGAGACCACATTTTGAGAACCAATTTCCTGTAATACACTACTGTGCCATTGTCTGGCGTTAGCTCTTTCTTGATTACCTTTATGATTTCCTTCATGCTCAGGCTTGCTACCTGCAGATTCTGTTGTTCACCATTTGCTCTTTCTAGTCTTTGCATTGTTTACTTCCCACGGTTCTTAATTCTGTCTTCCTTGATTCACATTCTGCCCTGAAGGATGAAGGGAAAATCTCTCCTCTTTACTTCTCTCACTGGCCATGTTTTTCTCTTCACTTCAAATCTGAACAAGACTCAGTTTCCCTTATGCTACCTCCTGTACCATCCCCAAGGTTGCCCATCTTTTGGGACATCTGTGCTGTAAGAATGTGTTACAAATACACACCACAGTTATCAAAAATCTGCAGTCACTCAGGATTTGATACGCTGTTTCTACTGTAGTAACACATTTTAAGGAAATATCTGACTTTTAGATCCTTTTCTAAGCTGTAAGTGATTTCTTGGAACTCATCTTTCTACAAGGGACATTTGAATTATTTTGCATAAATGTATAATTTTACACCTACCCACATCAATGCTCATCTGTGAATTCCCTGCCCACTCACACAGCCTCATGAGATATCCCTATCAGATTGCATTTTATTACCCAGGAAAGATTACTTAGGGTCGTATGCATTCTCAGAGATACCACCGCATCCTGTCCTTTCTTAATCGTTAGAATGCTTTGTATGTTTTAATAGGTATAGATTGGCCCTCGGAAGCCCATCATTGTTTATATTTTGACAAATGCCTTCCCTTTGCTGCATGTTGATATCAAACTCACTGACCATGGGAAATAGCATCACATGATTCTGTAAGAGAGATTATAGAATGTCCCTCTTCCCTTCTGTGTGCTTAGCTGAGACCCGTGTGATAAAAGAGACCAACAAGAGAACAACAAGCAATTGTATTTGTGTGTTACGCATGAAATACCCAGGGAGAATGAATAACTCCCAGAAGTGGATCAGAATCCAGACTTAAAAACCATCTTTATAGGCAAAGGGGAGAAGGGATGTAGGCCTTTGAGGAGAGATTAAATGATTTTTAGGAAAGACGAATGGGTCCTAGGAAGAATCTAGAGGAGCAAATGGGTGACAGTTTGGTTGAGTGTAGTGTTGACCTCAAGTCTTTGGTGGGAAGGGCCAGTCCTCTCTGGTTGGTGTAACTCTGGGGGGAGTTCCAAGCTCCTTTTGAAAAATCTGTCTTGAAGCTGAATCAGATAAGGGGAGTTCAGAGAACACGTCTCTCTGCGTTTGCAGAAGGCAGCATGTTCTGGGATGGCACATTCTGCTACCTTCACTCTTACTCCAGTTTGGGGTCAAGGTAGACTGTTTTCTCTAGCACCACCTGCTTCCCTGGGCCTGGTTCTGCTTACTAGCTGACGCTGGTAAGCCATCGTGAATGGATAGTCCCATCTCTCTGGATCTTCCAGTGTGCTCGTTTTAGGTGTGCTTCATGGCAGGGGGCGCTCCTGAAGTGGCTCTGTGCGAAAGAATCTGCCTGCCAGTGCAGGAGATGTAGGAGATGGGGGTTCAATCCCTGGGTCAGGAAGATCCCCTGGAGTAGGAAATGGCAACCCACTGCAATACTCTTGCCTGGAAATCCCATGGACAGAGGAGCCTGGCGGGCTACAGTCCATGGGTTTGCAAAGAGTCGGACACGACTGATCGTGACTGCACAAGCCTTTTCTGTACTACAGATTCTTTGCACACTCAGAACCTGACATACAGTGAGTGCTCAAACATTGTTCAAGCGGGCTAAACTGACAGATTTTCTGTACCAAATAGGATATGAGAATAAATCCAAATCAATTTGTTAAATGCCCTTAGTCTATATTCTATTTAGAAAGAAATTTAGTTTGATTTCTGGAAATTCAGTTTTCAAATGATTACTCTATTAATAGCCACTATTTGTATTTTTACACATCAAATTAGTGTTTTGCCCAAGTGGACAAACCATGAGTACTTTTTATCCAGAAGCAGCATGTTATGTATCAATAGTTAATGGATTTAGTAACATTCTTTAAGGAAGCTGTTCTATTTTCATTCAGGTTCCCTAAGTGGTTGGAGAAATCTTTACCAAAAATTGCAGCATTTTGACAATATCTATCTTTTTAAAACATCCTGATATCCAAGTGATTTGATTAATTTAGTTTTTAATAGGTATGAGGGAATTTTAAAATATTATAACCACAGAATAATTTATTCATGGAGGATCATTTTGTATGTGAATCTTATTCCCCTTTTTCTGGTAGAAGTAGAACAAGTGGATTGCAGCTGCTAACTTAATAATTTTCCTGATAACTAAGAATGAAACAGATCCCACTGTAAATTATATAATCAGCTTAAAAAGCACTCCATATTCATTCTGTGACAGAGTATGAAACACACAAGGCAGAGAATATGGTTATTAGAATTTCTTCCCTGCAAACTTAATGATGTTACATTCAAGAGTACAGTCAGAGAAAGATCGGGTTAGAGTGTTCAGCCGCTCAAGGAATGTACCTTAATGTCAGCCTTAAGTAGCTTTTCTTTTTCCAGCTGTGGAAATCTAACAGGATATTAAAAACGTGTTTAGATTCTGCCCTGCTTCTTAAAGAGGCAATATGGGAAGATGAGAGCTATGTTTAGTAGAAGGTTTGACCCATAGAATTTGCAGAAAGGGGTCACTTAAATTTAGTTTGAAAGCCAACACTCTGGGCATGTGACTCTGTCTAATATCACACCCCACCAATCCATTCTTCACGCAGTTATCTTTCTAAAGGCACATCTGATTATGCTATTCGTCTGTTGCAAACCCTTTAGTGGGAGAATTTTTACACATTAGGTTGGCCAACTAGGTCCTCCGTAAGTGGGTCTCGAAAATAACTGCCCTTGAAATCCGTGCCTGAACTCTAAGAAGCAACTCCCAGTGTGCAGAATGCCTTAGACATTGACTACTTTTTTGTTTTTTATTATGCTACCGTCTCTGTCAGCCTGGAATGGACACTCTCTGTCCATTCCCCCAGGGGAATTGATCACCCCTATCTCTGCACCCTGGGCTTCCCAGGCGGTGCTAGTGGTAACTAGCCTGCCAACAGAGGAGACATGAAGAGAAGCGGGTTTGATCCAGGGTTGGGAGGATCCCCTGGAGGAGGGCATGGCAACGCACTCCAGTATTCTTGCCTGGAGAATCCCATGGACAGAGGAGCCTGGCGGGAGTGGGGCCACAGTCTGTGGGTCACACAGAGTTGGACACGACTGAAGCGACTTAGCAGGCATGTGCACACTTCCGCACCCATAAGTTACCTCCATACCCCTCTCCTTTCACCACTCTTAACATTCTGTGTATGCAATTACCCTTCTGTCTTAGACTCTAAGTTTTTATTATCTCTGCGTGGCACTTGGTTGACTATATTTATGAATGGATTCACCCATATCTGAGCGTGCTTGCTCTCTCTTGAAAACAATATCCTTCGTGGGAGCTTTGCCAACAGGTTCAAAATAAATGGTCTCCAGCTTGGGGTGTTTTCCTGAGCTCTTATTATTATACTTACTGATTTTGTTTTCATGTTGTAGCTTAAAACATTGGAGATCAGTCGCTTTGGCTTATAATTTTGAATTATATACTCAAATACTTAGACTCCTGCAAGAAGAAATGCTTTAAGCTACGAAAACCAGAAGAGTCAGCAAAATGCTCAATTTTGACCTTTTTTTCCCCCCAAGAAATGTATCTTCCAAAATCTGCCCATTGATCCATTTTGCCCTCCACTGGTGTTCCTGGATGGGTTTAGGATATTCTGGAGAGCAAACATGGGAAAAGCATCACCATTTTTAGCTAGATTCCTAAACATTTAGAGTGATTTCTATGTTATTTTGTTCCTTGAGCTGTCAGTAATCCTGGCTGCTGGATTGCTGTTATGTCTGAGTTATTTTTATTCTATAAAGTCAGAGATGATCATGTCGGGTATTATACACAGTTCTAGAATTAGTCGCTGCTGTTGTCTGCAGGCTTAAAAGTAAATTCTGAAGAAGACAACATCACTGTGTAGAGTAACAGAGCATTGGGTTGATTTCGTTGGTCTTCTTTTATTTTTAAAGTGGAGAAGACTGAAAGTCTAGAATCTGAAGTGATTATCTAGGATTTCATGGCAAATTCAGAGAAGCAATAAGCCCTAGGCAAAGTATTTCCAAAATGCCTCCCCTGCGTATGGACCTGAACATCATTTCAGTGGCAGTGTCGGATAGAGAATACAGGAGGTAGCGGGGGTGGAGCTGGGAGTCACTCTGTAGCTTGCTTTCCAGTGATTTTTTTCACTGTCCCCTTGTAGAAGACTGCAACGCGAATAATTAGTCCTCAACATGTGGAGCACAAAGCTGCTTTGTCAGTACTGGCCTTATCAAAGTGGCTATGTACTTTTAGGTGATAACCTGCGTGGGTGCATGCTAAGTCACTTCAGTCGTGTTGACTCTGTGACCCCATGGACTGTAGCCCGCCAGGCTTCTCTGTCCATCGGGTTCTCCAGGCAAGAATACTGGAGTGGATTGCCATGCCCTCCTCCAGGGGATCTTCCTGACCCAGGGATGGAACCCGCGTCTCCTGCATGGCAGGTGGATTCTTTACCACTGAGCTACTGAGGAAGTATCCAAAATGCTGATTTCCAAAATGTAGAACTTCCTTGGTGGTCTAGTGGTTAAGACTTTGCCCTTCAAATATAGGGGGCACAGGTTCAATCCCTGGTCATGGAACTAAGATACCATATGCTGCATGGCGCAGTCAAAAGAAAAAAGCTGATTTTCTACTTGAACTAGCCAACTGTGGCGACTGAAGATCTCAAATTATAGTTACTCCTCCTAACCACTGTACTTGTCACTTCCCTATGGCTTGCGAGACTCCATGTTGAGCAGGGTCAGTTCGGGTGGCCTCGTGAAGCTACAGGCAAGCTAATAAGAGAGGTGAGGAAGGGAGAACAGCCCCACAGGAAAATGCATGCAGTCTGGGGAGTCCTTTATAAATACATCTCCACACCCTTTCCTGCCTGGCACCTGACTGGCGTTCTTCCTTAATAGGTCAACTATTGTGGCTAGGTGGCTTTAATCATTTTGCAATTTCAAGTTAAAAAGGAAAAGTAATGCCAGAGCTTTGTGTCAGCTTTCCGCCTTTTATTCATAGTAAGAGAACATAAAAAGTTCTTGACAAAATGCCCTGTCTTGGAAACCTTGGAGGAAGGTAGCCCTTTCAGTCATAAAAATATTTCAAATAGCAGCTTTGTCAGCCTTCTTGCTTTGAGCTGATAACAGGGACAGTGGGTGGGTTGGGGGAGGGGAAAGAACAGCCTTTAATTAAACATCAGGAACGCTTTAAAGGAAGGAACTCCATGTTGTCTGGTATCCTTTAAAGCCCACAGTTGTGCTAAACACACAGTCTGTACTTTAAGGAGGTCGCTGAAGAAGTAAATGGGTGTATTGGATGGATGATGGATGGGTAGATGGATATGGATATTTTACATCCACTTTGTGTCATTTTGAATGACATAGGAGCTCTAAAATATTAATAAATTTGTCTCCTCACAATGCAATACTTTTTCTTCCTGTGTAAATAAAAGAACCATCCTCTTATTTTTCTCTAGTCTCATATGGAAAAAAAGAGCCTTCTTTGTAAAGCTGTCCACTTTTGGGGGGGATTATTTCCCATCTTACTTCCTTGGGGCTCAACCCCTTAATCATCTCTCTTGCTTTCCTAATGTCTGTACATTTGGAAGGCCTCGACTCTGCCACACCATTTCCTCTTGTCTGACACTCAGCTCTTTAAAGGGATGGTGGGTACCTGCTGCTTTCCCTCTCAGTTACTTCTTAATTCCTGTGTGTCTGAGTGCTAAGTCGCTCAGCTGTGACTCCATGGACAGTAGCCTGCCAGGCTCCTCTGTCCGTGAGATTCTCCAGGCAAGAATACTGCAGTGGGTTGCCCTGCCCTCCTCCAGGGGATCTTCCTGACCCAGGGATCGAACCTGAGTCTCTTATGTCTCAGGCATTGGCAGGTGTGTTCTTTACTACTGAGCCACCTGGGAAGCCCCTTAATTCCTGCAAGTGGGCTCAAACTCTTTGAGGATGAATATCCCCACATAGGCTTTCCAGCTTGCTCAGTGGTAAAGAATCTGCCTGCCAATGTAGGAGATGCAGGAGATGTGGGTTCTATCCCTGGGTAGGGAAGATCCCCCTGCAGAAGGAAATAGCAATGCATTCCAGTATTCTTGTCCAGAAAATGCCCTGGACAAAGGAGCCTGGTGGGCTACAGTTCATGAGGTTACAAAAGAGTGGGACATGACTGAGTCACTGAGTGTGCACACACACATCCATCCCCACATATAAGACGGAAGCTGTAACGCTCCCTGACAAGGTGGTTTTTAATATTCGCTTACTGTGTGCTTGCTCATAATTGAGAGGTGGTTTCTCTAATTATGATGGTTTGGGTGGACAATTCTCCCAAACAAAAGTCTTCTTTAGCCCCCGGCTTGGAGAGGCTTTCTTCTCCTCCATCCTTTCTTTCTTAATTTTGCCTCCAGGTTGGGAAGATCCCCTGGAGGAGGGCATGGCAACTCACTCCAGTATTTTTGCCTGGAGAGTCCCCATGGACAGAGGAGCCTGGCGGGCTACAGCCCGTGGGGCCGCAGAGTCTGACACGGCTGAGTGACTAAGCACAGCTCCAGCTGCACCTCCTCCGTCAAGCGTCTCATTGGTTATTCAACTTTACTCCTGTTTCTACTTGATGTTTATTTGCTTGTTTAGTTTTCTTACAACAATCACATAAGGCAAAGTAGTAGCTCATATTTTACTTAAAAAAAAAATCTCAATATCTAATTCAGTGCCAAGCACATATTAGGTAACTAATACACACTTCTAAACTGACTAACTGATTACAGAAATATGAGGGAGCCGCTCTTTTGAGCAAATCTGGTTGCTAATTTATTAAGGACTCTAAATGTCCACAAAACTACATTCATCATGGTAATTTAATTGATTACCTTTTCCTCTTGCAGAAGCTTTAGCTATTATGGTAAGAATTTTCCTTGCATCTTTATTACTGTCTTCTAGATCCATATATTGATTTCAAGGTTGGTTTGTTGGATGCTTTACCGTATTTCTTTTCAACATAGTTGTGAGTTATTATTTCAGAATTAGGAGAGCATGATTGATAGACAAAAGGAATGATGAGATACCGGAGAATCTCTGATTGTAAACTAAAAGGACATCTTGGGATGCACAACAAAGAATTCATGGTAAAAGTCTTACCTATTTTGTGGACCATCTAGAACTGATTTACACCCTTCTTTGGAGTGTGTGTGTGTTTTGCACCAGGGGCCTTCTCTGGTGGCTCAGTGGTAAAGAATCTGCCTGCAATTCAGGAGACATGGGTTTGATCCCTGGGTTGGGAAAATCCCCTGGAGAAGGGAATGGCAACCCATTCCAGTATTCTTGCCTGGAGAATCCCATGGACAGAGGAGCCTGGTGGGCTACATTCCATGGGGTTGCAAAGAGTCGGACATGACTGAGCTATTAACACTTACTTACTAAGGATGAGAGGGAAAGAATTGATAACAATCCTAGATGTTAACTAGAAAGAGAATCAATGTTTTAACTTCTTGTTATTATTATGCTTCTTTCTTTTAGTTCTCTCAAAGAAAAGTACTTTTTGATGTGAAACACAATTGCTTCCAATTCCAAACTACATGATTCCCCTCTAAGAGATTTGCAAAATGGGGGGAAAAAAAAGGCAGAGGAAGGGGCAATTTTAATGTAAAAACAATACAACTGAAAAGAAATTCAGGGTCACACTCATTGGGCAGAATTGCAACTGAACTGAATTTGGTTGATATTTTTGTAAGTCTGCCAAAAATATGAAGATATTAAGCATTACTTTATTATTATTATTTTTAAGTTAACTGAATTTATCAAAGTACCTTTGAAAATCTATTAACCTTTTATCCAAACCCAAGTAGACATCTTCCTTATTCAGTGTGTTGTTAACCTCCACTCTCACCTCCGGTTCCTTCTACCAAACTAGGTAAAAATGAAAAACGACTTATGACAGATGCCCAGCACTTCATATGACGTGTTCCTTCTTTATTCTTGTTTACTATGAGCTATGTAGTTCATGCTATCATTTTGGAAATTTCTTTAACCTCTTTATGTGTGGGGCCTTCTCTCTCTCAAATCTCATATCACTCCTAACTATGGTGATTCCTTGAGAAAGGAGAAACATGTGACATGGCATGTTTATTAAAGACTTGTCTAAAAATGTCTTTATTTTATCCTCATGCTGAAGTGGTCATTTTGCCAGGTTTAGACTTTTAGATGAAAATTACTTTTCATTAGAATTTTGAAGGCATCATTCTCTTGTTTTCTAGATTCTAGTGTTAATAATGGGAATCTGATAACCACTTTTTCCTAATTCTCAGTATGTGACCTTCTCTCTCACTTTGTTCCCTAGAATTTCTAATTATATGGGGTGGACCTTTATTGATTGGGCTAGACATTCTCAAGGACTTTTCCATTTGGACACCCACGTCAGTCAGTTCTGAGAAATGCTCTTTTCTTTTTTTATAATTTCTCTATAGGCTGATCTTTCCTGCTGAGATTTTTATCAGTTAGATTTTGGACCATGTGGATTTTCTAAACTAGTCCTTTTGTTGTTGTTTATTTCCCTTTCTTTGACATTTTGTTCCCCTTTGGGACTTAATTCCTTGCTTTCATCTTCCTATTCTTTTATTGGATTTAAAATTCTTTTACTTTCATACTTTTAATTTTAGAGAACTCTTTTTTTGGTATTTTTAATTATCCTTTGTATTACATTTTTTCTTAATTCATGGATGCAGTGTCTTTTATCTATGATGCTATCCTTGTCAATTATTTGAAATTTTCATTTTTCTCCCCCCTGTTTCATTCTCTATCTTACAGTTGGAGGCTTTTCTCAAAGATCTGGTAATTCTTGCTTTTCTACCCATCTTTATGCTGAAACACCAATGAGAAGCTTTGTGAGAAAGTTGGGTTCGTTCACTCTTCACTCTTCTGTGACCAGCCAGATCATTCTTGCCTGAGAATCCCTAGAAGTCAGTATAAATACATTTCCCCCCGCCATTTCTCTAGAGCAAGATCCTCCAGTCTCCTCTGAAGGAAGCATAAGCCTGGCTGTTGTCGCCCTAGAGCTGGGTGGAAAGGAGAGATGGGTGTCTTGGTGTCTCCCCTCTCCCCACTCTCCATGATGTCCTTGAGTCTTGATATTATCAGGCTCAATTTCTCTGTAGAATACTTCTCAACACTCCTATGGGAATGAGGGATGATTAATCTCATAATACGTGCATTGGAGATGGGGATCCTGGAAAATTAGTAGTCTTTCTAGGCTTTGAAAATAGTCTCTTATTAATATTTTCAAGCTTCTTTGTCCAATATACTCCTCCCTTACATTCTACCCGTACTTCCAACTCCTAAGCATCCTCGGATTCTGAAGGGTAAACTGAAGTGCATCTCACTGGTATCCTCCTCTGATAGCACACCTTCCTTATTTCTCCTAACATTTTTGGCTCTATCTCATTTCTTGGTGGGAACTGGGTTTGGTGTATGGCTGCTAAAATTACTAAATCATAAAAAAAGGTTGGCCTTTCTGAGAGGACTTACATTATGCATGGAATAGATTGCTATATAGATATAGAGATGACTTAACTAAAAGTAATTTAGAAAGTCCGCAAGGTCCAAAATCTAACCAGCACAAATTTCAGCAGGAAGCATCCAACAAAGTAAGAATTGGGTGCTACCATTGTGGTACCATAGTGTGTCTGTGATGATGCTCTCGGTCCTCTCTGCAGTTACTTCCTAGAGTGGGCTGTGTAAAACAGGCAGCCTAACTGGAAGTGCAGGTATATAAATTGAGAGAACTGAAATACTGATATGTGGTCATGAGTTATTTTCCTGTACTGAGATACGGGAAGGCCCCTGAAGGAATGGGTTGTGGATACGTGTTGATGGAAAAGTAGGTTTAGAGGTGGAAGGGCCTGCAGAGGAGAAAAAGGACGCAGGTCTAACATTGTGGCTACTAGTCAGACAGGTAGCCTTGATGTCAGTATGAGCTGAAAACAGGTGCTTTCTTGGGCACAGAGGTGTCACCAACACAATTGCCAAAATGGCCCTAGATTCCAGAATTTTCCTTGTTAGCATAGTGGATTCATTTGGAAAATCCAGGGCAGCCTTCACATGATTACCTCAATGAGAACTGAAATGCATAGCACCTTTTAGAGTACAAAAAGCAAAATTCAAAATGTCTCAGGAAGCTAAATTATTTCCAATATGGTTTATAACATGTGAAACGTGGTTAGAATTCTAATCACGGAAACCTTATACTAATGCATTCTTTTCTCCCAACCGCATCTGTGTTGATTGGCGATTCTTCATAAAAGATCATGAATCTTGGCGCAACAGGGCTGGGTTGAAGTGAGAGAGGACATCTCATTTGGTTTTATTTCACTGAGTGGAGCTACATGACTCTGCTATTTCTGAAGAGTGGCCATCATCTGTATGCTTTGCTGCAGACAGCCTTTCTGGCTGCAGTCATCTAGGGGCATCTGAGAGCTGAGTTTGAAGGTGCAGTAACGCACCGTCAGGCAGACACTGAGGAGGATGCCCTCTGAGCCGGGTTTCATTTTGTAGGTTGTGTGCAGCACGCGTTTCTATCGATTCACTGGGTCTACCTGCCTACGTGTCTGGAAGATAGGACCGAGCCAGGGATGTTCAAATCAACTTAACATTCATTTAGGCCAATCGACTTAGAAATAACTGTATGGGCGGCTCCGACTGGGTCTTCTGGTTTACCTCGCAGTCCTCCAGAGCAGGGTGGGAGCTCACCCCTTTAGACATCCTCTTTCTGTGCGTGTTTGGAGAGGCTGGGACCTGAACAGATGGCCTCGATCTGGGCTCCCACGACCACCAGGCATGCCAAGCAGGCAGATGAGTGATCTGGCTTGTTCCTTCTCTCTTAAATCGCTGTCAGCCAGAGAGAAGTGGTGAAAATAAATCAATGGCTTCCTCCTCCAGACCCGGCATGTACCTTTCAGTCATCAAAAATGAGAAACATCCTGTGGTGGCTGTTGGGTGAATTTCTCTGATAGAAAGAGCCCTTCACACACTGGAGATGAACAAAACAAATGGCCAACTTGTGCCTCTGAAGGGAGGTTTTTTTTTGTCAGAACCAAAAGTTGGCACCAAATGGGCAGCAGCAGGTTTGGAAGGAGCATTGTTTATTCACTCCCAGACGCTGTGCGTCCTTTGTGACCAGTATTTTTGGTAACTGGTTGGTAACTGTTTACATCTCCCATCCTCAGAACACAGGAAATCACAAACAGGAATCCTGCTGAATATCTCTGGCAGAGCCTTTGTGTTCCCAGTGTACTGAAGGCTGAGGGGCCTCGTCTTAGGTCACATGTATATTTCTGACACCTCGCTGAGTCCCAAGGACAGTGTCTGGCAAGAGACTCAGTTTAAGTAAGACCAGCGCCATGAGCTTTAACTCTAGTTTAGTCTTCACGCAAGTGGACCCTGAACCAGCCAACATTTTGGAGTCATCTGTCACAGAAAAATTTGGCCCTGGATCAGGAGAGTGTAGAATCTTCATTTTTTAAGATTTAAAGTATGATTAAATCGCTAGTCATTAGTATATTAACAAGTTGACCTTGTATTAGACCGTGTTATGACCCAGTTTCCCTTTATTTGGAAAAGATACGCCCCCCCCCCCCAACCTTGCTTGTAAACCTATGAATCATATTCTCCCAAATGCAAACTGATTTTCTAGTTGTAAATCATGGACGTGGATGTGTTTTCAAACAATAAACATTTCACATATGCACATATGTGAGAGCTATGTTGGCTTAAGGTAGAAGGGAAGCTTTACTTTTGGGAATGAATCATACACATATATATGTATATATATACACATATATATGAGGCTTTTCAATTTTGAAAGCTTCATCTGGCCTGTGGGTGGCATGTTGGATATCCCGACTTACTTAGTGTGGTATGATAATCTTGTTCCCAAGTTTTACATAGCTTGACACATAAAACTGGTAATGTTTCTAGAAATACCATAAATAGAAATAGCTTCATAAGACCTTTACTTTGTGATCTGCTTCAAGTTGTGTCACTAGTTAGCCAGAGGCATTATGAGACAGGTCAGAGCATTAAAAGTGGGACTTCTGGTCTTCTTTCTGATTTCTTGAAAAATAGCACTTGTCATGTCTCTTCACTGATGCTTAAAAAATATATATGCAAAATAAAGCTGTCCAACTTGCAAGGCTTTGGAGGGGGTTCCTTATAAATGTGAAGACAGATGTAAAAATTATTAATGACCGAAATACTTATAACTGTCAGGAAGGATGGCAACGTTTCAACCAGCCCTCTAGAGGAGACAGGTCTGCTGCGAGTTAGTCATCCTCTGTGGATGATGTATTTCAGGACAGGATGCAAAGCAGTTGAATTTTTTAAAAAAGATTTTGGTAAAGCTCTCTCTGGAGAAATCATGGATTGCAGCCTTAAATTCTGGGAAAATGGAATCTTCCCTCAGCTTTACAAATGTGGCAGAAGGGATCCTCATTATTTTGCATTTTTGGATTCTCTTTAATGTTTCACACACATGTAGAGTCAATAAAATCTGTGATAATTAAAAATTATATATTAAAGATATATTTCAAAATATTAACATATAATGGCATCTTATAATAATGACTGTTTTACTTCAATATGCATTTTCTCCGGGGAAGTGGGAAGTCAGCTATTGATTGGTTCATTCTTACCCTTGTGTTCAAATGTATGAAATAGAATGTTACCTTCAGGCCCCTGTGTTTCAGGGAAGCACCATGAGTCTTAGCACAAAAACACTTCAAACTTAAACGCTTCTCTTCTTTTCCCTACCCTTCCCACTTACAGTCAACCACCTAACAAGCCCTCAGATTAGTCGAAACTATTGACTGTGATGTGAGTATGAAGTTGAGAAAAATGAGACCAAAGAGGTGAAGTAATTCATCTCTCTCGTAATTCAGAGCTTGCACAGAGATGTCTGGTGCTGGGTGCTGTGCTGGTTGCTATTTCTGTGCCCTTTCTCTTCTATGATGCTGCCTGCCTGTCTCTGCTCTGGGGGATTTGCTCAAGGGACATTAATTTTCTTTTCACAAGAAGCATTTTCTTACTGCCCATTCCGGTGCAGGACTGTCCAATTCCAAAGCCTTTCTCTTAATCACTATGCTACGGTTCTCCCCAAACCACTCAATCATTGACCACGTTTCTTTCTTTTTTTTTATTTGGCATATTACTCTTTTGGATGCCAGGAGAATGGAAAATAAAATAGACAATCCTGATCTCATGCAAATGTCATTCTTACAGGCAAGAAGGTAGGTGAAGAAATGGGTAAAATGTATAGGATGTCATACAGCAATGGGAGCTCTAGAGAACAATAAAGCAGAGAAAGGAGTAGGGAGACTTGAGCAAGGGTGCTGGGCTTGCAGCTTTGAGTAAGGTGGTCAGGGAGGCCTTTCTGAGAAGGTCACACTGGAACAAAGTCATGAGCAAAATGCATAATTGCAGTGAGATTGAAACATATCAGAAAGGGCTCAAGAGAAACTGGGAAGAGAGACAGGAGCTGGAGAGAGAAAGAATAAAGACAACTCTGAAGTCATGTTATCAAAAACTGGTCCTGGATCAGAGAGTATGGGATCTTTTAGTTTTTAAGGGTTTAAGGTTTCATTGCATGGTTATGTGCTAAATGCTAAGGGTCCAGTGGAGAAGGAAAATTGATCGATGATGCATGAGAGAGACTTGAGAGTTGTACCAGAATATTCCAGAGTAGGTGAGATGGAGGGGACCCAGTGCAGGAGTGGAGGACTGGATCTTCTGGGCATGGAACCTGGTTCATAAACGTAGAAGAGACTTGCAGAGGAAGGTGAACAGTACTGGGGGGTGAGGAGATGAACTTGTGGGAGTTGAGGGCGTCCTCTTCAGATTGCTCCTATTTTCTCATTGATAAAGCAAAATCAGATCTCAGACTGAAGGAGCAGATGAAGGGAGGCTGTGTTGGAAACTGAGGAAGGAACAGCGCAGAATTTTCCACTGGAAGAGTAACAGAATGGCTGGAACATATCTGCACAGTTTCATGGTCTGCCAGCATTAAGGGTCCACTTGGGGTTAGTGGCCATGTGTTCAAACTGAGAATCCTCGATGTGACTGTGGGTTCTGTTTCTGAGGAGCGAGCGTGCTTCCCAAACCAGGTCAGGATGTGCAGGGGAGGTGGAAAGGGTTTACAGAAGAGTGTGATGAGGAAATAATAACTGAAATTTAAACTGGGAAGGTAGGAAGTGAGGCCTTGGAGGTCGAGGAACATGGACACATGATCACGTGATGAGATCCATGGATATGAGCCCTGGAAGGGCCCAGGAGCAAGGGACTGAGGTGGAAACGGGCACAGGTCTGACAGTGCAGTGCTTGGTAACGAGCTCCTCTTGGTGGATGACGTCTTCTTGGTTACAACCACAGGTCTGAGCAGCTGAGGAGGGGCAGACAACTAGACCGTCAGAAGGAAGGGGCAGTACCTGAAAGATCACGGTTAACTGGAAAGGGAAACCACCAAGCATTGTTTCAGGGCTCTTCTAGAGATGGGTGATGAGCTGAAATGAACAAGCTCTGGCAGGGGAGCAGTCACGGCCAGAGTTCAGCAGTGGCTGCAGGAAGGAGGAGGTCATGGATGGGTTTGAAGGGAGGAGAGCCTGATCAGAGTGAGCACTGCTTGCCAGTGGGACGGAGGGGCTGTGGGTCTTTTGGGAGCAGCAAGGGCAGGGGGGATCTCCTGGTGAGGAGAAGGAGGACACCAACCTCGCATCACCCTGGTAGTGTGGAAGAGAAGGCAGCCTCCTCTCACAGGGCTGAGAAGAAGCTGATTCTCGAGGGAGAACCGTGTCTCAGCAAGAAGCTGGAGGAGGGAGTCAGAGGGGATGGGGCAAGGCAGACCTGCGCTGGTGATGCTGAGCTGCGGTGGACACGGTAAGAACTCGAAGCATTGGGCACAGGGCATGGGGCCAGCAAAGAGGGTGTCGGGAGCTGGACTGGACGGCAGACAGAGAGAGAAGGAATGAACCAGAATGTCTGGGCTACTTAAAAGGGCAAAATCACATGAGCCCCACTGGTAGCTGGGCAGAGAGTGGTGCTGAGACTGGAGAAGAGAAAGGGAGGTTGATCAAGAGCATACAGGAGGTCTTGGGATCCTCCTCTTCCTGCAAATGATGGTGTAGAGGGTAAGTTTCACGTTGAGCACCAGGATGTCTGGAAGGCTCTTCTGATTTCTAGAACGCGAGCAGTGTTAGGTACAGGCTTGTTTCCTACTAGACATTTATGCTGAGGAACTCATTTTCTTCCTCATCTGTGAGAATACTCAGCTGTGGAACCGCAGATTTTCCCCCTTTAGCCCTCTATGCCGCTGCTCCTCGTGCATCCTGTTTCCAGAATGTGCCAGACACGGCTGTTTGTGCTTCAGGTGCGCGGGGAGGTGGGAGGTCCATGGATGGAGAGAGTCCTTTCTTTGAGGAGTTTGGACAAGTGTACTGACAGGTAGCAAGAGAAAACTAACATATATACGGGGAGACGGAGGAGATAGGGACATGTTTAAACGTCAGTTATCCTAGAAATGGAGACGACAGACCTTCTGTCTAGAGGACACATTTCACCCATTTTCATCAGATTATTAACCGAATTTTACAGTCCCCCTGCCAAAAACTTGATTTCTGGGAAGTTATGTAGTTCTTAAAGCACAATGTTTATATATAGTATGTGCTCAAATATCTTTGATCAATAATTGAATGGGTAGATGGATAAATAATACATGCACTTATGGAGGACTTTAGCCTTCCAGATGATTGACTTGGATTAGTTGTAAGCATTGCTTGTTTATGTTAAAACTCAAGGACAAAGTGAAGCAGTTGGACTTCATTGCCTTGAAGCTCAGACAGGAGAATGGCGGCGAGGAGACCATCTGTGCTCTCACTGGAGACAATAGGAAAGCAAAAGCTCATGAAATGCAGCCCCCTCTTTTCCTATTTTCCCCAGGAAGGAGAAGAGGAGTCCTCCTGGGCCACAGATTCTCAGGCCACATTCTAGTATTTGCTCAGAGTCTTTTTTGTTGATCTTTCCATTTCCCTTAATGCTGTCTTTTGCTTATGAAGTTTTTTATTTCTTTTCTAAAAATGAGTCCAATCTGTATCTCTTCTGTTTTGAGGCTATTTATCTGTCTTCTATCAGATAAAAGAGATTTACAGAAGTGATTTGGCCACCTGAACATATTTATTTGAATGAAAAGAATTGTCTGGAGTTGTAGGCACCTTTCAGTCATTTAATGGCTACTTTGCTCTGCATCATAGATTGAGACAAGAGCTCATATGAGATAACCATAATTATCACTGGTGATTTTTAAGTGATTTCCTGTTGTTCTGTGCTGGTTTCCCTCCTTCCCCCCTGCTCCTCCCAAGTTGTCTGAACCTTTGGATCCTAACAGATGTATCACAGGGCAGCCAAACGTGAGGGACTGCATGTATGAATTTTAAAAATTATCATTAATGGTACTGAAAGCAAAGAAATAGGTATTGATGTAGTTCGTGCAATTTTGGAGGATCAGAGAGCCATTCCTAGGTGGATGTGATAACCTGACATTCTTCCACTTTATTTAGATGAAGAACCTGGAGATATAAGGGCAGTTGCTGGAAGCTAATAATTCATTTAACTTTTTTTTTTATTTCAATTTGAGCCTCTGGATTTTTGCTGGGTTTCTCCTGTACTAGATTGAACTGTTATTCCGGTCTAACACATGAGCTGGACAGAGCCTTCTCGGTAAGTCTGCCTTCTGCAGAGGAATAACTGGGACTATTGCCTTGACTTTTTGTTCTGTTCATTTTCAATCGTTTATCTATTTTGGTCTTTTATGGACTTTCTTTTTCAGCCACAAGCTCCGGGACACTGAGATTCATTTCCTCACATGCATTTTTGGGAGTCCTTTTGTCCCCCTTTTAAATTTATTTTAAAATGTAGGATTTAAGATATCAGATTACAAAAGGCTTTATAATCATTTTGAGCTGTCTTCTTGTATGCCTGTTCCTCCTGTCACCCCACCCTATTTCCTAAGCGACGTGATAATAGATGAGTACTTCTTTCTCCTGTGTGTTTTAAGGAAATGGTGCTAAATATGCTGTCCTTTGTCTGTTTACTAGGTATTAATTTGTCTCAAGAAAATAATTCACAAGGCTAAGGAAACTGTAAGAAGGGAATCAGCATTCTTCTTCTGGTTTTGATTTATTTAAATTGAACTTAGATTATAGGATAATTCTCTACTAAGTTTGGCCTGATTATTTCACCAGTTTGATTTGGCATTGTGCTGTTTGTGCCTTTTAGCATATTAAGCAACATTTTTGAAAAAAGAAATTGGCTGCCATGTCTTCAGCAGAGAAATTTATTTTCTCTAGTCATTTGCATTTGATATTTAGTGGTTGTAGGCTTTGGGGGCTTATTCTTTACATTTTGTGATTAGTTTGTTATTTGAGGTTATGATTTAAAACTTGAATTAACATCAGAATGATTGTGATTCATTTATCTCACATTTCAACTCCATAAATAATAGGGAGTATAAGTTTTCCTTTTCTCTCAAGAACACTCAGTCATATGCACAGGGACTGATTTGTTTGTTTTATGGCAGCCCACTCCAGTGTTCTTTCCTAGAAAATCCCATGGACGGAGGAGCCTGGTGGGCTGCAGTCCATGGGGTCGCGAAGAGTTGGACATGACCGAGGTGACTTAGCAGCAGCAGCAGCATCAAAAACAAGCTGTGTCTGTTGGATGGGCTTCCCAGGTGGTGCTAGTGGTAAAGAACCTGTCTGGCCATGCAGGAGATGCAAGAGACACGTGTTCGATCCCTGGGTGGGGAAGATCCCCTGGAGGAGGGCATCCAGTGCTCTTGCCTGCAGAATCCCCATGAACAGAGGAGCCCCACGGGCTACAGTCCATGGGGTCTCAAAGAGTCGGACACGACTGAAACAACTTATTAGCATGCACGCATCCATCTGAACAAGTGTGAAAAAATATCACATTTTAAGTTTATTGAACAAACACTTTTTCTTTGTTTATATTAGGCACTGTTTGTATACACTCAGGGTATATCAGTGAAAAGATGGATAAAAACAAAACAAAACAAAATCTGTGCCTTCATTGAGCTTATATTCCGTTGAAGAGGTAGAGGGTGACCAAGGGACTAGACAAAATAAAAAGCAAACATGGTGGTATATCGGGTGATAGAGAATGGTAGCATTATGAAAAAATGCTATCAGGTAGGTAGGATTAGGAATGCTGGGGTGGGGGTGACGTTGCAAATTTGAATTTTAAATAGCAAGGTAAGGGCAGGTCTCTTCAAGGAGATGAGGGCATTAACCATGATACTATCTGGAAAAACAGAGTTCCAGGAGGAGGGAAAAACCTGGGAACGTCTACTGCACGTTGACATCATACCAAGGTGGCCGGAAGGGCTGGGTGATGGGAACCCGATGGGATGTGAGGGAGACAAGACCGGAGGGAGGTACTCATCAGAGGGGACGGTCCTTCTGGGATGGCCCACAGTGCTGTCGGAAGGACCGTGGCTATTCTTTCTAGTAAACAAAAGAGAAAGATAATCTCATGGTAGCATTTTTCTAAAAGCTTCCTTTTCCTTTTGTTGATAGCCTTGATCTGATTGAATACTCTGCACTCCTTTTTAAAATTCTTTGGGAAAGAGAGTAATGCCGGGTCTAATTAAAAGACCAGTCCAGTCTTTTCATCTTTCCTTTGCATTCTTTCTTCTTTGTTTCTGTAGGGTGATATTTGAGAGCTGTTTGTGGAAATCTTGCCCCATCTCTTTAGGCTCCTTTCATTTCCTTTGAGCATTTTCTCTTTGATGTACTATGATTTCAAAAATACCTTCCTTTTTAAAAAAAATATTTTATGACTGCACTGTGTGTGTTTATGATGTTGAATTAAGAATCACAGTAAAGTTTAAAAGAATTTGCCTTTAATGTTTCTAAATTTATTAGCAGAAATAACAACAGATACCAGTTAATGGTTAGCAGAGAATGTGGGAAAAAAGCTGTGAGTTTTAATGAACTACTTAAACGTGTTAATATTTGTAATGTGGCTTAGAACACAAAATTTCTCATATGAAAGTGTAATGTCTGTCTTTAATAAAGGACAGAAAGAACTGTAAATGGGCAAGAGACTTCACCTCATTTAACATCAGTATCCTCACAAGTAAAACAGGGTTCATAAGTGTCTTTTTTTTGCAGTTGATTACATAACCATCAGTGCCTCACATGATATCTAGTGCCCAGTAATAACAAAAACCCTGTTACCCAACATTCAGTGTGGGTCGCTCTGTTGCGGTCTGAATGTAAAGGCTTTGCAGCCAGGGCCTTTGCACCCAGGCTGTGCACTTCCACAAGGGAAGACACCTCATCTGTATGGTTTGGCGTTTGTTGTAAATGGTGGAGCCGGACTTTGGCCCTGGGCCGAGCCCAAGCTCTCATGGACACCAGCAGGCTCTTGTAAGTGTGTGTATTGGGCAAGAGAGAGCTCACCTCTCCCTCCATTCTTTTGAGTCTGCAGCCCCTCCTTTCCACTTTGATCATAGAATGGGATCACATAATAGGCACACTGAGTTTCATAGCTGCGATTATTGTCCTTGGGTACAAAATTACTGTCATGTCTCGATGTCTGTCTGTCTTTCCTCCTATAACTTCAGCCAAGGTGAATGTGGTAATGCCTCCAAACACATGCATGTGCTCACAAACAGCTGCGCAGGCTCAGAACATACACATGTATGCTGCACACCGAGACCCTTGGAGCAGTCCTAGGCTTCATAACTCTTAAATTTCCTTGAGCATTACTTTAGCTGCAGTGAAATAATCACTGATCTGGACTAAATTTGTTTCCTTAATCGTTGTATGTAACAAACTGGAGAGCAGCAAATGAAACTCAGAACCTGAATTTAAATGCCGCCCCCCCCCCCCCCCCCCCCCCCCCCGCCCACGCAGATAATATGATGCAGGGAAAGATTGAGGGCAAGAGGAGAAGGGGAAGACAGAGGCTGAGATGGTTGGATGGCATCACTGACTCAATGGACATGAGTTTGAGCAAACTCTGGGAGATAGGGGAGGACAGGGAAGCCTGGTGTGCTGCAGTCCATGGGGTCGCAAAAAGTCAGACATGACTTAACAACCGAACAACAACGTCAACAGGTAATATATTTTATTGCTACTAGGAAGTTAATTTTACTCCAATCTTTTTTCCCTCGATGATTGATTATTGGTTATTGTAGGTCACATATCTTTTAAAATTGTCCAAGGACAAAGAGAATCAAGGGGAGTGTGGTAAGACTTTATAGCTTATATTCACAAAGGAGCCAGTAAAGTTTTTTAAAAGAAAACATTTTTGCTAAATTTAATCTGGATTGCTATATAAATAATGTGATTTCAATCTGACTCAGAGATAGGGTTTTGTTCTTACCAATGTCATAGCAATACCTTTTGAATATCATCAGGTTTTTGTGTATTTTTGTTAGATAGCTCAAAAGAAAATTATGAATCAGACTCTTTAATGGTACTCAGTTAGCTTGCTTCATTGATGATAAAGACAGGAAACAAAATAAAAAGGAGTAGGTTAATGAGCTACAGAAAAAGTGGTCTTATAAATCCATAGGTACATGTAATCCTGCCTTTGAAGACTCAGAATTCCAAGTATTCTTAGAGAAATTTGTGCCTAATGCAGCTTAAAAGTTCTCAAACTAACATGTAGCAATTTTTTCTCAGTATTTCTTATATACTGAAGTGTGTCAAATGCTGATGCAGTATTAATTACAATTACAATAACTCATAAATTGACATTGTGGGGACTTTTTTTAATCTTGCACTTGGGCAGAAGGAAAAAAAAAAATCATTGGAATCAATGCTAACCAAATTTATGTTATAAGCAGAAACCACAGACCTTCTATTTCTCCTTTGTGCTATTTGCCAGTTTAAGAAATGCCGGCATAAGGATCAATTTTTGAGAAAAGCAAGGGCTGGAGAGGTCAAAATAGAACATTTCTCTAGTTTTTATTTTGTTGTTTTTAGTATCACATAGTAAATTTTATTTCCTTTCCTTCTTTTCTTTCTTTCTCTTTTTTTTTTTTGATTTGAAGATAAGCTGGGAAGAGGTAGAGATTAGACATAAAGGGAACAAATGTATATTTCTTAAAAGATGGGTGAGACTAGAACACGTTACATTATCTGTTTTAGGAATGATTTATACACATTTTAATATGAAACAATAAACAGAATGATCTTTTGAAATTTTAAAATCCTATGTGGGCTTTTGTGTCACGTTATTTTGCAAAGCTAATAACTATGATTTGGGGAATTCCCTGGTGGTCCAGTGGCTAGGCCTTCGCACTCGGACTGCTGCGGGCCAGGTTCAATCCCTGGTCTGAGAACTAAGATCCCACAAGCTGTGTGACACAGCTAAAAGAAAAAAAAAAAAAAAAGATAATTTTACCACAGGGAAACCATGTAGTAGGCAGGGAAGGAAATGTTGAACCAAATCTTTATTTATCAATATGAGAAGACTTAACATTCTAAGCAAAGTTGGGGATAATTTTTTTAAGAGTGTGTGCACTGCTCTAGAGAATCCAGTGGGTAGTTCTTGAAGTTCTCCATGTTCATCAGGGCCCATGACTCACCACCATTAAGTCAGGACAGTTATGGGATTCCCAAAGCCGCCGGGACCCATTGTGTATCGGCATCATGACAGACAGGCATAATCGGTCTTCCCCACTTGTAATAAATATGTCCCTGTTCTCCACACCAGGGGATGTTTTATTGATTTCCTCCATTACCACGGTGAGGTCTCTGTCTTGGTGGTAAAGCTCATTTCAGGAAATTGCAGTTTAAAGTTGCTAAGCTGCAAGCATTAAGCCATTCAGTTAACCACTCAAGGTGTTCACGGCAGGACTCTGTGCATCTGGCGAGACATTTAGAAGCAATATGTAGGTGTGTTTAGGAAAGTAATGCTTCCTCTCTCCCTAGAAGGCATCTCTCCAGCCCATTAGCTTTTCATTCCCATGGACGCTGAAGGGGAAAGCGCTCGGTGAGCCCACCTGTGTCCAGAGCTCTGTCCTCCGTCTGGCCCTTGTGTTCCTGGGCTCAGTCTCACCTGAGCCAGGCTGTGTCTGAGTCAGACTACTCTTGGCCTGGGTCTGCCTGAGGGAATTTGGTCTGTTCTGGTGTGGTCTGGGCTGAAAAGAGTTTTAGAAATTAAAGATCATTTTGAACTTCTGGGTTTGAAGACAGTTGAAATGTAAGGTGGGGAGAGGGGTGCAAATTAATCCAAATCAATTACTAAGGGGGAGCCATGATTTGCTTTATTAGTTATAGAATCAAAAGCTACTGGAGTGTTACTGGTTATAAACCAGATGTGGGATCTAATTTTGTTGTATTTAGTGTGCCCTGTTCAAATTTAGAAAACACGCTGACACCCAAGCAAAATTAATGAAATACAAGCACATTTTGGCAGTAGTCCAAATGTTCAGTTGTCTTCACCTATAAAAATCTCACACACGCATATACTTGTAAAAGTAAAGTATGGAAAAGTCTAATAACAAGAACTGACCAAAAATTTCCATTAACGAGCACTTCAACATTTACTACTAAATGAAAATGTGTGTTTATAATGACTCTGAGAGGTATTACATTTCAAATTCATTTAAAAATTATATTCTGTGTAGTTGTTAAATACATTTTTTTTTACACTATGGTTCCTTGAAAATTGAGAATTAATTATATGGCAACTCCTTGTTAACCAAAATATCATACCATGCATACCATCTCATTTATCTATATTATGGAAATTAAAATAATCAGTATAATTTGATTTCTAGCTATATACATACATATATATATATATATATATACACACACACACACACACAGACACACACACAGACTTCCCTGGTGGCTTGGTGGTAAAGAATACACCTGCTAATGCAGGAGATACAGGTTCAATTCCTGGGTCAGGAAGATCCTCTGGAGAAGGAAAAGTTGAAGGGGGCAGAAGAGGATGAGGTGGTTAGACAGCATCACCAACATGAGTTTGAGCAAACCATGGGAGATAGTGAAGGACAGGGGAGATTGATGTGCTACAGTCCATGGGGTCTCAAAGAGTTGGACATGACTTAATGACTGAACAAGCTGCACACACACACAGACACACACACACACACACACACACACACACACACACACACACACAGAGTCATTTTGCTGATGAGAAAATGCAATCCATAGGAACGAAGGAGTTTTTCCAAAACCATGCAGCTGCTTGGCAGCCAAAGAGAGCTTGTAGTCTGACCATGTAACTTACAGATGGGTGTCTCTGCCTCTGCAGAATGTCAAGCAGACATTAGACAATTCAATGCTCTGTGAACAGCCTGACGTTTTTCTGTGTTTGAACTGCACCAACCACCTAGGTTGGTTACAAGTTGAGCCTGTGTTCTCATTTCCGAGAACAGCCATACTGGCTCCACAGGGAGTCTTGTTTATATGTCGAGATGGCCAAGAGTTTAGTGGGGGGAGCAAAGGGCACAGGAAATGAGGCCTCAGTCCCTAAGGGGTTCATCATAAACACACACCACTGCCTCCTTGTATCTCATGTGGCTGTTTTCCAGGTTTCAGACCCATTCGAGAGGCTGTGGTTCTGCAGGTGTGAGGCACGTGGGTGACAAGATAGATGTGGTTGGCATGCTTCTTTGTGTTTCCAGCCTTGTCCTCACCCGTCCCCTTTCAAAGAGCACCTGCATCAAGGGGGGGGCACCTCCTTGATTCAGCCTTTTGTTACAAATGAGCAGATCCCATTCTTTCCCTCTCAGATTGCATGAGGGGATTAGTCTCCAAAAGGAGGGAATGGGCATGGAAAGGCTAAGCATAAACATGGAGAGAAACGGCACAGTCACCATTGCCCCTGGATAACCCCAGTCCCACAGCAAAGGTCCAGAAGGAGATTACATGGCAGCTCTAGGCCAGCATCGACTGAATCCATGTGGGGAAGGGTCCCCCACATCTCCATCTAGACTACAAGGTTGCCCGAAACTATCCCCACATGCTTCTTCCCTTCCCTTCTCAACCTGCGAGACTCCTGAGTGTTGTCCTTTTCGTGGTTCATAAGCCGCTTTCACATCAGCTCTTTCATTTCGTGCCCACAGATTGGTCAGTACAAATCGTTATTTCCCCTTTTCACCAGTGTCAAGACTGGAACCCAAGTTCTGGATTCCCGAATAACTCCCAAACTATTACTTTTTGCAGTACCTACAGCTGCTTTGGGAGGATACACACAGACACACACAGAGGCATATGCATGCATTTTGCATTAGACACCATACAGATGTGTATCTGTCCACGATACACTTCTGTAGGTAGTCTCAGGAAAAGCAGCTACAATTTGCTTGGTAAACATGGAAGCTATTTGGGGATATTAGCAAAGTGGCTTTCATCAGTGTCTCTCTCTGTACACACATGCATGTACACACACACACACAGTGCTTAGCACATGTATATTTATATCTATATGTCAATCACCATACTTAGCTGACATCTTCCGTTTCCATAGCACAGCAGCCGTGGGCACCAGCCTGTAGAACCCACTGCTTCAGAGCTGATGGGAGGATACAGGCAATGTGTCACTCTGGCCTGAGTGTCTGGAAAGCTCCCGTGAACTCAGAAAGACTTTCCTGACAAGGCTCGCATTTAAGTAGCACATGCAGGTGATCTCTGACACCATCTTGGACTTCGGTCCCCGCCCTCCCCAGAACCCTGCCCTGGGGCACGTCCCAGAGACTGATGACACCGTGTATCCAGAGGTGGGAAGCTGGGCCCTCCAGGACCAGGTTCCCAGGTTTCCTTTTCAGCATCCAGAGCCTGAATGGTCCTGTGAGGGGCATCCAAGCACCGGAGTGGAGAGTGGGACACTCTCCTGGGTCCGTGCTCACGATTTCCCACCTTCCGCAGCCGTTGATTAGACACATCATTGTGAATCTATATGTAGCCCACCATTTGTACATATAATTAATTAAACTATAGTTAGTTCTCCCTGGTCTCCTTTTCTTAAAAATCAAATCACTCAAAAACTCTTATCTGACACTAAAATCTTTTTTTTTATAAGTACCTATGATATTTGGAAGGCTAAGACTGCCTGCTATTTATAGCACTCCAACTTCAGAGCCTTCTATTGTGATCAGACAGCTCAGAGTGCCTCACTTTTTCAGGCAACAGTCTCAGAAACTTTTTCACAGCAGCAGCTTCTCTCCAGAGTGTACAGAGTTCAATAGGATCAGGAAAACCACATCACCCCAGACCAGATGAGTGACCCTCAGCAAGGGTTGTACACACACCCGTTCATTTATTTAGTCCTCGTGTTGAATGTGGACCTGCTGTGGCCCAGGTGCTGTGTCAGCTGATCCACAGATAGTGATCGATACCACCCCTGGGGTCACAGGTAGCACTGTATTCCCTTCAAATTCACAATGTTGATGCTTAATCCTACCCCGAGAACCCCAGGATGAGAAATTATGTGGAAACAGGGTCACTACAGCTGTAATTAGCTAAGATGAGGTCACACTGCAGTAGGGTGGGCCTTTAATCTACCAGGACTGGCGTCCTCATACAGAGGGGGACATTTGGACACAGACATGCCCACAGGCAGATGCCACATGAAAATGAAGGCATATATCAGAACGGGGTGATGCTACTAAAGCCAGGGAATGCCAAAGATGGCCAGTCACCCCCAGAAGCAAGAGGAGAAGCATGGAATAGAGTCTTCATAACCCACAGAAGGAACCAACCCTGCATCAGACACCTTGATCTTAGACTCTGGCCTCCAGACTGTGAGACAATACGTTCCTGTTGGTGAAGCCCCCCTCCCCCCCAACCCCCCAGTTTATGATACATTTTTATGGCAGCCCCAGGAGCCTAATACAGCTGTGAACCCAGGTGGGGTTAGATAGGACATTCTGGGGCTTCCAAGGTGGCGCTAGTGGTAAAGAGCATGCCTGGCAATGCAGGAGATGCCAGAGGCTAAGGTTCAATCCCTGGCCTGGGCAGATCTCCTAGAGGGCATGGCAACCCACTCCAGGATTCTTCCCTGGAGATTCCCATGGACAGAGGAGCCTGGTGGGTCCATAATGTCGCAAAGAGTTATACACGACTGAAGTGACTTAGCACTCAGGCAGGACATTCTGAGGTTTGGTCAGCTCCCGCAGCATCTAGGGAGCTCCTTCTGTGTACAGAGTCTCAACTGAATCTTCCAGTAGTTAACATCTTCCTCACCTCTGTGCCTTGAATGTCCTATGGCCATGCTGACCTGTTTATCCTTTCAGTCTTCAAGGGGACTGGAGGGACCCAAGGTGGCTGGAGCCTCCAGTCGCTCCCAGTTATGGAGAATGCCAAATGCTCTTATCAATTTTTATGTGTGGCACGAGGGGAAAATAATGGGTAAACCCTAACCTAAGCAACCCCGAAGAAGAAATAAAGTACGGCATTGGCATCAGTTTTGATTTCCAAGGATGTAGAGTGAAGGCCAATGTCCATAATAGCTTCAAGTTTTTGTAGGGGGCTAGATTGGGGCAGGGGAGGGTTTATCTGGGTTGAGCAAATATACTGTAAATAGGACAATTTATTGGAGGGAGAAGGCAATGGCACCCCACTTCAGTACTCTTGCCTGCAAAATCCCATGGATGGAGGAGCCTGGTAGGCTGCACTCCATGGGGTCGCTAAGAGTCGGACACGACTGAGCTACTTCATTTTCACTTTTCACTTTCATGCATTGGAGAAGGAAATGGCACCCCACTCCAGTGTTCTTGCCTGGAGAATCCCAGGGACAGTGGAGCCTGGTGGGCTGCCGTCTATGGAGTCGTACAGAGTCGGACACGACTGAAGCGACTTAGCAGCAGCAGCAGCAGCAAGAACTAAGCAAGGGTTTCCTCTTGATCAAACTGGTTTCCTCTTGATCAAGCTCCACCAGCTGCCCCTCAGGCAGAGTGTGAGAGCCTGAGAGTGGGTCAGAGATCTGGGGCGGGCAGAGGGCCAGACAGACAGGTCCTGGTGTTCTGGGCTGGTCAGACGGGGCCAGATGCTTCCTCGCCAATGGGGGATGAGGAGGGAGGTCAAGCGAGGCTCTCATGCCTCCTGTGCTTGCTCCAGCTTCTGAGCACCCCGAGAATGTGGTCCTACATTTGGGGAAGTGTGTAAAACAAACGAGGTTTTGAAACCAGCACATCTCTAATCCAGAGAGCAATAAGAGTCTCATTCCTATTGAGTAAAATATATCCTTACCACAGCTAGATAAACTGACAGTGGTGTCCTCTTTATACCACATGTCCAAAGAGTTAAATGACTGCCTGAACTGAATGAATGAACGTGGCGTGACCCACAAAAGCAACAAAAAGCAGCCATACTGTTGTAGCTGCTGCTGCTGCTAAGTTGCTTCAGTCGTGTTCGACTGTGCGACTCCATAGATGGCAGCCCACCAGGCTCCCCCATCCCTGGGATTCTCTAGGCAAGAGCACTGGAGTGGATTGCCATTTTCTTCTCCAATGCATGAAAGTGAAAAGTGAAAGTGAAGTCTCTCAGTCGTGTCTGACTCTTCGCGACCCCATGGACTGCAGCCTACCAGGCTCCTCCATCCATGGGATTTTCCAGGCAGGAGTACTGGAGTGGGGTGCCATTGCCTTCTCGGATACTGTTGCAGAGAAGAAGCCAATTCTGACACCCTGTTGTAACTGTTTCTTCAACTTGCATTTTGTTACTTTTGTTATTATAATCTACAGAATGGCCCACAGCAGAGAACCCTGTCCCTCTGCCTGATTTAAAGTAAAAGTGCCTTTGTTCAGAACCCTGTCCACCTGCTAATGGCAGGAAGGAAGTAATTTACACACCCCCTGCCTGAGGCTTGCCATTCTAGGAGATATCTGCAAGATTAATGGTCTTTTTACTTTGCTTCCTCAACTCCCCTTCTCCCCCAATCCCTTATCTATAAAAGAGTCTGGTATCCAGACTCCAATAAATGGTTATTTTATTTTAAGGCGCTAGCCTGCCATCTTCTCCGTCAGCTGGCTTCCCAAATCCTCATCTCTCGGATTTATTGGCCTGTCATGTGGCAAGCAGAATGAGCGTGGACTCAGTAACAGTACAACCTAAGGAAGTGTGATGCTATGACCCACTGTGGGCAGGCACACGCCTGCCACACCTCAGCCATCCCTGAGGAAGTCGATGTCTAATGGTGATGATCACAAGGGATATTTTGAGTGAGGATTATGTTATTTTTACTGTAATCTTTCATATGTCTCAGAGGTTTTAGGATCATCTTTATAAAAAAGTACTTAAAATTCTGATTCTTAAAGAGGTCTTCTTGAGATATCTGAACAAAAAAAATCAAGTTCTATAATATGGCTGAGAAACAAGGTGTCAACTTTTGTAACATTTTATATGAAAACGTACACATAGAGTTCAAGAGCGCTAGTTCATGCAATCTGTAAATACAGTTTGTTTAGATTTTCCTTCAGTTCAGTTCAGTTCAGTCACTCAGTTGTGTCCGACTGTTTGTGATCCCATGGACTGCAGCACACAAGGCTTCCCTGTCCATCTCCGACTCCCAGAGCTTGCTCAAACTCATGTCCATCGAGTCAGTGATGCCCTACAACCATCTCATCCTCAGCCTTCCTCCAAGTGTTGTGTTCAACTTGCATGGCACATAGCCTTTTCTTTTGAATGTTCAGTCTTTGACGTGCTTGTGGATGTCTATTCCTCTCTCTCACTCTCAAGAAAACTTACTGGGCACGCTGGTGACAGTAATGATGTTGGAGAGCTAATTCTGAGTCTGCTTTAATTTATTGAAAATGTGTTATTTTAAAATATAATGTTTTAGCTATTATAGGTAGGATTACTTCTGACAGACCCACAACTGATTGTAACATAATAGGATGTCATTGCAACTTGGTTGACTACTGTAGCTGAAAAGTCAGGAATTTAGGATTTAAGAATGTTACATTTTCTCCAGGCACAAAGCGCAACCTGCTTTCAATTTCTGGTGTATTGCACCCGCCCTGGGATTAATATAAGACTCCATACAGTCTTCTGGTTTAGACCTTTGTGTCCTGGCAGGGCATACTTCCGCTTAATTAGATTGCACTGGCCAAATGCCTTATTCTTCCCTGAACAATGCAGCTATGGGACTACACAGTATGCGCTTACTATACATCAAAGTAGTTATGTCCTACTTTCTACTCGTTCGCAGTGCTGTTATATTCATGAACGAGTGTAATGTAATATACAATTTTTTTTTTAATATCCTGGGATATTGTAAAGGGGAGTAATTGGCTATAAAGGTAAGAAGAAGGAATTAAGGCTTTAATAAATCTGTGTTAGACTCAGTGTCTTGCTGTGTTTGAGGTCTTACCTAGTTTATTTCAGGCCTGGGGTTCTCCCTAAGGTACACAGGACTCAAGCTAATATATTTTAGAGGCATGCTATTTGGGACAGAAATTTCCAACTCTGATTTTGTGATATGATAGGGGATCCTCAGCGATTTCAGGGAGGATGACAAAATATCTCAAAAGGAAATGCATTTGGTATTTACTTTAGCAAACTGACATATGCCTTTGAGTCCGCTTTCTTGAAGCTGTGGGGTCTGACCCGGACTGTGCTGAGTACCTGGTGTTTAAAGAAGAAAGAGTCACAGTGCCAGCCCTTAAGGAGCTTAGTCAAGTAGAACAGACCTGCAAAGGAGGTGGTGACACGCTCCTGGTGCGGCTTGCAGGAGAGGGTGCATGGAGTCACCGTCCTTGAACAAGACTTTGGTTCTGGTCTTCTCTGCCCGGTCAGGATGGAGTCTGTGAGGCACCTTGGCAGTGGGCCTCACGTGTATGGAAGTGTGGCTGACTTTTAGAGCAATGTGTGTTTCTTTATGAAAAGGTAATGACATTTTGTAAAAGGAGAGAATAGCAGGTTTCATAATACTTTCTCTTTACCACTGATTTCTTTGACCTATTTATTAGGGAAAGCATGTGGGTATATGTATGTGTGTGTGTATATATATATATATTTGTATGTTTATAAAAATACATATTATTCGGATATTATGTTATATTAACATAAGTATTATATATATATGGATAATTTTGAAGCTAAAGCAGATAGAAATGAGATAAATAACACATTCTACCTGGTTCCTAATAGAATGAACCCTCCTGACAGGTATGGTTAGGCGCTTGGTTTGGAGCTTAGTGAGAAATGTCTAACAGTCAAAATACAGGAGAGGATTTCCTTTCTGAGAGAAGAAATGAACTTTCAGATTGAAAGCTGCCACTCTCGTCTTGAACATTTTTGAAATCAGTTCAGTTCAGTTGCTCAGTCGTGTCTGACTCTTTGTGACCCCATGAATTGCAGCACGCCAGGCCTCCCTGTCTATCACCAACTCCCGGAGTTCACTCAGACTCATGTCCATCGAGTCCGTGATGCCATCCAGCCATCTCATCCTCGGTCGTCCCCTTCTCCTCCTGCCCCCAATCCCTCCCAGCATCAGAGTCTTTTCCAATGAGTCAACTCTTCGCATGAGGTGGCCAAAGTACTGGAGTTTCAGCTTTAGCATCATTCCTTCCAAAGAAATCCCAGGGCTGATCTCCTTCAGAATGGACTGGTTGGATCTCCTTGCAGTCCAAGGGACTCTCAAGAGTCTTCTCCAACACCACACTTCAAAAGCATCAATTCTTCGGTGCTCAGCCTTCTTCACAGTCCAACTCTCACATCCATACATGACCAGTGGAAAAACCATAGCCTTGACTAGACGGACCATAGTCGGCAAAGTAATGTCTCTGCTTTTGAATATACTATCTAGGTTGGTCATAACTTTTCTTCCAAGGAGTAAGCATCTCTTAATTTCATGGCTGCAATCACCATCTGCAGTGATTTTGGAGCCCAGAAAAAATAGTCTGACACTGTTTCTACTGTTTCCCCATCTATTTCCCATGAAGTGATGGGACCAGATGCCATGATCTTCGTTTTCTGAATGTTGAGCTTTAAGCCAACTTTTTCAGTCTCCTCTTTCACTTTTATCAAGAAGCTTTTTAGTTCCTCTTCACTTTCTGCCATAAGGATGGTGTCATCTGCATATCTGAGGTTATTGATATTTCTCCTAGCAATCTTGATTCCAGCTTGTGTTTCTTCCAGTCCAGTGTTTCTCATGATGTACTCTGCATAGAAGTTAAATAAGCAGGGTGACAATATACAGCCTTGATGTACTCCTTTTCCTATTTGGAACCAGTCTGTTGTTCCATGTCCAGTTCTAACTGTTGTTTCCTGACCTTCATGCAGATTTCTCAAGAGGCAGGTTAGGTGGTCTGGTATTCCCATCTTTTTCAGAATTTTCCACAGTTTATTGTGATCCACACATTCAAAGGCTTTGATAGTCAATAAAGCAGAAATAGATGTTTTTCTGGAACTCTCTTGCTTTTTGCATAATCCAGCAGATGTTGGCAATTTGATCTCTGGTTCCTCTGCCTTTTCTAAAACCAGCTTGAACATCAGGGAGTTCACGGTTCACGTATTACTGAAGCCTGGCTTAGAGAATTTTGAGCATTACTTTACTAGCATGTGAGATGAGTGCAATTTTGTGGTAGTTTGAGCATTCTTTGGCATTGCCTTTCTTTGGGATTGGAATGAAAACTGCCCTTTTCCAGTCCTGTGGCCACTGCTGAGTTTTCCAAATTTACTGGCATATTGAGTGCAGCACTTTCACAGCATAATCTTTCAGGATTTGAAATAGCTCAACTGGAATTCCATCACCTCCACTAGCTTTGTTTGTAGTGATGCTTTCTAAGGCCCACTTGACTTCACATTCCAAGATGTCTGGCTCTAGATTAGTGATCACATCATCATGATTATCTGGGTTGTGAAGATCTTTTTTGTACAGTTCTTCCGTGTATTCTTGCCACCTCTTCTTAATATCTTCTGCTTCTGTTAGGTCCATACCATTTCTGTCCTTTATCGAGCCCATCTTTGCATGAAATGTTCCCTTGGTATCTCTAATTTTCTTGAAGAGATCTCTAGTCTTTCCCATTCTGTTGTTTTCCTCTATTTCTTTGCATTGATCGCTGAAGAAGGCTTTCTTATCTCTTCTTGCTATTCTTTGGAACTCTGCATTCAGGTGCTTTTATCTTTCCTTTTCTTCTTTGCTTTTCACGTCTCTTCTTTTCACAGCTATTTTGTTAAGGCCTCCCCAGACAGCGATTTTGCTTTTTTGCATTTCTTTTCCATGGGGATGGTCTTGATCCCTGTCTCCTGTACAATGTCACGAACCTCATTCCATAGTTCATCAGGCACTCTATCTATCAGATCTAGGCCCTTAAATCTATTTCTCACTTCCACTGTATAATCATAAGGGATTTGATTTAGGTCATACCTGAATGGTCTAGCAGTTTTCCCTAATTTCTTCAATTTGAGTCTGAATTTGGCAATAAGGAGTTCATGATCTGAGCCACAGTCAGCTCCTGGCCTTGTTTTTGTTGACTATATAGAGCTTCTCCATCTTTGGCTGCAAAGAATATAATCCATCTGATTTCGGTGTTGACCATCTGGTGATGTCATGTGTAGAGTCTTCTCTTGTGTTGTTGGAAGAGGGTGTTTGCTATGACCAGAGCTTTTTCTTGGCAAAACTCTATTAGTCTTTGCCCTGCTTCATTCCGCATTCCAAGGCCAAATTTGCCTGTTACTCCAGGTGTTTCTTGACTTCCTACTTTTGCATTCCAGTCCCCTATAATGAAAAGGACATCTTTTTGGGGTGTTAGTTCTAAAAGTTCTTGTAGGTCTTCATAAAACTGTTCAACTTCAGTTTCTTCAGCCTTACTGATTGGGGCATAGACTTGGATAACTGTGATATAGAATGGTTTGCCTTGGAGACCAACAGAGATCATTCTATCGTGTTTGAGATTGCATCCAAGTACTGCATTTTGGACTCTTTTGTTGACCATGATGGCTACTCCATTTCTCCTGAGGGATTCCTGCCTGCAGTAGTAGATATAATGGTTATCTGAGTTAAGTTCACCCATTCCAGTCCATTTTAGTTCACTGATTCCTAGAATGTCGACGTTCACTCTTGCCATCTCTTGTTTGACCACTTCCAATTTGCCTTGATTCATGGACCTGACATTCCAGGTTCCTATGCAATATTGCTTTTTACAGCATCGGATCTTGCTTCTATCACCAGTCACATCCACAGCTGGGTATTGTTTTTGCTTTGGCTCCATCCCTTCATTCTCTCTGGAGTTATTTCTCCACTGATCTCCAGTAGCATATTGGGAACCTAATGACCTGGGGAGTTCCTCTTTTGGTATCCTATCATTTTGCCTTTTCATACTGTTCATACTGTTTTTGAAATAGCAGTTGGCATTTCTTTACTTTCCTGTCTATCCACCTGTTTATTCACCCTGTATTTCATGAATGCTTAGTTTGAACACTTGTTTTGTGAGTCACTGTGATGATGAGATGAGACTGCCAACTCTCATGGGGGCGGGAATGCTTTCTTACTAGTTGTTGAATCCTTGTACCTAGTACAATAGCTGGAAAACTCAAGATATGCTTGGTTGGTCGAAGTGACCTGTACGAGAAAACTTATGGACTTGGCCCCTTCACTTCAGGAAGCGGATGTGGCACTTGAGGATGTAGTCATCAGAAACTAGCGTGTTGTTGTTCAGTTGTTCAGTTGTGTCCGACTCTTTGTGACACCGTGGACTGCAGCATGCCAGCCTTCCCTGTCCTTCACTATCTCCCAGGGAGTTTGCTCGAATTCAAGTCCATTGAGTCAGTGATGCCATCCAACTGTCTTATCCTCTGTTGCCCCCATCTCTTCCTTCCTTCCATCTTTCCCAGAATCAGGGTCTTTTCCAATGAGTTGGCTCATTGCAACAGGTGGCCAAAGTATTGGAGCTTCAGCATCAGTCCTTCCAATTAATATTTAGGTTGATTTCCTTTAGGATTGTTGGCTTATCCTCCTTGCCATCCAAGGGATTCTCAAGAGTCTTCTCCAACACCACTATTCAAAAACATCAGTTCTTCAGCACTCAGCCTTCTTTATGGTCCAACTCTCACATTCTAACATGACTACTGGAAAAACCATAGCTTTGACTACATGGACCCTTGTCAGTGAAAGTGATGTCTCTGCTTTTTAATATGCTGTCTAGGTTTGCCATAGCTTTCCTTCCAAGGAGCAAGTGTCTTTTAATTTCATGACTGCAGTCACTGTCTGAAGTGATTTTGGAGCCCAATAAAATAAAATCTGTCAGTGTTTCCACTTTTCCCTCATCTATTTGCCATAAAGGGATGGGACTTCAGTAAAGGGTAAGTGCATATGAGAGCTGCTTTGGAAAATCTGTGGACAGAACAATCATTCCATTTGAGTAAGACATGATGGTACCTACATTGGGACGTTGGTAACTTTATTGATAACTTCATTTTGTATGATCACCCTGTCAGGGAAACCACAATGCTGCTAATTGCTTTGGCACAAGATAGATTTTCTATTTTAACAAGCAGCAGAAAGAAATCTCACTCTTCCCCACCCCCACTGACGTCTCAGCTTATAAGCCACCATTTCTTTTCAATATGTAATTCCTCGTGACTGTGGCTTGTGTGGCACAAGGAGCATTTTCTTAACTACAGGGAACATCTTGGTGTGTGTGTGTTGGCTGTGTCTTTCTGCCTCAAGCTGGCAGAGCTCTTACCTCATTGCTGTACTTCCTGTGATGATGAAAAACAGGTGTGGTGGTTTCAAAGTAGAGAATTGCTATTCAATAAGTCCTTGTTGTTTAATTATGGACTTTTAAAACTTTATTTCTTTGTCTTAAACAGCCATGCGTTATTTTGTGGAGGGATTTGTTATTTTGTTTTTGGGTCATATTGTTACTCTCGAATTTTGACTGTTGAAATCATAAGGACTAATGATTAGAGGCAATTTTCCATAGAATTTAAGGTTGTGGTGAATATCTTCTTTAACTAAAAGAAAAAAAAATGTCTTGTTGGGTTGAGCTTTTCTGGTGGTTCAGATGGTAAAGAATCTGCCTGCAATGCAGGAGACCTGGGTTCGATCCCTGGGTTAGGAAGATCCCCTGGAGAAGGGAACGGCTACCCACTCCAGTGTTCTGGCCTGGAGAGTCCCATGAGCAGAGGAGCCTTCTGGGTCATGGGGTCGGAAAGAGTTGGACATGACTGAGTGACTTTCAGTTTCACTTGGGTTGAAGGTGGAAATATACCTTTCAAATACAATTATTTTATTAATCTAAAAATAAATTAGGACTTGGTCATCCAGCCCTGGTCGTCCAGTGTTTAAGACTCTATGCTTCCACTGCAGGGGATTTGGGTTCAATCTCTGATAGGGGAACTAAGACCCTCAAAAGGTTACTGTGTGGTGTGGCCAAAAAAAATAACACCAAGAAATAAAAGTGTTTTGACTCCTCCTTCCCTCTGCCTTTTTGAGATAACTCCTAAAGAATCTCGTTTGGTCCACCAACAACAAAGCCCACACTAAACTTCCCACTATTTCCAGTAAAATCTAGGCTCTTCTCTGTGAGTGGCATACCCTTCCTGCAGCTCTGATGATAAACTCTTATTCCTCTTTCATGATTAAGCTCAAATGCTACCATTTATAATGTTCTGACACTCAGTCAACCCCATGGAGCCTAGCCCACCAGGCTCCTCTGTCCATGGGATTTCCTAGGCAATAATACTGGAGCAGGTTGCCATTTCCTTCTGCAGGGAATCTTCCCAACCCAGGGATAGAACCTTCATCTCAGGCATTGCAGGCAGATTCTTTACCAGCTGAGCCTGCCCTGTTACCTTCTAGCTCTCAGACAATTTGAGTTCTCTGATTCTGCTGTAATATATAAAAAAGACCAAGCACTTAGGTGAAAATTGACTATTTATACACCAGCCTTCACTGCCTGTGAGTTCTTTCAAATTCAAGACAGTCTTATGCTGAGTTGTACCTTCAAGGCAGAATACCCTGTTTACAGTTCAGGTTTCAGTTCAGTTCAGTTCAGTCGCTCAGTCTTGTCCGACTCTTTGCGACCCCATGAATCGCAGCACGCCAGGCCTCCCTGTCCATCACCAACTCCCGGAGTTCACTCAGACTCACGTCCATCGAGTCAGTAATGCCATCCAGCCATCTCATCCTCTGTCGTCCCCTTCTCCTCCTGCCCCCAATCCCTCCAAGCATCAGAGTCTTTTCCAATGAGTCAACTCTTCGCATGAGGTGGCCAAAGTACTGGAGTTTCAGCTTCAGCATCATTCCTTCCAAAGAAATCCCAGGGTTGATCTCCTTCAGAATGGACTGGTTGGATCTCCTTGCAGTCCAAGGGACTCTCAAGAGTCTTCTCTAACACCACACTTCGAAAGCATCAATTCTTCAGCATTCAGCCTTCTTCGCAGTCCAACTCTCACACCCATACATGACCACTGGAAAAACCATAGCCTTGACTAGATGGACCTTAGTTGACAAAGTAATGTCTCTGCTTTTGAATATGCTATCTAGGTTGGTCATAACTTTTCTTCCTAGGAGTAAGCGTCTTTTAATTTCATGGCTGCAGTCACCATCTGCAGTGATTTTGGAGCCCCCAAAAATAAAGTCTGACACTGTTTCTACTGTTTCCCCATCTATTTCCCATGAAGTGATGGGACCGGATGCCATGATCTTTGTTTAATACATCCTTAAACTTCCTGTTGCTTAGATCAGTAGGAACCTTGCTTAGGAACCTTGCTATGGAGCCTTGCTTGGAGCTTCCTGTACCCCTACAGCACTGTAACGCTCTCAATGTTCTAAGGGGGCTCCAGTGTCCTTGAACTAAATGTAAACTTGCTCCAGGGGCTATGGCCCAAGGAGAGGCAGGCGGGTGTGCGTGACGTCATACAGAGTACACGTGCTTACGTCACACGGGCCTACGTCCCATGGAGGAGGACAGGGGAACTCCACCGTCCTTCTTGGGTTTGGTCTCCTCTCCCCACCTACTTCCTTCCCCCACAGCCCGGGGGAGCCGTGGCCGGAGGGTTGGTTCCTTTATTTTTCCCTCTCTCTGTGTCTGAGGACAGTGTTGGGACCAAAATAATCGGCAGTAGCTTTCTGCTGTAGGCAGCTTTCCGACTTGTGCCCTAAAAAAGGAAAATACACCTCCTTCAAGTATAAACAGCCGCCGTGAGAGTGCTCCTCAGGCTGGTGCTGAGTGTCTTTATCAGATCAAGTTTTCCAGGAAGTGGTTGGAACACCAAAACAGTACTGGGATGAAGAGGGAGATGACATGATCGTGGCAGCAAGTGTCTGTGCGAAACACGCCTTTTGGTGGATTTGATTGTGATGGAATATACTGACATTTCCAACCTTCTGGCCCAAATTCCATGTCATGCACATCTTATGGACATAAGAAAGGTGTTTTTCACTGTCCTGGGATAACCCTTAAATTTCCCCATCCAATTCACCCATGAATGTGAGCCTCCAAGGTCTGTTGTGAGACTTGAATGAGACTATGTCCATGGATCCCCTTTGGAAACAAAACAGCAGTCGTGTCCAGGTGTAGGTGCTACTGTCAGTTCTCTCCCACTTCAGACCTTTTTTTCCTCACTTTCATCAAAAGGAGCAAGTCAGACTTACCCTTCTCCTAGGCTTTGAACGTTGTTCATCATGTCACACGATGGAAATGCGAGGAGTGTTGATACGAAAAGGGACAATGGTAGTTCCTCAAAGAGAGTGGAGCCCTTTATTTAGCAGAGGAGGAACTGAAACTCAGAGTTAGTCAGGAAAAGCCAAACAGTCCTTGGCAGCACAGCTAAACTGAAACTCGGATCCCTTTGTTCTTAAATTCAAACTTACTGACCCATAAGTATGAAGTGTAGTACAGTGTAGTCAATACTTTGGAAAACAGGAATGACAGTCTCCCTCTCTCCTTTTTTTTTTTCCCCCATAAAAGGTCCCCACCATGAGCTATAGTAAGCAAGTGTTGGAAAATATGAGTCCCTAATAATATTCAAATACTCGTTTCTATCTGGTCTGGATATGAAAGAAACGTGCATCAGCACGTTTTCTACTTACATTCTTATGTTTTATTTGGTGGATACTGTGATACGTCTTCTGTATTTCCAAGACGTAGGAAGAGAAGGGGGCAACGTGATCTGTTCTCAAATGTGATCACAGATATCAGAAGTTGAAGAATAGCCTCTGCAGCTGTGCTTTAGAATAGCTCAGTTCTCTGTTCATTTTAAATAGCCTGTGTTATACACCTTTAAAAAAAATACTTTGCTTCATGCATGTGTGCTGAGTAGCATCAGTCACATCTGACTCTCTGTTACCCTGTTGACTGTAGTCTGCCAGGCTCCTCTGTCCATGGGATTCTCCAGGCAAGAAGGCTGGAGTGGGTTTCCATGCCCTCCTCCAGGGGATCTTCCTGACCCAGGGATGGAACCCGTGTCTCTTGTGTCTCCTGCACTGGCAGGTGGGTTCTTTACTGCTGCACCACCTGGCGCTGACCCTTAATCTCCTCAACTTCCCCCTTCCCCTTCCCCCTCCTTGCTCCTTTCTCAGCTTTCTTTTTGGTTATTGCTAATATGACAGTACTTCTGAGTAGTGATGATAGTGTTTTTCCATACCTGCATCCTGTCCCCAATTCACAAGGTGACTTTTAAACCAGCCCAGTTCAGCTATGGGAAAGTCTGGATGCTTGCCAGCAGGAGCATTGGAGCTCAAATTAAAGACAGTCATCTTTTCTGGGGAAAATCATTGATGAAACTTAGTTTTGCTTTGAAAGCTTCACATAGAAAAAGATGTTTCTTCAGCACTGATCTGATAATTGTACCTGGTAGATCATAAAGCTCAACCCTCCAGGGCCCAGAAACCAGGGCAAGAGAGACTCCTAATGCAATGTGATCTGTTCATGACCTTCTTAGGAAAGAACAGCTCAGTTCTCCCTGAGGAACGCACTTTCAAATGCATCTCTCCTCCCACCCTTCAGAAATAACCTCTTCCCCTGGACCACGCCGGGTGTAATGAATGGAAGGGCACTGAATGTAGATGCAGTCAGAGCCTCGAGCCTGTTTAAATGGCTGACCAGACCTTTCCGAAGTGTGTGTGTGTGTGTGTGTGTGTGTGTGTGTGTGTGTGTAAGTGAACGGACGTGGGCCATATGGGACACAGCTGGAAATATCAGCAGAGGTCATGTTGGCACAGTAGAAGGACACGAGCTTGAATTAGGTCACGCCCTGGATGCAGTTCTGAGCTCCTGAAGATGAGACCCTGGCCGTCACTTCCCACCCCCAAGGGAGAACAATCTGGCCTGGCACCTGGCCCCAAATGATGGGTTAACTCTGGAGAGAAGGAAACTCAGAGCTGGCGGAGGCCAGGCTCCCCTCCCCCAGCGCTCAGGGCTTGTCACTCCACAGACACAGGAAGAGGGCGTTGTACGGCAGCTGGAAAAAAAAAAATCAGAAAGAAAGGAGGTTTTGTTCCTTGCTTTCCTCTGTCCCCTATAGGCATGAATCCTGAGGACAGAGGCAACAGAGATACACATGAAGTGCAGCTCACATTCAAGAGAAAGGGCTCCATTCTCTTAATAGTTTAAAACATTAACTCTCTTTTAATATTTATCAGCTTCATTCATTCCATATACTCTTCAAGGTCATTTCTATTTTTTAAATTTTAGGATTCTGTCTGCCAGGATTCCTTGCTTTAAGTAGTTAATAATCAAATAAAGAGTAGGGAAAAAAATCCCCCAAAGACTCTCAAGTAATAAAAGTGGGGAAGGGGCAGGATGTATGAGCGAGATAGACACAGAGAGTGTGTGTGTTTCACCTTAACAAGATTAAAGGGGGCAAGAATAAAGGGGCATTTCCCCTTCTCTCCATCATTTGGACTTGTTAGAGTTAAAGCCCTTCCAAGGTTTTCCCAATAAAAGCTGATGTCAGAATCATGGAGCTAGAAAAAAAGTCCTTATTTTTGAGGAAAACAAAATAAGCCCTAAATTAAATCATTTTCTAATTGGCAGTGAAGGGATGACTTAGGGTCACGTCGTGGGCAGTGAGCACCTTGACTATCTTGTGAGTGATACGCGTGGGTGAAAAATGAAAGGTCATGGAGACCTTATCAGTTGGTTTCCACCAACTATTAAATTCAAATTTAACTGGTTCAAGAGTAACCGAGATTCGCAGACTAAACCAACTGCATGATGACGACTGGAGAGGACCTGGCATCTTACCTGCAGCAGAGCAGGGAATTAAAAGGTTACCATTTAATTCTGTAGAATTTTTGTTCGCATCCCTTTAATGGATGACCATGGAGCATTTTTTGCAGTTTTGCGACAGACAACAGCCGTTTTGGCCTCCTATTTGCTGAACACTTCAGTGCCCTCCCTATTTCTGCCATTTACTCTTGAATTTACTTTGCTATGTTCTGTGCCCAAACTGGAAGATCCTTCTGAGCAAGAAAAGGCACTCGCAGGCACCAAAAAGCAACTTTCTTCATCCTTTGATTCGTTCCCGGCAGGATCCGGGCAGAATATCCTTTCCTCCCCGGTACTGCAGAGTCGGGTGTAAAGCTGCCTTAAACAGGAAGCCAGAGTTCAGGCTTCTAGTCCTTTCCACTGGTTCAATGAGCGCCTTTACCTGGCTGGTAAAAGCGTCCTAGTCTGGAAGAGCTCCTGGACCTCCTTTGTGCTCGCAGGAAAGCGTGCGGCGTGCGCAGGCGCACTGCACGTTCCGTGCCTTTGGTGCAGTTCAGCGAGACTGGGTAAGAGCTCCATGTTGACGCCTGCGCAGGCTCCGTGCTCCACTGAGTGAGTGGGAAGCCTCCCTCACTTCTGTGCGAGGGATTGAGTGTGCGTGTGCACTATATGCATGTATGCATTTGTGTGGGCGCATGTTTACTTTTCTTTAGATCCCATTAACCAAGTGTCAAGTACATCTGCCATTACTTACTTAGCAAGGTTACTATTTCTGGTGTCCCAGTTTTATTCAAGTCTTGGAAAATTCAGTACATTTTTGCTGATACTTTGGAATGCTCTTTTCCCTGGGTCTTTATATATATGTGTGTGTGCATATATATATGCAATGTGTCACATGCGTGCTCAGTCATGTCCAGTTCCTTTGCAACCCTATGGACGGTAACCCACAAGTCCCCTACGTCCATGGGATTTTCTAGGCAAGAATAGTGGAGTTGGTTGCCATTTCCTCCTCCAGGGGATCTTCCTCATCCAGGAATGGAACCCACAGTTCCAGCGGCTCCTGAATTGGCAGGTGAATTCTTTACTACTGAGTCACCCAGGAAGCCATATATATATATGAAGAATTTATATATATAAAGTCTTCCTAATTCATGTATGAATGGCTCTGGGGTTTGGATATTTACCATCTTCTGTCCCTGATACCACTCCATGTACCAAGCCCCACCTCAGTCCTGCTGTTTTGCACGTTGTCTGAATCTAGACATTCTAATTGTGCAAGGACAGATTTGCTGTTTTGTAGACCAATCTTTTTGTTTTACAAATGAAGATATGGAAGTGGACAAATGAAATGACTTGTTCAAAGTCATTCGGGTAAGTCTGCTGACCTTTAGTCTAATTTATTTTTCCTGACATAGTGGTATTGGATTTTTCTAGATGATACAGAGGTTGAATTTCCCCCTCTGTGTCCTGTAACTTTCTTTAGTGCCATGGCTGTTATCCCACAGATCATTGAAGCTCTTTAAACTTCTCTTGAGAGTTATAAGTTCTAAATCAATATACTCAGGTAAATTATATGTAACTGGATGTTCCTTAATGATCATCATACTGATTTGCACATAGTTATTGTTCAGTTGCTCAGTCGTGTCTGACTTTGCCAACACATGGACTGCAACAACGCCAGGCTTCCCTGTCCTTCACTATCTCCCAGAGTTTGTTCAAGCTCATGTCCATTGAGTTGATGATGCCATCCAACCATCTCATCTTCTGTTGCCCCCTTCTCCTCCTGCCCTCCATCTTTCCCAGCATCAGAGTCTTTTTCAGTGAGTCAGCTTGTCATATCAGATGGCCAAAGTATTGAAGCTTCAGCATCAGTCCTTCCAATGAATATTCAGGACTGATTTCCTTTAGGATTGACTGGTTTGATCTCCTTGAAGTCCAAGAGTCTCAAGAGTCTTCTCCAACACCACAATCAATTCTTTGGCACTCAACCTTCTTTATGGTCCAACTCTCACATCCATACATGAATACTGGAAAAACCATAGCTTTGATTATATGAACCTTTGTTGGTATTCAGTAAATGTTGAATCAGTTTTGTAATCAGGATGAGATGATAAGTGGGAAGGTGTCTAAAGCTTATTGTTGTTGTTGTTAAATACAAATATTACCAGTTGTTGACTTGGCATTGGTAAAATCCACCCTCTGCCAACAGAGAAGATCTCCAGTGTCCTTTGGGAGAGAGCTGGCATGATTCAAGCATTTGGAAAGCTTTTAACTAAAATGCTCCTCTGGCAACTGTCCAGGAGAAGACCTCCTCAAGTAGCTGTACATTTATGCTGCTGGCCCAGCCCAACTGGGCTTCTCTAGAACAGCTGAATGGGTAAGAGGGTCTGTTCTGGGGTCAGTTCCAACCTGAGCTGTTTGTTTGTTGTAAGACACTGAGTGAATTTCCAAGATCCCTTATATGTGAAATAGGTGCCCTGGGGCTGTGGTGTGCAAAAGCATGGAAGAGCTTGGCCTTGAACCTGGAACACTTTATGCTCCTAAGAAGTGCTTGTGTCTGTCAGAGTGCTGCTGTGGGGATTGAGTGGTTACTATCTGTGTGACCTTAGTACATTCCTTACATTCTTTGTATCTCAGTTACCTCATCTGTAAAATGGGGACAATACTGGAATTCCAGTCATAAAGTAGTTGTGAAGATTAAATGAATCAACATGTGTAAAGTGCTCTGGACAATGCCTCTCACTGACTAACTTAAAGAAAAATCAGCAATTACTATTGCTATTATGTACAGCCATTGGGCTTCCCTGGTGGCTTAGAGGTTAAAGCATCTGCCTGCAATGTGGGAGACATGGGTTCGATCCCTGGGTCGGGAAGATCCCCTGGAGACAGAAATGGCAACCCACTCCAGTACTCTTGCCTGGAGAATCCCATGGACAGAGGAGCCTGGTGGGCTACAGTCCACGGGGTCGCAAAGAGTCGGACACGACTGAGCAACTTGACTTGACTTCACTTCACTTCATGTACAGCCATTAATGCAAAAACTATTCAGTGATGTTTACTCATTAAATAGTAGCCTTTCTTGTTATTTACTCTTTCCTCCCTTTTAGAAGAAATGGTCCATGAAAATAAGTGGTATCACTCTGACAGCTTTTCTGGATCTTAAACAGTGGTCCTTTTCTTTTTGGCCAAGACATGCAGCATGTGGGATCTTAGTTCCCCAACCAGAGATGAAACCTGTGTGAGTCTGTGTGTCTCTGTGTGTGTGTGTAGACTTAGTCACTCAGTCGTGTCTGACTCTTTGTGACATGATGGACTATAGCCCACCAAGCTCCTCTCTGTCCATGGAATTTCCCAGGCCAGAATACTGGAGTAGGTAACCATTTCCTTCTCCAGGGGATCTTCTCAACCCAGGGATCAAACCCTTGTCTCCTGCATTGGCAGGGGGATTTTATACCACTAGCACCACCTGGGAGGAGCTGCCCAGTGGTAAAGTGGTAAAGAACCCACCTGCCAGCGCAGGAGATGCAAGAGATTTGGGTTCGATCCCTGGGTCAGGAAGATCTCCTTAAGGCAGGTATGGCAACCCACTCTAGTATCCTTGCCTGGAAAGTTCCATGGACAGAGGAGGCTGGCAGGCTACAGTCCAACGGGTCACAAAGAGTCAGATATGACGGAGCAACTAAACGCACACATAAACACAATCAAAACTTTAAGTTTTATAAAAAGATGCCCCTTATTTCATCTCTCATATTCCTCATGTATTTTGAATGTTGAGTTATATTTATATGCAATTCTTCTTGTTACAGGGCTCATGACATTCTAGGTTTACTTATAAATGGATTTTGAATGCACGTTTTCTTAGCCATCTTTGGCTGCATAACAAATTGCCCTAAATCTCAGTGGCTTCAAAGAAGAAGAAACATTTTATCTCTCACCCAGTTTGTCAAGGAGAGGAGTTGAGGGGTAGTTCTAGCTCAGGGTCTTTCACAGAGTTGCATTTAACATGTTGGCTGAGACTCAGTCATCTGAAGGCCGGCCAGCATGGAGAATACTCTTAGTTGGCTCACGTATGTGGATAGCAACTTGGTGCTGGCTGTTGGCTGGAGGCCTCAGTTCCGTCCTGCCTGTACTTCTTCCTGGGGCTGCTATAGTATCCTCGAGGCGTAATCTCTGACTTCCTCCTGAGCGAATGGGCCAAGAGTGCAAGGAAGACCCCACAAGGTCTTTAGGACCTAGCCATATAGATCTTTCCTGTTCCATGTCGGAGGGGGCTATAAAAACTGTGAATGCCAGGAGGTGAGAAGCATCGGAGTCCTCGTGACAGCAGGCTATCACACACCTGTTCCTCTTTCTTTTTCCTTAAGCCTGTCTGGCTGTGTAACTGCTGATTCTGCATAATTAGAAAATATGATTTAAATTTACTTAAGCTTGACTGGGGCTTCCCAGGTGGCTCAGTAGGAGCCACAGGAGACTGTGTTCAATCCCTGGGTTGGGAAGATCTCCTGGAGGAGGGCATGGCAACCCACTCCAGTATTCTTGCCTGGAGAACCCCATGGACAGAGGAACCTGGGGGGCTCCAGTCCATGGGGGTCTCAGAGTTGAACTCGACTGGAGTGACTGAACACATGTGTATGTAGGCACAGGCTTGACTAGAGAACCCGTGTCTGGTAAGCCTCAGGAGCTAGAACATAAGGTAACAGTGTTGGAAATGGGAGGGCTGGATTCAGAATCAGTAGCCACAGGATTCTGGGTCAGGAAGACAAGTGCAGAGAAGAGAAGATGTCTAACCAAGCACATTTCAGGGCGGCTACCTCCGTTGATCAGGAGGATTTGTGGGGTTATGTAGGAAGACAGGACTCTGGAGAGTGGGTCCTAGAGAGCTGGACCAGAGGCACGCCTAGCTGTTTATCCTCAGAGTGGATGCTTCATCGAATGGGTTTTTCTGATTGGTGCCTGTGAGCATGCTGAGTTGGGTTCAGCAGCACCCTGGCAAGTAATCAAGTCTTGACAACCTGAACCTCAGCATCCACAGAGAGCAGGTAGCTTTGGGGAACAAAAGCTGAAGATATGAAAATTCCACACTTACAGTGGTGGTATCCATTTAGCAAGACAGTGACATTACACCGGATCTCTGCTGGAAAATGTTGCATCTAGAAATCTACATGGCTTTAACAAAAATTTGCCATTGTGGTTTATTACAGGATATTGAATATATTTCCCTGTGCTCCAGGGTAGATTCTTGTTGTTTGTCTATTTTATAAATAGTACTTTGTATCTACTAGTCCCATCCTCCTAATTTAACCCTCCCACACCCCTTCCCCCTTTGGTTACCATGAATTTGTTTTTATGTAGCTTTGTGAATCTGTTAAGTTACCGTTTAGTATTGTACCTACTGTGTGTGGAGTTTAATTTTTTAATCACTAACTGCTGACGTGTACTGAGTGCTCACTGCACACTAAGGTTACTCTCAAGGTTCATCCCAGCGACACAGCTGAGAGATGTGTGGAGTTGGCAGGAAAACAATGGACCGTGGAGAGAAGCAGCTGGCAGTATCAGCCTCAAGCCCACCGCCCGGTGGCCCTGGGAGGTGGGTGGGTTATCTGACTTCCCCCAGCTATAATTTCTTCATCTGTACAATTAGGGATCAGCAAGAGCTCACCTCAGAGTTTGTTGTGAAGGTTTAGAAAGATAAAACGTGCAGAGCACTCAGTGCGCCTGATAGGGAGCACTCAGTAAATGTTATCTGAGTATTCATAGAAACGTCCCTTCTCCAATTGCAGTTAATTCCTTTATTCAACAATTACTGTCTGATTTTTTTTTATCTGCCAGGCATATTTTTGGGTTTTGGGAAACAGACTTGAATAAAGTGTCCAGGATCACTATCCTCATGGTGTGGTATTGATAGTGATAAAGAAAGCCACGGAGCATAAAATGTGTAAGATGATGGTATGTAAAAACATGAAACAGAGAAGGATGAGAGCAAGTGCTGAATTTTGGAGGGAGATGCTGTTTTATAGAGGATCATCAAGGAAATCCTCAAAGACATATGTGCAGGGAACTGGAAGAAGTGAAGGAAAGAGTCACAAAGGTACCTGGGAAGACGTTCTGGGCAAAGAGAACAGCAGGTGCAAAGGTCTTGAGGGGTGGCATGAGACCTCGTGGACTGTGGCCCACTGGGCTCCTCTGTCCATGGGGCTTCTCAGGCTATAAATACTGGAGTGGGCTGCCAGTTCCTCCTCCAGGGGATCTTCCTGACCCAGGGATCACACCCAGGTCTCCTGTGTTGGCAGCTGGATTCTTTACCACTGAGCCACCTGAGCAGCCTTGATGGCATACTTGGCATGCTGATAAATGCCAAGGAGTCCGCTTCAGGTGGAGCAGAGTGGGGAGGCAGTGGGTGTTCAGCTCATTTAGGGTTCTGAAGGTCATAGTGAAGAGTTTGCCTTTAACTACTAGAGGGATAGGGAGGCACTGGAGAATTTCAAACAAAGGAGTAGCATAATGTGACTTACATTTTGTAGGGACCACTCTAGCTACTGTGTTGGAATCGACTGCAGGGGCAAGAGTTAAAAGAAACTCTGTTGAAATGATTCAGGAACAAAAGAGTGGCTGCTCGAACCTGGCAGACTTTGGTGGAGGGAAGAGGTCAGACTCTGGACAGACTCCAAATCAAAAGGAAACTTGACAGGAGTCAAGGAGAACTCCAGGATTTGGGGGCTGAGCAAATGGACAGATGGGGTTGCTTGTGGGGATGGGGAAGTTTGTGGGAGGATATCTGGGAGCTGGGATCAGGAGTCTGGGTTCAGATGCGCTAAGTTTCAGAAGTTTCTTAGAGACACTTCAGTGGTGATGGTCAACAGAATTGGATCTCTAAGTCTGGAATTCCGGGGTTAGGGTGGGGACTGCAGACTTCCATTTGGCAGTTTTGGGTAATTGATTGAATCCACAGCTGAGGAAGCAGTGTACATGGGGAAGAGGAGTGGTGTGATGATGAACTGAAGTCTACAGAACACACAGGAACCCCTGATACGAAGGAGGGCTAGGAAAGCAGGCTTCCTGATATCATGTGAAAGAAAGAGAGATCAATTATATTCATTGCTGCTGATACAGCAAATGAGATGAGGAAGAAGATTAACCGACAACATGGCGAACTAGGCGTTCCATTTGACCTTCCAGAGAAAACAATGAAAAAAGCTGGATACTGTATTTTAAAACTTTTTTTTTGAATTCTCCATGAGCTGGCAAGGAAGCAAAGAATCCTTAGAGAGAGAACCTCTTGCCATGGTAGTGCTCTTGGACAGGCAGTGTGAGGAGGGTCTGCTCCCCAGGTGGAGGGGGCTTTATATCAGAATCCAGTCGTGTCAAGAAAAGCCGCAGGAAGGGACACAGACTGCCTGGGGCATGTGCAGGCAGTTGGAGGATCATGAGGGGAACGTGTGGAAGCAGGGGAGAGTGCTGGAGTTTAGAAGAAAAAGGAAATATCAAATAACTTCCACAGGATATTGTAGGCTTGCCTTCCATTACAAACCACTCTGTAGAGATTAGCAGTCATGATTTCTTTAAAAAATATTTTTGGTTATGTATTTTTGGCTGTGCTGGGTCTTCATTGCTGTTCATGCTTTCTCTAGTTGCAGTGAACAGGACTGCCCCCTAGTTGCGGTGTGTGCGGTGCTCCCTAGTGGTGTATGGGGTGCTCCCTAGTTGTGGTGTGGGGGTGCTCCCTAGTTGTGGTGTGGGGGTGCTCCCTAGTTGTGGTGTGTGGGTGCTCTCTCGTTGTATGTGGGATGCTCCCTCGTGGTGTGTGGGATGCTCCCTCATGGTGTGTGGAGCGCTCCCTAGTTGTGTGAGGGGTGCTCCCTATTTGTGGTGTGTCAGTGCTCCCTCGTGGTGTGGGGGTGCTCCCTAGTTGTGGTGTGGGGGTGCTCCCTAGTTGTGGTGTGCGGGTGCTCCCTAGTTGTGTGAGGGGTGCTCCCTAGTTGTGTGAGGGGTGCTCCCTAGTTGTGGTGTGTGAGTGCTCCCTAGTTGTGTGTGGGTGCTCCCTAGTTGTGGTGTGTGAGTGCTCCCTAGTTGTGTGTGGGTGCTCCCTGGTTGTGTGAGGGGTACTCCCTAGTTATGTGAGGGATGCTCCCTAGTTGTGTGTGGGTGCTCCCTAGTTGTGGTGTGTGGGGGTGCTCCCTAGTTGTATGTGGGATGCACCCTCGTGGTGTGTGGGGTGCTCCCTAGTTGTGTGAGGGGTGCTCCCTAGTTGTGGTGTGTGGGTGCTCCCTAGTTGTGGTGTGTGGGATGCTCCCTCGTGGTGTGTGGGATGCTCCCTCGTGGTGTGTGGGTGCTCCCTAGTTGTGGTGTGTGGGTGCTCCCTAGTTGTGGTGTGTGGGTGCTCCCTAGTTGTGGTGTGGGGGTGCTCCCTAGTTGTGGTGTGTGGGTGCTCTCTCGTTGTATGTGGGATGCTCCCTCGTGGTGTGTGGGATGCTCCCTCGTGGTGTGTGGGATGCTCCCTCGTGGTGTGGGAGTGCTCCCTAGTTGTGGTGTGCGGGTGCTCCCTAGTTGTGTGAGGGATGCTCCCTAGTTGTGTGAGGGGTGCTCCCTAGTTGTGGTGTGTGAGTGCTCCCTAGTTGTGTGTGGGTGCTCCCTAGTTGTGGTGTGTGAGTGCTCCCTAGTTGTGTGTGGGTGCTCCCTGGTTGTGTGAGGGGTACTCCCTAGTTGTGTGAGGGATGCTCCCTAGTTGTGTGTGGGTGCTCCCTAGTTGTGGTGTGTGGGGGTGCTCCCTAGTTGTATGTGGGATGCACCCTCGTGGTGTGTGGGGTGCTCCCTAGTTGTGTGAGGGGTGCTCCCTAGTTGTGGTGTGTGGGTGCTCCCTAGTTGTGGTGTGTGGGATGCACCCTCGTGGTGTGTGGGTGCTCCCTAGTTGTGGTGTGTGGGTGCTCCCTAGTTGTGGTGTGTGGGTGCTCCCTAGTTGTGGTGTGTGGGGTGCTCCCTAGTTGTGTGAGGGGTGCTCCCTTGTTGTGGTGTGTGGGTGCTCCCTAGTTGTGGTGTGGGGTGCTCCCTAGTTGTGGTGTGGGGTGCTCCCTAGTTGTGGTGTGGGGGGGTGCTCTCTAGTTGTGGCGTGGGGGCCTCTCATCGCAGGGCTTCTCTTCTTGCAAAGCCTGGGCTCCACGGCGCAGAGGCCTCAGTAGCCGTGACACGGGGGCTCAGTATTTGCGGCCGCCTGGGCTCTAGAGCGCAGGCTCTTAGCTATGGTGCAGGGGCTGAGCTGCTCGGCCGCGTGTGGGATCCTCCCAGATCAGGAATCGGACCTGGGTCTCCCGCACTGGCAGGCAGGTTCTTCCTCACTGAGCCACCAGGGAAGCCTAGCAGTTGTGACTCTAAGGAGAGTGCCAGGGAAGCTGGGTGGTTTTCTCCAGTCCTGTTCAGCTGCTTGGCGCAGTGTGGACCAGGGTTTGACGGGTAGGTCAAAGTGAGGAGGGTGGGGTGTGGGTGGTAGTTATGATGATGCCCTGTGGAATCCACATGGGTAAGGCAAGATGAGAGGGCAGAGGAGGGCGAGGGAAGCTTAGCAATCAGAGCCATCTGTATTTCCAGCTGGTCATTGATTATCAATAATTTGTCTCTACGTTCTCAGTTGCTTATAAGCCCGTGTCTCACTCTTTGATGTTCCCAACATGCTCTGTGGCAGTTTTTTTTTTCTCCCAGGTAGGAAATCCATAACTGTCACTTGGATTGTGCTTTCATATTTTTCTTAGTCATTATACATCAGTCGCATTATGTGAAATTTTATTGAAAACACTTTAAAAAAGTCAGCTCCAAGAAAAAGTCTTATAAATATGTATAAAGAACTATTCTGCTCCAAAATGCTACTTTTGATTATAGATGTATCAGAACAGATGAGGTAGACTGAGCTTTTGACGATATGGTCAATTTTGACAATTAAGTAGATGGAGAAAAAGAAATATTTCAGTAAAGTATTTGGCTTGAACTATTTGAATTGACCTGTGTACGTTTAATCAAATTGACCTAAACTCTTGCCAATTTTCCATTTTATTTTGAGGAAAGTCTAGAAGATTAAAAAAAAAAAGGCAACCATCTTTTTTTTTCTTTTGAAAATAATATTTTTGCAATGATTATCAATTTGAAATTTTATTAAAGCTAGGTAGAAGAGCTAGCCGTACCTAGCTTTAATAAAATTTTTTTTTTCATTAAGCCACATTGTGTGTGTGTGTGTGTGTGTGTGTGTGTGTGTGTGTGTGTGTGTTGATAGGGGGTTGATGGGGCCAGGAAGAGAACATGGGATAAAAAAAAGTTAGGTCAGAGGTCAATGATTGGCAAAGGGTTTCTAAAAGTAATCCTCTTGTGTGTGCCTGCCTTATATTAAAGATGAGCAGCCGCGAGTATAGTTTTGAGGTCTAGCAACATATGACTTTCATCAACAAGTATGTTTTCTGTATCTTCTTGTGTGTGGTGCTGTGCTAGGTGTCGGGGCCACGGTAATTAAAACAGATAAACAGCAAGATAAGATTCTTACTATCATGGGGTTCAAAATCCCACGGGGCTATAAATTAGAATCCTTGTGGAGACAGAGTGGGAAAATTTGGATAACTGACGAAATGTGGGGTGGGGGGGGGGTTAGGAAGAGAGGGCTGTAACCGATCACACGGAAGTTCGATCCTGAGAAGATGGTGGTGTAACTTATGTCGAGAAGACTGTAGTGTCTGGGAATGATGCTGACTCTGATGATGCAAGGTTAGCTAGAAGGTCCACACAGACTTGTGGATGGAAATGTCCGGTGGGAATTACACGAGAAGGCAGAACACACGCAAATGGGACTGCTGCGGTTTCTGGGTGGAGGGAAGGGAGGATATGAGAAATGGTGCGAGTGGTGAGTTCTGAGCCAGGCTGTGAAGAGAAGAATGCTGATAGTTCCTACCTCCATTAACACAATCAGTGCTGGTATACTGTGTGTAGTCTTAGTTTTTGAATGTGAGGTTTGTATTTTTTCCACACAGTAGACTTGAAATCACATGGGAGTGTACCAGGAAACACCAGTAGGTTCTAAAGGTAGAAGAGCTAGCCCTAATAATGTCAGTTAAGTCAAATTTCATTTCAAACACTGGAAAGACGAAATACATATACAAACAGAAGTTTGCCCAGGACTAAGATGAGCAAGCTTTCAAAGGGTCACTGCATTTCTGTATTTGGTTTATGTATTTGCTTTTCTCCCTGTCATCCCTAAAATAGTACTGGGGGATACTCACGTTTTGTTAGCCAAGTTGATGTACTCTCCAAATCTGACCTTGCTCAGACCTGGGGAATGTGTGCTATGCAGCTCAGACCGTCCTGTTTGCCTCTTTCCTTTTCATGTGGCACTTTTCGTGTCAAGGTTAATTCTTGGGGAAAGCATGCATGCCTGCCAAGTTGCTTCAGTCCTGTCCGACTCTTTGTGATCCTGTGGGCTGTAGCCCGCCAGGCTCCTCTGTCCACGAGATTCTCCAGGCGAGAATACTGGAGTGGGTTGCCGTGCCCTCCTCCAGGGGATCTTCCTGAACCAGGGATTGAACCCTCATCTCTTACGAATCCTGCATTGGCAGGCAGGTTCTTTACCACTAGCACCACCTGGGAAGCCTGTGGGAAGCACGGGAGGGGGAAAAAAGAGGAAGATTTTCCTTCCGGAGACTTTGCTCCTGGATATTCCCGTCTTCACTCACTCCCCACCTCTCTTTCTTTCTCACCTCCCACCCTCCATCGTCTCCTCCCCTGAGCTGGGGGAGATGGGGGGTGTCTGAGGGGTGCAGGTCGTGGGTAGAAGCCCGCAGCCCCAACCATTCTCTCCCTGTTTGATTTTCCTCTTGGTCTCCTGCCTACTCGCCAGCCAGTATTTCTGGTAATAGTCTGCTCATAATGGAACCGTCGTTAAGTCCATCCAAGCCTAAGTGCACGCTGCAAAGCCCCACCTTTAAACTTTCATCTTGCTTAATCCGAGGAAGCATGATTCTGGAGCCTCGGTACTGCTTTATGTTCCTGATGGATAGCTGATATCCGTTTCAGCTCTCTCCGTTTGTCTCCCAAGTGTGTTTTTAATAAATGCCCTATTTAAAAAATTATTCCTCCAAAGCATATCCAAGACAAAAACCACACTAATTTTTCAAGGACTTTTTTTTTTTTTGAGGGTGAACAGCTGAATTTGTAAATAACCATTTAATTCCATTTGTTGTGTCCTTAGGGCATTTTGCTGTTCATTTTGCTTAGAAAATTCTAACTGTTACGGTTCAGCTTTGATCAGAGTGAGTTTCCTAGCAATGGAGAAAGAAATAGCTTTGTCACCATAACCAAGAAAGAGAGATTCTCTTGGGAAGGGTAAAGTATGTCATCGTGATCTTGCTTGCATTGCGATCGAAGAAACAAATTCATATCCAGTGTCATCGTGGTGCAGAAGCACCTTGCATTTATTCAGTTTCATCCTTTCTCCTACTTGCTGCTAAGACACTTCAGTCGTGTCTGACTGTGTGCAACCCCATAGACGGCAGCCCACCAGGCTCCCCCATCCCTGGGATTCTCCAGGTAATAACACTGGAGTGGGTTGCCATTTCCTTCTCCAATGCATGAAAGTGAAAAGTAAAAGTGAAGTCGCTCAGTCGTGTCTGACCCTCAGCGACCCCATGGACTGCAGCCTACCAGGCCCCTCCATCCATGGGATTTTCCAGGCAAGAGTACTGGAGTGGGGTGCCATTGCCTTCTCCTTCTCCTACTTAGAGTTCTTCAAAAAGAGACTCACTTCATTTTGAGGAAATGGTATTGTTTCCCCAGACACCGAATCTAAAACAGATAGACAAACATTTTTGAGTTCCTTTGTTCTCAGGGATTTCTCCTCCCCTCTCACGGGATGCTTTACGTTGTTCAGCTAAGAAGGAACCTTTTGCTCTTTAAGAATTTGAAAAGACGCATTTATTTCTTATGAGCAGCACAGAACAATTAGGCAATCACTCTTGTATCTAGAGTCCACTGGTGGGAAAAGGTGACAGAATTGCATGGGGCGCTCATTATAAAACAGTACAGAATAAAAACATGAATTTACCAGTAAAATGAAAAGCAGCCCAAAATGGACTATAAATTATTGCATGAAAAATGAAAATTAAAACCATCTTCAATAGATAGAATGCCTTGGTTAGTCATTTGTGATCAGTGGTAATTGGTTCATTTAAAAGATCAGTTAATGAAAAAGCAGTAAAGCAGGGATATTATTAAAAAGGATACAGGTGTCTAAAACAGTTTATTTTATATTAAACATATAAATGCTCACTCAACAGTCCTTTGAGATAGCACCATGGTGTTTTCTTTGATTGTGGTTGAAATGACTTGGATTCCTGCAGAAATAACACCCACAATCTATGATTTCTAATTTTGGTGTCTTTAAGTAGAGCAAAACTTGAAGAATGTGAACACTCTGAGTACAGAACTCTTCCTGACTTTCATGACATTTTCTCCCAATCTTTTATGGTACAAAAACATACATCTTCAAAGGAGTATTTTTAGCTATTTGCCTTTATCAAGTTTTTTTCCAAACCATTTAGTCTATTTTTTTTTCATAGAAATAACGACTCTTTTGCAATTATACTTGTGATTTCAAACTAATTAAATTACATAATTAAAATAACAAGTACGTCTGGTATAAACAAGATTGGGGGCATGTGTTAGTAGGAACAGAGCCCCACTGCAAGGATGGTCTATGAGGGCAGCCCAGCCATGTGGTCAGATTCCCGTGGGATCCATCATGTTGCTCTTCTGTAAAACGAAGAAATAAACAATGGTTGGTTAATTCAGTTATTTAGGTCCATTGTTGTTGTTGCTAAGTCATGTCAAACTCTTTGTGACCCCATGGATTGCAGCACGCCAGGCTTCCCAGTCCTTCACCATCTCCTGGAATTTGCTCACACTCAAGTCCTTTGAGTCGGTGATACCATCTAACCACTTCATCCTCTGTTGCCCCCTTCTCCTCCTGCCCTCAATCTTGCCCAGCTTCAGGGTCTTTTCCAGTGAATTGGCTCTTTGCATCAGGTGGCCAAACTATTAGAGCTTCAGCTTTAGTGTCAGTTTTTCCGATGAATATTCAGGATTGATTTCCTTTAGGATGGACTGGTTTGATCTCCTTGCTGTTCAAAGGACTCTCAAGAGTCTTCTCCAACACCACAGTTCGAAAGCATCAATTCTTTGGCACTCAGCCTTCTCTGTGGTCCAACTCTTACATCACACATGACTACTGGAAAAAGTATAGCTTTGACCGTACAAACCTTTGAGGGCAAAGTGATGTCTCTGCTGTCTTTGGATCCATAGATATCAGTAAAATAAAAGGAATGGATTTTAAAAATGTAGTAGTTTTTAAAATATATTGGCCTATTTTGTTTATTTATTTTTATTTTATTTTTTACCTTCTGGCCTCACGGCATGTAGGATCTTAGTCCCTCGACCAGGAATCAGATCCACACCCTCTGCAGTAGAACCATGGACTGCCAGGGAAGTCCCAACTTTTTTTTTAATTTTTAAATAAAAGCTTTTGTTTCAGAAGTTTTAGGTTTGCAGAAGAGTTTCAAAGATAGTAGTACATAGAGTTCTCATGTACCCTACGCCCATTTTTCTCCTACTTAGCATCTTAGTGTGTTACATTTGTTACAATTAATGAACTAATATTGATGCATTGTTATTAATGCAAATTTTCCAGGTGGCATTAGTGGTAAAGAACCCACCTGCCAATGCAGGAGACAGAGGAGACAGTATTCGATCCATCAGTTGGGAAGATCCCCTGGAGGAGGTCATGGCAACCCAGTCTAGTCTTCTTGCCCAGAGAATTCCATGGACAGAGGAGCCTGGTGGGCTATAGTCCATAGGGTCACAAAAATGTTGGACATGACTGAAGTGACTTGGCACTCATACGCAAGATTTCATTCAGTTCAGTTCAGTTGCTCAGTCGTGTCTGACTCTTTGCAACCCCATGAATCGCAGCACGCCAGGCCTCCCTGTCCATCACCAACTCCCAGAGTTCACTCAGACTCACGTCCATCGAGTCCGTGATGCCATCCAGCCATCTCATCCTCTGTCATCCCCTTCTCCTCCTGCTCCCAATCCCTCCCAACATCAGAGTCTTTTCCAATGAGTCAACTCTTTGCATGAGGTGGCCAAAGTACTGGAGGTTCAGCTTTAGCATCATTCCTTCCAAAGAAATCCCAGGGCTGATCTCCTTCAGAATGGACTGGTTGGATCTCCTTGCAGTCCAAGGGACTCTCAAGAGTCTTCTCCAACACCATGGTTCAAAAGCATCAATTCTTTGGCGCTCAGCCTTCTTCACAGTCCAACTCTCACATCCGTACATGACCACAGGAAAAACCATAGCCTTGACTAGACGGACCTTAGTCAGCAAAGTAATATCTCTGCTTTTGAATATGCTATTTAGGTTGGTCATAACTTTTCTTCCAAGGAATAAGCGTCTTTTAATTTCATGGCTGCAGTCACCATCTGCAGTGATTTTGGAGCCCAAAAGAATAAAGTCTGACACTGTTTCCGCTGTTTCTCCGTCTATTTCCCATGAAGTGATGGGACTTTTTACTTAATGTTTTTCTGTCTGGAGTTTTGTCCAGGACACCTCATGGCATTGAAGAGTCGTGTCTCCTTAGGCTTCCCTGCATGGTGACTGTTTTGCTAACTTTCCCTGTTTTTGATGGCCTTGACACCTTTGGGGAGCAGTGGTCAAGTGTTTTGTTCCTCAGTTTGGATTTGCCTGACCTTTTCCTCACATGTAGCTTGGGCTTACAGGATTTTGTGGGGAGGATCCCAGAGGTGAAGTGCCCAGTTTCATCACTCCGTACCCAGGGGCACTTCTCAATACAATCAATCTGACTTATCACTGTTGACGCCGACCTTGATCCCCTGGCTCAGGTTGTGTCGTCAAGTATCTCCTCGGCTGCATTTGTGTGATTTTGATTCTCGCAAATTTTGATTTTGATTTTGTGTGATTTTGATTTTGGGTTTGCTACAGAGCCGTGGGAGGTGGGTCAGTTCCTTCAACAGTGTTATCTTCATGGCAGAATTAGATCGTGTGGCCTCTTTGCGAGGGTTTTATGAATAGCTGAAAGAAACGCACTTAATGTCATCTTAGCCCTCTTACTGAACTCCAGTTTTGCTGTCTTGGCTCATGTTTCTTGAGCTCTAGTATCTGACTGAAGGAAACACAGTCTCCAGAGATGTTTTTTTGGGCAATGATTTGGAAAGGAAAGAGAACACTGAGGCTGTTCAGTTGTGCTTCCGCACTATGGTTCAGAGTTTCAAGAACCAGTGTGGCACTGTGAACACAGCTTTGGGAGGGAAATCCTGAGACCTGGGCTTTACAGTTTCCTCTGACAGTTCCTTTACAGTTTCTTCTTCTAATTCTAGGATTTAAAAATTTTAACCTTTGACTCCGCGTTGCCTGGGAGAATTTGAGGGGACAGTTATAATTGCCTTCCTTATCTTTAGGAAGGTGGTTATAGGGATTCCGTGCATGCTAATTGTGCAAATGCATTATAAACCACACAGTGCTGAAAAGTCACAGGGAAAGAAAGAATGGGACTCTGCTAAAGGGCAAGGGAAAGCCTACAGGAGCCCTTTTTGCCTACACCACTGTTAGGAATCACAGAGCAGGGTGTGGTGAAGATCCCTGCTGTTAAAAAAAAAAAAAAGTGGACCCGAGGGACAGAGAAGATAGTGAATTTATCCACAGTGCTGAGAACATCTCCAGGCCTAAAGCTTGGATGACAACTATTCTTCAGCGGCATCAGAACTGTGAGACATGCAGTTCGTTGTTGAACGAAAGTCTGATAATAATAATCGTGGTGATTGAGAATCCACTACAGAAATGGAAGCTGGACAACAGAGCTTGAAAGGGTTTTCTTGTTTGAAAATCCCATTGATGATGTGGCTGGATCTAGAGTCTGTCATACAGTGTGAAGTAAGTCAGAAAGAGAAAAACAAATATCCTATATTAACACATATGTATGGAATTTAGAAAGATGGTGCAGATGAGCCTGTTTGCAGGGCAGGGCTAGAGACACAGACGTAGGGAACCAACTTGTGGACACAGAGCAGGAAGGGGAGGCAGGGAAGGACTGAGTGTATACACGGCCACGTGTGCAACAGAGAGCTAGTGGGAACCTGCTGTGCAGCCCAGGGCGCTCAGCTCGGTGCTCTGTGATGGCGAAGGCGTGGACTGGGGAGTGTGGCAGGGAGTTTCCAGAGGGAGGGGTTCTATGTCTACATATCGCTGGTTCACTTTGCTGTGCGGCAGAAACTAACACAACATTGTAAAGCAGTTATACTAAGAAAAAAAGAAAGCATGGATGGCCAACTTGCAATAATCAAGCCAATGACTTGAGTTGGAGTAATCCATAGACCAATGGGGAAACAAATAAAAATGAGTATTTTAAAATATTGTGAGTAATAGGCATTGTGAGTAAATAGCATCAGCTTTCAAGAGGAGCACATTAACAGAGAGCTCACTGTGTGCCAGGTATTGTTCCCATCACCACCCTAACTCATTAGTGCTCCTGGCAACCTGATGAGATAGATGGGGAAAGAAGGCACGGAGAGAAGGGATGATTTGATGGAGGTCGTGTAGCTGGCTTTGGGGAGCCAGGACTTGTACAGGGGCCACTGAACTACAAATACTAAAGCTGAAATTGGAAAGCTGTCACTAATAGGCTCAGGGGACAAAGTAGTTCTTTTGGCAAAAATGGGAAAAGAAATTTAAAAAGGAAGAGGGGCTAACAAATTCAGAACCAGTATCTTCTCAAATGTTCAAAGACAAATGACAGTGTACCAGACAAGAGAATGCCTCAGTATGAAAGGAAACATCATGGAAATGAATGTTTGGAATGTATTTGCTTTTAAAGTTAATCTTAGATAATTGATGGCTAATATTGAAACATTTTTTAGATAAGGCCATTCTAAAGTTATCCTAATCACATTCAGGATATATATATGTATATATATTTTTTTAGTCTGACTCTGAAGGACCAATGGGATACAAAGGTTAAACAGTGGAGGAAAGGGCTATTCTCTTAAGAAAATTAATTTTTAAATATTAATAGGAAAAGCATGTGATCATATTGGGTAAATAAACTTTCTCATTGGCTTTAGTACTTTAGTTGGACCAGATCATTCATAAATTTATCCTATAAGGTTTTGAATAATGAAACCAGTCATGTTGCAACAACAAAAGAATCATGTGTTCTGTTTGTCAGTAATGTTTTTTCCTGGTATGATAGGTGTTGTTCATTTGTTTATTTCGTACTTCAGGTTTCTACTTCTGCCTTTCCCTCCCTGAATGCTCATGAAAAACTACCACACCCATGACAGGTTGTGTGATTATTCCCCCCCGCCACCCTGTGTGTGTTCAATTTGTGTATTATTGTATCATATGACATCTTGAATCAAGCACCGCTAGTACCAAGCTGTTATCAGCAGCTGATGCCAAAAATATTCATTTATAACACTTCTCAGCATGCAAGGGAGAGCCCTTCAAATCACAGCCGCCTAATTTCCAGTCATTGTTCTTTTCTTCTTTGCATATTATACGGCAAAAAGAATGCAAAACCAGGGGAGATTTATTAGAAAATAATGCCTTGGGAAAATGTTGTAAAACATTCAAGTCCTTGTTCGTGAAGGTTGTGAGACTCGTGCTGCTTTAGAGACACTGTCTTGGAGGCCTGTTCCCCTTCCTTTCTTTATCCCCCAAAGGTTTTCAAGTGGCGTGGTTTTTTTTTTTTTTTGCAGTCTTTGATTACATTAAAGTGCAAACCATTTACATGTCTAGAAGTAAGCGAACACCCTCAGCAGAGAACCAGGAAGTGAGGTGTGGAGCCAGCCTTTGCCCCGGATGTGGCCCCTGTGTGTTAACACGTGGGTCAGGACCATCAGGGGGAACCAAGGCAATGGAGGAATCAGAAGGCTTTCTTCTCTAAAGAAGGGCCATTAAAAAACAAAATCGATAAGTAAGGTTTGTCACTTCCTTGTATGGGGAGTGCTGAGCCTGCAGCTCTCAGCAAATTTCTTATACATGAATTCATTTTGCAAAGTGAATGCTGAGACTTGGTGGCCAAATGACAAGACGCCAGAGGCTGCCATGGTAGAGAAGAGAGGGCCTTCAGTGGCTTTCTGAACACCTGACCTCTGTCTGTCACCGTCTTCTGGAGGAAGCACCTTGGAGCCAACTGACTGGTGGGTGAAGGGGAGGTGGTTACCAGAGGTGGAAATGTGGGCTTGGCGAGGGGACAGCAATCTGTGGATGCTGTCTTCCTACTGCCTGAAAAACTGAGGGTTCATCACTTTCCCTCCCGTCTTCACTGACTCCAGAGAGACTGAGCAGAGGGCTGTGGAGGAGGACGAGGGGAGTTTTCATGTCATCGGGATGAATAGGTACCAAGTGCTTCCCAGATCCCTGGTTCCTGCAGTCTCCAGCAGAGCGGGCCCAGAGCCTTCCCTGCCAGTGGAAGGAATCCAGGCCTGTTGCTGGGGTCTCCTGTGTTCAGAAGAGATGCCCAGACTGCCTCTTGGCTCTCACTGCTGTCTTCTGCTTTCCCTTCTCTGCTCTTCTTTCCATAGGTTGACTCCATACTTTTTTTTTTAATTTTTATTTTATTTATCTGGCTTCCCAGGGCTTTGCCGCAGCATGCAGAATCTAGTTCTCTGACCAGGGATCGAACCTGGGGAGCCTACATTGGGAGCCTTAGCCACCGGACCACCTGGGAAGCTCCCTGACTCCATATTTTTAAAAACGTATTCATATAGAGATGCTTTGTATTTTGTTGCATCTCAAGCTCAGTGTTTTAGGTGAAGTGATTTCTTCTGTCTGGTTTTGTTAACTTTTGGCTTGGAAATTACCAAGGCTTACCAAAGCCTTAAAGAAAAAGCTAAGAATTCATGTTTGCTGAGCATTTAGTAAGTGTCTGATAGAGTAAATACTTCACATGTGAAAGCCCAGAACAAGCTGATGTGCTGTCTTAAAAAAAAAAATAATAATCTCTTATCTGTGGAAACAGGTAAGAGGACTTCCCTGGTGGCTCAGATGGTAAAGAATCTGCCTGTAATGCAGGAGACCCAGGTTCAATCCCTGAGTCTGGAAGATCCCCTGGAAAAGGGAATAGCAACCCACTCCAGTATTCTTGCCTGGATGATTCCATGGACAGAGGAGCCTGGTGGGCTACAGTCCCTGGTGTCGCAGAGAGTCGGACACAACTTAGCGACCAACACTTAACATCTGTGGAAACGGTGTAGGATACTGATTCCACGTTTTCCTATTGCATTTGAAATTCTGGCAGATAATAACGTGAAAGACTTACCCTCAAGAAGTGATACACTTGAATCTCCCACTTTGAAAATGCTCAGAAATTTCCATATTTATTTGCTCTGCAGTGTGTATATTATGAAATATTTGGCAGATAAGACTTGACTTCTGGTAAACCCTATGAGTTTTTGCCACTTCATTTAAATTTGTAAAAGCAGTCCTTTTATTAATAACTGTAACAAAGCCCCACAAAAGTTAGGCTTTCGTTAGTGGAATATGATCAAGCCATTTTCAAAAAACTCTCGGCACTTTTCAAGTTGTGACAGCAGACTTCCAAATGGGAAGGCTAGTTCAGGGTTGACCACTGATTCACGTTAGAGAATTAAGTGCATGCCGGGAGAAGGGATTTGCACCGGCTCTGGTTAGCTGGCCCTCCTGCAGCTGTTGCGATTGGGCCAAAGGGGACCCGGGGTCACCAGCCAGGCTGGCTCTAACTCAGGCAAGTGGAGAGTCAGCATCGGGGTGCTGACTCATTGCAGCGATGGGAGCCTTTCTCTCCTCTTGTGGGCACTTCCACATTGTGTGCGGAGAGAAGGCTGGTCGGGCATCATATGGGCAAGCGGGAGGGGTGGCTTGGGGTCTTCCAGTCCTGTTTCTGGTGGTCAGAACCAGAGCAGGGGAGGCCACCTGTTGAATCCATCCAGGTGCGCTGTGGCTGCTGGTTTTTGAGCTCTGTCTTCTTTGCCAGCCTCATTCTTAGGACTCCGCCTTATTCAGATTAAGTCCTTGACATTCTTGCTCAGTTTCTTGCCCAGGAGAAATTTCTGACATTCTTGCCCAAGAGTGCTTGAGAGCATGGAGGACCCTTAGCTCGATGGATAATTACTTGGTTCTAAAACGCTTGATCCCTCCATCTATTACATGTTTGTGAATTTATTTCCTTTGATGAATAGATAAAAAATTCTTGATACAGGGAAGAAGTGAGCTCCACCAGGCTTCTGTTAGTACCACCGTGAAATCTTCCCCACTGTTTTTCCCTCCCAAGCCTTCTGAGCACACCAGCAAGTTCTCCTCTCTGTGTTCCACTGAGGTCTCTAAATATAGTTTCTCTGCTCTAAAGGCAAGGATCAAGTCCAATGTATAAAATGTCCAGGGTGGTATTTGAAATTTGTCAGTTTCAAAAGAAGAAAATGCTTAATTTTAACATTTAAATGATCATTTACATAGGAATGAAGATAATTCATAATGTTATTTTGCATTATTTGATAATTAAATTAAATTACTCTTTTTAGCAAAAGCATCTTTTTAATGGGCTTCCCTGGTAGTTCAGATGGTAAAGAATCCACCTGCAATGCAGGAGGCTCAAGAGACATGGGTTCCATCCTTGAATTGGGAAGATCCCCTAGAGAAGGGCAATGGCAACTCACTCCAGTATTCTTGCCCGGAGAATCCCCATGGACAGAGGATCCTGGCGGGCTGCAGTCCATGGGGCTGCAGAGAGTTAGACATGACTGAATGACTAAGCATGCATGCATGTTTTTAATACTTTCAGAGTCATGTACAGTAAAACATGCTGCTTACTAAAAAAATTACAATTGCTCAATATTAATGTGCTCTTTATTTTGATTATTACCTTTCTTTGTGAAAGTGATACAAAGCAGAAAAGAATAATGTTATTTTTCAAAATGTGAGTGGTTATATAACTTTGATTTCTGCAACAATCTATGTTCTTCTGAGGGAAACTAATACACTTTATAGGTTTGCATGGGTGTGTAGAGCAGGTTTCACTAAGATAAGGTGGTTCTCTGCTGCTGATTCGTCATCTCTAGGGCTCAGTGCCTCCAGCAAGGACTGGTGTTGACTGCGTAGGATGAAAACTATGTGATTTAAAGGTAGGGTGTGGAGGGACAAGGCAGTAAGACCGCTAGGCAAGGGAGACAGCGGCCTTAGACCCACTTAGGATTGTCCCCTATCGCTCACTCTAGAGAGATGTTCAAGGCTACAGCCCAGTCTTGTGTGTGCAGATAGACCCAATGCCACACTGAGGCTGGGCTCAGGCACAGTACTGGAATTTAATGGAGAAATTGGTAGTTGGCACCAGCATGAAGTAGATTAAGTCCAAGAGCCTAAGAAGGGGTTGGTGACTACTGCGTCGAGAGGCTGGCCTGGACGGGGAGCGGCTGTGACAGTTAGTAATGTTCTGGGTGGCTAATTGCTGTTCCGCTTACTTAGCCAAGCTTTATTTTGACGACTCAGTCAGTCCCTTTCTAAATATCTTCAACTTAATGGAAATTGATGCTTTCAAACTGTGGTGCTGGAGAAGACTCTTGAGAGTCCCTTGGACGGCAAGGAGATCAAAACAGTCCATCCTAAAGGAAATCAGCCCTGAATATTCATTGGAATATTGGAATATACTAGAGTATATTGGAATATACTAAAGCTGAAGCTCCAGTATTTTGGCCATCTGATGCAAAGAGCCAACTTGTTGGAAAAGACACTGATGCTGGGCAGAGTTACAAGGGGGGTGACAGAGGATGAGATGATTGGATGGCATCATAGAATCAATGGACGTGAATGTGAGCAAACTCCAGGAGATAACGGAGGACAGGGAAGCCTTGCATGCTGCAGTCTACGGGGTCGCAAAGAGTCAGACATGACTTAGTGACTGAACAACAATGGAAATGACTTACCCTTGTAAGGTTCCCGTATTTTGGCCTCACTAGAGTCTTGAGAGAGAGAGGGTAAAAAAAGTTCCAACACATTCTCTCATCATAAATAAGTTAATCATTGTGTTGTGAGAACCATAAATTATTCAGCATTTAATAAGCATGTATTGAGTACCTACAACATCCAGAGAACTATGCAAGGCTTGAAGCTGTGTCTGCAAATAAAAGGGGTGCAGAATCGGTTCTTGTGGATCCTGTGGTCAAAGGCAGGGGTCAGCAAACTGTGAGCCATCCCTGACTGCTTTTGTAGGGAGAACAAGCTAAGACAAAAGAAAAATTGAAAGAAGCCTAATATTTTGTGGTCCACAAAACATGATATGAAATTTCAAATGTGGGGGTACAGATACAGCAATATTGTTCGATTGGAACATAGTCACACTCATTCAATTTTGTGTTGCCAAATTATGTTGTCAGATTATGATGGCCAGCCTGAGCAATTAGAGAGCTTTTGGTCCATGAAGCCTAAAATATTTAGTGTCTGACTCTTTGACAAAAAAACTTATTGTTGGGTTTTCTAGTGGGATAGAAAGACATTCATCAGATTATCACACCATCAAAATATGCATGGGGTCAGTGCTGGACAGGAAAGGTGTATAAACCTATGAACTTGTATAATGGACCTAGAGATGTAACCATAGTAAAGCAGACAAGCAGTGGCCTTAATACCTTCATTGTGTTTAATTCTTTGCAGGGCTCACAAGGGACCACACTCAAGGAGTGATAAACAAATTGTAATTGGTAAGATAATTCGAGTAATACTAAGCGTTTAGGGATTTCTGACTGAATCCCTTCCAATCTGGTACTGATGGTTTATAAGGCAAAAGGGCCAGAAATAAGTTTAATGTGTGTGCTCAGTTGCTTAGTCATGTCTGACTCTTTGCGGCCCCATGGACTGACTGTAGCCTTCCAGGCTCCTCTAACCGTGGGATTTCCCAGGCAAGAATATATTGGAGTGGGTTGCCATTTCCTACTTCAAGGGGATCTTTGGACCCAGAGATTAAGCCTAAGTCTCTTGCATCTCCTGAATTGACAGGTGGATTCTTTACCGCTAGTGCCACCTGGGAAGCCAAATAAGTTTAATAACGGCCTCTAATTCTTAGGCCTTCATTTGTTACCCTTGGCACTTACCAGTACTGCACCTGGAAAAGGAAACTGATAAATTCACAGTAAATTGAGAAAAATGTGGAAAGACAGACACTTTTAAAAATGGGAAAAGACAGCACCTCTTCAGGTACATGAAACGGTAGAAATATATTGTTCTCTATAAATGAATGAAAGGTGCTTATCTTTGTGTTGCTGCTGGTTTAGTCGCCAAATTGTCTTGGACTCTTATAACTCCATGGACTTTAGCCCACCAGGCTCCCCTGTCCGTGGGATTTCCCAGGCAAGAATCCTGGAGTGGGCTGGCATTTCTTTTTCTAGTGGATCTTTCCAACCCAGGGATCGAACTCACGTCTTCTGCATTGCAGGTAGATTCTTTACTGACTGAGTGGGGTGACTATTTAAAGTTTATGAGAATAATGCTTTTCTTCTGAAGGATTCAAAGTACTTTTGTTTTAATTCCCTTAATAGTATTATGGAAGGCTAAACAACACAAACCTAAATAAATATCCCAGTCTGCATTTAGAATGAATACAAAGCGGAATCAATTTTAATTCAGTGTTGAACTTTGAATCAGTTTTCCTGTTATTTACTGAGAATTTGGGGACGTGTGAGAGTAAGGCGGTTCCTCCAATTTTGGCAGATGGTTTTCATGAGTCTGCAATAGGATTTGGTTTGCAGGCATCTTTGAACACAAACCACCTCATCAGTCTTTTCTGATCACAACGGAGAGAAAGACTTGATAAAGTAAACTCATTGTTTCAAAGTGGTATTGATATAGAAAGAAATTGCCAGGGTAATGTGGAAAAGGTTTTGAATTATTAGATTCTTAGATTCAACTTCAAATATTACTTTATTCTCTGAAGCAATTTTTTGTCATCCATCTTCAAAAGATTTTATTTCATCTGTGTGGCTTTGAGAGATTCTCATTTATTCTTTAATCAAACAATTATCAAGTGCCCGCAGCATGCCAGGCATTGTGCCTGAAGTGCATGAAATAGCAGGGTGACTAAAGCGAGTTCAAAGGCTGCTCACATGGGGCAAAGACAAAGGTAAAAATTGGAACTCCAGTGGCTGAGGGTTAATCCACCCAAAGATAAATTTTTGTAATGGGTGGGCTTCCCCAGTGGCTCAGTGGGTAAAGAATCCTTTGTAATCCTCCTGAAGTGAAGGAGACACAGTTTCGATCCCTGATTTGGGAAGATCCCCGGGGGAAAGAAATGGCAACCTGCTCCAGAATTCTTGCCTGGACAAATCCATGGACAGAGGAGCCTGGTGAGCTACAGTCCATGGGGTCACAAAAAGCTGGACATGGCTGAGCATCTAAGCACAAAGCATAGCACACAAGTGGTTTACTGGGGGAAATGAAACGGGTAATATTTTGCATACTAATAATTTTATGTCTATTATTTTAAAAATTCCATTGGATGTTGTTTCGTGTGTCTTCTGGGCCATTTATGTTCAGTTCAGTTCAGTCGCTCAGTCGTGTCCGACTCTTTGTGACCCCATGAATTGCAGCACTCCAGGCCTCCCTGTCCATCAGCAGCTCCCAGAGTTTACCTGAACTCATGTCCATCGAGTCAGTGATGCCATCCAGCCATCTCATCCTCTGTCGTCCCCTTCTCCTCCTGCCCCCAATCCCCCCCAGCATCAGCGTCTTTTCCAATGAGTCAACTCTTTGCATGAGGTGGCCAAAGTACTGGAGTTTCAGCTTTAGCATCATTCCCTCCAAAGAGATCCCAGGGCTGATCTTCAGAATGGACTGGTTGGATCTCCTTGCAGTCCAAGGGACTCTCAAGAGTCTTCTCCAACACCACAGTTCAAAAGCATCAATTCTTTGGTGCTCAGCCTTCTTCACAGTCCAACTCTCACATCCATACATGACCACTGGAAAAACCATAGCCTTGACTAGATGGACCTTAGTCAGCAAAGTAATGTCTCTGCTTTTGAATATGCTGTCTAGGTTGGTCATAACTTTTCTTCCAAGGAGTAAGTGTCTTTAAATTTCATGGCTGCAGTCACCATCTGCAGTGATTTTGGAGCCCCCCAAAATAAGTCTGACACTGTTTCCACTGTTTCTCCATCTATTTCCCATGAAGTGATGGGACCAGATGCCATGATCTTCGTTTTCTGAATGTTGAGCTTTAAGCCAACTTTTTCACTCTCCTCTTTCACTTACATCAAGAGGCTCTTTAGTTCTTCTTCACTTTCTGCCATAAGGGTGGTGTCATCTGCATATCTGAGGTTATTGATATTTCTCCCGGCAATCTTGATTCCAGCTTGTGCTTCTTCCAGTCCAGCGTTTCTCATGATGTACTCTGCATAGAAGTTAAATAAGCAGGGTGACAATATACAGCATTGACGTACTCCTTTTCCTATTTGGAACCAGTCTGTTGTTCCATGTCCAGTTCTAACTGTTGCTTCCTGACCTGCATATAGGTTTCTCAAGAGGCATGTCAAGTGGTCTGGGATTCCCATCTCTTTCAGAATTTTCCACAGTTTATTGTGATCCACACAGTCAAAGGCTTTGGCATAGTCAATAAAGCAGAAATAGATGTATTTCTGGAACTCTCTTGCTTTTTCCATGATCCAGCGGATGTTGGCAATTTGATCTCTGGTTCCTCTGCCTTTTCTAAAACCAGCTTGAACATCAGGAGTTCACGGTTCACGTATTACTGAAGCCTGGGTTGGAGAATTTTGAGCATTACTTTACTAGCATGTGAGATGAGTGCAATTGTGTGGTAGTTTGAACATTCTTTGGCATTGCCTTTCTTTGGGATTGGAATGAAAACTGACCTTTTCCAGTCCTGTGGCCACTGCTGAGTTTCCCAAATTTGCTGGCATATTGAGTGCAGCGCTTTCACAGCATCATCTTTCAGGATTTGAAATAGCTCAACTGGAATTCCATCACCTCCACTAGCTTTGTTCATAGTGATGCTTTCTAAGGCCCACTTGACTTCACATTCCAGATATCTGGCTCTAGATGAGTGATCACACCATCGTGATTATCTTGGTCGTGAAGCTCTTTTTTGTACAGTTCTCCTGTGTATTCTTGCCACCTCTTCTTAATATCTTCTGCTTCTGTTAGGTCCAGACCATTTCTGTCCTTTATTGAGCCCATCTTTGCATGAAATGTTCCCTTGGTATCTCTAATTTTCTTGAAGAGATCTCTAGTCTTCCCCATTCTGTTGTTTTCCTCTATTTCTTTGCATTGATGGCTAAGAGCCAGAAAATTTTAACAAACATTCAGTATTAGAAATTTAGTCAACTGAAATATTTTCTTGTTACAGAGGTATAAGTTATATGATCTGCTCTACAGTTCTGGTCTGAAATTTAAATAAGTATTAGTAGGAAACAATTGTGAGGGTGGGGCCATATATACATAAAAAAATTTCCACAAAAATTACTATAAAAGACTTGCATGTCTAACTTTTAAAATAGGCTTCCCTCTTGGCTTAGATGGTAAAGAATCTGCTTGCAATGCGGGAAACCTGGGTTTGATCCCTGGGTTGGGAAGATCCCCTGGAGGAGGGCATGGCAGCCCACTCCAGTATTCTTGCCTGGGAAATCCCATGGACAGAGGAGCCTGGTAGGCTACAGTCCATGGGGTCCCAAAGAGTCGGACACGACTGAACGACTAAACACACACACCTTTTAAAACAGAGATGTTAATAGTTATTATGTCCCAGATAATGTTGTAAACCAAGGATCCATCATATTTAACTTGACACTCTTAGCCTAACCCAGAGCACATACCCACGAGCTGCGTGCATATGCAACATTTTCACAAAGGCCCGAGCAAAAGCGAAATATATTTATGAGGGGAACTTGGTAGCCTTGAGTCAGAAGCCTTCTTCTTGATTGCTATCACTGTGAGAGCTCAAATTTCTCAACTGTGTTTCGAAAAGAAGGAGAACCCCTCAGGTCCAGAAGGTATGCCACGCATCCTCACTTGAAGGAAGGAAGAAAAATGTGTGCCTTCTCTCGAAATGAATCCCAGAGGTTGTGTTCATAGTGTGGCTTTTATGGAATCACACACAGTACCTTAGGCACATATTATTAAATGCCATTTATTTAAAAACAACCACTAGATGGTGTTCATAATCATTTTTTCATAACACTGCAAACGATTTCTGACTCAGTAGAGAAGTAATTAATCAGTGAAGATTTATTGCGCACTTGTTGTGGTCCACAAATGGGTGGCCTAGTGGAAGAAGTAGGCTAACACATAAATTATGATATTCGTTAGCATCTTCATTGAACGAATGTCCATTAGGCATTTTGTACAAACAAATCACACCAAGGAGCATTATAAGTGATGAGAGAGAAGTGATGCAGCACCCCATGCTCTTTGGCTGCAGAGGTTAAGATGTTAGGCAGAAAACCAAAATGTTTCAGTGAATGGATGACTGATGACAGATACTGTGGCTCGTTAAGCCTTTGAAAGGAAAAGGCCGGGAAGAGGGGAAGCTTGACCAGCTCCCGTGTGATGGGGAAGCTTTGAGAGGCAGAACATTTCTTTCAAGGAAAGGCAGGCGAGTAGTGGTAGGCAGAATGGCTTGAGCAAAGATGGTGCCAGGCAATCAGTGCTGATAATGACTTCAGGCGAGAGGATGTAGGCAAACCTGGTAAAGCATCAGTGATTGCCTTGGATTCTGGGTCCCTTACATAAAACATCTACCGATTAGGTTACTTAACTCCATCTGTAAGGTCGGAGCTGCCCTACACAATGAGACCAATTTTGCCCTCAGTGAGAGCGTGTTCTAAGAACCAAGGATTCAGGTCGCTTTTCCTTCCTTCTGCAGCTGTGTTGCTGTGAACCCTGTCCCGGGATGAATATGCTCTCCCTGGTCCTTGTCACCGACCCCTGCCTTGTATCATAGTTCTGCTGCCGCTCGTCTGTTTGCCTTGAAGTGTCCGCACTGGCTTCATGCTGTGTGCAACTGGCTGTCGTGACCCTGGGCAAATTGCTCACCCTTTCTTTTCCTCCATTTTATCATTTGTAAACTGGGATAAAAATAGTTGCTACTTCATTGGAACTTCTGCACTGAGACCATTTAGAACAGTGCCTGGAACTTACTAAGCGCTCTAAAAGTACAGAAAACTATCCAAGTGTTACTTTGGCTTGTTTACAAAGATCTGGCTTGTCCATTCCCCGGCTAAATAGCCATCTAAAAGGGTGGAGGGTTTGTGAAGGAAGTCACCAGCAATGCTGGAATGTGGTGTACTCTCAAAGCATCTAGGAAGAAAACAGAGAAAGATTCAGGGCCAAGATCAGGTGGTGTTAATTCTTGGTGTACCTTCCAAGTTATTAGGAACTGGGTTTCTTTTTGATGTGATAAAAGTGTCGGCTAGCATTTGTCCCACCCATCCTTTGTTCATCCTCTTTCTAGAAATGTATGTAAATACATTTCTAGGTTACTCCAAGGAGGTTACTTTTCTAGACGTTTTGTCTTTAGAAAAGAGCTACCATGCATATATTTCATATAACACACAGAAACACAGTGTGAAAGTTCTTAATGAAGCAGTGACACGCAGCCCCTGAAGCCGTGTTCACGACCAAAAGCGTAGTTTTAATCTGCGTGCCAAGGACATTTGTCAGGTCACCAGAGGGGTTATTATGGAGTTGTGAATCTTCTCCTTTGCTCTATGAAAAATTTCATCTGCCATCAGGAAGGTACAAGTCTGCAGTAATTTTTAAGTGAATAAAAAATGTTTAATTTTATGGTCCTGCAAGATTTCTTTTTTTTTTTCTTTTATGCCTTTGGTGACTCTCATTGCCTTTTTGCAAAATATGTGATTTATACAGTTCAGACAGAGTGGTCACACACACATACATGCAGATAGCTAAAGACCTATAAACACTGTTTGCAATAGAAACTATGGTTCTGTTAATTATTTAGGGTCTTCCACACTCAGCAGTTAGTAAGAAATATTGTTCAAAATTTTAAGTAGAATTGTTTGCATTTAAACTGTGAATAAGCACCTGGGTTTGAAATCTTGATTGAAAGGCTCTAGCTTTATGTTTCTGTTATTTTATAGTAGAATCACAAGCTCACACAGGGTCCTACACTTGTCATCAATGCACAGATATGCATTTAATCTTAAAAACATCCACATTAAAATTAACATAGAAACTTAACTTCTTAGAATTTCAAAGCAGTAAAATACTTTTCAGTGCCTTTAGTTTAATTCCATTTTAAAAATAAGAAATTGTAGTGAGAGCTGGCTGCACTATTTATTCCGATTGTTCATATTATAAAAGGAAGAAGTTAGCCAAAGTATAGAATTGCTAAAGAGATTTTTTTCCCCCCCTTAGGATTTTGCCATATTTATCCTTAGTAAGTTCTTCCTTTATCTAGCAAACTTCAATCATTTCCTTAGACCACAAATTTTATTGAGAATTTGCGTTCTATAGACTCCTTCAGGGAGGTGATGAGTAGATCAAAGCGGTCTTAGAAAGTTTTGTGAGTGGTCTTTGTAAAAGAGTTAAGACTTGGTGGGCTACCAGAAATGTACTTGTGTGTGCTTAAGAGCTATTTCCTAGAGTTTGAGCTGCTACAGGGGATCAGGCTGTGTCCAAGTACTGCTCTGTCACTGGGAAAGGAAAAAGCACAAGTTGACTACAGTGTTTCCTGAAGTGTCCATGCCAGAAATATTTCTAAAACACCTCTTTACCGTTCACAGTTTTCTGGTCATAGAAACAGAATATTAAAGATCATCTAGTTACACCCATTTTTAGCATGTAAAACTGTTCTGGTGTTTTATCTGCATTATTATTCTATGTAAACCATTTAAACAATACTGCAGTGTGCATTTATTATCTTCAATTTACAGTGGAAAAAAACTGAAACTTGAAAATGTTTGCTGACCCACCCAAGGTGACACTGTCAGTGAGTGACATTGTTGAAATTAAGGATTAGGAAATAAAAGTGATGACTTAATGTCACTTAATGTCTCCCTATGAACTTGCAGATTAGAGAGAAATAATTCTGTTACATCTTTTCATTGTAGAATGGTTGAACTGAACAATGAGTTCTGAAAAATATTTCAATGTACATCTTTGAGAAATCTTTTATTTCATAAGAATGGCTAGAATATGGAAAAATAAGCTTATGGCAAGCTGCTGGTTTTCATTGTGAACTTTTGGATAATGCCAGTGAACATTTCCTTCTAGTTTGCTTAACATGTGTCCCCTGTAATTTCATTCACATTCGTCAAGTCTCTCGTTCACATTGAGGAGAGTCTCTCGTCCCCACGTGGGTTTTATGGATGTTGTAGCAGAGATGACTAGTTCTTCTCATCTCTCCATGCTCTTCCTGTTTTACAGCAATAGACATTCTAGCTAAGCACTTGGTCACATCTTTAAAGACTATCTCCGAGCCTCCCTTGCAGGTAGTTGTGCTCATGTGATCAAGTCATTCCCAACAGGACAGGAGTGAAAATAGCGTGAACAATTTCCAGGGAATTTGCTTAAAATAGAAGATGTAGTGTGTTCACCTTTCTTTTCGCCATTAAATGGAATATGAATGTGAGAGCAGGAACTGGTGGAGTCATATTAGGATATGAAGCAGTGCCTGTTGAAAACCCCTGGGCAGCATTGTAGAAGGAGCCTGGCCCCTCTCATCTTGGAACCGCCAGATCTGCTTTGCACTGACTGCTTCTCTGGCTCAGAGAAAGGGATCAACTTCCATCTTGTTGCAGCCACTGTACATGTTTATACTGACCAATTATCCCCTGACTTTTTCGGATATTATTAAGTATGACTTGAAAGAAACGTATCCAAAGACAAAAATTTACCTAAAGCTAGAAAGTGTTTTTCAGTTGTAGGACTTTTCAGAGCTCTTATTGGCTGAGTGTTAGGGGTGAATCTCTAAGAGGGGATATGCATCATTTCTAATTATGAAGATCATTTTTGAGTGGGGAATCCTATGGGTTTATGTATGTGGACTGCGTTTTGAGACCTGCAACTTTAGAAAGCTCTTAGTAGCTGAGCTTAAGATAAACATTGAAGGTGGTACGTTGAGAGTAGAAATAGGCACAAGGAAGTTTTGGCTTGGGGAGCCATTCAATTCAGCATACCACTAGGGAACATTAATTGTTGTGGAGAAAGAAACATCTTTTAGAAAGAAAAAGAAATGTTATTATTATAAGCACTCAGATAACTATGATGTTAAGACAGAATGAAATAATGTCTAAATAAGATGTGGCTGGTGTTGCTTATGTGATACCTATAAGGAGACAGGCTTATGAGCAGGAGCAAGACTGATATCCTTGATGTCCTCTGAATTTATATATGTGGAACTTATTGGCCATTATATGGCTAGGAAGAGTACTGTGCTCACAGTGCAAATGCATGTTTCTGTGTAGTTGGGAGAGGTACCTGGTGGACAGAGGGTAAATCCTGGCAAGTCATCCCTTGTGGCCTCCACTTGTTGGGGCATACAGACAGTGAGATGCTTGGGGAGATATCTGGGTGGATGTGTGCGGCATGCTTTCAGGAGTAGAGGTTTAAGGCTGGAGATGAGAAGTCTTGGAGAAGTTGATTTGGGAGTCATTTTCAGTGACAGTCAAAGCACAGAATGTATGTGGAATTAAAAGACAAAACTCAGGAGAGGATTTGGGAAACAGACCATTTAAGGCACTGGTGGAGGCAGGAGAGCAGTAGAATGACTGAGGAATTTGGATCAAAATAATAACGGGACAGTGTGCTAAAAAGCAGAGACATCACCTTGCAAACAAAGGTCTGTAAAGTCAAAACTATGGCTTTTCCAGTAGTCATGTATGAATGTGAGAGTTGGACCATAAAGAAAGCTGAGTGCCAAAGAATTGATGCTTTCCAATATGGTGCTGGAGAAGACTCTTGAGAGTCCCTTGCATTTCAAGGATATCAAACCAGTCCACCCTAAAGGAAATCAATCCTGAATATTCATTGGAAGGACTAATGCTGAAGTTCCAATACTTTGGCCACCTGATGTAACAGCCAACTCATTGGAAAAGACCCTGATGCTGGTAAAGATTGAAGGCAGGAAGAGAAGGGGGAGGCAGGGGATGAGATGGTTTGACAGCATCACTGACTCAAAGAACATGAATCTGAGCAAATTCTGGGAGATCATGAGGGACAGGGGAGCCTGGTGCGCTGCACTCCATGGACTACAGTCAGATAAGACCTAGCAACTGAACAACAATAATGGGATGAATAGGTAAAACAGAACCAGGGATTCCAACGAGGGCAGATTGCTAGTCTGGATCATCAGGGGGTTGTTAGTGACCATGGTAGGTTTATTCTGGTGGGAGGGGTGGGGATTTGGTTGCTCTGCTTTGAGAAAAAAATGGCTGTGAGAGGAAGAGGAAGGGAGGCCAGAATGTGCTACAAGGTAGACAGGACACATGTTACTTTGCTGGTCTGCTGAACAGATTTTTAATGGGGAGGGTCGCTCTTGCTTCCTCTTCGCTGGACATTCTAGGTTCATAAAAGCTTCAAGGAACAGCGGCAGTACAGGCCATTGGGTGGCCTTCCTGTCTTCTGAGCACACTCAGAGCCTGCATCCAGGTAACTCAGTCCTGATGCCACTCGATAACCTGTAAAAGGAATGGCTTTTCATCAAAACAATGACTTGATTTCATTTAGAATGCATTTAAAATTATTTTTATTTACCTTTGTGAAAATATCACCCTTCAAAGAGCTCAAGCGTTTGGAAAACAAATAGAAATCCGAAGCAGAAGCGGATGAAATCTGAACTCACTTCCCCAAGCACCTGGGAAAGCACTTCTGGATTTTGTTCCTTTTGTGCCTGTTGACCAGAGGTTGCTTCTCTTCACAAATGGTACCCTGGTGTTAGGTTCCTTTGAAATTTACAGAGAGTTGATTCAAACTCCCAAGTCCACTTTCTGCAGGAAGCTCAACAACCTCCTGACAATTTCTGTTATTTCCCTGGGGTTCACGTTCTTGTTTCCACCCCAGAGCTGTTTCTGTATTTCTGCTGACTCTAAATCTCACTTTTATCTCAGCTCCTGGAGCCACTCGTATTTCTCTGTCCGTGTATTCTCACAAGTGAAGCCAAACCCACCATTCAAGGAAGGGATTGGTGCGTAATGGCTTTACGGAAGGTTTGCAGTAATGAAGGCGGTTTACCTCAAAGAACCAGACTCTGACTTGGTTAATAACTCAATGCCTTGACTTCCCTGCCATTCGGGATTATTTTAACCGACCTCCTTTTTTGCCTGATCAGATCTTCTGTTAAGTTACTGTCTCTTACCCTATTCATGGCTCAGCGGGTAAAAAAAAAAATCTGCCTGCAGTGCGGGAGACACAGGAGACTAGGGTTTGACCCCTGGGTCAAGAAGATGCTCTGGAGAAGGGAATGGCTACCTACTCCAGTATTCTTGCCTGAAAAATCCTGTGGACAGAGGAGCCTGGCAGGCTACAGTCCCTGGGGTTGCAAAGAGTCGGACACGACTGAGCGACTAACACACACACACACGCACGCACACACACACACACACACACACACACACACACACACACACATGCCCCCTTCACTCTCACTGATGACTGGTCTTGCCTCTCTAGATGTCTCCTGCACCCTCCAAATTCTGTTAACATTTCATGGAGCAGTCAGGCTATCACTTGCTTTTGCTGTTTTCACATAAAGCATTCCCCTTGGGTCACACTTGCCTGCTTAAAGCAGTCTGTCTAGGTATTTTTCCTAAGCAAAGACAGTTCCTTCCTTTAGGAGAACTCTGGTGCCAGCTGTTAAAATGACATTTTTTTTTAACCTGCTACATAATTTTAAAAAGATAAATATGTTATTTATTCTTCAGTGGCTGTGTCTGGATACCGCTGAAATAATTGCCTATTTTCTCTGCAGCATGTCGTCTACATAGGGACTGTTATTTGAACAGAGTGAATGAAAGAAATAATAATAATAATTTAATATGTACAGACCTGCATCCACAATATACTCAAATGATGCTGGTAATTGTTATTTGCCATCTGGAGAGCTTCCTCCCTGATATATTAAATCATTACACTGGAGGCCTGGTCCCTGGGCTCTGTGTCTCCAAGTCACTCTGTTTCCAGTAAGATATAAACTCCGGAGATAGAAACTCCAGCAATCGGCATAAACTCAGGAGCAGACTCTGAAGGCACTCTATGCATTTAGTGGGAGAAAGGATGGCTGGATATTTTCCAGGGAAGAGCCTGAAGGTTTTCAAACGGAGTTCCTAAAGGATCTTTATTCCGAAGAAGATGTTAATAGTTATATTATAAAAGCTTAGACTTTTAAGCTATGTTGTTTCCGAGAAGAGTTGTATTTTTATTTATGTGCTTTTTTAAAAAAAACAGATGTAATTCATTTATTTTAATTGGAGGCTAATTACTTCACAATATTGTGGTGGCTTTTGCCATACGTCGCCATGAATTTTTTGAGGGAAGCCAGGCAGGGGAGAGAAAACAATGGCATAATGCGTTCGCCTCGCCAGTGGCTGTGTGATGGTATTTGATTTCATCTTCACAGTAACTCTGCAAGAGAGGGTGTTAACATCCCTATTTTCAGATGAGAAAGGGGGCACTTAGGAAGGTGAGTACCTCTCTATGGCTGCGTCTAGAAGAAAAGAGTGGGCTTAGGATTTGACTCAGGGCCAGCTCACCACCATAGTTCAGTACATGGAAATCACAGTTCTCCACTTCTCACCTCTTGAACTCATGACTTTGTATTCCTATTCTTTCTCTCAAAAAATTATGAGCATGACACTGTGTAATTCTACAAGAGGAGGAGTGAGACACATGTCATCTGTGGGGAGGGTAGAGCTGTTTCAGCAAAGGAGTTGAGTCACTGGGTCCACTTTCCTTTGTATGTTTTTTTTTTTTTTTTCTAAAACTGTTCCTTATCCAAATACATTAACATTCCTGTTTGAAAGTGCTGTTTTAAAAAATGGGAAAAATATTAAAATAACATGCTTAATAAACCCACGAACTTGTTCTTTAGGGAGGTAGTGTAACTGATACGATTCAGAGCTGGGCTCAAGGATTCTGGCTTTGAACGCTTGATCCATTCTGTGTCAGCCCTGTGGCCTTAGAGAGAAATTAGAACATTTTCTCCGTGGCTTAGTTTCCTTTCCTCCTTAAAGATGATAAAATGTAAGAATGATCTTATAGTGCTGGTACAGTTTAAGATGTGCAAATATATAGAAAGTCCTTAAAAGAGTGTTTGGTATATAGTAAGGGATCAATAAGTTTGTTAGCACTGTAAGTTGATGAGGAATGATAAAGACATTCATAAGGGGCTTCCTAGGTGGGGCTCATGGTAAAGAATCTGCCTGCCAATGCAGGAGACACCTTGGGAAGATCCCCTGGAGTCAGAACTGGCACCCCACTCCAGTATTCTTGCCTGGAGAATCCCACAGGCAGAGGAACCTGGAGGCCTCAGTCTGAAGGGCTTCAGAGAGTCGGACAGGACTGAGCGGCTGAGCACATGTGAAGTGAAAGTCGCCCAGTCTTGTCTGATGCTTTGTGACCCCATGGATTTCTCCATGGGATTCTCCAGGCCAGAAGACTGGAGTGGGTAGCCTTTCCCTTCTCCAGGGGATCTTCCCAACCCAGGGATCGAACCCAGGTCTCCTGCATTGCAGGTGGATTCTTTACCAGCTGAGCCCCAGCGGAAGCCCTATGTAGCTCACAGTTAAGAAGAAAACTCTAGCAACTGAATTCACTAAATATAACATGTACATTTTTTAATGTATTTATTTTTAATTGGAGGATAATTGCTTCACAATTTTGTGCTGGCCTCTGCCATACGTCAGCATGAGCTGGCCAAGAGTTTGCATGTGTCCCTTGCTCTTGAACCTCCCTCCCCTCTCCCACCTCTTCCTCTCTCCCAGGTGGTCACAGAGCCCCGGTTTGAGTTCCCTGTGTCATGCAGCAAGTTCCCATTGGTTCCCTACTTTACATACGGTAGTGTCCATGCTTCCATATAACATGTGCACTTTGTTAAGCTACTGCTAGTTGTACTGTTCTCTTGATAGCCCAAAGGTAGAAATAACCTGAACCTCCAACAATAGAGAAAGAGTTAAACATACAAACATATATAATAAACAAAGAAAGATAATGTGAGTCGTGCCCGACTTTGGCGCTCTATGGACTGTAGCCCGCCAGGCTCCTCTGTCCATGGGATCTTTCCAAGCAAGAATACTGGAGTGGGTTGCCATTTCCTTCTCCCGGGGACCTTCCCGACCCAGGAATTGAACCCAGGTCTCCAGCATTGCAGACAGGTTCTTTACCGACTGAGCTATGTGGGAATACAACAGTAGCAGCTACCAAAATACCATGCTTTCCACATAAATGTATTACATGGACAAAGGATTAAGACACTGTATTTAATTAATCTACATCTATTTATCTATCTGTCTACATACACATGTAAAGGACTGGGAGGAAACACAACAGTATGTGAGAAACAGTAATCTTTCAATAAGTGATTATAGGTGATTTCCCCTCTCATTTCCTTCCACAAATTCCCAATACTTTTGTAGTTATACAGTGCCACTGAAATAGAATAAAATAAAAATGAACCTAGGTGGTATATAAACCACAAAATCCATACTCTATATAAAGTATCATCAGAAAGCATCATCTTTCTTTCCTAAACACTTTGTCAAAGCCCCTGAAGGAGGGTCTTCAGACCCGCCCTGTGTTTATCTGTGGCCTCACAGTGGGCACTGTCATTATACCTGGAGCAGATGGGGCCAGACTGTCTGTGTTTGGTTAAACGTGATTCCCCCTTTAACAGTCATTCTCTTTCAGTCATTCAGCTTAAAAGTAAATGAATGAACATCATGAGAGCAGTGGGGAAGAATTTTGCAGAGTGGTTCATACCTTGGAGCTTAATGAAAAATGTTTTTTGTACCCAAAATATATGTAGAGTGAAGCTTTTAGGGGTTCAGTTCAGTTCAGTCGCTCAGTCGTGTCTGACTCTTTGCGACCCCATGAATCACAGCATGCCAGGCCTCCCTGTCCATCACCATCTCCCAGAGTTCACTCAGACTCACGTCCATCGAGTCAGTGATGCCATCCAGCCATCTCATCCTCGGTCGTCCCCTTCTCCTTTTGCCCCCAATCCCTCCCAGCATCAGAGTCTTTTCCAATGAGTCAACTCTTCGCATGAGGTGGCCAAAGTACTGGAGTTTCAGCTTTAGCATCATTCCTTCCAAAGAAATCCCAGGGTTAATCTCCTTCAGGATGGACTGGTTGGATCTCCTTGCAGTCCAAGGGACTCTCAAGAGCCTTCTCCAACACCAGTTCAAAAGCATCAATTCTTCAGTGCTCAGCCTTCTTCACAGTCCAACTCTCACATCCATACATGACCACTGGAAAAACCATAGCCTTGACTAGATGGACCTTAGTCAGCAAAGTAATGTCTCTGCTTTTGAATATACTATCTAGGTTGGTCATAACTTTTCTTCCAAGGAGTAAGCGTCTTTTAATTTCATGGCTGCAGTCACCATCTGCAGTGATTTTGGAGCCCCCAGAAATAAAGTCTGACACTGTTTCTACTGTTTCCCCATCTATTTCCCATGAAGTGATGGGACCAGATGCCATGATCTTCGTCTTCTGAATGTTGAGCTTAAAGCCAACTTTTCCACTCTCCTCTTTCACTTTCAAGAGACTTTTTAGTTCCTCTTCACTTTCTGCCATAAGGGTGGTGTCATCTGCATATCTGATATTGATATTTTTGATATTATTGATATTTTTCCCGGCAATCTTCATTCCAGCTTGTGTTTCTTCCAGTCCAGTGTTTCTCATGATGTACTCTATATAGAAGTTAAATAAGGGTGACAATATACAGCCTTGACGTACTCCTTTTCCTATTTGGAACCAGTCTGTTGTTCCATGTCCAGTTCTAACTGTTGCTTCCTGACCTGCATACAGATTTCTCAAGAGGCAGGTCAGGTGGTCTGGTATTCCCATCTCTCTCAGAATTTACCACAGCTTGTTGTGATCCACACAGTCAAAGGCTTTGGCATAGTCAAGAAAGCAGAAATAGATGTTTTTCTGGAGCTCTCTTGCTTTTTCCATGATCCAGGGGATGTTGGCAATTTGATCTCTGGTTCCTCTGCCTTTTCTAAAACAAGCTTGAACATCAGGGAGTTCACGGTTCACATATTGCTGAAGCCTGGCTTGGAGAATTTAGAGCATTACTTTACTAGCATGTGAGATGAGTGCAATTTAGGGGTTACGTGTCTAAAATCCTGCGTTTGAGAGTATCTTGATTTCGTTTTCCAAAGAGTGATACATTTTGAACCTATGCTCAGCCACCCCGTTTCACCTACACAGTCTGCTGATTAAATGCATTAGTTTATAAAACAATGACTTTAGGAATGGCTCAGAGCTGATGTCAAAATATATTGCTTTTGTTCACTCTTATCTTAGAAGCTACCCTTCTAGAAATTTAAGTGTATCCACTGCTCATTCTCCAGTGGGCACACTTCTGAGCCTCGGGAGATAGCTATAGTCGGCGCCATCTTTCTTCTCCAACCATCTCACCCTCCAAGACTCTGTTTCTTCATCTGTGAAAAAAGGAAATCTTTAGGGCTTCCGTGGTGGCTCAGAGGTTAAAGCATCTGCCTGCAGCGTGGGACACCTGGGTTCAATCCCTGGGTCGGGAAGATCCCCTGGAGAAGGAAATGGCAACCCACTCCAGTATTCTTGCCTAAAGAATCCCTTGGACGGAGGAGCCTGGTGGGCTACAGTCCACGGGGTCGCAAAGAGCTGGACACAACTGAGCGACTTCACTTACACTTTCACTTTAGACCCTTAGCCTGTGACCAGGGAGCCTCTTTTAATGGGCTCAGATGTTAGTAGGATATCAAAGAGACTTAAGCAGCATTCGTGTTATTTCTCAGATGGGTGGGTTCCCACCTTGACTACAATTCTTAAAGAGGCTCTTCAAAAACCGAATACCCACCAGCAGTGGGAAAAGGGTGTTCAGCATTCGGCTGTCTCTCCCTTCCCCTTGGTGAGATCCAGTCCACGCTGAGGATTTGCTCCTGCCCTGCCTGTGATGCTTTCCTGCAGGATAATGGAAGGAGACAGAGCAGAGCCTGGGGTTGGTCTCTGCCTGGACCGCTTCCCGCTCCCTCTCCCTGGGGATGGAAGAGGAAGTCTGCAGCTACAAGAGGACTGATGAGTTACCTTTACAAGGAATCTTCTAAATCATCCCAGTTTGCATGACAGGGAACCAACACAAAGAGTGTGTACTGGCTGGAGGGTCTCAAGGCCACAGGGCATTCTGTGTAGGATGGGGACAGATTGACAGCGAAAGTTGATGCTGGGGCTGTCTCTCCTAGAAGCCCGTGAGTGTGGCTTTTCTAAGTTCTGAAAATCAGCTTAAGCACAACTTGGGAATTAAACAGGAATGCATACACTTAAGGTGAAGAGACACCACCGTTGTTTAAAATAGGAATATAAAGTCAATAATGATTTCTAAAATAGATTTTCTTGACAGTCATTCTAAAATAGAACTTCATCAACCACAAACCCTGTTGTCTACCATCTGTTTAGAAATAAGGTTGATAAAATTGGCCGTATTCTGGTAATGTGGCAGTTGATAAAATTAAAAGCTACAGAAATACCTGAACAGATAGTTATTAAAGTGAAGAAAAGAAAGTCAGGCAAAGTGTTAGCCCTTGCATCATATTTCTAGGTTGACATGCTTTAGCAAGCATCATGGCTTCATTATCTGTGCTTCTTGGCCTCCACTAATTTGAAAAGGACACTCACCAGCACAGCTACCCGAAACACGCTACCAAATTAGTCAAAGTCACGTTCTTCTATTATTAATGGCAACTCTAAGACCTTGCCACCTTGAATTCTTTGCATCATTTACTGTCAACTTTAAAATGTCATGTTCACAACTAAGCACATCATTCGTGTGTTTGCAGCCGCTTATGTAAGATACTGCCTGAATAAAAAAAATATTCTCTAAAAACATTAAAGGTCAGACGCATACATCCCTTTGTAGTGTTTTGGAAAGAAGACTATGTATGCTATGACAGTTCTGTGTTTTTTAGGCAACTTGAATACTGCACCCTAGGCCTTACAACTCTCCTTAAAAAGATGAAGAATTCTTTGAACTGGCGGTGAACAGTCTTTTCAGAGCTGCACAATTTTTGCTTGACGGCATGCAGCAAATGTAATAAACTGTAAGAAAGACTCCATCGTCTAAACATGCCTGTAGTTTGGAGAAGATTCTAAGTGATCTTTGCCTGTGTGCTTCTGATATAGCGATGATAAAATAATTATATATGGTATTATATATGTGTATGTTTCTAAACTGTGGTTTGCTTAGTTGCTCAGTCATGTCTGACTCTGTGACCCCATGGAGGGCAGCCCTCTGGGCTCCTCTGTCCATGGGATTCCCCAGACAAGAAGACTGGAGCCCAACCCAGGGCTCGAACCTAGGTCTTCTGTGTCGCAGGCGGATTCTTTCTCATCTGAGGCAGACAGAAATTTCCAGAAAACCCTAATTAGCCTAACTCAGTAGTTAAAGCTAAAAGCACGATTGCTGAGACCTCAACCATGCAACGGTGTTAACTTCTATCATCCCATGCAGTCCTCCTCAGGACAATGTGTTACTAGTCAAAATCTCAGATTGAGTAATTTGCAGAAAACCGTTCCATCAGTGCCAAAATTCATGGTCATTTCATATCCCACAGTGCTTCTTAATAATAGTATGTGCATTCCACGTTCATACTGGTAAGTCATATGAATAGTAGTGATATTTGCACAGTAGTAAGATGCTCGGCCAAGAAGTGTGTGATTCATTTTGTTCATTTTACTGCTTATTGCTCTTAAATCCAGCTTGAGAAGGTGTTGCTTTCATGGGTGACCAATCAGCCATCAGCCATCTCATCTGTCGACCTTCCTATCCCAGTCCCGAGGTCATTAATATCTGTGTTAGATTGCGATGGATACACACCAGGGATCCTATCTGTCTAGTTCATTTTGCATAGTGAATTTACGTCACTTGAAAGTTAATATGCAAAAAATCACTTTAAACAATTGTTCCTTTTTTGTTAGTCTTGGGAAGATTTTAGAAGGTGTTGTGTCGGATGCAGAAGAGTTTATTGGACTAATTAGGCAGAGGTGGACATTGGGGAGAGAAATCGCCTTTGAGGGTCTGGAATTTGGACTCACGTCATGGGACAGGACTTCGGAAGTATCATATCTGTGCTGACTCTAGGGGTTCATCAGTCACAGAAGTCTGAGACCCGAGTTCTAGGTTTGCTGTCTGCCGTTCTTTGCTAGGAGCCCTGTGAGGCACTGGGAGGATGGCCTAGTTGTTTCCCAGGGGAGTGCCTGTCCATCTGAGAGCTCAGCTCATTAGTCTCAAATTCATTTTTACCTCCTTTACTTTCTGAATATTCCCAACGTTATTTTTAATCTGGGGATTAGTAGAGGGATCTCTCCAGTTTTAATGCAAAATTTTCACAGATTGTAAAACATGAGACAGTAATAACTCCTAGTCCAAACATCGTGATTTCAATTCTTCATTGGACAGTGTGCTTTTAATCTATTAAAAATACCATAGACAAATCGTTTGTAATTTTAGAGTGAAAAAAAGAGAGAGATGTCAAGGGCCAGAGGAGCTACTTGTGCGTGTGTTATAGAGAAGCCACACCGCAGAGAAAGCAGTCAACCTCTGTCATTTAACGTGAAGGCAGAAGGACGTGCCTGCAAGCGCTCGGGAGAAAATGCTTCAAATATATGCTAAGATTCTCTTACAGGCAACATAAAATCTTGTTCACATAAAATCAGCATACATTTACTTCTTGTGGATTTCACACATATTTATGAGTTGAATGCTGTCATTACCATTATGTGAATAATTTATTAAATAATGAGTGAAAATAAAACAAAATGTCTGCATTGGGCATAAAATATATAAGCATGTTTCCCGCACTCCATAGCTGAGGATCAAAGATGAGATACACCAAATCAGACAGAACCAGGATATGGTTTAAAGCAGTGGTTTCCCACATTTCCTCCACCTACAGCTCCTTTTTGTGTGAGAGTGTGTGTGTGTGTTTGTGTGTGTGTGTGTATTGAAAAGGGTATTAAAGCTTGACTTGTACAAAAAGAAAGTTGAATATTTTTAAGATGAGTAAAGCATTTCCCATGAACTAGGAATATGGATTGACTGTATGCGAGCATTAAAAAATCACTATTCTTTGTGCATTAAATTCCAGGTGTTTTAAATCAGTACACACAAAATATCTGTTACTAAAATGAAGAGATTAAGAATGAAGAATGTAACTTTTTTTTGTTACCCCATTCTTCTTATATCACAAAATTTACTTCTAGGCCAATGCAATGTTTCATTTCATCATGTGGTATGATGACCAAATGCCTTCCATCATTCTGGTGGTTCAGTTCAGTTCAGTCGCTCAGTCATGTCCGACTCTTTGTGACCCAAAGAATCGCAGCACGCCAGGCCTCCCTGTCCATCACCAACTCCCGGAGTTCACTCAGACTCACGTCCGTCGAGTCCGTGATGCCATCCAGCCATCTCATCCTCTGTCGTCCCCTTCTCCTCCTGCCCCCAGTCCCTCCCAGCATCAGAGTCTTTTCCAATGAGTCAACTCTTCACATGAGGTGGCCAAAGTACTGGAGTTTCAGCCTCAGCATCATTCCTTCCAAAGAAATCCCAGGGCTGATCTCCTTCAGAATGGACTGGTTGGATCTCCTTGCAGTCCAAGGGACTCTCAAGAGTCTTCTCCAACACCACAGTCCAAAAGCATCAATTCTTCGGCACTCAGCTTTCTTCACAGTCCAACTCTCACATCCATACATGACTACTGGAAAAACCATAGCCTTGACTAGATGGACATTTGTTGGCAGAGTAATGTCTCTGCTTTTGAGTATGCTATCTAAGTTGGTCATAACTTTCCTTCCAAGGAGTAAGCGTCTTTTAGTTTCATGGCTGCAGTCACCATCTGCAGTGATTCTGGTGGTAGGTCACTCTAAATCTCATGAAAGACACAGCTGAACAGGTGGTACATCTTCGGATTTCCTCTTGGTGAGGGCTGTGCACAGAGAAGGAAATTACCTGTTGTGGATTAATTCTGTCTCATGCTGCTATTTCTTTTTCTCATGAATTCTATTTCCTAGGAACACCATTAGCTGATGGATCAGTGGTTTGCTATTATTAACCAGGTTAGGTGTATCTTTTAGTGTCCCTGTCCAAAAGTGCCTCAGCAGGATTTGAACCACACCATATGTCCAGTGTTGCTGCTTTTTTGTCAAGAGAATTCAGTGCAGCTGGGACCCGTGTGTTGCCCTCAGCTAAAGAGAGAGAAAATCTTTGCCTTTTTCTAAGGGTAGGCGTTGGGTTTAGCTCTCCTGTCACTGCTTTTTGTTTATCTCCTGACAAGTCTTAACATACGATTTCAATCTGCTTTATTTTTAAAAGTGTTCTTCTTTCAACTCATCAGATACGGTTTTAAATTAATTCAAAATAGATTTAAAAAGGGGAGATAAAAATCTTTCTGATGATTTTGCCATCATTAGAACCTTGGGGTTGTAGACAGGCGCTGTTGTTGTTGTTCAGTTATTAAGTCATGTCTGACTCTTTGCAACCTCACGGGTTGCAGTGAGCCAGGCTTCCCTGTCCTTCACTGTCTCCTGGAGTTTACTCAGACTCATGTCCATTGAGTCAGTGATGCCATCCAACCATCTCATCCTCTGTGGCCCCCTTCTCCTAGGTGGCAAAGTATAAAAAGGGCTTCCCTGGTGGCTCAGTTGGTAAAGAGTCTGCCTGCAGTGCGGGAGACCTGGGTTCAATCTCTGGGTCAGGAAGATCCCCTGCAGAAGTAAATGGTACCCACTCCAGTATTCTTGCCTGGAGAATCCCATGGACAGAGGAGCCTGGTGGGCTACAGTCCTTGGGGTTGCAAAGTGTAGGACACGACTGAGTGACTAGCACTTTCACTCTCTTTCAAAGTATGAAAGTCTAAAGCTTATCTAACTGACATCTCTATCTTTTTGGTGACCTGTTGAACCCATCTTGTTATAGAAGCAATTAAACTGGATATGGTGTGTTTTTCCCTGTATATTTTAGTGACCTAACGGTTAATGCTAGAAATTTCCAGATGGCCTTGGTAATTTTTATTTGTTTTTAATCTAAATGGTTTAAATTATAAAATTAGCATGTTCATTATAAAAGGTTGATACAATGGGTCAGAAATGAAGGCTGAAATTCTTCTCCTTTTTCCATTTTTCACTTCATTAAAACTTCTATTGAGATTTCACATACAGTTGTATTTATAATTTTAGGCATTTTTCTGTATAAATAACATTACATGTGTATATGATGTAGTATTACTTATCTTACTTTTTTTTAAAGACTTTTAATTTTTTGAACACTTATAGGCACAGCAAAATTAAGCTGCAGGTAGCGAGATTTCGCATATACTCCCTGCCCCTAGAAATGCATAACCTCTGCCATTATCAACATCCTCCACCACAGTAGTACATATGTTATAATTGATGAGCCTACACTGACACCTCATAATCACTCAAAGTGCATAATTCACATTCTGCTTCCACTTGGTGTTGTACATTCTGTGGGTTTGGACAAGCTTGTGATGACATGGGTCCACCATTATATTATCCAACAGAATCATTGGCAGTGAAACTATATTACTTTTATTTATAATATCTACCTATCTTGTTTTCAGACAAATGAGATCTTTATTCCGTAGTGTTCTCTTTTCACTTAATCATGCATATCTTCCCATTTGCCATTTTTCAATTTTTTTTTTTTTTTTTTTTTTTACTGTTTTTCACAGTTGCATATTATACCGTAGCATGGGTTCTTGTGAATTACTCCACCAGCCCTTTAGGAATGAGTCATTAGTGTTGGCTCCTGCAATGCCCTGACCTACATTGGCTGATGGGGCTGCAGTAAACAGCACAGACCAGACTTCTGTCCTCAGGGTGCACAGAGTTTGTGCTCATAGCATGGACACTTATATCACTTTCAATTTTTCATTATTGCAACATTTTTCTCCCTTTTCATTTATTTAAATTGGAGGATAATTGTTTTACAATGTTGTGTAGGTTTCTGCAATGTTTTTCTCTTTTAAAAATTGATTTTGTTCCATTTACATTTATTGTTTTCATGAGTTCCCTTCTGATCTATTTTCAGTTGACTGTATTCTTTTTCGTCCTTTTGGGTGAGTAAAAAATTCCAGTTGAACTAACTCCAGTCTCCTCTCAACTTTTCCCCGTCCCACCCAGAAGGCTGATCTTGACCTTTGACCAATGGGGAGCATTAGCAAGCAACTAGCAGGAAGTGAGGTTGGGGACTTCTTCCTCATACTGTCATCTGAAGGGTCACTATGGGCTGGCTGTGTCTCTTGACCAAAGTTCACAGCTCCTGTGAGGGGGTTCCTCTGGCTCCCAGGCTTGAATAATCACTTGCTGCTTACCCCTTTGGCTCAGGTGTGGTTGGAACCCCCTGACCCCCATCTTCAGTTCAGCGTCCTTTTGCTATCCCTTGCAGTTTCTATATGCCCTGCCCAGTCTCTTACATACAATTCCTCTATAAACCCACTTCTCAAACTATCCAGTTGAAGCCTTCTTCTTTCTGCTGAAAGCCTGAATGGTGCCATGGGAGGCCCTTGGACTCACTTGGCATATACAAGTATTTTTATAGTCTCTGGAATTCCCCTAGAACAAACACAGATGGCCTGGTGGCCATACAGCTCAATCGGCTGAAATGGGGAGGACATTTATTTTTGGCCAACTTTCATGCTTTAAATGGAAACCTACATAATATTACTTCACCAAGTTAGAGAACAGCAAGTATGCCTCAGTGTCATTAGTAGATGCTAATTTTAGGGAAAGAGGGGAAAGGATGCAAACTGGGTTTTTTTGTTATTTTTTTAAATTTATTTTTAAATTGGAGGATAATTTCTTTACAATGTTGTGTTGGTTTCTGCCATAAATCAACATGAATCAGCCATAGGTATGCATATGTCTCACCCCTCTTGAACTTCCCCTCCACCTCCCACTCCATCCCACCCCTCTAGGTTATCACAGAGCACCGTGTGGAGCTCCCTGGTCATTTAACAAATTCCCACTGGCTATCTGTTTTACATATGGTAATGTATATGTTTCAGTGCTACTCTCTCTTTTCATCTGTTCCTCTCCTTCCCCTACTGTGTCCACAGGTCTCTTCTCTGTGTCTGCATCTCTATTGCTGCCCTGCAAATAAGTTCATCAGTACCATTTTTCTAGATTCCATATAGATGTGTTAATATGCAATATCTGTTTCCCTCTTTCTTACTTACTTCACTCTATGTAACAGGCTCTCGGTTCATCTACCTCACTAGAACTGAATCAAATTTATTGTTTCTTATGGCTGAGTACAAACCATTTTTGATCATGGATTTTTTATTTTTTAAAGAGAAGATAGGCAGTCCTATCTTTATTTAATACAGATGTATTCATTAATTAAATAAATTTTCCTCTTAAAAAAAAGCCTTAGGCTATGAGCATGATGTGAGATACTTCCACATCTATCAGAGGATAGTCCACTGAGCAGAAACACTATAACCACTTCCCTTTAATTTTTTTTTACAAATCATTGTTGTTGGAGTATAGTTGATTAACAGTGTTGTTGTGTTAGTTTCAGATATACAGCAAAGTGAGTCAGTAATACGTATACATATGTCCACTCTGTGTTAGACCCTTTTCCCATATATGTCATTGCAGAGTATAGAGATGTTTCCTGTCCTCCGTAGTAGGTCCTTATTAGTTACCTATTCTATATACAGTAGTGTGTGTATATCAGTCCCAATCTCCCAATGTATCCCCCCCAACCCCAGGATTGATTTTGTGTTGGTGTCACTGCTCAACATCTCATTATCCTACGTAATCCAAGTAAGACTCTCCAAAGAAAGGTATCTTTTCCTCCCCTTTATAGATGAGTGTCATGAGAGTTCAGTTCAGTACAGTTGCTCAGTTTTGTCTGACTCTTTGCGACCCCCTGAACCACAGCATGCCAGGTCTCCCTGTCCATCACCAACTCCCAGAGTTCACTCAAACTCATGTCCATTGAGTTGGTGATGCCACCCAACCATCTCATCCTCTGTCATCCCCTTCTCCTCCTGCCTTCAATCTTTCCCAGAATCAGGGTCTTTTCCAATGAGTCAGTTCTTCACATCAGGTGGCCAAAGTTTTGGAGTTTCAGCTTCAACATCAGTCCTTCCAAAGAATATTCAGGACTGATTTCCTTTAGGATGGACTGGTTGGATCTCCTTGCAGTCCAAGGGACTCTCAAGAGTCTTCTCCAACACCACACTTCAAAAGCATCCATTCTTCTGTGCTCAGCTTTCTTTACAGTCCAACTCTCACATCCATACATGACGACTGGAAAAACCATAGTTTTGACTAGATGAACTTTTGTTGGCAAAGTAATATCTCTGCTTTTTAATATGCTGTCTAGGTTGCTCATAACTTTTCCTCCAAGGAGTAAGCGTCTTTTAATTTCATGGCTTCAGTCACCATCTTCAGTGATTTTGGAGCCCCCCTCAAAATAAAGTCTGTCACTGTTTCCACTGTTTCTCCATCTATTTGCCATGAAGTGATGGGACCAGATGCCATGATCTTAGGTTTCTGAAAAATGAGTTTTAAGCCATCTTTTTGACTCTCCTCTTTCACCTTCATCAAGAGGCTCTTTAGTTCTTCTTCACTTTCTGCCAAAAGGGTGGTGTCATCTGCATATCTGAAGTTATTGACATTTTTTCTGGCAATCTTGATTCCAGCTTGTGCTTCATCCAGCCCAGCATTTCACATGATGTACTCTGCATATAAGTTAAATAAGCAGGGTGACAATATACAGCCTTGATGTACTCCTTTCCTGATTTAGAACCAGTCTGTTGTTCCATGTCCAGTTCTGACTGTTGCTTTGTGACCTGCATACAGATTTCTCAGGAGGCAGGTCAGGTGGTCTTGTATTCCCATCTCTTTAAGAATTTTCCACAGTTTGTTGTGAGCCACACAGTCAAAGGCTTTGGTATAGTCAATGAAGCAGAAGTAGATATTTTTTTGGAACTCTTCTTCTTTTTTGATGAGTCAACAGATGTTGGCAGTTTGATCTCTGAAGGTTAGACTGTCATGAAAGTTAGACTGTCTTAAATTGTCCAGTGTCCCAAGAATGGTAAATGGTAGAGCTATGATACAAACTCTATCTTACTCTATCAAACTTGTTTCCCCAAACCAGCTATACCTCAGAAGTACATAGGGAGCTCTTAAAAAAAATCCAGATTGCTGGGACTACCCCAGAGTAGCTGAAAAAATGTCTCTGTAGAAGGGTGCCACCTGCGGATATCTTTTTATTAGCCCTGCCCATCCCCACCTGGTGATTCTGATCATGTCAGATTTGGAAATGCTGAGTTTAGGCTTCTGATGGGTTCTCATCTTAATGGGCTTCCCAGGTGGTGCTAGTGGTAAAAAGTCCTTCTGCCAATGCAGGAGACCTGGGTTCGGATGCTGGGTAGGGAAGATCCCCTGGAGGAGGAAATGGCAACCCACCCCAGTATTTGTGCCTGGGAAATCCTGTGGACAAGAGGAACTCTTAATTGACCAAATTACCTTTTCTGATTCTTGGACTTTCTGCTATTACCTAAAACAGAGCCTTGTGCCAGAATTTAAGTCATTACACTGTGTAAGAGTGTTTATTCTGACTTTCCTTCTAGGCTGCTTTTTTAAAAAATAAAATCTGAATTTTAATAATAGTTCATGAATTAAAGGCAACTTTATGTCCTGAAGTGCTGTGCTAGAAATATTTTTATCTTTACTAATACTTAGTATCTAAAAACAGGATATTATTCCAGGGTCCATGAAAACATATTGGATCTAAACTATCAATACTGATAAAGTACAAAACAAGCTGTTAGGTATGTGATTTAATAAAAGTTGGCATAAAATGAGAGTATTGGCATTTATTAATCTCATAAGCTCTAATATTCATGCACAACAGATATTATCTCCACTGTGAGTATTTCTGATGTTTTTTGAAGGGTGAAGAATACATGATAGTATATAAACCCTTAATACTTGGGACGGAATTTTTGTTATATTCTGAAATCCCAATACCATGTAATTTTTCACTGCCTATGTTACATTTCCTTATCTTTAAAATGAAAGGTCTTCCTTCCTTAACACCAAAAAAACATTTATCAAATCTCTTTTTTAAAAAAATGAATCACTGATTCCTAAGAGGATATGTAATGAAAATGTCAATTAAATACAGGTAAAAATGAACTATTTTGGAGGGGCCCCTAGAAAGTCTAAATACCATGTGAAAATGTGTTACTTCTGTGTCTTCACTGCCTACCGTATGCCTACCTCTTAGTAAGTGCTAGGTTTTGGCTATGATTTGCTAAACTTTGGCTGTGATTGGCTGTGTGCGCAACTCTATGGACTATAGTCCTTCAGGATCCTCTGTCCACGGGATTATCCCGGCAAGAACACTGGAGTGGGTCGCCATTTCCTTCTCCAATGCATGAAAGTGAAGTCGCTCAGTTGTGTCCGACTCTTAGTGACCCCATGGACTGCAGCCTACTAGGCTCCTCCATCCATGGGATTTTCCACGCAAGAGTACTGGAGTAGGGTGCCATTGCCTTCTACGTTTATATAAAAAAATGGCCCAAGTATGCTTTGCTAGGAATTTTAGAAAGACCACCTAAAATAAACAACTGCCTATTTAGGAATAAGTAATGCTGAAAGAATCTCAGCAATGGGGATTGATTGTAGCACCATTTCCCCTAATTATAGCTCCTCACCAGGACAGAATGAACCTGGAATACAAAGTAAAACTTTTTGCCCTTCATTACTTGCAAAGGAGATTCAAGCAATAATTGGTAGAAAATAGCCATTTTGAAATTTTGTTTCCACTTTAGATGGTAAGTTACTGCTTCTGAAAAGTTTTAGATCATTTAGCCTAAGTATTTGATTTAAAATGTTTATTTCTGATGTATGAACCTTAAAGTGTTTTGAGCATTTAAAGTACTAAAAACAGTGCAGGTTATTTATTGCACTATCCATGAAGGGCAGTTCTCCCCAACTACGTCATACTGAAGATCAGCCTCTGCTTTGTAATATTCAAATCCCTTTGTCCAGTGAAATTTACCCAGTCCTCAGCTGATACTCGGAGAAGGCAATGGCACCCCACTCCAGTACTCTTGCCTGTAAAATCCCACGGATGCAGGAGTCTGGTAGGCTGCAGTCCATGGGGTCGCTCAGAGTCGGGCATGACTGAGTGACTTCACTTTCACTTTTCACTTTCATGCATTGGAGAAGGAAATGGCAACCCACTCCAGTGTTCTTGCCTGGAGAATCCCAGGGACGGCGGAGCCTGGTGGGCTGCCATCTAAGGGGTGGCACAGAGTCGGACACGACTGAAGCGACTTAGCAGCAGCAGCAGCAGCTGGTACTGTGCTGATACTGCAGTACTGATCCTGGGCTTCCCAGGTGGTGCCAGCGGTAAAGAATTTGTCTGTCAATGCAGGAGAAGTGAGAGACATGTTTTCGATCCCTGGGTTGGGAAGATCCCCTGGAGGAGGGCATGGCAGCTCACTTCAGTATTCTTGCCTGGAGAATCCCATGGACAGAGGAGCCTGGCGGGCTATAGTCCATGGGGTCATAACGAGTCAGACATGACTGAAGCGACTTAGCACACACAGCTGATAGGGGCTGAATGTGTTAGCCCACTGTTTTTATGCAGCCGAACCCCACGGAACTGAGCTAAGACACCAACCCCCGCCCCCAGCTCCTGGTACCATGCTCTAATGAAGCCGTTCGTGTCATCTGTGAGTCATCTTGGATGATGAGATCTCAGAGACTATGAGCAGAAAGATTTCCTCCATCTACCCAGCCCAGCCCGACCTGTTGGTTAGCCTCCATTTGTACGGTAATAATCTTCCCTTTATATGAAATTCAAGCAAAGAAAATCATTTTATCTCTAAAGTGTTATGAAAATCCCTGAAATAGACTAAGGGTAATTCAAATTCTAGGAATACACTTTCAGATTTCTTTCTGCATGGTGTATTTATGGAAAATTTTGGACTTCCAAAGCTGATAGCCACCCTTGTTAGTTGGGAACCATTTAGTCATTATTTTTGATGCCTGCTGTCATCTTTACTTTCCCAGTTTGGAAGAAAGGGGGTAGGGTAACAGGTTATTTTGGAATATGCAAGACATACTCTGATGAGCTATAATTACATAGTGACATCTTGGGAACTGCTATTCGATTGCTGGTTCCAGCTAATTTATTATTCTCTAAAGATGCTACATTCATATTGGTTTTCATTTACTTTTGTTTTTTTCTCATTTCTTTATAACTGAGAGCACAGTGATTGGTTTACATATTGCAAAGATTTTTCTCTACAACCTGCAGCCAAGGCTGATTTAAAACTTGTTATACCAGCCAAGAAGCTAAGGGTAATGCTCCTTAAATGTTACTCAAAATCCTGTAATTGCCTCTTATAGAACTTCCGCTTTGTTCTTGGTGCTTAGTTGAAGTAGGACAGCCCTGACGGATCTTACCAGGTACCCTCAGCCCTTTCCATTTTCCCTAGATGCTGGTCTAAGGGAGAGACTACTGGAGGGCGTAGCCATTTCTTTCTCCAGAGGATCTTCCTGACCCAGGAATCAAACCCTGGTCTCCTGAATTGCAGATGCATTATTTGTGGTCTGAGTCATCAGGGAAGCCCACACTAAAATTACATGCATTTTATTTCTAGAGCAGTCTAAATTATCCATTCCCCCCCCCCCCCCCGCCTCCCCCCCGATACTTTTAAGTGTCTCCTATGAATGCTTCAGGGCAGTGTACTGGAGAGAGACAGGGAAACTTACAGGGAGCCCCAGGAGGGGCTGCTCTCTTCTCTGCAGGAGTTAGGAAGGGCTTCCTGGGGAAGTAACTTCTCTGCTGAGCCACGAGGTGAAAGAAGTGGCATTCAGACATGGGGCACAGGGCAGGGAACCCCGGAAGCAGAGGGGTCCCACGTCTAACCCCAGGAGATGAGAAAGGACAGGCTGGCCTTGGGACACTGCAAGGGGCTGTGTAGGATCCGACCTCTTTACAGAATGGCTTAGAAGATGGCCAGCTGTTTTCCTGTCAAGCCTGGCATCCATTCTGTTTCTTGGCACTTTTGGGGCAATGGACACTCGTTCTGTGATGGAGGGGAAAACATGGTTATCTTCAGTATGTTGTGGTGAATTGGAGAAGAGAAGCGTCTGCAGGCTTGCAGAAGAAATGAATACAGAGCAGTACTCGGATCCTCCCCTTGGAACTGTCCAGAAAGCAAATGCGCAGTAGCTCCAGACAGCCTGCAGACTGGCGTGCGGCCACCACCGCGCCCGCAGGGTATCGCTTTGCTCTTTGCTGGCTCAGGCTTCATTGGGTGTGAAAACAAACTTCCTGGTTTCCAGAAAGTGTGCTAGGGCTACCACAGTCATGGGGGACCCAGTGTATTTGTACTTGAGATTGAGTTTTTACTGACGATATGAACAGCTGAGGAGTTGAGTATCATTTACGTATATACAAGGTAATTAGGCTTCAACTGGTGTCTTTAAAAAATTTTGCTTAAAATTATTGTCACCTCCCCGTTCCTCTCTTTTCCTGATTCCTCCTCTGCCCTCCTCTCTTGTTCACATCTTTCTGCTTCATCTGCCTTCTCTTTCTCCTCCCCTTTCTCTTTTTCCTCCTTCCCTCCCTCCCTCCCTTCTCGCTGTCTGCATTAAATGTGAAGGGCTTCTCTGGTGATGCCCTCCGTCTTACCAAATCTGCCAGTTACAGAGCCCTCAAAAAGCTTTCGGGCAGAGTTAACCTTGTGGGAAAGGCGGCGGGCAGCTCGCGCCACTCAGAACCACTATGAAGGCACCAGTTATACTTCATACTTTGCAGAGAAAAAAGTGTTCCTGATGCTTTTTTGTGTGTTTGTTTCAGGGCAGACAGAAAGCCCTGGGGCGTGTGAGAAATACCACTGGAATCAGAAGGAGGCTCTTAGTCCTGGCCCCTGTCACAAACCAGCCGTATGGAATCAGGCATTAACTGTTTTAGCTATAAAATATAATACTCGCCTGCAGAAGATGTTCAGTGCTTTTCCTCTAGTATTCTATCGTCCAGGTTTCTTTCCTTCATTTGTTCATTCATAGAGCAAACATTTGTGGGAGAAGCTAGAAGGTTTGGGGAGCTGTTTTAGGGCTGAGGGTTATGAAGGCAGAAGAGTTTTACCTGCAAAGAGCTGTGTGGGGGGAGGGCTTCCCTGAGAGTGATGAACCTAGTGATGAACCCAGGGCTTCCCTGAGAGTGATGAACCCAAAGCAAATATACATTGATAAGGGGAGGGTATATATGCCGTGAGAGAGGTGTTTGTAAGTTGCAAAAAAACAAAGATGATTTTAGCTGATGGAGACTGGAGCTCTGGGGCTGTGGTCAGGGACATTTTTTTTTTTTTAAAATAAAGGATCAGATGCTAGATTAGCCTGTGACTGTGTCTAGGTAGAGGTGGGAGATCTTGCTGACAAAGAGGAGGTCAGTGCCCTCAGGGGCTATGGGCACTGTCTGCAGTGGCTGTGTGCGTTGATCAGGGCTGGGCTGAATCTGGACAGGCAGGCTGAGACCAGACACCCATGTATTGGCTTTTTTTTTTTTTTTCTTGTGTGGCAGAAGTTTTATTACAGTGCAAAGGAACAGAGAAAGCTTCTGACAGAGACATCAGAAGGGGGTGGAGAGTGCCCACTCCCTAGTCTTTGGCAAGAAAATGATATACCTTTTAAGTTAGTTAGTTATTACAATTCATCAAAAGAAGGTCTCAAGTTTGTGAAAATTTTACCAGACCCACACCTACAATTTATGTTTTAGGATAACAGGATTAGAACTTAACAACAGAATGATCCTACCAGACCCACTCCCATAATTTGCATTCTAAAATATCAGGATTAGTTAGAAGGTTTTCAGGAAGGAGAAACTGTCCTCAAGCAGGATACATTGTTGTTATATAATCCCTAGTGAAGTGAAGTGAAGTCGTTCAGTCGTGTCCAACTCTTTGCAAACCTGTGGACTGTAGCCCACCAAGCTCCTCTGTCCATGGGATTCTCCAGGCAAGAATACTGGAGTGGGTTGCCATTTCCTTCTCCAGGGGATCTTCCCAACCCAGGGATCGAACCCAGGTCTCCCACATTGCAGGCAGATGCTTTAACCTCTGAGCCACCAACTGAGTTGTTTGTTGTGTAATCATCAGTTCCGGATTTAAAGAAAAAAAAACCATTTTATGTGACTAAGACTAGCGAGCGTAGAGAGAAAAAAAAAGTGTCAGCTTTGGGTCTGTCATGCTTTTGATCTTACCTGGAGAGTGGTGGTGGTGGGGGGCACTAGAATGTTCTCAAGAATTCAGGATGATCTCTTTGTGCCTTGGAAGCAACATTTATAAAAGGAGCGGCTGAATGAAGAGACTGGTTTCTAACTTTTTCAGATCACGTTCTGTTTGGAGAACATTAAAATTACCTGCAGAACAATGCATCCACAGCTACATCTCTATAGTTACAGCAGGCACAGAGATCCCCCCTGAAGAACAACCGGGATCAGAGTGGATAACACTCGAACACTGTGTGTTTGTTCTTATTAGCTTTACATCCTCGCGATTTGTCCCAAAGCTGTTTAACTAATCCTGAAATTTTCACCTTATCGTTCATAGCCTACATTCAGTTAACGAAACCAAAAGTACATCTCTCCCGTGTTCGAGTGGGGTCTCTCTGACGTGATCCGTGGCATCAGCTAGGCGGAATAAATAATTCACAGAGACAGCTGTCACTCTGGGGCCTCAGAGCCTCCTGGAGTCATCAGAGTGCCACCATGCCCTGTCACATTCTCCCCTTATGCTCCCAGTCCTCAGACTGAAGATATAGGAGGACAGGAGATGGCCATTGAAACAGGGATTTGGCAAGTGATGGGCAAGCTGTTAGGGTCCGAAGCGGGCAGGCCAGTATTTAGACCTAAGAAGGGAGCAAAGTAACTGAGCTGTGTGAGGGCATGAAGAAAAAAGTCAGCAGACCAGGCAATCGGGTGGGGAGAAGCAAGTGGGATCCATGTCTGCCCTACTTCCGGCTGCCCCCCTGGGGCGGGTCCAGGAGCGATGGATTAGCACCCCTGCCCCGTGCAGGGGCCGAGGTCCCAGCTGCACCCCCAGCAGTAGGCACAACTCTCTGAGGAGCTAGAGCAGGACTGAGCTGTGCCCTGGGCTTAGTCGTGTCTGACTCTTTTCAACCCCATGGACTGTAGCCTGCCAGGCTCCTCTGTCCATGGGGATTCTCCCAGCAAGAATACTGGAGTGGGTTGCTGTGCCCTTCTCCAGGGGATCTTCCCAACCCAGGGATTGAACTCAGGTCTCCTGCATTGCAGGTGGATTCTTTACTGACTGAGCCCCCAGGAAAGCCCAAGAATACCTGGGGTGGGTAACCTATCCCTCCTCCAGGGGATCTTCCCGACTGAGAAATCAAACCAGGGTTTCCTGCATTGCAGGCAGATTCTTTGCCAGCTGAACTGTCAGGAAAGCACAGGACAGGCCTCCTGTTAACTCAGCTTGAAGAGCTGGGCGGAAGGGAAGGAAGGAGACCAAAGTTGGTCTCCACAGAAACACTGTACACCGGCAATCTTGTCAGCATCCTTTATTTCTTGCTGCAGCTCGGGGGCTGGTGGAAGCAATTGTGAAAACTGAAAGTAGAGATGGAAAAAATACACATTTGTCACAAGATAAGTAGTCGTGGACTTTATTCATTAGAAATGTACATGTACATGAAAAGGAAACAGAAAAAACCAGGATGCCATCCAAACCATCAGTAGACTGTAGAAATCAATCATCTCTGTCTAATAACTATCGAAAGAATCTACTTCCAGAAAAATATTATTCTGAAGACTTATTCTTGGGTGTAATGAGTTTTCTTCTGGAGGTGGGTTTCTTTTTCTAATAAGTAAATTGTATATATTCACCATTATTTACTCTAATGCCACTGTCATCAGAAAAATGTCAGTTTAAGCCAGCCAACACTTAATTTTGCAATAATCTTACTGTTTCTATTATGCCAATTACTATGCAAGCCAGCCCTCCCTTTTCCTTATATACCAGGAAATGAATTTGAAACAAACCCACTCAGTTTAGGTAGAAAGATGTTCAGTTCAGTTCAGTCGCTCAGTCGTGTCCGACTCTTTGCGACCACATGAATCACAGCACGCCAAGCCTCCCTGTCCATCACCAACTCCCGGAGTTCACTCAGACTCACATCCATCGAGTCAGTGATGCCATCCAGCCATCTCATCCTCAGTCGTCCCCTTCTCCTCCTGCCCCCAATCCCTCCCAGCATCAGAGTCTTTTCCAATGAGTCAACACTTCGCATGAGGTGGCCAAAGTACTGGAGCTTCAGCTTTAGCATCATTCCTTTTAATCTCATTTAAAAAGTGAAGGCAAATGAATGTTATTTCACAGGGGAAAATACCATTTTTCTTTTCGACAAATTTTTGGTCCATTTTTACTGTTTTATTCCAAGCTACTGAAATTTAATTTATAGCACAAATTTAAAGTTAAACAATGTTCTGTGTAAACTGATTTTATTGTATTTTCAGCAGTGTCTTAATTTTAAATCAAGAAATGCCACCCACTTGGTAAGCTTACCCTATGCTTTAGCATGAGCAATTGTTAGTAGGTGATATATTAATTTAGACTACATCTTACGGAGAAAGTAAGTTTTGCTTAAGGTATGGAAAATTCTAGAAGATGTATTAACTCTTTAGAGTAATTCAATAGTTTCCAAGAAAACTTTTGGAAACATTCCAACAAAATTTGATGAGTTTCTGGGTGCTCTGTTTCGTTTTTCCTACTGTTACTCTTCAAAGACCTTGTGGATGTCTGTGATCATCTGGGTTCTCAACCTTCTCTTCATTTTTTTTCCCCTCTCTTATATCAACTATACTGTCCTTTTATATTCTCAGATTAAAATACCGCTCAGTAATAATTTGGAGTTTGGTTGGGTGCTGCACCCAAACTGAGTTCCCAGGTGGCAATCAAATGGTCTCAGAGTCTTATCCAATCAGCAGAAGTATTTTATTAACATTGTCAGCTTCAAATTTCATCTCCTAAAACCTACGTTCTCTACCAGAATCTGTCCCACATCAAGTATGCCTTGCAGATGTCCTGACATGGGAAAGCTTAGAGGAAGCTTGCGCTGATGTACTAAGAGCTAGATGAGTTTACCTAGTCACAAGATTAGCCCTTCAGAAGCTAGGTGGTAACAGTCGTTTTTCTCTCTGCAGACTTGTGGTTTTAACCCAAGTGGACACATTCTACATCAAGCTGGTAATAGCCTTTGGTATCCCAGCAGAAGTTTCTGAGACAGAGGAAAGGCTCTGTTTCTTTTTTTCCCCCTGTAATTGCCCACCAGAAGCAGAATTCCTTGATGAGATAATTACTTACTTACACCTTATCCAGGAAATTACATTACTTTGTAATCTTGCCTCATTTACAAGCCTGGGTAAATCTTCCATCACAGGCCTTTCTGATGATGGCTCTGTCTATGAGTTAGGAAGACACCTGACTGTGCCTGACAGTCTGTTTTCTTACCTGTTGTAGAATTCCAGTTTACTTCGTTAAATGGATTACCTTCTTTCCAACCCTGCTTTATTTCCTGTTCTTTCTTATGTGTGTGTACCTGTGTTGTGTTTAATTGACTGAATATAGCTCAGTAAAATTTCCCTATCACTGTATTTAATACCCCAAAATTGTTGTGCTTAGTTGCTCAGTCGTGTCCAATTCTTTGTGGCCCCATGTACTGCAGCCCACCAGGCTCCTCTGTCCATGGGGATTCTCCAGGCAAGAATACTGGAGTGGGTTGCCATGCCCTCCTCCAGGGGATCTTCTTAACCCAGGTATCGAACCCAGGTCTCCCACGTTGCAGGCAGATTCGCTGTCTGAGCCGCCAAAGGTGGTTGAACATTCATATTTGCTCTCGGTCCTGGGTTTTTCATTCAGTCCCTTTAAAGCTCCAATTTTGCTCAACTTTGATCAGAATAAATGGCCAGAGGAGTTACAGATTATAGGAGAATCATTTGCCTTCTCAGGAAGGCAGCAATGAAAGAGGAATTCTGAGGCGGCCTCCACTGTCTTTCTGATTGACGAGGAAAACGTGGTTCAGTTTTAATTGAGAGAAACAGCCCTGAGAACAAGGAACAGAACAAAAGGGGTTAGAATTTGAATTTTTCTTCCAAAGCAAGAACCATCGGGTAGATTTACATGGAACTATCTCAAATGATCAGTGATTTTAGAGGTATCACCCAGTTATTTGCTGAAATAGTTAATCATGGATTGTAAAAGAAAGCAAGTTGGACAGTAGCAAGCAGTCTCTACTATATTTTCTCTGGGACTTCAGCTGCACCAGTGGTTCTCAGCTAGGAGTCATTTTGGTCTGCAGGGCACATTAGACAACGTTTGAGGCATTTTCAGTTGTCGTAATTGAGGGTGAGCGCTCCAGGCATCTATCTAGTGGGTAGGGGTCAGGGCGCTGATCCTGCTGTGCACAGGGAAGCCCCCCCGACCCCAAGAATCATCTGGCCCCCAGTATCAATAATGCTGCATTGAGAAACCCTGAGCTTTGCCAACAGAACTATGAAGCAGATTAGACACTTAGGTAAAGCCATGCTTACCAGACTTGAAGGAAACTGGTATGTGTTGACTGTACAATTCATTCCCCAAATTGAGACATTTTGAGAGCGAAATGAAGGCGGTTATTAAGTATTCCAGGACAGTAAACGAAAAATGGGAAGTATATATCACCCTCTGACGCTGAAGCTGAAGCCGATGGTTAGATAGCATCAGTGACTCAATGGACATGAGTTTGCTCAAACTCCGGGAGATGTGAAGGACAGGGAAAACTGGCATGCTGCAATCCATGGGGTCGAAAAGAGTCGGACATGACTTAACCACGGAACAACAACGACCATGGCTTGGTTGTTGTGGTGAGCAGTCGACAGCCAAGAGCCATCCGGGAACCCGGCCAGAGTTGCCACATTAAAATAAAAGATGCTCCTAGTGCTTTTATCTTTTGGAGCGTACAAGGCTTTTAGGAGCTCTGTGCAAAGAACTGGGGGCAGAGACCAACACATATATTTTCTGTTATCTCCAGCCTGCTCTCACGCTCCTCAGTGCCACCTACCTGTGGCAAATGGCTGATTTATTTTTTTCTATTTGATTTTAAATGTGCATAACACTTTCCCTGGTTCCTGTCTTTCCTTCCCAACACGATCCGGACAGATTGGATTAGCTTCATAGATATATATTTTGGGATATTTAGGGGTCTGGGGTCAGTAATGAGTGATGACTGGGCCAGTGCAGTATTAGGTTGACTTAATTTTATCCATTTGTGGGTCTCAGCTTGTGTAGGCTGAGAGCAGAGGAACAAGGGGAATGAGTTTTGTGGGTGGGTATGTTTCAGTTCTAATTTATCAGTGATATTTCGAAAATGGTGCACCGTTACCAATAAAGGAAATCTTGTTTGGTGATTAAAAGAGGCTTGGCAGAAGGACAGAATTGGGCGGATTATTTGAAGGATGCTGGAAGAGAAAGCTCAAATGCCTGAAGGCGAGTGGCACCTCATGCAGGCTGAAGCACCAGGGCTGTGGGGGTGACCAGCCCTGCAGCCTAATAGTGCCCCTGCCTGCAGGGTGCTCCTGGGCACTTTAGTCAAGGTACCCGCTCTGGTAGGGCAGGCCTGGGGGTGCGTAGCTTGGCTGGCAAAGTCCCGCAGGCTCATAACTGCATGCCTGGCACCCCCACTAGATTTTAGCCACGCTCACCCTTGGTCCTGTTTGCTTTGCACAAGTTGCTCACTGTAGGCAGCAGCCCTGAGGACTAAGGAAATACTGTTTCATCATGAAATCCCACCTCCTGACATTTTAAAAGATTGAATTCGGAAAAGAATAAAACAAAATCAACACTTCAACTGGTAAGGTTCTTGGGGGACCCGAAAAGAAAAGCTTTTTACAAAGGCCGGGTTCTTAGAGCTCTCACTCAGAGCCTGCCAGCTATGACTGACAGCTGACAATGGATTGTAAGAGAGGCAACAGAAGGCAATTTACAACAGGCACCCAAGCCATCAAAAGTCACCGTCCTGGGGGGAACCTGGTGCCCCCACCCATACAGTCTCCAAGGGCCTAGACCCTCTACCAAATGAGTAATGACTCTATGTAACTTTCCTGTTTATAACAGCCACCCCGAGTAATAAGATGGCTAAATTGTTTTCGGAGGTTTTATTTTTAATAGCTTGACATTTTAAATGTTAAAATGTATAGGACTGAGCTCCAATTATCATGAAAATTCACTTATATAGGGTGATTAATTTCTCGATGAGGTTAGTTAGAGAACTGCGAAGTAAAGTACTGTAACAATTATTTTGTCACAACGATTTGTAAATAAAGGAATAACATTGTACTGCTCATTCTTTAGCATGAGCCATTAAACAATGAAATATTCCAAAAAGATTTTGGAGGTAGAGATTCTGTAATATGCTAAATGTCTAGAATGATAATTTTAAAACTCTGTTCAATGAAATATTAGATTATGAGGATGTTAATCAGACTTCTCTGAAAAAAAATACCCCTTGGATAAATACATTTGGGAAACATGAGGATTAATGAAGTAAACACACTTCTTCATTGCAGCATTTTTCAGGAGTTTCAACATGGTAAAGCACATTAATATAATATGCAACCTGTGTCACGCTATGCATAAACTCATGACTGAAACTTTGCTGTTGGTTACACATGGCGGGGGTGGGGTGGTCTCCTTGCCTGAGATGTGGATGATGTCATGATGTTTGATCGCTCTCAGGTGATAACGTTCCTTTTGCTATGAAAACAGGCCATTTAAAAAGCATACGCACAACATACTGGGGGTAATTATGGCTCGAAACAGGTTAATTAGCTCGCTGTTGGACTTCTCCCAGGTCAGGTGTGGTTCAGTTGGACGCTTGTGTCCCAGGAAGTGGTGACTGATGCCTCCTTGCTTGGCTCCTCCCCTTGGCAGCTGCCACTTAAGTCCCTGGGCTTTCCCGGTGGCTCAGTAGTCGAGAATCCACCTGCCAAGCCGGAGATGCGGGTTCTATCCCTGGGTCAGGAAGATGCCCTGGAGGAGGGCATGGCAACCCACTCCAGGACTCTTGCCTGGAGAATCCCACGGACAGAGGAGCCTAGCAGGCTACCAGTCCGTTGGGTCACACAGAGCTGGACATGACTGAACAACAACTACTTAGTTCCCTGGCAGCGTGGAAATTCAGGAAAGGAGTGCAGCAGGTGTGGCCCATCTCTGCCGGTTCTCCCTGGTCTCCGCCCTGGGTCACGCTCATCTTCTCTCCAGGTGATGCTTTCGTAGGCTTCCCCTCCTGCAGTTACACTGGCACGGAGCACATGCCTCTTCCTGCCTGGAGGTGGTCTCCTCCCAGTCCCTGGACCACGATGGTCCCCACTCTGATCTGCCGGAGTCTCCTCTTCTGCCAAGAGGCTTACAGGAACAGGCCAAGGCTGATTCTCCATCCTGCTTGGTGCCTACCTGGTCTGGAGCACTCATGCATCCCTGCCTGGAGGCGCCTGGGAGCTCGAGTCACCCTGGGTCTGCCCTCGATGGGGAGGACAGCCAGCCCTTCTCCTAGCTCATCCAGAGTCACGGGTCCTGGGATCCAATTCATGTTTCTCACGAGGAGGAGCGGGGAGGTGTACCACGGCGCTCCAACACTGAAGAAATCCTCTTTGGATCTCTGTCTCTCCAAGGAGTTCAAGAGACATGGAAGAGCTTCCCCAGCCATTCTCTTCCGAAATCCTGCTTAAGAATTGGGGGCCAGGGTGGGGGGCTCTCTCATTTTCTTCCTCCCTTGGTTGTGTGAACACATCCAGCTTGGCAACTCGCTTAAAATGGACTCAGAGGAAGTCCTGTATAACACCTGATGTCGTTCTTTTTTCAACCATGGAAGATACCCCCAACACACACACACACACACACACAGAGATACAGACACACACACAGAGATACAGACACACACACAGATACACACACACACAGAGACATAGACACACAGACACACACAGACACACACACACTGTTCTCAGTACTGTTCTGTGCCTTTCTGAGTACTTGGTGATATTTCCCACTTGGCCTCCATTCTTTGCTGTCTGTCTTACGCTTGATCTTCAGCTCTTGTCACCATCATCCTGCAGAAATGCCATCTGCAAGATCACCACTTCGTTTCCGGCTGGGCAATCCATTCGTCTTGCTCCAGGTCCCATGCTCTCTGACTGGCTCAGAATTTTCTCATCCCATGAAGGAAATGGCAACTCACTCCGGTATTCTTGCCTAGAAAACCCCATGGACAAAAGAGCCTGATAGGCAACAGTGCATGGGGTTGCAAAGAGTGGGACACGACTGAGCGACTTCACTTTTCTTTTATGCTAAATAGCAGTCTACTGTCCGGGTCCTCTTTACCTTTGTAAACACTTCTCCCCGACTGTCTCTTTTCCCCTTGCTCCCAAGGAAGGGATAACATGAGGACAAACTCTCAGTCCACTGCTGGTTCTTCCCCTTCTTGGAGATCTTACTTAGAGCATGCTCAGTCACTTCATCATGTCCAACCCTGTGGGACCCCATGGACTGTAGCTGGTCAGTCTCCTCCGTCCATGGGATTCTCCAGGCAAGAATACTACAGTGGGTTGGTAGGCCCTCCTCCAGGGGATCTTCCCAACCCAGGGATCACACTCATTTCTCTTACGTCTCCTGCATTGACAGGTGGGTTCTTTACCAGCAGCACCACCCAGGAAACCCACACACTCTAATCGATGCTCTAAAGTCTCCAGCGTCAGGCCTTGACCCGCCTTCTGGCCTCCGTCTCCACGGCTCCAGCCCTCCATGTCCAGCGCAGAGGTGTGCTGGTCCTCGAGCTCTTCACCAGAGCTCAGCTCTTTCTCTCGGGATGCTCCCTCCTGGGATCCCTTGGGCTGTCCCTGTTGCAGCAATGTCACTGTTTCCTCTGCACCATCCAGGCTTCAAAGTTTGCTGTTTAGATGCCACCTGCTCCTTTGTTTTCTTTGTGATCAGCCACCAATCTCAACAGGTCTTTCCTTTAATGCTGCTTTCTCTTTTTCCCCCACTCCTCATCTTGTTTGGTCATTTTTTTTTTTTAATATCACAAGACACTGTTCTGCACATTTTTCTTCTAATTTTTATTTTTATTGGCAGGTAATTGCTTTACACTGTTGTGGCGGGCTCTGCCATACGTCAGTGAGAATCAGTCATGATTATATGTATGTCCCTTCCTTCTTTGACCTCTCTCCCCCCACCACTCCCACCCTCTACGTTGTTACAGAGCAGCAGACGAAGGTGCCTGTGTTACACAGCAGCTTCACACTAGTAACCTGTTTTACACGTGATAGTGTGTATATACCCATCAATGCTACTTTCTCAGTATGTCCCACTCTCTCCTTCCCTCGCTACGTCCGCAAGTCCACTCTCTCTCTGGAAATAGATTCATCAGTACTATTTTTCTAGATTCCATACATATGCATTAATATATGACATTTGTTCTTCTCTTTCTGACCGACTTCACTCTGTGCTACAGGTTGTAGGTTCATCCCCCTTACTAAAACTGACTCAGATTCTTTCCTTTTTATGGCTGCATAATATTCCATTGGGTATATGTATCACAGCTTCTTTATCCATTCATCTGTCAATGGACATGTAGCTGCACAGTTTTCTTTGCTTCTGTTGTTTTTGCACACAATTTGTTTTGCACGTTTCACCTGAAACCACTCTAAAACACAGCTTTGATTATATTAATTCTTGGTTCAAACTAAGCTCACAATTTCCTGACAAATTAAGTTCAAATCTAATCTGGGATCCAACGCTTTGTGTAGTCTGGCCTCAACCTTTCTCTGCCAATCTAGCTTCCGCTTACTCCTCTACATAAGCCCTGGGTGTGAGTCACATTGGCCTGTATGTTTATTTACTTATTTAACTGAAGGTTAATTGCTTTACAGAGAAGGAAATGGCAGCCCACTCCAGTACTCTTGCCTGGAAAATCCCATGGACTGAGAAGTCTGGTAGGCTGCAGTCCATGGGGTGGCAAAGAGTCAGACATGACTGAGCGACTTCACTTTCACTTTCACTAATTGCTTTACAGAATTTTGTTGTTTTCTGGGAAACCTCAACATGTGTGATTTTATACTGAATTTATTGTCTGTTTCCCAACCCTGTCCTCTTGTTTGAGCCTTACAAAGAGTATATATGTTCCATAAACCTCTATAACAACACTCATCTATGTTTTCTCATTTTTTATCCGTTTCCTGATTTTACTTGAGTTGGTAAAGAAGTACATGTTAATAATTTCTAAGTGTCTAAAAGGCAGAGACTTCTACTTCTTTATAGATCCCATAATGCTGAAGCTCCAGTACTTTGGCTACTTGATGTGAAGAGCTGACTCACTGGAAAAGACCCTGATGCTGGGAAAGATTGAGGGCAAGAGGAGAAGCGGGCGACAGAGGATGAGATGGTTGGATGGCATCACTGATGCAGTGGACATGAGTTTGAGCAAATTCCAGGAGATAGTGAAGGACAGGGAGGCCTGGCGTGTTGCAGTCCGTGGGGTCACAAAGAGTCAGACACAGCTGAGCGACTGAAAAACAGCAACCACAGTGCCAAATACAGTGTACCTGCAAAGGGAGTACGCAGAACTGAACACTGACTGATTGAAACGTAGGAGTGTCAGTCATAAATCGTCTAACAAACTTGCAAGTGACGGTTCCTCACTTTCCCCTAACTATAGCTGCGGTTTGTCTTTATCTGTGTCCAGATTTGCTGTGGCTTCTCTGCCAGTGCCCACGCCATCTCTTTCAAGTACCTTTGCACAGTGTGGATTAACGTGTGTTTGCCAACTCATCCTGATTTTAAGAAGTTGACACAGTTACATTTGTGAGAGCATTGTTTGCTTTCCTTTGTTAGCTCAACATTTGAGGACTAATTGATGTTTGAAAATCTTAACAACGCTGCTGTGACTGCAGGCTAGTGTAACAGTTTTAACGTGGATGGTTCTTTGCCTTTTTCAAGGCTCACTTCTACTGTGATCATCATTAACTTTTTTTTGAGAGGCCAAGTAGCAAAAGTAGTAGTTTAGAGATTAAGGAGAGATGAATTCTGAAAATAAATCTCTCTTTAGCCTACTGGATATCTCGGCCAAGCTACCTCACCTTTCTGTGCTTCAATTCTTTTCTAAGACAAACAAAAGCGATACTGTCCATCTGTTACATAATTTGTTTTGAAAGAGAAAGGAATAAAACAAAATATTTATGTTTTACACACTATGTTCAATTGCATGTGAAGTTTTTCAAGAAGTAAGTAGGAAAGATGATGACATACTGTTTCAATCGACTGTAAGCTGCTAAATTAATGTTTTCCTTACTACACTTTTAAACTGTATACAATAGATCTCTTGCACACATAGGTTTGTCCCTGAATATTAAACAGAAACCAAATTTGGAGATCAAGTGACACTTTAAATCCATATCTCAAATCTCATATTTCTTTTCTGAGAATGAAAGAGGTCCCTAATCCTAACGCTAACACATGCATTTATATTTATTAAATGGGATAATGCTGTTAGGTGTTCATATAGTCTAGTGAATAGGTTTTCAATAGGTTGTCAATAGACCTACAATCAGTAGGTTGTCAATAAACCTTAGCTATTACTATCATTTTATACAAATCAGTTTTCATGAGGGCCTTGCAGCAGTAAAAGCTAGAAAAATCTATATCAAAATATATATATTAATGATAGTTGAGTTATGGAAATTTTTTTTCTAATTCTGTGATATTATTACTTATTTAATTCAGTTCTTCATTTAGTAACCATTCTACTGAATGCCTAGTATATTCCAGGCATTTTGCTGAATCCTTGCCATCCAATTATTGCTCAAACTGACATGATCCCTTCCCTGGTGAAACTAAGTCTACATTTCGTAAAGAATCACCTGAAATATGTTAAAGAAAGTTCCAATAATTGTTCTCTATGTTTTCTAACTGATTCTTTTTCAGATTTTTATTTTGTTGTGCCCTGAACACTAAACACATGATCTCCCCTCTTAATATATTTTTAAGTATAAAATACTTATTGTTGACTATGAGGACCGTGTTGTAGAGCAGATCTCTAGAGCTTATTCTTCTTGGTAATTAACAGGCATACAATGTCATGTAAGCAAGATGACTATGTTCTAACGGATTATAAGAGAAGTGTCTACATTTACATATTGCTGTAAGGTTGACAAGACATACCTACTTGAGTCTTTTTGGAGCAAGTCTTAGAGTACCCTTTAAGAGAGGCAGTTCAGGTAGCATTGTGTCTACTTTTAGACATGTGATTTAATAACTCCCCCAAGCTTAGGCAGCCAATAGAAGGCATTAGTGATCATTTAGAGAAGAGATACACACACACACACACACATGCAAGGCTGATTTCTCTACTGGTTGGAATTTCCGCAGGGAAGATGAAATAAATATCTCTGCTGCCATTCACTAAGCAGGGGGCAACAGCTTTTCTTTTCTTTCCTTGACATTGATTAGAGACAGTTGGTAGTTTCTACATTTTATATAATAGGAGCAGATTGGTGGGTCTTCTTCCACAATTTTGAAGGGCTATCATTGTGAAATTGTTTCATTGCCTGGTTCAGATACACTGAATCTTTTTTGCCTTGTGTACTTAAGTGTGTTCACAGAAACATATGAGTTTCTTCCTTGAAAAGAGTCCAAGGATATTCACAATAAGGGAACGGTACACTTGGAGAATAGACCCCTTCTCTGAGGCACATTTCATTGTTATTTTCAGTGCTCTTTATTTGAGAAGAAAATATATTTGCCCCACAGACCAGCGGAACCCAAGCAATCAATGCGTAATCACATGACACCCTAATCTGTAGCTGGTTTAAAGGATTCAGAGTGTTGCATGCCACAGCTTGAACAGCCTAAAGGACTCAGGATAATTCATATGGATTCATCTGATAGTTTTACACTCAGCCATCTCATCTGTAGTTTAGCATAAGGGTTCGATAATGTAATTTTATTGAAGGCTCGATTTTAAGGCTCACTAATGTAATTTTAAAGGAGAATTTTTGTTTCATTTAAAGTCCCATATTTGGGTCTCTCTCTTCTGTTTTTTAAGCCCACCCTATGGTGCATGTGAATTGGTCAAAGAGCAGAATTCTGAGAAACCAGAGAGGATGCAGGTGCTGCCTATAGAGAGCCATTGCCTCCCTCTTCCTGTGCGTTGGAAAGAAGGAAGTCACCTCACACCCATCCTGCAAGTAATGCTTTTTCAGCTAAAGAACAACTCAAGACCAAGTACAGAACCCAAAATGCAGACAAATTCTGAGCCAGTGCAGATCCGCAACGCTACACAAATTACATGGAAATTTCGTCCCCGCATAATAAGTACCAGCTTAGATTTTACAGAATACATGAAGGATGCAAGCCTCCTTAGCAGTACTCCTGTTAAACACTTAGAATTTAAAGAAAACTTTGAAGCACTTGTAGATAAAGGATTACCACCTCCTAAATATAATGGTGTGGGGCTTCTAGAAGTAAGAAAATTTCTCAGTGCAGACAGTATGGGATGAGATCCAGGAGAGGCACTCCAGGGCATCAGCTGCGTCTAGACAATCCCAAAAGAGGAAAGAGAATGGATTTGAAAAAGAGCTCATCAACATGGTTGTTGAAGAATTTTATTATTTCAGTGAGACGCACTGTTCTTTACAGCTTTGTATGTAAATATGCATGTTGATGAAAGGACTACTGGTAGTAGCTACACTCTTGCTGCAGCTTACTATTTGCCATTTCCTGACTAGACATTGTAACATCACTTGCTGGATTGTCTTATCCCCATATTACATGTATTTCATTACATTACATTACACTGAGGCTCAGAGAAATTAACTAAGAGGACTAGTATTTGTGGAGTCTTGTATTGAAACAATGGTCTGCCTGCTTTCTTTCCATTTTTCCACACTGATACCCCCAACTTATGTCACAGAAATAATTAGAAGTTGGCCCTTTTCCCTCCTTAATACCATGGACAGAGGAGTCCGGTGGGCTATAGTCACTAGGGTTGCAAAGAGTTGGACATGACTAAGCACAAACACACACGCAACCTCCTTAATTAGTTTTAGTTAAATAATTCAATTAGTTGTTGTTATAACTGTCAGTCCCAGACAATTATTTTTCACCAGTGACTTGGGTTTATAAAACTTAGATCATGTACTTTGGACTTTAAAACTTCTTTGACTTGCTGGAAGTCCATACCAAAATGTAGTTACTGATGGAAAAAGTTAATGCAGAATTTGGTTGAACAATTGGTTTCTTTTTCATTTATTAAGGTAATGATTAAGCTGCTATGACAAATAGCCCCCCCCCTTTTTTTTCTGTCAGTTAAAGAAGATAGAGCTTTATTTTTTCTTATGTAATAGCCTAACAAGTTCAATTTGATAGCTTAGCTTTGCTTTGAGCGGTCATTCAAAGACCCAGGTTCTTTCCACATTGTTGCTCTGTGTCCTCTGGGCTTTGTCCTCATCTTCGTGGCTATAGCTGAATCACTGTTAAATATATCCCTGTTCTAGCTTGTAAGAAATGGGAGAAAGAATGGTAGAGAGTATGACCAACTTCAATGACCAAGAATCCCTTCTGCAGACAGGAACTTAGTCACAACATGTCAAAGAGTGAAGGAGGCTGGGAAATATAGTCTCTAGCTGTATAACCCTCTACTCCAGGGCAAGAGTGAAAGTGAAAGTGAAGATCACTCAGTCGTGTCCAACTCTTTGCAACCCCATGGACTATACAGTCCATGGAATTCTCCAGGACAGAATACTGGAGTAGGTAGCCTTTCTCTTCTCCAGGGGATCTTCCCAACCCAGGGATCAAACCCAGGTCTCCCACATTGCAGACAGATTCTTTACCAGCTGAGCCACAAGGGAAGCCCAAGAATATTGGAGTGGGTAGCCTATCCCTTCTCCAGCAGATCTTCCTGACCTAGGAATCAAACTGGGGTCTCCTGTATTGCAGGCAGATTCTTTACCAACTGAGAATTAATTTGGAGGGAAAGCCAGCAGTCTGCCACACACTGGATGGAATTGTACTCTAAAGAGATAGGATTAGTTGAACGAATAGTTTCCAAGAAAATACTGAGAGAAGGACAAAGGTTAAATAGGCAAAGTGGATATTTACACCTCCCTGTCACTTCATGGTATGTCCAGGGCTTGGCTCTGCCTCCCCCCACCCCGCCCAAATTATAGATTTACATATATTTAAATATTTAATACATTTTCCAGTAGTCATGTATGGATGTGAAAATTGGACCATAGAGAAGGCTGAGTGCTGAAGAATTGATGCTTTTGAACTGTGGTGTTGAAGAAGACTCTTAAGAGCCCCTTGGACAGCAAGGAGATCTAACCAGTCAATCCTAAAGGAAATCAATCCTGAGTATTCATTGGAAGGACTGATGCTGAAGCTGAAGTTCCAATAACTTTAGCTGCCTGATGCAAAGGGCCATCTCATTAGAAAAAACCCTGATGCTGGGAAAGATTGAAGGCAGAAGGAGAAGGGGATGACAAATGATGAGATGGTTGGATGGCATCACTGACTCAAAGGACATGAGTTTAAGCAAACTCCAGGAGATTGTGAAGGACAGGGAAGCCTGGCATGCTGCAGTCCATGGGGTTGCAAAGAGCCAGACACTACTGAGAGACTGAACCGACTTAAATATAAAATTTAAGTATTTAACTTCCATGTAAATTTTTTTTTTCTATTTCCTGAGGAATACTAGAGAAAGAAAAGGTAGGGGGAGGACTGGTTCGGACCTCTGTGGGCTCAAAACTTATTTCTGCAGTTTACAAATCTGTGTGCTTCTTATTTTATTTCAGTCTCCCCAACTAGGTTATTCTGATCATACCCATTGTACAAATGCTTTAGATTTGAGATTCAGGCCAGTCAATGGAAGGAGCAGGGGTTTGGTTTCCTGTCATCAGAAGCCAGCATATCTCTCATTTCCCCACTCTGGGGTCTTAGAACCTGAAGAGAGCATTTAGTTTATTTTCCATTTTCAGGCTGCCAGGAGCAAAGATTCTTTAACTCTTATATACAAAGCAAGCAAAACTTGCAGGGCTTGTAGAAAATCATTTCCTAACTAAAAATAAGACTTCCTGGCAGGAGCTGTTTGTTGGATCAGAGCTCTAGGGCCTCTCATTGGCAGAACCTTGTCTCCCGTGGTTCATCTAGCCTCATTGTGCTCTAAACAAATACTTTCCCTCTTCATTAAGTGGATTGTTCTGTAGGTAATGGGAGGACAGGTTGGCTGCTACTCATGGAAAGGATTTTTTTAATAATGGAAAAAAATAGACTATCTCTATATTGAATTTCTCGAGCTGAAATTAGCAGAAGCAGGTGGACAAATGATATTTTCTCCATCATGTAACTCCAGCAGGAGTCTGAGCTGCCTTTGTTAGTTGTCCCAGTTCCTTTTGACGGATCCTCAACAAGGAAATCTGCATCTTTTGACTTGATTGTTGTTTCTTCTGAAGAGTCTTTTTTCATGGCGGGGAAAGAATCTGGCTGCCATGTTTGGCTGCATGGATGATATAGGGTGTGCTTCTCATGTGGCACTAGAATCTACCTGCCAATGCAGGAGATGCAAGAGACGCAGGTTCAATCCCTGGGTTGGGAAGATCCCCTGGAGTAGTAAATGGCAACCAGCTCCAGTACTCTTGCCTGGAAAATTCCATGGACAGAGGAGCCTGGCGGGCTATATTCCATGGGGTCACAAAGAGTTGGACACGACTGTGTGACTGAGCATGCACGCGTGGATGGTATAGGGTACAATCCCAGGAGAGCTCTGGGAGAGTGAGGAAGCACTGTATTACCTGAGAGAGAGAGTCTTCAAGAAGGATGTGTAAGAGCATCCCTTCCTCTGCAACCCTCCAACCACAGCTCTCCATCACAGCTCTCCAACCACAGTGTTCCAGCCACAGCCCTCCAATCAGAGCCCTCCAACCACAGCCCCCAACCACAGGCTATTACACAATCTGATGGGAAGCAGAGAATCCAATTATTTTAATTTATATTCTCCTGATGACTGGTGAGATTGAAAATCTTTCCTCATGTTCACTGGAACTTTGCATTTCCTTTTTCCCCTGGGAACAATCTTTTCAGAACCTGTGTCCGTTTTTATTGAAGAAGGAAATGGCAACCCACTCCAGTATTCTTGCCTGGAGAATCCCATGGACAGAGGAGCCTGGTGGGCTATGTTTCAGGAGGTCTTAGAGAGTTGGTCGCGACGTAACAACTGAGCACACATGTCTATTTTTATATGTTGCTCACCTTTCTGTTGATGATTTGTGGAAACGCTTTTCCTGTTATACACCTTGGCCATTTCACTACTATGTATTTTGAGAAAATTTCCCCAGGAAAAGGGTAAAAGTCATTCTTGTGTGTGGTTTCTCCCAATGTTACTTTTTTTTTTTCCCCATTGATGTTTGATTCTTCAGTCGTTCTGGAATTTACAGACATTATTCTGGGGTAGAGTTTACCTTCCTTCTTCTTCTGCTTCCTCCATAGCAACACTCCAGAATGGTCCCTGCAGCAACATTTAAAGAGTGGTCCCTAGATGGGGAGAACTGGGGCTGCGGCTGCAGACTCGACCGTTGTGCGTTTTCTACGATGCCGCTCAGCGCAGGAAGGCGATAAGGGCAAAACACAGAAAATTGGCCTGTTATTTTTAAAAGAGGCAAATATCCACCCTCAACTTTGCTGAAAAAACTGATTTTAGTTGCACACTGTGACAGGGACGGTAGGAAGGGAGAGCGTGCTTTTCAAGTGAAGACAAGTCCTTCAAGTTATGTAACCTGTGAGCTGAGGAAGCATGATTTCATGGAGCAGGGAGAAGCAGAGATACCAGAATGCCTGCATTTGGTTGGCCATATGCTTTCTCTTCTGTCTTGGATTAAGATCGCTATACATAGAAATATTTTATCTGTAACCTCCGAGAGCTGGTTCGTAATCTTGCTGAGAGTTAGGCATGTTATCTGTAAGAGGGATTTTCTTCCTCACAATGCTGATTAAAAAAAATAATAATGCAGGAGCAAGGGGACAACCGGCATTTCTGGTAACATCCCTGAGACAGGCTGTGATGTGAAGTGAGAAATGGATGGTGTTAAAAGTTCCACTGTGAAACAGCACAACTGGGAAGCGTTCTTTGGGTGGAAAGAGGCTTTGCCTGGAGTGAAATACTAATATGCCTTTTGCATTTTCCTGATAAAATTAAATTCTAGAGTTTTCAATCCTAATGCCATGCTTTTGGAAGATTTTCTTGCTTCCACTGACATTTTAGGAGGCGTATTTTCTTATTTATTGGGTTATTGTTGATTTACAAGAGTGTTAGTTTCAGGAATACAGCACAGTGACTGTTATAAGTCTATCTCTATTCTTTGTCAGATTCTTTTCCCTTAAAGTTTATTACAAAATGTCACGTGTAGTTCCTGTTCTATACAGTAGATTAAAGGTGTTGCCTTCAACTTTATGTTGGAGGAGAGGGGTTTCTTTTCCTCCGAGATATCCTATTCTAAGTGGGTGAAGAATCAAAACTAATTAAGAAAATGCCAAAGGGACTGCAATAAGAAAAGTAAATCCTAAATTACAGAACATAGTAAAACTGTCTCCAGATTTTCTCGGTCACTGGGGCTCCCTTGGTTTGGAGGAGTTCCAGAAACCATAGAAACCCCTTTTCGATAAGAACCTTGTTTCATATCTTTACCTTTGTTTTCTTTTCAGCGGGTGGATGATCACTGTGTCTGATGGACAGCTAATGCTCTAAGTGTAGACACCCAATTTAGCAGTTCAGTCAACCTCATTCAAGCCCCAAAGCAGAAAATTGATCATAGCCTTCCCCGAGCCTTGCTGTTCTGTGTGGTCCTTGGACCAACAGCAGCAGCAGCACCCCGGAGTTTGCTAGGAGGGCCCCCACCCAGACCTTGTGAATCAGGACCTGCATTTTTTTTAAAAGGATATTAACATTTGAGAATCACTGTTCTGTAGCACTGATCAACCAAGCATCACTTGGATCTTATTATCTTTAACTCTTTTGAAAAAATAGTACATCAGATATTTCTTTGAACAGAAGAAATAGCCCAGCTCGGCCAGAGTACGATGAGAAGGAAAAAAATCTACTGTAAAACGGGAAATGGAAATTTATTCAGTGCAATAGCTCCCTTAGGACTTTGCAGTCTGGCAGACCGGGGCTGGAATCCTGGTTTTGTGATTTACCAGTTTCCTTACCAGAAAATCATTTCACAATTTCTCTACTCTCAGCTGAAACGAAGCATGCTGACCCTCAGTTCCACTGTACTTCGTGCTATGGTTTCCACTATGTCGGGCTGATAAGCAAAATAGTTCAGGGGCTACATAATTATATTCAGCCAGGCCATTCTTTTCAGTGACTTAATTTCATTCTTTATGTACTGTCTCTCTAAAGGCAGAAACATAAACCATACACATAGACATATAAATGAATTAGAGGTAAGGGGACATCTGTATTTAAGTACTATTAGGTTATTTTAATAGTTTAATTTACATTATTAAGTTTCCAATTAAATATTCTCCCAGTTTTCTATAAAAATGAATCAATGACCCTGACTGTCTCATCCTTGTCTCTTTCTAACCTGACTTCCTGGCTGTAACAATATGAGGAAATTTCTAATGAAGATATGATGCTCTGACTCACTGACAAATTTACACGTTTTACATTCATAGGAGCTATGGCCATAAATATATCTTAAAGGCAAAGGGAGTTTCAGCTTCTCTCTGAAATACTGTCTAACTTAGATATGAGATATGGAAATGAATTTTCACTGGAAAAGGTAGTGCCAGGCATGCTGATGGAATGTGTATCTTTTGTAATTTAGAAAAGTATGATATAAAGAAAGTATCTCTATGACTTAAGTGGAGGTAAAAAGACAGGGTATACAAGACAGTACTTCAGATGGAAAAGTTCATTATATTCTATACATTTTTAATGGTCTCTAGAAAACCGCCTGCAACCTATTTTATCTTGCATTGTGGCATCCGATTAATCTTTGTCTCATTCTCTTAAACTGTCACCTTTTATTTTCTTGTTAAATAGTCTTTTCAGTATATTTCAGAATATTTTGACTTGGTGCAGTTTTCACAATACAAATATCTTATGTCCCAAATATTTCATTTAGTAAACATGTCAATTTAGTCAAGAGACAAATTTAATGATGAAAAAGAAAATGTTGCTCATTATGTGCAAGTTGAGCACATAAATGGTAATTAACGAGATTGGGGGGGTACAAAGAGCTGCATAATTAAAATTTAAGTAGATTTTAAAAACATAATTTTTCAGGTATATGTGTCCCTAATATCAGTTCAAAGTGGATGCCAACCTTGATTTCCCTAGATATCAAAACTCTGCATATGAGTCTCCTATTATAAATTAACAACCAACAAAGGTCTGTTTAGTCAAACAAAGCTATGATTTTTTCCAGTAGTGATGTATGGATGTGAGAGTTGGACTTAAAGAAAGCTGAGCGACGAAAAATTGATGCTTTTGAACTGTGGTGTTGGAGAAGACTCTTGAGAGTCCCTTGGACTGCAAGGAGATCCAACCAGTCCCTTCTAAAGGAGATCAGCCCTGGGTGTTCTTTGGAAGGACTGATTTGAAACTGAAACTCCAGTACTTTGACCACCTGATGCAAAGAACTGATTCATTTTAAAAGACCCTGATGCTGGGGAAGATTGAAGGCGGGAGGAGAAGGGGACGACAGAGGATGAGATGGTTGGATGATATCACCAACTAGATGAACATGAGTTTGAGTAAGCTATGGGAGCTGGTGATGGACAGGGAGGCCCGGCGTGCTGCAGTCCATGGGGTCGCAAAGAGTTAGGCACGACTGAGTGACTGAACTGAACTGAACTGACTGTAAATCAAATCACTGTTATTGAATTCAACATTTTACCTTTAAGGCATTTGTTATTTTAGATTTGTAATTATTGTTTGTTAATTTGCAGATTAGAGTTTTGTTAGTTCTGCACTGTGAAATTTTTACTGTGAAAGCTTGAAGATAATGTTAAGATATATTTAATTTATGACTTAGGTGACTTGAACATTATTTATAATATTTAAAAAAATTTGTTTTGCTTGATTGGCATTGAGTTTAGAATGCTTTCTTTCTATGGGGGAAAAGGTTCCTAGGTGGTTTAGAAGCCAAACACTGGTTCTGCTGAAATACAGTTTGTGCCAGCTTGTTGTCTCTCCCTTTTAAGTATTCGTCGTGACATTTACCGCTTCTTAGAGGTCGACGGAGCAGGGTGTCTGCTATAATAGCTGAGGACGGGTCACTATTCCCCTGATTGCTTCTCTTGAATGTCTCTCCAGGGCTTTTCCAGAGCTGGAGAAAGGCACGCATGGTCTAAGCCCCTCGCAGGAACCCAGGCCTGCCTGTGTCGGGAGTTCATCCCGTGTTTTTTTTTTTTTCTTTTCTTTTGATGTGAACAGATAAAGAACAGAGTGAGTCTCTAGGGTTGCCGATTGTGGGGGAACAAGTGTGGAAAGGTCTCAGGGGAGCAGATGGGCATGGGATGAAGCTGGCAGAAAAGTTTCCATGTTCGTAATGGACAGAGCCCACGGCAGGAAAGGAGCAGCGGCAGCCCCGCTTTCTCCAGCCCTAGACTGGGAGGAGGTCTGCAGGCCAGGTCAGAAGGGAGATGCTCAGTCATGGAGCAAACCCAGGAGCCCGATTCCAGGCCCCAGGTCCCCGCTCCTGGCTCTGCGGTACTCGCGGCCCTGCGTCCCAGTGCCCCTCCCCCGGGCCCCGCATCCTTCCAGCGGTGGGACCCTCTGAGCGCTCGGCTCCCACCCACCAGCCCAGTCTCCTCTTGGTCTCTCTGATGGACTCGGGTCAGCAGAGAGGAGGGGGTCTCCATGGCCAGCTCCAGAGGGGAGCTGCACACACAGGCTCCGCAGCCTGTGGGTTTAGCTTCACTCACTTAACGGATGTGAGTTTGAGCAAACTCTGGGAGATAGTGAGGGCTTCCCCGATAGCTTAGTTGTTAAAGAATCCCTCTGCAATGCAGCAGACCTGGATTCCATTCCCGGGTCGAGAAGATCCCCTGGAGAAGGGATGGGCTGCCCACTCCGGTATTCTTGGGCTTCCCTTGTGGCTCAGCTGGTAAAAAATCCACCTGCTATCCGGGAGACCTGGGTTTGATCCCTGGGTTGGGAAGATCCCCTGGAGAAGGGAAAGGTTACCCATTCTAGTATTCTGGCCTGGAGAATTCCATAGTTGGGGTCTCAAAGAGTCGGATGTGCCTAGCGACTCAACAACATTGATAGCTGAACAAGAAAATGCTCATAGCTTTTGTCTTTCCAATTTTTTGCTGAGTATACAACCTCTGAACCCAGGCACATTTTAAACTCTTATTCACAGCCTTTCTTGAGGCTAAACAGCCTTTCTAGAGGGTAAACAGCCCTGGGCTAAGGCCAGTGACATGGTTGTGGGGTACATGCTGATGGAGTGGGGTAGGCACCGTCCAGAAAAGAGGCTATTCTTTCCACCTCCTGGGATAGCTTTAAAGTTCTTTTACAAAAAGTATTAATAAATTTATTTATTGTTAATTGGAGGATAATTACTTTACAATATCGTGTTGGTTTTTGTCATACATTGACATGAATCAGCCACAGCTATACATATATGCCCTCCCTCTGGAAATTCCCTCCCCACTCCCTCTCCATCCCACCCCTCTAGGTTGTCAGCAGAGCACCAGGTTTGAGCTCCCCGAGTTATACAGCAAATTCCCATGATAGCTTTAAAGTTCTGAGCGTACTGGTAACATCCCAGGATCATGTACTTTGTTGTATTTTTGCCACAGATTGTTACTCTTTTCGACTAATAGGGTCAGGCTTTTATACACTCAATACAAGGATGGGCGAAGACATTGTTTACTGGTAGAGTTCTCGGTCTGTTTGTTTGGTGAGCCAGCACCCGTGGGTTATTTACTGTGTGCAGAATTCTTTCCTGAGGCTCTTGAAGATTTTCCTTTCTGGAGAAGCCTGTAATTTTCAGACTTCTATGACCTGGTGATCCCAAAGATTAAAGACAGGGATCCTCTATCAATATATCTCCCAAAGAGATACACTTTTCTCTAGAAAGTGTGTTTCACCAGCTAAGAACTAAGGGCTCAGGAGATCAGAAAAATAAATGAATGTTCTTCCTTGATTCAGATCCCTGATGATCCTAAATTTGGAAAGGAGACCAGTTGAAAAAAATTACTATATATCTTTATAGCTCCCTAGGGCTGTCCTTCTTAAAGGGCACACAAATCTTGAGTCATTTATATTAAACAAGGTTTGGGGGGAGGTTCTCAGATTCTTCACATCTGAGAATTTCTCCTGTGGATGCTGTTGGCCTATGGACCAAACTTTGGGTGACAATGACATGGAGAGTTTACAGTGAATAATTTTATTGGGTTATATTGCTAGCTCAGTGGAGATTAGATTTTTGAATTATTCATGGCTTTTAATTTATTCATTTGTAAAACTTTAATGACACGCTAGAATTCTAATGTAGTCTACATAATTAATAAATCTTATTATTTGGCATGATTAAACATTGCAGAAAAATATAAATAAATCCTCAAATATAATTTTCAAAGGAATAAATTCTGCCAAACGATTTTTTGTTTTTGGATTTCTGTTTCAGAAATTCACTGGAAATATATGCCATAGAATCGGTCAGTAAAGCAAATTTATGAATCAGATGATTATCAAAAGATAACACTGCCTTGACCAGATGAAAGAGCCTGCTCTCTGAAGATCTTTCAGTATGTATGTGGACGGTGTCTGCTATGAGTAATCTTAGCCAGAGATACACAGTAAACAGAATTCATGCTCCTCTGAGAAGCGAAAATTTTGACTTCCCCCACACAGTGTTTTAAAGCTTTCCTAACTGTTAGAGTCTTTTCTGCATACTGTTTGACTATAGTGAATGTAATTCCAAATCCCACTGTACACCACTGGGAAGATGTCAAACCTTTAACTTCTGTAAGCTCAGATACATTGTTTTTATTCAGTCCCTAAGTCGTGTCTGACGCTTTGTGACCCCATGGACTGCAGCACGCTGGTCCTCCCTGTCCCTCACCATCTCCCAGAGTTTGCTCAAGTTCATGTCCATCGAGTCGGTGATGCCATCCAACCATCTCATCCTCTGTCGTCCCCTTCTCCTCCTGCCCTCAATCTTTCCCAGCATCAGGGTCTCTTCCAATGAGTGGGCTCTGCGCATCAGATGGCCAAAGTATTGGAACTTCAGCTTTTGCATCAGATATAACTTATGAATAATATGCATTTATAATGTGTCTGACATACATATGTGTGTATATAGCAATAAAATATTTGCATATCTTCAGAGAATAATTGTGAACCTTTGAAGGTGATTAATATATGTAGCCATTTCAGAAGAAACAGTTGAATATCACCTAGTAATGTCTTCCTTTAATTCTTAGGTTTTTAGTTGTGTTGAGCTACCCATAGCAAAAAAATGTGCCATCTGAGCCATTTCTATGTGTGGTGTCCCAGGATTAACCTCAGTCACACTGTGTGCGTCCATCAGTACCGCTATCCACTATCCATTTCCAGAACGCTTTCCATCTTGCAGACAGAAGCTCTGTCCTCATTAAACAACTCCCCATTTCCCCTCCTGCTGGCCCCTGGTCACTGCTGTTCTACCTTCTGCCTCTGAATTTGATTCTTCCCGGTACCTAGCATAAGTGGAAAATTATCTACTATTTTGTAGTCAAATATGGAAGTACATAGTCTAATGGTTGCAGATGTTTAAAAACATAAACCAGGAAACCAGTCAGAAGTACACTGAAGTCAGCATGATGCAAAGGCAAGGTTGAAAGAGCCCAGTTTCTCAAGGACTTCCTTCTTTTGTGTGGCTACACCATTGAGCTTGAGTTTCGTAGATGGTACTATTGGTAAAGAATCTGCCTGTAATGCAGGAGACCCGGGTTCAACCCCTGGATTGGGAGGATCCCTTGGAAAAGGGAATGGTAACCCACTCCAGTCTTCTTGCCTGGATAATTCCATAAACGGAGGAGCCAGGTGGGCTGCTGTCTATGGGGTCACATAGAGTCGGACACGACTGAGTGACTTCACTTTCACTTTTCACTTTCATGCATTGGAGAAGGAAATGGCAACCCACTCCAGTGTTCTTGCCTGGAGAATCCCAGGGATGGGGGAGCCTGGTGGGCTGCTGTCTATGGGGTCGCACAGAGTCGGACACGACTGAAGTGACTTAGCAGCAGACTTTCTACTAAATCATGGAGGCAGAATGAGATCAGAGAAGACGCTCACATCTGACTGTCCTTTCAGCTAAGAGGAACTTGGACATATTTCATTGACAGTCTTGGGGGCCTGAACCACGGATGATCTTCCAAGTTCATCCTTTGTTCAGGAGTCTGAGCTCTTTCTTTGGCTGGTCTCTGTTGTAGTACTGTGAGTACAGCTGTAGAAAGAGGGTTCCTGCCTTGTGGAGCTTTCACTTGATTGGGGGAAACTAGACAAAAAAGTAAGCTCAATATGAAAATGATATTACATATTCAGCAGGGAGGAATGCTTTGTTAAAATATGAGGCAGGAAAGGAGACGGGAGGGTGTAAGGTAGGACCAGGGAAGGTGGAACTCAGAGGGAGGGAGACATGGGCTGTGTGTGTGTCCCACAGATGGGAAACCCAGCATGGGAGTTGCCTGGTACGATCGAGGAACAGAAAGGATGGGGGTGCGGGCAGAGTTGGAAGTGAGGGGGAGACCGGGATGTGATGAGGCTGGAGAGCCAGCAGAAGACCAGAGCAGAGGAGAGCTTGTAGTCAATGATACAGACTTCGACTATTGCTCGGAACGAGATGGGGGCCTCTAAAGGGCTTTAGCTGGAGCAGTGACTTGATATGACGTGTTTTGGAAGAGGCACTCTGACTGTGACGGGGTTGTGTGCAGAAGTAAAAGTGATGGTCAAGAAAGCGTTGTGCAAATGCCGTTGATTTTTACTGAGCAGCTTGGACCAAGATGGTAGCGATCGAGGTGGTCAGCCATGGTCTGAAGGTGGAGACAACAGGATTTGCCTAAAGATGAGAAGGCTGAGTTTGTAGTGTTTGACCTGAGCACCTGGAAGGGTGGAGCTGTCACACTCTCAGGTGAGAAGCTTCGGGAGCGCTGGCACGACAGGGGATATGCAGAGTTTGTTTGAAATGGATGACCTCTTAGATGTCCAGGTAGAGATGAAGGGCTGGGAGTTGGTCCCGAGAATGAGTGTGGTGTCTTCAGGAGAGGAACCACTGTCATACTTACTGTTTGCAGATGGGTAAACAGAGCTAGGTGCTGCTTAGGTAATTTACCCAGCGACTTACAGCCAGAAGGAAATGGAGATCGGAATATGAATTCTATCTGTCCTCTTACCCTCCCTGGATGGAGGGTATCTCACTCTTCGCTTATTCTTTAATAGGTTCTCTTGAGTATGAAATAGCCATTGGACAGATCCTAGGGGGGAGAAGGAGCTTTCTTTGCTGGATTTTCAGTTAATGAATACTTAAGAAACAGCATAACTCTAAAGCAGCATAATTAGGGTATCCAGCTTGTAAATTTTCAACATTGCATCTTACAGTTCTTTACCTCTGTCTATGATGTTGCCTCCCCTACCAACCCCAACTCTGCCTTCTGCTCCAGCTTTAAATTCTTTCCTCTCATTTCTAAATATTTCTAGCTCATCCTTGTAACCAGCTCACCTCTTGACACTGCTGTTCATGAAGGATATTTTTCTAGGTTCACTGTGGGCCAGAAAGGCAGGGAAGATTACTTTCAAAAGAAATAAACATAAAAATGCAAAGTAGGGTACTTATTTTATGTGCCCTTGATAAGCTGTTGATTTGCAATCTGCCACTTTTCCCCCATTGATTTACAATGGAAGACTTTTAAAGAATGACTCATATATTCCACAACATATTAAACTGGTTTCTGAGAGAGGGAGAAAAAAAAGTGCATTTGGTGGCAACTTGGTTCACCAGGTTGACAGACATCAAAATACACTATTTCAAAAAAAAAAAGAAGAATAATTTAGGGGAAAGAATATATTTTAGGTTAATATACTCAAGGTCAGATTCTAACCACTTAATTCCTCTAAGACCTTGAGTAAGTCACTTTAACTCTTAAAGTCTCTTTCTTCACCAGGTAAAGAGGGATACCTTTTCACCCCCATGGGGTTGGAATATTAGTGAGATATTTATAAAGTCTGGCTTTACTCTGGCCATTAGCAACCACACATGTAGGTGTGGGAAGGGTAGGGTCTATTCTAATATACTGTGACCACATCTGAGAAGCCCTGAGTTTGGATAAAGAGAGAGATTCCAGAAAAGGAGCCTGAGAAGGAACCAGTGGAGATAGAGGAGGAAAACTGGAGGAGTGGAGTCTCCCAAGCCGAGAGGGCAGGGTGTTTGCAGGAAAAGAGAGTCGCAGGTCAGCAGATGGTGACTAATCGCAACTGGGCCATCTTTTGCATCCACCATTACCAGTAGCAAGAGGTAATGAGAGGATAGAGTAGCAGGCATGAATACAAAGTACCACTTCTTGGCCTCTTTACATCATCACTGGTCTCACTTCACCCGTGAAGTAGGGATGGGGTCCTTCCTAAGCCATTAGCTTATCCTGGGGATGAAGTTGTAAAAGTCAGGTGGGCTTCCCTTGTGGTTCAGCTGGTAAAGAATCCACCCGCAATGTGGGAGACCTGGGTTCCATCCCTGGGTTAGGAAGATTCCGCTGGAGAAGGGAAAGGCTCCCCACTCCAGTATTCTGGCCTGGAGAATTGCATGGACTGTGTAGTCCATGGGGTCGCAAAGAGTCAGACACAACTTTCACTTTGGACTTCCCTGCATGGAGCCCTGTGAATTGTCAGTGCTGAAGAAGCACTAGTTACTAATACTGTTGGTGGTGGTGTGATCCACATGAAATTAGCAAAATATAACTAGATATCACTGTGTAAGGGTTTTTGTCTCTAGCAAAGAACCTCCCGGAAGTGAGAACGTCCAAGAAGCACCTGCTCCTCAATCTTCCAGGCTGCAGGACTGGTCAGAGAGGCCAGCTCTCCCCTGGGCTGAACAACCATTCAAGGTGACCAAGAGGAGTCAGGGTGGGAAACAGGGGCTCGAGAAGGGAGTCAGCGAAGGAGAGACGTTCAAAGCCAGCAGTCTTGAGAGTATTATTTTAAAATCAACCCAAAATGTATGTTCTTAAAAAGACACTTAATGACCGAGGGGGCGGTTTTATATTTTAATATTCAGCTTGCAGACGGCAGAGGTGTACTATGTTTAGAAGGCAGCAAGTTGAGCTGTTAAGAGCACACTTTTGGAGTCAGTAAAACCCACGATAAGAATCCCAGCACTAGGACGTATTTACTGTGTGAGTGTTCTTTACTTGTCTAAACATCAGTTTTCTTATCTGTCAAATGGGAGACATAAGAGCTAACTCCCTGGGTTATTTAAGGATGAAATTGTACAATATTAGAAAAAAACTTTGCAGAGGGCCTGGGGCATGGGAAAGGATCAATAGGAAAAATATCAGCCAGATGTTGTAGGATGACAGAATGTGATAGATGGACAGATTAATAGATAGATAGACCCTGTTTTCAATCCTAGGAAAAACAGATATTAAGTATTAATTAGATATTAAGTATTAATTCTAATCTTAACGTTCCTTAATCACATAAATTATTCAGTTAATACTCTGAAAAAGCTAAACCACCATTGATGTCAGAAAGGAAGATGTTGAGACTTTGAGTGGCTTAGAATCCTATTTATTTCATCTTCACCGTTTCTTAGGTGGCACGCCTGCCACATGTTAATGAATCTTAACTTTTAGGCTCACCTACATTTGTGTTGGTAAAGAAGTAGAACTGCCCCACATTCCTGAGAATACATGTAATAGGATATAGGTAATGTCATTTTCGATGAGAAAAAATCTTGGGAATAGGAAACTCTGCCATGAGGAAGCAGCAAAGAAAGTATGTTTCCATTTAGTCATTTTACAGTTAATAAACATGAAGGAGAATGTTGGTCAACATCAGTTCTCAACAAGGAAAGCTGGCTCTTACTTAGTCAGCAATGGAGGGTGTCATATGTGAGTTTCCCTTTGTGAGCGTATTTCAAATAAATCTGGAAGTGTCTGTGAGTCAAAGATGTGGTGCGTGCAATATATGATGTAAAACAAAGACACGTGGTCTACGTAGCTCTGCAGACAAGTTGCCAGATGGTGTGTATGCTTGATTGAAAGGCACCCAAGACCAGGAAGCACCCACCTGTTACCCTCAGCACACCATGGGAATGAAGAGTCCTCAACTTTCACAGCCCTCTCATTGATGACTCTTTTTTTTTTTTCTTTTGATACTTACTGTCTCTCTGTTACTTGTATCTGTTATTCTAGGTGGTAGTAAGTCTTTCTGGGAAGGAAAAAAATCTAAATAATATAATTTAGTAAATAAAGCTTAGTAAAACTTTTGAGTTAGAAGCAGATCTATGCCTGATATCAGATAGTTTTCATAAATAAATATATTTGAAAAGGTTTGAATTCTGGCTAGTCAAACAGATGAAAGTGCTTAGTTGCTCAGTCGTGTCCGACTCTTTGCGACCCCATGGACTGTGGCCCACCAGACTGTTCATGGGATTGTCCAGGCAAAAATACTCGTGTGGGTTGCCATGCCCTCCTCCAGGGAATCTTCCTGACTCAGGGATCGAACCCAGGTCTCCCACAGGGTAGACCAGTTCTTCACCATCTGAGCCACCAGGGAAGCCAATGAATGGCAGGATGTTAGTTTCAAGAAAAACACTATTTACCTATTACATAAATGTGAATTTCTTTAATGTGCCTCCAAGAAGCAGTCTGGTTTGCAAAACAGCAAGAAAAAAACAAAGGAAAGATAGATTTTGCTGATCAGAAAGTAAAAACAAAAAATGATAAGCTTTTTGAATTTTGTCCTTTGGTCTGTAATTTGCTCTTATCCTTAGTATGGCCTCAGAGAAACTAAGATCATCTATTAGAGGTGATTGGAACAGTGTCGAGTGAGAGGCAAGTCTAAATGAGTCAACAGTTGCACAGGTTTAGTAGGAGAAATAAAGCTCGTATTTTGAACCAACAGAGAAGTATGCAGTTTGCATTAATAGAAAACTGTCTCCTTTGGAGACTGTAAAATCAGTTCAGTCAGTTCAGTCACTCAGTCGTGTCCGACTCTTTGCAACCCCATGAATTGCAGCACGCCAGGCCTCCCTGTCCATCACCAACTCCCGGAGTTCACACAGACTCATGTCCATCGAGTCCGTGATGCCATTCAGCCATCTCATCCTGGGTCGTCCCCTTCTCCTCCTGCCCCCAATCCCTCCCAGCATCAGAGTCTTTTCCAATGAGTCAACTCTTTGCATGAGGTGGCTAAAGTACTGGAGCTTCAGCTTTAGCATCATTCCTTCCAAAGAAATCCCAGGGCTGATCTCCTTCAGAATGGATTGGTTGGATCTCCTTGCAGTCCAAGGGACTCTCAAGAGTCTTCTCCAACACCACACTTCAAAAGCATCAATTCTTCAGTGCTCAGCCTTCTTCACAGTCCAACTCTCACATCCATACATGACCACAGGAAAAACCATAGCCTTGACTAGACGGACCTTAGTCAGCAAAGTAATGTCTCTGCTTTTGAATATGCTATCTAGGTTGGTCATCACTTTTCCTCCAAGGAGTAAGCGTCTTTTAATTTCATGGCTGCAGTCACCATCTGCAGTGATTTTGGAGCCCAAAAAAATAAAGTCTGACACTGTTTCCACTGTTTCCCCATCTATTTCCCATGAAGTGATGGGACCGGATGCCATGATCTTCGTTTTCTGAATGTTGAGCTTTAAGCCAACTTTTTCAGTCTCCTCTTTCACTTTCATCAGGAGGGTTTTTAGCTCCTCTTCACTTTCTGCCATAAGGGTATAAAATAAAGGGCTGGACATTATGGGCTGGTCCAGCATGCCTGCACATCTGGTGTGGCCCAGGATGGAGGCATTAGTTACTGAGCTTAAGATTGTAACGCTGAAGAGATGTATACTGTAGTCTTGGAACATCCAAGGAAGCCAGGGTTGCAGGAAGATGCTCTGGGATGGAGGGGCTTGTTCATGGGTTGAGGCAGGCTTTCGGAGTCAAGAAGGAAGGCAGATTGAGAGAGTGCTAAGTGTGCTACCACTTTGGGAATTGGTATGGGGGGAATTTGGACTTGGGAGCTGGAAGAGATTTGGAGCATTTCTGTGCAAAGAGGAATCAATCAGAGTGAAATGTTTTTTTTGTTCAGCATGAAGTGCCAAGTTGCAGTTCTGAAGCACCAATGTCAATGAGAACGTGTTGAAATTTCTTTTTTCCTTTTCTTTGTGGTCGCTGGGAGAAGAGAAAGCAATGGAAGCTATAAATGATTGATTATCAGTCACTGAAGACACAGAACTGCATTAAAATAGTCACTAGGAGATGGAGGACATGCCAAAATTGAGCTAAAACCTTTCCTCTTCAAAGCATCATTTGGGATCGCCATAATCATTGATCATTAAGATTGTCCTTACTCAAAGGGATAAAACTTAAGTTTGTGTCTGTGTAAGTTGAATCATGTCTTGTATTTGATAAATATGTTGCATATATGTGTTTGTATGTTAGATGCTCAGTCATGTCTGACTTTTTGTGACCCCATGGACTATAGCCTGCCAGACTCCTCTGTCCATGGAGTTCTCTGGCCAAGAATACTGGAATGCGTAGCCATTCTATTCTCCAGGCTAATAATTCTGGTCCCTTTCTGGATCTCCAGTAGCCATAAAAATTGTCACTCTGGCATTGATGGTCCCCTATCGCCATGCATTGCCCTCTGCCTTCAGCCATATACCCACATCTGTATCTGGTCACTGACGTCTTCACTGAGTCACCAACCACACGTTCTAACAAAGGGTCTTGCCTGCACCCTTATTCGCCCTCATAGAGGATTTTGGTAAATGTGTGAATGTGTGTGGCTTTACCATTTTCTAGGCTGATTTTTCTCTAGATAATTTGAAACCTATATTTGGAACTGTAGGAAATGAGGTTTTATGAACACTAGCATATTCTAGGATAGTTTAACTGACCCAGATAGGATTCCAATAGATGATGAAAGATGGCTAATGAAAGCTGAGTGCTAAGTAGCCCCCTCAAATATCCTTTATTCTATTCCCTCCGTTTTCTCCTGTGTAGGGTTTTAGGCTGCCTTAATGGAGAAATTGTGCCTAAATTTTGGTATTCGGTTGGTACCCCTAAGAGGGCTGTGTTCCTTTCCGATCTGTATTTCCAGAAGGGCATAGATTTGAGGGGTATTTGGGACAATGACCAAGATGTTCTTTGATGCAAAGATCACATACCGCAAGGACTACTCAAGGAAAATGGGACCCTTAACTTGACAAAGAAATGTCCTGAATGAAACAAACTTACTGACCTGTATTTCAAACGAACATCCTCTAGGCATAATAGAACAAGCTATTCAGTCTTTCTTCTCCATGAAGGGTTAGAACCGTTAGGCAGGGGCCACACGGAGAGCGATTTCAGCTCAGATGAGAATTCTCTGACAACCAGGGCCGTTCCTCTCTGCAACAGCCAGAGTTGTCTCAGGCAGTCACGGCTACTAAAGGAATTCAGGCTGGGGCTAGCAAACCACTGGTCAGAATTTCTTGGCTGGGTGTGTGCGTGCTAAGTTGCTTCAGTCGTGTCTGATTCTGTGGGACCCTGTGGACTGTAACCCACCAGGCTCAAATCTCCAGGCAGGAATACTAGAGTGGGTTGCCATGCCCTTCTCCAGGGGATCTTCCCCACCCAGGAATCGAACCTTCATCTCTTATCACGCCTGCATTCTCAGCTCTTGGAGGACAAGGATCTAGCCTTTTTCTTTGGGTTCTTCAGTGCTCAGAGCAGTGATAGGCAATAGGTTGAGAGTTCAGTCAGTCAGTCATTTAAGTTGCTCAGTCGTGTCTGACTCTTTGCCACCCCGTGGACTGCAGCACACCAGGCTTCCCTGTCCATCACCAACTCCCGGAGCCTGCTCATATTCATGTCCACTGAGTCGGTGATGCCATCCAACCATCTCATCCTCAGTCCTCCCCTTCTCCTCCTGCCTTCAATCTTTCCTAGCATCAGGGTCTTTTCCAACGAGTCAGTTCTTCTCATCAGGTTTAGGGTTAGCGTCTTAAACTTCGTTGTTCTTTCACTCAGTTGCCTTGAGAGAGAGCTACATTTTCACGAGTTTAACATCCTTCCTTTATTTGTGGGTTTGGGTTCATTAGGGGATTGGGAGTTCTGATTTATTTCATAAAATTTCCATCTGATAAAAATCATTTTATCTCCAGATCTAATTCTTTTCTGATAATAATTGCCTCCATAACACAGTTTGATTAGAATCACATGCACACATTTGTAAAAACTCTGTTCTTTAATTTTTTTGCAGTGTTGGGGTATCTAGAGTTCATTGGACATGTTAGACATGAAAAAGGACTCAGGAAAAATTCTTTCTAGAAACCACTGTGCGTTTGTCCTCCCAGCATGGCGAATGTCGCTGTGGTCATAAGGCATTTACAGAATGAACTGTGTTCACATTTACAGCTGTTAGCTCATCATGCATGCGCAGCGCACTTCCTTATCTTTCAGAGAAAGAGAAGAACATTGGGGAGTTTAAGTGTTTGTCCATATGGCTTGAAGAAGGGCCGAGCTGAGAACAGCGTGCAAACTTCAGCTTGGGGCTCTCTCTTCTTCCTTGCATAAACCATGCCGTTAACATGTATTGATAATCCTTATGCTGTGGAGTGTCCACATAGCGTGAATTCAGTAGGGAAACCCATTAGTCAAGGGTAGCTGTGAACATTGTGTGAAGTGCCTCTTAGTGCCAAGTCACAGCAACCTACGAAATGTGCTTTTGAAAAATGTATATTGTACCTTGAAAAATTCTGCTGTGTTTCAGAACAAGAAAGGGACCCAATGTTTTACTCTAGCGCATTAGGCAAGGATGGGTATATAGCAAAATATGAATCATCCCAAGCAGCCTGCGTTGTATCTTCCAAATATCATGAGGAAAAATGCATTTAACGTCTTGAAACTTCTAGATATTTAGCTCTCTTCCTTAAATTTCTGCATTTATTTTTAGTAATGACTAAAAAAATATCACATGTTAGATTTTATATGTAGATTAAGAGTTTTTCCTGCTGACAACCAAAGGTGAGATATATTCAGAGGTTTTTCTCCCTTTTAGAATCAATCTGGATTCTGAATTGTTTGTGTAGCACTTTTATTTATCTTCTTAAATGACAAGCATAGCCACATATTTTTGTAAGGAGAATTAATACTATTACTCCTCGGGTAAAAACATCTTTATGCAGTGCTGAGTCATTCAATCTTAGAAGTGTAGAACTCAAAAAGACCAAATGGAAAGAAGCTTTAGAAATTTGATTCTCATCCAACTTTTAGATTTTATACAATTGAAAATTTTTTAAAAGCCAGAAATGTAAAGTCACTTGCCCAGAGCCATACATTTGTAGTCTTCATATGATTATATTAGTTAACAACATTAAATTAAACTATATCCAAGCTATAAAGTATTAGTAGTGCCCTAGGCTTAGGTTTGGTGAATAAATGTTTCTTGAGAAGCTCTGAACATGGCTCAAATTTAACTAAAAGGAAACCTTTTGTTTTTTAATTGCTATATTGACTCTTGTGCTAGAGACATTTCACAGGATCCAGAGCTGTAAGATGTGAGTTGGGGCTTGAGATACATAAATTGAGAGCATTTTAATACCAGTTTCAACAGCTCAACCCCATCCATCAAAATGTTAATCCAGCCTTCCAATTCTAGGAGGAAGTAAACATTATAAATTCTTCCCTGACGTATATTCCTTTTTTTTTTTAATGATTGAGAACACCCTGTTACACAAGTTCGAAACCAAACTCCACAATAAGTTCAGAAGGTTCAACTCTACAAGCAGTTTTGACAAGGATTGAAATGGCGCATTCTCACTTGACAGTATAAACCCTGGCGGGCACAGTTTAATCAGGTCCTGCTGCGATTCATGGGGTCGCAAAGAGTCAGACATGACTGAGCAACTGAACTGAACTGAAGAATTCCTTTCTCTGCCTCTGGGGTGCCCACTGCACGGGGGAGCGGCCCTGGGGAGTTACCATAATTTGCCTCCGTGTAAATTACAGTGGGAACAGCCTAGAGGCGCTGGGGATAGCCAGGGTATACAGCATCACTTTACAACAAGTGCAGCAGAGAAAAATGGTCTTTGATCTAACCAGTCTAGCTCCTTCGAAGCAGGGAAGAATTTGAAAAAGAAGAGCAATGGGAATATTACGCAGACATAACACATAATAAGTGAATCATGACTTTGCTCCTAATTGAAACGATCAGCTTATAATCTCAAGTTTGTAAAAGAAAAAATTCTACGCGTCTGTATTTTACACACTCATGTACATACATGCTGTGCTTAGTCATTCTGTCATGTCTGACTCTTTGCGACCCCGTGGACTGTAGCCCAGCAGGCTCCTCTGTTCACAGGGATTCTCCAGGCAAGAACACTGGAGTGGGTTGCCATACCCTCCTCCAATGCATGTTCATATACCTTAGCATATTGTCTTATCAGCAAGTATAAAAGTGTGGATGAAAACACACCAAGATACTCATTTGGGGTGTAACGAGGGGAGATTGTGGGAGGTGTGAGTCCAGAGGAAAGAGGAAGAGCCAGAGCCATTAGCGCTCTAGCTTAACTGGATGCCTTTTAACACAAAATGAACCTAAACTCTGAGGGATTTGACTTTTTTTCCCCCTTAACGTATAATATTTCCATCACTTTAAAAATATTTTTTTGCACTTCCTAGAAGATTCTGAGCTCCTTATAATTCAGCTGGAGATTCTAGTTGTTCTAGTTGCAATTTCCAACCCAGAAAGTCCATGCTCGCCTCTGATCGCCATTTCCACTGCCCAGATATTGCCTACCAAGCACTGCAGGTCAGGCTTAGGCCTGATGTCTCTCTTCTCACCTTGGTCAAGGGCCATCCAGATTTGATCAGGAATCTAAGCTCTCAGTCCTGTCTGCTGAACAAATAACGTGGAAAGAAAGTCTTGCTTTGCGGGCCATGCTTTTTATTCAAGTAGAGCTCTGGCATTGAGGAGAAAAATGGGGATTTGATGAAAGCTCTTCAGGCTGGGCCTCTGGAAATCAATACTGCGTTTGCAGAGTTAGGCAAAGCTGGAGTTGATGAGGGTCCAAAGGCAGACTGTGCTCCTGAAACCGGAACACGTGAACAGTAGAGAGGACTCTCTTCTTGAAACAGGAGCAGAATTCTGCCTCTGCGGAAAATTTTCCTAAGCCATTTTAAGTGCTAATGTGTTTTGTTTTCCTGCAACGTTGACCTGCTCTTGCAGTGGCGGTTGAGTTGAGCTGGGCCTGATCACCGTCTCCAGTCCTCCTGGCTTTCGTCGCTGCCTCTGATGAGCTCGGCTCTCCATCCGTCCCCCACGGGCTCCACCAGTGCCCTTCGTCTGGGCCGTCCAAGCCTTCATGGCTCTGCCAGTAGGATGCTGAATTGGCTGCATGCTGCTTTTTCAGAGTAAGACAGGCTGGGAGGGGGGTGACTTTTGACTGATTGATGAATTACCTATATTTTTCTGGGTCAATATTTTTGTTGCCCTGAATTTCACGGCTGCCACTGTTCTGGGAACTTAAATTATAATAACATACAGAGTGGGCTTTGATTTGATACCTGTTGAAAAAATGAAATATTATTTCCTAAACATGAAATGTCTTACTTTTCTCACTTTTAGCAAATGACTTCTTAAGTCGTACAAATTTATTTTAGGGGGCTAGTAATACATTCGGAGAAGGCAATGGCAACCCACTCCAGTACTCTAGCTTGGCAAATCCCATGGACGGAGGAGCCTGGTAGGCTGCAGTCCATGGGGTCGCTAGGAGTCGGACATGACTGAGCGACTTCACTTTCACTTTTCACTTTCATGCATTGGAGAAGGAAATGGCAACCCACTCCAGTGTTCTTGCCTGGAGAATCCCAGGGACGGGGAGCCTGGTGGGCTGCCATCTATGGGGTCGCACAGAGTTGGACACGACTGAAGCAACTTAGCAGTAATACATTGAGGAATTCTCTGCACAGTGGACGGTAACACTGATGTCGGACTGGAAATTTCTGTAAAAGATTCCTGTTTCCTTCAGAACAGAAATGTCTTGTGATGAAGGTTTTAAGAATGCCTTGTTTTTTGCTCTCCTGGAAGGAAATAGCAGGAAAGCAGTTTTTTTTTTTTTTCCCTCCCCCCAGTTTTATGTGTAGTTTCTGTGCTTTAACGTCTCCCAAGAGAATCCGATGCTTTCTTCCCTGGGAATTAGTGGTTAGCCGATGAAGTTTTAAGCGGATTAAGCATGCCTGTAGTCCAGTTTGCTTTTGTTGTTACTCATATGTTTTGTCTCCAGAAATTAGAGAACTGGGTGATGTTATGAGAAAGCGCTCACACAGCATTGGCCAATGTACCCGATTCATTACACGCATCACCTCAACCCTGATATGCCATCATGATGGTCTCCATCTCTAAGATGAGGACGTGGAGTTTGGGGAGTTTTAAGTTACTTGTCTGAGGTCATCTGGCCAGCAGGGGGTGCAACCATTGACATCTGTTCTGTCTGGTCTGTTGGCTGCCGTTTTCCTCAGCTTCCTCCTGCCTTCCCTCCAAGCTGCACTGAGTCTAGGCTGAAGCCCACAATAGATCTGGGCTCCATACTGAGAGATCTTGGGGATCTCCATGCCGTGTGATCACTCCTGTTTCTCTTGCCCAACTTGCGTTGGTTTTTATGGTTTCTCTCCTTCCTAACACATTTCTTCTGCTCCTTTTCGTCTCTTGGCTCCTCTCTGTAAATGTTCCTCTGCTCAGCTCATCTGCTCTTGCCTTCAGTTCACATGTATGTCTCTATCTGGAACCTCAACCTTCGTCTCTGACTTTTACTTTTCTCTTTCCGACTGCCCTAAGAGCTTGAACAGTACAACATCAACTCAGACTCAACCATGAATAAGAAGAACAGTGCTTTCAGAAGAGGAGGCATATGGTTAAAATAATGTACATAGCATCCTGACTCCCTTTCCACTCAGAAATAAAAATGATCAACTAACATGTGCTGAGTATTGTATATATAACCCTGTGCTGGAAAAAGCAGTTTGAGATGATTCAGAGACTCACAGTTTGCTTTGGAAAAGTTCATCTCAAGAAGGATGCAAAATGTTCTAATGGGAGTTGTATAAATAGCCTAAATATACATACACACAAAGGGTAGCAGGAAGGTTGCTGGTCACAGAGAAGGGACTCAGGATAAAGATAAATGTGCGGTCGTTTAACCTGACCCTTGGGGCCAAAAATTGTGTCACTAGAAAGGCCTGGGACCTGGAGATGATTTTTATTTGAGAGCGCTGGCTGTCTAGGAGAGTTCTTTTTTACCTTGCCGGCGTTCTGAGCCAATGTGCCTGAAACATATGTTACATTTATATCTTATTTTTAAGAAGTACAAGGGGAAAAAAAATAATAAAGGAGTAAAAGCAGTGCCAATTTCTTCTTAAAAGGCTATTTTAAAAAGCTGGCATCGAACCAGCGAATGTTAAGTACATCTTGTATTAGCTGTCACTCTAATTCAACACTCAAAGGGTGCTGATGCACCCAGCTTCACGGAGCAGGCTGACCCTCTCGGATGCCTTTTTCCTGCTCTGTGATTCCTCCGCCTCAGCTCAGTGCAGTTGGACCAGAGGAGTGGGAGCAATTAACCTGTCAGCATCTCCCATTTTTAGAGCCTTGTAATTTGCATGTGAAGTGAAAAGAAGTAAATTGTGAACATTTCAACTTAATTTTCCTAGAAGAGTGAATAGTGATCTGCCTCTCCTTCACAGAATGTGGGTGGTGACATTCAGTTCCCACCAAAAAAGTATAGCTGTTTTTCCCCTCCTTTATTTATAGGTGAGTCATCGTTTCAGGGTTTATGGGAGTTCTTCAGGCTGAGGAGTAAAAAGAGGCTTTCCGTACCAAATATGCCTCGTGGCATACCAACAAGGCATGCAAGAGAGAGTATCTGGACCAGGCTTTTTCAGCCTTGACACTACAGACATTTGGGGCTTGATAATTCTTTGAGGCTGTTCTGGGCACTGTAAGATGCTGAGCAACGTTGCTGGCCTTTACCTGCTGGAAGATGGTAGCTGTCCCCAAGTTGTGACGATTAGAGAGTCTCCAGCAGCAGCCAAGTATGCCCTGGGGAACAGAGGGCAGAGACGCTCGTAGTTGAGAACTCCCGATCTAGAATTATAGGGCTTCCCTTGTTTTGCAGTGGTAAAGAATCTGCCTACCAGGGCAGGAGACCCAGGTTCGATCCCTGGGTTGAGAACCCCTGGAGAGGGAGATGGCAACCCACTCCAGTATTCTTGCCTGGGGAATTCCATGGACAGAGGAGTCTGGTGGGCTACAGTCCATGGGGTCGCAAAGAGTCGGACATGACTTAGCGACTGAGTACGCACGCATGCCTGGTCTAGAATTATACGTGACAAACGATGACCTGCGTAACGACTTAGTGGGAGCAGATTTTTCCAGATGCTTCCCAGACTTCTGTGAGGAGTGCTGAGGGTTCAGAGTGATATTCAGAGAGTGTGAATGGTGAACTGAGCACATTGTGAGTTTTAGTCATGTTTACAGGGTGATGACCAATGTGCTTTCCTAATTTCACTGAAGAATGTGGACCCACCTTGGAACTATCCAAGATCCCTTGGAAAGAAAACCTCTGTCTCTCTTTAAAAAAAGTTTCTGCATCTTAAATGGTGGGCCAGATACTCATATTAAGAATAAAAGAGACAATGAAAGGACTCTCAATCATGGCTTCAAAACAAACAGGGCCTTTTCATGATTTGGTTGTAAATTGTTGTTCAGTCACTCAATTATGTCCACCTCTTTTCAAGCTCATGGACTGCAGCACACCAATTTTCCCTGTCCTTCCCCACCTCCTGGAGTTTGCTCAAACTCATGTCCATTGAATTGGTGATGTCATCCAACCATCTCATCCTCTGTCACCTCCTTCTCCTCCTGCCCTCAATCTTTCCCAGCATCAGAGTCTTTTCCAGTAAATCGGCTCTTCACTTCAGGTGGCCAAAGTATTGGAGCTTCAGCTTCAGCATCAGTCCTTCCAGTGAACATTGGTTGTAGACAATGGCAAAAGAAGGGAATCAATGAGCAAGTGGAGAAAGTAGGAGGGTCTTTCCCAGGAGACCACGATGGGCAGTATTGTTAATCCTGCACAGTACAACTAAGTCAACATGCAGAAGTTAGACCATGCAACTCAAGACTGGGAAGTCAAAGGTTAGGTCAGGGCTAAGGCATTCCGGTGTTAGACTCCCGGCTTGTTTCCTAGTTTGCCAATCATTTCAGGAGAGGGGCATCTTGTCTACAGGACCTGACTCTTGAATAATGATCTGAATTCTCACCTTCAGGCTTTCTCAGATGAAAGGCAGCATGTCTTTCCTCTTTCCCGATGCTGGAGCATTCTAAACAAAGACTACTGGGACCTTACGAAGTACAGTAATGCCTTCTATTTACTGGAAACGGGTAAACTATGAGTCTTTCTTCATTAGCACCATCTAGAGAAGCTGGGCTACCTGCTCATTTATTTGGTGCCTGGAGCACAGAGGAGCGTTCTCGAAGTCAGACTGGCCATCTGGCAGGCAGAAGCAGATACTGTTGAGGGTGCTTATTGGGGAAAGGGAATAAAGAATAATTCTTTAGTTGAGTGTATTTCTTCTTACTCTTCAGTGCCACCCTTCTGATTTATTGTTTTTTTTAAGTAACTGTGACAGCAACAATAATGATTTAATATGTACAATAGGTCAAGGTTTCCAGAAGATTTCTTTTGGTTCTTGATTTATTGACAGTTACTCCAATAGATTCTTGACTTTAGTCACTTGATGAATCTGTTCATGGACCCCTAAAGATCAGCTTGACATATTTACTCCAGGATATTTCTTTCACCTACCATTGGAAAAATATTCTGATCCTGTGCCTAGCCCTGGCACTAGCTGAAGTACAGTGAGATCCACAAGTGAAAGGAACATTCCAGGAGGATGTGGTTATTCTCTAAGCAAAGATTTCTAAACCCTTTCATTTGCATTTCCCCCCTAGTGTGAGTTACTGTATTAACATATAGTATTCCTTAATGGAAGAGAAGTAAAGCTCTGTTAATGTTTCTGATGTTTGTAAAAAAAAAAAAAAAAGGTAATGACTGAATTCCCCGAGCACTGCATTTTCATTCAATGTACACTGATCCTTAAATCGCAAAGCAGGCTGGGAGAACCCTGGCTGCAGACATGGATTCCCTGCTTAGCGGGCTCTAAAGCTCTTTTCTAAGAAATCTCCATCTTTGTCACTCTTTTCTTCAAGGTGTTGAATAATTTTAAAAGTGGCGGTTGCAACAATATGTTACAAAAGCTGACAGCTGGCCCCATTCAGTATACTTTTCTGTCCTTTTAGTCGAAAGCTCGAAGTGTTTTGCCCCATGGGGGGGGATGTGGAACTGGAGTTTATTTGGATTTAATGGAAGCATGCTGCCTGGTTAGAAAGAAGACTCCTGCCTGAGCAAAGCTTTCCACGAAGCTTGGATGCTAGGCCATCTTGCTTCCACTACACCAATATATCTTTGCTGTTCATTTTGAAGATGAAGATATTAGTAGTTTTTTCCTCCCCCTAATGGTCAGTCCTGGGTGTTCTTTGGAAGGAATGATGCTAAAGCTGAAACTCCGGTACTTTGGCCACCTCATGCAAAGAGTTGACTCATTGGAAAAGACTCTGATGCTGGGAGGGATTGGGGGCAGGAGGAGAAGGGGATGACAGAGGATGAGATGGCTGGATGGCATCACTGACTCGATGGACGTGAGTTTGAGTGAACTCTGGGAGTTGGTGATGGACAGGGAGGCCTGGCGTGCTGCAATTCATGGGGTCACAAAGAGTCAGACACGACTGAGCAACTGAACTGAGTTGAACTGAATGGTCAGTATTGTAAGTAGTTCCTGTTAATTTGATAATAAAGTCAGAATCATAATTCCCTGTTTAATTCATTCAATGCATATTCTCATTGCTGTGCCTAGAATGAATCATTTGTAAATGGCAACCCACTCCAGTATTCTTGCCTGGAAAATCCCAAGGACAGAGGAGACTGACAGACTACAGTCCATGGGCTTGCAAGAGTCAGACACGACGGAAGCCACTAAGCAACCTATAAAGTAGTTGGAAATCAGTCCTGAATATTCATTGGAAGGACTGATGCTGAAGCTTAAACTCCAATAATTTGGCCACCTGATGCAAAGAACTGACTCATTTGAAAAGACCATGATGCTGGGAAAGATTGAAAGCAAGAGGAGAAGGGGATGACAGAGGATGAGACGGTTGGATGGCATGACCAACTTGATGGACACGAGTTTGCGTAAACTCTGGGAGTTGGTGATGGACAAGGAGACCTGGCGTGCTGCAGTCCTTGGGGTCGCAAAGAGTTGGACATGACTGAGCAACTGAACTGAAAGTAGTCAAGAGAAAGAGAAAAATGGAATAGTCTATGACCTCAAGAGGCTTAAAGGTCTAGTGGTAGAAGAAGGCATGTGATGGATTAACCCCAACGTGGATCAGATGGGGAGCACTGCTGAGTAAAGGTAGCGCCATGAGGGTTCTGGGCAGGGTCCAGGGGATTCAGGAGCAGTGGTGCTTTGAGCTCCTTTGGCAAGTTCTGGGCTATTACACTTAGACTTGACCATTCAAGGAATCTGTGTGTTGGTCTAGAGACTCTTTACAACTCTAATAGTCCAACTTTCTAGTCCAACTCTCAACTCTAGTCCGACTCTCTCACATCCATACATGACTACTGGAAAGACCATAGCTTTGACTATACAGATCTTTGTCGGCAAAGTGATGTCTCTGCTTTTTAATACGCTGTCTAGGTTTGTCATAGCTGTTCTTCCAAAAAGCAAGTGTCTTCTAATTTCATGGCTGAAGTTGGACCATAAAGAAGGCTGAAAACCCAAGAATTGATGCTTTCAATTTGTGGTGCTAGAGAAGGCTCTTGAGAGTCCCTTGGACAGCAAGGAGATCAAGCCAATGAATCCTAAAGGAAATCAACCTTGAATACTCATTGGAAGGACTGATGATGACGCTGAAGCGCCAATACTTTGGCCACCTGATGCAAAGAAATGACACATTGGAAAAGACCTTGAAGTTGGGAAAGAGAGAAAGCAAAAGGAGAAGAGGGCAGCAGAGGATGAGATGATTGGATGCGTCACCGATTCAGTGGACATAAACTGGGGCTGAGTGAAGGACTGGGAAGAGCCTGGCGTGCTGCAGTCCATGGGGTCTCAGGGAGCTGGACATGACTTAGCAACTGGATAACAACTAGAGACTCTCCCTCTCTTTGCTTCTGGCTTGGGAGACAGGTTGAACTGCCTTAGTGGTTTAAGAAAAATGCACAATATTAAATAGACAGCAACAGCAAGAGTTTGGGGGGAACCCTGAAACTGCTGAGAAGCGAGTCAGCAGGAGCTGGTGTGGGCTCACAGCACAGAGGCTGCCTCTGGGGAGGCGCGTTGTGGAGCCAGTTAGGGGACTGGAATTGCGGCCATCTGATCACTTCCTGCTTGACTCTACTAAGAGAAACCCTGTCAACGAAGGGGCCCTAACTATTCTCTCAGAAAACATCCACACAATTGTGAAAGGAAAATTTAAGTGAAATCAGAGTGTTTGGTTGAACGGGAATTGAGGACTGAAATGGAGAAGCTAGGGCAAAATTACATGCTCATCAAAATGAACATGAAGCACTCCTGACAAAAATAAGTCTCAAAATGGAAGCCCTTTCTAAGAAAATCAGTCCAAAACGCACCCTTGGCTGCCTGAGACACTTCCTTCCAGCCTCTGGGCTCTGCTGGGTAAACTGAACAAGAGTCCTGTGTAACATCACCAATCTTATAATTCTTGGTATTGGAGTTTAAAGGAGCAACCAAATTTCACTGAAGAGCTGTTAAACAAAATTTCAATTTTAAAGGAGACTTGCAAAGGCGAGTCTGCAGTTTACAACTGATGATGATCCAGTGGTTAAAACTTCGCTTTCCAATGCAGGGGGTTCTGGTTTGATCCCTGGTCGGGGAACTGAGGTCCCACGTGCCTCTTGGTCAAAACGCCAAAATGTAAAACAGAAGCAATATTGTAAGAAATGCAGTAGGACTTTTAAAATGGCCCACTTTTAAGAAAAGTCTGTAAAAAATAATCTAAAAAGTAGACTTGCAAGCCGTGCTTCCTCCAAGCCTAGCACGTACCTAGCACACAGGGGTCCAGCGTAGATTTATTGCATTCAAGTGGCAAAAGAGATGCTAAGCTTACATGTGTGTCTTTGTGTTTTTCTACTTCCACCTTCAAAAACTTTTGCAAGTGATTGAACCAAAAGTCTGATTAGTTTCAAGCTAGAATGGCAGACACCAAAATAACCTTGAAAGGTAATTCAGAGTGTGTTGTTTATTTACCCTTTTTTCCTATAAAGCTGTGTTGACCCTTCTGTCTTTCATCTTGGCCAAATAATGAATAGTTTTTATGTTGCTTGTTTTTTCATTATAATCATAAACCTTCCTCTTTTTTTTTTTTTGCTGATATAGAAGTCTTGAGAGAGAGAGAGAGACAGAGAGAGGAAGGGAGGAAGAGAAGGAGGCAGAGGAGAAGGAGATGGAAGAAGGAGAAGATGAAGGGAGTAAAGACAGTAAGAAAAAATAAACAAAGGCAGTGCTGAGGTGGCTGCATTTCCTCCTGGTGATATCACTTAGGGGTCTGGCCTCTGTCCCAAGACATTCTCCCCTTCCCAAGGCATGAGTTACCTATTAAAAAAATATCGAACTAGGTTTCCAGTCTGTTTGACTCAATACAGGGTACCAATTTGGCCCTCAATTTCCCTCAGTTGGATTTTTCTATCCCATGCAAAGCCTCATTATCCAGTGACAATCTCTCCTAGATTGGTTTGGATGTAGTCGCCTTTGCTGTGCTGAATAGGAAACTCTTAAAATGCTTCCTTGAAATTTAATGAAACATGTTTCTAAGGTGGTTCTAAGGTGCTACAAGAGCAATAGTTTCAGCTCACAGTTTATAATTATGAGTAGTTAAGTGTTGGGAGATACTTTCAAATATAGGCTCCTTAAACTCTCTTGCCTGCTTATTCTCAGCCCCAGATAGCTTAGAAACTATCTGTTCCTTGTACATTTCACGATGAAGCCTAAATTTTACATCATTGTTGCAAAGTATGTGATTTTTAGTGTATTTTCAGTATTTTAAAAATCAAAGTATAACATCTCTCTTTTGAGTCACAATCACATCTGGAAAGTACAATCATTCTTTCATATCTCTGAAATAAAAATATTTATATGACTTAAAAAATATAATTTTCTAAATTGAATTTTTATTAGAATCATTGTTCAAAGCAATGTAATTTATAATTTTATGCTTAATAAACATAAAAGCTAAAATTATGTTAGAATGCATGCCTCTGAGGTTTTCCCAGGTGGCACTAGTGGTAAAGAACCCGCCTGCCAGTGCAGGAGACGTAAGAGACATGGGTTCAGCCCCTGTGTTGGGAAGATCCCCTGGAGGAGGGCATGGCATCACTCCAGTATTCTTGCCTGGAGAATCCCATGGATAGAGGAGACTGGAGTGCTACAATCCGTAGGATCGTAAAGAGTCGAATATGACTGAAATGACTTAGCATGCATGCATGCCACTGAAACGGAGGGAGCTTTAAAAAAAATCTGCCAGATCTTGTATCTGGGGTGAGTATTATTTATTGCTAGAATGATAAAAGCTCCAGAGTCAACACTCTCTTAATTTTTATAGCTTTAAGTGCTGAGAATACTTGTTCATATGAATAAGCTGGTAGAAAGATTTCTTCATCCTTCTCTTCCCCGGGCTGAATTTTTTAAAAGTTTTAACTCTTTCTTGTTTAGTAGATGCTTCTTTTTCATTGCCTAGGCACCCTTCCGGAGTATCTGAGGTCTTAAAAGTCCAAATCAAGGTTCCTATGGTTTGAAATCTGACTTGGAGGTGCTTCCTACGATGAAAAATCCCTTTTGAAGGCAATACTGTACTGTTCGTCCCAGACCCTTCAAATCAGAAGTGCCATTGGCAACATGGACCATCAGTGGCTTATGGTTCATGGGGAATTGCGGCTGCCAGGAACTGCCTGCCAAGCTACCACCAGTGACTGGCTGGTGCAGAGAGTGAAAGTGCAAGTGTTAGTCACTCAGTTGTCTGACTCTTGGCCACTCATGGACTGGAGCCAGCCAGGCTCCTCTGTCTGTGGAATTCTCCAGGCAAGAATACTGGAGTGGGTAGCCCTTCCCTTCTCCAGGGGATCTTCCTGACCCAGGGATCAAACCCAGGTCTCCTGCACTGAAGGCAGATCCTTTACCACTGCGCCATCAGTGATACAGAGATACGGAGTCTGCTTTCAGCTGGGGACAGATCTTCAGGGTCATCCCAGCCCAGAGCCTCCTGAGGTTTCGAGGGCTCACTTTTTGTTCTGCTTGATCCTGCCTTTCTCGCATCGTTGGAGGTATATTCCTGGGAGCACCTCTCAAGCACCACTTGACTCTCGAGACTGTTCTCAGGAAACTCACTGTGAAACACTTATTCATTAACTTGCACTTCAAGAGTGTGGTTCTGTAGAAGACAGCTTAAAAATCGCTCTGTTTTGGGTGGAAATGATAGAGTGGGCTTATCCCACTTGTTGTGGTTATTTTTGATGCTATCTCTTTTTGGTGTTTCTCATATGAAATATTTGTATTCAACACGAGGACCTTTGCTGAAAATATGTTGTTGTGGTTGCTAAGTCTGTGCACGACTAAGACGGTGCTACGTGGTGCACGACTTAGTTGCTAAATCGTGTCTGACTCTTGGCGGCTCCACGGACGGTAGCCCGCCAGGCTCCTCTGTCCGTGGGGTTCTCCAGGGAAGAATGCTGGAGGGGGTTGCCATTTCCTCCTCCAGGGGATCTTCCCCACCCAGGGATTGAACCCAGGTCTCTTGTATTGCAGGGGGTCTCCTTCAGGCACGTATGGTCCAGCCTTAATAAATACTCCCCTTGATGTTTTCCTAATGAGCCCCAGATATTTTGTCTTTCGGATTAGCTGTTTTCATTCTGGTTTGAGAGGTAGGATAAATTTGAGTGTGCAGGATACTCAAATTTAAGAATTTGATAACCCCCCAATTAAAATGCTTCTGTTAAGAACTATGTTGTTGTTAAAGACTTGGGTTCTAACAGAGCACATATAAATATATACACATAATCCTCAGTAGCATGGAGCCTGGGGAAAAGCTAACCACAGAGCTTATGAATAATGCAAAATTTTGTTGTTTATGCCATTTCCATCTGTTGTGTGCACGATATTTATGATAGTCACAAGATAAACTGATAGGAGTGTGTATGCTGCTAATATGTATATTTTTAAAGAAGTCTTTAATTACTGTTTTAATGGAAGAATGGTGCCATGTACTCTAACTCCAAGGAGGTGAGGATTGGGAAATAATGTTTTAACAACACAAGCCACACAGACACTTCGGAACATCCAGACATTTGTTTTCATGAGTGACATTTGATTTGTGTCTTATCACATTCCTGGATCCCGTCCACTGCCAGCACTGGTTCTGGTTGTGCCTTAGATGGCTCAGAAGGAGAATGGGTGTGAGCGCCACGATTCCATTTTTCCCTGCTGACTTGCCACTCACACCGCTTCTCCACGGCTGCATGTTGACTCAGCTGCACCAGGAGGGATGACTTTTGTGTGTTTTGAATGCTGTCTTAACCTTGAAACTTATCTTGGGAATGAATGTTTTAATGAAGCGAGAGTTCCTAGGGAAAGTAGCAGAAAAGCACATTTTCTTCTCCGTAAACCAAAAGGCACAATCCCACCAAGGAAAATTTTGTTAACTCTATAATCTGTAGATTTTTTGAGTTACCGCAGTTGGGTGGAAAGTCATCCTGACAGAAGAACCAGCTCCTATCACTGGGTAAGAACGATGGCCAATTGACTGGGTGGCTACAGGCAGGCCATTCAACCTCTCTGAACTTCACCATGGTGATTAGAAAAAGGCATGGTTTGGGCTACATGATTTCACACATTCTTTCAGCACAAACATTTTTACAAGTCTTATATAAACTTGATTCTCACTGTCAAAATATTCATTATGGGCTCTAAGACCATAAACACTATTTAAGGTTTATAAAAATGGATTCTCCTTTCTTTCTTAACATATACAAAAATTGTTTAAATGCTTTGCTATTGTTCCCATCTAAATGCTTCTCAGACGTTTTGATTTCCCCCTCCCTTTCTCTCTGTTCCTCCCTCTCTCTTGTTGGAGGAGTTGTTCAAACAATTTGGAGCCTGCTTTCCACCATTTGGGGGATAATCCTGTTAGTCTGGAAAGAGGTCAGTCACTTTTCAAATATGGCTTTCTTTTATGACTGTCTTCTGACAGTTTTCCGGAGTTAGAGACTTAAAGACGTCAGAGGGCTTCTTAGAAGCATTCACGTTAACTGAATTGAGAAAATGTGAAATCTAAAGTGTTGGGGGAAGAGCTATGCCTGAGCGTTCTATCAGATACAGCTTGTCATGAATCTCTGACAGGTAGGTAGCCATGTGATTTAAGATAAGACAGTGGCCCAAATATTTCTTCCATATTTACCCAAATTATAGCAAATACTAACAATTCTTTAGACCTAGCAACATCCTTTTTGAAAAATGAAGCACCCTCTGTTCATGTGTAGGAGTGTGGGGGGGTTGACATTTTTCTGGGGTGAATTAGTTAAATGCTTTAGAGTTTCATTCCAACACCAAATATTTACACTGTGACCCTTGTAGCAGCCACTGGTAGGTTCTCAGTTGCTTTCTGATGGAAGCAAAGTCCAAGAGCGAGGTCCTTGTATGTCCAGTGGGACAGTTGGGTGGGTGATAATCCTCACTGCCTCGAACCTGAGTGTACTAGTCACTGCTGGCCGTGGACCCACTCCCCACTTCCCATCTCAGATGTTCTCCTTCAGCCTTTTGAAGATCCACTGAATTACAATAGAAATTTAGGCAGTTTCTTCCAGAAGGTTTCCTTTGGTCTCTCAACCCCGACTTGGGAGATGGTGATATGTTGCTATGTGTCTCTCCCTTTCTGGACATTTTGTACCCTTTCTAATTCAGGTCCCCAACTCTGGGGGACTCTTTCTTATGAAGTCCAGGGCACCAGTTTCTTCCTGTGCCAAAAATGTCTTCCCCTCTGACTTTGGAAGGCATCCTGAGATCAGAGATCATGCAGTATCGCCGAAAGTACAATGTGCTTTACATACACAATGTCTAAAGTCCGTGTGCCAAACGTCTAGTACTCTTCACGAACAGCAGTGATAGTTACTATGGAGGGTTTTTATTTTTTGTGCCTTGCTTTCTATTAAGCATGTCACAGGCGTCACCTCATTTATTCCTTCCACCAGTCCTGTAAGGTCACCCTGAGAAATCATCCCCATTCTACAGATGGAAACTGCAAGGCTCATAGAGATTAAATACCTCACTTGAGTTAACGCACATGCATGTGTGTGCACACGCATACACAAACACCAACGCCCCACGACAGAGCCCTTCTTCCCTCAGTTTCTGCTGCTTCATAAGCAGAAGGGAAGGAAGCCATCCTGTTACCATCTTCAGGATGGGGTTAGTGTGTCTGTCTGTGGAGAAGGCAGTACTTCCAATCTGATTTGCATCAGTCTTTTTCCCCGAAGGGCAAAATCGACCTGCTCTATTCCTATGCTTTCCTGACCAGTGAAGTGAGGTGTGGTCCAGGGAGGTGGTAAGAGGGGAGAGTGTTCGCTTCATCCAGGCCAAATCTTACCTGAGATGCCCTAGAGGAGAGGGGAGGCACGAGGTGAGGGTGCGTGCCTCCTAGGGAGATGCAGCTAAGTGGGTTAAGAAAAAGCTGTTGGGGACAACCTTAAGGTCGTGAGATAAGCTGGGCAGAAGCAAGTCAGACTACCCGCCTCCCAACCTTTCCTCGCCCGATGCAACGTGATGGAATGTCTCACTCTTTTGGTTATTGTTGCCGCGGAATCAGTTTGCCCTGTTCTAAATGAAAGTTGTAATTGGAGCCACGGTGAAGTCCGTGTTCTGCCCGAGTGGAGACCTTACCCATTGACGGGACCTGGGTGCTAGTCTTTTCCACTGAGCGTAGTCAAGCTAGTTGTTCCAACAGTCGCCACTTTTCTAATAAAGTGAGAAGTGCACGGTAGGTCGGTAACAATTAAGCTTTAATTAGCAGTTGTTTCCAGTTGTACAGTCAACCTTTAATGGGAGGAGGGGCAAATGGGCTCATCGAGCTAAATTGTGTTTGCCCTCATGCAAATTGGTGTCAATACTTGTGTTAATTGGGGAGGAAAAATAAGGCATTGCAGCCCAGTTCCACAAGAAAAAATTAGACGCCATGAAATATACTTAAAAGCAAAGCAGAAAAGTGTTTAAAATGAACTGTTCAATAGATTTTATTAAAATAATATAAGTATCATAGTTTTGAGATTTTTAGATTTCAATTATAATACATTTGATTTAATTCCACTCCTGTCCTCTCATTGGTCTCATTTTTTGTTAAAATCGGTGAATTATCTCATCTATTTTCAAAGAGATAATAGATACATACTGTTGATACTAAATTGTAAAAAGCATGTGGGAAGAGAGAGCCATCCAATGCTTCTCTCCAGAGGCAATGACCTAATTGCTTTATTTTCCTAGAGTTATTCAAGCCGAGTTTGCCCTCTCCAAGTTTTATTCTGAAAATTATGCCCCCAATTTGCATGTGCATCATCCGATTTGAGATTTGCAAACATGACTTTAAGAAGCAGATTCTCTTTCATCACCACCCTGTGCTTCTGGGGAGCTGCATCATCTCATTAGGTGTTGATCCATACAACAATCATTTTGGGAAATGCAAACTGATTTGTGGTGGTATTTGTTTAAGCAGAAAGTAACTCCATAAGCAAATATAGTGCTATCAGAACAAAGGGAAAACACAAGGCCTTTCACAATGTCAAAGTGAAGTAGGATTCGCCCCAGGCTCTGGATCACTTTGGTTGCAGGTCGTCATAACTGTCTTGAAATGGGGCTCCGGCTCAGTCTTGCACACCTTTAAGGAGATGCTTAAGTTGTTAGTTATCCAGAGTGAGACTGAAGAGATTTCAGTGGGGGCCTGCCAAAATGTTTGGGTCAGTACTGCTCCCAAAGGTCTGATAAAGAGGCCCATTAACCCCTTTTCGCAGTCTCCACCTCTCAGAGGATTTGGGAAAGAGCTTGAAATAAAATGATCAGCTTTGCGGTATCCTGACTCAGCCCTTTTGCGGCTGGTGGTCAGAGAAAAGCCACATGTTTAGAAATGCAAATTTGGCCAAACTGTCTACTGCTTAAGGCTCGCACTTCTCTGCAAATGTTTTGGAAGGTCTGCAATTACAAGTGGAAAACAATAACTCTAAAACACCAAGGTCAGACCTTTTCTAAGCCGAGTTTGCCCTCTCCAAGAAGCCTGCAGCCGTACTGCTTGGATGAGAAAGTTTAATTCTGGGAAGGAGCTAAAAAGGATTTTTTCCCAATGCAGTAGAACATCGCCTGGTGTAAAAGGTGTTTTTCAGGTCATATTGACTACAGACCAGTGGGGTGCACGAACGCTTGCGATTTCTCCGTCTGCCTCCTGGTCGCCTCTCCCACTCATCACATTCCCAGACTCTTCTGTGAAGCATCATAACCTAGCCTCTTGCGAATGAGACTCCTTTCCTTGTAGGTGAATGGGAACAAATACTATCAGCTTCCTTCCCCTGTTGGTCAGTGTCGGCATGCTGACAGGCTCTCTGGACCAGCTGTGTGTTACAGGGGCCATGGTAACTTTTCCGGGTGCTTTGGCTTGGAGGAGCACAGCTGGTCATATTATGTGTCATCAGTGACGGACACAGCAAAGTGTTCCTCTCCAGTGACTCAAACCCCTTCTGCACTTTCTGTCTCTCACCATTCTCTACCGCTTCAGGATCACAACTGTGCCAGGTTAATATTTGTTCAAACACTTTCCCCACTCTCTTCTCCACTTTATCATAAGAATCCTGCTCAGTTGCTTATCACTGGAGCTCTGGACTATCCGAGATTGAGATTATCCGAGGCTGAGGCTATCTGAGACGATCCGAGACTGGGAATATCCGAACTATCGGAGACTATCCGAGGTTGAGAGTATCTAAACTCTTGCTAAAGAATCAGATGCGTGTGTTCAAGACCCTTCAATATCTGCCCTAGAAAGGATGTTCAGTGACACAAAAGAAGAGAGAATATAAGTTCCTGGTCTTACACCTCAGAGACTGTTTTGCATCTAAACCCTATTCTTAAGGAATAGGCTAAACCTTTTGAAGGGATATAAATCTTTTTGGGGGGATATGAAGAAGATGGTGGCTGCTCTGTGCGTGTCTGTGAGTATATTCCATTAGTCATCGTCTCTTCTTTTCCTATGAACTGTATATACTCACTAACACAGCTTATTCCTCCATTAGGTGTGTTTATTTATTCTCTCCCAGCCATCTCCATATCCTCTATGCTTGTCCAGCTAGGGGATCTTCAAGTAAAGATGGATTCCAGGGTACCTGGTGAGTGGTACCATAGTAAAGGTACCATTTACTATGATGGAGAGATTACCTCCTAGGTCAAAAGTTTTAGCATTTGCATTTTCAACTTTTCTGAGGAGACTCGTGATAAAGATGGCATTAGTCCTTTTTTTTTTCTTTTAATGTGCGGTCCTCTCGATGCTCTTGTTTGTATCAAGTTGTCAGCAATGTTTGGAGTTGCAGTGACACCCTCCAAATGTAGCTGACACTCCACCCACTTGGTGCTATCTACAAACAGTGAGTACATTCTCTGGATGTCATTAGGAAAAATGAAGTCCGATTCATCAAGGAAAAAGCTAACAGAGCAGCTTGGTTGATAAAAGTCTCAGGTGAGAACCTGGAGATCTGCATTCGCCCTGGAATAGCTGCCTGGTCACTGATATATCACCCTAGTCTGTATGTTTTTCCAGTGGATAACATGGGAACAATGATTTTTCCCTAGTGGTCCTGAAAAATTCGTATTCAGGTGTTTTTGAGCATTATTTATTGTGTGTATCATTATGCTAGAACCTGAGAAGGATATCAACAAAAAAGATTGCTACCCTCCAGGAATCTAGTGTCTATCTTTATCTGTGTCTCTATGTCTATATCGATCCTTCTATTTACCAGTTAAGACACTGTAATGATTTTTTACCTCTTTAGAGCATTTTATAGTTTTCCAATCTATTATATTTGTGTACTAGATTTTATACATATAAATATATGTATAAAGTAAAAGTGTTAGTTGCTCAGCTCTGTGTCCAGCTCTTTGTGACCCCATGGACTGTAGCCTGCCAGGCTCCTCTGTCCACGAAATTCTCCAGGCAAGAATATTGGGGTGGGTAGCCATTCCCTTCTCCAGGGGATCTTCTTGACCTGGGTCTCCCATATTGCAGGCAGATTCTTTACCATCTGAGCCATCAGAGAAGGCATGTGTATATGTATACTCATGTATAAATATTGTGTAAAGATTAAATAAAAATATACTTCATGAAATTTTATTTATGTAGACAAATAGGGCTTCCCTGGTGGCTCAGACTATAAAGAATCACTTGCAATGCAGGAGACCTGGGTTTGGTTCCTGGGTCAGGATGGTCCCTTGGAGAAGGAAATGGCTATCCACTCCAGTATTCTGGCTTGGAGAATTCCACAGACAGGGAAGTCTGGTGGGCTACATATATTTGTTTGTATCTCTACATACTTGTGTATGCATTTATAATTTCATTTCCTCCTTATAGCATTGTTAATGACTCCACATCATGAATGAAAACCCTAAGGCCACACGATATTAAGTAACCTTGTAAGTAAAACTTGAATTTCAGTATGGGCCTCTGGATTCTAAACCCTGTGGTGTTTCTACTGAAGCATAAATTCTTAAACTAGTATAAGAACGAGTCCCCAGTGCATAATAGAACTGGGAAATGCTGCAGAAGGCTTGCTCGGAGAAAGCAGAGCTGGAGGAGAGCCTTGGACCTGCAGAAGAAAAGGACGGCGAGAGTTTGGAATGTGACATATTGAGGGAGAAGGAGAAAGAACCTCAGTGTTTTTAAATGGAAATAGTTGGATCTCTTGTTCTGGTACTTGGGGTCTGAATGTGGAGGAGGTGTGAGATTGAATTTTTTTCTGAAGAGTTGGAGTGAACGCAGCACAGTGCAGGATGGAAAGCACTTACGGAAGTTTGAGGGGAGCTCTGCGTGGACTAGGTTACAGCCTGGAATCAGAGACATGAGTCAGAGGAATTCGGCAGCAATGGTGAAAGGCAAAAAATAAATAAGGTTGGATAGTAAGAACCCCTTTGAAGGATCTGGTAATCAGCTATGCGTGCATGCCCCATCATGAAGTCTCTCAGTCGTGTCTGACTCTTTGCGACCCCATGGACCTTAGCCCGCCAGGCTCCTCTGTCCCTGGAATTCTCCAGGCAAGAATACTGGGGTGGGTTGCCATTTCATCCTCCAGGGGATCTTCCCAACCCAGGGATCGAAACTGTGTCTCTGGCGTCTCCTGCCGTGGCCGGTGGATATTTTTTTACCACTGCACCCGGGAAGCCCAATGTATCAGCTAGTTTAGTGTTAAGGACTGGGATTCTAGCTTAACTGCTAACTGGCTTTGTGACCCAGACAGATCATAACAGCTCCTGCTTCATCTGGTGGTTTTGAGGATAGATGAACCAATCCACGTCAAGTTAATCCTAACCCAGTACCCAGCTTTTAGAACACACTATTTAAACATACATGAGATTTGTAGTTTAAACTATTATTGGAGGTAAAGTTGCAAGAGCTGAGATTTAAAAGGATGGCATATTATCCCAAGAAGTTTAATTGCTGGAAGGAATAAGGCTCTATTAAACCAAGACACTGGAGCTTTCAAGAATCTGCCTGCCAGTCAGGAGATGTGGGTTCGATCCCTGGGTCGGGAAGCTCCCCTGGAGGAGGAATTGGCAACCCACTCCAGTATTCTTGCCTGGGAAATCCCATTGACAGAGGAGCCTGGTGGGCTACAGTCCATGGGGTCACAAAAGTCAGACACGACTGAGCGAATAAACAACAGCCACAAGAAATCAAGGCACTAGACCGTTTTCACTAATAAGCAATCCATGCTTGCCTTCTCTGTGGACAAGATTTATTTTAATTTGGATGAAGAGTTTCTAGCTGATGCAATCTTAGTGACTCGACAAAGATGGTAAGAGAATCACCTACACGTCTTACAAATCTTAACAGGCATGAAGTTGTGGAATAATGACGTTTCATGTTACTGAGCCAGTTCCTGACATAGTTCAGGACCTCTGTTGCGGTTGGGACATTTAGACGTAGGAGAGTAATTTAGGGGCTTCCCTGAGGAGACGTGGCAAAGAGTGGGAACTAATGCCTCCCATTGCTCAGTGAGCTTAAACCTGAAGCGCTGGGGAGAGCCTCTGGAAGTCTGCTAGCTGTGTCAGAGGCTGCAAGGGGAAGGCGTCCAGAGAGGGCGGGCCAGCTCCTCTCATCCCCCAGAGCCAGTATTTTAGTGGTTCTTTGAAGTATTTGAATAATCGAATCACTTTGGCAGATTTTCCTCTCCATATTTAAGTAGCAGTCAATTTCGGGAACACTATTTTAAAAGTCCTAAAGGATATGGAATTTGTCAGGCAGAGCAGAAATCTTTTCTCTGGTCTTCGGAAGGAGGAACTAGAATGATCACATCCCCATTTCCCCACTCAGAAGGAGGCTGTGTTCAATTTCAGCACGAATTTCCTGGCTACGCTTTGCAGTTCTTTCTCCTATGGCTTCTTCCTAGAGGCGATTTGAGGAATCAGTTTGGTTCAGTTGCTCAGTCGTGTACAAATCTTTTTGACCCCATGGACTGCAGCACACCAGGCTTCCCTGTCCATCACCAACTCTGGAGCTTGCTCAAACGCATGTCCATCAAGTTGGTGACACCATCCAACCATCTCATCCTCTGTCATCCCCTTCTCCTCCTGCCTTCAATCTTTCCCACCATCAGGGTCTTTTCCAATGAGTCAGTTCTTCGCATCAGCTGGCCAAAGTATTGGAGTTTCAGTCTCAGCATCCATCCTTCCAATGAACATTCAGGACTAATTTCCTTTAGGATTGATTGGTTTGATCTCCTTGCAGTCTAAGGGACTCTCAAGAGTTTTCTCCAGCACCACAGTTCAAAAGCATCAGTTCTTTGGTGCTCAACTGTCTTTATTGTCCAACTCTCACATCCATACATGACTACATGATTTGATGAATGGGCTCCTGCCAGTAGAATGTAATGTTGGTGAAAGCAGAAAGGCCCATGTGCCTGAAATATCCACTCTTGGAATCACTAACAGTGGCTGGACCATCTTCTCTAGAAGACATTCATGTATTATACTTTATGCTGGTATGAATGGGTCCGTCCTGGGGTTTTGTGCTTGGAAGACACCACTGTGGTCTAACTGCCTCTTCCAGCCCTTCCTTAGCCTTGGAAGATGGTCTTCATCGCTCTGATGCTTGTCTCTCACCGAGCCTTGCTTCTTGTTGGTGCCTAAAGAAAGCCCTGTGGTTTGCTGCCGCCGTTGCCATGGTCTACCTTGAATGGGCGAGTTTCAGAAAAACCTCACTGGAAGGGGGTGTGATTGAAAAGAAGATGCCAATTGTGAGTCAGCGCGTGTGGGTGGAGGAGAAAGCAGGGAGGAGCTGGTGCCAGTGAGGAGAGGACCACAGCGAGGAAGAGGAGCAATAAAAGTTGTTGACTTCGCTGTGATGTCCGAGTGTCGGAGGCCCTTTCTCCCAACACAAATGCTTCAGGGTGTAGACTTCTAGCCGTTTAGAGATTTCCCACTTATAAGGACCACCCTCACTCAGGAGCGGGCTACTGTGAGTCCTGAGGCTTTTCTGTCTTCTGATTCTGAGACCTAAACTAATCTTATACTGACCTGAAAATACTTTGGAAGGGATGTCTGGAGACTGAAGATGCTCTTACTGTAATATCTGTTGGTTATGGAGTATAAATCTGTGTGTGCAGTACGCTATATAGGCATGCATGAATGCTAAGTCGCTTCAGTTGTATCTGACTCTTTGTGACCCCATGGACTGTAGCTCGCCGGGCTTCTCTGTCCCTGGGATTTCCCAGGCAAGAATACTGGAGTGGATTGCCATGTCTTCTTCTAGGGGATCTTCTGGACCCAGGGATGGAACCCATATTTCTTATATCCCCTGCATTGGCAGGTGGATTCTTTACCAGGAGCGCCACCTGGGAAGCCTGCTATATATGTGTGATTACATATGGATGGAGATTATTTATTTTATTATATATAGACACATAATACATATTATTTTATTACCTATAAAATATGTTTATTGATAAATATAAATTTACATATTATATATTCACTTATTTTAAAGGATGTGGGGCATTCACTGCATATGAGATGGGCACCTAAAATCACAGAATTTTAAAGATACAAGTTTACTTTCGTCTTTTTACAGATAAAGAAACTGGGGGTTTGAGAGTACAGTGACTTGGCCCAGGTCATAGGAAAAGACAGAACTATACCTAAAACTCACGTCACTCTTTCCAAACTGGGATGCCCATCCACATGCCCCTGAGTCTAGAGCAGGGGTTCCTGGTGCTGGTGGAGGGAGGGGCTGGGGGTCTTGGCTGTGTCCCCTAAGGGCGATTCTGAGATGTTCCTACTCTAACTCTGACTTGATATCCACTGAAGAAGGACCAAATTGAGACATGTTAAGAAGTAACTGGCCAGGCTTCCCTGGTAGCTCAGCAAGAAAGAATCTGCCTGCATTGCAGGAAACACAGGAGTCATGGGTTCAATCCGTGGGTTGGGAAGACCCCCTGGAGAAGAGAATAGCAACCTATTCCAGTATTCTTGCCTGGGGAATCCTGTGGACAGAGGAGCCTGGTGGGCTACAGTCCATGGGGTCGAAAAGAGTCAGACACGACTGGTATGTAGCTCACATACAACTGGCCTAGAGGGCATAAATAAAACTTCAATAGGAAAACTACACAAGGTTAATTTGCCTTCAAAAATTAAAAGCTTCTGCACAACAAAGGAAAATATAAGCAAGGTGAAAAGACAGCCTTCTGAATGGGAGAAAATAATAGCAAATGAAGCAACTGACAAACAACTAATCTCAAAAATATACAAGCAACTTATGCAGCTCAATTCCAGAAAAATAAACGACCCAATCAAAAAATGGGCCAAAGAACTAAATAGACATTTCTCCAAAGAAGACATACGGATGGCTAACAAACACATGAAAAGATGCTCAACATCGCTCATTATCAGAGAAATGCAAATCAAAACCACAATGAGGCACCACTTCACACCAGTCAGAATGGCTGCGATCCAAAAATCTGCAAGCAATAAATGCTGGAGAGGGTGTGGAGAAAAGGGAACCCTCCTACACTGTTGGTGGGAATGCAAACTAGTACAGCCACTATGGAGAACAGTGTGGAGATTCCTTAAAAAATTGCAAATAGAACTGCCTTATGACCCAGCAATCCCACTGCTGGGCATACACACTGAGGAAACCAGAATTGAAAGAGACACATGTACCTCAATGTTCATCGCAGCACTGTTTATAATAGCCAGGACATGGAAACAACCTAGATGTCCCTCAGCAGATGAATGGATAAGAAAGCTGTGGTACATATACACAATGGAGTATTACTCAGCCATTAAAAAGAATGAATTTGATTCAGTTCTGAAGAGATGGATGAAACTGGAGCCAATTATACAGAGTGAAGTAAGCCAGAAAGAAAAACACCAATACAGTATACTAACACATATATATGGAATTTAGAAAGATGGCAGTGACGACCCTGTATGCGAGACAGCAAAAGAGACACAGCTGTGTATAACGGACTTTTGGACTCAGAGGGAGAGGGAGAGGGTGGGATGATTTGGGAGAATGGCATTCTATCATGTATACTATCATGTAAGAATTGAATCGCTAGTCTATGTCTGATGCAGGATACAGCATGCTTGGGGCTGGTGCATGGGGATGACCCACAGAGATGTTATGGGGAGGGAGGTGGGAGGAGGGTTCATGTTTGGGAACACATGTAAGAATTAAAGATTTTAAAATTAAAAAAAAATTAAAAAAAAAAAACAAACAAATGAATGCATGGTCCTACATCACGGTGCTCCTGAGAAATCAGCCTAGAGGGTCCCACTCACAGGAGAAGGAGGGTCTCTCCCTTCTACTTTCTTTCCTGTTCACTGAGACCACTAGTTCCTGCCTGGGGCTTCCTTGGTGGCTCAGATGGTCAAGAAATCTGCCTGCAATGTGGGAGACCTGGGTTTGATCCCTGGCTGGGGAAGATCCCCTGGAGGAGGAATTGGCAACCCACTCCAGTATTCTTGCCTGGAGAATCCCATGGACAAGGGAGCCTGGTGGGCTACAGTCCATGGGGTTGCCGAGAGTTGGACATGACTGAGCGACTTGCATTTTCAGCCCCTGTTTGCTTTAAGCCTTGCTTCAAGGTTATGCTTGTAAGGGCAGGACAAACAGAGTCGATGCTCAGCTGTAGACTATTTTCCAAGATAAAGCCCTCGCTTTACCTGAGGCAGTTTATGGGATGTCTCCCACCGCCAGGCAATCTGAGGACCCTGCTGTTTGGATAACATCGCTGTGCAAGAAGGATCTTTTTCCTTCCCTGAGTCTTTTTGCTTGAATCCAAATTGCTTCACTATTGACTCCTTTCTTTCTCCCGCCCCTGCCCACTCCTGTTATCTGTTCTGGGAAAAACAGCAAATGAGTTTAACATTTGCAGCCAGTGGCTGGAGGCCACAAGACCAGGACACTTAATATAATGCAGTTAGCTTTGTTTCAAATTAAAACTGGAACCAGTAATGTCTTAATTCTCTTGTCTAGACAATTGTCACGGCTGTAAATTACCATCATAATGGCCACTGAATGGCTTATAAATGACCTTACCAAAACATTATTTGCCAATCCTATAAACTTTCTGAACATGCTGTTTAGTTTATCTTAATTAATCTATTAGGAGATGGCGTATACATCCTGCTTGCTCTCTCCAAAGTGACATTTGTGGATTCACTTCCTTTCTCTTGCTAATGCTACTCCATAAACTCACTACTGATCTAATTCTGCCTTCTGTCTGTCTGCAACAAATTTAATCAGAAAAATCATTATCCAGATGTGATGTTGTTCCTTCCATGTTTAAAACAGTGACTCCTCTGTAGATGCCTGGTGCAGTTCCTTCGTGATTAACAGCTGGTTACGTATATTTTGTTCAGAGTAGGGTTCGTAGTTCGTTGAATAGGTTACTAATAGCAGCATACAAAAATTAGTTTAAATGAACTCCCTTCAAAGAAGAACCCATAAAAGTTCAAAATACTCAGGAGGTAAGTCTCTGTACCTAAAGGCTTGTCCACAAGGAATATAAGCACAGCCTTCAAAACAATGTGAGAAACCAATACACCTTAGAAGGTATGGGTCAGCCAACTGTGTAGTTAGAAGCTCAGTTCATATCTAAATGGTGGCTTCCCTGGTGGCTCAGTGGAAAAGAATCTGCCTGCCAATGCAGGAGACACAGGTTCGATCTTTGGGTCAGGAAGATCCCCTGGAGAAGGAAATGGCAATCCACTCCAGCGGCAACCCACCCGCAGTAGCCTTGGAAATCCCTTGAACAACAAAAAAATTGACTTGAACAGAGAAACCGGCAGGCTACAGTCAGTGGGGTCGCAAAAGAGTTGGACAAGACTAAATTTCACTCGCAAATGTGTGTAGGGGGTACACAGGAAGTAAGGAGAGAGACGCTACAAGGCATCAAGAAAATGTCTAAAATCATGGTTGCAGGTTTTCCGTTACTCTAGTTATCTGCAAAGGATGTTCTTGTCCTTTCTTCCTGGGGAACATGGGCTCATCTTTTGTGTTGCTTCCCTTTCGACCAAAGCACTTGGCACACAGCTCTTTGTTACTAACTTCTTTTACTTGATGACTATTATTTCTCTACTTGTCTTTTTCTATAAGTAAAATGTGATCTCAAGAGCAGGGACATTATCACTGCCAGTGTCTAAAAGAATTAAAGCACCTGATTTTGAATTCTATTTTTGCCACTTTTTCTTTCTGTGTAACTTATAGCCTGTTTCCTTGTCTCCTTAAGCTTGATTTTCTTCATCTGAAAATGGGATAAAACTAATACCTGTTTCATAGAATTTTTATAAAAGTTAATAATCTTAGCTATCATCATCATTGTCATATTCATAGCCCTATTGTCATTGTAAAGCACACAGTTTTTCAATATTTTTCAATTAAATAAAATTAATGTTTCTCTTCTTCTCAGCCTTTCATTTCTTCCCAATGTCTTTTTTTAAACTAAGATATAATTTATTACCATAAAATTCACCCTTTCAAAAGTGTATAGTTCAGTGGCAATTACAATATTCACAAAGCTGTGCAAACATCCTAATTGCAGAAAATTTTTATCATCCCCCCTTCAAAAAAAGCTTTCCCCATTAGCAGTCATTATTCCCTCATTCATTTCCCAGCCGCTGGCAACCATGGATCAACTTTATTTCTGGATTTGCCTACAGTGGACATTGCATAGAATGAAATCATGCAACATGTTATCTTTTTTGTGTGACTTCTTTCACTGAACATAATGTTTTCAAGGTTCATCCCTGTTGTAGCCTGTATAACCATCTCATTCTTTTTTATGGGTGAATAGTATTCCACCTGGTGGGTATACTACAGTTATTCATTCAACAGTTGATGGACATTTGAGTTTCTTTTTATCGATTATGAATAATGCTGCCGTGAACAATTATTTATAAGTTTTTGTGAAGATGTGTTTTTAATCATCTTGGGTATAAATTTGGATTGTGATTGCTGAGTCATAGAGTCATAAACTCTGTTAAAATTTTAGAGGAACTGCTAAACTGTTTTCTAAAGTAGCTGCCCCTTTTAATTTTCCCGCTAGCAGTGTATGGGGATTTCTATTTTTCCACATCCTCACTAATAGTTGTTACTATCTGTGTTTTGATTATAGATATCCTAGTGGTATAGGTTTTTGTGTTTTTTTTTTGGTTTGTCATCCCCTAATACCTAATGATTTGATTGTCTTTTCATGTGCTTGTTTATCATTTCTCTATATCTTCCTTGGAGAAATGTCTGTTTAAATCACTTGCTGATTTTTTTTTTTTTTTTGGTACTTAGGTCATTTGTCTTTTTATTGTGAGTTGTAAGAGTTCTTCACATATTCTTGATATGAGATCATTAGATATAAAATTTACAAATATTTTCTCCTATTCCATGGAAGAAATGTCTTTTCACTTTTATTATTGTGTTCTTTGAAGCACAAAGACAGCTCTTAAACTTTAATGAAGTTCAGCTTATCAGTTTTTCCCTTGTTGCTAGTGCTTTGCTGTCATACTAAGAAACTATTGCCCAGTCTAAGGTCAAGAAGAATTGCCTCTGTATTTTCTTTTAATAGATTTATATTTTTAGCTCTGGCATTTAGGTTTTTGATGCCTTGAATTACTTTTGTATGTGGTCTGAGATAGAGGTCTAACTTCATTATTTTGCAGGTGGAAGTCAGTTGGTCAAGGAACATGTAATTGAAAAGAGTTCTTTTTCTCATATATTGAAAATTCATCCTTTGTCTTGGTATGCTTGTCCAAATTAATTGATTGTAAATGTTAGGATTTATTTATACACTTTCAGTTCTACTCCACTGGTCTTTATGTCTTTCCTTATGCCAGTAACACTCTGTCGTGGTTATTTTAGCTTTGTAGTAAATTTTGAAATCTAGAAAGGTGAGTCTTCCTGTTGTTTTCACCCTTTTCAAGATTGCTTTGACAATTTTGGGTCCTTTGCATTTCCATATGAATTTTAGGATCAGATTGTCAAACTCTACAAGGAAACCAAGGTGGAATTTTGATAGGGATTGTGTCAAGTCTGTAGATCAGTTTGGGAAATGTTGCAATCTTGATAATAATAGGTCTTCTGACTCTTGAAAGTGAATGCCTTTCCTATATTTATGTCTTCTTTAATTTCAGCAATGATGCTTTATGAATTTTAGTGAACATGTCTTTTCGTTAATTGTATTCATATAGTATTTCATTCTTTTTGTGCTATTATAAAAGGAATTCTATTGTTAAATTCCATTTTTGTAATGTTCCTTGCTAGTGCATAGAAACGGATCTGACTTGTAATTTGTATTTTGTATCCTGTAACCTTGAGGAACTTGTTTATCCATTTTGATAGATTTTTTTAGTGGATTCCTTGAATACAGGATCATGTCATATCTGAATGCAAATCATTTTACTTCTTCCCCTGCAGTCTTTTTTCTTGCCTAATTGCACTCTCTGGAGCCTCCAGTACAGCGTTGAGTACAAGTGGTGAGAGTGGATATATTTCTCTTCTTCCTTGTCTTACAGGAGGACTTTCCAGTGTTTCACCTAAACTATGATGTTGGTTGTGGGTTTTCATGTTCTTTATTAGGTTGAGAAAGTTTCATTTATTTTATAATGTACCTTATAACTCATAAGGTATATGGTTGCAAATTTTTGGATGGGGAGGTCTTTCTTTGTTTTGTTATCAGTAACACTTGTTGTAAAGGATGAATGGGACATATTCTGTTCTAGTCTTCTTTTTTTTCTTTTTAATTTTGTGTGAAGGATTTATGTTCTTCTTAAAAGTATGATGGAATTCACTGGGGAAACCATTTGAGCCTGGGATTCTCTGTGGAAAATTTTTTGATTACTAGCACAGGTCTATTCAGATTTTCTATGTCTTCTTGAGTCAGTTTCATTAGTTTGTATTTTTCGAGGATGTGCCTATTTCATCTGGATTAGCGTAATTTGTCAGCATACAATTGTTCAGAATGTTCCCTTATAATGTTTTTTATTTCCTTAAGGTCAGTAGTATTGCCCTTTTTTTTAACTAATGATTTTAATAATGCAGTCTTCTTTCTTCTTGGTCAGTCTAATGGTTTCTCAAAGAACCAACTTGATGTTTCTTGATTTTCTGTCTTTTTTTTCTGCTCTCTGTTTTATTTATTTCAAGCCTGACATTTATTTTTTTTTTTCTGCATGGTTTAGATTTAGTTTGTTCTTCTTTTCCTAGATTCTAAGGTGGGAGGTTATGTTTTTTGATCTGCGAACTTTCTTCTTTTTAATGTAGGCATTTACAGGCATAAATTTCAATCTAAGCATTCATTTAGCTAACTCTCATAAGTTTTGGTATGTTTTGTTTTCATTTTCATTGTCTTAAATTATTTTCTAATGCCCCTTAAACTTTCTTAGATCCACTGGTTATTTAATAATATGTTTTAAAATTTCTATATATTTGTGAATTTTTCATATTCCTGCTGTTATTAATTTCTAACTTCATTTCGTGTGGTCAGATAACACACTTCAGATGATTTTAATCTTTTTAAATTTATCAAGACTATTTTACCCTGGGGAATATTCCAGTGGTTTTTTTTTTTTTTTTTTTTTTAATTGCAGTCTGAGACACCTCCCTATGAATGACTCATTCACCAGATATTTCCCTTAAGTTTTTGGTCAGCTTCTTGTTTGCCCCAACTCTCTGAGGTAGCTCTGATGCTAAACAATTATCCCTGATTGATTTGGACAAAGGCCTTGAGGGAAGATTGTTTAAAATGAATGATCTCTGAGTCAGGCCAAATAAAGGCAACCCCTGGTTGCGGAGGTTTCCAGGAAGCTAGACAAGTAATATAATAACATCTACTAATGGTGCTTTGGGCAGAGCTCTGATCCTTTTCTGCTCTCTCCAGTGGTGGGTAGGTTGCTGGTTTTCACATTTATTGTGAGTGCAAAGCTATTGTTTTTCAAGGCTACTGTGGAGCCAGGGAAAAGCAATGGGAATAGGGCAAGTTAAATAGGGCACTGTTCTTGTTGAGATTCAGCTGATCTTTTAAAAATAAACATTCCTTGGATTCCTCTGTTGGCTAATTTCCAGAGCTATCAAAAAGTTGATTTTGACATTATGGTTAGTTTCTTTATTTTCTTATGAAAGAAAATATCTTTGGAGATCTTTACTACATTTCTGCAGTGTTCCCCCACCCATTAATTTTTAATGAGTATATTGTCAACTGAGAAGAAAAAAAATACACGGCTTTAAAGTTGAGAATTATTTATTTATTTTTGCTGCACCGCATTGCTTGTGGGATCTTAGTTCCCAGACCAGAGGTTGAACCCTGGCCACAACAGTGAAAGCGCTGAGTCCTGACCACTGGACAGCCAGGGAATGCCTGAGAATTATGTTTTATTCAGCAGACTTGCTGAGCAGGTAAGCCCAGGAGGCAGCCTCTCAGATAGCTCTAAAGGACTACGCTAAAGAAGTCAGGGAGGAACATAGTGAAGTTTTTGCATCAAAAACCAAACAGTGAGCATTGAAAGATTGCTATCAATTGAAGAAAACCAGACATTTCAAGTTAATGAGTTTAGCACTTCCCTATGTAGGGGAACATGTAAGTCTGGGTTCCTTTAAATCATTCTTTTGATAGGCACCTTATCCATTGAGGTCCAGCATCCTGTTTTTCTCCGTTCTGAATCCCCTCAGCACGCAGTCAGGGACAGTTGCCTTGCTGATGACTTGCCGGACGTAGCATCATTTGTTTACTGACACCAGGCAACATTTTCCTCCACATATGAATTAAATGTACTTTGCAGTTGTCTTTCTAACATTGATTTTACATTTCTCTGTGAATGTGAAATTGGTTTTGGAGCTAGTCCCACCCTCAGATTCAGAGGTAATCCCTGATGGTTCTAATCCAGTATTCTTGGCCTCGACACTGTTGACATTTTAGGCTCAATAATTGAGTTGTAGGGGGCTGTGCTATGCTTTGTAGGATATTTAACAACATCCCTTTATTCTACCCACTAGATGCCAGTAACACCCTTCCAGCTGTGACAACCACAAAATTGTCCAGACATTGCCAAATGTCTCCTGCAGGGAGAAATTGCCTCTGGTTGAGAACACTGTCCTAACCATATTAATAGAGTTTCATGCTTTTAGGCACAAAAGTCAATTCAGGCGAACAAGGCTTAAAGTCCTAAAACACATGGAAATTCCATGATCACAGTGAGTGCTTCAAGAATGAAGGTGTAACCAATTCAAGAAAAGGGGATATGAGGGAAGGTTGCCAGAAACAGCTGGAGGAAAAGTCCTTCTTTCTCCTTGGTTGGGCCTTGTGTGAGACTATAAAATCCACTAGGTGTTCGGTTTTAACATGAAGCTAAAATGGTCTTATACACAGTGGGTCCCTTCTACGTAACAGATATTTAGACTCTTAAGATACAGATTTGGCCCCATGGCATTTGCTTTCCTCATGAGTACTACTGAAGCTAAGATTCCTGAACTTAAAGATGTTACAGAAAGTTTTAAGGGATGGTACCCACCATAGTCTCTCTCTCAAATCCAATCCCTCCTTTTCATAGCACTTCAACTCTCGAGTTTCCATGTTGTCTCTTAAATCTCAATTGATTAATTGAGACACTTTTCAAGAAATATCCTCTCTCTTCTTATGTCACCCCGTTCAGCTCATCCTATCATCCTTGGTTATCTTTTCAAAGCATACCTCTGATTTTATCGCCACCCGCTGTCCTGAGGTTTCCTTACTATCTCCATGTTAAACCCAATATCTCAGCCTGTTTTTCAGCTTGTCTAGAACAACTTTTCAAACCTATCAGCTTTCAGTTTTCTTCTGAGATCTAAACTAATCAAATCAGAATGCTCACCACTCCCAGAGCTGGTTCTATATTCTCTGTCTTTGTGAAGACTCTTACGCTATGTTTGACGCTAGAATATTAAAAGTAATCGTTGACGAAAAATGACTGAAAAATGATTGAAAAAAATAATGAAAATATGTAGCCTTTATTGATTCAGTTGAGCACTAACCCTGTGCCAGATACTGTATTTTATTACATTTAATTCTCCAAAACAAAACAGAAATGAAACAATCTATGACTGTTTCTATTTAAAGTCTTCTGACAAGTAAAAGGAAATTATAGCTTGGAGAGGTTAAATAATTTCCCAAGTTCAAAAAGATATTAATTGAAAAAATTGCACCTTAAACTTGAATCTTTTCAAATTGGCCATATTCGTGTTCTTCACCACAAAACTATATTGTTTTATCTTTGATCCTTTTCATTATCCCTCTCCTCTCTCTAAGTTGCAGTTCTGATGTTTTCTAGTCTAAATTTATATGCCAGTTCATGCATAACACGTTCCATTCTTTCAATTGAAAAACGATCTTTCCCCTCTCTAACCTCTTACTAAACCCAACACAATGCCTAGTACATCATCATAGATGGCCAATAGATATTCTGCAAAACAGAGATGGATAAATAAAACCTGGAACATAAGTATCTTGATCTTTTATTTCATTATTGATGTAAAGAGAAAAATCAAAAGTGTGCAGTATTTTTCAGATAATAGGGACTTAATAACTATTTGTTAAATAGAATAAGTTCCTGAAAATTGAATATATCAGCTTTTTGGGGGTCTATTATTCTTTGTGCTTCCTTTATGCAGACTGTAGCTTTGTATATAAGAGCAAGTGCTTAAGGCATCTACCTCATATATGTGGAATGTCCATTAACTTCTACGTTTTTGTGCAGGTAACTAGGCCTGGAAATCTATTTGTTTTGTGTTAACAAAGGGCTTCTGTGGTGGCTCAGATGGTAAAGAATCTGCCTGCAGTGCAGGAGACCCGGGTTTGATCCCTGAGTCAGGGAGATCCCCTGAAGGAGGGCATGGCAACCCACTCCAGTATTCTTGCCTGGGAAATCCCATGGACAGAGGAGACTGGTGGGCTACAGTCCACGGGGTCGCAGAGAGTTAGACATGACTTAGTGACAAAACTACCAACAACAAAGGAAAAGGCCTCAGTCTTAAATATTTGCCGGGAGTTTGGAATTTCTAGCCCTGTAAACAACTGTAAGTGAGGCTTTCCTTCCACAGAGAAGCTGTTTTATGGGTTTTCGAGATGAAAGCAAATCTGTTTCACTGGTATGTCTGTCTTACCTGTCCCCAGTAAGGGTGGTATTTAAGAAGATCAAGGACAGGGGATGAAGGTGGAAAAGAGGAGAAAAGAAGGTAGGAAAGAGAAGAGGATAATGGATGAGAATGGAGACTAGACTAAATTAGATGCCAGAACGCCCAGCCCAGGAGAGTTGTTGCTGATGTTGTTGGCCTGAGTCAGCAACAAAATCAATTTGTCAGATCTGGCTGGACCTGGCCCCCTGACAGTTCTATTCAAATCAGGAATTCTAGAATTCTATTTCATAAAAAAACTTTACAAAGTATTTAGACTTAATTCATGGTGGCTCAGACGATGAAGAATCCGCCTGCATGGTGGGAGACTTGAGTTCGATCCCTGGGTTGGGACGATCCCCTGAAGGAGGGCATGGCAACCCACTCCAGCATTCTGGCCTGAAGTATCCCATGGACAGAGGTGTGGCAGGCTACAGCCCATGGGGTCACAGAGAGTCGGACAGGACTGAGCAGCTAAGGACATGACGTAGATGCCAGAGTTTCTCAGACGGGGTTGTGTAAACCTTTTCCCCGTGTCTGTGTGTTCCTCAAGAAAATGATCAGTTTTGCAATTCTATTTTCATTGTTGCTGTTCAGTTGCTCAGTAATGTCTGACTCTTTGTGAGCCCATGGACTACAGCACGCCAGGCTTCCTTGTCCATCACCAACTCCTAGAGCTTGCTCAGATTCATGTCTGTTGGTCTAGAGAAAATAAGATAAGTGTGTTCCAGATTTTCTGGGGCTCCTTATGGTCCTGCAGTTTCTGTCCCTATACTTTCTATTGGATTGATCATGATTAGCATGAGGGGTGCTGTTTATGTGTCCAAGATTTAATGGGAAAGACTCAAGTTGTCCTCCACACGCAGCCAGGCTTGTATCTGCGTGTGTTCCGTGTATACTGCATATATGACTGCAGTGTGTGCTGCATGTGATCTGTGTGCACACACGCACGGACTGTATGTGCCTGTGTGTGCACCACATGTATAACTCAGGCATGCACCATACCAGTGTGGATTTCACAGAATTTTGAATAGAGAAAAACATTAAGAAAATTATGTTTCCGAACATGTCAGACTTTGCGCATGGATACCGTCACATTCATGCTGAGAGCTGTTGTTTCAGTGAACGATGTAGTCCTTCACATTCATCTTACTATTTTTCATACTATTTTGGTAGTTTTCTTTGCTTGTATCTTATAAATTAATTTTAGCTTCACAGTTGTAAACAAGCCATTAGGATACAGCAGGGAGATTATACATAGTTTTATATATTAAGACAATTTGCTAACATTTTACAGTTAATGAGAGGATCTTTAAAGAGGTTATTTACTTTACTTACAAGGCTTCCCTGGTAGTTCAGATGGGAAAGAACACACCTGCAGTGCAAGAGACCTGGGTTCAGCCCCTGGGTCGGGAAGATCCTCTGGAGAAGGAAATGGCTACCCACTTCAGTATTCTTGCCTGGAGAATCCCACAGACAGAGGAGCCTGTTGGGCTAAATCCACAGGGTTGCAAAGAGCTGGACATGACTGAGCAGCTAACACACACTTTATACTTAAGTCTGCAAAACACTGTACCATTCTGTACTAAAGTGCATAGATGTCCTAACCTGTTGTCCCCAGTGAGTTGTTTAGGCAAAATAACGTTTATGTTACTCAGGGATATTTTAAGCTTATTAATGGCAATGTCCCATTTACTGTTATAGTAGCTGTGGTCTCTCTGTTTTGTAAACTATCAGCTGTACTTCCTGAATCACATTTTCTTTTACCTAGAAAAGAATTGCACGCATGCATGCTCAGTCGTGTGCAACTCTCTGCAACCCCGTGGACTGTAGCCTGCCAGGTTACTCTCTCCTCTATCCAAAGAATTTCCCAGGCAAGAATAGTGGAGTAGGTTGCCATTTCCTTCTTCAGGGGATCTTCTTGACCCAGGGATCAAACCTGCATCTCTGGCATCTTTTGCATGGTAGGTGGATTCTTTACCACTGTGTCACCTCATGTTAAAACTGGTAAATTCTTGAGGCTGTATTCAATGTAATGTGTCCAGGCTAAGAGCTTTTCCAGAGTGGGTCAACAAAGTTTACTTTTAATCTTTTCTTCATTTGAAAAAATACAGCATGTTTATTGAGTGAAGAAACCCTGCTAAAGTTTTCCCCCTCCTTTATTGTGAAGGAATTAAAATAATAGCTTCACAACCTATATTCACTTCTATGTATATTGTCTCATATTGTCAGGATAAGATGCCAGGGACCATATCACTTCCATGCAAGAGCTGACAGGAGTGGAGTGACCTGTTCGTTTCATGAACGTGGGGGATCCAGCTCTGATTGCAAGTGCTCTGCTTTCAGACCCCAAGTGCCTTTCACTAAATAAAATTTAGACTCATTTCTGGATAAAAATTGAATTATCTAGGAAAGATATTAATATATTAACTCATAAGGAAATCTTTAAATTTCTTACTCTACATGGATATGGTTTTTCATTATCAAAATCATTCTTATTATTGCTACATATACCTTTTTACTGAGATGTAATTGACATGACATTATATTAGATTCTGGTGTATAACATTATGTTTATATATGAACATATTGTGACATGATTATTACAATACATCTAGTTAAATCATTATTATTGCTCCAGTTACTGTACTGTTATTTCATTTAAAAATATATAATGTTATGGAATACTATTTAGCCATGAAAAAGAATGAAATAATGCCATTTGCAGTAACATGGTTGGACCTAGAGATTATCATACTAAGTAAAGTCAGAAAAAGATAAGTATCATATGATGTCACTTATATGTGAAGTCTAAAAAATGATACAGATGAACGTATTTACAAAACATAAATAGATTCACACACATAGAAAATATTTGAATACCAAAGGGGATAGTGGCAGAGGGGAGATAAATTAGAAAATTGGAGTTGACATATACACTCTGCTATATGTAAAATAGGTAAATAGCAAAGACCTACTGTATAGCACAGGGGATGATATTCAAAATCTTGTCATAACCTATAATGGAAAGGAATCTGAACAAGTATATACACATTGGAAGGACTGATGCTGAAGCTGAAACTCCAATACTTTGGCCACCTGATGCGAAGAGCCAACTCACTGGAAAAGACCCTGATGCTGGGAAAAATTGAGGGCAAGAGAGGAAGGGGGCAACAGAGGGTGAGATGGTTAGGTAGCATCACAAACTCAATGGACATGAATTTGAGCAAGCTCCAGGAGGTGGTGAGGGACAGGGAGGCCTGGCGTGCTGCAGTTCATGGGGTTGCAAAGAGACACGACTTAGCGACTGAAAAACAGCAATATATAACTGAATCTCTATATATGCCTGACATACATATCTATTAATACATATATAACTGAATATATATATTCCTGCTGACTACCAGAGAGGATTCAGATAAAACACAGTACTATTTACAATGGATCCTTTAACTCATGTTAAAATACAAAATTCAAGTAATAGAGAAAGAAGGTAAGGAGAAAAAATTTTTGAAAAGTCTCTGCTGAAAATGTTAAAGGACCACAGTATAAAATTTTGTTCTTAACTTCTTGGAAGTTGAGAACAAACTTTTTATAGTCAAATGCAATGAAACTCCAAAGACTTTTATGGAGAGAAAATCTTTTCTGTCCCTAACTTCTAAAAAAATTTATTACAGGTGGAATGAGTTTAAGAAGCATCTTGAAAGTAAGCATAGCCTGGATGTATTCTAAAGCTTTAGTTCTGTTAAGTAACTATTCAGTTAAAATAGGCCTGCAAATTAAAAATGAAAAATGCCGCATTAAGAAGCATAGAGTTTGAAGAGAGGTTTAGAAAGTTTTCTTCTCCTAGAAATAGCTCCATCTTCAAGAAGTTGTTGCTACCTCTTAAATTCTCTCCTCACCATCTCATGGCCTTTCTGAAATCAATTAATAAAATGACTTTTCCACTGAACATTTTCTTCTCAGAGGCATAAGGTCTCAGAATCATGAAAGGAAACAGAGGACCACTGTTCCCTTTTATCCTTTGTTTTCCTTATTATGGTAATTACTAGCTTTATGCCCTTTCTGAGCTTAAAGATAATGGGTGTGCACTTAGAAAATTTGGAAAAATAGAAGAATCAGGAAATGTGCATTTATAATTCCAGCAATAGTAATCTCAGTGTATTTTTTCTTAATAAAATCTTAGCTTTTGTGAGAACATATGCTTTCTTTAGCTGACATTTTTAATGTTATTAAATTTCCCCGTGTTATTGAAAACCCTTCATTTTTAATGGCTACAAAGTATTCCACCATATGGATATACCCTGTCTTTTTAAAACATCCTGTTAATATTGAACAGTTGGGGGGCTTCCAATTTCTCACTATATTACTACACTTCTGTCCATCACTTTTTTTGTGGGCCTTTTGGCGTATCGTCTTTTATTAATAATTAACTACCTTATGAGAGTTTCTAAAGAGGGTTAATAAGTCAAAGATAGGCGCAGTCTAATTTTATAAATATCACCAAATGGCTTTTCAAACTCTTATCCCAATGTATGCTTCCGTCGGCGATACCTGCATGTGTCTCTTCACTGTGTCTTTAACTGCACCGAGATTCTCCTTTTTAAGCCTCTGTTCCTTTGATAGGCAAACATTGCATTATATTGATGTAATTTGTGCTATTAACAGACGATGGGCCATTTGTTTTGCTCATATTTACTAGCCATTTATCATCTACTTTTGAAAACTGTCTAAAGCATCTTCTTACCTCGTTTATCATCTATCACCATTCTACCTCAAAAAAACAAACAAACAAACAAACCAGAATCATTTTGATCTTAGAGATTTAGCACTGCGACCAGCATGGCCCAGCTGCTCCCTGCATGTGAGTCTAGATGGCTTGATGACAAGCTCTGGCTAATTAGTGACACATGTCTCTGTGCCCCCTGCCTGTCTTTATTGCCCCTTCTCCCTTTCACTTTTTCTCTCTTCTTCCACACATCTTTTCTCACCATTTTATTCACCCCTCGATTTAAAGTTGTTGACATCTTGTACTAAACCGGGATTAGTAAGCTCTATGGGCTTCTCTGGTGACTCAGCAGTAAAGAATTCACCTGCCAATATGAGAGGCTCCAGTTCAACCCCTGAGTTGGGAAGATCCCCTGGAGGAGGAAATGGCCGCCTGCTCCGGTGTATTCTTGCCTGGGAAATCCCATGGCCAGAGGAGCCTGGCGGGCCACAGTCCTCGGGGTCACAAAGAATGAGATGCGACTGAGCGACTGAACAACAGCCGCGCCTTCGCCTCTGCCCCAGGTTGCCCGATGTCTCATGGTGTCCTCTTGCACGTCTCCATCATCCTGAGACAGTTCCCCCACGTGTACCTTCAAGATGCCTACACGTGCAACCCGAGCTCCTTTACTGAGCTGCCTTTGGACAGAAGCCTCACTGGTGAACAGGAGCCCTACAGAACTGTGCAAAGAACTGCTAAGCGTTTGTGTGCCTTCTCAGCCCTCCCAGCAGCCCCCGAAGGGCAGCTGTGCTCGTGGTCTGGGATCTGAGCTCTAGAGAACCGGGGCTATCTCTGTCATGCTATTTTCCCACCATCACGTAGCTACTGAGGGGAGTGGATTTGAACCTTCATCTGACGGATTCTGAAGGCCAAGCATGACTTCTCTGCTCTGTTTCTTGGTCTCTCTCTGGTGGTGGGTGAGGGCACCCCTGCTTGTGCCAGCTCTCTGCTCAAGGGCACACACACCAGCTCTTGTGGGGTGAGACTGAGTGGGCTGGGGTGCGGTGAGGAGGGAGGAAGAAAAAGTCAAAGCCACCTCGTATTCTGATGGCAAACCACTGAGCTCATTGAGGAGCAGGGGTAAGTCTGGGTTTTCTGTTCCCAGCACCTGGGAGACACTCAACACCTACTGGTGATTCTTGAACGAAAGATGCTTTTCTTTAAGTGACCATCTTCCCACAAATAAAAGCAGGGTTAACCAGTCTGTAGAGCAGGCACAACCTGCTAATGCTTACCCCCTTTCTTCCTGACTCAGCCTGTCTTCAGCAATCCATTTACGTCTTCTTAACCATCAGCTCCTCAAAATGAGGGTACCAAGCTCTGAACGGTGTTAAGTTGGAAAAGTTTTGATCTCTTTGAACAAATGACTAGCAAAGAAGAAGAGAGTTTTATTTAACTTTATTGGTGACCTAATTTGGAATTTATGAACTCTGAAGAAATTCATAGAGGGATGGACTCTAAACATATTAATAGGTGAGTGTCATGTTTCAAATAGGAATATACTTGGACATTCCAGTCTTGGACATGCCCAGCAAACACGTGACATTGACTAAAGGCTACAACCCACCTGCTGGTAGGAATGGTGTGTTATCCATCTCTCTGGGACCAGTGGGCTTGCATATGCTTCTGGAAGTGGTCAGGACGTGCCTTTGTGGCAGGTTCTCTAACATCTCTTTCTGACTCTTGACTCACGTGTTTGCTGTCCCAGACGCTCTATGGTGTCACATCCCCAAACTGCCCAAATGAATTTTAAAGTTGAGCAAATATAGTCATAGAGGGACTATTTTAGAATTCCTTTTGAGAGCTACAACTAGACAATAAATCTGCTTCTCTAATTTGAACCTCAATTAACTGTTTAATTAAGGTTCTGAACCTCAATAAACTATTCAACAAGAAATATTGAGAAATGAGAGATCTGCATTTTTAAGTACAGACCTTTCTCAACTCACAGTGGAATTAAGTCCTGATCAGCCTATCCTAAGTTGAAAATATTCTAGGTCAGAGATGCATCTGATACATCTAATGTGCTGACCATCATAGCTGGGCCTCTTAGGCATGCTCAGAACACTTACCTCAGCCCACAGTTAGACGAATCATCTAACTTAAAGCCTATTTTATAGGAAAGCATTCAATGTTTTGTGCACTTGATTGGTCTGTTTGCTGAAAGAGAAAACCAGAATGACTAGAAGTGTATCAGTTCTGAGGCTAGTGATCATGTGAGTGCCGGGAACCCGGGGTTCACTGGCTCTGGCCCGCATCATGAGAGAGGATCATATTGCCTGTCACTCACCCAGAGAAAGATCAAAATTCAAAATCAGAAGTAGTTTCTATTGAATGTATATTGCTTTCATACCATCGCGAAGTAAAAAACTTGTAAGTCAAACCATCATAAATCAGGACTGTCTGTATTTTCTTTTTGACAACCTTGAAACTTGCTAAAGCAAAACAAAGTATCAGTAAACTTTCTGAAGCTCCAGGTAGAGAACATTTAGGCTTTGTGATCCAAGATAAAAAAAATCAGAGATATTATGTAGGTACAAGAGAAAAATAAGCAATTTTCATAAAATTTGGTGACATTCATATGATAACAATAATAATTATAACTGAGTACAACTTTATAGGTCTATTATATTACTTTTCTATTGTGATTGTAGCAAATTATCAAGAAGTTGGTGGCTTAAGCAATGTAAATTTTTTATCCTACTATTTTGGAGTTCAGAGATACATTACAGATCTCACTGGGCTAAAACCAAGGTGTGCCTTCTAGAGGCTCCACTGAAAAAGGAGCATCCTTGTCTTTTCCAGTATAGAGGTTGCCTGTCTTCCTTGGGTTATGTCTACCTTCCTCTGTCTTCAAGGCCAGCAAATGGCTTCTTTCTCATCCTGCTTCCAGCCTCACATTTTTTTTTTTTTTTCTCTCATCAAAACCCAGAGAGGCTGTTCACTTTGAAGGTTCCTTGTGTTTCTCTCTGGACCATTTGGATAATTCAGGAAGACCTTTCATCTCAATGTCCACGAGTTAATTTCCTAGAGCTATGATAATGAATTATCGCAAGTGGGTGGCTTAACACAGCCAAAATTTATACTCTCACAGTTCTAGAGGCTCGAAGTCCCAAATCAGTGTGTCAGCAGGCCCATGCTCCCTCTGAGAGTCAAGGCAGAATCCTTCCTTGTCTCCCTCTGGCTTCTGGTGGTGGCCATCAACCCTTGGGGGGCTTCCCTGGTGGCTCAGTGGTAAAAACTCACCTACCAGTGCAGGAGACAAGGGTTTGGTTCCTGGGTTGGGAAGATCCCCTGGAGAGAGAATGGCAACCCACTCCAGTATTCTTGTCTGGCCTAGCGGGCTACAGTCCATGGGATCACAAAGAGTTGGACTCGACTGAACAACTCACACACACACACACACACACACACACACACACACACCTTTCTGGGGACATGATTCAAACAGTTCATAACCTTAATAACATCTGCCAAATCCCTTCTACCAAGTAAGGAAACATTTTCACAGGTTCTGGGAATGAGGGTGTGAACATCTTTGGGAACCATTATTCTGTCAACTACACTTACTAATAAGAACATTACATTTTTTGAGATAACGTTTGGTTTAATTGGAATTCAAAATTAGCATTCCCTGTCATCAAGTTGATTGCAAATCTGGAAAAATCCCTTTGAGTGTGAGTCACACAGAAGCAGGTAGAGAGTTGGGTTTGGCCTACAGGCTGCACTTTGCTGACTCTTCCTTTAAACAAAATAGCATTTACGTTAAAAGCTACTAGAGTGTTACTAAAGTACCATTTCAGTTCAGTTCAGTCACTCAGTCATGTCTGACTCTTTACAAGCCCATGGACTGCAGCAAGCCAGGCTTCCCTGTCCATCATCAGCTCCTGGAGCTTGATCAAACTCATGTCCATCGAGTTGGTGATGCCATCCAACCATCTCATTCTCTGTTGTCCCCTTCTCCTCTGCCTTCAATTTTTCCTAGCATCAGGGTCTTTTCTAATGAGTCAGTTCTTCACAGTGTATTGGAGCTTCAACTTCAGCATCAGCATGGTACAAAAAGTACCATTTAGTGTAATGATAAATATGATTTGAAAAATACATTTGAAATTATAGTCCTAGACAGTATGGAATATATATATGGGAGTGACTCATATGATAAATGGACCTTTTGGGGTAGTTTGAACAAAGTTTCCAGGTTTAAGCTGCTTAATATTTATCATTGATTTATTTCAAAGGAATGCTAGTATCCTGCTGCCTGTTTATATTTCTTTAGGCTACTAGATAAATAGATATGGACATATAACCCAGCAATGAATTTCATATACTACATGCATTCTTCTTGGACAGTTCCTAATAAGCAGGATAATATGATCAGGCTTCTAATTTAGGAAAACACTAAATCGTAAAGCATATTTCTTCTATAAAATGACTCATCTTAATTGTTATCAACAAGCTTCCATATTTGAGCAAAGATAAAGCATGGAAATGATAGTAAATAGTCATAATGATTGACGTACATACTGTCAACAGAAAAGCATCATCAATTTCAGATGATTTATCTTTCAAATAAGGAAATTACATCTGTTGGCATTTGACTGGCTACCCCATGGTCCTGCCTTGGAGATCAATGCTAAATAACCTTTCTCTCAAAAGATTTCCATGAAAGTTTATAACCTTTTGCCAGAAACACACTTTTTTTTTTTTTTTTTTTTTTTGGTATCAGTAGTGAAATGTGAAGTTAAGAAGGTAATTTGGGTGGGAAATGTTAAGTAGGGGGAGGAGTGATCATATTTATAAATCCAGTCAAGTTTCACTGACAGATCTATTTTAGAACTCATATGCTATTAAGAAATACACCAAGCATAAAGGTATTTTGAAAGGGGATATATGATCAATGGTCCATGCAAAGGGCTTTCTTAAGGAAAGAATTATATTGTTCGCAATTTTAGTTATTTATTTGGACTCATTATTAAGTTTCACTCTTGAGAATTATCATAGAATAGAGATAAATAACATGGTCTCTGGAGCCAGACAGTGTGGGTTTAAATTTCAGATGTACTCTGCCAAGTTGGTCACTTAATGTCTTTAAATTTTGATTTACTTCTCCATGAAATGGGTATAAAGCCGGTACCTAAGTATAACATGTTCAGGGGAGTTTCTGGCAAGAAATGAACATTATATTAGTGCTGTTTGTTTATTATTATTATCAATAGTGGTAGTAGTGTTGATGGTGGTGGTAGCAATAAGATTCCATGTACTAGTGAACATATCTGTTAAGCAGTGTGGAAGCTGAGGACTAGTAGAAGATGCTGTCGTCCCCAAACCATTAAGCATAAACTTAGGTAGCTGAGAAATACTGGCTTACCCTGGAAACACTTGAACCAGGACTGAAGGAATCTACTGGTGAAGGAGATCAGACCCTCACTGCAGGGATCAACCCAGGGACCAGGAGCACGTGGGTAATAGAGACAGAGACAGGCCATTCTCTGCAGCTACTGGGATGGCGCTGATTCTTGGGGCAAACTGGGTATTTCTCAACGCAGTGAGTGCTCAGTTGCTTCAGTCGTGTCCAGCTCTTTGTGACCCCATGGACTGTAGCCCCCCAGGCTCTTCTGTCCATGGGGATTCTTTGGGCAAGATTACTGGAGTGGGCTACCATGCTCTCCTCCAGGGAATCTTCCCGACCCAGGGATTGAACCTGAGTCTCTTAGGTTGGTGGGTTCTTACCGCTAGCACCAGCTCTGATCTCCTTGCCCAGTAGACTTCCTTCAGTTCTGGTTCACGTGTTTTGAGGATAGGCCAGGGTTTCTCAGCTACTTAATTTTATGCTTAATGGTATTTCTCAATAGTATTCCTATTTCTTTATCATTTGCCACACAAAGTCCAAGAGAGAGTGGGGCCTTTATGTCACAAACCCACTTCTGTGCTGTGTGATCTGGGGTTACACTATTGCTGCACACAGGTTATATTACCAACTCCCATTCTGCAGGCTATGTTTGAGATTTCTTCTAACCTTCATTCCTTCTTTTTTTTAATGTCCTTTCCTAACATGGTTCCCTCCGTATCTCTTCCCCATGACTGCTTACTGTCTCCACAATATCAAATTCCCAAGGGATACATATAGCTCCTTGAGTACAAAAGGTGAGACAGATGAAGTCTTTGCATTTGGGTTTAAATTATAATGGTAGATACAACCTTAAAATTAAAGTAAAATAGCTCATGGTTGAGTATGAAGTAGTTGTATTGGAAAGCTGGGGGAGTTGGAGTGAAATTGGTGGATTACATCCCCAAAGTTGGTTTTCAGTGGCCTTGGGAGCAATGGTTTACACAATGGGAGGATTATGACTCTGTTTTCAGAGTTTTGGTTTTCCAAGCTTCTATAATCTGCATTGGCAGGAGTTTTCCTTTCCTCAGGCCTCACTTTACTCCTGTCAAGCTACTGAAGGGCACTCACTGGGCTTTGGGCATTCTCAAAGTCAACACTCTGGATTTACCAAGCAGATGGATCAGTCAAGATACCGGTGAAGCCAGGGAAGCTGATCATGGCAGCTTTGGCCCTGTACTTATGTGATGCAGGAGGATTGCTCATTTAGGCCATCCATGTGAGTTGTGATGAGTGCTGTGATCAGGGGAGGCCTAGGGCATGAGCTGGGTACTGAAAGTGATGGATCAGTATCATGGATGGTGATACTTTCATATATGCTTGTCGGGATGTGATTAAATGTTGTCTATTTTCTTTAATAACAGATGTAAAGGAGTATAGTGATATCAACTTTTATGTAAAAATTATGAAATGAAGGGCCATTTTTTTTTTTTTTTTGACATGGGATCTTTTTTCTTTATCATTTCCTCTGTGCTTGAATAGCTCTTGGGAATAGACTCCTCTTTGAGTGAAGGCAGGGTTTCAGTGAGCCATCAGGTCCCCGAGAAAACACCCAAGCAGACCGAAGGTTTGGCTTTTTACTCTGTGAAGAACTTGCTGATGAATCAGTTTAGGATATATTTGGCGCACAGACATTGGAAGATGCTGGATCAGAGAGGCCACACAGAAAAGAAGTGGCATCTCTGAAAAGCAGTAGTCACCGGGAACACATTAATTGAAAAAGTTAGTGATTTTCCTTGAGAAAAGCAAAAGATCACTACATATTGCTTCCCCTAAAATGAGGAGCCTGCAATTTAGAGAATGACCCACGTACCAAGAACCAGTAGAACGGACGCTAAGAAAACACTGACATTATTTGAGTTTAGCTTGGTTCCTGTAAGACATGACATGACTTCCTGAGGGATCTACAATCTACACTCAAGGTTTTCTCTGCTTTATGAATTAATGGAAAAAAACGTATACTTTCTAGAAAATTTGAATCTTTCAAAGTAGCTTAATATTGAAATCGAAGCTCTGTAAAGACATATTTCCCACTGGACCAATCTTTGGTGCAGATTACTGGGTATGCGTTGGATTTGAGCTAAATTGATCCCATGCACACTTCACCATGTGGGCATTAATTCATCAAGTCATCATCCATTGCTGTTGTTATGAAGCAGAAAGTGCTTTGCTCACAGGTCGCTTTTCTTGTCATAAGACTGGCAAAGAAAGAGAACATGGAAAGCACTAAAAGTGAGGGGACAATTAATATAAACGTGCAAATATTTTAAAACAGTCACGTACACATTCCTTCAAATAACATATGTTTTTATTCCCAGTTTTTGCTTATGTTTGAGCTCCCAATGCTTTGGATTAGGTAGATCCAAGTACATAAATCATTGTCTGACGCTGATATGCCCCACTTTGACCGTCCTGGTATTTCACAGCCAGCAGAAGATCTGGCGGGTTTCCATGTCTCCTTGTTATTAAACATCATCTCCCATGCTTGGTTAACTAACTGACAAAAAGCTAAGAAATTACCTAATGATACTTCCAGATTATGTGCTAGGTTACCCGAATATTCCCTTGGGTTTCAGAGCCTCACAAATTTTGCCCCATATCAACAAGATGACCTCTAGTTCTCGAGTGTATTGAAGGAGGAAGTGTCTATCTTGTGTTAACTGATGCACTTCATTTGTGGCTTAAACACATGGGAGAGAGGAATACAGAGAAGCTGAGCTGAGGGTGTTCTTAAGACAGGAGATAATTCAAGGGGAGAGTGCGAAGTTCCAGGGACTAAGCAAAGAGATACTAGGAGGCTTTGGAACATATTTCCAGAAAGGCTGACCAGAGTTCTCTAGCTGATTCATGTTCAGGAGCCAGGGATTGTACGTGTACATCACCATATTATTGAACTGGATTCTAGGTCTCAAGCCTCCTGCCTTTCTCCATCAAAACACCCCGGTTCTCTCTCTTAAATCCTGTCTCTTTGTTCTTGTGCCTACCCACTTCCCCTCCAACAACCTTCTGAGAATTTGTAATCCTGGAAACTCTGAAAAAACAGTTTTGAGGGAAGACCACTCCAAGCTACACTGGGGAGAGGCTGGGTTATCTGAGTAGAATAGATTTGTTTTAAACCATTGGTAGGAATTGATTTCATATTTGCATTCTTTTCTTCCTGAAATTTGATGCAAGTATTTTATGGTAATATCTTAGAAACACTAATGTTTTCAGTTTAGAAAGTAAATAGTTCATGTTTTTTTTGCAAAATTTATTTTGAAATCTCTTTTAAAAATATATAGCGCAGGGAAAAGACAGAAAACTGCAAGATTTTGTGTTTTCATTTACTGAAGAATTGTTGGAGGTGGGCAGTGTCCAGTCATCAAAATGTGGCAGTATCTTGTGGTGCTTCTTAAGAAAATAGCCACTCTTATAAAAACTGGCATTAAACGTGTTTTCCTGACTGGCAACAAAAATCTTTTCCAGTCTGGATAAATTAAATTCAACAACACACATAATTATTTTTAGCAGACATGAAAGAACTTTCATTTGAAAAACTGCTTGTTGCTTACAATAATTTAATTCATTTTTTGCATAAATAATGATTTTCCAGCAAAATGAAGATGAGGAATAAAAGGCATGAAGGTTTTTTATTTTCTTATGTTTAGTCATATGCTAAAAATTAAGGTTAGGCTTTTAGCCTCTGGAAAGAGTTTCTAAAGGAAAACCTTAATTTGAAAGAAGAAACTTCCTTCCTGGCTATAAACCCAGATGAAGAGTCTGTTGTTAGAAGCTCCCTTATCATTTGTCAAGGACTTCTGATGAATTTCAGTGCTTCGTCGTGTGAATTTCTTGAAGAGACCGCTAGCAAAGCTCTTTCTTGAATGCTTCATTGTGCAATCATTCATTCATCAGCTTGCTCACTGTTCCATCAGTGTTCTGGAGACTAGTGAGTGTCTTGCTCACAACTGATTCTTTCTTTGTAAAAACTGACACAGGAACAGCACAGGTAGACACTCATCTGAAAACGAGGAGTCAGTTAACGCATAACAACTTTGTGCAAGTTTATTTAAAGTGTCCCTGTCCACATTGTCTCAAATATTTTATATTTATATCCTGATGTGCTCAGTTGCTCAGTCGTGGCCGACTCTTTGCAACCCCATGGGCTGTAGTCCACCAACCTCTTCTGTCGATCAAATTTTTCAGACACGAACACTGGAGTAGATTGCCATTTCCTACTCCAATTTATATCTTCAGTTTATGCTTATTTTCAAGCTATAGCATGCTTTCAATTGCTATCATCCTGTAGTTTCATTTTTATTAAAATAACTTTAACAAAACTGATCACATTTAAAATTCTTGTTTGCATTAAAAAAAGTGCCATTGTTAATGATTTTAAAACAATGTGGTTTCTTTTTTTTTTTTAATTCACAATGCTTTGTGAGTTATTCACATAAAGACTTTTGTAAGAAAAGGGGTTAAAATGGAGATGAAAGATTCCAGAAGTTATACCAAACAACATATTAGAAGATGCAGGTATGGACTAGCTCTGAAGAGCATAGTAGGAAAACAGTCCTCACTTCCTGATGTTACAAGGCTTCCCTTGGGTTTGCAAGGTCTGGAAGAATATAATCCCTGGTAGCTAAATTTCACAGAAGGGTTTTTGTTTTGTTTTTTAAAATGATTGCTGAAGACCATCTCGGCCCGCCTATCATTTTAGGATAACAAAAGATGCCCTGTGTTCTTGGTTGCTGTAAATCTTTCCCTGAACTGCAGTGCTGATCTGATGATAAGATAAATGCTTTTGTGATGGGGGATGTGTTTAGAAATATCACCCTGGCTGCCGCTCCTACATAAATGGCTTTCTCTGTCTGGTAGGCCAGGACAGCCATCTGCTTGGGTGCAAGACAGAGTGGTAACCTTGCTGGAGAAGGAGGAGGAGCAGAGAGAGGGGTGGGAGAAGGAGGAGAAAGAAGAGAAGGAAGGGAAGAAAGAAGAGAAGAAGGAGAGGAGAAAGAAGGGAGAAGAGGAAGAGAAAGAGAGCTGATATTTTCTACGTAGGATTTCTGTGTCTTCATCGACGTAATAGACATGAAAGCCATAATTTATTAAAAGAGAAAATTACGATCTTAACACCCTTCCCTTCTCCTTTAACTGGGAGCTGACAGTCGACAGAGGAGGAGAAGCCAGAGAAGGAATGGGGAGCCCTCACCACCTACTTGTGGCCCAACCTCTATTCTAAGATGAATGTGGACACGGACCCCCTACCCTCCCATGACATGATGTCAGTCACATGCTCAAAGGGGCAGTTGTGTTCTATAGTTGAGGACTAGTGGGTTCTGAGTTAGCCGGTGATGTTTCCCTTTGGTAGCCACTAACCATATGTGGCTGTACACATTTACATTTTAAACTAATTTTAAACATTCAGCTCTTCAGTCTCACTGGCCACCCTTCAAGTGCTCCATGGCCATGTGGGGTCGGTGGTCACCCTGTTGGACTGCGTGGCTCTGGAACATTCCCACCATCACAGAAGATTCTACTGGATGGTACTGCTATTCCCACGGGGAAGCTGGTTTCCTGAAAGAATTTCCTCCCATGGGCTGCGATAAAGTTTACCAGTTAGATGATTTTTGATTGGGGCTTTTAAGCAGAATTCGATCACCATAAAGAAAGCTGAGCACCGAAGAATTGATGCTTTCCAATTGCAGTGCTGGAGAAAACTCTTAAGAGTCCCTTGGACTACAAGGAGATTAAACCAGTCAATCTTAAAGGAAATCAACACTGAATATTCATCGGAAGGACTGATGCTGAAACTGAAACTCCAATACTTTGACCACCTGATACAAAGAGTTGACTCATTAAGAGCCCCTGATGCTGGGAAAGATTGAGGGCAGGAAGAGAAGGGGGTGAGAGAGGATGAGATGGTTGGATGGCATCACTGACTCAATGGATGTGAGTTTGAGCAAACTCCGGGAGATAGTGACAGACAGGGAAGTCTGGCGTGCTGCAGTCCATGGGATCTCAAAGAGGTGGACACGGTTTAGTGACTGAACAATGAACAACAGTAAATCAGTTATTTAAAGGACACAAAAATATTATTTTTTATTTGAGCTTCTTGAGCAGCAATGTGAATCTGCAAGTTTGATCATATGACTCGAAAGAGTTGAACTGTTTCTTTTCTCGGCAGTGGGCTCCTGTTGTCAGTTTTGCTTTCTGGAATGTCTTATGGGCTGTTGCTTAGTGAGGGCTGAGGGGCTTATGATTTCTGCTGCACGTGGTACAGTTAAGTGTTAGTCTCAATTGTGTCTGACCCTTTGCAATCCCACGGTCTGTAGCTCCAGCCAGGCTCCTCCGTCCATAGGATTCTCCAGGTGGAATGGGTTGCCATTCCCTTCTCCAGAGGATCTTTCTGACTCAGGGATCAAACCTGGTTCTCCTACACTGCAGGTGGATCGTTTACGATCTGAGCAAAGAAACATGAACAATTTGATCTCATGGTCTGGTTCCAGTCCTGTCCTCAGGGGCTTGCAAGAAGCTGGCTGCCAAACCAAGGACAGGTGTCTCAGGGAGGCTTGGAAGGGTGACCAGGTGTTGGGTGGGAGGGGTGAGTGGGAGGCTGGAAACAGAGTAGGAAGTGAGAGCTCTTAGACTGAGGATGTCAGGGAAACGTGGGAAGCAAAACGGAGGGCATAACAGTTCCACAGGAGAGGATGTGAAAGAGCCCAGCCTATGAATGGGAGCAGGCTCCCTGGCTTAAAGGCATAGACCCTTCCGTGTCCTCAGGTTGTCTAAAGATGATGGATGACCCATGTGTAGTCACTTTAATCATGGCCTATCTTTGTGACCCTATGGACTGTAGCTCCCCAGGCTCCTCTGGCCTGGAATTCTCCAGGCAAGATTGCTGGAGTGGATGGCCATTTCCTCCTCCAGTGCACCTTCCCAACCCAGGGATCGAACCCCTGTCTCTTGCATCTCCTGCACTGGCAGGTGGGTTCTTAACCACCAGCACCGCCTATTCCTTTCTTGCATCCAAAGATAGGATCTGGTATGAATGGCACTGGAAACTGTGAGTGCGGGAGTTTTCCTTCCCTCTCTCTGTGTTGTTGCAGATACAGCGTCACGTCTAACTATCTTCAATGCTCCATCTGACTCTCGCAACTATATTCTAGTATCTTCAGCTCCAGAATCAGCAGCAGCTCACACCGTCATGGATCTTCCCTGGCACAGGGTCAGTCTTCAGCGTGTGTTTGTTGACAAACAGTTCAGGAAGGGAGCAGACCTTTGGGGGCTATTCTGTCCCAGGAATCGCCTCTGTGTCTTTCCCAAGGCTCTCGGCAGCCCGTTCAAGGGGCTTCACTGGTCTCTCTGTTCATGTAGAAGCCCGCTCTGCTGGCACAGCTGTGAGGAGCAACTGCCTTCAGCATGTTATGTGATCTTGCTGATGCCCTCAGCCTTCGTCAGAAGTCAAGAGAGGGTAAACAGAATCACAGGCTCAAGAGAAAAGGAGCTTACGATTTCCATCCTCTTCTCTGGGTTCTTTTATTTTAAAAATTGCTAGACTGACTCTCTGTCTGAGGAACATTGTTGTGGTCTGGGAAAAATAGAGGATGATAAGATCCTGCCTCTATGAATTTTAAGGCAGATTTTCCCAGCCATAAAATACTAATTTGTTTTTAAAGAAATGGTGTTTGTGCACCATTTATAAGGTGGATAAGGAGGTCACAGTAAAAAGTCCAGCTTTTATCATGCTGTGTGCATCGCATTGAAATAAGGCTTTCTCAAGGGCTTCCCACGTGGCTCAGTGGTAAAGAATCTGCCTGCCAATGCAGCTTCGATCCCTGGGTTGGAAAGATCCCCTGGAGAAGGAAATGGCAGCCCACTCCTCCAGTATTCCTGCCTAGGAAATCCCACGGACAGAGGGGCCTGGTGGGCTACAGTCCATGTGGTCATTAAAGGGTTAACATGACTTGGCGACTAAACAAGGCTTTCTCAAAGTAGATTTCAGCTCCTACAGGCTGTTTCACCACAGTGAGCAAGGGCAGCTCTAAAGCTCACTGTCTAACCTCCATCCCTGTCCTGATGTGGCCCCGAGAGAAGGATTCATTGCACTCATGCCATGCTTCCCCCCACACTTTGGAGGGCTTATCAAACATGTGCTCATTGCTTCTAAAAATAATAAAATGAAAGCAGTTTCTGGCTCCCTTTTACACAGTTTTCCTTCCCCCCGACCCCTTTTTGCTTTCGTTCTTTCTTTTATTTTAGCATGATAAAGAAGGCAGCTGCTTTTTTTTTTTTTTTCCATGAAAGCAAATATATCTCGTGTTCCTTTCTCTCTGTCACTCATCCGGCCTGTCTTAGTTCAGCAGTAGGATGACAACCGTTTATTATTCAGGGTGATTTTCAGTTACGAGTGTTTCTGCAGCCAGAGGAAACAGTCAGATTCTCAGGATTTATTTTGTACAAGTTCCCCTGGGTGCACAGTCCTTCTTTAGCAGCCGTATTCCCCTGGGAGAAAAAAATATTGACCATGAGGGTTGAAGCCTCTAATTCAACATTTAAAGGCACGGTTTCCACAAAAGGAAAAATCGTGTGTGGTAGCAAATTGGGTCACATTGAAAAAAGGAAAGAAATCGTATCTGTTCACAGCACATCCAAATTGTGTTTGAATTAGCAGTAATGTCAAAGGTAAGGACACTTGAATGGCAGTTTCCTGAGAACCACGAATGAGGGAGAACACAACCCCATAACCGTCGTCATCAATGTGAGTGGCTGAGTTAGAGGTCAGTATTATTTTTATCGTAAATTACCAGATCCTATGCACTGGAAATGTGGCTTACATCATGAACATCAGACCACTCATAGAACAAGGGCTGGGTAATTTTTCTTTTAAGTGTGATATAGAGAAGGCCCTTGGCATCTGAGGAATTGAATTTGTGACTACTGTGCATTTTGATCTTGACCTCCAAATTCCAGGGCTTCCCTGCTGGTTCCGATGGTAAAGAATCTGCCTGCAAAGCAGGAGACCCGGGTTCAATCCCTGGGTCAGGAAAATCTGGAGAAGGGAATGGCTACCCACTCCAGTATTCCTGCCTGGAGGATCCCATGGACAGAGGAGCTTGGCAAGCTACAGTCCATGGGGTCACAAAGAGTCAGACGTGACTGAGCAACTAACATGTTCAACACTTCTCTAAGTTCCAGGATATACGGTGATCTGGGTCCTTGTTGAGACCTAAATTTGAATCTTGAGTCCTCCCAGCTTGGCACAGAGGAACAAGTCTCTTAGGTCTAAGTGATTACCATGTATCATCCTTTCAATTGTGCTTTACCGGTTCACTACACTCGTTTGCTCAAGCCTCCCCAGAAATTAAAGACCACATTTTCTTTTCAGGGGAAAAAAGGCAAGCTTCAGCTAGGAAACCTATTCTTGGATTCCAGAGATGGAAGCTACATTCAGAAAGTCAGGGCATTTTTGATAGTGGAGGTTCTACAAAATTCCCAGGAAACAGCTATTATAAATACAAATGTCCTCACACCTTCTTACAGACCTGTACACATGCAAGCCCTGCTTTTAGAACTTCAAGTCTGATCATAAGAGGCGTGCCTTTCTGTGCCTTTCTGTTTATGCCCAGAGCTTAGGTGAGAGTGGCGGACCTTCAGCTTTAGAGCAGGCCTCATCCCTTGGTTCACTGACCCGTTCACTCACCCAACAACTGTTTCCCTGAATGAGCACCTGCTGTGTGCAGACCCTGTGCTAGGTACCCAGAAGGCAGTGGTGGGCACATAGCTCCCAGGACAGTCCACTAGGGAGAGAGTTGATAATTTAAAAGGTGCGCGACTATAGAATTTCATAGGGATCCCTTGATCCCAGGAAGGTGATCCCAGGGAGCTATGGGTGATCCCAGGGAGCTACGGATGACATGGTAATAGACCAGTCAACGTGGTGCTGGGTTTGGACACGGATATTGAAGAATGAGTACAACTTGATGAGACACTGGAGGTTTGAGATCTTCACCCCATGTCCCCCAAATGTACATGTTCTTCTTCATTCTCCAAAAATTGTTTAGATTGTTGTTGTTAAGTCCAGTCACTAAGTCCAGTCTGACTCTTTGTGATCCCATGAACTGCAGCATGCCAGGCTTCCCTGTCCTTCACCATCTCCCAGAGTTTGCTCAAATTCATGTCCATTGAGTTGATGGTGCCGTCCAACCATCTCATCCTCTGTTGCCTCCTTCTCTTCCTGCCACAATCTTTCCCAGCATCAGAGTCTTGTTTACATTGTAGGAGTGAATATTTTCTATCAATACTAGGATCAGCAACACTTCTGCAAACATAATCTGTAATGTTTAATAACAAACAGTGGGGTTTTAAGGATAGACTCTTGGTGATTGGCTTCATATTTTAACTTATGGTCTCCTTGAAATAATTAAAATTTTGGTTCAAGGTTTTTGAAGCTGCAACTTTATTGAAAGGAATTCAGTGGATACCTGTGGAAAATGTGCTCAGTTGCCAAGTCCTGTCTGACTCTCTGCAACCCCATAGACCCCAGGCTCCTCTGTCCATGGGATTTCCCAGGCAAGAATACTGGAGTGGGTGCCATTTCCTCCTCCAGGGGATCTTCCCAACCCAAGGATCGAACCCACGTCTTCTGTGTCTCCTGCATTGTCAGGCATATTCTTTATCACTGAGCCAGCAAGGAAGCTCACATATACTAAAAAACCACAACAAAAAGGCAAAATGGTTAAATAACAGATTTTGGAGGGGTACATAATAACCTGGCCCTTTTATTTTTTTAATTTTATTGATGTTTCATCTGAAGGATTACAATTCATGACCTTTTATTCTCTTGCAAATTGATTCCTCCCTGAAATATGTTCAGCATCCTCCAAACCATATTTTGAAAAAACAAAAACAAAAAAGATCTGGCATTTCAGTTTCTAACATTTTAATGAGGGACTCTAACAGATTTTTCAAAGTTCATGGCTTTTTCAACTAAAGTCTCACATGCACTTAATTGTTAAATCAGTGGGCTCAATGTATCACTTATTTTTCAGACTTCCTATTTACTTATTATTCAGATTGAGAAATAGGATAGAAACTAATCCAGGCTGACTGATTCACATAAAGACACAGAAATTAAAACTCCCAGATCCAGTGTTGTTTTTTTTTCTTCTTCTTCAGTTAAAAGGTAAATTATGAAAGGTATTGCATGGATTTTCAATAATAGTAGATTAAAAAAATATCTGAGTATGCATGCTAAAAAATCCTTCCATTATGGATGGCTTCTTCCCAGTGATCGTGGTGGTGGTCCTTTAGTAGCTAAGTCATGTTTGACCCTTGCGACCCCATGGACTGTAGCCCTCCAGGCTCCTCTGTGCACAGGAGTCTCCAGGCAAGAATACTGGAGTGGGTTGCCATTTCCTTCTCCAGGGGATCTTCCCAACCAGGGATCAAATCCGGGCCTCCTGCATTGCAGGCAGATTCTTTACCGACTGAGTATGAGGGAAGCCCAAGCAAACCCTATATTTTAATTAAAGGAAACTTCTGGATTGGGGTGTGGTGCACATTGTTTCAATAGGTACAGCCTGAAGCATCGTTAATGGGGTCTGCTGCCTCTGTCATGTCTGCTTTGCAAGGGCTCCTCCCCACAGTTGCCTCTGCACAGGCACCGCAGCGATGCGCTGTCTCATTGCTTCCGACACTGCCTTAGGGAATCCTGTGCCATTGTGCCTAGGATGCAGGGCTAGGTTCCTGTGAGCCTCTGCTCACACCATTGGACCGACTGATCAATTCAGAGCTTTGTTTTCTGTGCATTTCTGATTAGAGATGCTATTTAATATGTACTCCTTAAAATTGCACTCCCACGTGGCTCAGTGCTAAAGAATAAGCCTGCTAATCCAGGAGACACAGGTTCGATCCCTGGGTCAGGAAGACCCCCTGGAAGCGGGCATGGCCAACCACTCCAGTAGTCTTGTCTGGAAAAGTCCACAGGTGGTGGAGACTGGCGGGCTACAGTCCACAGGGTTGCAAAGAGCTGGACACGACTGAGCACGCACGATATTGCAACTCCCAGCTACCAGCACTCGACTCACGCCTGACCAGGGCTTATCTCTCGGGCACATCGCAGCCCTCTTGCGCGTAGAGAAACCAGACAGCACTTCAACTGTACATCAGGAGGCCACTTAAAATCACCAACAAAAAGCACAAACACGTGGAAGATGTGGCACTCAGCAGACTGCGTAAAGGACCCTTACAGCATCAGCTGGAACCTCAGATGAGAGCCGGCACAGCCATCGGTGACTTAAATTTTTCTCCACTCGGCACAGCACATGTCTGTGAATGACTGTGAAGGCACAGACAATATTGATTTGAGGGGCTACGGGTATATTTTAGTGAGTGGGTGAACTTGCGAACACAGACTCTGCAAATGCTGAGAGTCCACTGTATTCCTATTTTCCCATTTCTGCTGTCACCACTCTGATCTAGGTCAGTGAATTCTGGGTGGCTGCAAAACCCCTCAGTCTTATTTTTCTCCAAGCCCTGTCTTTTATTTTTTCTTCTTTCTTGATTGATCTTTTCAATTTCTTTGTTATTGTTAACACCTTTCTCAAATTTTAAACTTTTCAAATGAAATAAAATATTGTCCGGGCATTCAAGGACTTTCTCACTATATATATATTTTTTCATTTTCTATCTCACTTCTCCTAGACCAATATTGTCCAATACATTGTTCTTCAGTGATGAAAATGTTCTATTGGGTCAGTTCAGTTCAGATCTGTCGCTCAGTCATGTCCGATTCTTTGCGACCCTATATCTGCACCAAATTTGCACCTGAGACCGCTGAGTGCTCAAAACACAGCTAACGTGACTGAGGAACTGCTAAAGCGTTCTTGCTAGTCGGACTCAGGCTCCAACCAATGTACTGGACAACACAGATAGCAGCTGCTTATTAAGAGTGGTCAGCTCGCTAGGTCCCAAAGGTGATTTACAGATTTCCTCTTTCTTGCTTTTGCCTGTATAACTTTTCCCTCTTCCTGTTTCCCAACCTGGTCTTTATTTCCTACCCTCTTCAGCTTTCCCTTTTCATCTTCCACCCTGATCCAGCCAGAAGGAAGAAGGGATTTCTGTGCTGTTTGACTTGCTAAAGATACTGTTTCATTTAATGTTATCTCTTCCGAGAACGTAACTACAAAGTCTCTGTGGGTGAAAGCTCAGTTCAGTTCAGTCGCTCAGTTGTGTCCGACTCTTTGCGACCCCATGGACTGCAGCACACCAGGCTTCCCTGTCCATCACCAAGTCTTGGACAGGTGGGTGAAAACTGGTTCACGAAAACAGAGTGTCTGTCATTCAAGCAGATGTCCCATAAATACCTGTGGATCAATCATCAGCAGGGTTTGCAGCACAAGACAATAGAGACATAAAATGTATATTATTAGGGCATTGTAGAAGTTAGGCTTCCACAAGGTTAGGCTTGAAACAAAAAGATGCCCAGATGTCTTTAGCCTATAGAGACAGAGGTGTGTTTCTCGCTTACATCCCATGTCCCTTGCAACATGACTATGGCTCTATCCAGGGTCTCTTCTAACTGATCAGAATCTTAAAACTTCTGCTAGTTAGTAACCTGTGACATTCTATTGGCCAAAGCAAATCGCCTGGCTGCTGCTGGGGTCAATGGGAGGGCATGCATGACCCTCTAGCATGGAGGACATCAAGACAGTTGGTGAAAAGTCATGTCATCTACAACAGGGATCACATGTCTCAGTTAGGTTTCTGCCACTTGCCCTCTGTTTTTGGAATGGCTTTACCAACCTACTTCCTTCCATCTCTCCCTGCTGCAGACACTCCTTTAAGGAGCATCCAGAATGTTTTCCAGGGTTGCAGATGTCATTTCATTATCCTGCACAACAGCCTTCGAAGGCTCCTCATTTTGTTCATGAAAGTCCCCAATTACTATGCATGATATTTGTGAATCTTCACAGTCTAGCCTCCTCTTGGTCACATTCTCATTATCTACCCTATGCTGTCGTGCCCCTGAATTGTTGTTCTTTGTAAGCAGCCAGATCACCTACTAGAAGATGTATCCCTGATGACCATCCTGTGGAGACCCAGACCAAAACGACTTCTGAGAATCATCACCAGCAACCCTGCTGAGAGATTCACACCCTCATTGGTGTTTCTGTGAGACACAGGACACACCTCTGGTTAGACAGTATTTCCTAAACTGAAACGTCATGGGTTTACCAGTTGACCTCCCACTTGCACCAGAAGTCCCTTAATCATAGAGTCTTGATACTGCTTTACTCATATGTATAAACTTGATGCCTGGTATAGTGTCTGTCTATCACATTTATACAAGCAGGTGCTTAGTATAAATATCCTTCCTGTATGAGAACAAAAAAGTGAAAGTGTTAGTTGCTCAATCGTGTCCGACTCTTTTCAACCCCATGAACTGTAGCCTGCCAGGCTCCTCTGTCCGTGGGATTCTCCAGACCAGAATACTGGAGTGGGTCGCCATGCCCTCCTCCAGCAGATCTTCCCAACCCAGGGATCGAACCCAGGTCTTCTGCATTACAAGCAGAGTCTTTACCATCTAAGCCAGAGACAGAGAACAAAATTCCTTATCTGGTTAAACATGGCATATTACACAAGGTTCTGTACTTGATGTGAATATCTCCTTGCTAGAGGGTAATTTATGCAATTAAAGTAGAATGAGTTTAATACCCATAAACTACCCAGATGCTCTGATTTATTATCAAAGATAGAATTTATCTATGAGAAGTCATTTTGTGGAATTGGGCAGAGAACATTTCAAAGGATTTACATTTACTGCGAGTTGTGACTGTGTGTTTGGCACTTGATGAGCTTTTTATAAAAAGAAAAATGCTTCATATACGGGAGGAAATTTTATGAATCCATCCATATGAAATAGGTGGATGTATGTTGACAGCACAGATATTTATTTAGAAGCATTTTCAAAGTAGATATGTTCCTCATCCTTTATTTTATCCTTGTTGCCTTTACCACTAGCTTACATCTAAATGAGAGACACTGCCAATCATTGCTACTGACCAGAGGGAAATATTTACCCAGGCTTATACCATCCTCCCAAAAAAGTACCGACTGAACATACAATAGCGAGAAGCTGGGCAGCTTCTTACACACAAGGCTGGAGCATGAACAGAGGTCATGCAAGGGCACGTTGTTAACGTGTTTTCTACCTACAAGGGAAACCTAGGAATCATAGCTATGGCTCCCCAGGTAATTTAATGTCTCTATTAGCTCCATTTTTCAATCCAAGTTCACTCTCAGTTAACAGAGTTCCATGTTACATTGGGAGATGCTAGAAACTTTATGGATTATGTTCAAAGATCAGATCTTCTGCAGTGTTACTAATACCACGAACTTGATCAACTCTTCTGGTTTAAGCCTTTGTGCTCCTTTCAGTGATGCAAAGTGCTCGTTTGTAAGGCATGATGTTAATCTCCATCTCCTGGCATTTGATGTAAAGAGTTGATTTTAATGTGATGCTGGTTTATAATAATTGCTTTGGAAATTTGCTCTCTGGTTTCATAATGCCAAAGACCAGAATAGCTCAATGGCTGCTTTCGCCAAAAATCTGTTTTTCTAAAAGCTTTCTCTTCAATTGCTTTCCAGTAAATGTATTCCTGTGATCCATTCTTATAATTTATCACAATATGCCTAGAATAGCAAGCTTTGTTCAACCCCTGACCAAGAGATTCTGCGTTTGCTGAAACTTCAGTTGCCATTTAAAACAGCACTTGTTCAAAAAGCTGAAGTGTGCCAGCAACTAGCTTTCACATAGTTTCAATCCAGGACACCTGCAACTGACTCTAGTTCCTTTTCTTAGTATTTCTTAAACACCAAGAGATAGGGACTTTCCTGCTGGTCTAGTGGTTAAGACTTTGCCTTCCAATGCAGGGGATGCAGGTTCCATCCTGGGTCAGAGAGCTAAGATCCCACCTGTCTCATGGCCGAAAAGCCAAAATGTAAAACAGAAGAAATATGGTAACAAATTTAATAAAGATTTTAGAAATGGTCCATATAAAAAAAAATCTTAAAAAAAACTCCCAAACCAAGAGATAACATATCTAAAAATACTTGAAACTAAGATGTCTTACATGGTTCAGATTTTCATTGTTCTATTAGCTTTTACATTTAGATCCTAAGTTATAGCATCATATTAATAGGTCAGAAATTATTCCTATAGATTCTTAAACCACAATCCACCATATGTTACCTTTAAGATATGGGACAAAGGCAATATTACTATTTTTCTTGATAAGGAGATGAAAATCAATGTCCAGAATGAGCAATAACATTCGTTCATTCATTCTTTCATTCATTCTCAAAACATTTTTAAATTATCTCCTAAGAGCACTATGCTGGGAATATAGTGATTAATTAAAGGCCTCACAGAGCTTAGAGTCTGACTGAGGAGTTCTTTCTTTTCATATTGATTGATTTCTACAAATGACTTTTTAACAGCCTCAATGAGATATAATTCACATATGATAGAGTTCACTCACTTATAGTATAGAATTCAAAGAATTTTAGCATATTCATGCCGTTTTACAAACCATTTTACCATAATCAATTTTTAGGGCATTTTCGTCACCTTCAAAAGAAACTGTATCCATTAGTAGTCATTTCCAATTTCCCTTCAGCCTTGATTGAGGAATTCTTAAGTTTCTATTATCTGTATTATTTTTTCTTGGGATAATACGATTAGCAGAAAGTCGGTGGCATTGAATATTTGATATTTACAATGAAAATATTGTGAAATAAAAAGAGTTCCTAAGAAGCTGCCCTCAACTATTTCCCTCCATTTGCAAAGACAAGGTTATATCAACTGTTTAACTGTTGTCTGTCTTGAGTAAGATTTGCTCCCCGGAAGGGCATACCTGCTGCTTTCCTGTCCCTTTAGCCAAATGGACACCAAACCACAGTGGTGACAAGAAAGGCAGCATTACGTGAGCGGCGATGGAGCAGCAGATTTGATTTCCCATCGAGAATGGCAGGACTCCCTTGTTCAGAACAGGGAAACCACCGCAAAACATAAACGTGGAGTTCTGGTTGCTGCCCTTCCTTTTCTCCTTTCTTCCCTCTTCATTTAGTTTTCTTTTACTCATTCATTCATTCCTTCAAAACATTTATGGAATGCCTAATAAGCCGTAGGAGACATTTGGACCTAGTTCTCCATTTGGGTTTCTGAGGAAGAGTTTTTCTTCTCCCTTCCTTCACCCTCTCCTTTCTCTTAGGAGCTACCCTCTGATGATTTCCCCCTCTTATTTTGCTCTATGTTGATCTTAACTATAGTATCTCTTTTCATATCTTCCAAGCAGAAACACATACATGATTTGATGTGGTTTTGCAGACTGTCCAACTGAAGCACTGATGTTTAGTTTTAAGTGTCTCTGCTGAGTTGTGATTCAGTGCCCTTTGGTTGGAAGAGGATCTCCGCCATACGGCCACTATTCCCACTCAGTGTAGATTGCAATGCAGTGTTCACACACCCCAGATCACATCCTTGCCTACCCAGTGGTGAACATTTCAGGAATCTACCCCGCCTTTCAGCATCTAGGCTTCTTTTCCAAGCTGTGTGTGTGTGCATTGCACGCGCTCAGTAGCTCTGTCGAATCCAACTCTTTGTGACCCCATGGACTGTAGCCCGCCAGGCTCCTGTGTGCATGGGATTTCCCAGGCAAGAATACTGGAGTGCATTGCCTTTTCCTACTCCAAGGGATCTTCCTGACCCAGGTATTGAACCCATGTCTCCTGCATTGGCAGGAGAATTCTTTACCACTGAGCCACTAGGGAAGCTCCGGACTAAGTTTTAATGACCAGATATTCCGCCTAGCAGGAAAAGAGGATTTGAGGTAGCATATTAGTCATATTGGTTAGGAAAATATAAAACTGTTTCAAGGGTTTATCTCACTGAGATGAGACACTTCAATAAACTGGTTTTAAGTAAATAGGTTCTAATTTTCTTAGTACCTGACAGAGAAAACTTTTAGTTGTAAAATCTGAAAGGAGAAATAAAGCCTTAATGGAAATTCAGTCAATATTGACTGGGTGTTGCAACTGGTACTTAATCAAATGTGTGTTAAGCTATACTGTGGTTCAGGCACCAGGCAGAGTGTTTGATGTACAGAGATAAAAAGGGGAGGATCTCATAGAGCAATAAGCACATAATTCTGCTATAATTTGATGAGTTCTGTAACAGAGAAGTGAACAGTTAGCCAATTCTCTGATTTCATTATTGATATGGCTTCTGAAGCTCTAAGATGTCGTTGTAGGCATGTTTTTCTGAAAATCCATTTGGTTTAATGGAGACTAAGGGAGAAGAGTTATAATTTTCCTCTAGGAACTATTTAAGCTACAATTAGTGAAGAATTATACCATCCGTCCCTCAGTTCTTTACTGTCTACTGATGTCATATTCTTTCTGCTACCCCACTCTCCTCGTTTGAAGAAAGCCTACTTCTCTGAGGCCCGGCTAAAATGCCAAAACCATGAAGCCTACCTTGATGGCGTCTGATGCAATTCACCCCTGTGTTTTTCCTTTGCAGTATTTGTTTGTATCACTAGTTACTCCATTTGCCATAATCTATTATGGCTAGTCCTGCCTCTGTCCGTAAGAAACCATATTTGCAACTCCCTATATTTTGCTAATGGGAAACACTACCATTTTGATTGATATTCAGTGGCTTTCAGTGGTTTCCCCAGGCTAATGACTCTGACTCACGGTGTACGAGTTCTGAATCAATTTGGAAATCCCCAAATTCAACTGGGAATCCTTAGAGCAGAGTCAGTGTTTAATCTCAAAGGTTTAGCTATGTTTACATTCTTGTTGTTTCATGCACGCCATGTATCACAGGACCCAGAGCAGAGATGCTGAGGTTGTATGGATCCTGCCCTGCCTGTTACCTCTTTAGATATTCGTCTCATTTCCTCAGAACTAGAAGAGCGAGAAGAACAATGCCTACCTCAAAGGATTGTTGGGAGGACTGGGCAAGGCAGAGCTTATACCTTCTTAAAACAGTGCTGGGACATTGTAAGAGGTTATTAAGTAGCTGGTGTTGTTCAGTTGCTAAACCATGTCTGACTCCTTTGCAACCCCATGGACTGCAGCGCACTGCTATCTTCCAGAGTTTGCTCAAACTCAGGTTCATTGAGTTGGTGATGCTATCTAACCATCTCCTCCTCTGTCATCCCCTTTTCCTTTTGCCTTCCATCTTTCCCAGCATCAGGATAGTAGTTTTTATAATTCCTTTTAATACTATATGATTCCTCCCCCTCTCTCAAACTCTGAGATTAGAAGGATTTCCAATTAAAGAAAGGAGAACTAGATTCACGGGTGTGGAAACTTGTGTTCCTGCTCTTTCCCCTACATCCCCAGTGCCCTTGACAGAGAAGGAAAATGGAAGCCACTAGGGGGTTCCAAACCCTAACCTACAGAGAGATAACTGTGTTCCTTAAAGAACACTGACCACTCCTGGCATTCTATTCTGAAAACACGAGCTTCATCAAATTTTAGCCTGTACTGGGGGCTGGGCTAATGCTTGAAATCTATCTGCATATGTTCAACACCTTAAGACCATTTATCTTCAAGAAAATGAGTAGAAAGCTGTAGAATATGCATTTGCCTTTTCCAGAAATACATAACGAACCAAAATTCTTCTTCAAAGGCTGACAGTTTACATTACCGTGTCTCATGCTGTGCTTCATTTGACCCATAGGAAACCTGTAAAACAGGCAGGGTTGAGATTGTTAACCACCGGTTGTACAGGAAAGGTCAGCCTCCAAAAGATGGCAATTTGCCCCAAAGCATGCAAGAAACAAATGGAAGATTGGGGAATATAATCCAGACTTTATAACCCAAGGATCTACCTATGAAATTCTAGTTCTTTTTCATTCTCCACCCACAGGCCTGCCCTGGGCAGTTCCTGTCTCTCTGAGGCTCTTTTCCCCATTTCCAGCCTCTCTCAAAGTTTGAGAAAATGTCAGGTATGTTTAAAAAGGCTTTGTCTTATTTGAGATGATTCTAAATTCAGTTAACCACTTATTGTTTAGGAGAACCTCAGATTAATGGACCTGGAGACAAGGCCAGTAGGGACCTCTCTGCTCAGAGCAGCTCCCGCTGAAGCTGTGGACCACCTGACGTTGGCAGGGACCTGGGGCTGCCACGGGGGAGGAAGGTGAATCATCTGGAAAATCAAAAAGCGGTTTCCCCAGCAGCCCTAAACAGACCTCTTGAACAACCCCCTCACATCTTTTAAAATTAAATGTTCAGCAGAACTTGAAATATTAGTAGATTAACGTGTCAATACATTTTCCACATCACTGCACAAAGCTAAGCTCTAAGAATAAAATGCACTCTTTAGGTATATTTTAACAGGTGAAAAAAATTATAGGTGAAAGCAGAACCTCATAACTCTAAAAAGATCTATTTTGGAATTGAGTTTTAGCTTTTCATGGAACTCAGATCTGCGCTCTAAAACATTTCCTGACATCAGGGTTTTGGGCTGAGTTGCGTTGGCCCCAGTTCATATGTTGAGTTCCTAAATTCCAGTGTCTTAGAATACAATTGTATTTGGAGGAAATCTCCTTAGAAAGGAAATGAAGTTAAAATGAGGCCCTTAGGGTGGGCCCAAATTCAGTGCAAATGTTATCATTATTGGGCTCTCCAGGTTGCATAAGCGGTAAAAATCCCACCTGCCAGTGCAGGAGACATGAGAGACCTGGGTTTGATCCCTGGATCAGGAAGATCCCCTGGAGGAGGGCATGGCAACCCACACTGGTATTCTTGCCTGGAGAATCCCAAGGACAGAGGAGCCTGGTGGGCTACAGTCCATAGAGTCGCCAAGAGTCGGACACAACTGAAGCGACTTAGTACATGCATGCACGTTGTCATTATTAAGAGGAAGAGATGAAAGCAACACCCGGAGGGGAAAGAGTGTGAAGACAGAGGGAGAAGGTGGCCACCTACAAGCCAGGAGAGAGGCTCAGAGGAAAGCATCCCTGCTGACACCTTGATCTCAGCTTCCAGCCTCTTATTGGAAGAAAATAAACTTCTGTCTTTTAAGCCCATGGTATTTCATATGGCAGTCCTAGCAAACTAAGATAACTAGTGAGCAGGGCTTAGGAGTTTGGCCACATCTTAAATTTTCAATGAAGCGAAAGGCTATCAGCAGTAGCGCTAACCTCGCTTGGGTGAAGAAAACCACCCTTTTTATTTTTACGGGTAGAAATCCAGCATTTGTGTCCTGAAATGTGGAGTATCAGAGTGTATTGCAGTGTCTTCTCTTTCATGCTTTGTGTTGGGAGGCGTGAGAAAGAAGCCGCTGGGGAATCTGAATTTGCTTAAAGACCTCGTGAGCTGTGTGGACTTCCTGGATGTTTTCTCATTAGTAAAATGGGCTGATTAACGTGTCGTAAGATTGTTGTGAGAAATAAGTTAGCTAATGGCTGTGAAACTCTGCACCATGTAAAGGATAAGAGTTATATAAATGAAACTGTTACATAATAATGTGTCATTATTTCACATGGACCCTTGAGTTGAATGAAGAAGCTCAGTTCCTCTTCAGCATGTGATTAATCATTAGTATGGCTACTAAATTCCCTAATCTTTTCTTTGATTTTTTTTTTTTTTAATGAGGTTTAAGAAGATGATGGAGGGAATTCCCAGGTGGGCCAGTGGTTAAGAATCTGCCTTCCAATGCAGGGGATCCAGGTTTGATCCCTGGTTGGGGGAGTAAGATCCTACATGCCGTGGGGCAACTAAGACCACGCTCCACACCTACTGAGCCTATATGCTGCAACTAAGACATGATGTAGCCAAATAAAAATAAATAGACAAATATGAAAATACGATGATGAAAGGGTCCCCGCAAAGGTGAGATAAATGGGCTTTACAGCCTCACTCTGGATGAGCTGGGATCCCAGCATCAGCATGGCCCGCAGTAGTCACTTCCATTTGCATTCAGAGATTGATATATGAGTTTATAGCTCATTCCAGTGGCAAAGACTCAGAGAGCCTGGCAGTAGGCCTCATAGTGACCTGTCTGTTTGTGTTCTATCATAATGAAGCCTCAAAAGTTATGGAGTTCTTCAATAGTGCTCCCTTCTCTTCCTCACCGCATGGTAGGGAAACATTTTAAAATAAGTTTATCAAAAAATATTTTAAAATGCAAAAGGACTCCACTTATACAAAAGTATAATCCCTGCAATTCTGTTACCTACCCTTTTAAGGTACCCTTGCCCTTAAATTCTTTAGCCCAAGAGTCTTTCTTGGGCTAAACTGAAAACTTCAGCTGGGCAGTTTCCCGCTTTCCGCACTCCTGATGTTTGGGGCTATACACTTGATTTGTTGGTGGCAGGGGGGCTGTCCCGTGCTTTGCAGGAGGTTTAGCAGTATCCCTAGCCTCTACCTACCAGGTGCCAACCGTGGCAGGTCCCCGCCCCGATGTGTGACAGCCAGAAATGTCTTCAGACATCACCAAATGTTCAGGGGAAAACAGTGCCTGTACCTGAGGACCTTTGGTCTAGATCAGGGGAATGATGCTGGCGGGGTCTCAGAGAAGAACATGAGAAGAAGATGCGCAGGCTGAGGCCAAGATGAGAGCCGAGTCCATCTGCCCTTCAGTCCCCCACCCTCAGTCACTGCTGTCAGTGTTCTTTATTGCCTTACTCCTGGACTCATCACATTAAGGAGGCAAGAAAAATGGGAAGCACGGATGACTATAGCATGGAGGGGGAGGGCCGACTTGGAAGAACTCTGTGAGAATGGGGGCCCCCGTGGGGAAGCCCAGTGTCTTAGAGATGTAAGGGAATGATTTCCACCATGTTGTTAGTCTTTACATGAAATCCTTGGAGCACTTCTTCCAGGTGGGTATTAACCTTCCCCACTTCATAGCACAATATTTACTGCTGCTCTTTGAAAGGCAATCAAACCAAACATGCTCTGGAGAGCATAGACTATTGCTGTTGTTCAGCTGCTCAGTCGTGTCTGACTCTTTGTGAGCCCATGCACTGCAGCACACCAGGCTTCCCTGTCCTTGACCATCTCCCAGAGCTTGCTCAGACTCATGTCCATTGAGTCGATGATGCAAGCCAAGCATCTCATCCTCTGTCGTCCCCTTCTCCTCCTGCCTGCAATCTTTCCCAGCATCAGGGTCTTTTTCTAATGAGCCAGCTCTTTGCATCAGGTGGCCAAAGTGTCAGAGCTTTAGCTTCAGCATCAGTGCTTCCAGTAAATATTCAGGGTTGATTTCCTTTAGGATCCACTGGTTTGATCTTTCTGTCCAAGGGATTCTCAAGAGTCTTCTCCAACACCACAGTTTGAAAGCATAGACTATTCAGTTCTGTTCATTTCAGTCGCTCAGTCGTGTCCGACTCTTTGCTACCCCATGAGTCGTGGCACCCCAGGCCTCCCTGTCCATCACCAACTCCCAGAGTTCACTCAGACTCACGTCCATGTAGACTATTAGGACATCCTAAGACTATAGACCATCCAGCCACTTGCCTGCATTCACCAATGAGCCCTAGGAGGGTCTATGGGACTTGTTTCCAGGCACCCAGATGATTGAACCGGGACCAGAACAAATCTCTCCCTTCCCTGGTCAGTGCTCTTTCCAACATCTGCTGCTGCTTAAACCAGAGCCACATTTTCCCTCCAATTCAGAATATTGGGAGATACTCCAGTGCATACATCTTAATGAGGCTGCTTCTCTGTCATGTCTACATATGAAGATTTTTGTATCTGATTTGGTTTTAAACTTCTCAGTGAAAAGTCCTACACTTGTATCAGGACTAAGTCGAGGCTGTAGGACAGGGGCGTGTGATTTTCTGCTATGCTCAGTGAAGGAAAGAAGACCAGGCTTATCAGACTGGGGCTCCCTTTGTTGCCCCATTGCTTGATGTGGTTGACAAGGTCTTCCCAGGTCTGACCAGGTCCGTTTTGCCATCTTGTCTCCATCTATCTTGTGCCTTTGTCCTTTTCATCTGCTCCAACTCCTTACCCCCTTCCCTCCATCAATCAAAGGAAAGACTCCTTTCAAACACATTTCATATCGAATCTGCCCCTGGAGTATGTCCTTCCCACCTGATATTGACGTATTATTATATTTTGAGTTTCTGTATTAGCGTTTCCCCAAGTGTGCTCTGTGGAACACCAGGTCAGAGAGACGCTCTCTGATGTGGTGTGTGCCTTGACGTGAGTGTGCATGTCTGTCTGCAGTCTCGCTCTCTCACAGAGTTCTATATGTGGTTGTGTAATAAAGGTTTTAAGCAGAGTTATGGCACAGAGATGCCTTTGCCTGCTTTAGCTTATCCTTTCTTAAACTTCTGTGCCATCCCTACTGGTCAGCGTTCTCCAGAGGAACAGAATCATTATTAGGGCATTATAGATGCACAAGAGGAGACATTATGGGAGTTGAATTAGGTGGATATGATGGCTGAGAAATTCCATCATGTGTCATCTGCAAGTCAGAGAACCAGGAAGGCTGGTGGTATCACTCAACCTGAGTCTAAAGATCTAAGAACTAGGGGAGCCAATGGTGTGGGCCAAGGAGGGTAGGTGGGGTGGCTCCAGGTCTAAGTCCTGGAGTCTGAAGGTCTGAGAACCAGGAACTCGTGTCTAGGAGAAGAAGGATGTCCCAACTCAATAAGAGAGAGAGAACTTTCCCTCGCTCTACCCTTTAGTTCTCTTCAAGGCCTCCAGTGGATTGGACAATGCCCACGCTGGTCAGGAGGAAAGCAACACTTAGTCTATTGACTCAAATGCTAATCTTCCAGAAACATCCTGGCACATCCACCCAGCAATAAAGGTTTACCGGCCATCCGGGCATCTCCTAACCTAGTCCAGTTGACACATAATACTAACCAGTGCAAGATTTTTTTAAAAATATAATACCTATTAGTATTGAAAAAAAAACTAGTGTTTCTTAAAATCTCCATGGGAAACATCATTTTATATCAATCAGTTCAGTTCCGTCGCTCAGGCGTGTCTGACTCTTTGCGACTCCATGGACTGTAGCACACCAGGCCTCCCTGTCCATCACCAACTCCTGCAGTTTACTCAAACTGACTGAGTGGGTGATGCCACCCAACCATCTCATCCTCTGTCATCCCCTTCCCCTCCCGCCTTCAATCTTTCCCAGCATCAGGATCTCTTCTAATGAGTCAGTTCTTCCCATCAGGTGGCCAAAGTATTGGAATTTCAGCTTCAGCATCAGTCCTTCCAATGAATATCCAGGACCGATTGCCTTTAGGATGAACTGGTTGGATCTCCTGGCAGTCCAAGGGACTCTCAAGAGTCTTCTCCAACACCACAGTTCAAAAACACGAAGAACTGATTTTATATCAATACATGTTGTGAATACTTATTTGGGAATCACTTATTTTAATTAATGACATGCTGCTGTAGACATTTCTATTTTGACTAAATTGCATTCTTTTAAGTGGTAAGATAGTCCAAGTAAAGCCCTGAGCACATAACCTGGCACATAATAGGTTCTCAATAAATGTGAGCTATTATTAGTTTAAAAAAAAAACCCCACAGTTTTCTGTATCTCTATAATCCATTTTCTGCATCCTAAAATACATAAAACAGCATGAAGAGGGGACTGCCCTGCAGGACACCTGAGTATGGGACTTTAGAAAGCACCTGGACAGAACAAAAACGAATATTTTACAGACGGTAAAACTTTAATTTTCCATGCAAGGACTGTTGACACATTATATATGAGAGCCTTGGAGGCGCTATGCTTGGAAAACATTTTAATTCAAATTTAATTAATAAAAGTTTTGCTAAAAATTACATACCTCCTAGGTATGGGAGAATTGCTGCATTTTGGGCATTTGCCAAATTTTGAAGAGCGCTTATTATTTACACTGTGTGTGTGCAGCAGTTCCCGAAAAACATGGCCTAGCATACAGGGTGGACTAAAACAGCACACGTTTGTTCCTGAAAATTAACAAGAAAATCATTTTTGGCTGGTGAAAGCTTCTCAGTGGAGCAAACACCAGATTGGTAACAGAAATGGAAATTAAGGGATGTTTGACTTGACTCCTTTCAGCCTCTTTCTATCCCCTCCCCTTTCAGAGAACCAGGCAGACCAGCCATCCTGGGCCCTAAGGACACTGGGTTTCTGTGCTGAAATATTTGCATTTTCAAAAGCTTAGATGGACAGACCAATGATTAGTATGAAAGAATGACGTTTTTGATGATGATATTTTTGACATGTACAGGAGTGTGTGCATTAGTTGCTCAGTCATGTCTGACTCTTCGCAACCCCCTGGATTATAGCCCTCCAGGTTCCTCTGTCCCTGGAATTCTCCAGACAAAAATACTAGACTGGCAGCCATTCCCTTCTCCAGGGGATCTTCCTGACCCAGGGATCGAACCCAGGCTTCCTGCATTGTCGGCAGATTCTTTACCATCTGAGCCACCAGGAGAGGCAGTATTTAAAAGATGCCCTTTGGGTAAACTTGGAAAGCACTCCACTGTAGTGGTATTGACCACATATTGATGACTTGTCTGTGTACAGATGTGTCTCCCTTTGGGTCACATAAGCTCTTTGAAAGTAGGCCCTGCCAATTCATCTTGATGTCATACCCCCTAACCAGTGTCTGGCACACAGAGATGCTGAATACCTGACTTGCAGTATAAACATATACACCGTGTATTCATAAGGCCTGACCCGCCATCCCAACAAAGCTGTGAATCTTAGCTGGTCAAACACAGGGCAGAAGAAAATGTGACCTAAAGTTCAGAAGACCCAGATTTGAATCCTATCAGTTATTTCCTGGCTCATTTTGGGTCAGTTGCTTCACTTTGAATCTCATTTTTCTCACTGGGCTAATACAGTGTCTTGCCTAGATATGAACAAGGTACTTTTCAATACATATGTATCTAAGTATTTTCAATAAATATTCATCTGAGTGTGATCTAAAATAATTCAGCAACATACTTTATAGCCACTGAATCATACCATCATTCATTCATTTTAGGGGTTTGCTGGTGGGTACTATTTATTTATCAACTCAGATTTGGTCAGTGCTCATCACTGGGTAACTCTTTGTGTTGAAGTATATTTATTTAAACTTTTTATTGAAATATAGTTGATTTACAATGTGTTAGCTTCTGTTGTACAGAAAAGTGATTCAGTTATACATACATATATATATTCCTTTAAAAAATTCTTTTATTGAAGTATAGTTGATTTATAATGTGCTAATTTCTGCTGTATAGCAAAGTGATTTGGTTATATATATATACATATATATATATAGTTGTTTGTCTATTTTTATTCGTATCTGCCAGTCTCAAGCTCCTAACTTATCCCTGCCCCATGGTGTCAGAGTTTAAACCACAGCCTGCTGGCAGAAGCTGAAATGGAACCAAGGATTGGTCATTAAGTTCCCATCAGTTCTTTGAACTTTGTTCTTTTCTCCCTGGCTACTGTTACTTGATGTGATAGTCTCCCTTGCCTTTTAGACAATTCATTTTTATTATATTGAATGAGTCAGAAAATTAAGACTGGTTTGAAAGAATGTTTTATTCTCTGTATGTGAAGCTCATGCTTTTGCTTGGTGAAGTTGAACATAGGCAGTCATTTGGAGGATTATTATTGTCGTCCAGACAGCATGCTATGGCTCACGGAGCAGTGGCCTGGGAGGTAAGGCATTTAGAATTAAGTTACGATGCTGTCACTAAATAGATACACTGATGTAAATTGCATCACCTTATTGGGCCTCCATCTTATCACTTATAAAGATCTTGGAAAAGAGTGTTTTCTAGTGACAACACTTATTCCTCAATAATTGCGTCACAGAGGCAGTGTCTGGAGTAGCTGATGAATGAATTAGGGAATTAATGAAATATTGCTGAATCTGGGTTCTCTAGCAAACCTCAAACATAGAAAAAGGGCCATCTTCCTTAATGTGCTAATGTGAAAATACTGTTATACCATGCTTATGGTTATGTTAGAGATCATATGACTTTGGTGTTCATCTCATAAAATGCTTTTGCTAAGTTGCTTCAGTCGTGTCCGACTCTGTGTGACCCCGTAGATGGCAGTCCGCCAGGCTCCCCCGTCCCTGGGATTCTCCAGGCAAGAATACTGGAGTGGGTTGCCATTTCCTTCTCCAATGCATGAAAGTGAAAAGTGAAAAAGAAGTCGCTCAGTCGTGTCTGACTTTTAGCGACCTCATAGACTGCAGCCCACCAGGCTCCTCCATCCATGGGATTTTCCAGGCAAGACTACTGGAGTGGGGTGCCATTGCCTTCTCCGATAAAATGCCTTAGGAACCACAAAAATCAACACTCACTTTCATTAGTCAGTTAATTCTTTAAGGCCCTACCCACAGCTACTAGAATCAATCTAAACCACCATGGTTTTCATGCATATATATTGAGCATTACACTGTAAAGGACTTCCCTGGTGGCTCAGACAGTAAAAGCATCTGTCTACAATGCGGGAGACCTGGGTTCAAGCCCTGGGTTGGGAAGATCCCCTGGAGAAGGAAATGGTAATCCACTCCAGTACTATTGCCTGGAAAATCCCATGGACAGAGGAGCCTGGTAGGCTATAGTCTATGGGATCGCAAAGAGTTGGTCATGACTGAGCGACTTCAATTACACTGTAAATGGTGAAAACATGAACAGGACAACACTCTTTTCCCCATTGGCATTGATGGTCAATATGAAGTAACTTTGGACAAGCAACCAGGAAGAGTTTTACGACTCACAGGAACAAGACTTGCAGGATAAAAAAGTCTTGAGTCATTGAATTCAGTAATGTGCTTTCTTATCAGAGTGCTGGATTAGACTTGCTGTTTTATGCCATACTCACCATTTTTTCCTTTGGCGTCTAAGTAGAACATTATTGAAAAATAAATAGGAGTTATTTTGTGTGGGTGTTTTCTGGTTTGTTTCTTTCACTATAAATGGATTTCATTTCTCTTGTACTCAAATAAAATAATGTTAATATACTTCTCTAAACACTCTCCATTTTGGCAGGATTTCCTGTTTGAAAAGTGCATTAGGGCAACCAAGAATTTGATTAATGCACCAATAATTCCTGGGGTGGTTTGGGGGCTCTATGTAGCTCTATGGAGAAGGGCTATTACTTCAACTGTTCAAGAGTGTCTTGAACAGTCAGATTTTGGAGCATAAAGACATTCACAGCTATAACTGATCCACTGAAGGAAATTTTATATGTAGAAATTTGGGTCATAGGATTTAACATACTTTCAAAAGGAAACATTAGAATACCCAACTAAAATTGGCTTAAATGCAATTAAGAAGGTCGAAGGCAGGGAAGTTCTAGAGCTGGTTCATCCAGAAATTTAATGACATTCATTTGGGATCCAGATTTTCATCCTTTCACCCTGCCACCATGGGTGGATTGACCTCTACCCCCATGATTGCAAGATGAGGGGCAGAGATTCAGAAGACTCCTGACAATGTCCGAAGCACGCCCATCCCCAGCAGAACTTTGCACAGAGGTCCCCGGCCAGCACTGGGTCTCGTGTTCATTTGTAGATGAGTCACTGACAAGCAATGGTCCTGATTGCCTTCACTTAATCGGTATTCACATAGTAGCACTTGCGAGGGCTTCATCTCCTTCAGCAGCACGATTCATACTCCTACTCACAATACCTTGAACAAAATTGAGGTTCTTTTAGAACTGAAAAAAAGGAGATAATGGCTGTTGACAACAAGATCATCTGTCATGCTTGTCAAATAACCGAATGAAATCCAGGAATGTTTATTTTTTGGAATTTTTGTGTCATACATTACTGGGAAATTACTTGGTTGTCATATGTTTTCTTGACTTAGATAGAGAGGCTCATTGTTAAAATGATTTAACTTTTCTGATTTAGATCATATTTTTAGAATTCTTTTTCCTTTTGTGTTTGTGTGATGTTTATTCAGATAAAAATTGTTTGAAGCACATGTACTTTTGATGTTTGTTACCTGAGCATTGAGCTGCGTAATATCAAGAACAGAGAACAAAATGTGCTGGGTTGAGAATCTCACTGACTTACTTACTGATGAATGCCGAACTTAGGAGTACACGTGCCTTAGTTAGGGTGCTTCGGTGGACAGAGTAGTGGAAATGGAAATTGGTCTCATTCAGTGTTGGCTGTCCAGTGACCGTAAAAGGCACTATTTATAATAATCTCACCTAGATGTTTTCCATGTGTGCTTCAAGAAATAATACAATTCTGAGGAGAGGCTTCTGAGATTCTGCTAACACTGTTTTTGAACTTAATTTCAAAGCATATCTTTAAAATTCATTGAAAACTATGGTAATTATCACACAAATGTGTCATATGTACAGTTTCAATATGTTGAAGACCATCAACTTGTGCTGTCAGTTAAATTATTTCAGGGGAAAAATCTTTTAGTAAAAGACTTCAAGCATAACAACACATAGTTGACTTTATTATAAGCTCTTATTAATGACAACAGTTGTAACTCTACACTAGCTCATCCTTTCTAATTTAGGCTTGCACATGTGCATAAAATGGCACAATTGCTACTACCATCTATGTTGTTGTTTTAGCCACTAAGTAGTGTCTTACCCTTTTGCGACCTCATGGACGTAGCCCACCACGCTCCTCTGTCCATGGGATTTTCCAGGCAAGAATACTGGAGTGGGGTGCCTTTCCTTCTCTAGGGGATCTTCCTGCCCCAGGGATCGAATCTGTGTCTCCTGCATTGGCAGGGGAGTTCTTTACCGCTGAGCCACCACAGTGCATGGAAGTCTGGCTTAACTGAATGCCAGCAAAGGCCTAGGCAGTGTGTGGCATAGCCTGTCCATGTGCCATTAAATTATTATAATGTAGGACTGGGGGCAGGAGGAGGAGGGGGCGACAGGGGATGAGATGGCTGGATGGCATCACCGACTCGATGGACGCCAGTCTGTGTGAACTCTGGGAATTGGTGATGGACAGGGAGGCCTGACGTGCTGCGATTCATGGGGTCGCAAAGAGTCGGACTCGACTGAGCGACTGAACTGAACTGAGAGGGCTGTGAGCATATTAAAGGTTTTGGGTATTTATCTTCTGGGTTTATGATGATGCATTTGCTTGCTAGGGCTTCTGTAAGAAAATAACATAGATATAATCATGGCATACACGGGCTTCCCTGGTGGCTCTGTGGTAAAAAAACCTGCCTGTGATGCAAGGAAGACCCAAGTTTGATTCCTGGGTCTGGAAGATCCCCTGGAGAAGGGAATGGCAGCCCACTCTAGTATTCTTGCTGGAGAATCCCATGGACAGAGGAACCTGGCGGGCTACAGTGGCTGGGATTGCAGAGAGTTGGACATGACTGACCGACTAACACACACTTAATGACGCAAGTGAAAGAGGCTGTGTAGGGGGGCAGCAGTCCTTCTATGGGAGCAGCTGTGCCCCCCGCCCCATACCTCCAAAAATTATGATACAAAATCCCACAGGACAAAGCATCCAAAAGCATTTGGTGGAGCAAACCATCTTGGGGCTCAGATCTGGAGACAAGCTGCTTCAAAAAAAAAAAAAAAAGGATACTTACTCAGTGCTCCAAGGACACCCATCAATGGAAGGATAAATGTGGGTGGTGTTGTAATTGCCATTTCCTGTGGACCCGTCCAGGTTATGGGGATGAAACATAGTGGAACCAGGAGGAAAGGAACAAAATCTGAAGCAAGACAGGAAACAGAAATTGAATACAAAAAAACATTTTTGGAAGGTATCAGATTTGTAAAAATAGGCTTTTTTTTCAAGGAGCAGCATTAGAAAGGGCTAAGCTGAGCAATTCTATGAAACTCTAGAACTCCTTGTTTATAACTTTTAAAATTTGTGTCGCAAGGAAATTTCAACAAAATGAAAGCAACCTGTATTTTAATACATTCTTGATGCTACCTGCAAAGTAGTGACTTGAAACATATGGGAGGAAAGATGAAGATGTAAAAGGCATATCCAGTTCACAGTGGTGCTTTCACTCATCACAAAATCAAATCAGTATGCCATCACCACCTGACTACTTTTCTTTACCTTCAAAGCATAGCAGCAAACTTTGTTCTTGTTTTTATTTCTGGTAGAAGCACTGATTCTAGAAAAGCCCTCTCCCTTATTAACAAACAAACCTGAAAACAAATCAAGGGAGACATCACACCTTGCCATAGTTATCGGTACTTGTCAAGCATCCACAGTGACAAGATTAAGGAGTGTTTGCTTTTTCTGGAGAAGTTGGGTTATTTTTTTCTTTCTTTTTTCTTTAAGAGTAAAACAGCTGTTGAAGATGGAGAGATTCTGCAGGCATGACTCAAGCACATGCTTGTGTGAAGATAGCAACCAAATCATATCCTATTTTTACCCCAGTGCCTCATTAGCTAAGAAGAGATGCAATGTATATCTGATACTTGCAAGATTTAGGAGCGATGCAATGTATATCTGATAGTTACAAGATTTAGAATCAGTTTTAGGAACTGTATTGTGCTTGATGATTTCAGGAGAGAATTACTTCAAACATCCTAAATGTGGCTTGAAAGTGACCCCATGGACTATACAATCCATGGAATTCTCCAGGCCAGAATACTGGAGTGGGTAACCTTTCCCGTCTCCAGGGGATCTTCCCAACCAGGGATCGAACCCAGGTTTCCCACATTGCAGGTGAATTCTTTACTGTCTCAGCCACTAGGGAAACTCAGGCAACTATGAATAATAGTTTTGCCAACTTGTGACATTTTTACCATGTTGCTGTAGCAGTGTTTTTATGTTACCCTATTCTTTGATAGTCATTTAACTTCAATAGTTTTGCATATGTCTAAATTTTTATGAATCATTGATAGTTTGTATATTCCTTATGAATTCTTTTTTTTCTTTTTTTTTTTTTTTTGGAGAGAAAAAGATAGGGAGAAAACATAACAAAATGGTCCATGGCAAAATGTGAGTATGTTTTGATTTTTCTTCCTAGATTTAAGGAAAACATGCAATATCTACATATCTTAATTCAGTCTGATTCCAAATGTGCTGTTTTGTCATTTTCAAGACCTTTTTTTCCCCCTCAGAAAGTCTTATTTGTGCCCTCTAGTGGTAGATGCACACAGTTTTTTTTTTGCAATAAGTCAGGGAAAACTGACTTATTTTTCTTTCAGTGTATAATGATTCAGCATCTGCATAACTAAGTAATAGCGATGATCCACACACAGAGAAAAATCTCATGTGACTGAGTTTGATATATTTTCAAAATGCATCAAAGTTATATATGGGAAAAATAAATCCACCGTTTATCTAGCTAGAGAAAGTTCTTAGATCACAAAATTCTATTTCCTCATGATTTTTATGGTCCATTTGTTCAGCAAATGCTGCGATTCTTGGAGAAGTAAGCACATTTTCCACAAATGCATTTTCTCTTTTTAGAATCCACTTTATGAAAACTCTTCTAAAATGCTGCATTAATCTATAACTGTTTCTTCTTCTTTTATTTTATTGATGAGTATCCTTAAAGAGCTGCACAAAAAAGGAAACTGTCTTGTTTAATGTGGCAAGAATTGACCCTGTTAGAAAATACCTACCAAGAGCTAGATCCTGGCCTGATTAGCTCCACTGGACTTCTATTGGACGGATGCCTAGATTTTCTTCCTCTTCCTGAAACTCCAATGCCTCCATTTGAAACATCCATTTTCTTATATGACCAAAGTCGATTGGTCCAGGAATGGACTCTTTACGCAAACCTAGCTGACTAGAATTTCCTCTCCTGGGTTTTTTGGTACCAGAACTTGAGAAAGAGGCTAAGTCTATTTCTAGTATACAAGGGCCTACCACATAGGGAAAATGTTGGTGACTGTGTTTACTGCTAGATTTCAGTATAGAAGATGAGTCAAAGACAGAAAAAAAAAAGTCTTGCTGACATTTCTGCTCCTAGTTTCTACTTGTACTGAGATCCAGCCATCTGCCTTCCCCATAACTCTGCATGTTGTTGTATTGTTCTGTTTTTTTTTTTTATGTTGTTTAATCCATCCTTAGATTTTTGTAATACAATCAACTCTTATTTCACTTAGGTAAATCTGATTTTAAGTTTAGTTTCTATCACTTTTCACCAGAGTAATACGATAATGCTATAGGGTATACTGTCAATTTTTGTGTTCAGATTTTCTTATAACCTAATTTCTACAGGGGGCATTGAAAAGGAAATTGAGTTTCTGTGAAAGTGGCAGAAAATTGTGACCTTTTGCTTATTCACTATGGGGGTTTATCAAGTCTAGTTTCTACTCCATCACCCTTAATTAGAGGCAGGCTATCTCTTTATAAAATACATACTGCATTCCTACTTTTTTACTCTCCCTTACCAAGACTACATAATACTAAATTACAGGCAGACTAGAGTCTGTTCATAGCAAAGTGTTACCTCTTCCAGGTAATTTTTTAGCTTTTTATTTCTTAGATAAAGGAAAGATAAAGTTTGAAGTAATTTTTGAAAACACATTATGTAAAGTATGGAAACTCATTAGTGAGCTGAGGCCATACTGCTTGATTTTGAAATGACCCAACACCCAACTTTGTGTCTGGTATGGAGAAGAGCACTGATAAGTTTTGGTGAACTATAGAGCAGTATTTATTGAGTATTACTTGCCAGATGCTGGGCAATCATTTTAATTGTATTAAGCTTTAATTTTTACAGTAACATTTCCAGGTCTCCATTAATACCTATAATTAATTACCTCCATTAATACTATAAATAAGCAATGTTGGAGAGTTTTCCCAGCTCTGGTTCCAGATATTTCTACCCTGTTTTCCTCCAAAGCACCAAGTGTGGCTGAGTGATCAGTTTAGACGGGTCTTGGGGAGTTTGACCTAAAGCTGTCACAATAAAGTTGATGTTGCTTTAAGACAGGTATATAATAAGATTTCTGTGAAAATTTCACTCCACTACATTAAAATGAGACAGTTATAATAGAGTGAAACCATTATGTGAATTAGATACTCTTGAAAGATAAGCCATGCTTACCAGATTTGAAGGATACTGATGTGTGATGACTGTACTATTCATTCCCCCAAATCAAGACATTTTCAGAGTGAAATGAGGCTATTATTAACTATTCCAGGACAGTAAACAAAAAATGGCATGTATACAGAAGTGAAGTGAAAGTCGCTCAGTCGTGTGCAACTCTTTGCCACCCCATGGACTACAGAGTCCATGGAATTCTCCAGGCCAGGATACTGGAGTGGGTAGCCTTTCTCTTCTCCAGGGGATCTTCCCAACCCAGGGATGGAACCCAGGTCTCCGGCATTGCAGGTGGATTCTTTACCAGCTGAGCCACATATCACCCTACAAATTTGGGATGTTGACAGTCCATTACAAGTGGGGTTCACCAAACCTAAGTCCATTCATTCCCCCAAACTCATTTACTATTTAAAAATACTGGAATCCAGTCTTATCCAGACACATCAAGCATATGTACATCAACTTTGGTAGCCTATTATTTTTTATGATGAAGCAATCCGCTATCTAGACAACTATATGGTGTCTCCAGATTTTCTTGCTCAAATAATTTTTTTTGTTTATACAGAATATGTCCCTAGAGGATAAGATTGCAGATAATTCACAAAAGCAGAAAGCACTATTTGGTCATTACTTTTGGAATTGGGCTTTCACTGGTGGCTCAGACAGTAAAGAATCTGCCTGCAATGCAGAAGACCCAAGTTCGATCCCTGAGTCTGGAAGATCCCCTGGAGAAGGAAATGGCAACCCACTCCAATATTCTTGCCTGGAGGATCCCATGGACAGAGGAGCCTGGCAGGCCACAGCCCATGGGGTTGCAAAGAGTTGGACATGACTGAGTGACTGATATTTTCATTTTTGGATTTTAGCCTTTGTCAATTGTCTTGATTTAATTGACGAGAGAGATAGATGCCTGAGAAGAAGCTGCTTCAACATAAATGCACTGTGTACGCTGGAAAAATCAAGTTTATTGAAGAGCCCCAGAGAACAGGTGTCCGAGGAATGATTGTGTAGCTGGGTAAGTGCACAGTGAACCAGGGACACCACAAGACCGCCCCAAACTTTGCAAGGTTTGGAACTGACCTCACTGCCATTTCTAAAATATAATGGGCAAAGTAGCCATTTATAACAGGCAGAGTGGCCTAGTTTCAGACTCTTATCCTTGTGGCAAATTTTCTGGCTGTTTGCCTGAGAAATCTTAACATCTCAGCTTTTATCCTCACCTCGATCAAGTGTCTTGGGCTGGTCCCTTAGCCACGTATGGGAGGCAAGAAGGGAGTGGTTTGGAAGCATTAATTTACTTTTATATGGAATAAGCCAAATGCAAATGAGTTAATTAACAACCATGGAGAAGGACATGTTACTCTTTTTTTTTTTTTTACCCAGATTTTTCTATTTTGGCTAATGGGACAGAGCAAGTTTTCTTATTCGTATCGGTCATTGTTATTTTGGATTGTTTCATGTGGTCAAGCCTGTGGACTCACTTTGTCAATCTGAGCTCTTCTTTTTTCAACATTTATTTATTTCATCTGTGGGCTGCTTTATAGCTAGGCTTGCTGCCTATGTTGATCCTAGGAAAACTAATTCTTCCAGCAGGACCATTCTGGTTGCTATAGTGCTTTTTGCAATTGAAGCTTTTTGAATAAGACGACCCATTTTCAAAGCAAGGCTGTGGGTGTATTGGAGCTGATTATTTTCTGCAGATTTTGTTGTTGTTAATATGGGAGGCAGATTAGTACAACAGCCACGAGCTCAAACTTGCAATGAAACTACCTGAGTTCAGCCTTCAGCTCTCAGTGTGACCTTGGACCTGTTATTTGAACTTTCTGTGCCTCAATTTTCTCATCTGTAAAACAGGGATAATAATGATAATAACTGGAGTGGGAAATAGCAACCCACGCCACTATTCTTGCATGGAAAATTCCATGGACAGAGGAACCTGGTGGGCTAAAGTCCACAGAATTGTAAAGAGCTGGACATGACTGAGCGACCGAGGACAATAATGGTAATAATAGTATCTACTTCCTAGGGTTGCTGGGAGCACTGCAGCTAAACCTAAAGCACATACAGTGATTAATATAGTATTTGAAGTCTGAGAAATACCAGTTACTAGCATTTGCATTCCAGATATAAACAATATTTTTATTAGGATGCAAAATACTGTAAAGTGTTTAAGTTTAAAAACTATCATTGGATAAAAAGTTCTGGGTCATATTATGATATATTTCACTTTTGAGATCTTGGTTCTTTTGGAGAACACAATTCTGCAAAGCAAATGCATTGACACATGTAAAATAAGAGAAAAGAATTACAGCCAAAGTCTTATTTAAAGATCCCCTGGAATTGAGGTTTGAAACCCACATGTAGGAAAGTACTATTTACAGACAGTTTTCCAAATATCATAGACTCTGTTATAGAGCTGCCCTCCAGAGTCCTAGTATTTTATTCATTTTTAACTCTTTCATGGTACCTGTAATAAGAACAGCCAGTTAAAGGAATTCTAAAGAAAATTCAGAATATAGCTCAGAAAAAAGTTTCCATGTCATTGCTTTCTTGCAATGCAGTATTTGTCCATATAGCATGAAGAACAAAATGTTGTTGAGCTTTTTCACTGTGCAAGTGGACCTCATTTTATTTTACTTTTAAAACTTTTATTTATTTTTTCGCCACATCTTGAAGCACGCGGGATCTTAGTTCCCTGACCAGGGATTGAACACGTGCCCCTTGCAGTGGAAGCACAGTCTTAACCCCTGGGCTGCCAGGGAAGTCCCTGGACTTCCTGTTAGATATAGCTTGACAAGAAATCTCAGTTGGGTCAGATGAAAGCAAAGATTCTAAGAAGAGACAATTGTCACATTTTTCTAGTGTGCATGGAAACAGTTTCTAGGAATTTTCTTCCGTGATTTTCTCATTCAGAGACACTTGACCTGAGGGTACACTGAAGAGGTTTGAGTTGAATTTAATATGTCCAGGAGACATTTGTGCCAACAGAGATTTTTTTCTTTCATTTAACGTTAAAATTCTTAACTCAAGCAACTTTGTAAAAAGATAATACAAAGCGTTAATTTTGAGTCCCTCCATCTCAGATGCCATTTCCATCATTAGGAAGGAGCATTCATGACTTCATGTTGCTGAGTTTCAGCATGGCGCCTCCAACAGCCACTATCGATTAGCCCAGCTTGTCATCAGAGAGGAAACTTCTTTGCCGGGTTATGCTGTGACTGGGTTTCCACAACTGCTACACAAGTGATGAAGACTAGTAACTGACGTGTGCAAAGGCATAAGTCCTAAGACAGGTTAGATAATACTTGAGGCCCATAATTACTTTAATTATGGAGTTCCATGGGAGTATATTGGAGAAGGAAATGGCAACCCACTCCAGTACTCTTGCCTGGAGAATCCCATGGACAGAGGAGCCTGGTGGGCTGCAGTCCATGGGGTTGTGAGGAGTCAGACACGACTGAGCGACTCCACTTTCACTTTTCACTTTCCTGCACTGGAGAAGGAAATGGCACCCCACTCCAGTGTTCTTGCCTGGAGAATCCCAGGGACGGGGGAGCCTGGTGGGCTGCCGTCTATGGGATCGCACAGAGTTGAACACGACTGAAGTGAGTTAGCAGTAGCATGGGAGTATATTGGAGAAGGAAATGGCAACCCACTCCAGTACTCTTGCCTGGAGAATCCCATGGACAGAGGAGCCCGGCGGGCTACAGTCTATGGGGTCGCAAAGAGTCGGACACGACTGAGCCATATACCCGTGCCAATGCGTGTGCGCTTAATCGCTCAGTCATGTCCAACTCTTTGTGACCCCCTGGACTGTACTCCGGCCAGGCTCTCCTGTCCGTGGGATTTCCCTAGCAAGAAATCGGGAGTGGGTTGCCATTTCCTCCTCCAGAGCCTGTGCCTGTGAGATTTGCATCCACTGGACCTGATGACCGGAGGTGGCAGACACAGGCTCTGTCACTCTCTGGGCACGCTCAGGAAAAGCTCACAGCAAGACTTCTCGATAATGCAAAGCACCTGCAGTTTTTGGACGAGCTGTTTGTCTTCCTGCAGACACTGCTGTGTCTTACTTGACTGTGTTTGATGCTCAAGGTCTAGCCCGGTGCCTTGTTCAGGATCTACAGACAATACGTGTGCTTAGATGTAATAAACACCACATCAGGAGAGGAAAGATGACAACGTAAATGGAATTTTTGTTCAAACCAAAATGTTTGGTTTTGTTTTTTGACGCTTCAGACATTTGCTTACTACGTGTGTGTTTCAGAAAGAGATCAAGGACAGCAGAGTGTATGTTTTTCCCACAGTGGATAGTAAGGAAACATGTAAACAGTCCATTCCCCTGTATGTGGGCAAGGCTGGCTTATGCTCGTGATGTGGGTATGAACCTCCTCCTGCTGAAACCAGAGGCCGATGCTGCCATATGACAGAAGTTAAAAACATGCTTCTAATGAGTCCAAATGAGACTGTTAACTAATTAATCCTGCTGCGTTTATGTCAATTGTCAGCTAATAATTAGTAGATTAAAGATGGTGGGACTGTTTTAACTAGATTCTCAATCTAGAGAATCATGGTATATAGATGAGCATGAATGTTCTTCTCCTTCTTTGCGAAATTCTATTTTCTCAATTCCTGTTTATATATAACTTTCTTGAGTGAGTGAAGTTGCTCAGTCGTGTCCGACTCTTAGTTTATATATTATTCTCTATGCTAGTCTTTTATTATATATTTAATCTTCTAGAGTATATGTGAGTACATATATATTCCCATAATATATATATTTCTATGAAACATGCACGCAAGGATACATATATACAAATATTATAGAAATTTGATTGGCACGATCTAAATTATAGTCCATTTAATAAGACTTTCATAAAAGTGATTATTATGCCTTAAAGTATAAATAACAATATATATGTACATATGCACACACATACATGTATATATTTCTATACAAATTTGTTTCATTAGGAGAAGCAATCCCAAACTGGTCATATTGTTCTAAATCTTGCATAGTAGCTATGAATAAAGAACTATTTGGAATGGTTTGTCAGATTAAAATCACTACAGACATAGAAGCAGAAATAAAACTAATTATTTTAAAATCACACTTCCATTAAAATATTATAGTGCTGCACTAGTGGGAAATTGTTGATGAAAAATAACTGTGTCGAGGGTATAAAATAATGGTCAGTGATTCATTTCAATGTAATTGTAGGAGATGGGATAGAAAGGCCTTCTGTGTTGATGGTTTTGACAGCAGATGCTTCAGAGCTCCCTGCTGGCTGTGTTTTCAGGGATAAATGTAACTGCTCAAATGGAAATGTATTTAGGTCAACAAAACACCTGAAAGCCTTTTTAACAGTTCTCCCAAATGCTTCATTGGTCACTTTTAGATTTAAATAAAGGGTAAGTAATGTGATCTGTAGCCCAAAATAAACCTTCTTAGACAGGAAATTACTTATGACTTTTAAATAATGAACTCCTAGCATCTGTGCGTTGACATCTGTCTGTCTGTCATCTGCTTCTTTAACTGGGACCTCGGGTTGAAATAATCACGCCTTGACTTTTACATCCGTATGTGAAAAAACTGTTTTAGCAGGGTCCTTCCTCTGTCCATTTCTCTATCTATCTAATGTATCATCATCTATCACATGCATCTGTGTATCATCTGTCCAGTTTATCTAATCTGCTTACTGTTATTTTTCTCCTAGTATATACACTGCTAAGTCACTTCAGTCCTGTCCAACTCTGTGCGACCCCATAAAACGTCCTTAAACACACCAGTATGTAGTGTTTTGTGTGTTTATGTTTTAAATTTACAAGAATAGTTATTGTCCGATAGATTTTTGGTTTTTGCGTGTTATGTGGTTTATGTCTTGCCATGTTGTGTCTCTCTTCTGAGTACTATTCTAAAATGGACTTCCGGTATATTCTACTATTCAGCCCCTACTATTGTAATGATTTTGAGAATAGGACCCTGGGGGTGAATTCCAACTCCTCATTGTCAGATAAAAGGTCAGGGAAAGCGTTTTCATCTGTGTCCCTGATGAGATTTTTGAGAATATCTCTGGGACATATATTTAGGAGGGAGCTTGCTGTGTCTTAAGGCAAACAAATTCTTATTTCCACAAATCCTGCCAGTCTGAATCCTGAATGGCTACACCATGTTATGTCCACACATACATACGAGTTCTTGACTTCTGATAGCTTTACTAACAGTTGATAATATCAGTGTTTCCAAGTTCGATCATTTTGATGGATCTCATGTGTTGTTTCATTACTTTCCATTGCTGTAAATTGTGTTTCTGTGATTACTAGTGAGCTTGTGAGTCTTCCCTGGTGGCTCAGATGGTAAAGTGTCTGCCTGCAATGAGGGAGACCCAGGTTCGATCCCTGGATTGGGAAGATCTCCTGGAGAAGGAAACGGCAACCCACTCCAGTACTCTTGCCTGGAGAATCCCACGGGCAGAGGAGCCTGGTAGGCCACAGTCCATGGGGTCGCAAAGAGTCGGACATGACTGAGCGACTTCACTTCACTTCACTGAGCATTTGTGGCTCAGACAGTAAAGCGTCTGTCTACAATGCGGGAGACCCGGGTTCGAGCCCTGGGTCGGGAAGATCCCCTGGAGAAGGAAATGGCAATCCATTCCAGTACTGTTGCCTGGAAAATCTGATGGACAGAGGAGCCTGGTTGGCTACAGTCTATGGGGTCACAAAGAGTCGGACACGACTGAGCGACTTCACTTTCACTCAGTACTGGGAGAAATACAAGATGCAGGATGTAATTTAACTGAGCTTACAACATGTTTGAAGATCATAAACACAATGTAATAACAAAGTAGCGATTTATGGCCTTAAATACTATAGGACTTTGGAGAATGAGATTAATCTGTGTTGTAATGTTTGAGGCTAGATAGTGGGATCTAGAAAGTGGGATCTAGATATTAGAGTGGTTTTGAGATTACAGGCCAGGTGAGTGAGATTGAGTGGGTGAAAGTGAGTTGAACAGAAGTCTGGGAAGGTGAGGGAACCAGACTGGAACAGTGAAAATGAAACATCTCTTGCATTCCACTGAAATGCCTTCTGCTGATTAGTCAGGGGATTGCGATCCTGGCTAAGAATGAAAGTTGGATAGAAATGTCCTAATTTTATTTATTAAACACTTTGTGGGTGAAAAGACTCAGAGGAACAAAATCTCAGTCCATTCTCAAGGAGCTTCGGTCTTGGGAGGAGATGGTCTGGCAGACAGTAGTGGGGACAAGGCAGGCAGGAGGGGTCAGACCAGCCTTCCCAGAGGAAGGGTTGCCTAAATGCCTCGAGGAGGACAGCGAATTAGCAAAGAGGACAGGGGGAGACAGGGTGTGACAAAACAAAATGCTTGAGGCAGGAGTAACAGCAGGAACAAGAGCCTCCAATTCAGGGACTGACACTCACGATGTAGCTAGAGCAGAAAGTTCAATGTTTGTTCATTTAGCTTAGTTGCTTCTTGACCTGCATACAGACTTAATCTCTTTCAGAATTTTCCACAGTTTATTGTGATTCACACAGTCAAAGGCTTTGGCATAGTCAATAAAGCAGAAATAGATGTTTTTCTGGAACTCTCTTGCTTTTTCCATGATCCAGCAGATGTTGGCAATTTGATTTCTGGTTCCTCTGCCTTTTCTAAAACCAGCTTGAACATCAGGGAGTTCACGGTTCACATATTGCTGAAGCCTGGTTTGGAGAATTTTGAGCATTACTTTACTAGCATGTGAGATGAGTGCAATTGTGCAGTAGTTTGAGCATTCTTTGGCATTGCCTTTCCTTGGGATTGGAATGAAAACTGACCTTTTCCAGTCCTGTGGCCACTGCTGAGTTTTCCAAATGTGCTGGCATATTGAGTGCAGCACTTTCACAGCATCATCTTTCAGGATTTGAAATAGCTCAGCTGGAATTCGGTCACCTCCACTAGCTTTGTTCGTAGTGATGCTTTCTAAGGCCCACTTGACTTCACATTCCAAGATGTCTGGCTCTAGATTAGTGATTACATCATCATGACTATCTGGGTCGTGAAGATCTTTTTTGTACAATTCTTCCGTGTATTCTTGCAAGCTCTTCTTAATATCTTCTGCTTCTGTTAGGTCCAGACCATTTCTGTCTTTTATCGAGCCCATCTTTGCATGAAATGTTCCCTTGGTATCTCTAATTTTCTTGAAGAGATCTCTAGTCTTTCCCAATCTGTTGTTTTCCTCTATTTCTTGGCACTGATCGCTACAAGTACAAGGTTAGGGGGTGGAAAAAGGAAAGGAGTGGAAATGCCTGGAGATCAGGCAGTGAAAGGAATGCAATAGCTCACTAAGGCGTTTGGAATTGATCTTCAACAGAGCAGTGAATGAAGAGGGAGTATCTAGCGGTAAGCCACAGGCATGTGACAAGAGTGGGGACAGGGTGTAAAATCGGGTTCTAGAGACTTTACTGTAAAACATGAACGAGGGAGTCCAGCAACAGTGAGGAATCTTGTGTGAGAGACAGTCGGGGCTGCAGCACAGAGCCCAGATATTCCCAGAGAGAAGAGTGGGTGTGATATAAAGATATGAAGTGGACACTTGAGACAGATGTGTCTGGATAAAAGAAAGTGCATCTATCTGTTTCCCTAATCCAGTTAACACTCTTACAACTAATGCTTTGGATTCCTTGCTTCATTATTTATTGGTTTAGGGGTTTTTCTCTTGCTCTTCAACTGAGGCAGTTCCTCTGCCATTTCATTTTGCGCAACTTTGTAAGGCAAGTGCAGAGAAAAAGAGAGAGAGCCAGGCAGTCAGGGAAGAAAAGGAAATTTATTACAGGGAAAAGAGAGGCTGACTGGCCCTTAAGGAGAACCAGGGTTCTCTCTTTCTGACAGAGTCCTTCTTATACCCTGCCAAAGAAAAATTCACTGGAGGGATGGTCATGTAGCCCGAGGGTGGTCTTGCAGGTTTGAGAAGATAAGCGCCAGTGAGATAACAGGATGCCATTTGGGTAATTTGGTCAATCTCACAGATCACTGTGATTTTATTCTTTGTTTGCAAGGTCAAAATAGTAAGCCACCTTATCAATGAGACCCCATGTGGGCCCTATCAAACTTTGTCTACCTTCCTGAGTTTAGGTAACAGGATTCCCTGTTGCAATCTCGAAGGTGTGTCCTTATACAGGAGCATTCCTCCGGAAACTACCTGTGCCCCATGTCTTTGCCTGAGGGCTGGATATGATGTGGTCCCAAGTCACATCTTTCTTAAGGATATGCTGGCCACTATCATCTTAGTAGGAGGTGGGGCTACAGACAGAGGGGCTAGAACTGCAGCCAGTGTGAGGTGGGGTTTCCCCTCTCTCTGTTCAGGAGCCATCCCTGCTCTGCCGGCGCAGAGTCTGTCCCAAGTTGCTGGAGCAGAGGCCCGTAGGGTCAGGACTGAGCTGACCCCGTTCCCCTTCAGTTCAGTTCAGTTCAGTTCAGTCACTCAGTCATGTCCAACTCTTTGCGACCCCATGAATCGCAGCACGCCAGGCCTCCCTGTGCATCACCATCTCCCGGAGTTCACTCAGACTCATGTCCATCGAGTCCGTGATGCCATCCAGCCATCTCATCCTCGGTCGTCCCCTTCTCCTCCTGCCCCCAATCCCTCCCAGCATCAGCGTCTTTTCCAATGAGTCAACTCTTCCCACGAGGTAGCCAAAGTACTGGAGCTTCAGCTTTAGCATCATTCCTTCCAAAGAAATCCCAGGGCTGATCTCCTTCAGAATGGACTGGTTGGATTTCCTTGCAGTCCAAGGGACTCTCAAGAGTCTTCTCCAACACCACAGTTCAAAAGCATCAGTTCTTCGGTGCTCAGCTTTCTTCACAGTCCAACTCTCACATCCATACATGACCACAGGAAAAACCATAGCCTTGACTAGACGGGCCTTAGATGGCAAAGTAATGTCTCTGCTTTTGAATATGCTATCTAGGTTGGTCATAACTTTTCTTCCAAGGAGTAAGTGTCTTTTAATTTCATGGCTGCAGTCACCATCTGCAGTGATTTTGGAGCCCAAAAAAATAAAGTCTGACACTGTTTCTACTGTTTCCCCATCTATTTCCCATGAAGTGATGGTACCGGAAGCCATGATCTTCGTTTTCTGAATGTTGAGCTTTAGGCCAACTTTTTCAGTCTCCTCTTTCACTTTCATCAAGAGGCTTTTTAGTTCCTCTTCACTTTCTGCCACAAGGGTGGTGTCATCTGCATATCTGAGGTTATTGATATTTCCCCCAGCAATCTTGATTCCAGCTTGTGTTTCTTCCAGTCCAGTGTTTCTCATGATGTACTCTGCATAGAAGTTAAATAAGCAGGGTGACAATATACAGCCTTGACGTACTCCTTTTCCTATTTGGAAGCAGTCTGTTGTTCCATGTCCAGTTCTAACTGTTGCTTCCTGACCTGCATACAGATTTCTCAAGAGGCAGGTCAGGTGGTCTGGTATTCCCATCTCTTTCAGGGTTTTCCACAGTTTATTGTGATCCACACAGTCAAAGACTTTGGCATAGTCAATAAAGCAGAAATAGACGCGGCCGTTCCCCTTAAGTGCGTGCTTTCCCTGTCCCAGCACTGGGATGCTTGCCCCAGAGTGGGGGCGGGGGATGGTGGTGAAGCAAGGGGGGCCTTTGCTTGTGTCAGCTGCAGGCAGAGGTTTGAGCCATCTCCTCCGCACTGCCTGTCAGGTGCCAGCAATCGTGACCCTCTTTCATGGGACACAGTCTCAGGTCCCAGTCTCCCTTGTCCCTCAGAGCTGGTCACTGCCCACGCCCCCCGCATGCCTCTGCGTCCTCTGCCTTGCTGTGGAGCAGCTGGGGCCACGTGGACCCTCGGCTCGGTGGATGGTGTGGGCTGACTGCCGTCAGGGTTCTGGACTTCCCTGGTGTGCTCTTTGCGTAAGTGTCAGTGGTGGCCGCTTCTGCCCCACCCAGATGCCACTCCAGCTTTCCCCAGACCCCCTCGTAGTCCCAGCCACCCCCCAGCCAGCCTGGGGACTCATCTTCTCTGTAGGATCCCAGGACTGGGATACCCCAACTGCGGCTGGAACTGCTTGCTCCCCAGGGTGGGTCTCTGCCCAGGTAACCTTCCTTTCCTCTGATTCCTCTCCCAGGACCATAGATCGCGACCTGATGCATTTTCCTCCCCTCCTCCCTGACTGCTTGTGGATCTTGTTTAAAGCCTCAGGTGTTCAGGAGTCTTTCTGCCAGTCTCCAGTTCCTTTTCAGTGAGAACAGCCCCACGTGCAGATATATTTTTGGTGTGCTCACGGAGGGGAGTGATTTCTGAGTTCTACCGTGCTATCTTGATCAGTTTCCTAGAGGTTTTATATTAACCTGTTTCACCTTCCATGCTACGACATCAGGTTGCTGAAAAGGAAAATTAGACTATAAATATTTATTGAAATACTGTTACATGTATTAAACTATACTATACTATGTAAAATCTGTTCTACAAGGAAGCAGTTCAGATCCATTTTATAATTTTCTGTCCTAGAAAGTAAGACTAAACAAGAAAATAGTCTTTCAAATGTTTATTGCCTGCACTGGGGCTTCCCAGACAGCACGAGTGGTAAAGAATCTGCCTGCCAATGCAGGAGACTCAAGAGATGTGGGCTTGATCCCTGTGTTGGGACAAACTTCTGGAGAAAGGCACGGCAACCCACTCTAGCATTCTGGCCTGAAAAATCCCATGGACAGAAGAGCCTGGGAGGCTACACCCGTGGGGTCTCAAAGAATTGGACATAACTGAGAGAGCGCGTGTGCACACACACACACACACACACACACACACACTCACACACACACACTCACACACACACACTCACACACACACACACACACTGCCTTTATTGGGTAAAAGGGCCAGCTTTTTCGTCCTGACATCCAGCAGTCCTCTGGAGAGAAGACTCACAAAGCCAAAATGGCTAGTGTCCATTGGCTGATGGATACACACAGGTATCAACAGTTACCACGCACCAGCATTTTCTTTCTATTTCTACTAATTAGAGGACTGGTTTTCACACATCTGTAAATAAAGTGCTTTATTACTCTTTGGGATGTACTGCTATGATTATAAATATTAATGCATAGCAGAATGTTGACAATGACTATCTATAGGTTGAGGAATTATGAATGTTTTTTTAATAGTTTTCCAAGTTTTCTAATATTTTTTACTAGGAGTATAAATTATTTTTGTAATTTAAATACACACATAATAAGAAAAGTCAATAAAGCTTTCCAATTAGGCAAAAAAAAAAAGCCTAATTCGCTAATCAATTGGAGAACTAATTTGACAACCTTAGCAAAATAAGTTATTATTAAGAATAAAATTTCTAGGTTTCTGTTAGTAACAAAGTGGGGATAGTTTGATCAAGTTTACACATGAAATGATGATATCTGAGGGCTAAGTTTGCTGAAAGAAGGAGTCAATAGTTTAATTTGTTTTAAGTGATAAAATGGTAGAAATGTATGGCAAAACCAATACAGTATTGTAAAGTAAACTAAAGTAAAAGTAAAATTTAAAAAAAGTACTAATATCTTGTGGAAATACATGATTATTATATTCTATTTTGTATTATGGGAATTTCATGTAGTTTGCTGAACTTTATAAACTTAACCTGGCGAAACTGAAGCATGTTCTAAATACTGAAGTAATAAAATAGTCTTTCTAAGAGCAAAGGGTAAAAGAATGATTATTTTTGAGTATGAAGGAAAAAGAGGCTAAAAATAGCATTGTTATTTACCACCATAAGCTTTTAAAGCACTTTTAACTGGAGGATAACTGCTTTACAATATTGTGCTAGTTTCTGCCATTCATCAACATCACCACAGCTACACATACATCCCCTCCCTCTTGAACTTCCCTGGGTTGCTGAAGAATTTTTGTTTTCTCTTAAAAACACAGAAAATGGAGCAAAAACAAACGGGCTTGAGAGAAAGCTAGCGATGGTAGAAAATGATAAAAAGAAAAATACTGGAAATCTCAGATTGGTAAGAGCAAGATATGAGCTAGCTCTCCAGCTCATGTAAGAGAAGAGAGAAAAAAAATCTGTCCAGAGGATTGAAGAGATGACTGCTACAAAATGTTTCTAGATCTGATTCCCTGCTCGTGTATTCTAAGCATAAGAGGAATTCTGCTTTTCCTTTTGTTTTAAATCTCTAACTTCAGCAAGTGCAAAAAAAAAAAAAGCTATTGGTATACAAAGTTGGCCTTTTCTTCTCTAATTTAATAGCTAGATGTTCCATAATCTTACTTTTTCTGTAACACAACCGCAATATGGTAACACTCAACATTCCTCCTTTCTTGAGAGTATAATTATTTCCATTTTGGTGGTCAAAATTAATGCCGGGAGAAATATCAATAACCTCAGATATGCAGATGACACCACCCTTATGGCAGAAAGTGAAGAGGAACTAAAAAGCCTCTTGATGAAAGTGAAAGAGGAGACTGAAAAAGTTGGCCTAAAGCTCAACATTCAGAAAACGAAGATCATGGCATCTGGTCCCATCACTTCATGGGAAATAAATGGGGAAACAGTGGAAACAGTGTCAGACTTTATTTTTTTGGGCTCCAAAATCACTGCAGATGGTGACTGCAGCCATGAAATTAAAAGACACTTACTCCTTGGAAGAAAAGTTATGACCAACCTAGATTGCATACTCAAAAGCAGAGACATTACTTTGGCGACTAAGGTCCGTCTAGTCAAGGCTATGATTTTTCCTGTGGTCATGAATGGATGTGAGAGTTGGACTGTGAGGAAGACTGAGCGCCGAAGAATTGATGCTTTTGAACTGTGGTGTTGGAGAAGACTCTTGAGAGTCCCTTGGACTGCAAGGAGATCCAACCAGTCCATTTTGAAGGAGATCAGCCCTGGGATTTCTTTGGAAGGAATGATGCTAAAGCTGAAGCTCGAGTACTTTGGCCACCTCATGGGAAGAGTTGACTCATTGGAAAAGACTCTGATGCTGGGAGGGATTGGGGGCAAGAGGAGAAGGGGACGACAGAGGATGAGATGGCTGGATGGCATCACAGACTCGATGGACGTGAGACTGAGTGAACTCCGGGAGATGGTGATGGACAGGGAGGCCTGGCGTGCTGCGATACATGGGGTCGCAAAGAGTCGGACAGGACTGAGCGACTGAACTGAACTGGAAAAACAAAACAAAACAAAACATTTTCCCTTCTATAAATTACATTTTCCTATACTATCTTTTGTCCCAGATCCACACTTCATAATCCACAGTCATTTTTCCAGATTTCTGCTAGCAACCTAGTTAGTACTTTCAAATGGGACAGCTTTTTAATTTTTAGTGATTTTTAATTAATATTACTGCCTATTCTTCTGTCCCTTTATAACGCATGCCTTGTTCCCTAGAACTTATCTGAGGCCAAATAGTTCTATTTCTTGCAATTTTCATGTCGCCATTCTTTCTTATTCCTGCCCCAATGCTCATCCTGGATTGTGCACAATATGGCTTGAGGGTGTCTTTTGTGTTAATCACTCAATTGTGTCTGAGTCTGGGAATCCATGGATTGCCAGGCTCCTCAGTCCATGGAATCCTCCAGGCACGAATATACTGAAGTGGTTAGCCATTTCCTTCTCCAGGGGATCTTTCCCACCCAGGGATTGAGCCCAGGTCTCCTGCATTGCAGGCAGATTCTTTACTGTCTGAGCCACAAGGGAAGCCCAGAGTGCCTTTTCTCAACATGTAAATCTGCATCTTACATTCTGGAGAAGGCTTGAATTTTCTTCTGTGGCAGTATTTTCATTAACTAAGTTCACTTGTTGTGTATTTCTAGGTCCAAAGCACTTCCACTTTAAAATATTTAATCACACAAATTATTTTTATTTTTGTTTCATGCTTATTACATGTATAAGTTTGTAGGAATTTTTAAAAAATAAATCAAACACTGCAAGCCTCACCATATGAAGAACTTAAAATATGGGCTGGTGGACTGAGACTTGGCCAAAATCCCTTAAAACAGATGACATAAGCTACATATAATGCAAAAAAAAAAAACCCAAAAACTCTTTTAAAGATTTACAGCAATATGAAAATAGAAAAGTAATGGGGATCATGGGCCCTATCTAGGGACTTTGGAAGCTTCATATTATTTTAATTTGGAAAATCAAGCAAAGCTTTGATCATCTGGGTATTAAAAATTTAGTTTATTACCATATCTATTGTGTCCACCACTTGATGTTCTGAATGATAGCATCTCTTGAGAAAAATCAATTTTTATTTAATCTTTTCCCCTGGGCTAAGTTCCTATATAAGCAACATTCTTTGCATTTAAATTCATTGCGCTAACGCTCTTCCCCAATGTCTTATTCTTAGGCACAAGTTCGTTTTGTAGCTTCGTTCAATTATTGATTAGCTTTGCATTTTTCCTCCTACCACCTTTGTCATTTTACTCAGCAGAGTGCTTAAGAAAAAAGGTAGCTTCTTCTCAATCTAGTTGCAGACATGGTCGGCTGCATATGACCTAGAAAATTCTGTTGCAGAACCGGATTTTATGACCTTCAACAAGTTCTCTAATCTTTTTCTGCACTGGTTTCAGCATTACTACTGATAAGCTACTTGAAACAGAAGCATCATCTTAATGAGTTCGCTCTCACCAGGCTCTGTCTATCTACTGCTATCCAGCTATCTATGTAGCTGTCTATCATTTTTCCTCCTCCTCCTCATTCTCCTCTTCCTTCTTCTGCATCATCATCTCTATATATAATTTTCTGTAAGTGCTATATTCCTTAGACCCAAATCACAACTAATTTGATTACTTGGGGCATGAGGCATTCTGGGTAAGTAATTTACCAGGTGATTCAGCATCATTTGATGAACGGGGGGATGAGCTTCACAGTCAGGCAGCCGAAGTTCAAACACACGCCACCTCTCTGAACTTGAGCAATTTAAATTTTCTTCTTAGTTCCTGTGACATTGCAGTGACTCTCAGAGTTATTTGAGGGGTCAAATGCATTAATAAATATGACACATTTAAAAGAGAACTTGGAACGTTTAAGTCTGTAACCAATATTTCCCATTGTTATTGAAAATATTTATTTCAAAAGTAATTTTAATAATCTTTCCAAAAAAAAAAAACGAAAAAAGTTCACTTCCCTACCAGAGTATTTGCAATCTAGGGGATCTAACTAGATCTTTCTAGTTCATCAAAATGCTTATAAAAAGTTGTGTTTTGATTTTCAGCAATGTAAGGCAGTGTGCAGTGTGAGCTTTGTCTCTCAATCGTGTCTACCTCTCTGGACCGTTGCCCACCAGGCTCCTCTGTCCATGGGATTCCCCAGGCAAGAATACTGGAGCAGGTTGCCATTTCCTACTCCTGGGAATCTTCCTGACCCAGAGATTGAACCCAGGTCTCCTGCGTCTCCTGCATTGCAGGCAGATTCTTTACCCGCTGAGCCATCAGGGAAGCCCAGCAGTGTAAAATGCAACCAAATAATCAAGACTCATAAGGACTGAAAAATATCCACGAGTTTAGCGGTAAGGTGGAAACTAGAAATCTTATAGGGAAGTCTCTTAAGAGGTAAAGAGGACTTTTTCCAGTGGACATGTGGAAAGACATATATATGTCTTTCTCACATACATATACAGTGAGATACTCCTGTTATCATTGTTATCTGTAACAGAGGAAAAAGTGCATGAAGGCAAATGTGATTTAGGGGGTTGTTGTCAGGAAAGGGTGGGATGAAGGGTTAAGGTACAAGCTGAAAGTCTGAGGGTTGGGGCAGGGTTGGGATGTGATGAGTTGCAAGAAAATGAAGTTGGAAGAGCTATACTGGGGAGGAGGAGAGAATGGCAACTAAGACCAGAAGTCCTGCTACCAATATGTGGATTGGATATAAAAATAACAGCCTGACATACAACTGGGAAACTAGAAAATTCCAAAATGTGTAGAAGTCATCAGTGTGTTGGATGACATTTTGCTTGGGTGAGCTTGTGAATAAATTAAGTTGCTTTTTAATCAGTTGCTTTTAAAAGCAAAAACAGCCCAGGAGAACAGAATCCATGACTCTAATACAGCCTGAGGATTGGTAGCAATTACAAACAATATTTCAGTCATTAATGACTTCTCATTTTGTTTTGGTCAATTTACATTTGATTATATTTGATTGAAACATGACTTTTAAATGCCAAAAAAGATTCCCTTGGTGAAACACAGTTTTATTAGACCCTCTAAGACAAGCTAGGATAATTCTGTTTGTATTAGACATCAAGAATGTGATGTTTCAGTGCCTTTAAACTCAAAAAGATTGGAGCTTGATGATATTCACACTCTATTAGCTGTGTTCTGAACCCACCAAATAAAGCAAAAGTGGTTCCATTACATTCTCAGTCCGAATTCAAAGACATCCTCTCCAATCTTAGGGAAGTATTTGAGTATGTACAGTTTATACACTTAAGATAATGTTCAGGGTAAAATACAAGGATGTATTAATTAAGATAAGTTTCTACCTGAATACTCAACACTCTATAGTTGCAGCAACAAAATATGATTACAAATGAAAACTGGATTTTAAAAGTCTTCTTGGGAAATAAGGTTCTGAGGATTAACATTTTTTCTGTACTTATTTATCATTATTAGTAGCAAATGATGAATCAAAATAGGGCCTTTTCTTGAAAAAAAAAAAAAGGTGATTACTGGCAGAGAGAGAATTTTCTGGTAAATAGAAAAAAATTTGTTAGGTATTCATATCTTCCTGAGAAGGATTGTGGGGCGAGACTGGTGAAGGGATCACGGAGCAAAAGGAGACTTCGCCAGCACCAGTATTTTGGATGGTCCCATAACCAGATTTTCCATCACTGGGCAACACATCACAGTAACGTTCCAGGTCTGTGAAAGGTATGTTTTCTCTTCATGAAGTGGGTGAGGCCCATCTGTGGGAGGGGGTGGCGGACAAGCACATTAACGTGGGCGTGAGACCTCCCAGACAGGTGTCTGAGGCAGAAGAATTTTAGAAGAGAGTTCCCATGGAGGCTGAGGATTTGGAATCTGATTCCTTTAAACCATCAATGCCTGAATACCTTGGAAAGTGCTGACATTATGCTCTGGGGAACACATTCCCTAATTTATATTTATTTTATTAAAAAAATTTATTGGTGTACAGTTGATTGACCCACATACCAATTCAGGAGACACAAGAGATGAGGGTTCAGTTCCTGGGTCGGAAAGATCCCCTGGAGAAGGAAATGGTAACCCCCTCCAGTATTCTTGCCTGGGGAATCCCCGTGGACAGAGGAGCCGGGCGGGCTACAGGCCACGGGGCCACAGAGAGTCTGACATGACCCAGCAACTGAACACACACACACACACGGGTGACTGACAATGTTGTGTCACTTTCAGGTGTACAACAAAGTGATTCACTCGTACGTATCCATGTGTCTCTTTTTCTCCCCCAAATTCCCTTCCTGATTAGATTGTAACATAATCTTGAGCAGAGTTCCATGTGCTATACAGTAGGTCCTTGTGGGTTATCCATTTTAAATATGGCAGTGTGTACATGTCCATCCCACTCTCCCTAACCATCCCTCCCTTCACCTTTCTTCACTGGTAGCCAACAGTTTGTTCTCTAAATCTGTGAATCTGTTTCTGTCTTGTAAATTAAAAAATGATGCAAATACACCAATTTTTATTCCCTTCAAGATCAATCTAACTTTCAATCCCAAATCGCGATTTTTTTTTTAGCTAGTTGATAGTTGAAGTTTCAGTGCTCTGTTTGGCATGGACCAGGTTTCTCTCTCAGGTGAAGGTGAAAGACCCTAGAGCCAGCTATACGAAGTGAAGTGAGCATAACAAGAAAAACAAATGTTGTATATTAACGCATATGTAGTGAAAAAGTTGGCTTAAAGCTCAACATTCAGAAAACGAAGATCATAGCATCCGGTCCCATCACTTCATGGGAAATAGATGGGGAAACAGTAGAAACAGTGTCAGACTTTATTTTTTTGGGCTCCAAAATCACTGCAGATGGTGACTGCAGCCATGAAATTAAAAGATGCTTCCTCCTTGGAGGGAAAGTTATGACCAACCTAGATAGCATATTCAAAAGCAGAGACATTATTTTGCCGACTAAGGTCCATCTAGTCAAGGCTATGGTTTTTCCAGTGGTCGTGTATGGATGTGAGAGTTGGACTGTGAAGAAAGCTGAGTGCCAAAGAATTGATGCTTTTGAAGTGTGGTGTTGGAGAAGACTCTTGAGAGTCCCTTGGACTGCAAGGGGATCCAACCAGTCCATTCTGAAGGAGATCAGCCCTGGGATTTCTTTGGAAGCAGTGATGCTAAAGCTGAAACTCCAGTACTTTGGCCACCTCATGGGAAGAGTTGACTCATTGGAAAAGACTCTGATGCTGGGAGGGATTGGGGGCAGGAGGAGAAGGGGACGACCGAGGATGAGATGGCTGGATGGCATCACAGACTCGATGGACGTGAGACTGAGTGAACTCCGGGAGATGGTGATGGACAGGGAGGCCTGGCGTGCTGTGATACATGGGGTCGCAAAGAGTCGGACACAACTGAGCGACTGAACTGACTGAACTGATGGAATCTAGAGAAATGGTACTGATGGACATGTTTACAGGGCAGCAGCAGAGATGCAGACATGGAGAACAGACTTGTGGGCGTAGTGCGGGAAGGAGAGGGTGGGACGAACAGAGAAAGTAGTATTGAAATACATACATTACTATGCGTAAAATAGATGGTGCGAATTTGCTGTGCAACAGGGAGCTCAAAAGCGGTGCTCTGTGACCACCTAGAGGGTGATATGGGAAGGGAGATGGGAAGGAGGTTCAAGAAGGGGGGAGCATACGCACCATCTATGACTGATTCAGGTTGATGTATGGCAGAAACCAACACAACATTGTAAATAATTATCCTCCGATTAAAAAAAAAACAAAGCAGCTGTTCCCACAGGCAGGGGAACTGCAGTGTGGCGGCCGTGTTGTCAGGGACATTTCACGGTCTTTTCTTCAGGGTCTATTTCTTGCAGGAGGTAGCCTAGGAAGTAACCATTTCCCATCTTATTCTTTTTAGTGCTTATGCGTTTTGAAGACATTTGATCTAAAATGGTTTTCTTCTCTGTGACCTCGGCCTTAACTCTAACATCATCGTCAAGACCCTTGCCTCCTGGTCTTGAGGCACTTCTGTCAGTGGCTCGCAAACATGGCTGCAAACTGGTACTAGCCATTGGGTGTTTGCTTTGTTTTTTAATTGGAAGATAATTGCTTTACAGTGTTACAGTATGGATGTCCATTGGCAGATGAATGGATTAGAAGTTATGGTACGCATACACAGTGTAACATTACTTAGGTACTGGGTTTTACCAACAGTAAGACGATTGTGAATCAGTAGGGCTGGGAATGGATCTAGATATGCATATTCTGAAAAAGCTCCACAGGTAATTCTGACTTAAAACTTCAGGGAGACTCAGTGTAGACTAGTGATACATCCACAATTGAATTCTAATTATGATACTCTGGGTGGGGTAGGGGCTTCCCAGGTGGTGCTAGTGGTAAAGAACCTGCTTGCCAATGCTGGAGACATAAGAGACGCAGGTTCAATCCCTGGGTTGGGAAGATGTCTTAGAGTAGGAAATGGCAACCCAGTCCAGTATTCTTGCCTGGGGAATCCCATGGACAGAAGAGCCTGGCAGGCTACAGTCCGTGGGGTTGCAAACAGTTGGACACGACTGAAGCAACTTAACGCGCATGTTGGGCAGTAAATGATCTCCAGGGGTCTTTGTGACTTGAGGAGGGGTTCGTGTTCTTCTCCGCCTCTTCTAGGACAAAACTGCCAGTGTCCTACCCCTGAAGCATGTTCCCATGCCACAGAGGGGCAAGTGAGGAGAGAGGGATGAAGAGAAACCCTGGTCTAGGTTCCTAATGAACACGGTACTCAGACCAGACAGGAACATCCTGTCTTCCATTTCCATTATACCAGCAAATCCAATTTTTACAATATATTGTTCAGCACTCAGTGGACAGCCATGGCTTGTAAATGTGACTTGGATTCTTGCAATTAGTAAATGAAAAATAGTTGTCTTTGGATCTGTTCATGCTGCTAATTGAACTTGTGCATGAACGTCAACAAAAATAATTTTATGCCGTGGAATGTCACGTGTGTGCATGCTCAAGTTGCTTCAGTAGTGTCTGACTGTTTGTGACTCCATGGGCTATTGCCTGCCAGGCTTCTCTGTCCATGGGATTCTCCAGGCAAGAATGCTGGGCTGGGTTGCCATGCCTTCCTCCAGGGGATCTTCCCGACCCAGGGACCGAACCGGCATCTCCTGCATTGTAGGCATATTCTTCACTGCTGAGCCGCTGAGGAAGCCCATAGAATGTCACATCCCACTCGAAATCGGTGTCAGTGAAGGTATAGCTAAATGCCTGATCTTTCCGTAAAATTGTAATCTACTTTTGTAAGCCCGTGAGAGCTACATCTTCTAGTGGCTTGTGTTCCAAGTCTCTGGAATTCTGGACTTGAACGTGGAAGACCTCAGTGAGAGGACTATGCCCAAATTGCTCAAGTTAGATAAATCTGTTTTCTCATATAAAAGTGAGGAATACATAAACGTGGTAGGTTTATAGGAGGGTCAGAAATGAAAGTACAACATGTAGATACTACAAAGTGCTGACTGCATGGGTTTTAAAATAATTTAGCAAATTAATTCATTACTTTTATTATCAAGATTGTTTTTTAAAATAACCCAGAACCATGCCTATTTAATCATATCATTCCCAAAGATTATCTGAGTGGCTTCTTTCTTTATTCCACATGCCTAGAGCAGAATGGACCACATGTTGATTGAATGAGTAAATGAATGAATGTTTATTTCAAGACCTAGACTTTGAAATAGAGTAAATATACTTTTCAAATGACCTAATAATCTTCTGAAAAAGGGGTCAGTAGAAAGCTTGCAGGTACTGTGTAGGAATTCCACTCATGAGATATGGCTCCCAGCGGGCTTCCAGGTTTTTAACACTGAGCTGGCGGGACTAGTGGGTGGTAGGAGTGAGAAGGGAGACCCGCAGTTCCTCGCCACTGCCCCCACCACTTAGATTCATATCTACTAGTCTGCACTCAGGAGCCTGACCACTTGGCTTGAAACCTGGCCTCTTTACCAACTGTCTGGGTCAGTCCCTGTGAGTCACCTTCTGTGTCTCAGTTTCCTCATCTCTAAAAAGGGAATAATAATAGTAATACCTTCCCCAGGGCTGTGGAGGATTAAATTAGACATTAAGGGCTCCTCTGTCAAAGGAATTCTCCAGGCAAGAATACTGGAGTGGGTTGCCACTTCCATCTCCAGGGGATCTTCCCGACCTATGGGTTAAAACTGGGTCTCCTGCATCGCAGGCAGATTCTTTAAAATCTAAGCCAGCAGGGAAGCCTATAAAGTACTAGAACAATATTAATTCACAATACGTGCTCAGTAAAGGGCAGCAATTCGTTCCACAAATGGGTTTGCCTCATATTAGATTTTGTTTGTGCCATGGATTAAATGTATCGCCTAAACTACAGAACTGAGGATAACGTGAGAATCAGAGAACACACAAACTTAATCTTTTAAAGTGTAGGGAATATTTCTAAAGACATTTTTAGTTTTTCCTTGACACATGGGATAATAAGATGCAAAATTATTGAGAGTCAAGTCAGGCTGTGGTTATCTGTCTAATGATAGGGAGGGGGACTCTCCTTTATCCTGTGCCAGGTACATTACATACGAGTGTCATTTCATGCCCAGGGTGACTTGTAAAATAGGAAATGGTCACCCTCAAATTAGGCAGGTACTTGAAAGAGAGCTTTGGAGAGGCTGACTAACTTCTGCATAAGTAAAGAACAAATTTGAAACTTGGAAGCCTGTACTGCTTTTGCTATACCAAGGTCACTCTAGGTAATAAACGCAGAATCTAAAGTGATTTGATTTCATCTGAAAACTTTTTTCATGAATATGAACATAAATTCCTCAAATGCACTATCATCTTTCCGAAATCCAAATATTTGGGGAACATGCCCAGCCACTGGTGGAAAGCAGAGAGAAAATTTACCATCACTATCTTGAAAAGGGCTTCCCAGGTAGTGCTAGTGGTAAAGAATCTGCCTGCCAATACAGGAGATGGAAGAGACACGGGTTCAATCCCTGGGTAGGAAAGATCTCCTGGAGGAGGGCCTGGCAACCCACTCCAGTATTCTTGCCTGGAGAATCCCCATGGACAGAGGAGCCTGGCAGGCTATAGTCCATAGGGTTGCAAAGAGTCAGACTCAACTGAAGCAGCTTAGCACATCTTGAAAAAGTATTAACACACTGAAAAATTCTAAGATCTTTACAATTGAATAAAACACAATTTCTTTCAAAATGCTTCCATATTCAAGTGTGGGGTTTTAAATATACTGTATTTAATAGCAATCATTATATGGATTAACTACCCCTAGAATTCTTTATGCTTCTCAGGCGTAAATTGTGGGAACAACCATACCTCTGCTTTGCTTCAGTTTATAACATGATCTGGAAGAAAGATGTTACTCATTTGTTTGATACTAAACAGGATGGAAGAGGGGTAGGAATTGATTAGCCAGATAAACAATAGAAGCAGAAACTGAAATGCTATTAGTAGAACAGGCAGAAAAGCACTTACTGCTGTACAAAGAAGAATTTCTGCTAGAAAATGTGGAGTTATTCGGTGGTAAAGAACCCGCCTGCCGATGCAGGAGAAGAAGATTCAGTCTATGGGTTGGAAGGATCCTCTGGAGAAGGAAATAGCAACCCACTCCAGTATTCTTGCCTGGGAAATCCCAAGGACAGAGGAGCCTGGTGGCCAGGCTACAGTCCATGGGGTCACAAAAGGGTCAGACAAGACTTAGCGACTAAATAACAACCAAGTGACTAAACAACAACAACGGCAAAGATATTCAGTGGTTAAAAGCCAGAAAGGCACAAGAGAGCAAAAGTAGGCGGAGGAAGGAGTTTTGTTAGAAAGCAATTGAATATGTAATAAATATTTTCAAAGATAACTGCCGTCATGCTTTAAAAGTCTGCCATAAGACGGTGCTTCTAAAACGAGGTTATTGGAGTCTCTGCCTTGGTTGTGTAGCTTGAAATAAAGCAAGAGTTCCAGTCTGGAGGATATGCCTCCAACCTGCTCCTGTGACATTTGTTTAAGTGTGACACACCAAGTGAAAATTCTGTATTTGCATAAAGATTATGTGGGGCTTTTTCACAATTTCAGCCTTACTCAATCCAAGCAATTTTAGACAACATTGAAGTACGACTGATTTGTGTTTTAATGTGTTCAGTGCAAACATGCTTAGAATTAGTTTTGAATTATATTTAAAAGATCCTCAGTTGCGCCCCATTCCAGTACCCTTGCCTAAAAAATCCCATGGGCGAAGGAGCCTGGTGGGCTGCAGTCCATGGAGTTGCTAAGAGTCGGACACGACTGAGCAACTTCACTTTCACTATTCACTTTCATGCATTGGAGAAGGAAACGGCAACCCACTCCAGTGTTCTTGCCTAGAGAATCCCAGGGACGGGGGAGCCTGGTGGGCTGCTGTCTCTGGGGTCGCACAGAGTCGGACACGATTGAAGCGACTTAGCAGCAGCAGCAGTTCAGTTCAGCTCAGTCGCTCAGTTGTGTCTGACTCTTTTAGACCCCATGGACTGCAGCATGCCATGCCTCCCTGTCCATCAGCAACTCCCAGAGTTTACTCAAACTCATGTCCATTGAATTGGTGATGCCATCCAACCATCTCATCCTCTGTTTTCCCCTTCTCTTCCTGCCTTCAATCTTTCCCAGTCTCAGGGTCTTTTCCAATGAGTCAGTTCTTCACATCAGCTAGCCAAAGTATTGGAGTTTCAGCTTCAGCATCAGTCCTTCCAATGAATATTCAGGACTGATTTCCTTTAGGATGGACTGGTTGGATCTCCTTGCTGTCCAAGGGACTCTCAAGAGTCCTCAGTATATCTAAAAGATCCTCAATATATCTTAAAAATGTATCTAAAAATTGACCAAGAATGAAGAACCTATATATATATCATATATATAATATTCTAATATGTTATATTCCCACTAGAGGGTTTATAAATATTCTGAAAATAAGATCTATAGAAACGTTCCTAAGATAGGATCCAAGTTTAGACTATGGTTAAGTACTTTATCTGTTTAATACATTGTCATTTCAAGAGTTTTGGTGTATGTAGAAGTTATTGGGGAAGGGTGTCCTCACTAACGCAATTAGAAATTGAACAGTCCCTTCTGATTTTAGGAGTTATTAGAATCCTCACTCCCCTCCATTTCCAGTAAGAATACTTTCTTCCACTTCATTTTTCCCAAATCCATGATCATCCCCCATTTCACTTCCTCCACCAAAATCTTTGCTAACTAAATGTATCTCACCCTGGTAACTCATTCTTTTTACTCAACACACAAAGCCCTAAGCATTTTGTGATTGGTGATATATTTCTTCAATTGGTTTCATTTTAACTTGTGGTTATTTTTATGTTCTAAAGGGTTTCCCTGATAGCTCAGTTGGTAAAGAATCTACCTACAATGCAGGAGACCCCAGTTTGATTCCTAGGTTGGGAAGATCCTCTGAAGAAGGGATATATTACCCACTCCAGTATTCTTGGGTTTCCCTTGTGGCTCCTGCAATGCGGGAGACCTGGGTTCAATTCCTGGGTTGGGAGAAAGAAAAGGCAATCCTGGGAGAAAGGAAAGGCTACCCGCTGGAGAATTCCATGGACTGTATAGTCCACGGGGTTGCAAAGAGTCGGACATGACTAAGTGACTTTCACACTCACTTTCTTATGTTCTAAATAAACTGACTGTAAGCTTCTGGAGGATTTTTGTTTGTTTCTCTTTTATTTTAATTATTTTCTGTTAGATTAATGAACCCCTTTAAACATGACACAGTCTTGGTATATAATAAATATTCAGTAATTGCTACTGTTGTTGTTATTATTCAGCACAAGTAAGAGTACATTTTACATCTGTGTGTGTGCTAAGTTGCTTCAGTTGTATCAGACTCTTTGCAACCCTATGGACTGTAGCCCACCAGGCTCCTCTGTCCATGGGATTCTTCAGGCAAGAATACTGCACTGGGTTGCCATGCCCTCCTCCAGGGGATCTTCCTGATCCAGGGATTGAACCCACGTCTCCTGTGTCTCCTGTGTTGACAGGGTGATTCTTTGCCACCAGGGCCACCTGGGAAGCCCACATTTTACAGGTACCTCTGCCCAAAGCACTGTGCTAAGTTTTGAGGTGTCAAAGGACTTGAGGCATGGTTCCTGCTGTGATGGATTTAAATCCAGAGAAGATAGAGAATCGGAACCCCAAACCCAGCTCCAGAAATGACTGTGTGTGTCCAGTTCTAATATGTCAAGACCTGGTAGTAGCTGAGGGACATGGAGAAAACAGATTGCTGGAGAGTCAGAAGCTCATGAAGGGCCTTCTTAAATGTGGGAACTCACTGGGGAATGGACAACAAGGGTAGGTAGGGCTTGGAAGACAAGAGAAATAAATGGGTAAAAGGTCAGAGGGCTGCCTGTAAGAGGAGTTTATGAACCAAGGTCTGATTCGCTCATTTGTCCAGTCTTCTATGTTGGGATAAAGATTCTAAAAGATTTTGTGAGGCTAAAGGAAACTTCATCAGTTTATAAGGGGAGTATCAGATAATGGTGCACTTCCTTGGTTGCTCAGCAGTGCAAGAGTCTCCTGGAGTGATGTGGGTTCAATTCCTGGGTCAGAAAGATCCCCTGGAGAAGGAAATGGCAACCCACTTCAGTATTCTTGCCTGGGAAATCCCAAATGGACAGAGGAGCCTGGTGGGTTACAGTCTGTGGGGTAGCAAAAGAGTCAGACATGACTTAGCAATGAAACAACAACACCAGGTAATGGTATTTCAGGAAAGGTAAATTATTATTTTAATGAGGGAAGAAGTAGGGTGGGCGTAGCAAAAACACAGAAGCTGTTGCAACAAATCCAAACCCGGGTGAAGGGGAACTGAGCTGGCGGTGAAGGGAGGAAGGCAGAGACCAGCACGGTTTCCTCACCAGGACACCGTGGCCACAGTGGGGACAAACTGAGGCTCAGAGTGACAAGGCTCAGTGGCGGACATTGAGGGGTCCGTGGATACCTATGTCAGGGATCGGTAAATTCAGCTGGAGGCCATATGGTCACAATGCAACTACTCCCCTCTGCAGTTGAACCAGGAAAGCAGTCCTGGATAGTACTTGAAAACTAGTCCCATTTGTTTCTTGTCAAATCAGGCAGATTATAGGAAAAATGAAATTGTCCCTCTAAGAATGGAAGACCGCACATCTATGAACAAGAGCTATACAAGTAAATGTGCAAATTTCCTTGTATACATGTAAACTTACACACACACACACACACACACACACACACCCTATTCACCTGTACATTTTCACCTATATATACATACTGGTTTAAATATATACCTAACAATGGGGGAAATGAAAACATAGAACCTGGCATTACAAATAGCTGATAAAATTTCTTAGCATTGTTGAGAGATCCAATTTGAGACCAGGTTTCACTTTTTGAACATTAACCTCTTCTTAGCAAATATTTCCAGTCCAGCAAATATTTCTAATCCTTTGCCACTGTCTACTACTACATGGCTATATACCTTCCACATACAGTGCCATATCGCCTGTTGTAATAAGGAGAAAAATTGGGATGGTTCACAGATACAAACAGTTACATATGTAACACAAATTTATGATGCAGAAAGAAAATAAAACTACTGCACTGATTTACTCCAAATTGATGCAATAGATGAAATTTAAAAATCAGTCTAGAGCACAAAAATATGATCATTTTCAGAAATGAAAAACATCACATATGCTATGTAATTCATCTTTAATGAAGTCATATTTAATGAATATTTAATGATTGCTATTTAATGTAATTCAATTTAATGCCATTATTTAGTCTAAATAATTTATAAATGTCCTGAATAAATGCTTTAAAAATATATTTATATACTCCATTAAAGTCATTAAGAATATTTTATATGTACTGAATTCCCAAATGAGATTAGATGTCTTTCTGATAAACTGCACAAGGGGACTCGGTCTTCAGTTTTAAGAAAGCAAACATTTCCCCCTTGCCCCACAGGCCTGTGATGCAAACTGTAAGACTGTTTTCTGATCATGTCTTATAATCGCTGCTGCATATGGGCCTTGCCTTAGGAAGCTCCATCTTCCTGAAATGCCATCATTTTCTTCTTCTACTTCTGAAATTAAGCTTCATCTTTAAAGTCTAAATGTCAGCTACTGTGCTAAGCTCTGCATTAAGATATAACTACTCTTTCTTGCATCAACTATTCACAAATGCACATTAACAGTTATATCTCCCTTTATGCATTAAATCATAACAAGTGCTTAGAGGTGTCTAGGGCATAGTAAATGCTCAAATGTAGCTCCCTATTTTTATTCTCTTCCTCTGTGGCTAGCTGCTTTATTTTCCTCATCTTTGAACACCTCAAAGTGCTGAAAATATGTATTGAATTGAGCTGAATTTTACTCACTATAGAAGTGTCAAAATTGGGCAAATCAAAACAAAATAAACTTTACAGATGTCTTTCCCGGCCTGCCACTTCAATACATCTTTATCAGTTCTGACTTGAGCTTTAAATATTCTACCACTAACATTCCATGCCAATTTGCCAACAGTGTCATGGAACCCAGATCTCAAAGCGGTCAGCATATAGGGCAGTTTGCTAAATTTCTGTACCCACCTCTGTTTCATTTAGGAAAGTTATTCCTAAACTGTGTCTCTTACATAAAATACAAGTAATCATCAAATTGAAGTTCACAAGTGGAGAAAACCTGCTAAAGTTTCCAAATGATGTGTTACAAGGTATTCTAGAGCCTAATTAAGAGAGAAAATCATCAGGACATAAATGTGTATTGCTTAAATTCTGCAGCAGTCCACACTATAGATGAATTTCTTAAAATGTTTCTATGAACTTTTCAGAGTATCCTCAGCACAGGTGTAGGCCACCTGTTTCATTTTCCTTACTCACTAGTCTTGACTTTAATGAACATGATCTTTTAGTATAAAGATGAAATGAATATACAGATAACTATTCATTAACTCAGTGTCGTAAGTATTGTCCCTGAATGTGAAAGTCGCTCAGTCATGTCCGACTGTTTGTGACCCCATGGACTATACAGTCCATGGAACTTTCCAGGCCAGAATGCTGGAGTGGGTAGCCTTTCCCTTCTATAGGGGCTCTTCCCAACCCAGGGATTGAACCCAGGTCTTCTGCACTGCAGGAGGATTCTTTACCGACTGAGCCACAAGGGAAGCCCCAGAATACTGGAGTGGGTAGCCAATCCCTTCTCCAGCAGATCTTCCTGACCCAGAAATTGAACCGGGATCTCCTGCATTGCAGGTGGATTCTTCACCAACTGAGCTATCAGGAAAGCCCAATAAATATTGTCCCTCTGATTTTAAAAAAAGCATGTAAACATATTTTCTCTTACATCAGCCCCATGGGAAACATTGGAAGCTACTATAAACTCAAATGGATATGTTTGCATACAACTGTTTACCTTGCATCATGTTCTTTGGCCTAAAGCTTTTTCAGTTATTAAGACTGATTTAACTTTGGATCCTTTATGCGAATGGGTTTGTGTATCTTGGCATGAATCACTCAGCATTAAGTTGGCTTACTGAATATAGACATATTCAAGTTAAGTATTTTTTAGTAAAGTAAATCCTATTTCTCTGGAAAAAATTTTTGAACCTCATCCAAAAATTGGAGCTGCTTCTTTGTAGTAATCCTGTGATCCAGTGTCGAATCTCCTGACCTGTTTGAATATAAAATGCTATACATGGAGACCCTGTAATCAATGTATTTACTACTGTCTGGAATCTATCATCATCTTCAATAATTGTTTACTGAAGATGCAGACTATTGATTGTAGTGTGTGTCGGTATATACAGACACTTAAAATGATTAACAGATGATGACATTACCATTTAAAATTAAGTACCTTCTGTATTGAATCCAGTATCTGTGATATTCTGACTACCTAAGTCATTTGGCTGAGTGCACTGAAATGCTATGAAAATTGGGTTTACAAAATGACAGGCAGTTCTCGTTTAATTTCTTCCACTTAAAAGACTACTGGTTCTGGATGACTGAATGTATTGCAAGAACCAGTATGTCAGTCAAGCCCTGTTGGAAAAACAAAATAAATGGAATAGGCTTCATGTCCCAGTTAGCTATATTTAACATTGTAGTATTTCACACTTTTAGAAATCTACTCTCCAATCATACATAAAAGCTCTGCATCAAAGCTACTGATTATCAGTGATAAAAATACCTGGAGATGTTTTAGAATTTCTAGCAATTAGGGATTCAAAAACAGTTACAATCAAACTAGATTTTTTTTCACCATCTTGTCAAATATTGAGAGACATGAAAATGGAATAAAATAGGTCAGTGGTTCCTTACGAAAAAAATTTAATTGGCTCCAATAGAGGTCAACCATGGTCAATTAAATGATCAGGGGAAAATATCTAATTATTCCTCTAGACCTACTTAATACTGGCAGCAATTTTCTCCTTTTCTTTTGGAAAGAAAAAAAACACGCAGACTTTGCAAAATACTTCTTTTTCAGTTAAAATGTGGAATTCTAACCTCTAGACCTACTTAATACTGGCAGCAATTTTCCCCTTCTCTTTTGGGGGAAAAAAAAAAAAAACACGCAAAGACTTTGCCTGAAACAGTGGCAAAATACTTCTTTTTCAGTTAAAATGTGGAATTCTAACCTCCAGAAGCAGATCTTAATACACTGCCTTCAGGACACAATCATTAGTTTACTGACATTTTGAAATGAGCCAACCAGCCTCATTTTTCTAAGTTCTTCAGCAAATGTCCTTTTAATCAAAATAGCACAGCAACAGTTTGGTGAAACAGAATCTCCTTACATTAAAAAAAAATCGATACTTTTGTTTGCATGAGATGCATCTCGCCACACACTCTTCACTTAGGCTTTGGATCCGATCCTTGCTGTAACCTAATTTGAATTCTGGAAATGTGTTTTACTCTTGATTGAATCACTAAAGATCCCTTCGCATTTGTAAATAGGACACTGATGCCGGGTTTGTGACTTCAGGGGCAAAAGAAGGCTCTCCCCCTCTGGCTGTTGACAGTTTACCCTTTTTCTCTCCTTTTTTTTTTTTTTTTTTTTATTGGAGTGTAATTGCCTTACAATGGTGTGCATGTTTCTGCTGTACAGCAAAGTGAATCAGCTATATGTCTACACTTATCTCCCCTTTTTTGGATTTCCTTCCCATTCAGGTCATCACAGAGCATTGAGTATAGTTCCCTGGGCTATAAAGGAGATTCCTATTAGTTTTGTATTTTATACATAGTATCAGTAGTATATAGATGTCGATCCCAATCTCCCCATTCATCCTCCTCTCCCTTTCCCACTTGCTATTTTACCTTTTCAGAGTCCCTTCCCACTTGCTATTTTACCTTTTCAGAGTCCAGGCTTGCTCTGCTCCTGGCACAATAAGTCGATGAATCTAAGATGAAGTGTTGGAAGGGACTTTTATCTGGGAGCCTGCTGATCAAGAATATGGCAGGCTAGCACCTCAAAATAACCTTCTTGGTGCGGCCTCCCAGGTTCTTTGTTGGATCAGAGCAGAGATGGGGGAAGGTGAGGAAACATAGTAAAAAGGCTATTCAGTCCTTGCAAATGTCGCCTAGAATGGCAAGCCTTAGGCAGGACTTCCTTACACTCCCTCCCAGGTGGGCGGCTCAGGTTACCTCCCCGAGGCAGGCCATCATGGGTGCCTACAGTAACAAAACAAGTGGCAGGATGAGGGTTAAAGTCACAGAAGCAGCTCCAGCATAAATTCAAAATTAACCCTTCCCAATTACAGCAGCCATACATACGTTCTCTACATCCGTGTTTCTATTTCTGCTTTGGCACATAAGGTCATCTGTACCATTTTTCTGGGCTTCTCCTGTGGCTCAGCTGGTCAAGAATCCGCCTGCAGTGCGGGAGACCTGGCTTGGGATGATCCCCTGGAGAAGGGAAGGGCTGCCCTCTCCAGGATTCTGGCCTGGAGAAGTCCACGGACTGTACAGCCCACGGTACTCACTTGCTTCAGTCGTGTCTGACTCTTTGCAATCCCATGGACTGTATGTGGGGTCACAAACAGTCGGACATGACTGAGCGACTTTCACTCACTCATACCATTTTTCTAGATTTCAAATATATGCGTTAATATACCATATTTGTTTTTCTTTTCTTGACTTCACTATATGACAGTCCAACCATGTTTCTGCAAATGGTGGAATGTTTTTCCTTTTTATGGCTGAGTAATAATCCATTGTATCTAGGTACTACTCTTCTTCATCCTTTCCTCCCTTTATGGCCATTTAGTTTTCTTCCATGGCTTAGCTATTTTAAATAGTGCTGCAATGAACATTGGGGTGCATGCATCTTTTTGAATTACGGTGTTCTCTGGGTATGTGCCCAGGAGTGGAATTGCTGGCTTATAAGGTAGTTCTAATTTAGTTTTTAAGGAACCTCCATACTGTTCTCCATAGTGGCTGTATCAATTTACATTCCTAACAACAGGAGAATTTCCTTCTCCAGGGGATGTTCCTGACCCAAGGATCGAACCTGGGTCTCCTGCATTATAGGCAATTTCTTTACCACTGAGCCACCAGGGAAGCTGTAAAAGCTTTCCGTTTACTGCACATCCTCTCCAGCGTTTATTGTTTATTGCCTGCTCAGATCAAGGACCCTAAACAGTGCTTCTCCAACTTAAAGTACACATCGAACCCCTGGACACCTTGTTAAAATGCAGACTCTGTGAGCAGGTCTGAGTTGGAGTCTGAGGCTCCTCAGTGGGAGATGGAGGGAGCAACTTCCTTCTGTGACTTTCCCCTTCCTGATTTGCATTTCAGCAAGTTCCCAGGTGGTGTCGATGCTGCCTGTGTGAGGACCACACTTTGAGTGGACTGGCCATGCCTCTGAACACTGACTTTTTTGTTATTGTTGTTAAAAGAAGCAAATCAAGTCTGGAAGGAGATAATGCTTTTACTCATACCCTGAGGCTCTTTGAACCTTTGGACAAAGAGCATGGATTCAATAGCAAAATCCGAGTAAAGACCTCACCGTGTATCTGAGTACCCCTGCATCTTCATCTCCTGAAATTAGTCAAAATGCTCGAGTCCATCTCAAGCTAAGCCTATTCCTTCTGCTCTGAAAGCCTTGTGATCTAGAATCATGTGGCGATTTTACCCCGTGAGAAAGTGGATGTTTCTCTACGTCTAGAGTTTTCATTTTTTTCCAGAGCTGCTGCTGCTAAGTGGCTTCAGTTGTGTCCGACTCTGTGTGACCCCATAGACGGCAGCCCACCAGGCTCCCCCATCCCTGGGATTCTCCAGGCAAGAACCCTGGAGTGGGGTGCCATTTCCTTCCCTAATGTATGAAAGGAAAAGTGAAAGTGAAGTCGCTCAGTTGTGTCCGACTCTTAGCGACCCCATGGACTGCAGCTCTCCAGGCTCCTCCATCCATGGGGTTCTCCAGGCAAGAGTACTGGAGTCGGTTGCCATTGCCTTCTCCTTTTTCCAGAGCAGAGAGATTTTTTTTTTTTTGCAGTTCTTGAGCCGTGAGCTCAGGCAATACCACTGGTATTCATTCTCTTGCTTGGGGGATTTACAGAGAGTTCAATCAGGGATCGTTACCTGTTTCTCCTGTTAATCTCTTCTTATTTTTGCCATCTCCTACTCGGCAACTTTCATCAGATTTTTAAGGATGGCAAATAGATCTTCAATGCTGTCTTTCTAAAGCTAACTTCTTGGAGAAACAATATTTTGCCAGGCAGACTTCACAGTGGCTCCCTCGCAGTTTGGATCTTTTGCGGCAGTTCTCTCCTTCGTCAGCACAGTAGGACGAGGGCTTGCAGGCTTGGGAGCTGGCCCGTGTCCCCAGTCCCTGAGGACACTGCAGGGAGAACGGTTGCTCTCTCTGAGAGTGCCCAGAGCAGATTTCCTGGGAGGAGCTCTAGATGGGGGCTGGGGAAGTAGGAGACCTGGATATAAGGTACTTCTCTGCTACTCTGTGACTCTCCACGCATCAGCTACCCCATCAGCAATACAGGGTAAAAATGGCCTGTCTTACTTGCACCAGGGTTAGAAGGATACCATGAAAAATGCACATGAAGGCCTGTCATTAGCATGCGTACAAATTAATTATGAGTAGTATTTGTGCTGCCTGGAGATTCCATCCCTCACTGGCTTCTCTGAATTATTTTAAGATTTAGTGGCCCAGCAGAGTTCCATATGATCTTAATTGATCATCGAGAATGATGACATCAATGGCAAAACAGGGCTCTTCTGCCCCTCAAGGTTTTCCATGATGCTTACAACAAGTTAGCACAGAGTTTTCCCAGTTTCAGCATCAAGGCAACGATAGTCCACAAAGAGAATGTTCATTAGCACTGCTTGTTAGAATTCCCCAAGTATTTTGTCAGGCCTGGACTCAACAGCCATCCAGAATGGTAAGGAATCTACTTCTAACCCTGTGAAATGTTTTGGTGGCTTTTTAGCAAGAAAATACCTTTCAGTGCTATTTCGTCTTACATTTTGTTCTTGCTACTTCTGGTTTGCTGCTGCTGCTGCTGCTATGTCACTTCAGTCGTGTCCGACTCTGTGCGACCCCATAGACGGCAGCCCACCAGGCTTCCCTGTCCCTGGGATTCTCAAGGCAAGAACACTGGAGTGGGTTGCCATTTCCTTCTCCAATGCATGAAAGTGAAAAGGGAAAGTGAAGTCGCTCAGTCGTGTCCGACTCTTAGCGACCCCATGGACTGCAGCCTACCAGGCTCCTCCTTCCATGGGATTTTCTAGGCAAGAGTACTGGAGGGGGATGCCATTGCATTCTTTGACTCCTGGTTTAGAGTTCCTTTAAAATGGTTTAACTGGGAGCACTGAGGAAATAGCTGATATTTGACATTATTTGCACAAAATAAATTGCTGATCCCCAAATTTATTAGATTAGTTTTTAGTAAGGTTTGTCTTCTGTCCCTTGAAAGGATATTCTGTAAAATGAAGATTTGGAGACTTTCTTCTCTTGGGGGTTGTCTGTCACACACACACACACACACACACACACACACACAAAAGCATGGAAAGAATATGGACAGTTACTACTCCTAAGGCATGTAAGTTGTACACCTGAGTTTCATCCATCTACAAATTTTTATAGGCTCTGAAAATGCACTTTGCTTTAGAAAAAAACACAAAGTATGTTTGAGATTAAGAATGGACATGCTCTATTGCCTTTTAAAAACATTTTTGAAGATATTTATTAATTGTGAATTTTATTTATTTATTTATTGGAGGCTAATTACTTTACAATATTTTATTGGTTTTGCCATACATTAACATGAATCCGCCACAGGTGTACACGTGTTCCCCATCCTGAACCCCCCTCCCACCTCCCTCCCCATCCCATCCCTTTGGGTCATCCCAGTGTACCAGCCCCAAGCATCCTGTACCCTGCATTGAACCTGGACTGGTGATTCGTTTTACATATGATAATATACATGTTTCAATGCCATTGTCCGAAATCATCCCACCCTCTCCCTCTCCCACAGAGTCCAAAAGACTGTTCTATACATCTGTGTCTCTTTTGCTGTCTCACATACAGGGTTATCATTGCCATCTTTCTAAATTCCATATATATGCGTTAGTATACTGTATTGGTGTTTTTCTTTCTGGCTTACTTCACTCTGTATAATAGGCTCCAGTTTCATCCACCTCGTTAGACCTGATTCAAATGCATTCTTTTTAATGGCTGAGTAATACTCCATTGTGTATATGTACCACAATGTTCTTATCCATTTTTCTGCTGATAGACGTCTAGGTTGCTTCCATGTCCTGGCTATTATAAACAGTGCCGCGATGAACATTGGGGTACATGTGTCTCTTTCGATTCTGGTTTCCTCGGTGTGTATGCCCAGCAGTGGGATTGCTGGGTCATAAGGCAGTTCTATTTCCAGTTTTTTAAGGCGTTTTGAAGACTGTTCATACTTCTTATGTTTGACAAACAACTAAAAAATGACTTATATTGTGAATTTAGGCCACTTTCCATTTTGTCAGGTGTGTCTAGGAGGTGTCTGCTTATTTTACCTTTGGATTTCTCAGCATTCAGAGGAAATAGTTTACCCTATCATATTTTATAAGTATAGGGAAAGGACCAAATATAGTCCCAACAGCTGCTCAGTCATGTTCAACTCTTTGTGACCCCACAGACTGCAGCATGCCAGGCCTCCCTGTCCATCACCAACTCCCTGAATTTACTCAAACTTATGTCCATTGAGTCAGTGATGCAAGGAGATCCAACCAGTCCATTCTGAAGGAGATCAGCCCTGGGTGTTCTTTGGAAGGAATGATGCTAAAGCTGAAACTCCAGTACTTTGGCCACCTCATGCAAAGAGTTGACTCATTGGAAAAGACTCTGATGCTGGGAGGGGTTGGGGGCAGGAGGAGAAGGGGACGACAGAGGATGAGATGGCTGGGTGGCATCACTGACTCGATGGGCGTGTGTCTGAGTGAACTCCAGGAGTTGGTGATGGACAGGGAGGCCTGGTGTGCTGCAATTCATGGGGTCGCAAAAAGTCGGACACGACTGAGCGACTGAACTGAACTGAACCAATGTCCATTGAGTCAGTGATGCCATCCAACCATCTCATCCTCTATTATCCCCTTCTCCTCCTGCCCTCAATCTTTCCCAGCATCAGTGTCTTTTCCAATGAGTCAGTTCTTCGCATCAGGTGGCCAAAATATTGGAGTTTCAACTTCAGCATCAGTCCTTCCAATGAATATTCAGGACTGATTTCCTGGTTATTTATCTTATCATGTTCACAAATAACCCCTCTCTGGATAAAAGGTCATTGTTAGAAGGCCGGAGGCTAAGCAGAAGTGACATGAAAGATCTATTACCAAAGTAGACGGGTGAGCTCTGTGTCTTTGGGCCCTTACCTTTCTCAGCTGAGGGTTGTTCATCTTTAAGATACAGACTGTATATCTTAAAGGGGTGAGGGGCATGCCCAGAGCCCATAGATCTCGGGGTTCAGCTCATATCCTGTGTCTGACTTCCTCTAGTCTTAGTCATTTTTAATAGCAGCAACATTTTTAACATCTCTTGCTTTCTGAGCATATTCTTGCTTGTTTCACGGTTCAGTGTCTAAATCTCATCAAGCTAATTATCATGCAGAGTGTATTTGTAGAAATATTTCAGTAGAATGTGGCAGTAGTACCTCACGACTTGCTATAAATGCCAAGTATCTCTGAGATCACCTAGTGCCTGGGCATCAAAACATGAACGTTATCTGTAAATTGCTGAAAAAAAGCCCCCCCCCCCCGACATAATTCTGCAGCATTTGCTCAGGAAAAGCCCATAGATGCCCTGTTTGTAAGAAACAAATCTTAGAAGACAGTCTCGGTGTTATATCTGGGTATATCAGCCGTATGATCATTGTAAGTGTGAATATCCAGGGACATGCCTTTCTGGAAACAGGTTATTAAACAGAAAAGCACATGGGCGACAGATTGTCCGCTGGTTTTCTGCACAGAGACTCAGGGTGCATGGGGTGGAAACGAAACCCTTGTCTGTTACCAGTGAGGGTGCACAGAGCTAGGGCTGGGGCGGGGGTGGGGGGAGGTGTTAAGGCAATCGTATCGCATGTGCAGACTTAGGGCAGATTCACTTACAGAAGCTCAGGTGAAGTTGGAGATGGGCCAGCATCATGGGGGAGAGGGCAGCACATTGTAAGAGAAAGTGAGATCCTGCTGCTCGCTGCTCAAAGCCAGTCAAGAGGCCAGGTTGGTGGAAAAGCGTGCTTTATTTTGAATGCTGGCAACTGGTGCAGGGAGAGTGAATGTCTGTCCAAAAGCCAACTCCTCCCCTGCACCCTCCGATGCACTGACAATCAGAGGCAAGAGGTTTTATAGACAGAGGGAGGGGGCTATATGCAGAAACAGCCCAGTCAGATCTGACAGTCAACTTGAAATTGGTAATCAGGGGGCTGACCAGCGTCATCCTTGTTTTTCAGTTAAATTTCAGTTTCAGGGTCGGTTTGTTTTCATTTTTTTGAGGCCAGTTCTTGGAATTGGGGCAGCTGATGTCATGTGGCTACAGTCCGGTCATCGTGCAGTTAACTTCTCCACCTGGTGGGGGTATCAATATCTACAAAACAGCTCACAGGACAGGGCTGGGAATATTACCTATAGCCCTTGAGAAGGAACTAAAGATCCATGGCTATGCTTCATGATTACATTGTTATTATTTGGGCTCCTGTGACTGTTTCTCTTTGTTTCTGCATGTTCTCACGCCTCTGACTAAACTTCAGTTCAGTTCAGTCGCTCAGACGTGTCCGACTCTTTGCGACCCCATGAATCGCAGCACGCCAGGCCTCCCTGTCCATCACCAACTCCCGGAGTTCACTCAGACTCACGTGCATCAAGACAGTGATGCCATCCAGCCATCTCATCCTCGGTCGTCCCTTTCTAATCCTGTCCCCAATCCCTCCCAGCATCAGAGTCTTTTCCAATGAGTCAACTCTTCACATGAGGTGGCCAAAGTACTGGAGTTTCAGCTTCAGCATCATTTCTTCTGAAGAAATCCCAGGGCTGATCTCCTTCGGAATGGACTGGTTGGATCTCCTTGCAGTCCAAGGGACTCTCAAGAGTCTTCTCCAACACCACAGTTCAAAAGCATCAATTCTTCCGTGTTCAGCTTTCTTCACAGTCCAACTCTCACATCCATACATGACTACTGGAAAAACCATAGCCTTGACGAGACAAACCTTAGTCGGCAAAGTAATGTCTCTGCTTTTGAATATGCTGTCTAGGTTGGTCATCACTTTTCTTCCAAGGAGTAAGTGTCTTTTAATTTCATGGCTGCAGTCACCATCTGCAGTGATTTTGGAGCCCCCCAAAATAAAGTCTGACACTGTTTCCACTGTTTCTCCATCTATTTCCCATGAGGTGATGGGACCAGATGCCATGATCTTCATTTTCTGAATGTTGAGCTTTAAGCCAACTTTTTCACTCTCCTCTTTCACTTTCATCAGGAGGCTTTTTAGTTCCTCTTCACTTTCTGCCATAAGGGTGGTGTCATCTGTATATCTGAGGTTATTGATATTTCTCCCGGCAATCTTGATTCCAGCTTGTGCTTCTTGCAGCCCAGCGTTTCTCATGATGCACTCTGCATAGAAGTTAAATAAGCAGGGTGACAATATACAGCCTTGACGTACTCCTTTTCCTATTTGGAACCAGTCTGTTGTTCCATGTCCAGTTCTGACTCTTGCTTCCTGACCTGCATACAGGTTTCTCAAGAGGCAGGTCAGGTGGTCTGGTATTCCCTTCTCTTTCAGAATTGTCCACAGTTTATTGTGATCCACACAGTCAAAGGCTTTGGCATAGTCAATAAAGCAGAAATAAATGTTTTTCTGGAACTCTCTTGCTTTTTCGATGATCCAGCGGATATTGGCAATTTGATCTCTGGTTCCTTTGCCTATTCTAAAACCAGCTTGAGCATCAGGGAGTTCACGGTTCACGTATTGCTGAAGCCTGGCTTGGAGAATTTTGAGCATTACTTTATTAGTGTGTGAGATGAGTGCAGTTGTGTGATAGTTTGAGCATTCTTTGGCATTGCCTTTCTTTGGGACTGGAATGAAAACTGACGTTTTCCAGTCCTGTGGCCACTGCTGAGTTTTCCAAATTTGTTGGCATATTGAGTGCAGCACTTTCACAGCATCATCTTCCAGGATTTGAAATAGCTCAACTGGAATTCCATCACCTCCACTAGCTTTGTTTGTAGTGATGCTTTCTAAGGTTCACTTGACTTCACATTCCAGGATATCTGGCTCTAGATGAGTGATCACACCATCGTGATTATCTTGGTCGTGAAGATCTTTTTTGTACAGTTCTTCTGTGTATTCTGGCCACCTCTTCTTAATATCTTTTGCTTCTGTTAGGTCCATACCATTTCTGTCCTTTATCGAGCCCATCTTTGCATGAAATGTTCCCTTGGTATCTCTAATTTTCTTGAAGAGATCTCTAGTCTTTCCCATTCTTTTCTTTTCCTCTATTTCTTCGCATTGATCACTGAGGAAGGCGTTCTCATCTCTTCTTGCTATTCTTTGGAACTCTGCATTCAGATGCTTATATCTTTCCTTTCCTCCTTTGCTTTTCACCTCTCTTCTTTTCACATCTATTTGTAAGGCCTCCCCAGACAGCCATTTTGTTTTTTTGCATTTCTTTTCCATGGGGATGGTCTTGATCTCTGTCTCCTGTACAATGTCACAAACCTCCGCCCATAGTTCATCAGGCACTCTTATCTATCAGATCTAGTCCCTTAAATCTATTTCTCACTTCCACTGTATAATCATAAGGGATTTGATTTAGGTCATACCTGAATGGTCTAGTGGTTTTCCCTACTTTATTCAATTTGAGTCTGAATTTGGCAATAAGGAGTTCATGATCTGAGTGAGAGTCAGCTCCTGGTCTTGTTTTTGCTGACTGTATAGAGCTTCTCCATCTTTGGCTGCAAAGAATATAATCAATCTGATTTCAGTGTTGACCATCTGGTGATGTCCATGTGTAGAGTCTTCTCTTGTGTTGTTGGAAGAGGGTGTTTGCAATGACCAGTGCATTTTCTTGGCAAAACTCTATTAGTCTTTGCCCTGCTTCATTCCATATTCCAAGGCCAAATTTGCCTGTTACTCCAGGTGTTTCTTGACTTCCTACTTTTGCATTCCAGTCCCCTATAATGAAAAGGACATCTTTGTGGGTGTTAGTTCTGAAAGGTCTTGTAGGTCTTCATAGAACCGTTCAACTTCAGCTTCTTCAGCATTACTGGTTGGGGCATAGACTTGGATTATTGTGATATTGAATGGTTTGCCTTGGAAAAGAACAGAGATCATTCTGTCGTTTTTGAGATGCATCCAAGTACTGCATTTTGGACTCTTTTGTTGACCATGATGGCTACTCCATTTCTCCTGAGGGATTCCTGCCTGCAGTAGTAGATATAATGGTCGTCTGAGTTAAATTCACCCATTCCAGTCCATTTTAGTTCACTGATTCGTAGAATGTCGACGTTCATTCTTGCCATCTCCTGTTTGACCACTTCCAATTTGTCTTGATTCATGGACCTGACATTCCAGGTTCCTATGCAATATTGCTCTTTACAACATCAGACGTTGCTTCTATCACCAGTCACATCTACAACTGGGTATTGTTTTTGCTTTGGCTCCATCCCTTCATTCTTTCTGGAGTTATTTCTCCACTGACCTCCAGTAGCATATTGGGCACGTACTGACCTGGGGAGTTCCTCTTTCAGTGTCCTATCATTTGCCTTTTCATACTGTTCATGGGGTTCTTAAGGCAAGAATACTGAAGTGGTTTGCCATTCCCTTCTCCAGTGGACCACATTGTGTCAGACCTTTCCACTATGCCCGCCCATCTTGGGTGGCCCCACAGGGCATGGCTTAGTTTCATTGAGTTAGATAAGGCTGTGGTCCTAGTGTGATTAGATTGACTAGTTTTCTGTGATTATGGTTTCAGTGTGTCTGAAGGCAATGGCATCCCACTCCAGTACTCTTGCCTGGAAAATCTCATGGACGGAGGAGCCTGGTAGGCTCCAGTCCATGGGGTCGCTAAGAGTCTGGCACAACTGAGCGACTTCACTTTCACTTTTCACTTTTATGCATTGGAGAAGGAAATGGCAACCCATTCCAGTGTTCTTGCCTGGAGAATGTCAGGGATAGTGGAGCCTAGTGGGCTGCCGTCTATGTGGTCGCACAGAGTTGGACACGACTGAAGCGACTTAGCAGCAGCAGTAGCAGCAGCCCTTGCAACACCTCCCATCTTACTTGGGTTTCTCTTACCTTGGACGTGGGATATCTCTTCACGGCTGCTCCAGCAAAGCGCAGCCGCTGCTCCTTACCTTGGACGAGGAGTATGTCCTCACCACTGCCCATACTGACCTTGAACGTGGAATAGCTCCTCTAGGCCCTCCGGCGCCTGCGCAGCCACTGCTCCTTGGAAGCTGGGTTGCTACTCCTGGCCGCTGCCCCTGGCCTTGGGCGCGGGTCGCTCCTCTCGGCTGCTCCTGAGCTGTTGCAGCCTGGCATTCTCGACCGGCGCCCCTGACCTTGGATGCGGCGTAGCTCCTCTAGGCTGCCGCCCCTGACCTCGGACATGGGGTAGCTCCTCTAGGCCGCTGCCCCTCGGGCGTGGGGTCCTCCCGACTTCTGCCCCTGACCTCGGACTTGGGGTAGCTCCTCTCGGCCACGCTCTGGATGTTTTACTCTTTGGCTAAAGTTTTTCCAGGGACAAAGGCAGGCAGAGGCCATTGGGTGCGAGTGGGCAAGGACCATAGGGTTCTGCTCCAATTGGACATGACTCTAAAGATGAGATTTGGGCTACCCTGGGAGCTCCAGTGCCTTCCAGTAAGTGGCTGCTCCTCCAGACTGGGGCACTGGGGCTGTGGCTTTCCTTTGATGGACTGCTTGTCATGGTAAGTGGACGCAGGGCTCTGGTCTCACAGTTTGGACCCAGACCTCAGTTGGCTGTGAACTTTACACACAAGGCCGTTTTATTCTCCTGTTACCTCTGTTCCGTTCATACTATGTGGCTTCAAACGCCCCTGGGAGTATTGTTTGGCAGATGCGCTATAGGACAAAAACATCCTCCCATGGTGGAGGAAAGGTGGATAATTTGGGAAGATGGTAGACCCTGTCAGTCATTTTCCATCCCACAGAGAGTTACTGATGTCAAGAGTTTGGCCTTCAGCTTCAAAGATGCCTCTGTACCTCTGTGTGCTGTTGAGTTGGTCTAAGACATCAGACTCTTAACAACTTGGGTCACAGAGAATGTGGCAGGGTGTCAGTCCAGTCTCTTTTGCTGCTCCCCGAAAAAGGATGTGATAAAGACATCTGAGTTAGCACTGTGCTCAAGTAGACAAAAGAATTTATTAAGGTCACTATGAATTTGTCGAGAAGCAAGTTGGGAAACTTGGTTGAATGGCATCACTGACTCAATGGACACGAGTTTGAGCAAGCTCCAGGAGTTGTCAATGGACAGGGAAGCCTGGTGTGCTGCGGTCCATGGGGTCGCAAAGAGTCAGATGTGACTGAACGACTGAACTCAGTTGATGCTAGGAAGCTAGTCATCCTAGATGGACTCACTGGATGATAGCAGATTTCTGACACTGGCTCTGACCATCCAGAGAAACAGGAAAATGCTCTGTTCTGAATCTTTCTGTTCTAAAGGCCTTAGCCATTTTAGAATAAGTAGCACGTGGCTATATTTTGAAAGGAACATGCTGACCATCTACAGATTGAACACAGTCTGAATTGCAAAGTAGCAAATGTTTGTCTTAGGCATTTTGGGGGTAATTCTTCAGGATTTTGGAGTTCCACCTGGGAGGCATCTTTGTAAGAACACAGCTTTTTTGGTCTTATGACTGAATCCCACAATCAGTGAAAAGATTATGCCCTCCAATTGTTTGCTGAGGCAGACAGAGCTAGTTTATTATAAGTGTAGGGTTTGTATGAGAACAGACTCTATGCACTCATAGGCAACTACCTATAAAAAAGGGCAAGCATAGGTGCTGGCAGTGAATATAAATTAGTTCAGCTTCACAGACATCTTGTGGGTGATTTCTTCATTGGCAAAATTTCTCGTTGTTCAAACAAGGTCCTGGCTTGTGCCTAGTCTGGTTTCTTTCCTTCCTGGCTGTCCAAGAAGTCTGCGTTTCCTGGCTCGTTGTCTTCTGTACCTGCCCATCCTCCACTCAGAAAGAAGAGTCCAGGGAGGGGTGGTGAGTGGCATCAGGAATCCAAAGCTGTGGGTTTGAATTTGACCACTGACAGCTGGATGCTGCATGTCTTTGGAGAAGTCACAAACCTTCTCTGAGATGTGCCTCAGAGATGTCAGCAGTAAACCAGGAAATCAGCTCCTTGTGTGGCTGTTCTAATGGGTAAATAAACTCACAGATGGGAAAACGATGCTGATAGACTTGCTCAAGGGGCTTCCCTGGTGGCTCAGATGGTAGAGAATCCGCCTGCAATGTAGGGGACCTGGGGTTCGATCCCTGCGTTGGGAAGATCTCCTGGAGAAGGGAATGCCAACCCACTCTAGTATTCTTGTCTGGAGAATCACATGGACAGAGAAGCCTGGTGGGCTGCAGTCCGTATGGTTGCATAGAGTCAGGCACGACTCAGCAACTATCACTTTCACTCTCAGATTTGCTCAAGGCAGGGTTGCCACAAACCTTCAAGTTGTTGCGGGGAAGAAAGCAAGCAAAAAAGCACCCCAAGCTCAATAACTGCAAAGCCTGATAAAGTGAAGTGCAATAAAATGAAGAATGCCTGTGTTGGCTTTTTTGGTTCTCAATAGATGTGGCTTTTACTCCCAGAGGCATCTGGGAAGGTTCTGGGCACTCTGGGGCTAAGTGTTCGGAGTCAGCGTCTTTAGATGTCCAGCAATGCCTGACTGCCCTGCACGAGTCTTCTTCCACGTCTTCCATGACTGTATTTTACGTAGACACACAAAGCGTTATTTTTTTTTCACCATTTTAAGACATGTGCTGAATTTTCCAGGGATGAGACTATAAATCAGAGGAGATGGCAGTTGGTTTTGCTCAGCATGTTGTAAAGCGTTGTTCACCATCTCTGAAAGCGGCATCATCAAAGGCACTGCTGCGCTGTGATCACCAGTATGTCAGCCTCGTGTCAGTCAGTATCCATAGCAATTGCATTTATGATCATTTTATGTGTATATAGAAACATGCCTGTAGTCCTTACTTTAAATGTTCAAATAAAAAAGAAATCACTTCAGCAGTCTTCAGTAGGTGTAGCAGTCAGTCTGGTCAGGAGAGAGAAATGTCAAGTTAGTTGAACAGAGAAATTTAAAGAATTCTTACGAATACGCTGTCAACTGATAACTTAAAGGTTAAGGTATCCTGGAAAAGGCAGCTTCAAGAAGCAGCTACCACTAGACTGATGTTGAAGCTGAAGCTCCAGTACTTTGGCTGCCTGATGCTTAGAGCCAAATCATTGGAAAAGACGTTGATGCTGGGAAAGATTGAAGGCAGTAGGAGAAGAGGGTGACAGAGGATGAGATGGTTGGATGGCATCACCGACTCCATGGCCGTGGGTTTGAGCAAGCTCTGGGAGGTAATGAAGGACAGGGAAGCCTGGTGTGCTGCAGTCCACTGGGTTTGCAAAGTGTCGGACATGACTAAGCAACTGACAACCACTGCCACCACCGGGAGGGAACAAAGGGAAAAACACAGAAACTTGGAGGCTAGACCCCGTGAAGCTCAAACTCAGATCTCTAGGGAGGAGGGCAGCTGGGCTGGAGTATCCGATTCAGAGGAAGGGGCCATGAAGCTGGGATCCAGACCACTGACGGGGGAGTAAGGGCTGGCTGGCATCTAAGGGAAGTTGGGCCACGAGGCTGTGGACAGAACCTCAAGCTGTGTTCAGGTGCCACCCAGGAAAGGCTCTGCAGCTGATGACAGATGGCAGGGTGAGGCTCCCAGGAGTCCTAGGCTGCCAAGAGGCTCCTCGGCTAGAGATGGAAGGAGCAACTTCTGTCTGCGACTTTCCCCTTCCTGCTCCAGCTGTGAAGGCTCCAGGGCCCCCAGGAGCAGAGCCTAACGGGGAGCAATTTGACAAAGCAGAAATGAGGTTTGGGGGTGCCATGCTCAGCCCTACAAAGTAGAACTGGGGAGCTGAGAAACAAATGAATTAGTAACTGATTAACTCGGTGATTGTCCTGTATCTGCTGAACCCAAACCTACTCATTATAACCAGGTGATCTAGTATAGCTGGACCTAGGCACTTGAGTGGAAGAAGGCGACGGCACCCCACTCCAGTACTCTTGCCTGGAAAATCCCGTGGACGGAGGAGCCTGGAAGGCTGCAGTCCATGGGGTTGCGACTGAGTGACTTCACTTTCACTTTTCACTTTCTTGCATTGGAGAAGGCAATGGCACCCCACTCCAGTACTCTTGCCTGGAAAATCCCATGGATGGAGGAGCCTGGAAGGCTGCAGTCCATGGGGTTGCGACTGAGTGACTTCACTTTCACTTTTCACTTTCTTGCATTGGAGAAGGCAATGGCACCCCACTCCAGTACTCTTGCCTGGAGAATCCCAGGAACGGGGGAGCCTGGTGGGCTGCCGTCTATGGGTTCGCACAGAGTCGGACACGACTGAAGTGACTTAGCAGCAGCAGCAGCAGGCACTTGAGTATGATACTACATTAAACAAACCTAGGGGCATCCTAGGTGGTGCTAGTGGTAAAGAATCCGCCTGCCAATACCGGATATGATCCAGGTCAATCCCTAGGTCAGGAAGATCCCTTGGAGGGGGGCATGGCAACCCATTCCAGTATTCTTGCCTGGAGAATCCCATGGACAGAGGAGCCTGGTGGGCTATAGGGCTTCCAGAGGGTCTCAAGGAGTCAGATACCACTAAAGCGACCTAGCACGCACAAACATTGAAATAGAAATGCAGATATGCATGTTATAACATGCAGTAATGTAAAATATAAGTACATATAATGTATGTGTTTGTTCCCTATTCCTTTCTATTACATAATCATATTACATTGATTTAAATTATGTTTAGAAGGAAATAATTTCATGTTGGACTAGCCAATGAGACATTATAAAATATTTGTTATAAAAAGTGGGTATTGAAGCTCCTGTTACTAAGCTTCCCTGTCTGGGTTTAGATGGTATAATATCCATTTGGACTTTAGACTCTCAGCTTCTTGCCAGCTCAGAATGACTGTGCCATCTGCTCTCAGCTGCAAGGCTAATACATGGAAAAGGACCTCGTGTACTTTTAGGTTCTGACCACACTGAAAGCATCCTCTCAGAGTTGGCATCCATGGATGTCTTTTTGGAATGGGCATGCACGGATGGGGATGTGAGTTCCAGCCATCATTCTGGTGGTCCCCAGGTTTTTAGGGCCATTTTTAAAGGTTGGGAAGGACACGTGGGAAGTGGCATTCTCTAGCGCTGCCATCTTGATCAGTAGCAGAATTCTGACTGCCCGCTGCGGTCAAGGCTGGGCTTTATATGGAAGTTATATCCCAAAACAGTGGTTACAGTTGTCGAGCCTCTGGGTGAGTTGAGCACTCGGGTAGAGGTTATAAACACAATCTATTGACCCACAGCAGTTTCTTAGTAGTAAATATTATATTCCCATTTTATGGATGTGGTACCTGAGGCAGAGACTGTGGGACTTAACTAAGACAACTCAGCTCCATTCTATATATTTTCTACAACTTATAACTTCTTTTCACTCTGCTTCCCTGTAGCAGTTCATAACACAAACTCCGTTTTTTGTGAGGGGTTGTTTTTGCAAACAGCACAGTTGGTCAACAGATAATTGACAGTAATTAACTGAAAGGATGAATAAACTCATAATATAAATGCTTGATACAGGTAGAGCCTCATAAGTATCTGTGGAATTTATGGGAGTATATTGATAAAAATGTTCGTTGTAATGATAAAATTCAAGTTGGTCCATTTTGACCTTGGTAAGTACCCCATCTATCCAGTTTTTCTAAAAAGATCAGATGTACATAGTAAAGCCAATTACTAAATACTAGAAAATGACTTTTCTTTTAACAGAATCTCCTGTCATTTGAGCTACAGGCAAATGGAATTTCAAAACACAAGAGAAAGAGACGAAGCCCTAAGAAAGAGTTTTCAAGTGTAAAACCATGGACCCCAAATAAAGGGTAGTTTCATATCTGTATAGTACAGAAAAGAATTGCTTAGAAGACAAAGCTAGCAATTAAAATGAGCTGAAGCAGTTATGTGATTCATGTATCACTTGTCTCAGCCACTCAGGAAATCAGACTTATCAAAACTACCGTCGTTTTCTATTTCTCTGTCGTTTAAGTTTTGATGAAGCAGAATCATTTTTGAAGACTTCATATCATGATGAACATTTTGCCTTTAGGCACCTTACATAATAACTGAACATAGTTGTAAATAGAGAGGACTTTTGTACCTGAATGCCAAATGTAAACTTCCTTGAAATTCAAGCTTGGGGAAAATGTGGACCCCTTAGGCAGTAATACTGACCAGAATCACACAGAATCACATTCTTCTGCTGGCTGGTAAAATGAGCTAACTGCTAAAATACTAGCGTTAGTTTTCAAAACATTTTATCCACATGTGTTAATGCTTCTTCTCGTCGCATTGCAGGCCACGAAAGGAAGTGCAACTTGCTGAAATAGGCATTTATTTTATTTGAGCTTGGCTTTCCTCTGACCAAAATATCAGACATTAGGTTGAATGTCTGCCACTGCCCTCTTCTGGATAAAATATATTTATAGAAATTGTCTATCTTTTTGACATATGGGCCAATTTCTCTTTCAATTGAAAAGGGAAATGAATGATAATAGAATATAATTTGGTTTTGTTGTGAGCATCAAGGATATACTATATGGACTATACTCCAGTGAAAATGAACAAATATTTAAAATCTGTTACCTTGGTACTCAATCTGTTTTCCCTACAGCCTTGAAAACATCACTCTAAAATTAAGATTGTATTCCGAATTCTGTATCTATTTAGGTAGATAAACAGCTTTCACAAATATCTTCATTAGTTAGAGTTGAAAGAAGTGTGACCATTACCCTTTTATGGAGGCAAAATCTTGACATCATTGTGAAAGTAAAAGTCACTCAGTTGTGTCTGCCTCTTTGCAACCTCATGGACTATACAGTCCATGGAATTCTCCAGGCCAGGATACTGGAGTGGGTAGCCATTCCCTTCTCCAGGGGATCTTCCCAAACCACGGATTGAACCCAGGTCTCCTGCATTGCCAGAAGATTCTTTACCGGCTGAGCCATCGGGAAAGCCCAAGAATACTGGAGCGGGTGATCTATGCCTTTTCCAGCAGATCTGCCTGACCCAGGAATTGAACCTGGCCTCCTGCATTGCAGTCAGATTCTTTACCAACTAAGCAACCAGGGAAGCTCTGACATCATTGTGACTTGGGTCCAAATTCTGGCTAGAGTTTCAATTTCCTAAACTGGAACTATAAATCAAAATATATACACATACACACTTCATTTGATAATTGTGGAAATTAAATGAGCTTATGCATAAAACACTTATCTTTATAAGTTTTCAAGTATAAAACCATGGACCTATGGTATTCTCTACAATATCAGCTATGATAAGAGCTTTATGACAAAACAAGTGTCTTTTTTAATAAGTGTGTGTGTGCTCAGTTGCTCAGTCATGTCCTACTCTTGGCAACCTTATGGACTGTATCCCCCCAGGCTGCTCTGTCCATGCGATGTTTCAGGCACGAATACTGGGGTGAGTTGCCATTTCGTCTTTTAATATGAAATGTTCAAATTTGGACAATTTTGAAAAATTATTTTAATTAGGATATATTTCTGATTGTTAGATTATAGAATTTCAAATCTATACATTTCCAATGAAATATTTATATTTTCCAATTGTCTATGTCAGATACCTTGTGGACTGACTTTGCTTTCTCAGGAAGAAAACATTTAGGTATGTTTACCAGAGGACTTGGAAATATGCCACATTTTACATCTAAATATTATTTCAGACTTTGAGGCATAAACAAATATTCCATTTGGTTTATTTAATTTCAGTACATTTCTAAGTTATGCAAATTGTACATTTTAACACCGACTTGATTTTGAATCCATGGTATAGGTATATTTGCCACACTTTGAGGTCCATTTTCATTAATAGGAAATAAAGAATTCTATCTGATTATCAAATTTACCACTTTATTGTTTCTCTTAATTTGGCAATTGTTGGACCCCAAACTTGACAAAACATCAGGAGAAACTTTCAGGTTGACAGTTAGGTCGAGCTGTTATATATTATTTACTCTCTGTTGGCTACATGTTTTGGAGAAATGAACTCACACAAGAATGGAAAGCTACCCCACTAATTAAAGTATTAGAACTTTGGGCATGTGACCCATTTTCTCTGTGCCTTAGTTCCTTGGTATGTAAAATGGGACAAATAGCTTCAAATTCAAAAGGTACATGCGAATATTGTGAGATCTAATACGAAGTGAGGGCTCAGTGTAAGTTGATTCTCCACAGTATTTTTAGACACATGCGAAGAGTTGACTCATTGGAAAAGACTCTGATGCTGGAAGGGATTAGGGGCAGGAGGAAAAGCGGACGACAAAGGATGAGATGGCTGGATGGCATCACTGACTCGATGGACGTGAGTCTGAGTGAACTCCGGGAGATGGTGATGGACAGGGAGGCCTGGCGTGCTGCGATTCGTGTGGTCGCAAAGAGTCGGACATGACTGAGCAACTGAACTGAACTGAACTGAACTGAGGGAGAAGTAGCAAAGTCATGGGCTTTGAAATCAAACATCTGTATAAATCCCGTCTTCTCTGTTTCTGAAATTGACATTTCAGAAAGATGGTCGGTGTGTTAGAGGAGGTGTGTGCAAAGTGTCTGGCACAGAGAAGGTGCAGGGCAGTGTAGAAAGCGACAACTCCTAATACCATTTTTGTCCCATTACCTGCTTTGTGCCAGATCCTGTGTTCAGAGCTACAGTCTCTGCTTCTCACTAGGTCCAGGCAAGGTAGTCATGAGAACACTTAGCTAAGTCACACTGTCAGCTTAGGTCACACTATTAGGAGGGGCTTCCCAGATAACTGAGTGGGGAAGAATCCACCTGCCAGCGCAGGAGACGCAGCAGCCACGAGTTCAGTCTCTGGGTTGGGAAGATCCCCTAGAGAAGGGACCTGCTACCTGTTCTAGTCTTCTTGCCTGGGAAATCCCGTGGAGAGAGGAGCCTGGCAGGCTACAGTCCATGGGGTTGCAAAGAGTTGGACACGACTGAGCAACTGAGGATACATGTACGCACTGTTAAGAAGCCCTTAGATTGCATTAATTCTTCTCTTCCTTTAATATTTCACCTATATGGGCCTGCATGCTATTTCTGGTTACACAGACTTTTCACAATGGAGGACCCACCAGTGTATATATGATTTTCAGAAATGTACCATGGTGTTTTCCACCTCCAGTCCCATCAGTTTGAACCAGTCTGGTGTCCTATTTCATGAGCCAATGAATCTGATGAAATAAATTATGGCAGGGCTGTTTTTGGAACTGTGTGCTTGTCCTGACAGGTGACACGGTTACCTTCTAAAGTCTGGTTCCTTTGGCCTCAGATCCTGCAAGTCAGGCTCAGGGAGGAACTTTCAGATAACACAGAAGGTCAGCCGTGGGAGCCTTTGGGGAGTATCATGGTTTCTAACTCACCTCACCTCATGAGACCACCTGCTGTCTAAGCTGCCTTTTCTCCCCCTGTAAACTCGGGAAAGTTTTGAAAGCTTAATGCCAACTTCATATGTGTTTACTCATCTTCAAAGGTATTTACAGTTGCATGTGCTGAATTCAATCAAACTAGGTAGATTATTTGAGCCTGGAATAAGAATGAGAGGAGAGGAAAAGTACCAATTTACTATCTAATAAACAGATGGCACTACTGGTAAAGAACCCACCTGCCAATACAAGAGAGGGAAGAGATGGGGCTTCAGTTTCTAGGTCAGGAAAATCCCCTTGGAGGAGGGCAGGGCAATCTATTCCAATATTCTTGCCTGGAGAATCCCACGGACAGAGGAGCCTGGCGGGCTACAGTCCAGGGGGTCTCAAAGAGTCGGACACGACTGAAGTGACTTAGCATGCACGCACAGACAGCCATCTTAGCACATGTGAATTCTGAGACTTAAAAAAATACATATATACATTTCCTTGTGTTCTTTCTTTTTGTTGTTGATGATTTTAATTTTCTTGAGAAAGTCACTTACATTCTCATGTGTAAAATGTAGAGACGAGATGAAATTAGATCTGAGTTACCACTCAATTCTAAGAGTCTACATTTAATTTGAATTGAAATTAGCTAGCAAATTGCATTTAACGTTGAGATCAACCACTGCCTATGAAAATTTGGTTTAAGAAAAGAATTGGCTTTAGTTTTTAATCAAGACTTATCATTCATCACAACTTTACATTCAGAGTCCTTCTAACTATTGATTGATCTCTATATTAATCAATGTTTCAAAATGGTAGCCTGCCCTTTTTCCTGCTTCAGGGACCTTGGATAGTAAATACATGAAAAGTTAAAAAAAGTGTTAGTTGCTCAGTCGTGTCCGACTCTTTGGACCCTATGGACTGTAGCCTGCCAGGCTCCTCTGTCCATGGGATTTTCCAGGAAAGAATTCTGGTGTGGGTTGCCATTTGCTTCTCCAGCAGATCTTTCTGACCCAGGGATCAAACCCGGGCCTCTGACATTGCAGGCAGATTCTTTACTGTCTGAGCCACCAGGGAAGTAAACACATACAAAACAACAATTTATGTTTAGCTACAATTTAATAGAGCTGGGAAGTTTGATTGTCAAGGCAGCTACTAAAACAAAATTCTAAGAGTTGAAGCTAAAGATGGTTTCTTATCACTTTTTTAAGCTTGTCTTCATCATTTCCTTTATGCATGAGGTAGAATGATTTTCCTTTTAATATTCTCAACTGTGTGTGTATGTGTGTTCAGTTATTAAGTTGTGTTCTCCTCTGCAACTTACGAATACCTTAAGGTTCAGTTAAGGAAATTCTGTTTTAGCATGTCTGATCTTCCAATACCAAAGAAAAAGTAGGGTGATGGGTTTTACTGCAGAGGTCTCTGGGTACCCAAGCTTTTCATCCTACCAGAGGACATTCATTCTCACCTGAATCAACATAAATTACTAATTCCCCAGGATTATATTATTCTCTGCGAAACCAGGGAACTCAGTTCTATTGTTCTGGATATCAAATCAGGAATTTGCTTTTATCTTACATTCCTAAACTGTGTCGTAGTCACTGTTTATCACATCAGAGTTCTTCTCTTAATAATTAATCAGAAAATGGAGTGTCATCACTCCCATTGTTTCCAACAGGTAATTTAGAAAAATAACATAAAATTGTTAAGTTGCCAAACTTGGATCAAATAATTTCTCCAGCACTTATCAGTTGGAGGATAATGAGCAAATGAACTTTCATTTAAGGATTATTTTCAGATTAAATGAATTGGGGTTAAGCATGGTGCTTGGTACATACAGGGAGGTTTATAAATCATTCTCCCTCACTGGAACATACACCACACACAAGAGACACACACACACTCCATACACACACACACACAAGAGTGGGGGGAAAGAAAAAGAAAAAGAGAGAAACTTAGCTTTAATTAAAATAGAATTGTCTTGAGTAAAAAGTATATAAAAAGTACATGGCAGAGTGTGCAGAGAAAAGATGATAAGGGGTAAGGCCTGTTATACTAACTTCTAACTTCCTTTGTTTAACTTTGTTAGTTTGATCAGTGGTACTTCCTATGAGAATTTCAAGTACAGTGAATGGATAACTCTTGGGGATTTTTCAGGAACTCTCCACTTAAAGAATAAAGACCAGAAATGGTGATAGTAGGAGGCATTGGGAATCAATATTAATGAGTGTTTTGGGAGCCATTTCTGCCTGTGTAGCTCTTTGTGGTTGGCACTATCAACATCATTTCACTTAAAAAGTGATCCATCCAACATGTTAATGAGGAAATTCACACCTGGATGAGGAGGCGCCCCTCCTTGAAAATGTGTTTTCTCTTGTGCTGATTTTGATTGTAAGTTGTCTGGGGAATACATCTTCAAAGCCCTTGCTGTTGCCATTTTTCTAATGTGATTGCTCCAAAAACTTCCTGCTTCCTTTGACTATATATAACTCATACCATTATTATAATGATATCTGCCTCTATCAGAACCAGCCTTCATTCTATGCCCTATTTTGAAATTGTCAGCAAATAATACAAGTCGTTTTAATCACTGGTCTATATATCTCCCTCTTTGAATGCCTGTTAGCAAATGAAAAGAAAGTATGTAACTAAAAATGCTTTTTTTTAAGTAGGAAAGTTAAGTGGAAGAAAGAAAAAGAAATGCTTATCATTAATTTTTTTTAGCAAACGTGTTTTTACTGAAGTAAAGATATACAATATTTCAGGGAGACAGCAAAGTGACTTGGTTATACACTTATGTATCTATACCTACTCTTTTTCAGATTCTTTTCCATGATGGGCTATTATTGATACAGGATGCTGATGATAGTCCCCTGTGCCATACAGCAGGTCCCTCTTCTTTATCCATTTTACACGTAGCAGTGTGTATCTGTTAATCACAAATCCCCAATTTATCCCTCCCCATTTCCCCTTCAGTAAGCAGAAGTTTGTTTTCTGTGTGTGTGAGACCAACAACTAATTCTCGATGCTCGGGATGTATCTATGAATCAAAACAGACCAGAGCATCCTATCGACATGGAGTTTGTACTGTAGTGGACCAAGAAGAATTGCATAAATGAGTATAGAGTATGTTAAAAGACAATGAGTGCAACGGAAAGAAATGTAGCCCAGGGATATAATGTGTGGGGATACTGCAGTTTTCAGTAGGGTCAGCCTCATGGGTCGGATGATATTTGGGTAAACATGTGGAGGTCATAAGCGAGTTCACTGTGTGGGCAGGAGGAAAGAGCATTCCAGCATGAAAGGATGCCCTGAGCAAAGGTTTCAAGTTGGGGCATGGATTTCATGAAACATAAGGCGAGTTACTGCAGGAGAGAGGGATGGAAAATCAGGGCATGAGCTGAGAGGTAAGAGAGACTGATCTCAAGGTGTTAGAGGAACTGGCTTCTACCTGGACTGACATGAAAAGCTACTTCATCTATTTCATGGCTTTGAACAAAGGAAATGACAGTCTTGATAACTGTTAAAAGGCTGCAGGATTGAGAATAGACTAACGGAGAACAGTTGGAAATAAGAAGCTTTTTTTTTTAAGTAATCCAGATGAAAGATGATGGAAGTTTGGACCAGTGTGAGTGATGCCAAGTAGCCCTAACATAAAAGGTAAAGATTAGGCAACATTTGCTAATGAATTAGGTGTCGCGTTGAGAGATGGAAATGCCTCAAGGATGAATCCAAGTTTCTTCAACAGATGGAAGGTTACTGAAACTGAATAAAAGTACCAAGTCAAATGATTTTATAGGAAAATGGGTTTATTTTGATTCTGGCACATGAAGTTGCTGTGGTATATTCTAAGAAATTAATGAGAAATTTGAGTTTAGAAGATGTTACTTATTCAAGGCACACGAATCTATGCATCTATTTTCATACTGAATGTTGACCTTTTTTAAAAATGTTTTCCCATCGCTCCGAGTTTTGGATTGAACAGGGTCAAAGCCCATCATTTAAGTAGCCATTTAGCCATTTTTGTCACTGTTGTTGGTTTTCTGGTCGTGACTCCAGTTCTTGAAATTAATGAGAACTTAGTCTTTGGGAAGATGGATTAGAGTCATTTGGCAAATGCCAGTTCTATTTCGTCTCTTATCATGGTTTTCTCTTCTATAAGGAACACAAGCTAACAAAAGGAGACATAGCTTCAGGTTTTAATTTAAATAAGACTGAGGAATAGCTTTGTAGGAAAGCTTGCTGAATTCTAACTGAGCTAAAGTATACTCTATGGCTTTTTCCTTTTAAGTACATTCTATGAGATAAAAGCATTTCACAATAATTTTTCCAATTTATTTGCATTGTGTTCTCTTTTGAATGCTGTTGACAAAATGTTATGGTCTTAATTTGGCTTTTTTGGAGTCACCCGTTAAATCTCTTTGTAATTTTAAGTATAGTCACTGTATAGTTAGAATGGGTAAGTTGAGTATCTTGATATGGAATTTTTTATGGGCTTCTCTGGTGTTTCAGATGGTAAAGAATCTACCTGCAATGTGGGAGACCCAGGTTTGACCTCTGGGGATCTCCTGGAGACTGGAATGGCTACCTACTCCTGTATTCTTGCCTGGGAAATCCCATGGACAGAGGAGCCTAGTGGGCTACAGTCCATGGGGTTGCAAAGAGTCAGATACGACTGAGCAACTTTCACGTTCCATGTGATTTTTGGTTTCTCTATTTGTTTTGGTTGCTTAAACAGTTATAGCTAATTTAAAAAACAGTTGTTACTTTCAGGATTACAGTTGAAATAATATACTGCTGTATACATAAGATTCCATTTGTAGATACTAAAACTGAAACATTATAATTTTATACTTGGAAGCTCATTTTAGTTTCAGGAGTGTTACCAAACATGTTTGCAGTTAATACTTAAGTCTTTATAACACTGTGTCAGAATTTTGGCACATTTTACCAGGTTATCCTTAGAAATAAGTTTTTGATTTCACATAGAAGGCAAAGGCATGTATTCGTAGCCATATAAATAACTAAAAATCTATAAGATACTTATAGCTATGTGACAATGTCACGATCTTAAATATTGGAACATGCATATCTACTCAAAATAAAAATTAGTTTACAATGAAGGAGCAAAAGGAGGAAAAGTTGCATTTGGTTGAAGATCATGAAAGAAGGTAGAAAATATTGCTGAGAATATTTCCACAAATATCAGTGAGATTCTTGGGATGAACAATCAGATAGAGCTGAAAATGTGGAACTGAAATGAGCAAACCATCACATCCTCAGTGAAGGCAAGCGTGTCTCCTCCAGTTCTTCCTCATTGATTGATGCCTAAACTCTGTCATCAGAGTTGTATTGCTCTACCCAAAGTCTTTGGTACATATACTTAAACATGCTAGGTCTCTACTAAGAGCTTCAAGGAATCTGTGGTCCTCTAAAGCAACGACCCCCAAACTTTTTGACACCAGGGACCAGTTTTTTGGAAGACAAATTTTCCACAGATGAGAGGATGGTTTGGGGATGATTCAAGGGCATTGGATTTATTGTGCACTTTATTTCTATCAGTATTACATCAGCTCCACCTCGGATCATCAGGCATTAGATCCTGGATGTTGGGGACTCCTGCTCTGAAGGTACTGGAAAGCAAGATGAAGCAATTTTATCTTTGCCTGGTTTAAGGCTGACACTTTGAGTGATGGGAAAGAGAAGCAATGACTCGCCTTTCGCCGAATAGCTTGGGGTGCCTCTTTTATCCTCATAAACATTACTTCAGTTTTTAATGTTCTTTTACAAGAGCTGCCATTTTCCCTCCTGCTATTCAGTCATCTCTTTAAAATGTTTTTAATGGTCCTGGAAAATGAGGAGACGGTTTCAGGCAGAAGGAATTCATCAGAGCATCCACATCCAAAGAAATGGACCTTGGAGCCGCAGGGACACTCAGGCCTCCTCTGACCTCGGTTGCCTAGTGATCTCCCCTGGGTACTCTCCTAGTGCTCAGCTTGCTTACAAGTCTGCTGAGAAGCAAGTCTTATTTGGTCTTCAAACTGATGCTACAACATGATGCATCTAGTAAATGAACTTTTAAAAATTGCAGGCAAATTAGATCATTACCTAAAGAATAAGATGAACTCTTCTGCAAGCCAGCTCATTCCCCATTCTGTTGTCTTTATATTGAGAATTAGTTCTGGAGGGAGGAAAAGAGGCCAGGCAGACACAATGCCAACATTTATGCTCTTAGTTCTTAATCGTTTACAACACTTTAAAAAATAGCTTAGTCTTCCCAAACACTGTACACATTTGGAATGGAGATGGTTGATTTGGGGAAGGAGATGGGGTAGAGAATTAAGAGAGGGATGTGTACATTTTTCCAGTCTTGAAAGAGAAGAAACTGGCCCGTAGGGGCACCAGCAGTCAGAGGGTGAAGAGTCATGTTTAGAAGAACTGAGGATGGTTCCCACAGACTTCTCTACAAGGCTTGTCTCAGATGATGGCAGCGCCAACACTGGGCGTCGTTCTGGACTCTTCACTCTCACCTTTGTTTGGTTCTTGATTCTTTTGGTGAAGTTCACGGATCCTTCGTCAGATCATTTACCGATGTGTCTGTTTCTCAGCCCCTCCATTGTGAGAACTCCAACCCAAGCCGCAGGTGCCCAGCTCCATGAAGCTTCCCCAGAGTAACCTTCCACCCCATCTGGGACATCACATATGGATTGGACTTTGGGGTGTCTCTTATGGAGTATGATCCACATATTTTCTCTGAAGATTCCCCAGTGGCTGATGAAAAGGAAAAAAAAATCATTTTCAGGCACTGGGGTAGGGAGTCCAAGTATTAATAACTACCTGAAAACCTACGTTCTACTCAAGGAATATGCATAGATTTTGATTTATACTTTATAATATATCTATTTTATATCTTAAAGTATCTTTATTTGTATCTTTATAGTATCTATTAAAATGTCTTAAATTATTTATATCTCAGGAAGTTCACACTCTGGGAAGTGGCCCCAAAGTTTATCTTCTGGCTTCCCATGTGCCCGTCACTCTCTATTTACTTTTAAAGCCCACATCTGGGCCAGTGCACCAGGACTAAGAGCAGGACCAAGAGCTAAGGAGTTCCCCCACCTCCTCTCCTGAGAGCTCACCAAGGCAAGCAGGCAGATTGCGTCTGACAAAGAGGTTCTCACCTCTCTGCAGCACTCCCAACTGTAGCATTCATTACTTTCCAGATGCTTGAAAGTGGTTTTTCTTGGTAATTTTTTTCAACCCTGCAAGCTGTGTTAGGAAGTATCATCCACGGCCAAGGACAGATTTTAAAATGTGCAAGACTACTTAGAATTCTGGCATTCCGTTATTATTATTTTTGAAAGTCCTTCAAAACAGTACATTTTTGTGGTGTTGATGTTACTGTCAGTAGAATAATTTTGATTGAAGTAAATGTTAAAAATATACAGAACTGGGTTCATCCATGTTGTTACATGTATTCCATCGCTTATGCACTTTCTCTTGTTACTAAGTGGTTTTTGATGGTGTTAATATATTATCATTAAAAAGTTTGATGTTTTTAAATTTGGACTAGTTATGTCATAATTAAGACTGCCGATTTAGTGATATTTAATTTACAGACAGAGTAATGAACTTTATTACCTAGAACTTGGTGTTAAATACCAACGCTACCCATATTAGGTACTCAGTGAGTATTTACAACGTGAATGAATGCATGAGCAAAAAGTCTAACCTACAAAAGAAAAATAGCCTATAATTATGGAATTTGGATATACTCATCATAGAATAAGAATACACAAAAAATGTAGAATAAAAACTTCCCAGCAAATCATGACTGAGAGATAACCATGATGGAGATTTTGGAGTATTTATTTATGTAATTAAAATCATGCTGTACATATAGTTTTTTCCTCTTGGCATTTTATTATGAGAATTTTCCCACTATTCAACTATTTTTGAAAATATTTTGATGGCTATTTACTATTTCAATATATGGACTACCAAAATGAATTTAATCATTCTATTAATAAGTGATAGCTCTATAAACCAGGTATGAGACCACAATGAAAGTGTTGTTGACTATATACATAGATACATAGACATAGATCTGATTATATCCTTAGTAGGAGTTCCTCAATGTGAAATTACTAAACCAAAGCTATGAAAAAAACCTGAGACTCTTAGTGACTAGTTGCTTTCATAAAAATAACAATTTGCTCTTATCAGCAGAGTAGACACTGATCAAACTCCCTGCATACATACCAGAATAAGATATTAACATTTTTAAAAAAATCTGTCAATTTTCTAGGCAAAAACATTAAAAATAAAAAAGAGGCATTGTGCTGATGTTTAATTTGAGGTTTGAATTGGTGCATCTATGAATTTGTTTTTATGTCCTTGGCATGTTTTTCTATTGAGATGGGCATCTTATCAATCGTTCAAGATTTTACCTACAAAGCTGGCAAAAATCTCCGTATCTGTAGTTTCGTCTATTGGTATTTTGGATCTCTGTCCTTTTCCCTTTGTTTACATTTGGAATGTGCAACATAGTCACACATATATTTAATGATACACCTTTTCTTCTTTCTTACTGACATTAATATTCACCTTTTTAATAATTTAGAATTTATTTTTTGCAAAAGTCTTGAGGAAAAGTCTCATCTTAACTTTCTTTTTCACTGGTGTCCTTTCAGAAAAAAGGCTCAAATGAAATGTGTTTCACACATCGACTGGTAATTAGAGTTTTGGGTATTCAGAATGTATGAACAACTGTACCATTAATTCCAATCAAGCTATTCTGAGAAAATGATGTATCTGCATTTCAAATGATCAGATTATAACTTTATTTCTTCTATTATCCTTTATGATGCATTGTTATAAATAAATTATTGAAAGATAATTTCTCATTTTAAGCTCATCCGTATCCATTGCCCAAATTTTAGAGTGATACTTAAAATTACCAACTGGATTATCTATAAAAACTACATATGTAGAAAATTTTGAACATAGACATTTTAAGACAGAAAATAATCCAGAATTTTACAAAATGGATATTTTGCTCTATTTTCTTAATTTTTAAAATTTTAATTTTATTTGAGTATAATTGATTTATAATGTGTTAGTTTCAGTGTACATCACAGTGATTTGGTTATATATTTACCTGGATTTATTCTTTTTAAAGATTCTTTTCTAGTATAGGTTATCCCAGAATATTTAGTAGGGTGCCCTGTACTATACAGTAGGTCCTTGTTGGTTATCTCTCTTTTCTATTAATTTTTACTTAGTTTAAGTTAATACGATTTTTTAACATAATTAATGCAAGTATAATCAGGTCTTTGATACAGAATTCTGTGCAGCAGAGATATCGTCTACTTGGTAGGTACTGCTCCTTCCTGATTAGCATAAAAGACTTCACCAATTATTGTAAAATTTAAGGAACCAGTTAAATACTGATTTTAAACGTATTGCAAAGATATCTCACAATGAAATTTTCAACAGTTTTTCTCTATGTAACTTTAGAAAGGGAGAATATGTTTTGCTGGGTAAATTTAGGTTTCTTGGCTCATTGTTTCAATCATGTACAAATGTTAGGCTCTATAAGTTACCCTGGAATAGAACAAAACCTGTGGTTATTTTAGCCAACATCAAAAGTGGTACTCAGTTCCTCAGGAGCTATCTGTTAAAGGATGTGGCATGATGCATGCCCAGTGGTGCAGTAAAATGAGTGAGTTAGGCACAAACTCGGGTCACCCCTCAAGGTCAAGGTTGCTCGTGGCTTCACAATCTACCTGATGTCCAAGTTCGCACCTCTGTTGGGATGGGAACCCGTGAAGGGGAAATCTTAGTATGTTTTCACAGCAGAGGTCAAGCATTGCTGCCTCTCTGGGCTGGATGGAGGCAGTGGACATATTTTCAGCATTTGCATTTCAGTGGCGGATGGGGTGTGAATTTTTCAAGTTTGCCACAAATATCCCCACTTCTGTGGCTTTGCATCAACCAATTTGCACGTTTATATTACTAGTTTTCCTCTGGTAAGGCCTTTGCTTTTGAGACCTCAATTTACAACTTTACTTTGCTGTTGCCTAAGTTCTTTGTCTCTATTTTTCTATCATTTGAGTGAGCTTTCAGGCAATTTTTTCTAGAAGTGTCAATGAGTGATATGTTGTCCAGGTCTTGCTTATCTGAAAATAGCTTTCTTGTTTCATCATACAGTGAAGTGAGTCAGCTGGAAATAAAATTAGTCATTTGTAAGAGCCTGGCCTCCAAACTCTGTACAGATATCCCTCCATTGTTCTATATTCCTCGGTTGACAATGCTGGCAGGATTTCGGGAAGGGATTGTTATTAACTTCGTTTAAAACTTGTAAAGCCCTGAACACAAATGACTTTAAAACGTCCTTAAGCTATTTTAGACAATTTTAAAGGTTGCACTCCATTTACAGTGACTACAGAATATTGGCTCTATTCTCCATGTTGTATATACATCCTTGTAGCCTATCTTATGCCAGTAGTTTGTACCCTCACCTCCCCACCCCTAATTTCTGCTCCCCCCACTGGCAACCACTAGTTTGTTCTCTTTGTGAGTCTGCTGCTTTTTTTTGTACAAGTTTTAAGCTAAGACAGTAATCTAGTTGATATATTATTTGCCTTCTTTTTACAAAATCATGAGTTTTTTTTAAATTTAACATATAAATGATATTATACAGTATTTGTCTTTCTCTGCCTGACTTATTTCACTTAGCAAATGCTCTTCAAATTCATCCATGCTGCTGAAAGTGGCAAAATGTTTTCCTCCTTTTTATGATTGAGTATGGCACCCACTCCAGTACTCTTGCCTGGAGAATCCCGTGGATGGAGGAGCCTGGTGGGCTGCAGTCCATGGGGTCGCACAGAGTCGGACACGACTGAAGCGACTTAGCAGCAGCAGTATTCTATTGCATAGATTGAAAGATATTACATCTTCTTTATCTGTTCATCTCTTGATGATACTTGATAGCTCTTATGACCTGGCAATTCCATTCCTGGGTATATATCTGAAAAAAAACAAAAACAAAAACAAAATACAAGTTATTAATACTTTTGTTAGTTAGGAAACGTTTCTTTCATTGGGCTTTTAATTATTTCTTCTGCTCTTGATGATTCCTCAGGGATCCATCAATTCTGAGACGCTCTTTTGCCCTCCCGCCTTTATTTCTTGAGCCTCTTCTATCTTACTGTCTACACGTTGGTTTTTGTCTTCCTGTAATTTCTAGGAATTCTTCTGTGGGTTGTCCTTTCATCAGTGATTCAGTTTGGCCCCTGAATCAATGCTACTCTTTGCCACCTTTAGTGAGAATAGCAATTCTGGGTCCTGAAGTTCAACCCTCTCTTCACCATCTAGTAATAAGACGTTTTTTCACCACCTTTCCTGTGCTATGGTCTTCTCTTTTTCTGTCACAAAGACTATATATTTGCATCCTTATGATACAGCTATTTCTGCTTTATTGACTATGCCAAAGCCTTTGACTGCGTGGATCACCACAAACTGTGTAAAATTCTGAAAGAGATGGGAATACCAGACCACCTGATCTGCCTCTTGAGAAATCTGTATGCAGGTCAGGAAGCAATAGAACTGGACGTGGAACAACAGCCTGGTTCCAAATAGGAAAAGGAGTACGTCAAGGCTGTATATTGTCACCCTGCTTATTTAACTGCTATGCAGAGTACATCATGAGGAATGCTGGGCTGGAAGAAGCACAAGCTGGAGTCAAGATTGCAGGGGAAAATATCAATAACCTCAGATACGCAGATGACACCACCCTTATAGCACAAAGTGAAGAAGAACTAAAGAGCCTCTTGATGAAAGTGAAAGTGGAGAGTGAAAAAGTTGGCCTAAAGCTCAACATTCAGAAAACGAAGATCATGGCATCTGGTCCCATTGCTCATGGCAAATAGATGGGCAAACAGTGAAAACAGTGTCAGACTTTATTTTTCTGGGCTCCAAAATCACTGCAGATGGTGACTGCAGCCATGAAATTAAAAGACGCTTAATCCTTGGAAGAAAAGTATGACCAACCTAGACAGCATATTAAAAAGTAGAGACATTACTTTGCCGACTAAGGTCCATCTAGTCAAGGCTATGGTTTTTCTAGTGGTCATGTATGGATGCGAGAGTTGGACTCTAAAAAAAGCTGAGCACCAAAGAATTGATGCTTTTGAACTGTGGTGTTGGAGAAGACTCTTGAGAGTCCCTTGGACTGCAAGGAGATCCAACCAGTCCATCCTAAAGGAGATCACTCCTGAATATTCATTGGAAGGACTGATGCTGAAGCTGAAACTCCAATACTTTGGCCACCTGATGCAAAGAACTGACTCATTTGAAAAGACCCTGGTGCTGGGAAAGATTGAAGGCAGGAGAAGGGGATGACAGAGGATGAGATGGTTGGATGGCATCAGCAGCTCAATGGACATGAGTTTGAGTAGATTCTGGGAGTTGGTGATGGACAGGGAGGCCTGGCGTGCTGCAGTCCATGGGGTCACAAAGAATCAGACATGAGTGAGTGACTGAACTGAACTGAACTGAACTGATATGGCTCCGTCATAGAAGTGCACTCTGCTCCTCTGTTCTCATGATTTTCTCTTATTTTGCATTAGTTTGCATGGAGACTATGGTATTATATTTCTCATTTCCATTTTGTGCATTTGTAGGGTGTTCCTAGCCCAATTTTTTTCTTTGTTTGTTTTTGGATAGTGATTCTGTCTTCCATCAATGGGACTTCCCAGGTGGTACTTGTCGCTAAAGAATCAGCCTGCCAGTGCCAGAGATGCAGGAGACTCTGGTTCAATCCCTGGGTCAGGAAGACCCTCTGGAGGTGGAAACGGGAAACCCACTCCAGTATTCTTGCCTGTGGAATTCTATGGGCCAAGGAACCTGGAAGATTACAGTCCATGGGGTTGCAAAAAGTTGGATGTGACTGAGCATGCATGTGGTAGCGAGTCTGTTTACAAGCATGCAGTGCCCACCCCACCCCCCTCCCCAAAGCAGGTCCTCACTTACATTTTATTTTAGGACTGTGATTGGACTTCCTCCTATCCCTATCACCTAGATCTCTTGCATTCAAGTTTCACTTCAGTGATAAAAATTGGAAACTGTTCCCACTATACTGTTACCCAGTGGGTATCTTCCTAGGCAGACTAGATGAAGACTAGAGAAAGATTGGAGGTGTCTATCAAGTTATCTACCATTTGTTTACAAAGATGGGATGAAGAAGTAGGGAAAATAAGTTGATCTCTTTCTGTTCCATTTGAGAGAATTGCTCATACATGTCTATTCAAGAAAGACAGTGACGAAGCTCAGTTTACTGTTGCATTTCTGGGGGTGGGTATTGTCCTGACGTGATGGCTATACAAGTTATTAAAGAAGATGAAGGGAACATGGAACAAATAGTAAACAGAGGGAGACTGGTAGAAAGTAAAAAGAAGGCAAGTAATACATCAGCTAGATTACTGTCTTTAGTTTAAAACTAAACATTCCCTGAAGACAGCTGGAGTGTCAGACTGTCAACCCTGAACCTCCCTGAAATGCACGTTTTACTATGATTTCGGTGGATATCACTGACTGGGTAGTTTTCTCTCTGCCTGTCTACAGAGACACTATTTTTAAACTTCCCTTACAATCTTGATTCAGTTCTCTATCCCCCTGTTGTGTTGCCACCTACCATCTACACAGCAGAGCTTCCAAGGACAGGAAATAACTCGGGTTTCATTTCCTTTCCTCCCCCTGTGATGCTTACCTGTGATTTAGAGAGGAGCTAGGCCAACAGATTTGTTGGTAGTATAAGCTGTTACTTAAAGTTGTAAGTTACTTCATCACATTTGCTTTTTCCCTCAGGTTTGCATAGAAAAACTAATTTAATTTATTTATTGTTAATTGGAGGATAACTGCTTTATAATATTGTGTTGGTTTCTGCCATATATCAACATGAATCAGCCATAGGTATACATACGTCCCCTCCCTCCTGAATCTCCTTTGCACCTGTCCAGGTTGTCACAAAGCACCGGGTTGAGCTCCTGTGTCACACAGCGAGTTCCCCCTGGCTATCTATTTTATACATGGTGGTGTGTACATTCCCGTGCTATTCTCTCAAATCATCCCACCCTCTCCTTCCTCTACTGTGTCCATAAGTCTGTTCTCTACGGCTGAGTCTCCATTGCTGCCCTGCAAAAAGGTTCATCTTTCCTGCCCAATAACGTTGCAGTCCTTCGAGAACCAGTCACCAAGGCAGTAAACATATGTATGTGGTTTGACTTCCTGGCATTATTCATGAAGACAGGATATGAAAATAAGCCTTTATATTATAGTCCACAGAGGAAAAATTAAATCTTGTTAAAAAAATGTTTGATTTAAATAGGTATCTCACAGTTATCTCATAGACTGTAAAATACTCACTGGTATAATTCAATTCCTTTGTCAAAAATTGATCATACGGTATATATGGAAGCACTTTCTATGTAATAGCTCAAAAATAGGAGTTGGTTTTTGAGAGAACAAGGTCTCAGCAGTTTTTCAATGGACAATGAAAGCATGTCATTGCACCTTATTCATTCATCACCATTAGTGATGTTTCTAAATGATTTGCTTGATACTAAATAACCAAAGATGGTAGTTCCCTGGGAGGCAGAATTCCTGTTTTGATTTTTCAATATCCAGCTGGGTGGCTATACACAAGTCAAGTCATTATCTTTCACCACAACATGAGAGTCATGTTTGTGAAATGAGAGGACCGAACCACATGATTTCAGATGGCCTTTTCAGCAGGATAATATGGTGATCTTGTGACTTGAAATAAGTCAAGCTTTCACGTACATGTTGCTTGTTCTGTGCACACTTCTGTTGGAGGTCTTGGGAAACATGGGGCTTCTAAGTAAACCAATGTGTGCTCTGGAGGCATGGTTCCAAGGGGTGAAGTGGGAGACAGGAACTTTTTACTGAGAAACAGTGGGAGAAATGGTGAGTTAATAAGTTAATGTCAGACGGTGGAAAGTTTCGAGTATATATAAATAAATATATATATATATATATATATATATATATATATATATATATATATATATATATTTTTCTTCTCTGCAAGCCATGGGGTTCCATGCTTTTAAGACACATATTTCATGATACAACATGAACCAGGGATGGTATGGATGTGCTGTGTGTTCAGTGGTGTCCGACTCTTTGTGACCCCATGGACTGTAGCCCACGTCCATGGAATTTTCCAGGCAAGAATACTGGAGTGGGTTGCCATATCCTATTCCAGGGGTATGGATGGGGAGGAATAAAACTGAACTGGAGGTACCTGCAACAGTCTGGGTCCAAAGTGATAAACGCTTGGGCTAAGAGGTGGCAGGTATTCTGCAGATCCAAGAGAGATTTCACGGAGGCATGACAAGGATTCAACAATAATTAGGCCATAATTAGAGAAAGACCCTTGGGACTTAGGACTCATAAGAATAAAGGGAAAAATGTGTGTGAAGAGAAATAGTTCCTTCTAGAAACTTTAGAAACATTGTTTGGATGTGTCATCTGGAATAATTTTGATGGGAGCTTTATAAACATGTCTTTAAAGAGCAAAATACGTTTGATAGTGAAAAACTCCGGCCTGTCATTGTCTTCACTGCTCACTGGTTTCGGTAAAATAGCACTGTTATTGATAACGTAATTTCACTGGTTCTTCTATTTTTGAGTGCCTAATTGATTTTCAGTTGAAAATTAAGAACCTGATGCAAATTAGATGTCAGAAAAAGTAATAGCTTTTTAAGATGTTCTCAAATCACGTGCTACAGTAACAATAATAAAGAAGTTTGTGCAAGTCGTAAGGTACTTATTAGACATCGAACTAAGCTTGATTTTTTGAAAATAGAAATTACTATTATGAATTAGTTTCTCATTTAAAATTCTGGGCATTTTACTGTGATAATTAGTATGGATTCATAATACATTAATAATCCCCTGCTTAAAATCAGGGTATATTTTAAACCAACTGTTATTATTAATGTATTGCTTAAGTGTACCCTGGTGTGCTGGCATTCTTAATTACTTACATCTGAAATATGCTTAAATAGAGCCTAGAGCTACATTCCTCTACTCAAAATGTATATCATGAAAATACCTTTTATTATGTTGAAAACAGAATTGTTTGAATACTCTTTTATTAGGTTCAGTTCAGTTCAGTTGCTCAGTCATGTCAACTCTTTGTAACCCCATGAACTGCAGCACGCCAGGCCTCCCTGTCCATCACCAACTCCCAGAGCCTACCCAAACCCATGTCCATTGAGTCGGTGATGCCATCCAACCATTTCATCCTCTGTTGTCCCCTTCTCCTGCCTTCAATCTTTCCCAACATCAGGGTCTTTTCAAATGAGTCAGCTCTTCACATCAGGTTTCCAAAGTATTGGAGTTTCAGCTTCAGCGTTAGATAACCATATATAGTGATTAAAATGATCGATAGTTTATTTGTTATGAATTTACTTGATGATTTGGTAAAATCCTCGTCAAATGACAGTTGCCTTTCTATTGTATATATCGTTTTTTCCAAGCATGTGTGTGTTTTTTTTTAATTGCCCTTTCATGTATTTTAAAATAAGCAATGTTATCTTTCTTATACTTCCAGAACACATTTTCAAAATTGTAGAGAAGCTAATTTAGGTGCAATGTTTTGAAGGGGTGTTTTAAGCTTTGTTGCTACATATCCAGAACTCCTGAGCTTTGCTGTAAGTTATCAGCCAAGGAGCCAAGGGTACTAGGCTCCATTTGACCTTGATTCCTAGCAAAAGAGCCTAGTAGATCATATAGGAATGATTTACCTTGTGCCACAAATTAGAGGATGTAAACATTTGCAGTGATTATATATATCCCTGAAGAAAGAGGGATTTCTATACTGAAAACTTCTACAAGGCTAATCTCCTTTCTCCTTATGATGTTGATTCATCCTGACCAAATAGATGTTCATGAATCTGTAACATGAGCTGAAACTAATCAATTATTTCAATAACAATGATATTTAGTTAAACAATGTTAAAACTTTTGGAATTGTTTTTCATGGAAATATTTTAGTTTTGAAAAAGAGTGACATTATAATATCATTTATCTATAATAATGTAAATTAGCATTCAACCTTCTTTTTAAGCACTATAGCTTGTTAAAAGAAACAATTATACATATTTGAATTGTGTATTTATATAAATGCCTTGATTTTTAAAGCTACCTTTTATTTTCATTTTGTCTTTCCCCATAAATATAACATATGTTTAGATTAAGTTTTGCATATACCAGTTTGGTTTTTGAAATTTGCACAATAGAGGTGAAGAAGTTTTCTTCTTTTGGACTGTTTAAAACTGTCTTGAAGAGGGTCGTCAATTTGTATTAAATATGATACAAGATTATGCAACATAAATGAGCATTGTGTGTTATCAAAATTCAGGTGTTCATGTATATGATGTTCTTGGAATTAACCTAAGCAGTACATAAGCTTTGAAATTTTGTTGTTGTTGTTCAGTCGTTCAATTGTGTCCGACTGTTTGTGACTCTTTTTTTAAGAAACGTATAAACCACTTCTAAGTCCATGTATGAAACACGTCTTCAGCCTTCTGAAAGAAAGGGTGAAGCCAGTATTTCTCTAGACCATTATAAGTAGAGGCTCATTTTGCACTTTGTATCTCAAAAGCACAAACAATAATTTTTCAACTATGTTCGTGATCAGCTCAGTCTATTTTAAGCAGGGACTATCTAAGTTTTTAGATATCTCAAAGTGCTTTATTTTCATGCCTTCAGGTTTTACTCTGATAAGACATAGTGGTCTTTCATTAGCAAATCATGTCCTAGTTATATGCTTGGTGGTACCTTAGCAATTTTTTGAGACCATTCTCAAATGTCATTTCTTTCCTAAAACCATCATTCATTCAAATACTATGATTCTTCAACACCTTCTGCTAGTCTGGTCATATGCTGTGCTTAGTTGCTCAGTTGTGTCCGACTCTTTGTGACCCCATGGACTGTAGCCCGCCAGGCTCCTCTGTCCATGGGATTCTCCAGGCAAGAATACTGGAGTGGGTTGCTATTTCCTTCTCCAGGGGATCTTCCCAACCCAGGGATCAAACCCAGGTCTCCCACATTGCAGTTGGATTCTTCACCATCTGAGCCACAAGGAAAGCTAGTCTGGGCAGCTGGGTAAATTAGACATATTTGATGAAATAGTTAACACTAGAAAAGAGGAAAGACTTGTTGAAGAAAAGTGGTTTCCATTTTTAATAAGTAGTTAGATGTGTTTGGGCATGTCATCGGTACATAGATCACATTTGAAGTTATAGCTTTGAAAAAGGCCATCTAGCCCATACGTGAGAAATTATGACATCAAGGAAGGACTCATAGACTCAACTACATTTAAAGTGTTGTTGGAAACAATAAAAGCCCGAATTAACATATTGTACCAATAAAAATAAAATAAAAATATGATTATACTGATCATGTATGCTCCTTTTAGAAAATGTGAGAAATACAGAAAAGCATGAAGAATAAAATTAAAATCACCAATAGCTTCATGAACTAGAGATGACCACTATTAATTTTTATTTCCTTTGATTTTTAAAATTGCATTTGGAAACATAGTTACAGCAACTATAGTTTTCTAATCTTTTTCTTTTGTTTTTACTTATATGATAAAGTCTAAAAATTCTTCAAAATCACTGTTTCTAGCGACCATGATTCTTTTGGAATCAGGGATTTTTGCTGATTTTTCTTACTCATTTCCTTTTTCTTATTAAAGTGATAAAACTTCTTTTCAGGAATAGATAATCTCTATCAAAATACGTTGAGGCATTAATGTTGCAACGCTGTTTAGACTAAGTGTCAGAATTTCTTTGTCTGTATTTGCCTGGTTCCATGCTCCTTGGATAACTTTTATTCCTTCAGCTTCCTTTTAGTGGTCTTGCTTCATTCTGTTATTCTGGCCTAGATCATCCGCTGGGTTGCTTAGGAGGCCTTTGTGGATGGTGTGTTTTCTGAGTCCTTGCTTTCCTCAAATGTTGTCTACACTCCGGTGCACCAACCAGGCTTTTGTGTAGCCTTTCAAACCCAATATTTTTCCTTCAGAGATTCCTGTCTTGCCCTCTGCTTGGTCCTTAGTCTTCTAGAGTGACTGATGCACTCTGAAAGGTACTGGTCTACAGAGGCAACACAGATGCCCAGCTGGGTGCCTCCACTATGCCGAGCACTGCCCCCATGTCTGACTCCCATTATGGAACCTCACTGTCTTCTATTGACCTCTTAGACATCTTAGGCTTTCAGAGGAAATGGCCTTCCTTCAATCCCATTCAATCCACCCTATGTCTAGAAGACATTTGGTTCCGGCATGTAAAGTAGCATGCATCATTAAATTTCTAGACCATATAGAGCTGTCATCCTCATTTTGGGGTATCCTGTTGGTTATTTCATCAGGAATTGGTGATATAGAGTTATATACCTGTGGTCATATAGCTATCTGTCTCCATGAAGGTCTGCTTACTCCTGAGTTAAGAGATAAGAAATTTCTGGTCTCCCTGGCAACTCAATATCCTAAGAAATGTAACTAGGCCCAGTTGAAAAGCACTTAGGAGGCATTGCAGCTGGAAGCAATGAGTGGTCCTGTATTGAATTCCAATTCAAACAAGTCATCAGTAATAGAAATTTGGAGGCTAACTGACCGTTTGAATAGGACTGGGTATTAGATGACATGAGAATTTATTTGAAAGGAGGTATAGATATCCTTAATTTAAAAAAATTCAAAATCTATTATTGTATTATCTTACTTTGAAGAAATGCATACACATGTGTGTGCTTATTGGCAATGATACCCTGAGATGTGGTGGCAAATTCTTAATTGGAGAGGTGATTGTTTTATCTTCTGCCTTTCCTATGTGTCTGTGTCTGCTTTCTACAATGCATATGTGCTACTTTTTATTTATTATATCAATTTTTAAAATATTTTTTGATGTGGACTATTTTTAAAGTCTTTATTGAATTTGTTACAATACTGCTTCCATTCCCTGTTTTGGTTTTTTGGCTCCAAGGCTTGTGTGATCTCAGCTCCCCGACAAGGGATCGAACCCTCACTGGAAGATGAAGACTTAACCCCTGAGTTGTCTGGGAAGTCCCCATGTGTCCTTTTTAAATAATAAGATACCAATTTTATTTTTTAAAAGAAAGAACTATCGCCTTTCTTAACTTCATGGGCCAGTGTAACATCCCTTGATAAAAAATGAAGCAGCTAATTTTCTCCTAAGAAGGAAGAAAGACATGCAGACTAACTTTGGGTCTGTTATGTGATTAAAAAAATGAGTTAGTTAGAAAATCAATGCAGATGTCTTCTGAGAGGAGTGTGTCTAGATTTTATTATCATGTTATTCTGTTTTCAAATATGTGTCAAGGAGGTTCTTAGATAGCCTGGAACTTGTTATAAAATAGTCTCTTTTTTTCCTGCACTTGACTGAAGTCTCTGTGTTCAAATCAATCAAACTCCCTGAAGCAGGATTGCTATTGCAGGGGCTGCAGCTGTCCGGGAACTGCAGCTTCTCTGTAGCAATGTTTGATTACAGGCTCATGTCCTTTAGAACAAGTAATAATAAAAATAATGAAAGCTTCACAGACTTCATGTCCATCTGCTTTGAACATGTTCTTGGCAAATGACATGTACTGAGCTGGTGGCCAAGACATAGCAGTAATAGTTATAGGAGTCTCACCAGAGCAGTTTCATGGGCTTACACAAATAAACAAGGGAATTTCACTTGTGATGGAAGACAGCAACTCCAATATTCAGCACATGGAGAAACTAAGGTACTGAAAGAATTAACTCCAGATCAAAAATACTCCAGTAATTTAAATTCCCCAATGGCTCAGTGGGTAAAGAATCCACCTGCAATGCAGGAGGTGCAGATTTGATCCCTGGGTTGGGAAGATCCCCTGGAGGAGGAAATGGCAACCCAATGACAAGAACTGCAGTATTCTTGTCTGGGAGATCTCTTGGCCAGAGGAGCCTGGTGGGCTACAGTCGATGGGGTTGCAAAAGAGTCGGACATGACTTAGTGACTGAACCCCATACTCCTTACAGGTGTTGAACTGGTTCAACCATTTACCCATTTATTTACTCCTTCCTTCATTCAAGAAGTAATTTTGAGTCCACACTGAATTATGCATTAAGAACTTGTTAACACCGAAGAGAACTTCCTGGCCATGGAAACTGCATTATTCATGCTATAAATAGGTACATACTCAATGAACATTTATTGTGTGCCTCCTATATTTCAAATAGTGTATTAGTTACTGTGAATACAATGTTAAAAGATACAGTCCCTGTTCAAATACCAATTACAGTCTATCTGGATGTGTCAGATATTAAACTAACGAATTAAGAGATATTTGGTTGCCACAGATGTTATGAGGAAACAAGACAACTGGTGTGATAAGGAATCTGGGAAATCCACTTACATTGTTGGTACCGAAAGCTGAGCTGACTTATTCTGGGGTCTGAATATCAATCAAATCTGAACTCAGCAATCACTGTACCCACCATAGAGAGAACACAGGTGCAAATGTTCCTGAGGAGAGTGGCTAGGAGTGAGGCAGGAACCCAGGAAGCAGGGGCTAGACAGTGACCCCAGGAAACAGCCCCTGCCCCCAGCTGTAGGGCACAGGAAGGAGGGAAAATGGAGACCTACATGCCACAGTCTAAACCCCTAACCTCAGACGTCAAGCTCATTGGATTACCTTGGCTGAACAGGACTATGTGCTCTCTCTTCCACCTTGACAGACGAAGTGAAGTGTTAGTCATCCAGTCATGTCTGATTCCTTGTGAGCCCACTGACTATATAGCCTGCCAGTCTCCTCTGCCTATGGGATTTCCCAGGCAAGAATCTGGAGCGGGTTGCCATTCTCTTCTCCAGGGAATCTTCCCAACCCAGGGATCAAACCCTGGTCTCCCGCATTGCAGGCAGATTCTTTACTGTCTGAGCGACGAGGGAAGCAAATATGCCTTCATAAAGACAAGATTTTAAAATACCCATCAAACTATAAGATTTGCATGACTAAGTGTTAGCAAACAATGCAAGATGACAGAATTTCATTATTATTGCTTATTTTTGGATGTTCTGTAAATGGGCCAGTGATTGAGTATTCTTAAGAAACACATTTGTAATTTATAAAAACAATGATATCATTACTCCTTAGATTTTATTTTTCTTGCTTTCATTTTAGCAAAATCACTAATTAAGCTTAAATTTAAAAAAGGTCTGTAGCATATTTTATTGACAGCAATGTTCTAAAGGATTAAAAAAAAACATGTAACTGTGTACAAAGTGTACAAAATTTAAATGTCACCAAAAATGCAAGTCAAGGAAAATTTTTAAAAAGTTGAAAACCATTTGCATATATTTTCTAAAATAATTATATTCAAAATTCCATATAATAATAAAATGGAAATATGAGTTATAATACATGCATAAGTTTAATTTTTTAATTTTAATTATATCCACATAAATTTAAAATTATGTCCACTTTAGTTTTATATATGTTTATATTTATTGCTGGTATTCAGTGTTGAATATTTCTGAGCATAGAGTTAGGCTCACATTTCATGCATTTTACCTCTCAGTTTAGTTCAGTTCAGTTCAGTCGCTCAGTCGTCTCCGACTCTGCAACCTCATGAACCACAGCACGCCAGGCCTCCCTGTCCATCACCAACTCCCGGAGTTCACCCAAACTCACGTCCATCGAGTCAGTGATGCCATCCAGCTATCTCATCCTCTGTTGTCCCCTTCTGCTCCTGCCCACAATCCCTCTCGGCATCAGAGTCTTTTCCAATGAGTCAACTCTTCGCATGAGGTAGCCAAAGTACTGGAGTTTCAACTTTAGCATCATTCCTTCCAAAGACATCCCAGGGTTGATCTTCAGAATGGACTGGTTGGATCTCCTTGCAGTCCAGGGGACTCTCAAGAGTCTTCTCCAACACCACAGTTCAAAAGCATCAATTCTTCGGCACTCAGCTTTCTTCACAGTTCAACTCTCACATCCATACATGACCACAGGAAAAATCATAGCCTTGACTAGATAGACCTTTGTTGGCAAAGTAATGTCTCAGCTTTTCAATATGCTATCTAGGTTGGTCATAACTTTTCTTCCGAGGAGTGAGTGTCTTTTAATTTCATGGCTGCAGTCACCATCTGCAGTGATTTTGGAGCCCCCAAAAATAAGTCTGACACTGTTTCCACTGTTTCTCCATCTATTTCCCATGAAGTGATGGGACCAGATGCCATGATCTTCGTTTTCTGAATGTTGAGCTTTAAGCCAACTTTTTCACTCTCCTCTTTCACTTACATCAAGAGGCTCTTTAGTTCTTCTTCACTTTCTGCCATAAGGGTGGTGTCATCTGCTTATCTGAGGTTATTGATATTTCTCTCAGCAGTCTTGATTCCAGCTTGAGCTTCTTCCAGCCCAGCATTTCCCAAATGTACTCTGCATATAAGTTAAATAAGCAGGGTGACAATAGACAGCCTTGACATACTCCTTTTCCTATTTGGAACCAGTCTGTTGTTCCATGTCCAGTTCTAACTGTTGCTTCCTGACCTGCATATAGGTTTTTCAAGAGGCAGGTCAGGTGGTCTGGTATTCCCATCTCTTTCAGAATTTCCACAGTTTATTGTGATCCACACAGTCAAAGGCTTTGGCATGGTCAATAAAGCAGAAATAGATGTTTTTCCGGAACTCTCTTGCTTTTTCCCTGATCCAGCAGATGTTGGCAATTTAATCTCTGGTTCTTCTGCCTTTTCTAAAACCAGCTTGAACATCTGGAAGTTCACGGTTCACATATTGCTGAAGCCTGGCTTGGAGAATTTTGAGCATTACTTTACTAGCATGTGAGATGAGTGCAATTGTGCAGTAGTTTGAGCATTCTTTGGCATTGCCTTTCCTTGGGATTGGAATGAAAACTGACCTTTTCCAGTCCTGTGGCCACTGCTGAGTTTTCCAAATGTGCTGGCATATTGAGTGCAGCACTTTCACAGCATCATCTTTCAGGATTTGAAATAGCTCAACTGGAATTCCATCACCTCCACTAGCTTTATTCGTAGTGATGCTTTCTAAGGCCCACTTGACTTCACATTCCAGGATGTCTGGCTCTAGATGCGTGATCACACCATCGTGATTACCGTGGTCGTGAAGATCTTTTTTGTACAGTTCTTCTGTGTATTCTTGCCACCTCTTCTTAATATCTTCTGCTTCTGTTAGGTCCATACCATTTCTGTCCTTTATTGAGCCCATCTTTGCATGAAATGTTCCCTTGGTATCTCTAATTTTCTTGAAGAGATCTCTAGTCTTTTCCATTCTGTTCTTTTCCTCTATTTCTTTGCATTGATCACTGAGGAAGGGTTTCTTATCTCTTCTTGCTATTCTTTGGAACTCTGATTCAGATGCTTATATCTTTCCTTTTCTCCTTTGCTTTTCACTTCTTTTCTTTTCACAGCTATTTGTAAGGCCTCCCCAGACAGCCATTTTGCTTTTTTGCATTTCTTTTCTATGGGGATGGTCTTGATCCCTGTCTCCTGTACAATGTCACGAACCTCATTCCATAGTTCATCAGGCACTCTATCTATCAGATCTAGTCCCTTAAATCTATTTCTCACTTCCACTGTATAATCATAAGAGATTTGATTTAGGTCATACCTGAAAGGTCTAGCGGTTTTCCCTACTTTCTTCAATTTGAGTCTGAATTTGGTAATAAGGAGTTCATGATCTGAGCCACAGTCAGCTCCTGGTCTTGTTTTTGTTGACTGTATAGAGCTTCTCCATCTTTGACTGCAAAGAATATAATCCATCTGATTTCGGTGTTGACCATCTGGTGATATCCATGTGTAGAGTCTTCTCTTGTGTTGTTGGAAGAGGGTGTTTGCTATGACCCGTGCATTTTCTTGACAAAACTCTATTAGTCTTTGCCCTGCTTCATTCCGCATTCCAAGGCCAAATATGCCTGTTACTCCAGGTGTTTCTTGACTTCCTACGTTTGCATTCCAGTGCCCTATAATGAAAAGGACATCTTTTTTGGGTGTTAGTTCTGAAAGGTCTTGTAGGTCTTCATAGAACCGTTCAACTTCAGCTTCTTCAGCGTTACTAGTTGGGGCGTAGATTTGGATTACAGTGATATTGAATGGTTTGCCTTGGAAACGAACAGAGATCATTCTGTAGTTTTTGAGATTGCATCCAAGTACTGCATTTCGGACTCTTTTGTTGACCATGATGGCTACTCCATTTCTTCTAAGGGATTCCTGCCCGCAGTAGTAAATATAATGGTCATCTGAGTTAAATTCACCTATTCCAGTCCATTTTAGTTTGCTGGTTCCTAGAATGTCGATGTTCACTCTTGCCATCTCCTGTTTGACCACTTCCAATTTGACTTGATTCATGGACCTGACATTCCAGGTTCCTATGCAATATTGCTCTTTACAGCATCAGACCTTGTTTCTATCACCAGTCACATCCACAACTGGGTATTGTTTTTGCTTTGGCTCCATCCCTTCATTCTTTCTGGAGTTATTTCTCCACTGATCTCCAGTAGTATATTGGGCACCTACTGACCTGGGGAGTTCCTCTTTTGGTGTCCTATCATTTTGCCTTTTCATACTGTTCATGGGGTTCTCAAGGGAAGAACACTGAAGTGGCTTGCCATTCCCTTCTCCAGTGGACCATGTTCTGTCACCTCTAGATCAACTTAAATTTAAGACAAAAATGAATGTTTTACCATTATAAAATGTTTCTGCAATGCCATGTATGCTATTGCATATACTGTGATGAATTGTGAGTGTCTCTGGAACCACAAATAAGAATATGAAGAGAAGTAAGAAAATGGACACTTAGCATTTTGGGGAGATATTTTATTACATAGTGTCTACTACATCGATATTCTCTTAGAGGAAGGATATGACAGGATATATACAGTGTATAGCTAAATCGCTCAGTTCCTCTCTTGCTCCCAAAGAAATGTCAGTCTTTTTGCTGTTTGTCTGCCGCATAACTAGGGGGATCTTAGCTTCCCGACCAGGAACTGAACTGGGACCCCAGTAGAGAAAGCCTGGAATCTTAACCCCCAGGCCACCAAAGAACTCCCAGAAATGTCAGTCTTTGGTACTGATGACACAACCTATAGACCTTTATATCACTGGGATGTAAAGTAGCCTTCATTTTGAGAAGAAAGGTAAACAGACCTTGGGAAATGCTTCTTTGGGCCTGAAGTAGGTGTTAACAGTGGCAGCAGCTCTGGGTTGCAGGCTGTTTCAGGGGCTGGTGAATTTTTCTGTAAAGTGCCAAACGTTTTTGACTTTTTGAGCCTTATAATTTGAAACAGTTACCCAGTGCTATGATTGTGGTATGAAAACAGCTTTAGACAACACAGAAATGAATGGGTGTGGCTGTGTTCCAATAAAGCTTTATTAATAGCAACAGGCAGGCTGGATCTGGTCATTGAACTGTACAGTTTCACCTTCTCCCTCTGACCCCCAGTAAAGTGCCATCACTGAACTCCAGATGAAAGTGGTAAGTGACAAAGGCACCCATGTGTTCATTAATAAATGAATCATGGGTGTGTATTTGGAGAAGGCAATGGCACCCCACTCCAGTACTCTTGCCTGGAAAATCCCATGGATGGAGGAGCCTGGTAGGCTGCAGTCCATGGGGTCGCTAAGAACCAGACACGACTGAGCGACTTCACTTTTCACTTTCATGCATTGGGGAAGGAAATGGCAACCCACTCCAGTGTTCTTGCCTAGAGAATCCCAGGGATGGGGAAGCCTGGTGGGCTGCCGTCTATGGGGTCGCACAGAGTCAGATACGACTGAAGCGACTTAGCAGCAGCAGCAGCGGGGTGTGTAATTGGTGCGCTTAAGCCTGGGGCCCAGGAAAGAAGCCCACTGCTTAGTTCTAATGGGGCTGATTCAGGACAGGGTAAGGAGTTTATTTTCTTTTCAGAAAAAAAAAAAAAAGATTAGTCCTCGCAGAGGAAATCAATAAATGCTTCACAGGGCAGACGACACTGGATCTGGGTCGCAAAAGATGAGCTGGGTTTTGCCCGACATCAAGGCAAGGAAAGACTAATCAGGCACAGGGAAACGGTGTGTGCAAAAGCAGAGATGCACAAAGGACTCAGCATATACTGGAGATGATGGAAAAAGATCCCAGTGATGGGAAAAATATGTGCATGAGGCAGAGAGAGGACTGAAAAACTAGGTTGGATCCGTGTGTGCTGCAAATGGGGCATTGAACTGTGAGAGGCAAATACGGAACTGGCCAAGTCTGAAGTGGGTAAGGTCAGATTTTATTTTTGAGGAGAAACGGGGACTGTGGTGTGGATATTGGACTGGAGTTGGGGGAACCTGTCACCTGCCTGTGCAGTAATCCAAGTAGAAGGTGATGAGAACCAAAATGAAAGCTGGACTGTAGGGACAGGCAGGGAAACTGGTTTCAGGAGATACTCGGGAGTTAACACTGATGGGATTCAGTGACTGGCATTAGGTGGGGATAAGTTAAAAGGAGGGATGACTCTGATGATGACCTAGGGACTGTAGGAGAGACACCTCATTTCGTGGTGGAAGGAAGGGTGGGAAAGGAGGGGAGAAACAGTGTCACTTATGGTTTGGACACAGAAGTAGAAACTGTTTCATTGCCGTTTAGTTGCTAAGTCATGTCTGACTCCTTTGTGACCCCAGGGACCATAACCCACCAGGCTCCTCTGTCCATGGGATTTCCCAGGCAAGAATACTGGAGTGGGTTGCCATTTCCTTCTCCAGGGGATCCTCCCAACCCAGGGATCAAACCCTGGTATCCTGCTTTGGCAGGCTGGTTCTTTACAACTGAGCCACCCACCAAGGTAGCCCAAGGAGAAGCTGGGTTGGGGCATTCCAGGACGAAGTCTAGCAGGATGCTGAAGATGAGGGATGTTGAAATATTTGCGTGTCAGCAGAGAATCATAGCAGCGGATGCCATCAAAGAAGCTGAGAAAACCCAAGGGAAGGTCTGAAGACCAAGAAGACGACAAAGGATGTCTGATTAACCCTGACCTATAAGGAGAAGTGTAAGAGCAGGAGATTAAGGAAATGGACAGTTTCTAATCCTGAAAGCAGTTCTGCAGCTCAGTATGCTTCGTCCATTTCTCTTACAGGGGAGCTGGTCACGCTGAAGTGTATGAATCCCTCCATCACCTTACAAAATGGCTTGTGTTCAGTTACATGTCATTTAAACACAAAGTCTCTAGATAATGTCCACTATAAAAAGGGTGCTAAGCCATCAGGAGAGACAGTCTCTAAATACACCAATAAATCTCCTACCAGAAAGTAGTTTCAGAAGTTTCAGCCTTTTAATATCATGGTTAACTTTGATTTCTCAAAATCCAACCTTACCCTTTAAGTTTTATTTTTTTAAGAGGAAACTTAGTATTCTCTTGCATAAGTGACAACAGATTAGCTTTTCCTTCTTTAAATCTAGTCCATTCTGTCTTGCCTTGTTCCCTAGGATGGTGTAGAAACCACGAGGAAATGCCTATAACTGTGGAGACACACATATCAGCCATTAGATAAATATTGCCCATGTACCTGCTATCTAAAGGCCTTTGAGTACTGACAGCTTCATTCATTCATGTAAAACTTGTTGAGTAAGCTCTGTCTGCCAGGACTGTGCTAAGTGTTGGGGAAAAAAAAGATTGAGCCTCTGTTCTTCTATGACTGACAATCTAGTAAAAACAAAGGAGATGAAATGAAAAAAAAATAGAACTGAAATTCTATTTACTTTTGTATGAAATGATGTCATCACTGAAGTCACAGTTCAGAAGAATTTACAAAGTGGGGTGACTAAGGTCAGAGTTCCCAACTATTTTAAGTGGATCATTTCAGTCTTTTTCCCTGTAATATACTGACCATTGCCTATAAGGAAAATTGATAGAAAGAATATAACCTTTTTTTTAGATTTTTTTTCTCTTGATGTGAACCGTTTTTAAAGTCTTTATTGAATTTGTTACAATATTGTTTCTGTTTTATGTTTTGGGTTTTCGGCCACAAAGTATGGGGGAAACTTAGCTCCCCAACCAGGGATCAAACCTGCACCCCCGCACTGGAAGACGAAGTCTTCAGCGCTGGGCCGCAAGGGAAGTCCCTAGTATAAACTTTTAAGTCAGATGTAGCAATCCGTTTCCAAGTCCCAACTTTGCAAATTGGAAGTTCCAGGCGATTTGTATGTATCACTTCTCTGAAGTTTTTCCTCTGGGAAATGAATATGATTTATGTCTCCTCCTGGGCTTGTATGAGAATTAAATGATGTAACATTTATAAAGCGCTGAGCATGCCTCTGACACTTAAGCAAGTGCTAGAATAGATATCGGTTCATCGGGGAGAGAATGGGGGTGGGGAAGCTTGCACTAAGCCCTGCAGGGTCTTCATGGGTCTCTGGCCAACTTAGTTCAACCTAACACGCTGTGTTTTGAATTGAAGGCCATTATTTTCCAGGTTTATCTGCCTGAGAGGTAATGTCTTCTGATGTCCCAAGTGGGATTGTCTGGTTGAGGGGTGTTTTTAGGCCATCTCTTTCTCAGAGGGAAAGAATGACGCCTCCTTGGGTAAGGAATAGAAAACTGGAGGATCTGAGGTCTCTGATTTGGTAGTTAACTTTTGTAACAAATGTCACCGAAATCTGTGACATTCCTTATAGAATCGTTTTTCTTTTAGTTGGATGTATGTTTTCATTACAATTAGATTACAAACTGTTAATGAGTGAAGTACTCTCTTATTTGTAAAATCTAGTACAAGATCGATATCTAATAAGAATTTGTTGATGAATTTCATTTATTGGTGTGAGGTAGAATGTATTAAGGGGCTTCCCTGGTGGCTAAGATGGTAAAGAATCTGCCAGCAATGTGGGAGCTCAGGGTTCGATCCCTGGGTCGGGAAGATCCCCTGGAGAAGGAAATGGCAACCCACTCCAGTATTCTTGCCTGGAGAATCCCATGGACAGAAGAGCCTGGTGGGCTACAGTCCATGGGGTCACAAAGAGTTGGACACAACAGCGACTTTCACTTTGCCTTTTTTAGAATGTATTGAAAAAACATACAATTCATAATTCCTTATCTAAATCCTTGGGACAGGAAGATATATTTCAAAATTAAAATTTAAACATTTCAGATATCTATGTTAATATTATATCTATATATAGTATATACTGGACTATTGTGTATCATGCATTGTCCATAACCCATGGGATCTGTGCAGTATACCAGCACTTTCATATCTGCAGGAAAACTGTGATTGTTCATACTAAGTGGGAAAAGCAAGAGAGGCAAAGATCCTCACATCTGATCAGGTCGGATTTTACAACTAAACATGTTATAAACTTTTGGTTTTCAGACATTTTAGGGTTTTGATGGTCGATATGGGAATTTGAACCTTCTGGAAAGACGTAGGGTGATCTGTATCATTCTGGTGTTTGCATATGTATGTATCACAAAAACTTTCTGCAAATATATGTTTCAAAAGCTATTTTTTTGTTTAGTTTTCTATTGTATAAAATCAAAGAGGTTAAGATTTCTAACACAAGACCAGAGGTTTTCCATCCAAATAATTTAATAGAAAGTTAAAAAAAAAAAGTATCAAAAGGCTAGAATTCCTTGAAAATATTGTCAATCAAAGTGAGAGAGGCTTGAAAATAGTTTCACAGGTTGTGGGATGATCCGTCATCTAAAATATCGCTGTGGAGACTACAATATAAGGGCTTCATTTTCTGCTAACTAAATTTAGTTCTTAAATAATCAGACGCTTTTAAGAGAACTGGTGGAAAAAAAAGTGAAAGTGTTAGTTGCTCAGTCATGTGACCCCGAAGATTGTAGTCCGCCAGGCTCCTCTGCCAATGTAATTCTCTAGGCAAAAATGCTGGAGTGGGTAGCCATTTCCTTGTCCAGGGGATCTTCCTAACCCAGGGATCAAACCCAGGTATCTTGCATTACAGGCAGATTCTTTACTGTCTGAGCCACCAGGGAAGCCCTATCTATTGATAAAGGATTTTAACGAGGTTTTGATTCTAAAAGTTTGCAAATTACTCTGAAATGAACCTTTAAGAGGAGCGTTTAATATAATACGTTTTGGAAGAGCTATTGTAATGGTGCTTGGTTACAGATTTATTCATTTTCATTTAGTTTCCCAATCAGTGTGTAATGCACTGACTCTGAAAATGACGAATAGATGGAGATGCCTTTATTGACTCATCTGATTTCCCAATCCCCAGTCAAAACATCAGCTTATTTGCTAAGACAGGTATGGGTGTATATTGATGGCTGTCAGTTACTGAGTGTCTATACTATGCGAGGCGTAGCTACAATTTCTGCAAGTTCTACAGTGATCTGTAAAAGTTAGTGGTTATTGTGATTGAGAATATAAAGACCATGAAGTGCGGTTCCTAAACTCCATGGTTTCGTTTCTTTGCTAATCAGATTTTTCTCTCAACTTCCAAGTTGGTCTGATGCATAAGACCTAGAAAGTCTTTAGTTTTATGAATTTATTAAACTGCTGATGTACACTGGCTCCTGAAGCAAAAGAAGAATAGGTATGTGTCAGGCGTTTCTCTTTTATTTTCCTCTTAATATCTTTACATTGTCCACACTTAGCCTTGAAAGGAAATAAACTCCCTGAGACTTTGCTTTGATATTTCCATTTATTTACATAGCTTTTAAAACTGGAAAACTGAACACCAAGTCCTTGGGGCCCATAGATGAGACAGCCTCAGTGTATTACTTTGCTAGGAGGACTGATGTAACACAGTAAAATGAGCTGGGGGCCTTAAACAATAGAAATCTATTGTCTCCCATTTCCGGAGGTTGGGAGTTCAAGCTCAGAGAGAAGCTCTCCTGTGTCTCTCCCCCTGCTGCTGATGGTTTGCTGCGCACCTTCAGTGTTTTCTTGATTCATCAATGCCTCTCTCCGCATCTCCTTTCAGGTTACAAGGCGTTTTTCCTATGTGTTTATCTGTATGCAAATTTCTAGCTTCTGTAAGGACTTCAGTTATATTCGACCAGGAGCCCACCCTCCTCTGCATGACTTCATCTTAAATAATTCCACCAACAACTTGATTTCCACCTAAGGTCACCTTCTGAAGTAGTGTGGGTTAGGACCATAACTTGCAAATCCTGGGGGTGGGAGGTTAGGGGGAGGACACAGGACACAATGCAAACCATAACACTCAGGCAGGCAAATAATGGATATTTATGGTTTGGAACTAAAAAAAAAAAATTTTGCATGTGCTAATGGGGCTTCCCTAGTGGCTCAGATGGTAAAGAATCCCTGCAATGCAGGAGACCCAGGTTCAGTCTCTGGTTTGGGAAGATCTCCTTGAGAAAGGAGTGGCAACTCACTCCAGTATTCTTGCCTAGAGAATTCCATGGACTGGTGGCTATAGTCCATGGGGTAGCAAAGAGTTGGACACGACTGATTGACCAGTGCTTTCACTTTCACTAACTTTTTGTTTGGCATCTAACAAACCATCAGAAGACTCAGGACTATTAAACCCATCCCAAAGAGACAGAATGGTTCACGGTGAAGTGAGGTTTCCTGAAAGTGTGTTCAGCTTGGGTGCTCTGTCCTGCAACAGTGATTTTAGAGTCAATAAGAAATTGGATTTTCTCATTCATTTAGATGGAGAAAGAGCACATTTATTGATTCGTTCCACTCAAAAATGTGGAGGTAAAGGAAAGGGCATTGGATTGCGCAAGACGAAGTTTGTGCCTTTTATTATAAATTATATATGGCCTGTGAGGATTTTCCGGCATGTTTAAGATGAACATGGTCTCAAATTTGTATGGATTTCATTTTTCGTCAAACTTTCTTCTTTCCTGAGGTTGACTGGGCTTCCTTTGGCAGTTCATTGTTGTTTTCTCAGGAGTTTTTCATTTTCTTTCATAATCTTTGCCTTTTCTTTGAATCCAACATCTTCCCCACTTTCAGCTGAATGGCAGCAATGTCAAAGACTGCTGCTTTAGGGCAGGAAGTTATTTGGATTTAAATAATGAATGTGACGGTATCTGAAGAATTAGAGTTGAAATCCAGAGGACTGAATAAGAAAACCTGCTTCTCCTCCAGAGCCAATAAAGCAAAGACAAATTAATATTACAAATGTGCCTTCAGTCTAGACAACCTGGGTTCTACCTTTGAACTTGAGGTCTGGCTACTCTGGGCTTCCATGGCCGACATCACTCATTCCTGGCCATCTCTTCTTGTTGGATGAGCTGCCAAATGCCAGGGACACCCTCACCACACAGTGTTCCCTGACTGCCCCCTGCCTGGCACAGGGTAAGTGTGCTCTGGATTTGGAATCAGACGACTTGCAGAGGAGTTCTGTGTGACAACAGGAAAGTCAACAAACCTCTAAGCTGTAGATGACTCAGCTATGACATGGAGACGGTAGCTGATCTCAGAGTGATGGTGTGAGTGTAAAACCTGGGAAAGCATTGGAAGACACAACCAAACAGTGGTCTTACAGTTACCGTTCCCAAGTGGTGCAGTGGTAAAGAATCTGCCTGTCAGTGTAGGAGACACAAGGAACATGGGTTGGACCCCTGGGTCAGGAAGATCCCCCGGAGAAGGAAATGGTAACACGCTCTAGTATTCTCGCCTGGAAAATTCTGTGGACAGAGGAGCCTGGTGGGCTGCAGTCCATGGGGTCGCAGAGCTGGACACGACTGAGCACACGTGGTGGAGGTGGTTTAGTCGCCAAGTCGTGTCCGACTCTCGACCCCTTACACACACACAATCTGGAGTGGAGCCACTGCTCTGCTAATTGTTTCACACACGCCTATTATCCCGCGAGATTTTCACAATAGCCGCTCAGCATAGATATTTATTATTCCTTCTTTAGTCAGAGGAGAAAAATGAGATAGAATATTTTCCCTAAGGAAACAACAGCTTGTAAGTGGCAAAGGCAGAGTATGGCATAACAGCTTCACTTTTCCCCACTCTTGCACCATTAAACAATGTGTACTGGGTCATTCTGCAGAAAAAAGGAAACAAAAATCTGATTATATGAGCCCAGAGTAAATCATTTCAGGGACCAGAAGCTCGCTTAATCCTTTACCTGTAAACTGTGTTTATTTTATTTTATTTTATTTTTTTTTATTTTATTTTATTTTTTTTTTTATTTTTATTATTATTTTTTTTAATTTTAAAATCTTTAATTCTTACATGTGTTCCCAAACATGAACCCCCCTCCCACCTCCCTCCCCATAACATCTCTGTGGGTCATCCCCATGCACCAGCCCCAAGCATGCTGTATCCTGCGTCAGACATAGACTAGCGATTAAAAAGAAAAACTCTGTACCAGCTGCTTTTACTTTTAACAGCAAAGTTGATAAACCAGGCTTAAAAAAGCCTCACTTCAAAGGAATGTGCGCTGGATCCACTAAAGAGACCCATTCTCTTTCTTAAATGAAAATATGTTTTTTGCTGACATATGTAAGGAGAAGATATTTAAAATATTTCAATCCTTATCCTATGCTTAACAGGCTAACAATTTTTTTTTTTAAATGAGCATCTCTAAATACCTCTCAAGAGATGAACTGATTATGATAAAGACTCTTTCAGGGTTGCATTGTCATCTGATTTATTCCTAAAATAAACCAAATATTTGAGATGCCAAGCAAGGTATATGCCTATGGCAGGAAGGGGAGGAGGGGGTGTATGAACTGATTAATTTTATTTAGTAAAGCAAAAATAAACTTTCGATGATCTTTTATGATATGTAGGTGTATTTTATTTCTAAAATTTCTCATTTCAGTATCTGGTCATTCTCTTCTTATTTAGGCTACAAACAAGAATATATAATATTTACTTGATTTGATGTGTGAGTTTTGCATTTTAAATATAGTTCTTTAATTCATTTCTAGAGTTGTGTGTGTCTGGTTCTTGAATGCTAAAAATAGCACACTCTTAATAGTATTATGCTAATGTAGCACTAACCAGACACCTCCCCAAAAGACATATCTGATGATTTTATGGCCCAATTAATATATTTTTAAAATTAAATATGTCAGTGGAGAGACCTAAACTAGGGGGGGTGGCAATGTTTATTCTGAACTAACTTACGGATGTGTAAATCATACTTTCAGTCTAGCAAATCTATGCACTTATATTTTGTTTTTTGATTCTCACCTTCTGATTGTAGACATTTAGGCTTTTGGTCTATCAACATATTCTTGTGCTTTACAATAATGATTAGCTGAAGATGACACAAAGTAATTTTAATAATCCTTTTCAAGTGGGTCGATGTTCTATTTGATATCAAAAACAGCACTTGCAATTTGTTCAATGCGCCATTTGTGGAAGGACCAAGGAAACCAGCGTGGTAACTTGACACCACAGTGAGCCAAATTGTCTAATAAAACTAGGGGACTAAACCCTCGAATGTCAGTCTGAGCGCCTATGCTCACTGTCATCTTTGCTGTATTATCATATCCTGCTCTTTGTGGTTCTTCATGCTTGATTCATGTGGCTATAAAATAATAATAACGTGTATGAGCTGTTATGCTAGTCTTCTTTATATTAATAAAACTCAAAAATATTTCCTGGAATATACATTAATTTTTTCCCAGGCACTCTGGGCAGATTTATAGTGACGTATTTGTATGTGGGTATGTCTAACCCCAACCATTTGTGTCAATAATTCTTTTATATCAAAGTATCTTCTTGCCCATTAATAATCTTATTCTGAATATCTTTCTGGAAATCATCTAGAGACTAGGGACAGGCTGTGGAAGATGGAGTTAGCAGTTGGATGACTGGACTACCAGAGTGTCTTGATTGGGGCAAAGATAAAAAACATCTCTCTCTCTTTTTTTCCTTATGAATGGAGTGGGAGGTAGAGAGGTGACGTCGACAGGTGAGCAGGGACCCTTGGTGGGAAGGGAAGACTGTGGTTAGTGGGTGATGACTTGGTGATCACTCTTGGGAGGGCACATTGGAGAGGGACTGCCATGTTCATCATCTTTCCCATCTTGCCCTTAAGACTGATTTTCAGACTCTAATTCCTTCTTCATGAATGACTCTCTGCATGCTATAGGAGCCTCTAGGTAGCCACCAGGAAAGCCAGCCTACAGTTCAAGAAGAGCTTTACAAACCAAATTAAGATGGTGGAGTCATGCAATTTTGCAAAATTTAAAACACACACCAGAATCAAGGCAGAGGTTGGAGGGGATATGTACCCATTACTCTTCTCTAAATTGCATCAGGGATCAGGATGAGAACTTTTCAGACACACAGCTTCACGGTTCCTTCTCTCAGGGGGTCCCTACAAACAAGGTAATATGTTCTCCGTCCCTATCACCCTCTCTCTGCAGGCTCCTTTCCATCCCTTTCTAGATTGTTAAGAAAATTTCAAGACAGATATATCACAGCTCTATGTAGAGCAACATCCGCAAACTGATTTGTGCCCATAGATTCTTTATATCTCAACCAAGTCCTCGTATCCCAGCCTTTTGTGCCATCCTGCAGATTTTCGTTACTCTTTACGGAATTCTAAAAACTCAGTGTTTATGGAAGAGATCAGGCATTCCTGTTTCCAGCATCCTATGAGAATGGAAACTCCTGTGTTTATGGGCATATATTTAGATCTGGTTTACAGCCTTTCTCTCCTCTGTACAGCTGTTTTCCCCTGTATCATTCCTCCAGGATGTCTATTTAGCTGTTGTTGTGACATCTTCCATCTACCTGTGCTCACTCAAGCGCTTGACTGTGCACAGCTGAGATGCTTCTTGGACCTTCATCCTCCATTGTGACAACACAAAGGATCATCAGAATTATCAGATGAGTAAAAGCCAACAGACAGCCTCAGACTCTGAGGACGGCTTAACCAACACGGATGCACAAAGTCAGCGAGGGTTCAGCTACTTATGTTGGGGCCTCCTGCGGTTCTCTCCTGGAGCAAGCATGATGAGAGAAAGATGTCCTATTTGTAGGCCATGTTGGGGAGTCAGGGCACATAACTCACATTTCGCCAGTGTGTGTGTGAGTTGCTTAGTCATGTCCGACTCTTTGCAACCCCATAGCCCACCAGGCCCCTCCTTCCATGGGATTCTCCAGGCAAGAACACTGGAGTAGGTTGCCATTTCCTTCTCCAAAAGGAACTATAGAAAGAAAGAAAGTCAAGTCACTCAGTCATGTCCAGCTCTTTGTGACCCCATGGACTGTAGCCTACCAGGCTCCTCCATCCATGGAATTTTCCGGGCAAGAGTACTGGAGTGGGTTGCCATTTCCTTCTCCAACGTTTCTCCAATAGATGGGGGATATTTTGTTTGGCGTCTTTCATCAGTGTTTTCATTCAGCTGTTCGTGGTCTGCATATGTCTGATCAGATAATGTGTTTGGGATTTAGTGTTGGGTTGGAGAGAGGTGTAGGGTCTAACCTTATATTTCCTTTCTCCTCTTGGATCATGGTGAGTCATCTGAGGTTACAATCTCCTCCTAAAAGTGCCTGTACCACCGTGACATAGCTTTGACGGATCATGGGTTTGGAAATGATTAATGCCATAGTCTTTTTAGGGCAGCTCTTTCCAAACTGGGTTTAACTCAGTGCTTTAAAGCATCTCACGTCACCTGAAAGGGACACAAAATTGGATGCGTGTGCATTTTTTTAAAAGCAAGAGGAGTCTTTGCTTTCATTCCTTTCTCAATAGGACCACTGATCTGAAAAATAATTGCCACTGGATGATGAAGGTGTAGCCCAGGTTTTCATGAATTGTTATAAATTTACTGGCATATTTCCTTCGTCCTCCCCAAATAGAGCACCCATCTAATTTACTTAACAAAGTAGCTTTCATAGTTTCGATCTTTACTGGCAGTTGGGAGGAAGAACACAGAGAGATCTCCTGAATAATTAACAATTAGGGTAGAGTCGATCAGGAAGAGAAGGGTACCTCTGAAAGTGGAGAATCTGATTAGGAAGTGCCTTCAATTGCAGCTTCCTAAGAAGTGTTCTTACCTGGAGAATCCCAGGGACGGGGGAGCCTGGTGGGCTGCCATCTATGGGGTCGCACAGAGTCGGACATGACTGAAGCGACTTAGCAGCAGCAGCAGCAGCAAGGAGTCACGGAGATATCGGGGGCCACCCTGGTCCCAATCCAGGAAAAGCTCAGTGGGAGCACAACTGCTCTGCAGATAACTTCTGTGCAACTAGGTTTCAAGAGCCATTAACACAGCTGGCTGGAGCCCCCTTGGCCTTGAATTTAGACTCTCCCATCCCAGTGTTGTTTCTACACAATTCACTCACAGTACCCCAAGGTCAAAGCTTTACAGAACTTGAAACTGTAAACCCGGAGATCCTTCTGATTGACACGTATACCAGAACAACAGCATCAGTGGACAACAGCCTAGCAGCTGGGGGACATCCGGGAACTGCTGTGACATCACCAAAACACGTCAGTTAAGCTGCCCTTTGCGTCTCAGATAATCCGAAGTGAGACCCAAACAGATGAAACGAGATGCTCAAGGTCAACCATTCAAAAAGAACCTCTGGAAGTTAGGCTTTTGAGTTCCTCAACACACATTGGAGAAGGAAATGGCACCCCACTCCAGTACTCTTGCCTGGAAAACCCCATGGGCAGAGGAGCCTGGTAGGCTGCAGTCCATGGGGTTGCGAAGAGTCGGACACCACTGAGCGACTTCACTTTCACTTTTTACTTTCCTGCATTGGAGAAAGAAATGGCAACCCACTCCAGTACTCTTGCCTGGAGAATCCCAGGGATGGAGGAGCCTGGTGGGCTGCCATCTATGGGGTCGCACAGAGTCGGACACGGCTGACGCGACTTAGCAGCAGCAGCAGCATACAGTGTCACACTTCGCATATGGGCCATTCTTGATTGGTCTTCACTTGTGTTCCTCTCTGGTCCTTTTTGGAGAAGCATCTCAGTTGGCATGTGCCAAAGTGCATGTGTGCATGCTCAGCCGCTCAGTCATGTCAGACTCTTTGCGACCCCATGGACTGTAGCCCACCAGGCTCCTCTGTCCTTGGGATTCTCCAGACAAGAATACTGGGGTGGGTTGCCATGCCCCGCCCCAGGGGATCATCCTGATCCAGGAATTGAAGCCTCATCTACTGCGTCTCCTGCGTCTCCTGCATTGCAGGCAGACTTTTTACCTGGGAAGCCAAAGTGCATGCCTTCTCTTTTCAGTATCTTCCCCAAACCTGCTTTAAACGTTATAAGACATTTCTCCTCACTCCTTTTGCAGAAAAAGAAACCTGCTGTTCAACTGACTTCAGACTAGGGGCTGCCTGTCCTCTGCCAGGGAGAGGCAGACCGGCCCTTGCAGGCCACACACAAGTATATTGATTGAAAAGTGTGCTGCCTGGGGAAGAAATAAAAAAATAAAACCTGTTGTTCAGAGTTTAAGCCTTGGCATTTAGCAAAGTGCCTAATACAATGGAATAAAGTGGAATACACAATGTCCACTTTATGTCAGACACTTTGTTAAATGAATCAATGAAATCTGTTGCTTGAATGTTGTTGAACAACTGTTATTTGATTTAGCCAGGTACAGATGGGAAGAACAAGTGACGTGAGTGGTTAGAATGGCTCAAACATAATAATCCTTGAGGGAAAGGCCTGAAAAGCACAGGAAGTGCTCAAACTGACCTTCAGCACATCACTTCTCTTATCTTGGGCTGCATTTTCATTTTATAAAAGAAGTAACTATCAACCCTATTTTCCCACAAGACTATTAGGATCATATGTGCATGAATGCATTTCATAAGAATGATATAAGTAGGAGGCATTTATTATTTCTTTTTATCAATACAAATCTCTTTACCAGAATGCAAAGAAACATACAGCTCAGACTCTCTCATCCAGGACCTAAGGGATGTCGCCGCTTCCTTCCCTCTGTCTGGCAAGCCCATATTGTTTATACCAGTGATCCTCTTCTGGGGGAACGTTTGGGATGCCTTCAGACACTTTGGGTTGTCACACTGGGGATTCGCTTCTGACATCTGCTGGGTAGAGATAAGGGGTAACAGTCAACCTTGGGCAATACATGACAGCCCCCTGTGACCAACAGTTACCCAGCCCGAAGTGCCAGCTGTGCTGAGGGTGGGGTATCTGCTTTTGTTTGAATAAAATTTTCATCAAGTGTCTCTTGAGCTACAAAGAATGTTAGGTCTCTCTGCTTTTGGTATTCTCCTAGGAATATACAAAACATGTGTTGGCAAGCATATCACTAACATTACGATTTAAACTCCCAGTTGACTGAGTCCTGTGAGGGCAGACAAGTTGATTGATATATATCAAAATGAAAAAAATTCATATTCTTTTCCATTGTGGTTTATTATAGAATCTTGAATATAGTTCCCTGTGCTCTACGGTAGGACCTTATTGCTTGTCCACTTTATATATAGTCGCTTGTATCTGCTAATCCCAAACTCCTAATTTAATCCTCCCCCCATCCCCGTTCCCCTTTGGTAATCATAAGTCTGATCTCTGTGTCTGCGAGTCTGTCTGTTTTGTAAATGAGTTCGTTTGTACCATATTTTAGATCCACATATAAGTGATACTGTACGACATTTGTGTTTCTCTGTCTGACTTGCTTCACTTAGTGTGATAATCTCTGGGTCTATCCATGCTGCTGCAGATGGCATCATTTCACCTTTTTATGACTAATATTCCATTGTGTATATGTGTACCACACCTTCTTTATTCATTTAGCCGTCAATGAACATGTAGATTGCTTCCATGTCTTGACCACTGTGAGCAGTGCTGCTATGAACACTGGGGTGAATGTGTCTTTTAGAGCTAGGGTTTTCTCCAAGCATATGCCCAGGAGTGGAATTGTAGGATCCTATGGTAACTCTAATGTTAGTTTTTTAAGGAACCTCCATACTGACTGCACCATATTTACATCTTCCATAGAGACTGCACCAATTTACATTCCCATTAACTGTGTAAGAAGGTTCCCTTTTCTCCATATGAGAGGACTTAAAAAAAATGTTTTTGTTTATCATAATACTTCACTTAAGAATAAGTATCAATAATAAATTATAATAAATATACTTTTCACCTAATCATTTGGAGATATCATGTTAAAAATTTCACACTGGATTCAAACATGTTGCCTTTGCCTTATAAATGACATAAGAAGGCCTGTCTTTCAGTCTCTCCCATTCAAGGGCACAAAACTAGTTCACATACTAGATGCAATCAGCTAAATATTAATAAGATAAAGAATAAATCAAATTATGAAGAAACCGTTTGCATGCGGGGAACACACCAAGTCCCTACTCAGTCAATTTGTTGAATACAAATTATCTGTGATGAACGAAATGAAAATTTTTGGTTGACATTCTTGTATTCAGGAACTTAAAACATCCAGGAAATTAGAGTATGGAAAGATGGCTAATACAACTGTTCTCAACTGCCCACAGGCAAACGCCCTTCACAGTGATTTTTCCAGTTTTGCGTGACCTAGGAGTAGGGCTTCAGTCAATCTGCTCCACTTTTGTATGGATAATTATAGTGTCGAGCAACTTAATGGCTTATTGAAATGGCTGTGCTTACTAAAACATATAATCTGAAGCAAATTGTGACCCTAAGTAATATTATTTATTTTCCATTTGGAATAAAAAAAGTTAAGAAACTTGCAATGGTGACTGACCCAAGCCTATTGGTATTTGACTTCAGAACAAATTTTTGAACACACAGTTCAACACGGGCATTTCTGTACATGAGATATTACAACTTTTCTGTTTTTTTTCTTGCAAAATTATGAAGGTGTGATGTGGATCTCCAGTCTGGAAGTTTTTAATTGGCTTCTTAGTCTTCTTCCTAGCTCTAAACTACGTTCTTCCATGCCCCACTCTTTTTAGGCTGCACAGTATAGAAAATCAGTTTTACTCATGTTTTTGCATAATTTGTACTTTCTTTTTTCCTGCTTGGCTGCCTGTTCAAACTACAGGTATAACATGGAAGAACAATAAATGCTTGATCTGAAAGTAGAGGTCTTTATACGAGTTAGGGAGCTTCTTGTTCTTCAGTGGATGAAGATGAGGGTGAGTCAGACACTGAGGGCATGGATGCATTACTAAGCTCAGTTCATTGACTATCTGTAGGTAACGTGGCTGATGTGCAACTGACTTTCTTTAGTTAATTTTTATGTCTTTTGTTGGTTTTATGTAGCCATTTTGGAACAAACGCCATGTTGCTAAAAATGATATTATTTCATTTTATGACCAACATATCACTTGTATGTGGAATCTAAAAACATGATACAAACTAACTCATTTACAAAACAGAAATAGACTCCCTGACATAGAAAACAAACTTAGGGTTCTCAGTAGACACTGACTCAATGGACATGAATTCGAGCAAGTTTCAGAAGACAGTGAAGGACAGGGAAGCCTGGCATGCTACAGTCCATGGGGTTGCAAAGAGTCGGACACGACTGAGTGACTTCACTCACTCACTCACTCATATGTAAAACAGATAAACAAGACCCTCCTGTATAGCACAGGGAACTATATTCAATATCTTCTAATTACCTATAATGGAAAAGAATCTGAAAAAGAATATATATATATATACATTTATACATACACATATGTAACTGAATCGGTTTTCTGCTCACCTGAAACATACTTCAATTTAAAAAAAAAGAAAAAAGAATACTAAAAAAAAAAGAATTTGTAGTTGGTACCATGGTCTTTCCTCGCTTCCAGTATTTTCTCCCTTTTCTTGGTGAATGGTCTTTCTTCACCTTCACCCTTCCTGTTTTTCATTTCAGGATAGATTTCTTTAGAAAGTCTGACTATTTGGGGGTGGCATTTTAAAGCATTTTACTCTTATGTAACTAAACCTCTCATCTGTCATGGTTCAGAGCCCATCTGAATAATAATATGCCTCCTTCACCTGCACTGACATCCATGTCCTAATCCCTGGAACCTGGGGACCCCTGCACATGTCACCTCTCATGGCAGGAGTTTTGCAGACATAATTAAGTGAGAATCTTGTATAAAGAGAGATTATCTTGGATTATGTAGGTGGCTCAGTCTAATCACATGGGTCTTCACAAGCAGATAACCTTTCCTGCTTGAGGTCAGAGAGGGAGGCGTGACTTTGGAAGAAAGGCAAGGAGAGATGCAATGCTTCTGGTTCTGAAGATGGAAGAAGACCTCTTGAGGGTCACAAGAGGTGGAGAGGACAAGAAATAGACTGTCTTCTCAAGTCTTTAGGCAGCAACCCAGCAGTGCCTACATCGAGTGAGACCTACCAGACTTTAGACTTAGAGAACTGTGAGATAATAAATCGTGTTAAGCCACTAAGTTTGTGGCAGTTTGTCACAGCAAAAAATAGGAAATTAATACAATAGATTTAAGACTGTAGTAAGACTGTAATACAATAGAGTAAGACTGTAATGTCTAATGCCGTAGACATTTCACTTAATGATGAAAACTGGTTAAGAGTTAGAGTCTGTTTTGATCTACAATAATAGCTAACCACCAATAAACTCTTAAGGGACTTCCCTGGTGGTCCAGTGGCTAAAACCTCGTACTCCCAACCACCCCCCAAGAGGTGGTTTTTCCCAAATGCTGCCGGATCTGCCTAGGCACCCACCCGAATGAAGAGTGTCTAGAATTCAGACATAGACTCTTCCGGGAATTCGCTCTTCTGTGCATTTCACTCTGGTCTCTTTCTCATTTTGAGATTGGTAAGAGGTCAGGATGTCTCCTTTCCTTCCTCAGCCTTAGCTTTCCAATGGTATGAAAACTGAAAAGCAAACATTAGCGTTCTTTTTTTCTTTTTCCACGTTAGTATTCTTCATGGCTCTCAAGATGTGTTCGTGACCTAGAATTCTGCATTTCTCATAAACTGAATAGAGCGGTCCCTAACTTTGATCCACGATGGGTTTTTATACTTGTTTTTGTTCAGTATGGAATCATGAGGACCTACTTTTCTCCCCCCTTTCTTTCCTCTCTTTGATCTAAACTTTTAATTTCTTATTCTCTCATTAGCTCTCCAGAAATTTGTGATACCCTCGTGTAAGTTATCCTGCAGTATCAGACAGCTCCAGGAAAACTGTCAGTTTCAAAGCCGCTGCTTCTCACACGCACAACCCAGCCTGAGCCTGAGTGGTTTCCCTTCCCCCATCTTTAGGGGGAGAACCCTCAAGCAGTCAGAGGTGAAGTGTGTCCCACCATTTGGTTACAGAGTCACAGATCTGGGACAGACCCATAGCTCAGCATCTTATCATCATAAGGGCAGGAAGACTATCACGCCGCCCAAGGACATGTGGAAATGGGTGTGCAGGCTGCAGATTAATCCTCATTTCCCAAGATCTCGTACAACGCACTCACCTCCTCTTAGAGCTGCCTGCTTCCTCCCCAGTCATTTTGGTGTTGACATGGGTCATTTAACAGAAATGTTTCTGAGAAGCACGGACACTCTGCTTTGCCCAGTTGTTCTCAAACTAGTGAGCATCTGAATCATCCAAAGGGCTTGCTGAAACACATCTATTGGGTCTATAATATCTAGAGGAGTCTCCCTCTCTCTATTTGCCTACTCCCTGCACCTCGACCCTGGTTACAGCTTGGCAGCTGTTCCTCCTGTTAAAAATGAATCTTCCTGCTCTAGGCATAGAGGAGGGTTTTGTGGACACAGTGGGGTTGGGGGGAGAGGGTGGGATGAATTGAGAGAGGAACACTGACATATATACACTACCACATGTGAATTAGAGAGCTGGTGGGAAGCTGCTCTATAAACCAGGGAACCCAGCTTGGTGCTCTGTGATGACCTAAAAGGTGGGGTAGGGAGGGGTGGGAGGGAGATTCCAGAGGGAGGGGATATATATATAGTTATGACTGACTTGCATTGTTGTATGGCAGAAACTATCACAGCATTGTAAAGCAACTAGCCTCCAATTAAAAAATGAGCTGCTGCTGCTGCTAAGTCACATCAGTCGTGTCTGACTCTGTGACCCCATAGATGGCAGCCCACCAGGCTCCCCCATCCCTGGGATTCTCCAGGCAAGAACACTGGAGTGGGTTGCCATTTCCTTCTCCAATGCATCAAAGTGGAAAGTGAAAGTGAAGTCGCTCAGTCATGTCTGACTCTTCGTGACCCCATGGACTTGTAGCCCACCAGGCTCCTCCATCCATGGGATTTTCCAGGCAAGAGTACTGGAGTGGGTTGCCATTGCTTTCTCAAAAAAAAAAAGAAAAAAAAAAAAAAAGGACTCTTTCTTTATAAAATGCGCAGCATTTTTCTCTGACCTTGATCTCCTCTCCCCCAGGCCATTCTTTCTGATTCAGCTCCCCTGTATGTGCTCCAATTTCTGCTTCCACTCTCTTAGTCTTTAGTGACTCTTCCTAGACAACAGACACGGAACTAAGGGTGGCTCTCGATGATGCAAATTTCCACAAGTACAGCAACTGCCTTTACACCCATCGTACAGGTCGGGAGTGGGATATTCATTCTCTGACTCCACAGAAAGGTCCTGGAGTGAAAGAACCTAAATGACTATAGCATGCTAAAAAATGTGAAGAGGTTATTATAAAAATCTAGCTTTGTTTTCCATGAGACTGGGAGGGACTGAGAATAGCTCTGGCAGTGAGAAATGAAAGTCAGCAGGACAGCGCATGTGAAAACGTCAGGTGCGGATCTAGGGGGCAGTGATTGGGCTTACTGACCACCCTGAGTCAGCCAGGGGGCCCGGCACAATGACCCCAAGAACACTGGCTGTAAAATCAGCAACCTGTGGGGCACCCGCGCTCACACCTGCTCCAGGGCGGGGACAGCCACTTCAGCCACATGCAGCCCAGAGCCCAAGACCAGTCTAGGAGAGACCTAGCTGGCAAGTTGCTGCTGGTTGTTAGAAAGTATTTCAGGACAGGACAGATGGGGCAGGAAAGGGAGACATTTCCTGAAAGTTTCACGTATAAATAAAGCGACCTGGTTTCTTTGTCCAGACGCCTTTCAGCCAAAGAGAAACATGGATGTAAATAACCACAATTAAGGGAGCCATACATTCACCTCCACCTTCTCTTCCTGTGTCCAGATCAGAGTTCACACTACCGTCTCCTTCGATCCGTGATTCTGACCTGATTTTTTTCTGATGTGGATTTTTCTGATAGCATCGTCTCCTGGGATTTAGGGGTCTTTGAGGAACATCCAGTTGGCTCACTCTCAACTCAGGCATCCGACAGCCCCTCCTGGCCTCTTCATATTACTTCAAGTATTTAGAATGCATCAAAGAAGTTTGAGAACAGGTTTTATTTTTAATGGATAATAGCACCACGGGGGTAACAAGAACCCAGGAGACAGAGGTAGACACCCAGGGCTAAAGTCCTGGCCCAGACATTTGTGAGAACCTTATTTCCATCATCCGCACAATGGAAAAATGACGATGAACTCAGAAAGTTACAAGGATTAAATGGGATCCTGTTTCTAAAGAACCCAGTGGGTTCATGCATGGATCTTAGTAGGCACTCAGGGGCAATAACAGCCTTTCTTTGTAGAGTTTTCCATCGTATCCATCATGTAATGATCTCAAGAGCTCTCTGAAGAGCAAAGCAGGGCTGTAAAAAGGCTCATGAGTTGTGTGGTTCAAAAGCAGGCTCCAGCCCTATTTTAGAAACTTCCCAAGTGGCGCTAGTGGTGAAGAACCTGCCTGCCAATGCAGGAGACCAGATTCAATCCCTGGGTTGGGACGATCCCCTGGAGGAGAACATGGCAACCCACTCCAGTGTTCTTGCCTGGAGACTCCCTTGGACAGAGGAGCCTGGAGGGCTACAGTCCATAGGGTCACAAAGAGTTGGACATGATTGAAGCGATTTAGCATGCAATCAATTTGAATTTTAAAAATGTGATATTTTCTTCATGAATATTTCTGCATCGCTTTTTATTTAGATATGTTGTATTGGAATATTATCCTGATTCTGAATTTTGGGGCACAGCTTTAAAAATCTGTGCTCAAGGCTAGTGCGTCCCTTGCGGCACCCTCATTGTGGTTAGGGGGTGGGTAAACGGGAAAGCAATGCTTTCCTTATTTTATAGATAGAAAGTCTTGGTGCGGTGACTTATGTGGCCACGAGCATCCTCTATTTGTCTGCACAGCCCGCATCACTAGGGAGTCATCTGTACAAATCCCCCGCCTCATAGCTATGCTTATAACTCTTTAAGAGCCTTCCCATCCATTGTTCCCTCCCCAGCAACCAGAAGACACCGCCACTCCTCCGGAGACTCCAGCCGACTTGTAATGTGATGGCTTGTCACGCTCCGTTGGGCCAGCTCCATCTCATTCTGTCGGACCCTGGAGTCGTGGGCTCCTGGAGGGTACAGTCTCCGGGGATGTTGAGTTGTAGACTCTGCATTAACATCCTCTGCTTTTATACCCACTGCTTCATTACACGAGCACCTCCTCCCCTGCTGCGAGAAATAAGAGCGCATCGATCCCAGAAAGAAGGGAGGCACAGCTGCTGGAATCAAGGCGAAAACAAAGCCCGGCTTTTCCTCCGGTGTGAGAGCCTCGCTGGTCTAGGCTTGTTCTCCTGAGATGCAGCATTTTGCTTTTCAGGTAGACGGGTGACACTGACACCCTGTATCATACAGGCGCCACCTCCCCAGAGAGTACGTGCCCAGTGGGTGGGGCAAGGCCAGCTGATAGGCAGCGCTGGTTCGAGTTCATGGATTTACAATTGTGAAATTGATTCAGGGTCTGGTTTTGCTGAAACCAAATGATTCTTTGCATATAAACTTTCAAAGGGACATAAATACCTTAGAACCAGTGAGAGTTCTTGCTAAATAGACATTGCGCTCTAATACAGTCTAGTTACAGGCCCTCCTCCCCTTTCTTGAGTGTGTATTTAAGTACAAGCAGCTCAGATCTTGTCCTGAAAGGGGATTTAAAAATCAAGGTGACACTGAGGTGACAAGCATAAGTATATAGCCCTTTAAGAGTGTGTATGCGTGTGTATCGGCTGAAATATTGATTGGGATGGGTTTGTCAAACGGAGTATTCTGTTATATATTGTTGCTGTTTAGTCGTTAGGTTGTGTCTGGCTTTTTGCAGCTCCTTGGACTGCAGCCCGCCAGGCTCCCCTGTCCATGTGAAATATAGTGAACTTCTTTCTCCCCGGATTCAGTCCAACCTGAACCTCCAAATCTTTTCTTGTTCGAGTCATTTCTTCATGCTGATCCTATCATAGAACTATTTTATTTCATTTCATTTGCGCTATTCTATGACCTTGCTTCTCTTTGGCACACTTTGTGGTTTTACATGGATTTGCTACAATCAGATGCGATTCAAAGATTCAAAATGTTCTATAAATCAGAGTGTCCTTGAAAGACAATGAAAAAGTAACAAAGATCATGAAGATACCATGAAAACTAGCGTGAGTTTTCGTGGAAAGAAGTTCCAATTTCTAAAGGTTATATATAGAGTACTGAAGAATTATTTTTTTTAAATTGCAAACCATTTTTCTAGCACATGAAATTCCAGGAAGCAAATACATAGCTGGGGTCAAGTCAGGTCTTGAGTGTTGAAGAAATCGCATTAGGTTTATTCTTTTGGAGAGTCTTGGACCAAAGTTAGCCTCTGAGCGATCAGTCGCTGCTCCGTCTCAGGCAGATTTCCTAAAGGACACTTACAGGGAATAAAATCTGGACTGGTGAGCAAGGCAGGGGAAGGAGGGGGTGAGGAGGACATGCCTGGGATTACTGACATCTGCCCTTGGGACCCTCTCTCGTGGACCTCTGGCCCTGTGTGAGGCTGTCCTGATAGAACTGTGGCAGTGCAGCTCTGGGACAGCCTGTTAGTGCAGCGTCTCCCCAGCCCTGGCTCCGTCTCCCCCAACCTGTGCAACACTTACGCACTGGCAAGCCCAGGGTGCAGACCCAGAGAGTGTCAGCGTAAAGGAGCGCAGTGGAGCAAACCATGTGTCACAGTAACTCAAGGTCTCTGCTGGAATATCTCAATAGCATGAAGGAGATGAATACCATCGTTTCTCAAGATATCTTAAGGTCTTACTTATTTTCCCTCCCATCCACTGCCTTCAGGTACTGCGGCTCTCTCTCTCCTTTTTTCCAAGTTTTTTTTTTTCTTCCCCCTGTAAAATTCCCTCAGTCCTCTGCCTTTGGCCTATCTTAGCATCGTCTTTTCCTTCCTATTTCTTTCTGATTGTTCATCACGGAGCTTGGCAACAGGCAGACAAAGCAGGATCCTCCTTAGAAGAGAGGGGAAGGAAGAGGCTGAATAAATTGAAGCAAATCATATCTGGCAGGCAGGGATGAGGAGAAGGGGAACACAGTTGGCCTTCAGTCATTTTATTCCACCAGAAATAGAAGCTTCCAGTGGGCAGAGTCCTTCGCTAGCAGCAGCTGATGTGAAGGGAACATGGAGCTGTGGATGAGCAGGAGGTCTGAAGCCAGGCATATATCATTTATTTAGAATATCAAGGGTAGCACATTTATAACCTCTACATTAATGGAATGAATTCAAGCCCTGCCCCCAACCCTCATCATTTTCATGATTCTGTTTCTAGGAAGCTACTTAATAGACTTGTGATTTTAGAAATGTACAAGTAGATACGATAATTTCATAGTTACCCTTAAAAAGCTGTGATAAGTAAGTGAATAGAAACCTTATCTTCATGATTCTCTAACGTTTCATTCTTTTACAAAATGTTCTCTTTACAGAGATTCAGCTATAGTTATTTTCATGGGCTGTATGTATATGCTCTTTCAGTCTCAAGGAAATAAATTTCCTAAGGTCATTTGAGACTCTTTAATGGACCAGAGCTGTTCAAAGTTCCAAGATAAAGAGTGGTCATATTGTTATACTTTTTTTTTTCTTTTTTTTTTTACTATCCTACATATACTTTCATTGTATCTTATGGGCTGTAGCCAAAATTCAATTAAATAGAAAATAAAGATTTTCCAGTCTCTCATCTGGAGAGATATTTGCATTTCTAATTTCATAAAAAGAGTTGAATGGGCTTCATAGTAACTCAGATCTAAGTTCTAATCCTAGATCTGACTACACAAACGTGGGCCAATTACTTAGCATTTCTGAGCCTCAAGTATGATCAGTTCATAAGGATATTTATCTTTCTGTGAGAAACAAATGAGGTTTAATGCATCGCTTGGGCTTCCCTGGAGGCTCAGATGGAAAGAATCTGCCTGCAATGTAGGAGACCAGGTTCGATCCCTGTGTTGGGAAGATCCCCTGGAGAAGGAAATGGCAACCGACTCCAGTATTCTTGCCTGGAGAATTCCACAGACAGGGGAGCCTAGCGGGCTACAGTTCATGGGGTCGCAAAGAGTCAGACACGACTGAGAGGCTAACACACAATACATCGTTAAGTGCAATCCACATCTATCTCATGCTGCTGCTGCTGCTAAGTTGCTTCAGTTGTGTCTGACTCTGTGCGTCTCCATAAAGGGCAGCCCAACAGGCTCCGCCGTCCCTGGGAGTCTCCAGGCAAGAACACTGGAGTGGGTTGCCATTTCCTTCTCCGATGCATGAAAGTGAAAAGGGAAAGTGAAGTCGCTTAGTCGTGTCCAACTCTTCACGACCCCATGGACTGCAGCCCACCCGGCTCCTCCGTCCATGGGATTTTCCAGGCAAGAGTACATGAGTGGGGTGCCATCGCCTTCTCCGATCTCATGCTAATATAGCACAATTTAAATTTCATCTGTCACTACAGAAAACTTTCTAAACTTGGATCTTTTTCACAATGAAGCTCCAAGTTATAAAAGATGTAAATGGCTGTATAGAAGGAAAGAAATTAACCAGCTTATGTATTCTTTGTGGGTAGTTACATAATACAACAATGTACAAATGCTTGGTAAGCCATAAATGTAAAGCAAGAACATTTTTGCTACTTGTGATTTTTATGTAACTGTATGGGTGGCATGGAAACCAATTTTATTTTGACTTATGTTATAAAGCTGTTGCCAAACACCCCTTGCTTAAGTCATGCTTCACATGGAGATAGTATTGTCAAGTGTATTTCTGTGTAATGTGGATCTTAATTTTTCCCTGTGATATCAGAAATTGCAATGTGAGCCCACTGAAATTCACACTGAGAATTTGCTTATATTTTCAATTGAGAATAACCTCAGGAGCCTGGATAGTTATGATTACAAAGGCAAGACAGCTACTGCCTGGGAGGGGAGGGAAATGGATAGGAGACAGAGCCAGAGGGAATTCTATACCTGCTTCCGCACCTTGCCTTCAGGCTTTCCCTAAGGTCTGTCCAAGACTCAGACTGATCTGTGACATTGGCGAGATAGGAATCAACCAAAGTCATTAGTAAAGTTGGTTTCTTTGAAATGGACTCTTCCTGTTCAGTTTTTCTTTAAGGCAATGGTACCCCACTCCAGTACTCTTGCCTGGAAAATCCCATGGACGGAGGAGCCTGGTAGGCTGCAGTCCATGGGGTCGCTAAGAGTCAGGCACGACTGGGCAACTTCACTTTCGCTTTTCACTTCCATGCATTGGAGAAGGAAATGGCAACCCACTCCAGTATTCTTGCCTGGGGAATCCCAGGGACAGAGGAGCCTAGTGGGCTGCCGTCTATGGGGTCGCACAGAGTCAGACACGACTGAAGCGACTTAGCAGCAGCAGCAGCATAGTTGCTTTACAATGTTGTGTTAGTTTCTGCTGTACAGCAAAGTGAATCAGCTATTGTAGTTCAGTGGCTCAGTTGTGTCCAACTCTTTGCAACCCCCATGGACTGCAGCACGTCAGGCTCCCCTGTCCGTCACTATCTCCCTGAGTTTACTCAAACTCATGTCCACTGAGTTGATGATGCCATCCAACCATCTCATCCTCTGTCATCCTCTTCTCTTCCTGCCTTCCATTTTTCCCAGTATCAGGGTCTTTTCCAATGAGTTGGCTCTTTGCATCAGGTGGCCAACATATTAGAGCTTCAGTTCCAGCATCAGTCCTTCCAATGAATATTCAGGGTTGGTTTCCTTTAGGATGGACTGGTTGATCTCCTTGCAGTCCAAGGGACTCTCAAGAGTCTTCTCCAGCACCACAGTTTGAAAACATCAGTTCTTCAGTGCTCAGCCTTCTTTATGGTCCAGCTCTCACATCTGTACATGACTACTGGGAAACAGCATCATCTATTTGTATACATATATCCTCTCCCTTTTGGACTTCCTTCTCATTCAATATTTTGCAAAGAAAAGGATCAGAGACTATCTTAAGGAACTTTCTGGTCTGAAGCCACAAAGTTTAGGTTAATATTTCCCCCAACACATCCCATTCAGCCCCCTCTCACTGCCCGCTGACCTTCCCTAGCTAACTGGTCCCCATATGCCTTGACAGCTCTTGCTGTTGAAGATATATTGATTGGTTTCAGCTATTTAACAGTGATCATGGTCAAGACCATGTCTACACAATGTATCTCCTTGGTCTCCTTGCTGCATTTTTGAAACCATGTGGGTGGCCTGTCCTCGCCAGAATCCTGGTCTCCTCAACCTGGGGCCTAGTGATTTGATAAGCCCATTAATTTTTACCTTCCAGGAGACTTTACAGAATCAAGATGTCTATTATTTTTTCTTCTTGGCTTCTAAAAAGTTTGTCTGGAAACAAATCTATAGACAAAAATATATTCGTTTTATTAAATTATGTTATTTTTCATAGGGATTTGGGGGGCTCCATAAATAATGGTGGTATGGATAGAAATCTCCCATATAGTTGACCTAGTATTCCTGAAATTTATAATGTGTACTTGACACGTAATACCCCTTTTTCACCCTCCAACATGGAGCATTCATAATGTGTGTGCTTAGTAACTCACTTACTTTCTCCCTCCCACACAAGATCATAAGCTCTATGAAGACAGGAAATTCATTTCCCTTCTGTTTACTTCTATATTTCTAGTGTTTATCATTGAGCCTAAGACATAATGGAGACTTAATATGTGGCAAGTAATCTAAAGAACTGCATAATCCTCGTCAGTATTAAATAGAAAGCGAAGTCGCTCAGTCGTGTCCAACTCTTTGCGACCCCATGGACTGTAGCCTACGAGGCTCCTCCGTCCATGGGATTTTCCAGGCAATAGTCCTGGAGTGGCTTGCCATTTCCTTCTCCAGGGGATCTTCCCAACCCAGGGATCGAACCCGGGTCTCCCACATTGTAGACAGATGCTTTACTGTCTGAGCCACAAATAGTTGTCCTGATTCCCAGAGAACATGTTAGTTCTGTTTCTATTTTGGTTATTGTCCTCTACGGATAAATGATGGGAGTGAAGAGAAAAAAATAATTTTGTTTCATCAATCATACCTTTCCAAAGATTTTCAATTTTTTTCTCTGGTAAAAATATCTAAGTCAAATATCTCTATAGCTTTCTACTCTGGATTAGGTTCTTTAAAATCATAAGCTGAAGAGCTACAATAGGCATTCATGATCTAGTTTAATTTGCTTGAGCTTTGGGTATTTGTAATGACATAACGCATGTCAGTCAACGTACACAGTGTTACAGTGGCTCAAGTTACTTCATTTCTCAAATGCATTTACTTCAAGACATTTTGTTCACTTGATTAAATCTAGCACAAGATAAAACGGCATGTAACTATTTGATGAGTAAATAAAATTTCCTGCTTTTTGCATTGTTTCTTCTTCACTTTGAAGAATGAATAAAATAGAGAGTCTGTTTTTCCCCAGACATTCACAGTAATCTAAGATTGGATGAGGGATGAATGTTCTAAACTAACTGCCTCTTCCTACACCTCAGAGCTTTTTACAACGTAGTAACAAAGCTCTTTATCTGCTGGATCCAGACAGTGCTGGAATCAGCCGAGCTCTATCAGACCTCAGAATGAATCCTTGTGTCTCTTCACCAATTTAATCCCCAAAGGATTGAACACAGCCAGAGGGGCAGTTTATAGATATGGTATTTGCTTAATGAGGATGAGATGGAGATTAGCATTCTAAGTTATACTATTATAAAAGGAAAGAGTCTGATATTATGCATAATAGCAGTGAATTTGCCAAATCAGCCTTTTTCAGACCTCAGAACATCTGCTCCAAATAGATCTGGGTGCTCGATTTTGAAGAAAGACACACATGGCAGGCAGCACGAGAGTCCTCTTCTGCCCTCCTCTTCGAAGGGCTTGTTAGCTGATTTTTGGATAATTTCCCAAGCCAGTGAAGTCAGCATGTGTGCTGTGACAATCATGTCACCATTGTTTGTATATAAATCAGGCATGTTTGATTTCTGCACTGATGAGCTGTGGATTTTTCATGTGCATGGGAAGTGTGTTCTGTGAACCTCATCTCCAGCTGAGCGCTTCTTCCCCTGCAGGTGGAGACGGCTTCTTCCTGTTTTACAAAACCCAGAGCCAGCCATGAAAAGTGGGAGACTCACAAAGCCTGGAATACTGGGTGCAGAACTAATGGTCGGGTTGGGAGCGTTAGGTGATTCACTGGGTGAAACTGGCTAACACTTTCGAATTTCTCATCCTTCAATTTTCATTTATTCTGAAAGCAGAAGGGCCTCTGTTATTTAACGCTTTAAAATGGAAACAAAGAAAGCTGCAGTGAAGACTCAAGGGCCAGTCTCAGTCCTCAGTGCGTGGAGCATTTGCTTTTACATAGTAAGCATTTCATAAGTGCCTGAGGAAGGAAGACAGAATAGGCATTGGTGCAGCTGCCTTTGGAAAGACACACTTCAGTTTTCTTCCTCCCTTTTCTTTGCCTTCCTTTCTCTTTGGGGGATGATTTCATAGTGACAGGTGGCAGAGCTGTGCTGTGCCTTAGAGAATAGGGAGGAGAGAAGTTTGGGTGTGCCTGGAGTCAGCTGATACCAAATCAAAACCCTGTGTGTAATTTTGCAAATAATGGGTGATGAATAATCAGAGAACAGAACTGCTTCTGTTAGGTTTCTCCACTGAAAGCAAAAATGTGCCTAAGATTGTTACCTGTAGTGACCCCAAAATGAAAATCATTGTGAGATGTTTGCGATAGAAATATCAATAGCCTGACCTATAATAAACACATATAAATTTTGAGGGTGATGACCAATAGCTTAAGTCAGATACACACACACACACGCACATGCACACGCACACGCACACACACACATGCACACATGCACACACAGCCCCGTGAATTCCAATTATCTATTTACATCTGGACTCTTCTTTAATCTTAAAGGGTATAGTTGGCAAATCGGATTGTACTAAGTCAAGCACAGGGTGGGTGGTTTAATAAATAAGATAGCCATATGCAAAATGTTTCTAAGCTTTTATAATAGAGTTGGCATTTTTCACAAATTTAGGAAAACACACCTGCCATTTTCTTTCTTTCTTTTTTTTTTTTTTTTCGCTTTTCTTGTTTGTGTGTATACCATGGGAAAACTTGAGGAATTTCAAATAGTTGCAATCCTTGGAAAATGCTGAGTATTTAAAATATCATTAGGAACTTCCCTGGTTGTCCAGTGGTTAAGACTCTACCTTCCAATGTTGTGGATGCAGGTTCAATCCCTGCATGCCTGATATCAGCCAAAAAATCAGAACATAGAGCAGAAGCAATATCGTAACAAATTCAGTAAAGACTTAAAATTGGTCCACATCGAAATCAAATCTTAAAAAAAAAAAAATGCTCTCATTTAAAAAAGAAAGTATCATTAGAATTATCTTTCTTGTCAGCTATTTAAGGTGTTAACAGACAAATATTAGAGGAAATTTGATTAAATATCCCCTTTTGCCTGCTTTAATTTTTACTTTTTCTGAAAGAAGAGGAAAATTTGTGATTTAAAGTGTGAAAGGGCAAATCTATTCCTCTGCTGAACCATAATGACCATCATAAATGGGTGTCACACTTACACTATTTATATTTGTGTGTGCTTTTGTGTGTATACTCAGTTCAGTTCAGTTCAGTTGCTCAGTCGTGTCTGACTCTTTGCAACCCCAAGGACTGCAGCACGCCAGTCCTCCCTGTTCATCACCAACTCCCAGAATTTATTCAAACTCATGTCCATTGAGTCGGTGTTGCCATCCAACCATCTCATCCTCTGTTGTCCCCTTCTCCTCCTGCCCTCAATCTTTCCCAGCATCAGGGTCTTTTCCAATGAGTCAGTTCTTCACATCAGGTGGCCAAATTATTGGAGTTTCAGCTTCAACATCAGTCCTTCCAATGAACACCCAGGACTGTTCTCCTTTAGGATGGAGTGGTTGGATCTCCTTGCAGTCTGAGGGACTCTCAAGAGTCTTCTCCAACACCACAGTTCAAAAGCATCAAATATTTGGCACTCAGCTTTCTTTATAGTCCAACTCTCACATTCATATGTGACTACAGGGAAAACCATAGCCTTGACTAGATGGAACTTTGTTGGCAAAGTAATGTCTCTGCTTTTTAATATATTGTCTAGGTTGGTCATAACTTTTCTTTCAATGAGTAATCTATATACGTATATATTTGTGTATTCTTTTTAGTTCTCAAGTTCAGTGAATTCTTCCTAATTAGGAAGTTGATTTACCAATTGCTCTTATTTAAAAGTCTGACTCTAGGTCCAGTCTTGACTTGGGCGTAGATGAGGGGAGAGGGGCAAAGATAACCCCTGAGCTGAACATTAAACACACGGATGGTTTATTGATGGTTTTGTTCTTCCCATTATTAGAAGCTAGGTTATTGGCACAGTGTGGTGAAAGGATTATTACATTCACTAGTACATTAAAAGTACCTGCCAGATAGAAAAGACTCATTCTTCACATAGTGACTACTAAGGTAAAAAGATGAATGGTTAGTTGGTATAATTATTTAAAATCTTTCTCTAAAAACTTTTCCCACCAGTTTGAGCTATCCCACCTCTGAAATATCACTCTTGCTTTTACTGATAGTTGTCCACCCATCAGTTAAGCATTATCTGGTGATGTCAATCTGTTACTTGTTTTGTGTAGGAGTGAATACCTGTGTGTGTTTGAAAACATTTTACTACATAAACACAGTTTCCCTACTAGACTGTCAATCACTTTAGATCAGGCGTCCTACCCTGTGCTCTTTCTTACTCACCGGGAGCCCAGCGCAGGGCTTCACACAAGGTGAAGCCTTGTTCTGATTTGTTAACAGAGAAACTTGCTTAAATGCTGTGATGATGGAAACAGGTAATTTTGAGTGTCCTTTGTGAAAAGTGGTATGGAGCCTTACTATAGCACCCAAAACTGACATGCAAATCTTTATCCAAAGATTTCCCCTCTTTTCTAATTAAAAATGGAACTTAACATATATTTTATATGAGTATTATTTTAGTATGATCGACTTCTTAGCATTTTGTAGCACTTAAAATACATGAAATGAAAGACCTCTTGGCTGTTGTTTGGATATTAAACCAAGTCAGGACAATATTATTGGCTATCTGAGGCTGTGGCATCTATTTATCTTCTCCAAGTTCCTTCCCATTTATTTTTAATTCTCATGCCAATCCAGGAAGGTTTGGTTCCTCTGAGCAGATGGAGTCAGGGGAAGGGCAGGGGGGAAAAAAAAAAAAACAGTAACAAAAAAGAGAGGTTGATATTACTGTCTGTTTGGGAGAGGTTAATTCCTCATCTCGTTTTGGAGGGGCTCCTTGTGCTGGATCTGAAGAGACCACCTATTTTTGTGGGCTTTTTAAAAAGGCTTATTAGAAAAACTCCCAGTCATTCTTACTTCCCTCCCCTTCCTCTGCTATTTGTTTTTTTAAAAAAAATTATTTCTGGCACTAGAGAGATGTGGTGGTTGTTTCTCATTTTTTAGAATTCCAGGAGAGGCCACCCTCCGTGTCCCCTAAATAATAGAGGAGGTTCCCTCTGTAATATGAAGCAAGCTCTATTTGATGGTGCAGCAAGACCGCTAAGTGAGGCAGGCCCCACCCAGTGGGACCCTGAATGTTTATGGGAAGGGACCCTGAGGTAGGATGGAATTTGGGGAGGGTAGTTGCCAAGATGGAAATCAAATAGACAGGGCCGGTCTGTCTCAGAATTCCCAGTAAATCACGGATGGTGTCTTTGTTCCCCGGAGTGGAAAAGGTCACTTGTTATTGTCTAGTCCATAATCAGTCATTTTGTAGGTGAGGAGTCTGGGGTTCGGGAAATGTAAGAGGTTGCTCAAGGTCTAGCAGGTAATAGAAAATCCAAAGATAGAAGTCACAGCTCCTGGCCCCTCCCTTGTGGAATGTAAAGAAAACACACTGCCTCCTGTCTCAGATGAATTCATTAGGCTCTGAGGATGTTGGGCTCTGGGAAGTAGTTTGGCATTTCTAGCAGCTAATAAGAATTGTCTCATCTGTGGATTCTTAGTCAAAATAATTTCCTGGTAAATATCTCTTGAATTTAATGGATCAACAGTTTTCCCTGCGTGGTCCAGGGCAAACCGATTTTGCATCTATTCCTTGATTGACCTTCCCTTAGCATCAGACTGATGGGATTCCTGGCATCCCTGTTTTGTGATTCAGGACTGCTGCTGAGTGAGAAATTGGAAAGGGCTACTCATATAAGACTGAGTTGGGAAAGAAGCGGCTTTAGAAACTCTGGGTCGCTATGCAGGTCTCTCAAGGGTCTCTTTCTCCCTCATCACATTTCCTCAGACTCACAGGGTGAGTCGATATTCAACTTGAACGCCCCTGCCATCAGACCATTACTGTTTACCCTCTTTTAAAAACCTCTGCTCCTTCAAGGATGTTGCTATTTAAGTGCATCACTGTGTCCCTTCCTATTTTCAGACCTACAGACTATTTTCAGCGTTCACTTATCCGAGACTTTGGCACCCAGCTAGCAGTCTTTCTCAACTCTAAAGCTTGTTTCATCTTTAATGATGTCAAATCCATCCTCCTGGGCCATTGACTGTTTGATTCCCTCATTTCCAGTGTCTTTCTCCATTCAACTTAAGCCACACACACACCCAAGGGTCATACCCTAAGCGTTGTGATCATTGAGAAGTGTTTATTTCCAAACCACTCATGTAAATATCATGTGTTCTGACCTTAATACTCTCCCTCCAGCTTTTGTCTGTCTCCTCCCACTGGGACCGTTCTTCAGCCTTGTTTGAATCCCTATGTTCATGGGTGTGTGTGTGCCCAGTCATGTCTGATTCTTTGCAACCCTATGGACGGTAGACCACCAAGCTCCTCCGTCCATGGGATTCTCCAGGCAAGAATACTGGAGTGGGTTGCCATGTCCTTCTCTGGGGATCTTCCCGACCCAGGGACCCAACCTGGGTCTCCTGCAGCTCCTGCCCCGGCTCCTCTCTACCACTGAGCTACCGGGGAAGCCCCCTGTGTTCTTAGACACGTCGATTTCCCATTTTCCTCCTGTTCACTGTCTCACTGAACCTTATGTCCACGTCCTAAACTCACTTGACTTTGAGAACCCCCTTTTCTTGTCAGGCCATGCTCCAACTCTGGAGTTCCCCAAATATCCTTGTTAAGTGTTCCTGCACTTGAGTTGCTAATTCTACTAGAAGAAGCTATGAACACTAGGGAAACAGAATTCACTGTGACTTACCTCTATTATGAGCTTCCCTTGTGGCTCAGCTGGTAAAGAATCTGCTGGCAATGTGGGAGACCTTAGTTTGATCCTTGGGTTGGGAAGGTTCCCCTGGAGAAGGGAAAGGCTACTTACTCCAGATTATTCTGGCCTGGAGAATCCCATGGATTGTATAGTCCATGGGGTCGCAAAGAGTCGGACACAACTGAGTGACTTTCACTTTCTCCTTTATTATGCCCTCAGCACTTCCCCATGTCCTGATATTTTTCTCTAGTCATCTTCCTTTTCTGCTCTTGAAATACCTGACCTTTCTGCCATTTTCTGTTATATGCTCCTTATTCCCAGAGAAAATTAAGAAAATAAAATAAAATGCCCTCAACTTTTCACTACAGAATCTACAAATCTAGCCATATCTGTACCTGTTTCTACACCCCACCTCCAATAAGGCCATTCACACCATACTTCCTCCTGATTCGTCCCCTTTCTGGAAACACTGTTACACCACTAGCAGGTTCGATCCCTGGGTCAGGAAGTTCCCTGGAGAAGGAAATGGCTACCCAATCCAGTATTCTCGCTTAGAAAATCCCATGAACAGATGAACCTGGTGGGCTACAGTCCATGGGGTTGCAAAGAGTCGGACACGGCTGAGCGTGCCCACATACATGGTATCACTATGCTTACAGTATCATCACCAACATCACCATCATCAGATGACACTTTCTCTAAGTTCTTCAGAAGATCAAGTATGTATGTTTTTCCTAAATATTTCTCTGTATAATGTGGCCTCTCCTGCTTTTGTTTGGATGCAAGCCAGTACTTGACTGACCAAGCAAGCCTGGCATGCTGCAGTCCATGGGGTCGCAAAGAATTGGGCATGACTGAGCAACTGAACTGAAGTACTTGACACAGATAAAACTTTTCTCTCTCTATTCAACTAAATTGAAGAGATCTGCAATGTTCACACCTGTGCTAAAATGGGATGACTGTCTTTGTGGGCGAGAATACAAGTTCAGCTCTTATCCTCCAATAGCAGGTCAGTTCTGCTGCCCCAGGCTCTGACATTTAAAGTGTTTCAGTTCTTAGGTAAATAAACAAAAGAGCTGATCTGCTGTCAAAGGACAACGCAGAGAAAATTTAATTATGAATGTCCTAGGAGTCAGCGCCTGCCACAGGCTTGCTTAAAACACCTCATTCTTGAGAGAAATATTTAATCAGTATGCTGTGAAGTAGAGAGAGTATGACCTTTAGAATCACAGACCTGAATTTGAATACCTGCTCCATCACTTACTACTTATGAGAATTTAAGCAGCTTATAACTTCTCCAAGAGAGACGCGGGGCCATCAGGGGAAAGTGGGGGTGTTTATCTGTCCTGGGACTCAGGGAAGGCACACACACAGATGGCATGGAGGACTCCAGGGAATGGAACCTGGTTCTTGAAGTCTTGACCAGTGGAGGAAGGCAGATGATTAGGCACGTGGGAGGCTGTGCTCATGCCTGGAGTGAGGGTCGGCAGAACCAGATGCTTCAGGTTCATAGAGCAGCAGAAATGACTCATAAACCCTACTCAGTGGCATTTCAGTTCAGTTCAGTCACTCTTTTCAACCCCATGGACTGCAGCACACCAGGCTTCCTTGTCCATCACCAACTCCTGCAGCTTGCTCAAACTCCTGTCCATTGAGTCGGTGATGCCATCCAACCATCTCATCCTCTGTCATCCCCTTCTCCTCCTGCCCCCAATCCCTCCCAGCATCAGAGTCTTTTCCAATGAGTCAACTCTTCGCATGAGGTGGCCAAAGTATTGGAGTTTTAGCTTCAGCATCAGTCCTTCCAGTGAACGCCCAGGACTGGTCTCCTCTAGGAGGGACTGGGTGGTAGGACAAGAGTTTCTCAGATGTCCTCTTCTGAGGAAGGTTGTGTGCCCTCTAATTCAGTTGGCCTCACGATGAAGACCAGAGAGGGGCTAGAATCTGAGCAGAGGGTCTGACCCGCTAACCATCTTCTTCACATTGCCTTCCCCGTGTCAGGTGAGCCCCTCCCCCAGCCAAGCATATTGTTTGAATGCCTTGCCAAAGGTCTTCGCTGAGTCATTTTCTTAACATCTTGCTTATCTATTGGTTGTGTTTTTATTGGATTGATACATAAGGAAGCGTTTTAAGTGTGGTAAATTTTTCCTCGTTTCCACTTTGAGCATGAAATTCACTGTGGATATTTGTGAAATGTACACATGCAAGCCCCACACCTGGAGATGTTGAATAAGCAAATCCAGAATGTCACCTGGGAGTCTGTAATCCTGTCAATTCCACAAATGATTCAGATGCACCACATTTTAAAAGAGCTACCGTATTTGAAAATAGTATTCACTGTTATCTGGCTTCAAAGGCTGTGCAGGGCAGCTCATGCTATATTTAATCCTATGGATCTGTATGGATGTTGATCCAACAATGAAAACTCCTAGCAAAATAATCTGTAAGCAATTAACTAATCTCAGTTTACCACATTGCTCCCTATTTCTCCTAGGTGGCCTTTTCAATTTTGCTAATTTTAAAATGCACATTTTGCATTGTGTTAAAATGTTGAAACCTTTTCATATTATTCCAATAGCAAGCTAGCTAAAAGTTCTATATTTTAGAAACAGTGATAAACATTAAGATATGGAGAGTATTGAGAGTTTTCCTTACCTTCTTCCATTTCAATTGTTCTCAGTTGTGAAATGAAAACTATATAGATTAAAATTGAATTACTTCATAGGATAATTTTCATGATTAATCGTTCCCTTAAAATACTTTAAATTATACTTTTACTTATATTGGTCACTCGAGTGCTAGTTGTTTTTCATGACAATAATGGATTTTATTTTCTTTTATTGAGAAAACATGTTATTTATACCAAAATCCAGATAACTCCCTTCTAAAGGGAGGTTTGGAATGAGAGACCAATAGTTCTATATTTCAACAGCTTCGCTTTGAGAACTAATGAAGTAACAAATATGAGAGAATATTTCCATTTGTTTTAGTATTTTTGAAAAGACAGTAAATTGCTTGCTGAGATTGCTATTGAAGTTGGAAAAATAAACTTCAACTAAAATTATTTTCAGAGTCTACGGGGAGGAAATGCAAATTGTGCTTCATAGTCAAATTTGTTTACATTCAGGTAACAGCATGCATTGAACTTTTAATTTTGTTAAAGAATTCTGCGTCAGGTTCTTTGGAAAATAGCAGAGAAATAGGTGATGGTTCTCTTATCGAAACATCCACCCACACATGGGTTTAATACAACCTTAAAATACCATTGAAAAAAAAAAGCGCAACTACCCCACAAGAAGTTTGCATTTGGACATGTATTGTATCCAGGATTGAAGTGTGCATAGAAATCTGTGATAATCAGTCTGCATATCATATCCAGGGACAAAACACTAGAATAATACTGATAACATTGCAAGAGACCAACTTAATACTTACAACAGTATTTTACATTTTAGTTGCATATTATGGCTTTCCAAGTGCCTTTGAATATATGTTGGATTTTGTTCCCTGAACAGCCCCTTGTGACCCTGTGGTCCCCATTTTATAAACCTTAACTCATGCTTGGAGGCGAATGTGGTGTATAGACGGGGGCACAGCTCCAGGCATTTGTAGTGGAACCCAGCACTTCCCAGCCCACAAAACATGTTTACAAAGAGCTTGCCTTGCCCCTGCCTATGACAGCCCCACTCTTCTCTGACCCCACTCCATTGCTACAAAGCACTGTCTTCTAGGACTTGCAGATTTTTACACATGCTATTGCAATGAGGCTTGGTTCTGCTCAACACACACATGTTATGACTACACTGAGTGTTACAGAGTTGTTAAACTGGTAGAAAGAAATGTCTCATTTAAAAAAATTAACTGAAAGTTGCTTTTGGCAACTAACATGTTACTTTATTCATATATGTAAATTTAATTTAAAATGTTTTAAATTAATAATTTGGTGCCATTTGAGCACTGATGGTCAGGTAGAGATAGCTATTCCATAATAAACTGAATATAAAAAAAAAAATTATGTCAAAAAAAATCAGAGAAGAAGTAAGGAGAGTTTTGAGATTCCCCACGGTGTATTTAAATGTTCACTGTTGAATGTGCTCTCCTCACAGCCTATGTTTAGGCCAGATGTGCAGTGATTCAGGGAGTTTGAATCCTGTTTCCACCATCTAGATTTAGATACATTTCTTAACCCCATGGCGTGCTGCAGCCAGAGGGGTGGCAAAGAGTCAGACAGGACTTAGTAACTGAACATGTCTTCTCTACTGGGCCACATGTTCTTCACGTTTACAAAGTAGCTTTTATGTTGAGGCTTAATAAAATTGTTGTGGAGACTGAATTCATTAGGACATTGAAAGTGCCTGATACATAGAGATATTTTCTGTATTAGCATTGATCTTAGCTATTGGTCTTCCTCTGTGTCCTTGCTGTTAGGAGACCGCCTCTTCTCAAAACCTGATTAAGCTGTTAGGCTCCGAACAAGTCTGGTCTCATCTTGACCTGACATAGTTGTTCTAGGGACAAAATATTCAATGAAATGGCATAAATCACAGTGCCTGGTTTGTGGTAGGAGGCTATGAAACAAAAAGACATCAAAAATAAAATTTTGATATTTATTGTGTTTTATGCAATGCGATTAGGAGGGACGTTGGCTAAATCTAAGAAATTGTTTTAGTGTGTATCAGCTGTCAAATCATGTACTTGATGGGTTCTGTAACTCAAGAAGACATAATTCCTTTCAATTTAAGAAACTATTTGTTTATAAATTCATGCTTCAGTGGAAAATTTCAAGGGACCCCTTAGCAGGACAGTAGATAGGTTGTGAATCTCTCAGAATTTGTGACCGAAACTTAAAATGCCATCTGAGAGTGTTTCCTTCCCTGGAAGATGACCGTTAGAAAAACAGTTATTCCTGTAGTCAGTAATATTTCCTGAAGTCTCTTTGTTCTTGAGATTTGTTCTAATGGCTTTATCAGTAATCCTTGTGGTTAGTCAATTTTTAAAAAAATAAAGTTTAGCACACCTAAGGAGGAAATTCCAATATGAAAGGCTGATTATGGCTTTAATTTTGGCTTCTTCTCGTTCTCTTTCTTCCCACTTTCCTCCTCTTCCTTCTTCTCCCTGTTTATGATTTTTTAAGTTTTTTATGAAAAACTTATGTTTTCTCAGGAGATGCTAGTAGAAAAGAATCTGCCTGTCAGTGCAGCAGATGCAAGAGATGCAAGTTTGATCCCTAGGTCAGGAAGATGCCCTCGAGTAGGCAGTGGCATCCCACTCAAGTATTCCTGCCTGGAGAATTCTACTGGGCAGCGGGGACTGGCAAGAGCCTGGCTGACTACAGTCCATGGGGCCACCAAGAGTCAGACATGACCAAGCAACTGAGCTTGCACATGTGACGAATTTATGTTTTCAGAGTAGTCTTTGTTTTACAGCAAAATTCAGCTGAAGGTACAGAAATTTCCCGTACACCTCCTGCCTCCACACATGCATAACCTCCCGGCTTATCAACATTCCCCACCATAGTGGTTCATTAGTTACAGCTGAACACACGGGGACGCATCACGGTCACCCAAAGTCACAGCTTGCATCAGGGCTCACTCCTGGTGCTGTGCATTCTGCAGCTTTGGAGAAATGTGCGATGACATGTATGCATCATTTTGGTATTGCAGAGAGTGCTTTCACTGCCCTAAAAACCCTCTGTGCTCTCTTTATTCATCCCTTCTTCCCTAGCCCCCAGCAACCACTGATCTTTTCACTGTCTCCTTAGTTTTGTCTTTTCCAGCATGACATATAGTTAGAATCAAAGAGTATGTAGCCTTTTCAGATTGATTTCTCTCACTTTCTTGTTGTTGTTCAGTTGTTGAGCTGTGTCTGACTCTTTGTGACCCCATGGACTGCAGAACATCAGGCTTCCCTGTCCCTCACCAACTCCTGGAGCCTACTCAAATGCATGCCCATTGAGTTAGGGATGCCATCCAACCATCTCATCCTCTGTCATCCCCTTCTTTTTCTTGCCCTCAATCTTTCCCAGCATCCTGGTCTTTTCTAACAAGTCGGCTCTTCTCATCAGATGGCCAAAGTATTGGAGCTTCAGTTTCAGCATCAGTCCTTCCAATGAATATTCAGGACTGATTTCCTTTAGGATCGACTGGTTGGATCTCCTTGCGGTCCAAGGGACTCTCTAGACTCTTCTCCAACACCACGGTTCAAAAGCATCAATTCTTCAGCACTTAGTCGCCTTTCTTTCTCTCAATGATATACATTTAAGATTCCTCCATGTCTTTTCATGGCTTGATAGCTCATTTACTTTTGGCACTGGATAAAATTCCATTGCTGGATCTTCCACAGTTTATGTACCCACTTGCCTTCTGAAGGACATCTTAGTGGCTTCCAGGTTTTTGAAGTTACGAATGTAGTTGCTATATATCCACACGCAGGTTTTTGTGTGGATATGACTTCAAGTGATTGTTTTAATATCTGTGTTCTTCTGAAAGGAATGATAAGATACTTTGAACCAGTGCTTCATCACACCATTATCACTCATTCATTCCTCCATTTGTATATAAAATCAATAGTTGATTACTTGGCATCACTTTGAAAGAACAAGCAGAGAGGGCTTAATAAGGGGGATGGGGCACCCAACAGAGGCGGAGCCAGAGCCCTTGATGGAGAGGCTGGCGACAGGGAGGAAGGTGGTACCACTGGTGAGCATCTCTGTCCTCACGAACTCCAGCTTGGGAGTGAGTGCTTCCTCTTCTTACTCTTACCATCTTGACTTTGTCAAGTTTTGAAAACCCAGGCTATTATGTTACCACGTGACTTTATTTTTAACCTGTTTAACTTGTTTTATTTCATTGCGCTATTTTATTTCACTGCAAACACCAATCTACTGTGAAACACCCTGAGTTTATGTCCTGCCTGTGTTTTATCAATCACTTTGGGCTTGTCCCGCGATATCCTGTCAGGGACTACAGCCGCTTCTCCAGGTCACTAACTTTGGCAGAAGCATGGTTCTGAAACCTTCTCGTGCAGACAAAATAATCCGGAGAAAATTCCCCAGAGCAGGGAGCCCTGTGAAGGCATCTAAATTATTATGAGAGTACTTACTTTCACATTAGCATCAAAGACCTCATTTTTCTTTCCAAACCCAGTTATGAAGAGTGAGATATATGGTTATAGCCAAATTTTAATTTATGTAACATTCATGACACTATGTGGTTTAGGCCATGGTCTTTTCTATAATCCAGCATCCTTGTCTGCTATCTGGTTCCACAGGGCATTGTTGAGTCACTAGACAAGCAAACTGATGAGTTCATTTACTTTAAAGAATTAGAAATTATTCAAGGCTTAAAGTGATACCTGTCCTGTGGCAGGATAAGGGATCATGACAGTTCTACTCCTGTTCCTGATTTGATCTCCAAGCTAAACCTAGGAAAAAAAAATCTCAAAACACAACATTTACATGATATCAAGAAAAATAAATAAATACATTGCCACAAATATATTCAGAAAGCTGTGAGTGACAGCTAAAGATACATGATTTGCTTCATCCTTTTTTCCCCCTTTTTTTGGTGAGACAGTTCTCCATTTAACTCAGGTGCAGAAAAAAATATTTTCTTTGGCAGAGAAATGATCTGGAGATTGGTGTTTGCAGAACTAGTGTCCTCAGTAATATGATGGCTGAGAGTGCTAGTAATCTGGGAAACCAAAGACTTTGCCTTTCTGTGGTCTTTCCAGAAACATTTCATATGGACTGCCGTTATCTGGATGAAGAAACATCATCAAAAACCATCCTGAAGTAGTGTTTGTCTGGGCTGTTCTTTAAGCTCCGTGACTCAGCTAAATACTTGTACAGCATAAGGAAAATACACCTAAGTCTTGCCTTCTTCCTGGGTATTGAGAATCTTGAAAGAGGGAACAAGTGTGAATCATAGGTGAAGATTTTTGTTTAATGTTTAGTGAATTTTACTGGAAATTCTTTGAGAGAAAGATCAAGGCATGTTACCATAGTAATTCTCTCCATATATTAGTAGTATTTAGGAGAATATAATACATGATTAAGCGATTAATCAAAAGTTTTATAATAATGCCATTTATGATTCTCAATTGAATGCACTGTAAGAAAGACAATGTCTTCAAGTTTTTCAACCTTGTTCCCATGGAGATGGGCCTCTCAGCTTCTTGTAAAGGGTACATCACTAAAATAATGCACTAAAATGAACAATGGCATTATTAAAAATAGAAAACCTAGTCTAAGTTATCTGCTTTTTAAATTTGGCATTGTTTTAGTTCAGTCACCCAGTCATGTCTGACTTTTTGTGACCCCATGGATTGCGTATTCTCATTTACTTATGCAATGTTAAGAGAATACAAGCCCACTTTGACTTTTTTCATGTTCTTTTCTCCGCATCCTCTCATCCTTCATCTCTGCTGATTGATGATTGAAATTGAGCAAGCGGTAGTCACTTTGATAATGCCATCAATTCTACCTTGTATCGGATGCATTATTTATAACACAGTCATCCTGAGAGTATTGTTATTATTATCATCTTTATATTGCAGAGGAGAAGGTTGAAATTGAGCGAAGTTAACATAGGCGAGTATTATGATTGGTAAGCGGTAAAATGGAGTTTGGACGTAGGTCTCCTTGGTTTTAAAACATAGACTTTTCCAGACGCTGAGCTCAGGATCTCATTCTACACTGGCAACAGAAAAATGTTTAGTAGATGCTTTTCACGTAGATAGACACAAGCGTGAAACCCTGTCCTCAGAAAAGATAAACACATTTTCCTCTTCTCCTCTGTGTCTACACCTGAGAACAGGAAGTAGGTTGTGGACAGAGCTCTTGCTGATTAGACCCACTTGTTAGCTCTGTGGAATATAGGCATCCCTTTCCTCTGAAATGGGGACCAAAATAGGTTGAAGTTGTCCTCAAGGCTTTCCCTCCCTTTGCAGGAATGGCCACCGCCTTCACGGCTGGTGCCCTCTGCTGCCATTTTAACTGTTTGTTTTAACAGCTTCACATCAATTTTATTTTCTGTCTCAAACCAGTTATATAACATAAACCCACTGTGAGAGAATGTTCTGTTTCTAAACTGAAGTGAGGAGCTATGCTCTTTCAACCATGTACTTAGTCAAGAGAGATGGTTCATTTAAAGTGTGAAAGTAGCTAAATAGGGCCGTAAGGAAGCAGCCGCACCACCTTCTTTTCCTTTACTTCTTAATTTTAGAATGACATGACTCTTTCCTCCATTTTAGTCTGGGTATACTTTTTCATTATTCAAAATTCAAGGACTTTTGGAATTCCTTGGTCAACCTTGTGAGAGTTTCTGTAAAGAACTGGAAAGGATAGGGGCTCTTTGTATGCTCTCTGTTTGGCTTTGGGAAACTTGGCTAATGAGCTATATCTTAGCATAGCGTACTGGAAAAGAAGAGAATGAAAACAGAGGAGGCACTTGACTTCTTTACATTCTTTCCTGTAAGAGTTTGGTAATACTTTGGCCACCTGATGTGAAGAGCTGACTCATTTGAAAAGACCCTGATGCTGGGAAAGGTTGAGGGCAGGAGGAGAAGGGGACAACAGAGGATGAGATGGTTGGATGGGATTACCAACTCAGTGGACATGGGTTTGAGTGAATTCCAGGAGTTGGTGATGGACAGGGAGGCCTGGTGTGCTGCGGTTCATGGGGTCACAAAGAGTCGGACACAACTGAGTGACTGAACTGAACTGAATCAGTCTATAGTACACTTCATTATAAACAAGATGAATCTTTTATTAAGATTATTAATGTATTGGAATGTTAAAGAAAGACACAACTAGGTTTTTCAAGTTCGATTCCTGATGGTAGATTAGTGTAAATTGGTGGGGACTTTTTGAAGGAAAAATTTGAAATCTCTATAAAAATATTTAAAAGAACATCTATTTTGATGCAAATTTTCTATTTCTAAAGTCATATCCCAAAGAAATAATTTGGAACATATATGTAGTTATAAACTCCAAGTTTGTTTATTGCAAGGCCCAGTGAAACTACAAACTCATGAAAATCAAACTCATAAAGAATACATTTCAACTAATCGACAATAGGAAATTGGTTAGAAAAGTTACCAATAGGATATAATAGTATTTAACCAACAAAAATGATGTTGTAACTATCATCTCTCTATCTATCTACTTCTATCAAATCTATTTACATGGAAAGATACTTATATTTTTATAGAAGTATAGTTGACTTACAGTGTTATGTTAGTTTCAGGTGTACAACAAAGTGATACACACACACACACACACACACACACACACACATATGCCTTTCCATTATAAAGTGAAAGTCACTCAGTCATGTCCGACTCTTTGTAACCCCATGGACTATACAGGCCATGGCATTCTCCAGGCCAGAACACTGGAGTGGGCAGCCTTTCCCTTCTCCAGGGGATCTTCCCAACCCAGGGATTGAAACCAGGTCTCCTGCCTTGGAGGCAGATTCTTTACCAGCTGAGCCACAAGGGAAGCCCATTATATTATAAAATAAATGGAAGTCTATTTTCCACTGTATTATAGGCTATTACAAGATATTGAATATAGTTCCCTGTGCTATACAGTAGGTCTTTGTTTACGCATTATAGATAAAATATAGTATTATTTTTAGAACAATGCTACAAAATATATTCAACATGATCTTATCCAAACTGACAAGTATATACAGAAAAGGTATGAAAGAATGTACAAGATGTTAAAAATGTAATATACATGGAACTATGTTTTTCCTCATTAATCTACTTTTTCTATTTTTATTTCAAACAGCAAGTATGACTTTAACATTAAAAGAGAACATTTTTGTAATTCCCTCTTCATAACTGACAAATATTCAAACTGACCTAAACTTTCAGTTACTTTTCTGCAAATCAAGGTGGAAATATTTGGTACTAATTGATGACATAACTTAGATACAGAATTTGGAAATTTAGATCCTAGAGCAGAGATAACTGACAAGTGACTGTCAGTCTTTCCCACCCCAAACCGAATTAGGTTGTGATTGCAAGTCAGTTTCACTGGTCTTACATATCCCTACTGAAACTTGAAAATTGACTTAAACAGGTCGGCTTCTGTAACAAGTTTAAAATACTACCATTTACATCCACTTTTATACTTTCTTTGCTCAACAGCAATCAGATCATCACATGGAAAGAACTGAGACATGTTATCAGTCATGTTGCTATTTATTGCCCTAGTGTGCAGTGAATTGTCCAAAGCTGTGACCTGAAGGCAGTGGGACACTTATTACTTGGTCGTGCACGCATGCTTAGTTGCTCGGTCATGTCAGCCTCTTTGCAACCCTTTGTACTGTAGCCCGCCAGACTCCTCTGTCCATGCGGCTTTTCAGGCAAGAATGCCAGAATGAGTTGCTATTTTCCTCCTCCAGGGGATCCTCCCGACCCAGGGATGGAACCTGCGTGTCCTGCATCTCCTGCGTTGCAGACAGGTTCTTCACCCACTGAGTCATCCGGGAAGCTACCACTTGGTTAAGCATCAGCTTTGTTGTATTTCCTGGTGTAAGATGCCAGGTCCCTCTACTGCCTGCCCTATGATACACACTTTGAAATGGCAAGACATAGATAACTCCCAAATACGAAGATGCCTCAAGAAGCGCAGGAGAGAGCCATTCAGTACTGAGGTCTGCTCATCAAATGGGCATTAGGGCAGAACGATTTTAATAACTGTGTAGTGATTTGGAGAGGATTTCCCTTGCTTTGTTTGTTTGTTTTTTTTCCTTCAGTTCCTATTTTATTTTATTTTTTTTAATTTAAATTTTATTTTTTTACTTTACTGTATTGGTTTTGCCATACATTGGATCCACGGCAGGAATAGGGACTCAGATGTAGAGAACAGACGTGTACAGAGAGGGGGAAGGAGAGGGTGAGACAGAACTGGGAGATTAGGATTGACATAGATACATCACCATGTGTAAAATAGCTAGTGGGAACCTGCTGCAAAGCACAGGGAGCTCAGCTCAGTGCTCTGGGATGACCTGGAGGGCTGGGGTGGCTTGGAGGGAGGTACGAGAGACAGGGGATCTATGTATACGGATAGCTGATTCGCTTCGTTGGACGGCAGAATGAACAACAGTGTGAAGCAATTATACTCCAAATTAAAAAAAAGAAGAAGAAATTTAGTAACTGTGGGCGATGAAGAAAGACTCAGTATGTTTTCAAGGCAGGTAGATCAGTTTTCAGGTATGGAAGATCCATGCTGGAGTCCCCGGAAGCTGGTGCCTGCCTAGCACGTACAAACCAATTAGATGGCAAGCGGTGATCTGATTTCTTTTCATTTTCTGTTGGTGGTCATAAAGGTGTTGTCTAATATGACGGAAGTGGAGGATGCCTAAGCTTCTAGAAAACTGACATTCAGTATGTCTGGGCTAATTTCTGCCTGAATTACGAGTACAGACGCTGTGAGGTTGGGTGACTCACCTGTGACCTGCAGTCTAGTTGCCTCCCTGCCTGGATCCTCAGTGGCGTCTAAGGCTCATTATTTCCTACCCCAATTCCCTGATTTCTGTCTTCTTCTGCCTCTCCAGTTTATTCTCACAGATAATGAAATGTCTTAGAAGTAGAGTGGGACCTCGCTGTAGCTTTTTTTTTTTTTTCATTATTAGAATAACTCAAATGCATCACTGGGAAGGTCCTGTCTTTGGAATGTAACAGTATAGAGGAAAGCTCAGTAACCACCTGTGGTTGGGAGGCCCTTCTTAGCCTGCGCTCTCACAGACACGAGCTTTTTGGCATTTCACCACAGCACGATTCAACTGACAAGCTGAGACTGATGAACACAGCTTGGAGGATAAAGAACAGAGTCACTGAGTCACTGACTCTCACTACCTGCTGGATGGAGTCGGAGTAGTGATGGAATTCACGTCTCCCCGTCCACCCTTGAGAAGTGTCGTGCACTATCAGTTCAGAAACAACTCACAGTTCTAGAGTGTGCCCACTTTTACTTTTATCCTGTTTCTCACATCTGCTCTGGATTGTAACAGTGCTCAGGGCACTTTGATCATTGGACATGTTCGCCTCTACACGAGAGCTGATAACACTGCCTCAGACTTATGTGAGCACCCCACCACCCACTGTACGTGGCATCTCATTTAGACCGTCCTGTGATTCAGAGGGAGTGATCCCTGAGGCCCCCATTACTCGAGAACCGACTTGCTTTCCTTTCCGTTTACTTTCTATCAAACAAATCCAGAGGGCTGCCTAGCTGCGATAACCACACTGGGAACCGCAGTTGAGAACTTTGGGTTTAATTGCCACATCTGTTGTTTTCTAGGAAATTGATTTCTTTTTGACCTACTGGTATTTGTCCCCCTTGCGGAAGTAAGGGTTTATGATTCATATTTCAGACTGTGGCATTTTCCAAAGCTCTTGATTGTTTATTCAGGCTTATTTCAGGTAACAAAAGCCTGTATATTAAAACATTCAGTTTGGCTACTTTTGGCTGGTTTTGTTCCTGTGCCCAGGTGGAATAAAGGAGAGCCACCTTTTATAAAAGGTGGAACTGTCTATAGACTTTCTATGCTAACTTATGGTATCTGTAAAATCAGTTTTCTTTCAGAGTTTCACTGACATAATTATAATGGGTTGAGAATATTTGGCCTCAAACAGTGAAGCTTTGAAACTTTTCTATAAATTTGAAATTACTCAAAAATTTAAAAAAATATATTATTCTAAAATAATTCTACCACCACATGGCTGGATTGCCCTAAGATTCTTCAGGACTTACTGTTAATATAATTGGCTTAACAATTAAGCACAAGCACCTCTGTTAACCTTTCTCAGCTGTCTTTATGTCCTATCTTTTCATAATTGCATACAAATATATTTTATTTCCCCAATAAGATTTTTTAAAATTTTATTGAAATGTAGTTGATTTACAATATTGTGTACAACAAAGTGATTCAGTTACACACACACACATGTATATATATATATCAGATTTATTTCCCTTATACATTATTGCAAAATACTGAGTATAGTTCCCTGTGCTATACAGCAGGTCCTTGTTGTTTATTATATATATAGTAGTATGTACTGTTAATCTCAAACTGCTAATTTATCCCTCTCCCACTTTGCCCTTCAGTCAGTTCAGTTCAATTCAGTCACTCAGTCGTGTCCGACTTTTTGTGACCCCATGGACTGCAGCACACCAGGCCTCCCTGTCCATCACCAACTCCCAAAATTCATTCAGACTCCTGTCCATTGAGTCGGTGATGCCATCCAACCATCTCATCCTCTGTCATCCCCTTGTCCTCCTGCCCCCAATCCCTCCCAGTGTCAGAGTCTTTTCAAATGACTCAGCTCTTCACATCAGGTGGCCAAAGTATTGGAGGTTCATCTTCAACATCAGTCCTTCCAATGAATATTCAGGACTAATTTCCTTTAGGATTGACTGGTTTGATCTCCTTGCAGTCCAAGGGACTCTCGAGTCTTCTCCAACACCACAGTTCAAAAGCATCAATTCTTCAGCACTCAGCTTTCTTTATAGTTCAACTCTCACATCCATACATGACCACTGGAAAAACCATAGCTTTGATTAGATGAACCTTTGTTGTCAAAGAAATGTCTCTGTTTTTTAGTATGTTGTCTAGATTGGTCTTAACTTTTCTTCCAAGAAGTAAGCGTCTTAATTTCATGGCTGCAATCACCATCTGCAGTGATTTTGGAGCCTAAAAATATAAAGTCTGTCATTGTTTCCACTGTTTCCCATGAAGTGATGGGACCAGATGCCATGATCTTCATTTTCTGAATGTTGAGCTTTAAGCCAACTTTTTAACTCTCCTCTTTCACTTTCATCAAGAGGCTCTTTAGTTCTTCTTCACTTTCTGCCATAAGGGTGGTGTCATCTGCATATCTGAGGTTATCAATATTTCTCCCAGCAGTCTTGATTCCAGCTTGTGCTTCATCCAACCCAGCATTTCTCATGATGTACCCTGAATATAAGTTAATTAAGCAGGGTGACAATATACAGCCTGACATACTCCTTTCCCTATCTGGAACCAGTCTGTTGTTCCATGTCCAGTTCTAACTGTTGCTTTCTGACCTACATACAGGAGGCAGGTCAGGTGGTCTGGTATTCCCATCTCTTTCAGAATTTTCCACAGTTTGTTGTCCCGCAGTCAAAGGCTTTGGCATAGTCAATAAAGCAGAAATAGATGTTTTTCTGAAACACTCTTGCTTTTTCGATGATCCAGTGGATGTTGGCAATTTGATCTCTGGTTCCTCTGCCTTTTCTAAATCCAACTTGAACATCTGTAACTTCACAGTTCATGTACTGTTGAAGCCTGGCTTGGAGAATTTTGAGCATTATTTTACTAGTGTGTGAGATGAGTGCAATTGTGCGGTAGTATGAGCATTCTTTGGCATTGCCTTTCTTAGGGATTGGAATGAACAGTGACTTTTTCCAGTCTTGTGGCCACTGCTGAGTTTTCCAAATGTGCTGGCATATTGAGTGCAGCACTTTCACAGCAGCATCTTTTTAGGATTTGAAATAGCTCAACTGGAATTCCATCACCTCCACAAGCTTTCCTCTTTGGTAACCATAAGCTTGTTTTCTGTGTCTGTGAGTCTATTTCTGTTTTGTATATAAATTCCTTTGTATCATTGTTTTTTAGATTCCACCTATTAGTGATATTGTATGATTTTTGTCTACGTCTGGCTTGCTTCACCTAGTATGATAATGTCGAGGTCCATTCATCATGCTGTAAACGGCATTGTTTCATTCTTTTTATGGCTGAGTAATATTCCATTGTATATATGCTCCACGTCTTCTTTATCCACTCATCAGCCAGTGAACATTTAGGTCACTTCCATGTCTTGGCTGCTGTAAACTGGGCTGCAGTGGTCATTGGGGTGCATGTATCTTTCTGAATTATTGGTTTCTCCTGATATGCGCCCAGGAGTGGGATTGTAGGATCAGATGGTAGTTCTATTTTTAGATTTTTAAGGAACCTCCATACTGTTTTCCATTGGCTGCACCAATTTACATTTCCACCAGCAGTGTAGGAGGGTTCCCTTTTCCCAGTACAATTTTATAATAACCTTTTTATTTTGGAAGAAGTTCAGACTTACAGAAAAGTGGCAAAGGCAGTAAAGAAAGGTTCTGTATATGCTTTCTCAGCTATCTCCATTTTACACAGTAAGAATTTAAACTTTTTACTGACAAAGAACATGTCGCTTTTGTCTCTAAAGCCCTTCATAGCACTGAAAACCTTTCATGTACGTAGAACTTACTCACTGGATCTGAATACATTGCAGATAGACAATTGCAAAAACACATTTTATCTGATTTATATCTTATATGTAAATAAGGGCAGTTGCTGTAATTACTAAATATACTATACAAACACCCAATGTAATTGCAAGTTCAGCACAAGCTGTCATTCATTTTAAATTTTCTGTGTCTTTTCTATGGGATTATAATGGTGGCTTCGGTTCTGCAAATGTTGTGCTTGAGACTTTGAGAGAGATAAGAGGTGGTCCATTTCTCTAAACTGATAGCAGGTTATCATAGGAATCATCTTTTAGGAAACACTGACATTTATTTCATTGTTATACCTGAATGATGTATTATGTGAGCTAGTTTTATAAGATTAACTCACATCAACAGAAGCTATTTCAAATTTGGTTAGTGATGAGAAGCCATCAAAAGGGGGGTATCACCCAACATCCTTTCTCAGCTGGCTTTGAAATTCTTAGTGAAGAATCATCTTTATAAATATGGTCATTACCCAAGTCCTCTAGCTAGGTCCTGTCCTGAAGGTGTGCTGCCCTTCAAAAACCAGTCAGAAAAGCACACAGAGCATATTGGAAAGACCTGCGGACTGATATTGTTCCTATGTGTAAAGATGAAAGCAGTGAAATCTTGAAGCCAAGGCCACAGTAAAATATTTTGTCTGCCAATGGCATTGAGCAGAGAAAGCTCTGAGCAAGTTTAAAAGCTACTATTTGCATAGAGAATGCTATAATTCAAGAGCAAAATCAACATTTCTTGAGCTTATTTGCATTTGATTATGTATCTATGTGGGGATTTTTATAACAGCCTCACTAGATAGATATAAGAATGAAAAACAGCCTTGTCTGTGGAAAATAGATAGTAAAGCAAAACTCAAATAATTTGTATTAAATTTTGGATTGCTTCCTTAGAATAAATCCCAAGGATAAATTAAATCGTGTCCAAGATGCCAAAACGTCATTCATTGCCTGACATTCCTAAAGCGGTCTCTTCTTTGGAAAGAAACTGATGCCACCCTATGTATCTTTGTTTCTCAAAGACAAATCAGCCAAGATCATTACTGATGGATGTGCTAACCTTGGGCCCAGTAGTTAATCAGGCTAAGCTATACTGGGAGGGGCCATAACTCTAGATAGACAGGTGTCAGGCAGGGAGAGCGTCACTCAAGTTGACAGGTGTTCAGGTGGAGATTAAGGAATAGTTGGGTTGAAGGGTCCAAAATCGGGCTTCAGGTCACACTTCTGCTTCTGCCAGGACTTGGTTCCCGTCTGATTTGATGAAACATCTATTTTTCTACTCCTGTGTTGAATCACATAAGCATAGCCTTCTAAAGTGACTCATCTCTTTTCTCTCCCCAAGCATAACGAGGCTGATAGAAAATGTGTGGGATAATCTAGTCCCTTTTCAACTCTAAGCCTCTTAGAAATTCCCTTCCTCTCTGCTGAAGGCGCTGGATGCTTTATCTTCCAACGTGATGAGCAAAGACTGTTTGAATAATGCCAGTCCATGCAGAAGCCAGGGCTTCAAATTCCCCGATGAATTCTGAGACGCCGCAGCAGTTGATTCAGCTTGGCAGCTTTCCTGAAAGTGGGGATCAGGCACGGTTAACTCTCTCGGGAGAGGAATGAGAAAGCAGAGGGGGTGCTTGGGATAACCACAGAAGCGCCAGACAGTGCGCTGAAAGGTTGAGCTCTGTTTTCCACTTCATCTCTAACAGGATGATGACTTCAGTTCCTTTGTTATGTTGAATGTCTCTTTTGGCTCTACACATGAGCATTAAGAAACACTGAACAAATCCATTAGTCCTTGCTGGAGGCTGCCATTTTTGAAACCCGGGGAGAGCTGGCAAAGTAAAGGGACGTCTTACTCCCCCAGTCACGTCCTCTGGGAATTGCTCAGATGTCCACGTTAACAAAAGCCAGCCAACCGTTTGCAGCAAAAACTAGCCACTTGGTTTGACATCCTCGATGTACCTGGTGTAGCTTCCATGGTGGCTCACGGTCTCACAATGTGAACGTTCCCAGCTTACGTCATGTGTTTCCAAAGAGACAGGTACGTGGTTCATGAGTCAGCTCATCCCCTAGACTCCCCTGCCCACCGTGATGCACACCAGCTCACATGTCCAGTTGAGTTCAGTGACCCAGTCAGTTTGATTGTTCCTGCTTTTCTCTTATTTTCCTAGACCATTCTTCCCTTTCTTCTTTATTCATCTGGTCAACCCATTCATTGGTTTTTAACTTAGATGTTGTTTTCCTGGGACTCCGTGCCTGACCTACCCTACACTGAGTTAGGCCTCCCTTGTAAGTGGTTCTATAATCCCTTGTGATGTCCCCCAGCATGAGACGTTGGTTCCCACAATGTCATAGTATATATATTTATTTGCATTCACTCCTCCAAAGTTTTTCTTATGGGTGTGGATACACCCATGTGTTTAGAAGGGATCAGATGTATGGGATAGTTGATCCCTCAGCCCCAGGACACTCAACACAGTCGGGCAGTGGAATGGGTCAAGTGCTGATACACAGAGTCTCAACTCTTTACTCCAGTACAGATGCTATCACTGTTTCCTCTGAGCCTGAGTGTGAAACTACTCGGGAATCACCACCATAATAGATCGTAAGGTCTTTGATGGTAGGACGCATGTCAGGTTATTTCATCACAGTCTCCTAGAACCAGGTACAGTGCCTGACAGACCCATGAGAGAAATCTGATAAATATTTACTGAGTGAAAAAAAGTTCATTCTAGGAAGACTGAGTCTTTTCTGATTCATAGCATCACAAGCCTGTCTCGCAGGCTGTGAGTAGGAATGTAGAAAGTTGAAGAAACAATAGCTGAATGATCATAACCAGTTAATGACCAGTTGATATTCTGGGAATGCTTTCCCTGACTTTCGTTGTTGCTCAATCATATCCGACTCTTTGCAACGCCGTGGACTACGGCACACCGGTTTTCCCTGTCATTCACTGTCTCACAGAGTTTGCTCAAACTCATGTCCATTGAGTCAGTGATGTCATCCAGCCATCTCATCCTCTGATGTCCCCTTCTCCTCCTGCCTTCAGTCTTCCAGCATCCGGGTCTTTTCCAATGAGTTGGCTCTTTGCATCAGGTAGCCAAAGTACTCGAGCTTCAGCACCAGTCCTTCCAAAGAATAGTCAGGGTTGATTCCCTTTAGGATCGACTGGTTTGATCTAAAATGAATTCATAGTTGCAGCCTACCTGTGTATGGGAAATGGACGTGAACTGCTATTGTATACAGACAGCTTACAGGGTAATGGTTTGAAGCCTGACTGTGTGAAGACTCCAGGCTCTTCTGTTATTGATGCTGGGCTCCTGAGTGGGTTGTGGGAACATTCCCCCACCACAGTTTTTACAAATGAAGACAATAGTAGTGCCCACCTCTTAGGGCTGTGTGAGAGTTAAATGAGTCAATGTGTGCAAAATGTTTCAAGCAACACCTGACATCAGCACAGGTCTTTGTCACGGTGTTATGTAAAGGCTGCCTTTCAGGCACCTGTGATCCAGGTATTTTTTTTGTGGAAACTTAGATTTAGAACGATACCGGCCCAAGAGTCATCTTTGTATGAAAAAGTGAAAGTCGCTCAGTCGTGTCTGACTCTTAGTGACCCCATGGACTTTATAGTCCATGGAATTCTCCAGGCCAGAATACTGGAGTGGATAGCCTTTTCCTTCTCCAGGGGATCTTCCTAACCCAGGGATTGAACCCAGGTCTCCCACATTGCAGGCAGATTCTTTACCAGCTGAGCCACAAGGAAAGTCACCTTTGTATGCATGTCTTCAAGACGCAGCTCCTCTCCATGCACCAAATTATAGTATGATTGCAAAAGGAAAAAAAAATCAATTAGCAATCTTAAATTCCTGAATTGTTTTAAATTCTAATTTCTTAAAAAATCATCTCAACCTTAATAGGAAAAAAAATGCTTTGACCATCTTCCATCATTAGCCATTCTATTATCATCAGGGTAAGCTATGAAAGGTGGAAAAAAGAGGGGAAAGGCAAAAACGGAAAAAGGTAAGGAACTTGCTGTGAGCTCAGCTGATCCAAAGGCTGGGAGAAGGTCATGGTTCATCATAAACAGTGACAGCTCATTACCATTTTGCGAGTAAATTTCAACCATTTGGAGCCTTTCCCTGGGGGCTTAGAGAGGAGCCAGTCGTCTCTTGCCCCTGAGGCTGTTCTTTGCAAAGAAGTGTCTGGCATTAGCCTCTCCATGATCTAGCATATGGCTTCCAGATGTCTCTCTGAGCTAAAGGTGTGCGGGTTCTTCTGCCACAGGCTCTCTTGATGAGTATCCATCACTGACACATTTCTTTCCCTGATTTTATCTTTCCTCTGAGACCAGGTATTACGCTAAGGGTGATGGTCCTCATTTCTAATTATGATAGAACACATGGAAATTTTTCAGTGTGCCATTTTCCCAGAATTGCTCTTCCGTGTTCTTAAATGATCAAAGTAATGTTTTGGCTATCATTCATTTAAACTGTTTTCAGCTTATTCTTTAATTGTCCTGATTCTGTATGCTAAGTTGCTTCGGTTGTGTCCGACTCTTTGCAACCCCATGAACTACACCCACCAGGCTCCTCTGTCCATGGGATTCTTCAGGCAAGGATACTGGAGTGGGTTGCCATGCCCTCCTCCAGGGGATCTTCCCAACCCAGCTATCTAACTTGCATCTCTTATGTCTCCTGCATTGGCAGGTGGATTCTTTACCACTCGATTCTGCGCCTACACTTAAACAAGCAGCATTTCATACACTGATGTTTCTTCTCAGTTTCCATGATCTAACTTTTGACTGTGTTCTCTGTTTGTTCGCTGATGCCCTTCTTCATCCCGACCCCAGCTGTTGGCTCTCTCCCTACATTCCAGCCTTGAAGTGCCCTCTAAGACGTCCTTGGCTTCCATTCTCTTGGTTTTTGCTATTCCTTGCAAGTAGATGACTCCTCAGCCTTCATCTCGTCTTCTTTCTCACTTGTAGTTTCAGTTGAGCGTTCTAGTACTGAGGGATCATAAGTGAACATAACGGAGACCAGAGGTGCTGTCTGGGGCTGGACTGATGACTGAAATGAACATTTCTATTCAGAAACAGTGAGAGCAGTTATAAGGAGTCTTGGAGGAAAATCTGAGGAAAAGTGGAGTCAGGGCAAAAGGGAGAAAGCCAAGAACAGGGTCAGAAAAGGCTCAGATTGTTTACTTACTGAAATATTTACTTGCTGTCCAGCTCTTTTCTCTCTCTTTTATAGCTAGAAAAATAACATGTACTTTTGAGGAGCATATGGATATCAGAGTAAACTACACATTCACCAGCAATATCAATACCTAGAGTTAGTGGTTGTTAATATCTTGGTGTATAACCTTTCATAACCTTCCTTTGACATTTATAAATACTCACAAGTCATAAGACAATCACCTTTATAACCTGCTTTTTAAACAGTATGTGTGAATATCTCACATATTCACATTTTGAAATATCTTAGAGTATGAATTTTATGGATACACTGTGGTTCAGCATATAGGTTTATATAATCTATTTAGCATTCCCCTATTATTGGATGTCCAGGTCATTTAAGAGAAACTTTTAAAAACCCCAAGGACAAGACTTCCATGGTGGGCCAGTGGCTAAGATTCTGCACTCCTGATGCAAGGGGCCCAGGTTTGATCCCAGGTTGGGGAACTAGATCCCATATGCTGCAACTAAGACCCCACACAGTGAAATAAATAAATAGACATTAAAAAAACCCAAGGACCCATTTGAGGGATTCATGGAGAAACCCCCTTTGGGTCCATCTTTAATGGCTAAAGGAGAGGAGAGGACATGTAAGCCACTGGAAGGAGCATCATTCTAGGAGCCAGGAATGGGTTTCTAGGCCATGACCACCTATGATCTATGTCTTACCATCTTTATGACTCTGGATAAGTTACTGCACACTTTGGGTGGCTGCTTTTCCTCATTTATATAATTGAGGTCTTGGGTTAGTTTAACCCTCAGGTCCTTTCAGCTCTGACATTTAAAAATTCTGCATGACTGAGGATTATGCGTGAAGAATAGTCAAGTGTGTAGCTTGGGATTCTGATGAAAGCCCAGAAGTGTGGAACTCAGGCCTAAGCTCCTGGAATGAGAATAAAATTTATCCTCTTTACAAGGTACCAATTTGTAATTACAGTTCACTCATTCATTAGTGAATTCTGTGGTCCTCCCAACCCCACGCCCCCATCTTTGGCAAGCAGGTGCTTCCACCAAGAAGATGCACTTGGAAAATTAGTTTGGAACTTTTAGAGAATCTGTGTGTTTAAGAGGGGAATAAAACAAAGAATCTACAAAAAACAGAAGCTGTAAGAAGCACTTAACTTCTGTTAAGTGACACTGGGTCACCCACTTACCACCCTTGGCTCCCTGGCCTCTAAATGAGTCTCTACACGTTGTCAGATTTTCTTTATTTCCTTTGAAACCTGTCCAGAAACTCAGCTAATTATTTATTGATTCGTGTTGGTGTTTCGCTCATCGCTTGTAAACTCATGTCAACTTTGATGAAGATTGTAAAAGTTACATTCTCCTTTAACAAAATGTCAAACTATAAAAAATATCACAGCTATTTATACAGCTAAGTTGAGGTTTTCTCATTTCTCATTACATTTTTGCATATGTAATTTCTAAATATGCATATCCCCCTCCAATCTACCTTTCCCTACCCCCACATCCTGTTCTCAGATAGTCTGAAAAGCACAGTCGAAATCACTTACAGGAGTTAATAAATTACATGAATCTTTTAGAGTAGTAAGGTGAAATTTTTGTCTTGTGTACATTTTGGCAAAAAAGGAAAAAAAATGAAGGTTTACTAAGCAGGGACTATACAGCGGGCCTTCTCTAGGTGGTTTGTGCTGTCTTCGTAGGTAATTGTGTGGGATAAGTATTACTGTTCATCACTTCTCCATAAGGGAACAGAGGCGCAGAGAGATCCAAGACCACATAGCAGAGACAGACTGCGAACTGCATGTCACCCGACTCCAAAGCTCACCTGTTACTCCACGATCACATGCACACACGGATGGGAATCTCCAGCCTACGTGCTCATCTGAAGGTCTGCAGCGCACCAGGGTGCTGGAGAGGCCTTTCTGAAGGCCTGGCAAGGCAACTGCAAATGATTTTCAGAAATCCTTAAGAATGAGGAGACAAAAAACAACCAATGGAGAACAAGCAAACGGATCTAATTTTCATTTAATACAATTTCCTCACTTCACAAGGATAACCGTAGTCTGCCCTGTGACATTCCCCTTTGATAGCTATTTGCATGACTGAGCGATGTCACTTTCACTTTTCACTTTCATGCATTGGAGAAGGAAATGGCAACCCACTCCAGTGTTCTTGCCTGAAGAATCCCAGGGACGGGGGAGCCTGGTGGGCTACCGTCTATGGGGTCGCACAGAGTTGGACATGACTGAAGCGACTTAGCAGCAGCAGCAGCAGCAGCAGCAGTGGCTCATATGGTTAAGGATCTGCCTACAGGGCAGGAGGCCCAGGTTCGATCCCTGGGTCAAGAAGATCCCCTGGTGAAAGAAATGGCAACCCACTCCAGTCTTTTTGCCTGGAGAATTCAACGGACAGAGGAGCCTGGCGGGCTACAATCCATGGGGTCGCAAAGAGTTGGACACGACTGAGCAACTAATAAGATAAACCGGTGAAATAACCTTGCTCTCTCGATGGCACCCCACTCCAGTACTCTTGCCTGGAAAATCCCATGGATGGAGGACCCTGGTAGGCTGCGGTCCATGGGGTCTCGAAGAGTCGGGCATGACTGAGCAACTTCCCTTTCACTTTTCACTTTCATGCATTGGAGAAGGAAATGGCAACCCACTCCAGTGTTCTTGCCTGGAGAATCCCAGGGACGGGGGAGCCTGGTGGGCTGTCATCTATGGGGTCACACAGAGTCGGACACAACGGAAGTGACTTAGCAGCTTGCTCTCTCAGCAGTGTCCTGCTGTGTGTAATAAATAATGTGATCCTTATATTTCTCTTGAATAATGAAGATAAGTATGGTCTTAGGTCAGGAATCTATAAAAGCCAAGAGATCTCATTAAAGAGAAAGTCTCCAGGGCCTTATTGTGCATTTTTGCAACCACACACCCTCAACAGCCTATGGTGTGGTCCTCACAATGTCTTGACAGGAACTGGGAGTCATACAGTGCCCTCTCCTTGTAATAGTACCTTTCACTGCTTCCTATTACATCTTCAACACTCTTTGACTGTGAAGTTAGTTCTTCTGAGCAGTGTAATACAACTGAATGAAACAGGGTGTAAAAATCTTAATCCAGTTAAGGAAGCAAAGAGGTTTTCTAGGTATTATTAAAGTAGGTTAGGAAGCGTAAGCCTTGTAAACAGAGGAGCAGGGATCTGTCCCCCTGGGGACTCACTCTTCTGTCACCAAGACAGGGAAACGTCCCAATTCCCTGACTCCGCAGCCTATTTCTGCTGTAATTATGTCATAATTGGAAAAGCAGTGGTTCCCATAGTGTGGTCTCTGGGAAGTGATACCAGTTTAACGTGGGAGCTTACTGGACCCACCTCAAAGCTACTGAATCAGAATCTCTAGGACTGGAGCCAGCAACCCACTTCAGCAAGTGATTCAGAGGCATGCTTGGGCCCAAGAACAGCTGCTGTCCCAAGCCGCTGTCTAGTCAACGGTGAGTGAAATAGTAGTATTGCACATGTAAAAAAATTCATTTAAATTTAGTAAACAAGAAAAGACATGTATATTAGCTGCTCAGTCATATCTGACTCTTTGTGACCCCATGGACTGTGGCTGTCCAGGTTCCTCTCTCCAGGAAAGAATGCTGGAGTGGGTTGCCATGCCCTTCTCCAGGGGATCTTCTAGACCCAGGGGTGGAACCTGGGTCTTCTGTATCACAGGAAAATTCTTTACTGTCTGAGCCACCAGGGAAGCCCAAGAAACAGCAAAATCACCTTTAAATGTAGTAAATAAGAAAGGGCATACTTGCCTTATGATACGGGCAGGTGATTGAGAATTTCACAGGTAGTAACTAATCATCTTGAGAATTCTTGAAGCTAGGATGTCTGACAGTTCTAAGGCCAAAATAAAAGTAACATTTATTCAGTCGACTTCTATTTAGGACCAGCTGCATGATGGGAACTCTTCTAGAAGTTAAGGATACAGACGTCAGTGAGCAAAATCCCTACTCTCATGGAATTTTCTGTATTTTTCCAACTGGGAACAGACAAACAATAAACAAAGAGTAAACACATCCATTTTGAGTAGTCTGTCCTGTATGATTAGTGGGGAGAGGTGCTCTGAGGTGCTCTGAAGCTGATTGAAAGGATGGAGAGTGCTGAGGCATGCTACTTATTCAGTTGCTGCAGAAGCCCTCTGATCATTTAAAGGGAGAGACTGGGAGAGCCATGCAGAAATCTCATAGCTTCCTAGGCAGAGGGAGCTGTGGGTGGAAGTGTCTTGAATCAAGAATGTGCTAAGCATCAGACAACACATTTACTATGAACGCATTGCCTCTAATTAGGACCTAGCGGGTTCTGCTGATCCATGTCCCTTAGCGATCAGAAATTGTTCTACATAGTACTTTTGTAAACCAGTGTCCTCTCTCTCACTCATAAGTTTGGAAAGGACAAAAGAAACCTAAAGAGCAGATTGCCTGGTGTGTTAGGTGTACCTTTAATTTGTTGATCAGGAAGCTCTAACCTACCTGCAAACTAGATTTGGAGGGGAGTGGGAGGTTATGACAGATTCATAAAGCTCCGTTCTTTATTCTAAGGTCTGCTCCTTTCTTTGTTTCATTGCCGGGGCAAGATTTCAACCGAGTCAGAGACTTGGGTTATCTTTGATCTCATCTTTCTTCTTTATCCTCTTCTCTGCAGTCTAGTCTGAATCTGTCAACTGCATCTCCTGAAGGTTTCTGTGACTACCTCCATCAGTTTTCACCTGGATTATCCTCACAGCCCCTAACTAATATTCCTGGTTCCAATCTCCATTCACTCCAATTCATCATCCATAATTTTACGAATTACAAAAGCATGGGCATTAGTCACAACCCTCCTCAGAAATTTCTTCTACTGACACAGTGCTCAGGTCCAATCTATTCAGGCCCCAAATCAAGATCTTCCATAATCTGCCCCAAACTGCTTTTTCCCACTCTCACTTCCCATATACCCTCCTGTTTATTACAGCTCAAAACCTGAAGAAGTTGGCGTTCTCTAATCGTTTTCAAAATCCCTTTTGCACTTCTAGATATAGTTCAAATGCCAGCTCCTGCAGGCAGGCTTCCCTGATTTTCTGACTAAAGAGGAATTGCTCCTCCCTGTGATGTGGCAAGTTACTTTTATTTCTACTTAGAACTTTGTCCTGTTTTACAGTTATGTGTTGACCTTTATCTCTCATTTGATTTTGATCTATTTTAGAGTGAGGTTTTAGTCATTTTTATTTTTCTCCAATTCTTAGGACAATGTTATACATGTAATTACTTGCTAAATTGAATTCAATTAAGTATTCAACATAGGTAAGATATATATTATAAAATAAAAACATGACTTAGCTCCTCCTTAAGCAAAATATTTGACTTACTGTTACACTTCTGTTTTACCAAACCTGGAAAACAATTCTTTTTCCTTTTTCAAAACTATGTTTCCTTGATATTTCTGAATTTCTAGTTATTGAGAACTTTCTTCTTTCCCCTTAAAATGTGATCTTTTTTGGCTCAGGGCTGTGCTGTGTAGAGAAATTCCTCATTATATCCATCTTATATCGAGTAACACACACACAAAACACAAGCATGCATGTGTATTTCTTTCAAAAGATGATGAAAAAGCAAAACAGTAAGTGAAGCTTTCAATGAATTTTTAGAAAATTACTGCCCTTCAGATATTTTTGTGATCATTCACACATGACAGTTGCTAACAGTCTTTAAGATCCTTACTTTAACCAACAGATGTTCTCTTCACATTGCTATAATTATTTTTTATCTCGTGGTTAAGATACAGTACAAATAATTTAAAGTAGAAAGACAGATGTTTATAAAGGTCTTGCAGTTTGATTAGCCATATGTTAATGTGTCATGCCTAATTGCATAACACAAGTCCTAATAGTGCTGTAACAGGTCTTTTAATCATGGTGAGATCATGGTACAGAACGCAGGGCATATTTCAAATAACTAGGACATTGACTAAGGGGGAAACACATTTTTCCATAAGGAGTAGCATGCAATATCATTGTAAATCTAGCAAAATGTATATTGCTGCTGCTACTAAATCGCTTCAGTCGTGTCCAACTCTGTGCGACCCCATAGACGGCAGCCCACCAGGCTCCTCTGTCCCTGGGATTCTCCAGGCAAGAATACTGGAGTGGGTTGCCATTTCCTTCTCCAATGGATGAAAGTGGAAAGTGAAAGTAAAATCATTCAGTCATGCCCGACTCTTTGTGACCCCATGGACTGCAGCCTACCAGGCTCCTCTGTCCATGGGATTTTCCAGGCAAGAGTACTGGAGTGGGCTGCCATTTCCTTCTCCAAAATGTGTATTAGTTCATTTTAAATTTCACATACTACTAATTTATTTCCTGTAGTTCTTATAAACCTCAAATTACTTCTCATTACAAAATTGTGTTATATTACTTGGGAAATGAAATAAAAATTTCACAATTTGTGATTTATGGATTTAAGTAACCAGTAGCTAATGATTTGGCAACCTCTTGTGGGCTTTGCCGACTAAGGTCCGTCTAGTCAAGGCTATGGTTTTTCCTGTGGTCATGTATGGATGTGAGAGTTGGACTGTGAGGAAGACTGAGCGCCGAAGAATTGATGCTTTTGAAGTGTGGTGTTGGAGAAGACTCTTGAGAGTCCCTTGGACTGCAAGGAGATCCAACCAGTCCATTCTGAAGGAGATCAGCCCTGGGATTTCTTTGGAAGCAATGATGCTGAAGCTGAAACTCCAGTACTTTGGCCACCCCACGGGAAGAGTTGACTCATTGGAAAAGACTCTGATGCTGAGAGGGATTGGGGGTAGGAGGAGAAGGGGATGACAGAGGATGAGATGGCTGGATGGCATCACTGACTCGATGGACGTGAATCTGAATGAACTCCAGGAGTTGGTGATGGACAGGGAGGCCTGGCGTGCTGCGATTCATGGGGTCACAAAAAGTCGGACACAACTGAGCAACTGAACTGAACTGAACTGTGGGCAAAACCAATTTCTTGGAAATAAGAATAAAAATGAGGGGGGTTCAGGATTGGGAACTCATGTACACCCATGGTGGATTCATGTTGATGTATGGCAAAACCAATACAGTATTGTAAAGTAAAATAAAATTAAAAAAAAAAGAATAAAAATGAACAGCATCACAAAGACTTTGTTATTTTTTTAATTTAAAGAACAGAAATCATGAAGTTCATTGACAGTAAGGCTTCTGTCTTGAGAGTCTTCAAGGACACCTTACAAGTTAAATGAGGATTTTAATCCAGATCGTTTTGTTTCAGGGCAAGGACAATTTCATTTTCCTCACCCTCACTTTTAAAAATTCTTTTCCATTATGGTTTGTCATAGGATATTGAATATAGCTCTCTGTGTTATATAGTAGGATCTTTTATATCCATCCTATATATAAAAGTGTATATCTACCAACCCCTACTTCTCATTCCATCTGTCCTCCAAAACCCTCCCCTGGAGTAACCGCAAGTCTGTTGTATAGGTCTGTGATTCTGTTTCTGTTTCATGGGTCGGTCCATTTGTGTGACGTTTAGATTCCACGCAGAAGTGGCATCATTTGGCATTTGTCTTTCTGACTTGCTCCACTTAGCCTGACAGTCTCAAGTTGCCTCTGTGTTGCTACAAATGACATCATGCCATCCTTTTTTATGACTGCATAGTATCCCGCTGTGTATACATATGTATCGCATCTTCTGACTCTGGGTCTTCGCTCCTGACGTGCTGTGGTTCTCTGGGCCCACCTGTCTTTACAGTCTCAGGGGAGCAGTTTGCCTTGTGATCTCAGTTCTCAGACAGAACTAAGAGAAGTTATTGATTTTCAACTTGTCTAGCTTTCCTTGGTGTGAAGCTGGGAATGACAACTTTCAATCTTTTTATCAGATTAGAAACAGGAAGCCCATAGCTTTTCTGACACCAGTCAAGTTCCACACATGTCAATCAGTTGTTTTGTCCCTGTGGCCACCTGAATCTGGAAACCATTCAACTGAACTCAAACTTCTTTAAAACTGTCATTGCCAGTTGAATTATAGAAGCTGTACACGATCATTTTGTCAGATTGTTTCCCCATGGAGGGCGCATCCTTTGATTATGTTGTGTAGGAAATTCAAGAATATATTGGGTTTTGGGTAGTGACTGTTGCACAATTCTGTGAATTACTGCTGCTGCTAAGTTGCTTCAGTCGTGTCCGACTCTGTGCGACCCCATAGATGGCAGCCCACCAGGCTCCCCTGTCCCTGGGATTCTCCGGGCAAGAATACTGAAGTGGGTTGCCATTTCCTTCTCTAATGCATGAAAGTGAAAAGTGAAAGTGAAGTCACTCATTCGTGCCAAACTCCTAGCGACCCCATGGACAGCAGCCCACCAGGCCCCTCCGTCCATGGGATTTTCCAGGCAAGAGTACTGGAGTGGGTTTCCATTGCTTTCTCTGCTGTGAATTACTAATAACCATTAATTTGTATACTTTAAGTGGGTAAATTTTATGGTATGTGGATTGTATCCCAAAGTTATTAAAAATATATATATATATATGGCATATGGTTAATCTTGAGAAATTAATCTCTTTAAAATATGCAATACAAAGTTTTTTATGCTGGGTTAAGGAACGACATTGAGGGCTTCCCTGGTGGCTCAGTGGTAAAGAATCCACCTGTCAATGAAGGAGACCTGGGTGTTGTGAAGATCCCCTGGAGAAGGGAATGGCTACCCACTCCAGTATTCTGGCCTGGAACATCCCATGGACAGAGTAGCCTGGTGGGCTATAGTCTGTGGGGTCACAAAAGAGCTGGACATGACTGAGCAACTAACATTTCATTTTCAGTTCCTAAAGAGCTAAGATTGCTTGTAACTGTTTTCTCCGGTTATAATGTTATCTGTAGTTCATTTGTGATGCTGCCGCCCTCCCGTTCTTACCATCTTGATTGCTAAGTCAGTATCCCCACAGACCAATGTGTAGCCGACCTGGTACAGTGCTCAGAGCCCACACTAATGCGGTACCGAGGGCAGTCACCCTTTAGTTCTCACGGTCACATCGCCCTAGAAGTACAATCACTCTTAGAAGTCGAATAACTTTTAGGAGGACAGTACAGTTGTAAGTACAGAATTGGCGTAGATGTGAATGGGCATTTAATTAAAACAGAAACTGGAGTAAACATGTAACAGCCTTGATAACATCCATCCTAAATTATTGTTGAATATCCCATCCTTCCATAACCACTAAGCTCCGAATCAAGGTGCTAGCTCAGAAACAGCAGGTAGGCATCAACTGAATATTTCTTGTTTGTGTTCTGACATAGTATTTCATGAGCAAGAGCACCACAGCTCTTGTGATTTTGGAAAGTTATTTTCAAATAAAAAGGTGACAAAAAATATTTGGAAGAAACTGTGAGACAGAGATTTCTTAGGGGATAATTTGTTAATCTCATAATAAATCTGCTTGTGTTGGAGTGAGTAATAGAGAGAACTTGGCAAGGATTTATGGTTAGATGTTTGCTGTGAAATAACTTTAGGATGATATCCAAAAAGATAAAATACAATAGGTACAGTGAGATGTCTGATTAATACTTACGGGAGCCTCCATCCTTGAAAACCCATTTAAAGCTGATAATTATTATCATGGGGAAAATTCTAAGGCTCGCTTACCTGTTTACCAAAAACAGTTTAAAGCATATTTATTAATTAAACACATTTGTTAATTTGTATATGATATATTATCATATATATTATCACAGAGTCACTAAATATTTAATAAATGTGCAAGAATCAGTTTATATATATATATATACACACACACACACACATATAAAAATACATATGCCAGCATATATGACTTGGTCTCTGAAAGCTTTCTTAATGCAATAGCTATAGAATTTCATCAATCAGTTAATTACCCCTGTGTGTGGATTTAGAAAATGGCCACTGTGAATTTGACTAAGAATAGTCCATAATTTATGTAGTGGAGGGAAACATGTTTTGGTATAGAAAATCAAATGTACATCATCTTCTTTACAATCTACACAGAATTCCCTATAATCTTTCATAAAAGCAAAAACTAATGGATAATTGTTTTCTGGGTGAAAGATGAACATGGAAGACGGACACAGAAGTTTTGTGGCAGTTTTGTGAATTGGAGCTTTCAATAATTACAAACTAAAAATTTCAGCTTTTTATACATTTAATACACTGAGATTTACAAGTAACAGTATATTCCAGAGAGGGAAGAAAATTATCCATTATTTTAAAACTTATTAACCCTCTTAAGCAGATATAGCTCTTTGGAAAAGTTTTTTAAAGTGATTATCCAAAGATTCTTTTTAAATCCGTGTACTATCAGAGGAATCAAAGGGCTGAAGAAGACTGATAAGGTCATCTATGAGGCATTTCTCCAGCAATCAGTAAATGCAAGCAAGGTTTGCTTGACATTGGGAATTCAGATTCAACATGAAATGGTCAGATCAAATCTCCATCTCAGGGGACAAAGTCTTCAGGTGGAAGTTGTATCTGTGGATTAAAGCATTTATTTGGGTTGGATGAACCCACTGGAAAATATGTTTATTGGGCACTATTCTTGGCATTATTTATTCTGTCTTCATTTCTTCTTTCTGAGCTATTTTGACTGATCGAGCCATGAGCTCATGCCCAGCTTCCTGACCTCTCCGTGTGTCTACCTGACTGTGGTCGCCATTCTAAATGACCTTTGCCTTCTTAGTTATTTTACTCATCATACTAAGAATAGTCCAGTATTTACATAGTGGAACAAAACATGTTTTGATACAGAAAATCAAATGTATATCTCCTTCTTTATAATCTACACAGAATTCCCTATAGTCTTTCATAAAAATGAAAACGAATGGATAATTGCTTTGTGGATAGAAGATGACATGGAAGACAGACATTCACAAGACAATTTCGTGAACTGGAGCTTTTACTAAGTATAATCTAAAATTTTCAACTCTTTATGCATTTATTACACTGAGATTTACAAGTAACAGTATATTCCAGAGAGGGGAGAAAATTACTTGATTGTTTTAAAACTCATTAACCCTCTTAAGCAGATTCAGCTCTTTGGAAAAGTTTCAGCAAAACACTAGGGCAAACTTCTGATGATTTGATCATTACCACTTGTTTGCATCTCTGCTACAACCACTTAAGACCCTTATTCATCATCTTTCTTTGCTAATGACTTAGAATCCTTCTCAGCTTCCCAAATCTGAATGTCTATATTTCTCAATCTAAATGCAAGTGTCCATAAGAAATTTACCTATGGCTTCTAATTTCCGAAATATTGTTTTGTATGCATTTCATTTATGGTTCAAGAGTGGGAATGAAAATAACACAGCTGTCCACTTAACATTTAACAAGTGTGCCATGATCGGTCACAGACACTAGCAGTAGGTCAGCAAATGGGACACAATCCATTCCTATTCTTATGGACTTTATGCTGTCACAGAAGGAGATGATCATTTGACCAGTGACTCAAGTAATGTCTACAGCAAACTTGCCTTAAAAATACTAAGGAAAATAGATTGAACAGCCTCTTCAATTCTTTAATATTATTTTTGTATTGGTCAAAGCAGCAAATATTTGTTGAATATCCACACGCAAGCATTGTTCTGGGTGCCGAAGATAACATCAAGGACAAAAATGCAGGTGACATCATGCTCTCCTGGAGCTAAGATTCTGGAAGCAGGAAAAGGAAAATAATTAAGAAAAAGAGGAATCAATGCGTTTAAGCACTAAAAGCTGCTGTGAAAAAGAATCAAAGCAGGGGAACGGGAAGAGAATGACACAGAGGGTTGAAATACATGGTGGTCAGGACTAGCCTCACCAACGAGGTGATGTTTAGGCAGAGACCTAAGGGAAGTGAGGGTGTGAGAGATGCAGGTATCCTGGGGAGGAACATTGCAAGAAGCGGCAGGTCCCTGGAGTAACAGCCTCCTGGGTGTGTTTGAGGAGGCAGGGAGATCAGTGTGCTGGGAGCAAAGGTGGGATTACGAAGCTATTAGGAGAAGAGATTGGGCTTCCCTGGTGGCTCAGATGGTGAAGAATCTGCCTCCAGTGCAGGAGACCCAGCTTCAACCCGTGAGTCAGGAAGATCCCCTAGAGAAGGAAATGGCAACCCACTCCAGTAGTCTTGCCTGGGAAATCCCATAGACAGAGGAGCCTGGCGGGCTACAGTCCACGGGGTCGCAAAACGTCAGACAGGACTGAGCTGTTCATGAACACACACAGGAGAAGAGATCATAGTAGTGGTCAGGGCAAGACTGTGGCATTTTTACCTTCCGTGGGATGGGAGATTGTTGCAGGATTTTTCAGAGAGGAGTGATAGCATCTGAATTTTGTTTTCAAAGAAAGAAGATAGTCTGTGGAGGTCAGGTTGTAGCCTGGAGTTAGGGTCGTAGCTAGGGATTTTTACAGTAATCTGAGCCGAAGGTGATAATGCCTTGGACTGAGGCTGTAGCAGTTGAAGTGATGGGAAGTGATTAAGTCCTAGACATGTCATGAAGGTAAAGTCGATGATTTCCTAGCAGATTGGAGGTGGGGGCAGAGACATGGCTGCAAAATTAATTTCTTAACCTTGAAATTGGATTTTTCTCTGCTCTGTCTGTCTTCTGTGTGCACACGAATCACACACGGATCAGTCATTAAAAACTCTGGATGTGACCCTGGGCTTCAGTTGAAGTTGAGAGTCTTCTGAATCCTTGCAGATTTTGCAAGAATGGTGAAAAATGGCAGAGCTGAATAAATAGCTGTTTTGACAAAACTTTGGAGAAAATGGGAAGCTGGCATGCTATTTTATCCTACTTTTAAATATGTAAGCGGCATCAAAGTCCCTGTGCTTTTTCAGCTTATATTTTGAGTAATTTTTTTTATTATGAACTGAATAGTAATAACTTGTTTGAGAATCTATGCACAGCATCTTACAGGATGTCATTTGCAGCTGCAAAAAAAGGGGCCAGAGATAAAGATGAAAAACATGTATTTTCAGGTTTCTTTATCTGAGCCATGGATTTTTTTCAACAAAGAAAAGCTATTTCCCTGGTAGATATTCTCACACCATGAAGGACAGTGCTAATGCATTAGCAATATGTCATCTATGATTAATGCTGATGACTCAGTGAAACACAGCAAGATACTGAAATAATGGGATTTTTTGGCATTTTATAAATGCAATCATTGTAACACATGGTCCATGGGATATTTTTATGAGTGTGTTAATTTTTTTTTTATTTCCAGAAGTTATTTAACATGAGAATGGATTCTGTAAAAAGAATACAGCACACAGATAACTATAACTCTTCTTTTTCTAAATACTAATCACATGCACACATGGGAATTTGATCAATGTCCTTAATTTAAAGCTAACTTTAAAATTGTTACTATTTTGGGACATCCCTCCATAGCTTAAGCATCCACTCAAGGTTGATCCTTTTAGAAGATAATAGAAGTAACCTGATGATCTGCTTATACAGAAACTAGAAAAACTCTTTTTAAAGCAAATATCTGAAATGATTTTGTGGTGCTGCAAACCTTGAATCTGTGATCAGTTCTTCAATTCTGATATGCTCATTACAAGTAAAATGACTTATGGATGCTGTTTTTTTTTTAAAATTTTATTTGCATTTTAAGTATTTGTCTTTCCCAATCTGTAAAATCAGATTTTAATCCATAGATCAACTGAGGCCTATAAAAATTTATATTTAAAAAATATTTTTGTGCTTTTCTTATTATAGATTATCTAGATTTTATGATGCTGTCCTCATAGATGTAATATTTTCACAACTTGGGCATGTTTTTCCACACAATACAACCTTTCTTACATTTTTATGAACATGTCTCCTATGCAATTTAGTTGTCATAATTTGTTTTTAAATTTCTATATGTATTTTTGGACAGTACAGATCTTGATGGCCTGCATAGGCCCCCTCTCATGAGAGTGCTACATTTTGTAGAAATTGGTGATTCTGGTAGACTTATAAGGTAGGTTAGGTTTAGTTAAATAATAATGAAAGAACATAGAATTAAATAAACCTTTTCTTTAACTACTCTTAAAAATTGCAGTTGGAAATGAGTTTTAGTAAAATCCATTTTATTCATTTTTGCCCCAGTGACTTTCAAAGAACAGTAATCCCATGAGATTTCTCCTTGTTACCAAAGACAGTAGAAATCGTAAACTAGACAGACGAAAAAAAATTTAATTTAACTTGCTTTATCTCTATTTTTCAATGTTCATGGTGGCAACAGATGAGAGATTGAATTCAGCTTGGTTCTTAGAAAGGTTATGGCGGCAAAATGGCTTATAGATGCAATTTTGCACATTTTTGTGTGAAATACTTATGTGAAAGACACAAAGCGGGAAAGCATCACAAGGTCAAGCTTGGGATGTATTTCCCAGGCCTTCTATGATATCAATATACCGGGCAGCCATAGTTTGGAGGGCCTGTTACTTTACATGCATCATCTTGTTGAATTCCCGTGACATGAGGGTATGTTCCCATGAGGATGTATTATCTCTATTATATGGATGAATAGGCAGGCTAAAAGAGAAGCTGCGTGATTTATCTGAGTTCATGGGAGGAAGAAGTGGCAATAATAAGTGAATTCAGGTGTCGCTGACTCCAGAGTGTAGACGACCCACTGTGACGAAGCAGCGAACCCAGATCATCAGGAAAGGCCATCTCCTCCACGGCCACCTGCCATCAAGCTCTCATCTCATGGAGATCCCAGCTGGTGAGCCTTTGCACACCCCTGTGGAACAGGTGCACAGAGGCAAGGCTCAATTTTTATCCAAGCACAAGTCTTGGTCTTATTTTTCAGGTAATTGATGTCTGCCCAGAAATGGCTTTAGCACATGTCTGGGTTTGAATCTTTTGAAATATTTCTCCTGTCAATTTTGCCTCAGGGACACTTGCAGACAACATGAGGGTCAGCCCCTTGGGTCCTCAAGATAATGTATTCCAGCAAATGAGGAATCTACTGGCAGAAAAACTGTAAACTGACCACAGAAAAGGACAGTTAATTGGGCCTGCTATTTCTGTTATGGGATGGATCCAGGGCTAACAATCAAAGACTCAAAAATGTTTTCTTACCCTTTTTTGAGGGGGTCAGTGGATTCACTACTGATTGTATTATCTCATCATTCCTAATAAAAATAATACTTAATTTAAAATATTTTTTGTTTTTTAATACTTTAATTTTATTGGTGAAAGTGATTCAGTTATACATATACATGTATTAACTCTTTTTAGGTTCTTTTCTCATATAGCTTATCGCAGAATATTGGGTAGAGTTCTCTCTGTTATACCTCCTTGTTGCTTATTTAGCCTATATATAGTATTCATCCAAAACCCCTAATTTATCCCTCCTCCTCTCCACCCCATGTTTCCCCTTTGGTAACCAAGTTTGTTTTCATTATCTATAAATCTGCTTCTGTTTTGTAAATCAGTTCATTTGTATCTTTTTTAAAAATTAGATTCCACATATGAGTGACAATCATATGGTATTTGTCTTCATTGGTCTAACTTACTTCACTCAATATTACTATCTCTAGGTCTATCCATGTTGTTGCACATGGCATTTCTTCATTCTTTTTCATGGCTGAGTAGTAGTCCACTGTATATATGTACCACAACTTCTTCATCCATTCCTTGGTCGATGGATACGTAGGTTACTTTCATGTCTTGGCTATTTTAAATAGTGCTGCAGTGAGCATTGGAGTGCGTATATCCTTTTGAATTACGTTTTTCTCCAGATACATACCCAGGAGTAGAACTGCTGGATCATATGGTAGTCCTATTTTAAGTTTTTTAAGAAACCTCCATACCATTCTCTACAGTGAAGTGAAAGTTGCTCAGTCATGTCCGATTCTTTGCAACCCTGTGGATTATATAGTCCATGGAATTCTCCAGGCCAGGATCTTCCCAACCGAGGGATCAAACCCAGGTATCCCACATTGCAGGTGGATTCTTTAGCAGCTGAGCCACAACGAAAGACCAAGAACGCTGGAGTGGGTAGCCTATCCCTTCTCCAGGAGATCTTCCCAACCCAGGAATTGAACCAGGGTCTTCTGCAATGCAGGCAGATTCTTTGCCAGCTGAGCTATGAGGGAAGCCCACTGTTCTCCATACTTTTAAGTATTTAAATGTAATTTTCAGTTAGTGTTTGAGAACTGGCCAGAGGCATGAATTACAATGACACATTATTGGAAATATTTTAGTTGTAAAATGATGTTGCAATGATAGTTCAGTATTGAGTGGAATCTTTTATAATTCTGGTATACGCATATTGAATTAACCCTGGTGCATAGGTTAATTCCTTTAACAGGAATACTAAATGATGGTGCTGGTCCAGAGGGATATGGGAATACCAATGATTCTGGGTAGAACATAGCTGCACAGAAGTTTATCTACATTCTAACAAGTTAGTTCTCAAAGATTCTTTATCTGGTCGTTTGTTTACAACTCCAAAGAGCCACTACACAGCAACCACTCATATCAAACGTTGGCAGGACTCAGTTAATATGCTTTCATCTGTGCATCTAGATGGCTTCTATCCATAATTTTTAGGTTAGAAATTTCACATAGAAGTGTCTACGTAACATTATTGCATCTGAGCAAGTCAGGTATATCATGTCTCGTAGGTAATATGAGTTTGGACAGGAAAACATTCTTTCTAGTTTGTTCCATCTGCTTGCTAGAAGACTGACTTTGGTAAACTAGTTTAAGGGCCTTCTGCAGATTTACCCAAAATAGGATAGTTAAATCAGGCAATAAGAAAGGTTTAATTTTTCCAGTTTTTCTTTCTGTTCTCCGGGATAGAGCTGGCCAGCTATATTCATCTATATTCATAGTGCATCTCTAGTAACATGAGTAATAGGGCTTTTTGTCTCTCTAACACATTCCTTGGGTTTCTCTGAGATGTAGCATGTCTAGCTCCCAAATATGTTTAAAATGCAAATTTGCACTTTTAGATAATGTATGAATTGTTGTGATCTATTTTTTAGAGAACATTCTACAAGTTAGACATCCATATAAAAGGGGCTGCCTTTTGATTCATCACTTTGCAGGATAGCAAGATGTATACATTCTTATTTTAGCATATTGCAGTATACAAAGCCTTGTTAGAAATTTTTTTTTGTAATGCTATCTTACACTGTAGCACAATTTTGAAGATTTCATAGTGCCAAACCTTCCTTAATATTTTGAGGATGAATTTAGTTTTGAAAACAAATCCTTTTAGATTAAAACCTGCTGTGCAAAATGGAGATACAATTTGGAATCTGTGTATTAATTAGAAATATATATTTGGTGTCTTTTGTAACTGTAATAGAGCAAAATTATATCAAATAAGAATTGGAATTAGAATTGTTAAATTAATTTGTTTTTTTTAACCACAATTATTGCCAGCAACACTTCTCACAAGGTTTCTCTCTGAATGTCAAACTTTATGCTCACCCTACTAATTGGTAAAATTAGAGAAATATGGTGTTTAGTACCCATCCTTTGGGCTTCCTAGGTGGCTCAGAGGTAAAGAATCTGCCTGCCAATGCAGGAGACACAGGTTTGATACCTGAGTTGGGAAAATCCCCTGGAGAAGGAAATGGCAACCCGTTCCAGTATTCTTGCCAGGAGAATCTTCTGGACAGAGGAGCCTGGTGGGTTACAGTCCATGAAGTCACAAAAGAGTTGGATACAACTTCACTCACACACACACACACACACACACACACACACAGACACACACACACACACACACACAGGACACTAAGAAGGCTTGTCTATACCTGAGGCCATTCTGTCTCCTTCCTTTCTTTCCTGAGATTCCCCAAGTAACATGTAGAACTAACTATGGTAGCTAAGTCTTTGGAACTTAAGGTGGATTCCCCCAAAGGTTGACATTACTAACTTGGCTTGATGCCTTTCACCAGCCCCCCTTTTGCTACTGTTGCTAATGGAAAGACCAATTTCTCTGTTCTTGGCCAAGAGTCAGAGGACTTTGTCATTCTTTTAAGGAGCTTCCTAATTTTCAATGGACCCATAAACACCCTACCTTGAAATAACCTTAAGAATCAGTGGATCATATCCCCTCTTGCCAACCTAGTATAACTTTGAGTTTATCTTTTTCATTGTATAAAAGTGTTCTCTCCTATGGTTTTTATCTGATTTTTCTAAAACCTACAGTCCTCACTTTACTAGAGCATTGATTAGACCCCAACTGAATTCTCCATCTCTGTCACTTGTCCTGAATAGGTCTGTTCCCAAAACGTTTTTGTCTACCTCGTTTCTTCTTAATCTTGCCCTGTGCCGTGAAACTCAGATGTAGCATTGAGGTTTATGTGTTGATGCGTTTCACCCCACTGCTGGCAGGCTGGCGCTGACAGAGGAGGGGAGTTTTCTACACACAATGACTTGATCCACTGCAGCAAATGTGTTTGAATATTTTGGAATCCATAGGGATGTTTTTGAGAAAATAGTCACTTCTTCCAAAGCTCTAAAATTTCTAGACAAATCAAGTATGAACCCACATATGGAAATTATTCCTTTACCCACTGCTTTCCAATAGCAATTTTATTAAAATCATGATGTTCCAGTTTAAATTTTATCATTTTCTCCATTTTTAATAGACTCCTTTTACATTCTCACAGAAGCAGGGATTTTCAACAGGACTCCTATAATAGAAACCCTTTGCATGTCTTTGAGCTCTGGGTTTTTTTTTTTTGTCATTTTTGTTCTAATGAGTAGTATAAAAATAACCCTTAAATCCACAGAAGTCAAAATAAATATAATAGTCTTTATGTATATGTTTTCCTTAGGTAACTTGAATTATTAGAAACAATTACCTTGCCTTTTTGCAATTTTAGTTAATTAAACCAGACCTCATTGCACATTTATCTGTTTAGGAACAACAGGTTGTTTTTTTCCCCTGGAGAATGCCAGAAGTAATGAGCTGGCATTACTTGCAGATAATTAATCCTTTCATTCTTTATAAATAGTAGCAATAACACTGTGAGTCTTGGCGCTTCTATCTAACAAAAAGTCTATTGCTTGACTTAGGACTGACGGTGGGCAGCTGCTTTCTCTGCAGCCAACAATTAAATGTTGACTGATAGCTGAGATGGGAATATGGACGTCTCTATGCACCTACCAATGCTTATTCTAGCTCCACTTAGCCCTCTGCTTGCAGGAAATGGCTCTGCATTGTCATTCGAGTGGGTTTCCATATTGTTCTTCCTTCCTTTTCTCTTTTGGTTTCTCCTGTTCATCAGTAGGGCTTCCCCAGTGGCGCTAGTGTTAAAGAACTCGCCTGCAATGCAAATGGACATAAGAGACACGGGTTCAGTTCCCGGATCGGGAAGATCCCCTGGAGGAGGGCATGACAACCCTCTCCAGTATTCTTGGCTGGGAGAATCCCGTGGGCTGAGGAGCCTGGCAAGCTACAGTCCATGGGGTTGCACAGAATTGGACACGACTGACGTGACTGAGCTCACATGGAAGTTCATCACTAACCAGTTCTGTGTAAAGCTGTATTCTTTTTTATCCCACGGGATGCACTAACTTCAAATGTGACAATAGAAATGAGAGACCCTCCCCTTAGCCGTCAACCTATTTCATATTTGTCTTTATCTGCTTCCTTTTGTTTTCCCTCTTTCTATGTCAATTTCAAGTGTTCCCGTCATACTGTAACCTTTAGCTTACAAGGTTGTGAGATGGGAAAAACACTTTTGATTTGGATCCACGGAGAACTGGATGCAAATCACAGAGCACTGGGAAGAATTACTTAAACTCTCTGTGCCTCATTTTTCTCTTCTGTAAGTTAGAGCTAATAATGCCTATTTTGAATTTTTTTTTTAAGGGAATCCAGGGAGATAGATGAGCTAGAAGATCTGTCTTACTAAATAAATTCAATACAGTTTCACTCCTTCCCCTTTGTGGGATCAAGAAAAGAGTGAAACTGTAGTAAACAGTCTCCGTAAATGTTAGTCCTACTTCCTAATTAATGTCTTTACCAAATCCGTGTGGTGCTTAGTTAAGTGCTATAGGCACTCTACGCATATTCTTTTAATTCTCATAACTACCTCAAGAAATAGGTCTTGTTATTTTTCCCATTTTTATACTCGAGGAAACTGAATCACAGAGCAGTTGCCCATCTCACTGAGGACCATACAGCTAGTCATTGTTCCCACAGGATTTGCATGGGGAGGCCTGACCAAGGGGGTGTGGTCGTGACCATTCCCCTAATTCCTGGCCATGCCTTCTCTTTATTCTCTGCTCAAACAATAGGGTTTATGGTGACCCCATGGATGAGTTGGCCCGTGGTTGCTCCCTTGGCTCCTGGTCCTCTTTACTCTCTGCTCTGCCGCTTCTGTATAGATCCCAACACACACTGGCCATCCCTCCGGGAAGGTCTCTACCTGACTTTGTGGCAGGGGTGATATGATGTGTAGCTGGAGCTGGCCTTTGGGGAACGAGGGGGAGTGAATTATCACCTTCAAGGGGGGACTCATCCATTAGGGGTATTGGCTCGCTTCTGGAACCGCAGGGGCCCTTAGCGACCTGACAGAGGTAATTTATTCAACAGAGATCCTCTGAAAGTAGATCTGACATTTTATTAGAATCATCTTTGCTTTTTGCAAATGCCTAATGAGTTCAGATGATGTTATCAGCCTAATAATTTAAGAGGTACATCCTAGTCAGGTTTTGTACTTCTCCTATATTAAGGCTTAAAGAGTCCATTTGGGCTTTCAGTTTTTTAAAATTTATTTGAAAAAACAGCCCTTTGTTTCTTTTGCCACATATGCAAATGACCTCATTTTTTTAAAAAAGAAAAATATAGTTTGCTTTTGCATTTTAAAACATTGGGAAAATGTCTTTGATAGCAGTGTTTTCTGAATGATGTTTAATGATACTTCTGGCTCCATGAATTCTGATTAAAATCAGAAACTAGGTTGGGACTTCAGTTCTACTATGCAGATGAGGCAGAGACAATTAAAGAGTGTGATTATAGTAGGATAGAAATGTCAAGAAAATGCCACATCAAATATCCTTGTTCTATACAGATTACAGGTAATGTAAGATTACCTGTAAGCAGGAACATCATTAGCAAGATAAGGACAGTGAGGGGGTTTTGCTTTGAAAATACATGTCTATTAAAAGAGGAGATTCGTCTATTGAGAATGGAAAATTTCACCCAACAGACTAATGTAAAGCCATGAGAAAGCACCCCCATTTTGGTTAACATGTTTGAGTCTCCTTCTTTTGCAGGAGGAATGAGTGGAGGATTAGCGATGGAGCCCCAGAAATATAACATAATTATAGCAAAAACTGCCTTAGCCGATTGGTCTTTCAAATGGAGATTTTAGTTCGCTAGCATTTTCTTTTCTGTCAGGAAAATGAGATTCTAGTTTTTCCACATTGGGAACGGAGTTGTTTTACATGACTGAGGTTTCCAGCCAGCTGATATTTAGCTAATCTTATGATCTGAGAAGTATATAAGTTGAAGAAAGCTCAAATTGGCTTATACAAAATTGGCATTTATTAGTTTACATAAAGTGCAGCTGTGACTCGGTGACCCTGTGGTGACCCTGTGGGACATTTATTGTTCTGTGATGTCTGTCTGTATGTTTTCTCCAATCTGCCTTCTGTCCCGAGGCTAGTTCAGTTTACACCTGCAGGATTGACGTCAGCATTCCTGGGATCACCTACTTCCTTGTCCAGTTGAAACAGAGAAAGTGTCACATTGAAAAAAAGGAAAAGGAAAGGAGATTTTTAAAAAAGGGAAGAAAGGAAGGAGGAAAAGAAGGAGGAAATAAAATCCGGGGACTTTTCTCTGATTGGATCACAAAGGTCACATGCCCCCTTGGTCAGGAAATGCAATGGGGTGGTTGCTTTGGATTCTGGTAAGAAGTTCATTTCTGAGCCTTTGGGCCAACTCGGGCTCAGTCTTCAGAGCGACTTCACAGTGTGGGGGAGCTGGGAAAGATGATGGAGACACAGCCGTAAATACAGTTCACTGAGACTCCTGAATGGCTCCGCTTCAGACGGGCGCTGTTCATACACGGGCAGATCCCATATATGGTTTCAGAGGAGCAGATAGTAATCACCTTTAGGGGCACGGGGGCAGTGACTGAAATGCAGCCTGAGGGGCTGAAATGGGCTATTGTTAATGTTCTTTTCTTTGATTTGGGTGGAGGTTACATGGGTCTGTTCACTTTACAGCTGTATAATCATAGTTTATATACTTTTCTGTATTAAGCCCATTTTTATAAGTAGATTAAATGTAAACCTTAACTGGCAATAGGACATACTATAAAATTATTTATGTCAAATATCTTACATGATACTGATGGTACTTGTTTCCCACACTACGTACTGAGGCATCCTGGGGTGCCACTGCAAGTTCCCGGTGATGCTGTGTGCAATTTACAAATTTTCAATGAAACAGAAAAATATCCCACATCTTTTGAACATCATAAGCTACTAGCGTGGGGTCGTCGATAGCTTCTGTATTAGATCATGCTGTCTTCCTCTCAGTAATGTCCTGTCTTTGAAAACCTGGCTTGTTAGCAAATGCTTTGACTAAAAGCAAATATCGCAAGAAAAATTAATAAGAAATAGGAAATAAGGGAGACATATCAGTAAAATAAGATTCTAAAGCATAAGCAGTTGGACAGTGCTTAATAAGAACCCATTCGTCATTGTGCCTATCTAAAGAATAAAATTAAAATAGGATTCTATTATTTTTTTCAGTTGGCTACTAAATTGCTAGGACATCGATGCTTACTAAATTGTTTTGACTTAATGACTTAATAAATGAAACTGTTCAGTTCAGTCGCTCAGTCGTGTCCAACTCTTTGCGACCCCATGAATCGCAGCACACCAGGCCTCCCTGTCCATCACCAACTCCCGGAATTCACTCAGACTCACATCCATAGAGTCAGTGATGCCATCCAGCCATCTCATCCTCTGTTGTCCCCTTCTTCTCCTGCCCCCAATCCCTCCCAGCATCAGAGTCTTTTCCAATGAGTCAACTCTTCCCCTGAGGTGGCCAAAGTACTGGAGTTTCAACTTCAGCATCATTGCTTCCAAAGAAATCCCAGGGCTGATCTCCTTCAGAATGGACTGGTTGGATCTCCTTGCAGTCCAAGGGACTCTCAGGAGTCTTCTCCAACACCACAGTTCAAAAGCATCAATTTTTCAGCGCTCAGCCTTCTTCACAGTCCAACTCTCACATCCATACATGACCACAGGAAAAACCATAGCCTTGACTAGACGGACCTTAGTCGGCAAAGTAATGTCTTTGATTTTGAATACGCTATCTAGGTTGGTCATAACTTTTCTTCCAAGGAGTAAGCGTCTTTTAATTTCATGGCTGCAGTCACCATCTGCAGTCATTTTGGAGCCCCCAAAAATAAAGTCTGACACTGTTTCCACTGTTTCCCCATCTATTTCCCATGAAGTGATGGGACCGGATGCCATGATCTTTGTTTTCTGAATGTTGAGCTTTAAGCCAACTTTCTCACTCTCCACTTTCACTTTCATCAAGAGGCTTTTTAGTTCCTCTTCACTTTCTGCCATAAGGATGGTGTCATCTGCATATCTGAGGTTATTGATATTTCTCCCGGCAATCTTGATTCCAGCTTGTGCTTCTTCCAGTCCAGCATTTCTCATGATGTACTCTGCATAGAAGTTAAATAAGCAGGGTGACAATATATAGCCTTGACATACTCCTTTTCCTATTTGGAACCAGTCTGTTGTTCCATGTCCAGTTCTAACTGCTGCTTCCTGACCTGTATACAGATTTCTCTATTCCCATCTCCCTCAGAATTTTCCACAGTTTATTGTGATCCACACAGTCAAAGGCTTTGGCATAGTCAATAAAGCAGAAATAGATGTTTTTCTGGAACTCTCTTGCTTTTTCCATGATCCAGCAGATGTTGGCAATTTGATCTCTGGTTCCTCTGCCTTTTCTAAAACCAGCTTGAACATCAGGGAGTTCACGGTTCACGCATTGCTGAAGCCTGGCTTGAGAATTTTGAGCATTACTTTACTAGCATGTGAGATGAGTGCAATTGTGCAGTAGTTTGAGCATTCTTTGGCATTGCCTTTCTTTGGAATTGGAATGAAAACTGACCTTTTCCAGTCCTGTGGCCACTGCTGAGTTTTCCAAATGTGCTGGCATATTGAGTGCAGCACTTTCACAGCATCATCTTTCAGGATTTGAAACAGCTCAACTGGAATTCCATCACCTCCACTAGCTTTCTTCATAGTGATGCTTTCCAGGGCCCACTTGACTTCACATTCCAGGATGTCTGGCTCTAGATGAGTGATCACACCATCATGATTATCTGGGTCGTGAAGGTCTTTTTTGTACAGTTCTTCTGTGTATTCTTGCCACCTCTTCTTAATATCTTCTGCTTCTGTTAGGTCCATACCATTTCTGTCCTTTATCAAGCCCATCTTTGCATGAAATGTTCCCTTGGTATCTCTAATTTTCTTGAAGAGATCTCTAGTCTTTCCCATTCTGTTGTTTTCCTCTATTTCTTTGCATTGATCGCTGAAGAAGGCTTTCTTATCTCTTCTTGCTATTCTTTGGAACTCTGCATTCAGATGCTTATATCTTTCCTTTTCTCCTTTGCTGTTTGCTTCTCTTCTTTTCGCAGCTATTTGTAAGGCCTCCCCAAACAGCCATTTTGCTTTTTTACATTTCTTTCCCACGGGGATGGTCTTGATACCTGTCTCCTGTACAATGTCACGAACCTCATTCCATAGTTCATCAGGCACTCTATCTATCAGATCTAGTCCCTTAAATCTATTTCTCACTTCCACTGTATAATCATAAGGGATTTGATTTAGGTCATACCTGAATGGTCTAGTGGTTTTCCCTACTTTCTTCAGTTTGAGTCTGAGTTTAGTAATAAGGAGTTCATGATCTGAGTGAGAGTCAGCTCCTGGCCTTGTCTTTGTTGACTGTATAGAGCTTCTCCATCTTTCGCTGCAGAGAATATAATCCATCTGATTTCAGTGTTGACCATCTGGTGATGTCCATGTGTAGAGTCTTCTCTTGTGTTGTTGGAAGAGGGTGTTTGCTATGACCAGTGCATTTTCTTGGCAAAACTCTATTAGTCTTTGCCCTGCTTCATCCCACATTCCAAGGCCAAATTTGCCTGTTACTCCAGGTGTTTCTTGACTTCCTACTTTTGCATCCCAGACCCCTATAATGAAAAGGACATCTTTTTTGGGTGTTAGTTCTAAAAGGTCTTGTAGGTCTTCTTAAAACCATTCAACTTCAGCTTCTTCAGTGTTACTGGTTGGGGCATAGACTTGGATTACTGTGATACTGAATGGTTTGCCTTGGAGATGAACAGATATCATTCTGTCGTTTTTGAGACTGCATCCAAGTACTGCATTTTGGACTCTTTTGTTGACCACGATGGCTACTCCATTTCTTCTGAGGTATCCTTTTGGCTTAGAGTGTAGTGAAAGGAAACTACTGAGACACCTTAGAGCACTATGAATTGAGAAAATTTGGGAATCATTGAATTATACAATTTTTGGATAATTGGCCAATTGACCTCTGCTGTTTGGTTTCTGTATAGTCAAGTGTGCAAATTAACGAACTCAGAAAAATCAGTGATGTGTTGTATAAGTTTCTGCCTTCTAAAGCAGAGCACATTTAATAGGTGAAACATGTTTATAATAACCCAGGTTCACTGTTCTAAACACCAGAGATCGCTCTGAAATTTAATACAGGTTTCTATATAATATATGTATGTGTATATATACATACATATATGTGTATATGTGTATGTGTATATATATATATATATATTTAAATGGGCTAATATTAGCTGCTCTCTACTTCATCTAACTGGCTTTTGTTTCCCCATCAAAAGAACAGAATAGAAGAATAGAAGGGTCATGGACTTCTGATGGGCCTGTATAGGATTCTGGTTCTGACACTAACCTTTTGATCTCAGTAAGTTGCCCTTCTGAAGTGCAGCCTCCTTACTGTCAAAGAAGGCCAAGCAAACCTATGTTTCAAAGAGAAAGACTCTGCCTGAAGCCTGGCACATGACAGTCATTTAAGATGCCATTAGAGCCAAATATTTGTAATATAGCTACCATGTGTGACCTCTGTTCAATCTCATGGAGGCTAGAACCATGCTAAAGACAAAACTATGTCTTCCAGAGGCCAAAACATGTAATCATGGCAGCTGACACATGGTTCAGTAATTAAGGCCAAAAGTGGAAGGTGGTGAGATAGAGGTTTTGAGCGCAGTGAGAACAGAAGAGAATGAATTCTGAATGGAGAACACTCCTTGGAGGAGAAGCTCTGCATGGTGGGAATCTGAGGCATGAGTGGATTTCACCAGGCGGAGGTGGAATCGATCCACTGCAGAAGCTGGGGACAGGGTTAGCTGGGCCCGAGGCTAAGGGCAGGACCACTGGCTGAAAGCAGCTGGTGTGAACAGAGAAGGCCAGGAGGGTGTTGGAAGGCAGAGAAGAGGGACTTGAAATGTGGCTGGGAACACAGCTGGAGTGAGATGGAGTGGGTGTTAGAGTTCCATTCATTAGCCCATTAGCTCCCTGATGCTCTGAGGTCTCCCTGTGTGGCTGAGGGTCTGAAGCAGAGCTGGGGAGCCTCCCCGCCCCCCCCCCCCCCCACCTGCTTTCGCCTGTTCTGTGTGTCAAGCTTGTTTCCTGATGCTTACCCTATATCTCTCAGCTCTTACTCCAAGAAATTTGGCTTATTTATCCCCTGGCACAGGCTTCCCAGGTGGCACAGAGGTAAAGAATCTGCCTACCAGTGCAGGAGACCCAGGAGACCTGGGTTCTACCCCTGATTGAGAAGATCCCCTGGAAGAGGAAATGCAACCCCCTCCAGTATTCTTGCCTGGAGAATCCCATGGACAGAGGGGCCTGGCAGGCTACAGTCCATGGGGTCACAAAGAGTCGGACATGATTGAGTGACTGAGCACACACCTACGCATGCGTTGACACTCAGTGAGAAATCTCTTATTCCTCTTTTGGGCCTGGATATACATTCACTCAACAGAAACATGTTAAATACTTTACGGTATATTGCTTGGGTTTCTGGCTTGTGTGCTGAGTCACTTCAGTTGTATCTAACTCTGTGTAGCCCCATGGACTGTAGCCCAACAGACTCCTCTGCGCATGGAATTCTCCAGGCAAGAATACTGGAGTGGCTTGCCATTCCCTCCTCCAGGGATCTTCCCTGACCTGGGGATGGAACCTGCATCTCTTATGTCTCCTGCATTGGCAGGCAGATTCTTTACCACTAGTGCCACCTGGCTTGAGAATTATAAATGACAAATTGTGTTTGAGGTTTTATTTACTGGTTTGTTTTCTTTTTTTTTTTCTTTTTCACTACCCACGTGATTGTTAACCACTGAGTCAGGAAGAGTTTATCATCAGGGCTGCCCTCGATGGCAGTTCAGGGTCTGAAATGCATGACTCCAGGAGGGGTTATTCTTATAGAAGATGATGGGAATTATGCCCCCCTCACAGCTCAGTTGGTAAAAAATCCATGTGCAATGCAGGAGACCCTGGTTCGATTCCTGGGTCAGGAAGATCCGCTGGACAAGGGATAGGCTACCCACTCCAGTATTCTTGGGCTTCCCTGATAGCTCAGTTGGTAAAGAATCCACCTGCAGTGCAGGAAACCTGGGTTCCATCCCTGGGTTGGGAAGATCCCCTGGAGGAGGGAACAGCTACCCACTCCAGTATTCTGGCCAGAGAATAGCAAGAAGAGATAAGAAAGCCTTCTTCAGCGATCACTGCAAAGAAATAGAGGAAAACAACAGAATGGGAAAGACTAGAGATCTCTTCAAGAAAATTAGAGATACCAAGGGAACATTTCATGCAAAGATGGGCTTGATAAAGGACAGAAATGGTATGGACCTAACAGAAGCAGAAGATATTAAGAAGAGGTGGCAAGAATACACAGGAGAACTGTACAAAAAAGATCTTCATGACCCAGATAATCATGATGATGTGACCACTCATCTAGAGCCAGACATCCTGGAATGTGAAGTCAAGTGGGCCCTGGAAAGCATCACTATGAACAAAGCTAGTAGAGGTGATGGAATTCCAGTTGAGCTGTTTCAAATCCTGAAAGATGATGCTGTGAAAGTGCTGCACTCAATATGCCAGCACATTTGGAAAACTCAGCAGTGGCCACAGGACTGGAAAAGGTCAGTTTTCATTCCAATTCCAAAGAAAGGCAATGCCAAAGAATGCTCAAACTGCTGCACAATTGCACTCATCTCACATGCTAGTAAAGTAATGCTCAAAATTCTCAAGCCAGACTTCAGCAATATGTGAACCGTGAACTCCCTGATGTACAAGCTGGTTTTAGAAAAGTCAGAGGAACCAGAGATCAAATTGCCAACATCCTCTGGATCATGGAAAAAGCAAGAGAGTTCCAGAAAAACATCTATTTCTGCTTTATTGACTATGCCAAAGCCTTTGACTGTGTGGATCACAATAAACTGTGGAAAATTCTGAGGGAGATGGGAATAGAGAAATCTGTATACAGGTCAGGAAGCAGCAGTTAGAACTGGACATGGAACAACAGACTGGTTCCAAATAGGAAAAGGAGTATGTCAAGGCTATATATTGTCACCCTGCTTATTTAACTTCTATGCAGAGTACATCATGAGAAATGCTGGACTGGAAGAAGCACAAGCTGGAATCAAGATTGCCGGGAGAAATATCAATAACCTCAGATAAGCAGATGACACCATCCTTATGGCAGAAAGTGAAGAGGAACTAAAAAGCCTCTTGATGAAAGTGAAAGTGGAGAGTGAGAAAGTTGGCTTAAAGCTCAACATTCAGAAAACGAAGATCATGGCATCCGGTCCCATCACTTCATGGGAAATAGATGGGGAAACAGTGGAAACAGTGTCAGACTTTATTTTGGGGGGCTCCAAAATGACTGCAGATGGTGACTGCAGCCATGAAATTAAAAGACGCTTACTCCTTGGAAGAAAAGTTATGACCAACATAGGTAGTGAATTCAAAATCAGAGACATATTTGCCGACTAAGGTCCGTCTAGTCAAGGCTATGGTTTTTCCTGTGGTCATGTATGGATGTGAGAGTTGGACTGTGAAGAAGGCTGAGCGCTGAAAAATTGATGCTTTTGAACTGTGGTGTTGGAGAAGACTCTTGAGAGTCCCTTGGACTGCAAGGAGATCCAACCAGTCCATTCTGAAGGAGATCAGCCCTGGGATTTCTTTGGAAGCAATGATGCTGAAGTTGAAACTCCAGTACTTTGGCCACCTCATGGGAAGAGTTGACTCATTGGGAAAGACTCTGATGCTGGGAGGGATTGGGGGCAGGAGAAGAAGGGGACGACCGAGGATGGTATCACTGACTCGATAGATGTGTCTGAGTAAACTCTGGGAGTTGGTGATGGACAGGGAGGCCTGGCGTGCTGCAATTCATGCGGTCACAAAGAGTCGGACACGAATGAGCAACTTTCACTTTCAGTACACCCTGGAGCTGTACCATGTTGCAACTCTGTTTCAGATAGCTAAATGGTATCATTTTCAGGTAATGGAAAATTTAAAATATTGTTAGGCAGCACTGCAGTGCCTTATGTGGACTCCCCAGTCATTAAACCTATTTTATGTTCATGAACTTTAAATGACTGGTATGTTCAATTGCAATCTCATAGGAGACGTATGCTGCCCAGGAAACTTTAGAGTCAGATTTTTGTGGGGAGTTCTGGCTCTACCACTGGCTAGCTGTGTGACCTTAAGCAAGTTACTTCACCTTTCTGAGCCTCAAGAGCCTCATCATCAAGCTAGAGAAAAGAATACCTAACTCTCAAAAAAAAAATCTTTGAAAATGAATGTCTAACTCTGAAAGTTCTTGTGAAGATGAGGAACTATCTATGAGTCCCAAGGGTGGGCCCAAAGAATGAATGTTTAATTGGTAACTATTCTGCTGCTCTGAGAACTGGACAGGCATTAACTTATTTATATCTATTCCCTGTGTCTAAGGACAGACGTTATTGTCTTGTGGCTAAATAGCAGAATCTACAACAAATCAAGATGGATTAATAAGACACATAATTTCTTAACCAGCCTGTAGGGTTGTCAATGATTGTAATAAATGATTATGATTGACTTTTAAAAAATATTGATAAAAATAAAATTTAAGACCTTTAAGGGGATAGGTGAGAAAGTTAAGTGTGCAGTAATTAGCAAATGAATTGAATAGTGGCCACCACAAAATCAAGACTTCTGTATCAAGTATAAATGAGAGAGTAAGATAATTACCACAGCAAAGGAGACTTATCTCGATGCCAGCCTGCATTATTTCCTAGAGCAGTATCTTTGTAAACGATGTTAACGTTTCCTTTGAAAGAATGGCTATATTTTACTTAAAAGTATTAGAAGGTTTCCATGACTACGACCTCTGGAGGAAGAGGGTAACTTTTTTTAAACAGGCGTGTGTATTATTCAGTTCACATTATGTACCAAACCAGCTGGTCAAATGCTTTCTCAAGAACTTTAAAAACAGAAGTAAAGAAAGTAAAATTAACTGCATGTTTTGGGATGTGTCCCATCAGCTAGAGATTGTATGTCCATGAAAGGTGAAGGTAGTTTTAAAGGAAGAGAAACTATGGTGTGAAAGGGTCATCTGCCCAACCCACCTAGCAAATCAACATTTCTGATCACATATATCAGATCTCCAGTTGACAGTTTTCTGTACCAAAGCTTATCCACCAAATCTGCTGTTTCTCCATACAGTTGCATATTTCCTCAAGCAAAAGAATCCCTATGCCATTATTCTTGCATTTGGTTTACTCCCCTCAAAGTAAAAAACTCCAAAAATCTTTGAAAGAAAGACTTTTTCAAGTCTTTGATAAAGACTAAGTCTTTATTGTCAATGGACTTTGCAATCAATGGACTTGATTGTCCATGGCAATCAAATCTAAGATTGCAATGAGTGATGAGGGTGAAAGGAGAAATTCTTTTTCTTCTAGAAGTGTAGCAAAGAGAAAGCCAGATTAAATGACCTCTCAGAGCACTTTTACTCCTAAATATTTTGAATAGTGGCTCAGACAGTAAACAATCTTCCTGCAATACAGGAGGCCTTCGTTTGATCTCTCGGTGGGGAAGATCCCTGGAGGAGGGCATGGCAACCCACTCCAATATTCTTGCCTGGAAAATTCCAGGGATGGAGAAGCCTGGTGGGCTGTAGTCCTTGGGGTCACAAAGAGTCGGACATGACTGAATGACTATCACTTTCATTTTGAATTTAGAGAAGAATTTGAAGGGAGTCAATGCTATAGATAAAGAGAGTACGCTGTGGTTTCTGAGTTCTGCCTTTCTTCTGCTAAAATATCGCAGCCTAGGGCAAAAAGAGCCCTGGAATTGGTCGTCTGTTTTCACATAACTAAATAGCAAGACCTCTGCATTTGTTTTAATATTTGCAGCTGCTTTAATAGTTCTGATGGCTTTGAAACAGACTATTCACTGTTTAGGGAGCCTCACCAACATCTACTGTTGAGTCAACAAGTTCCTTTGATGTTGGGAGAGCAGGTGGAAGAAAGACGGAAGAAATCTACACGCTGTGTTCACAGATGAAACTCAGATCCCCATGGAAGGCAGGCTTTTACTGGAAGCATGTAATCTTATATTCACCTGTTATTGTGTTCGGTCTGATTCATCAGGGATTTATACTGGAAGCTTAAAATAACATGGATAGAGGAGAGCTCTTCTCTTCCCCATCCCTTGGGTTACTCTGTATTAAATTCCCATTTGGGACCCCTAGCTCCATGGGAAATGTGAGGGCATGCCCTGTTACATAGAATGCACACTTCAGTGTATCTGATGCACTAAACAGTTTCAAATATATGTTAATATATCTGCTGCAGTATACCATCGCTGACTTGGTTTCATAGGAGAAGCCACTTTATACCAGAAAATAACTTCCTCGTAGGATGACAGAGGATGAGAAGGCTGGATGGCATCACGGACTCGATGGACGTGAGTCTGGGTGAACTCCGGGAGTTGGTGGTGGACAGGGAGGCCTGGCCTGCTGCGGTTCATGGGGTCGCAAAGAGTCGGACACGACTGAGCGACTGAGCTGAACTGAACTGAACTAGACCTTCTCAACAAAGCATCACTCCTCCCAGCCTAAAAGTGCTGTGTAGCTTTAAAAACACTTGGCTGAACTGAAATTTGACTTTGCCTAGAGTATTTCTATGTGCCCCATGAAGTACCTGGAGACATCACTGAGAAAAGTATAAAATCATGGTATGTGATTTTTCTCATCTAGGATCCTAGTATCTGCATATGTGTTTGATCCCCAGTCTTTAAATATCACTTAGAGGGTCCTCTTGGCAGATAAAGTCACAGGAATACCTCAAAAATGTCTTTGCATGAAGAGCCATATGCAAAGAGCAAGATGTAGGGTGTAAGGGGGGGGGGGATTACTTTCAAAAATATCCTGGGAACATGTTGCCTTGATGAAATGTTTTCTGAATGTGCTGAAGATAGAAACAGAAAGAAAGCACTTGAGTTCAAGGTCTACGTCTCCCAAGCATGGTTCCTGTAAGAGCTGACAAATATGTGTCTTTTTTGGAAGCCTCCACTCATCTTGAAAATATTAGACCCAAATCTGGCCCCCCGAGGACTGATAGCCAGTGGAGCCAATTAGAAAAAGCTGTTATATGGTATTTATTTTGACTAGAACAAAAGACAGTCGAGGGAGATTCAGAGATTGTCATGAGGCAAATAATAAAACCGGAAGAAAGAGCATCCCTAACAATGACTGTTTGTATTCATAACATGATGAATAATGAAAAAAAAAAAGAATGTTCCGTCTTGGCCCTTTGAGGTCATTCTGTCGGGATGTGGGGTGTTTTGTGCTAGGACAAAGGAACAAGCTTCCTGGCAACACCCTGCTTCACCCTCAGTCATCACAACTCTCCCCCTTTTTCTCCTCTTACCTAATTAGATGCTGCTTTGTTGCTCTGGGCAGAAAACCCTTCATATAAAAACTAACATAAAGCAAAATTTAAAATAGATGGACATATGCCAGTTTTGAGTTTAATTGAGGGTGAAAAATAGTCATAAAAAGCCATGTGGACTTTGCGCAACGGCGTAAGTAATGAAGGGGGGTCCCACCAGCTGATTGCATAGGATCTCCAAAGGAGCCATCTGAACTCCTGTTCCTTTGCTGGCAAAGATTATTCACAAAGCGCCAGAGACCATCCAAGGCAGTGGACTGACCTGTGACTGCCCAAATGAGGGCAGCCAGAAACACTGAAGTACCATTTCTTATCCTTCAGTCAGAGACACAGGGTCAGATAAATTTGTTATTTATTAATTTACCAATACTTTATCAGTGCCACCTAGGAGCTGAGTATTGGATAAAGATAGTTTAAAAAGGCCTGCATGGTCCATCTGTTTATGAAGGAGGATCCATGAATGTCCCCAAACATGGAGCCTATTGGCCAAATGTCCCCCATCCTCCCTTTTATCAATCGTTCTTACCCCGTCAGCTGAGGAGTTCTACGATAACTGGGTATGTCCTCCTCTTTTTTCTTGACCAAAGTTATCCTCAGTTTAAAGTATGGTGGGAAGCAACATGCTGTTAGAAATCCATTTCCTGAAAGTGCCCCCTGCCACTGCTTTCAGATTCCCAGTTCTGTTTAGCTCAAACAATGCTCACATCATAAACAGTCTGCTAATGGTATGTATGAATAAAAGAATGAATGAATGATTAAAGAATGAATGATATGAGAAGGAGCAGGAGGAACTTCATTTCCCAGCTCCATGCTCTGACTTTTTAACTTTGAAAAAGTGAAAGTAAAGTTGCTCAGTTGTGTCCGACTCTTTGCCACCCCATGGACTGTAGCCCACCAGGCTCCTCCATGGAATTTTCTAGGCAAGAGTACCGGAGTGGGTTGCCATTTCCTTCTCTAGGAGATCTTCCCAACCCAGGGATTGAACCCGGATCTCCCGCATTGCAGGCAGATGCTTTACTGTCTGAGCCATCAGGGAAACTTGAGGGCATTTTTAAATATAAAGTACTAGACCTCTTAAGCTATGGGGGCTTCATCAATATTTCCCTTGTAGATCTTTAAAAAAAAAATGTGTGCAATAGCTGTTATAAGAAAACTGTATTTTGTACATCCAACAGTTAAAATGTTACATTCTAGTTTGGTAGGTTGGGAAAAATATTTGAAGAGATATTTTTCAGACTTCTTGTCAGATTTATGACAACACTCCTCATAAGTCAGGCATAGCCGTTACATCACAGCTTCACCTTTATTCACCTATAACTCATTTATCTTCATTTCTGAAGATAAGCAACATTTATCTATTTATTGCTACACTTTCACTTATTTGAAATTGGTTGTAATATGTAATCAATTAGAGTCTTTCCTCCAAGTCATCAATCTTAGTTAATAAAAGGTAGACAGTCGTTTTAAAAAATATCTTAACATGTTGGCACCGAGTCACAAACTCTTAGTCTGGCCATTGACCCAGTGACTCATCTTCACTACAATCATAGTTGCTGTTCAGTTGCTCAGTCCTGTCTGGCTCTTTGTAACCCCATGGACTGCAATACACTAGGCTCCCCTGACCTTCACTATCTCCCAGAGTTTGCTCAAACTCATGTCCATTGAGGTGCTGATGCCATCCAACCATCTCATCCTCTAATCGTAGGTGAGCTCCAAATTCAGAAGAAAATGGTTCTTTCCCATCACCAGTGTGCTCAGGCCTCACCCCATCTTATCCCAAGAGTATTAATTTATCAGCTTCTTCTAAACAGGCTGCTGCTGCTGCTGCTAAGTCACTTCAGTTGTGTCCGACTCTGTGCGACCCCATAGACAGCAGCCCACCAGGCTCCCCTTCTAAACAGGCAGCAGATATCTATTTGGCTCTTACTGTGTCTAAGGCATATGATAGATTCTGTAGAGAATTCAAAAGCGCTACAAAGACGTCACCAGCAAGAAGTGGTATCGCCCCAAAAGTGGTATAAAGAGAAGCCGAAACACAGGTGCATAACAATTCCATGCCCAGGGTCTTTAAAGGAACAACCTTTATTTAGAAGAAGCTATGAAAGGAGAACATCTAAAGAACAGATTTGCTTACTTAATGACTTCTAGCATTTCCATTGTTTTCCTTGCCGTGTGCATTATTCACAAGAAAGAGTAAGTTCCTCCCACACAACATAAAAGTTTGCATGACCTTGAAATGATGATGCTTTGCCTGTACTGCAGAAACTGATACTGGCACACATTTAAACCTTAACATAGTCAGAGGGGAAGCATTATGAAAACAGGCAAGGAAAACATAGAGCTGCTGCTGCTGCTGCTAAGTCGCTTCAGTCGTGTCCGACACTGTGCAACCCCACAGACGGCAGCCCACCAGGCTCTCCCGTCCCTGGGATTATCCAGGCAAGAACACTGGAGTGGGTTGCCATTTCCTTCTCCAAAGCATGCAACTGAAAAGTGAAAGTGAAGTCGCTCAGTCGTGTCCGAGGGACTCTCAAACGTGATGTGTTTGAGGTTTAACTGAGTAATTAACAACCCCTTTGGGGCGTCCCTGGTCATCCAGTGGTTAAGAATCTCCATGCCAATGCAGGGGACATGGGTTCGATCCTTAGCCAGGGAAGACCCCACGTGCTGTGGAGCAACTAAGCCCGTGCCCCTTGATTATTGAGCCTGTGCTCCCCAACAAAGAGAAACCCGTGAGGGGTGGCCCCCCACTTACCGCAACTGAGGAAGACCTGGGCATGGCAGCAGGGACCCAGCACAGCCAAAAATAAATTTAAAATAAATTCATTAGTAATTTAGAATAAATAAATAGAATGTTAATTAAAAAAAATATGTATCCCTTTAGACATTCCAATGCAACAGAAGAGGCTGCTCCATCCTCAGATATTCTGGGTGATTCAGTAGGTCTGAGGTAAACACAGGAGACGTGAGCTCTAAGGTTTATGCTATGTGACTTTGATGCAGGAAACCGAGAGCCACACTCTGAGATGCTCTGTTAGAGAAAAAAACCTAATGAATGTTATATAAGTCTTAGATGTGTGCTCCTTTCAAAGAACTAAGCATCATAGAGAGCACTGTGTTGATGCTTGGTGTTCTTAATCAGAGACTGGGTTAGTTAGCTATTAATTCGAGTTTAAGCAGACTAACCAAACTCTTACATTTCTAGAAGAAGTAATTTTCTCAAGCATTCCTTTAGGCTTCTTTTCTCTTTTATATTTTTTAAATTAAAAAAAATTTTATATGATTTAACATTATATTTAATAAGTTTTCTCTTTCCAGCTTTATTATAAACACATAATAGGCATACAAGCTAATGATTTGGTGCGCATGTGTGTTACAAAATGATTACTACAATAAGGTTGGTTATTGCCACCCTCACCTCACATAATTGCCATTGTTTGTGTGTTGGGGGGTGGGGGTGGGGTGGTAAGCTGTAAGATCCATTCTGCTCCAGCAATTCCACTTCTGGGAATGTGTCCATAGGAAATGAAAGGATTCTCTCAAAGCAATGTCTATACTCCCATGTTCCCTGCAGTACTATTCATAACACTGGAGGTATAGAAACAACCCAAGATGGTGTATCGATAGATGGATAAAAATAGAGGGTCTGTATCCACAATGGAATATTATTCAGCCTTTCAAAGAAGGAACTCCTGCCACTTAAGACAGCATGGATGGACCCGGAGGGCATTCTGCTAAGGGGCAGAAGCAGAAAGACAAATGCTGCATGGGATCACTCATATGTGAAATCAAAAAAAAAATCCTAAAAACAAAGGCAAAGTCATAGAAACAGAGAGTAGGAAAATAGTTGCCAAGGTCTGGAGTGGAGGGTGTTAAATATAGAAAGGTCGGCAAAGGGGTACAGACTTTCAATGATTAAAAAGGAAAGAATAAGATCCAAGGACCTAATTTATAAATATGATGACTAGAGTAGATAACACTCACTCTAGTGTTCTTGCCTGGAGAATCCCAGGGACGGGAGAGCCTGGTGGGCTGCCATCTATGGGGTCGCACAGAGTCGGACACGACTGAAGTGACTTAGCAGTAGCAGGGTAGATAAGACTGTACTATATAATTGAAATTTATTAGGAGAATAAAACTTAAATATTCTCACCAAAAAAAATAAAAAGGCAAATGTGAGGTGATGATTGTGTTTAATTAACTCAGTGAAGAGAAGTCCTTTCAAAGTGTATCAGTTCAGTCAATTCAGTTCAGTTGCTCAGTCGTGTCTGACTCTTTGCAACCCCATGGACTGCAGCACGCCAGGCCTCCCTGTCCATCGCCAACTCCCGGAGTTCACTCAAACTCATGTCCATCGAGTTGGTGATGCCATCCAGCCATCTCATCCTCTGTCATCCCCTTCTCCTCCTGCCTTCAATCTTTCCCAGCGTCAGGGTCTTTTCCGAGGAGTCAGTTCTTCACATCAGGTGGCCAGAGTATTGGAGGTTCAGCTTCAGCATCAGTCCTTCCAATGAATATTCACAGTGTACACATATGCCAAATCACTGAGCTGTAGGCTTTAAATATCTTTCAATTTTTTTCAAGATTTATTTATTTATGTTTGGTTCTGCTGGATCTTCGTTGCACTGCGATTCTCTAGGCGCCGGTAAGGGCTAGTCCTCACTGCGCTGCTCAAGGCTCTTCACCGCGCTGGCTGTGGAAAGAGACTTTTCACTCCGTCTCTTGGTGCGGAGCACAGGCTCTAGGCGTGCGGACCTCCGTATTGTGGCTGCCGGGCTCTAGAGCGCTGGCTCCGTAGTTGTGGCAGGGGCTTTGTAAGCTCAGCAGCGTGTGGGATCTTCCCAGACTAAGGATCTGCCACCTTCATTGACAGGCAGATCCTTAACCACTGACCACCAGGAAAGCCGCATATCTTAACAGTTTTAATGATCAACCACACCTCAATAAACCTCGGGGAAAGAAAAGGACTACTTTCTTAACAGTTTCTGCTTCACCTCTTGCTTTCTTTGCCCAAAAGGATAACTAGTTATCCATTTACTTTTGTACCTCATTTACAAAAAGCAAAACTAATTTTGAAATGAGACAAACTAGACACAGTATCCAGGGGATATTGATTCATAACTCTTTTGGTAAGATTTTGTTTTGCATCACAACTCCATTTCTAAATGCAAATTTAAGTCCCAGGAAGGAAACACTGGGAAATGCGGGCCCTCCTTGGGGTTCAGAATCTTCTTTGTAGCTTGGAAACCATCTGCGCTCATGAAGCAGATTCTTGATTGTATTCCTACATGTTATCTTGATTATCTTGACTATTTTGATTACATTTACTATGGTCTCATTAGTCTCACAATTAACTGTGTCACTGTAGCAAGAGTTTAATTTTCAACATCCAAAATGAGATAATAAAATATATAAGAGAGAGAGAAGGGAAGGAAAGAGAAAAGGAACAAGGAACAAGACCATAAGAAAAATATTTTATCTCTTTTCTCCCTCACTGGGAGCATCTGAGCAGCTCTACCAATGACTGTAAGTAGATTATGGACAACTTATTTTCTCATTCTTAATTTCCTTCATCTATGCAGTAGCATAATAATATTCAGTTTGCATGCCTATTTTAAAGATAAAAATGTTTAATGCATAAAATATCATCCCATGTTTAACATAGTAGGTACCTCATAAATGTTGATGGGATTTAATTAAATACAGTGTATCAAATTTATGAAGCACAAGCTATCGGACAAAGTGGAGCAGTTTTATTAATATAATAAAACTGTAATAGATGATATATTGGTCATTGTCAAATATTTAATAGTTGATTCAAAGAAATTTAATATGACATGTTAATATTATTCTCTTTCTGGTGCTAATAAATGTAACGAGGAACCAGAAAGGATGAGTATACTCTGGATGATTAACGCTATTATTGATACCAATAATAATAAATGAATTGTGGTGATGCTATACCTTACTGCTGTCAGGGCAGGTCACATACTCAGCAGTTGAATTCCAAACTGAAATTCTCATTAAAACTTTTGTTTTTATTTGAGGATTGTCAAATTCTGCATTGGTGAAATCTGGAGGCTTGATATTGATGGGTTGGAAATCCAACAAGCTTGAGCATCCATAAGAAGATAATTAAATGCTGAAATTCATCTCTTTTAAACAAACAGGATATACTCATCTTCTTGGGCGATATAAATTGAGTCTGATTCTTCTCCATTCCTTAATGTTTCCAGTTTCCTAGATCCTGTTGAATATATACAGGCAGTGATTTGCTTATCAACATAATTACTGACACTGTTCAATTTGGAGATTATAATTGGGTACTAGGAAGACTGAGAAAATGGAATTAAATTTTTTTCTCTTCCTGTTTACACTACCGTAGTCTATACTTAGACATCCCTCAATCTCTTCCAAGGCCGGTCAAATGTCTTAACTTGTACTGTAATAATACCTCTTTACTAGTCTAACTATGTTCTACAGTATGCATCTGATTATTAACATGATTATTTGGCCACAAACCTTGGACAGTTTTGCATTTTTTCTTAATGAGGAATAATGGTCTGAGCCTTAACTATAAAGTCTTCTGTAATATGATCTTAAATCTGATTAGCCCGCTATACTCTTTTCTTTGCATCACGTTTTCTTTCCTTTTTTTTCCTTTTTGTCAAAAATCTATGCTGTCGCTCCAGCTATTCTCTTTAGATAGAATCTTCATTCTTCACTCTCACTTTAACTGATATGTGCTTTGTGTTATTTTACTGAAGTGCAGTTGATTTACAATGTTGTGTTAGTTTCTGCCGTCCAGCAAAGTGGTTCAGTGGTTCAGTGCTGGATGCTATGGAAACTCGATTTTGAGTTTTTTGAGAAAACTCCATATTCATTTCTCCAAAGGGGCGACGCCCATTTACATTCCCGCCAATGGTGTCGGAGGGTTCTGCTCTCTCCACACCCTCTTGGGGATTCGTTATGTGTATACTTTTTAATGATGGCCATTCTGACCAAAGTAAGGAGGTACCTTATTGTAGGTTCGATTTGCGTTTCTCTAACAGTGATTTTGGATATTTTTTCATGTGCCTGTGGACCATCTGTCTGTCTTGGACAGATGTGTTTTACATATTGAAAATTTGCTCAGCTTTCAAAGTGGAGCTCAACTCTGGCTCCTATGTAGCGTATGTGAACGTTCCAGTCAGGAATAACCCTTCTCTTCCTGCTACCATGCCATGTAAGCCACCATTTTCTTTTTACTATGCAGACCTATTCTCCCATTAGCTTAAAAACTCCTTACAGCAAGAACTACATCTAGTTAACCTCATAATCGAACACTTTTTTTAAGGTTGAATTGGACATTCAAAAACAAAACCTGCTGAGAACAAAGACATTGCTTAACTAGCTTTTCCTTTTGAACTACAAGGTATTTTGAGGTTGTGGCTGAATAAAGAGATATTACTAAGAGGCTGAGTCCTGTGATCCTAAGTTTCTTGACGTTACTGGGTTGACAGTAATTCAAATTTGAATTGAGTATTTCTCAAGCACCTCACTCTAGGTGTAGTGTTTACAGATAAGACTTTAAAAATCAGTAAAGGACATGCTTTTGATCACTAAGAACTTCACTAACAGATAGAGAAGATGAAAATGGCACAGATCAATACCACTTAGTGCAATATTTCCTGTTCCTAGAGTTTGTAATTTAAGTTTCTCTAAGGACAGCTGCTGCTGCTGCTGCTGCTAAGTCACTTCAGTCGTGTCCGACTCTGTGCGACCCCATAGATGGCAGCCCACCAGGCTCCCCCGTCCCTGGGATTCTCCAGGCAAGAACACTGGAGTGGGTTGCCATTTCCTTCTCCCTAAGGACAGCTAGATGACATTATAATAATTATTATATAATATTTGGGGGTCCTTGGTGACTCAGTGGCAAAGAATCTGCCTGCCAATGCAGGAGACGCAGGTTCAATCCCTAGGTCGGGAAGATCCAACCCACTCCAGTATTCTTAACCAGGAAATCCTGTGGACAGAGGAGCCTGGCGGGCTACAGTCAGTGAGGTCACAAAAGAACTGAACAAGAATCAGTGACTAAACTACAATGTTATATTTATTGTTGTTTAGTCACTTGGTCGTGTCCAACTCTTTTGTGACTTCATGGACTGAAACCCTCCAGGCTCCTCGTCCATGGGATTCTCCAGGCAAGAATACTGGAGTGGGTTGCCATTTCCTTCTCCAGGGCATCTTCCCAATCCATGAATCGAACCTGGGTCTCCTGCACTGCAGGCAGATTCTTTACCAACTGAGCTGCAAAGGGAAGCCCAGAGCTGCAGGAATCTCTGTCTTACACCAAAGTCCTAAAGAGAAAGGAAGGGGCCAGGCCAAATGGGCAGAAAAACACAAAAATCTGTCTTAGCACTTCTCCCATCACACCCCTTCCTCCCCACCAGAAGACTTCCCTTTACAGCTCATGGGCCAGGAACTGGTCCCACAGCGGCACACTTCTCCAAGGAAATCTGGGGAAATGAGTTTCTAGAAAACAGATGCAGAAATAAGAGTCACAGACGTGGAGCACAAATGTGTGGACACCAAGTGGGGAACAGGGGCTTGGAATGAATGGAGAGGTCGAGACTGACATATATACACTATTGATGTGCTATGTATAAAATAGGTAACTAATGAGAACCAACTGTATGGTACAAGGAGCTCTACTCAGTGCTCTGTGGAGACCAAAATGGGGAGGAAATCCAAAAGAGAGGGGACATGTGTGTATGTAGAGGTGACTCACTTTTCTGTACAGCAGAAACTAACACAACGTTGGAAAGCAACTGTACAGCAATAAAAGTTAATTTAAAAAAAAAAGAAAAAGCAGGTGGTCTAGTCACAGTTGGTTCAGAGCAACTGTGATTCACTCCTTGGGGTGGAGCAGGTCACCATGGTGAAAACAGTCAGGATTTATTTGACAAGAATGGGTGTGATGCCATCTGGTGAGAACTTACTATTTCCCACACCAAGCAATTACAAATCTTTTGCTAACTCTTCTCTAGGTTCTTTGAGATACTTAAACATCTTTCTGAGTGCAATTTTAGGCGTTTGGGGAATTGCATGAGCTTTTTAAAATCTCCGTGGCACAGTCACTAAAGGGCATGCATTCTTAAGCACCAGTGTGCCTTTACTGGGCCTCCTAGGTGGCGCTAGTGGTAAAGAGCCCTCCTGCCAATGCAGGAGACGTGAGACATGGGATCAGTCCCTGGGCTGGAAAGATCCCTTGGAGGAGGGCATGGCAACCCCCTCTAGTGTTCTCGCCTGGAGAATCCTCATGGACAGAGGAGCCTGGTGGGCTAAGTCCATAGGGTTGCAAAGAGTCGGACCCTACTGAAGCAACTTAGCAGGCACACATGTGCCTTTACTGAATTTCCTTTCTTTTTACTCTTTAGCACTCACCAAATTGAGTGTTTGAAAATAGCATTCACTCACTAAATAGCACCAGTGGCCCCAAAGAGCTGCTAATGCCTACAGTCCCTCCAGTTTCTGCTGACCTGCAGTTGAGGAGCTGTGTGTGTGTGTGTGAGCTCAGTCATGTCTGACTCTTTGCCACCATGGATTGTAGCCTGCCAGGCTCCTCTGTCCATGGGGATTTTTCAGGTAAAAATACTGGAATGGGTAGCCATTTCCTCCTCATGGGGATCTTCCCAACCCAGGGATCAAACCCACGTCTCCTATACATTGCAGGCAGATTCTTTAGCACTGAGCCATTGGGGAACAGACTGGCATGGGGGAAGAGTAGCAAAGAAACTTTGCAGATAGATAGAGCTGCCAACTAGTACTCACTGAAGTGTATCATCACAGAAGTTCATATTGGGCAGTGATGACAGCAGGGAATAGCAGAGAGATCTGGTTACGAGAAAAGTTTCCTGGAAGAGGAAAGTGTTGGGGCATCTTCTCCGTTATGGATAGAATTCAGTCTCAATATGATCCATGGGCCATTTCACAGAGGGGAAAGCTGAGGCACAGAAATAGTCATCTAAATGTAAGACAGTGAAACCACTGATGAGGTAGGAAAATGCCATTGTCTTGTGTCCTTCGGATAATGTATAATTCCTATAGCAGAACCCCCAAACCCTGAAACACACAGAAAAGGAAAAGGAAATCTATCTTATCTCTTTCCTGTCTCTTCAAGTTGTGCCAATAGAGACCATCCTAGTCACTTGAATTGGAAAGGAATAAAATACTGAGTCAAAAAAAAAAAAAAAAAAAAGCCTGTTGTAAAGTTGGAGGAAGGTTAAAAATTTCATGGCAGCACATTAGAACTGGTATATGTCCTATTCCAGAAATGTTTGATAACTGTTCATTTTAAGGACTTTTGCAGATGTGAACATTGTGTCAAACTTCTCTCTTATTTCTACATTTTTTAAAAAAGAGAAAAACCCTCTAATTCTGCTTCTTTGTCACTAATGAGGCTTGTGCATTGGGAACTCATTTATTGTTATTACTAACGAGCTCATTTTATATATGTATTTGTGATTAAGCTGACATCATTAGAGAGGTCTAGAAGTCTGCCCTTTTGACAGCGAAAACCTTATGAAGTTCTATCAGCCACTTCCGTTTTCTCTGTCTCTCTGTCTCTCTCTGTCTCTCTCACTCTCTCTCACACACACACACACACACACACAACATTCTTTCTCTTTCTCAGTCAATCCTATTGAATTGTTTAACAGCACTAATTTTCAGCATGTATTTGGTATTCTGTATATTGGGTAATGAAACCAACATGCTTTTAAATTTATTTTGATGACTAATAAGTACTATGATAAAAAGAAATTCCAATAGTAATGTATAATATGCCCTCCAAAGATAAAAGTCCTTGCTTCCTATACATCATTGGCAAAGTTTAGCATATTTAAAAAGACCTCTTGAATACGACTCTCAAAGCTGACAGAAGATAAAATTGCATTGGAAATGCATATTCAAGGTCTATCTGGACATCACTGCCTCTCAACAAAGTTTCCCTCTCTTTAAAAGTGAAGCTTAATAGTTTGAATTAATATCCATTAATTACCCTGGAAGAATTGTCTTATTTCAGAAAGTCTATTTTCTACCATTAAACTGCCAAATTATTGCCTTTTACATAATACTTTTATTTGGGGGGAACAACACATTTTAAAGAAAGGTTTATTTCTAGGATTACTTTATTGGAAAATCTCAGCATTAAGTGATTAAAAACTATGGGAACTAAAGAATTCTTCCTCTAGATATAACATATCATAATCTCACTAGGTCAATACAGAACTTTATCTGTAAAAGCAAGCTCTCTAGATAATATGGTAGTATTTTGTTAATCATAAATGCCAACATTATGCTCTTTATGGAAAGTTATATATAGAATTGTGCTTCTGCTATGCAGGGGACCTGGGCTCAATCCCTGGGTTGGGAAGATCCCCTTGAGGAGGAAACGGCTACCCACTCCAGTATTCCTGCCTAGAAAATTCCATGGACAGAGAAGCCTTGTGGGCTACAGTCCATGGGGTTGCAAAGAGTTGGCCACAACCAAGCACACACACACACACACACACACACACACACACACACACATATAGGATAGTTCTGTTCTTTTTTTAATCAGATCTGTCTTTCATAAGAGTGCAGCCATGTTGACACTTATAGGTCCATAAAGTCAAAGCTATGGTTTTCCAGTAGTCATGTATGGATGTGAGAGTTGGACCGTATGGACAACTGAGTGCCAAAGAATCGATGGCCTTGAATTCTGCTGCTGGAAAAGACTCTTGAGAGTTCCTTGGACATCAAGGAGATCAAACCAGTTAATCCTAAAGGAAATCAACCCAGAATATTCCTTGGAAGGGCTGATACTGAAGCGCCGACACTTTGGCCCCCTGTTATGAAGAGCCAACTCATTGGAAAAAACCCTGATGCTGGGAAAGATTGAAGGCAAAAGAAGAGGGCAGCAGAGGATGAGATGGTTAGTTGGCATCACCCACTCAATGGACATGCATTTTAGCAAACTCCGGGAGGTAGGAAAGGACTGGCGAGCTCGGTGTGGTGCAATTCATGGGGCTGCAAAGAGTTAGACATGACTTAGCAACTGAACAACAACAGTGTGTTGACACGATAGGATAGTAATTCCTAATAGCCACCATTCCTCCAACATTTCTAACACTGTACAAAATTTTGCTTTCTAGGACAATGAATGGAATTCAGAGTGAACATTTTGTGTGATACTTGTTACTTTTATTGAAAACATGGAACTTTAAAACACAAAAATTAAAATGTAAGCTAATTATCAAGACTGCATAGTCCAACCACATCTAAAAGATTCATTCTAAGTGACCACTCTGAATTTAGGAGTCCCAAGGCTGATAGAATTCATCAGCAGTTGCCAGTTATTTTCATGCACTTTCTGTCTGACACCTTCAGCAGGCTTAGAAAATCATCCAAATGCTTAAGTGACAAAGAGGTAAGAACAAAAAATTAACCTCCCCAAGGGGTAGCTGTGATGTGGTTAAAAAGTTCATCCATTCATTTACTTACTAAATGTTGGCTGCACAGCTAGTTTGTGTTTGCAAAGTTCTTGAGCATTAAGGAACGCTTTCTCAAAGGGATACTGAGATTGAGTAAAGGGCCACTGGGGCTTGAAGAGGGAGAAGGGGAGGGGAGGGGATGGATCATGGATGTTAGGGATGGTTCCAGGGAGCCGTGGTGCCATCTTTGGGGGAGACTGGAACTACTGAAGTTCTGAAAGCAGCTTATTGGGGTAGAGCTTGCATTTCAGAAACTCTTTCAGTCTTATAGATGGTGAGCTGGGGGCAGGAAGGATACATGGTCAATAAGAGAGGCAAGAGATCGGTTTTGAGTCTAGTTCATTAAGCATCCTTTAGACCAAAAGTCGGCAAAAGTTTTGTGTAAAGGGCCAGAGTAAATATATTAAGCTTTGTGGTCCCTGTGGTCTCTTTGTAACACTTCCACTCTGTGCTGCAGTGTGAAAGCAACCTTTGGCAATATATAAACAGATGGGCATGGCTGTGTTCCAACAAAACTTTATTTATAAAAATAGACATCAGGCTAGATTTGGCATAAGGGTCACATTTGTTAGTCCGTGATTTAGACTGTTAAATATGCATTTGATTGCCGTATTAAAACTTGCTATTTACAACCATGCAGCATTTTTCATACTAGCCAAAAAAGTAGAAGAAACTCAAGCATCTATGGATAAACAAAATGTGGTGTAAACATACAATGGAATATTATTCCATCTTGAAAAGGAACGAAGTCCTGATACATGCTACAACATGGATGGAATGGATGGCCCTTGAGGACTTTATGCTAAGCAAAATAAGCCAGTCACAAAAGAGCAAATACAGTATGGTTCCACTTACATGAGGTACCCAAGGGTAGTCAAGTTCATAGAGTGTAGAGTGGCGGTTGCCGGGGTCTGAGAGGAGACAGGGATGGGAGTTATTGTTTAATAGGTACAGCGTTTCAGTGTTATAAGGTGAAAGTTTCTAGAAATGGTTGGTGTTGGTCTTTGGATTACAACATGAAAGTACTTAATGCTAATAGGCTTAGATATGGTTTCAGTGGTAATTTTTATGTTATTCATATTTTACCACAATTTTAAAACAAACAAACAAAAATGAGCAAAAAGCTCTTCGCTATTGCTCTAGTCCAGTTCCACTTTACAATGGCTGTTAGACCCTGTTGTTGCAGTTGTTGTTTAGCCGCTAAGTTGCGTTTGCCTCTTTGCAACCCCATGGACTGCAGCCCGCCAGGCTCCTCTGTCCATGAAATTCTCCAGGCAAGAATACTGGAGTGGATTGCCATTTCCTTCTCCAGGGGATCTTCCCGACCCAGGGATTAAACCTGCATTTCTTACATTGGCAGGCAGATTCTTTACCACTGAGCCACCAGAGAAGCCCATTAGACTGGTTGCCCACATACAACTATTACAGGAGATGGAGTGAACCCTATACCACGGTGATGGTGTCAGGAGACTGTGACACAGAAGTGGGATCCCAGGCTCTACTTACAACCGTTTGAATGTGTTTTGACTGCAGGTAAAAGAAACTCTGCATCAAATTGGCTTAAGCAATAAGAAAATGTATTCTAACATATTGCAGTAAGTCCAAAGGGACTGCGGTTCACACGGCTGACTCATTTCAGCCATGACCTCCAGTTACATCATTCAGAACTGCCTGTGTCCCTGTTCTGCAATCCCTGGGGTGGGTTTCCTCCTCAGGCTGGTAGCAAAGTGACTACAGCAGTTCCTGGCACCATAGACAAAAAAATATATATATATTTCCAGAGGAAAAATGAGATTGTCTCTGCCAGGGGCAACTTAGGAATGAAAACCTCTTTCTGCAAAGTTCCCCTGAATTTATTGGCCAGAACTAGGTCACATGGCTGATGCTAAATTTATCACTTGTGCAGTACACTGGATTGACCTTGGATCAGCTTAATGGAGTCTCATTTCTGAATTTGGAAGATGGGGCCATTTCCCAAGGCGCTTGGCTGCCTGAGTTAAGGTAGACATCTGAACAAAACTGGATTTGCTTTGAGAAAGAAGGAATGTAGTTTGTGAGTGGGTTTTACATACTAGTCACGCAAGAAATGATAAACATATACTTTGAAGAGTGGAAAGAGTCACTTTTAAGGATATGTTGTATGTTGCACAGTTTAAGAGGATCTTTGCATTACTTCATTTGCTTCGTCTCTTCAGTTGTGTCTGACTCTTTTCGATCCTATGGACTGTAGCCCGCCAGGCTCCTCTGCCCGTGGGATTTTCCAGGCTGGGTTTGCCATTTCCTTCTCCAGGGGATCTTCCTGACCCAGAGATCGAACTGCGTCTCCTGCCTCTCCTGCACTGCAGGCAGATTCTTTTCCACTTAGCCACTGGGGAAGTCCCGAATATTTTCTGCCCCAAAGCAATTCACAATCTAGTAGATGGCAGCAGACAAGGTAGAGAGCATCATATTGAGAGTCAGTGGAAAAGCTCCTGATGTTGGGAAAGACTGAAGGCAAAAGGGGAAGAGGATGGCAGAAGAGGAGATGGTTAGATCACAGCACTGACTCAAAGGACACGAATCTGAGCAAACTCCAGGAAATAGTGAAGAACAGGGAGTCCTGCGTGCTGCCGTCCATGGGGTCACAAAGAGTCACACACGACTGAGCATGCATGCACCCATAGGCTATTTCTTAATTCTCTGTGCTTCAGTTTCCCCATCGATAAAATGGGAATGATAATCACACCTGCTTGGTACAGAGTAAACACCCTGATTGGGGCAAGTTGTTCTCCTCTGCTAGGCAAACGAGAAAGTAGAGAGTAAGAGACTTTCTATTCTGAGCCCACTGCCGAAAGCCTTGTTTCCATTAGCCCTGAAGGTGGATCTGTTATGCTTGCCCTGAGGGCTGGAGCTTATGTTTCTGGCCTCGCCACAGAAGGAATAGCTGTTTTATAAGGGTAGCTTTTGGATGGAGATTAAATAAACACCTTACCTGATTACACAAGCATTGCAAACGCTTTTTGCTCTCGTCTGTCCTGAAAGAGTCCTAGAAATACAAACATCAGAGTAGGCATTTTTGGTGATTTGTGAATTTAGATAGCTCCTTTCCAAACAGATGACAAAGATCAGAGAGGGCTGATGGTCGGTCTAGAGGAGCAGAGCTGCTCTGTGGGAAGCCAGGGCTGGAAGCAGGGAACCTTCCAAAGAGTTTTGTGTGTTTCTCACACTGATTTGCGACATCGTTCTGGAGACTGATCTTTTGTAGATGCATAGATAGGATATACTTAAACCTGATGATGACTGGTTAATCTGCAGCTACTAGATAAGTTCCATAAATTAATAACACAAAATCAAATGAGAACAATCTAAAATGTAAATATTTACTTCTTAATAATCTTTGGGTTTCTAAGAGTAACACTGTTTTTTTTTTTTACAAAATAGAAAATTTATTACTTTTCCAGAAGAATTGCCAATTGACTATTCAAGGGAATATAGAGCAAGCATTTCCTGAGATATTGAGCAGGCTTTTTTCCTAGTCCCTGTGTGATGATAACTAGAGTAACAGTGTCCACTGCTGGCAAATCAGATAATTGCACCGTATTTTTTCATAGAGCTACTCTATGTGAGGAATAACATGTAACCTTCACAAGGATGCATTTTCAAACAAGAGTTTTAAGGTATATACCTGCATGGATACTACTGTAGCTTGAAAAACATGTTAGTTTTCTACTAGGCCAAAAATCAATTAATGATTGCCCTCTATCAATCTAAGGATATAAAAATTTGCCTAAGTCTAAGACTATCACCTAGTAATAGATCCTTTTTCTTTTAAAGAAAGACAATATATTAAAAGAGTAGGAAATATAACTTTCGCAAAGAAAATTGTACTTAGTGATATCAAGTAAAGTCATCTTTTGCTAGTGATGCAACTGAATTTTCTTGATAATTTCAAGCAATAATTCACGAGTGATTTGCCTGTTTATTGTCTTCTGGACATTCTTCATAGGTTTGGAAGAGGAATCATAGAAGATTATTGGAATGAGAGGGTTTTTTTTTAATTTATTCAAAATATTCAAAGACAACTCAGTTTGTTAAACCTTTGAAATGCAACGTGTAATCTAAGAATGTAATTTCTTTAACTAGACAGTTGGATAAAAGCCTGCCTAGAAATGGTCTCTTTTCCAAGTTTTCTGTGCACTTTAGAAAGGCTTCTTGGATTTCAGTGCCAAAAGCAGCCAGCAGAGGACCCAGTGAGTTGTAAGCCTGAGATTTGTTGAAACCAAAGACAGGCTTTTTTTGCTCCTCTTTTGTATTTCTCCTTAAAATTTGTATCAGTGTAGGGTCAAAGTGAGGAGATTTATTCATTTATTTTTGCTACAAGGAAAAAAGCATTAAGATGCATGGATAAAATGGTCTTATCATTTTCGTGGAATTTATGGAAATCAACACATAGCAATTTATTCTGATGGAAGAAATTTAGCCTGGGTAGTAAAGAGTTAGTAGAATTTCAATGTTTCTTAGCTTTGAGATCAGATGACCACAGCCATCACAGGGAGAATACACGCTTCGAGACAACTCTACATACTGATGAAAAGGTTAAATTACGTGGGAATGCTGCAGTCCTTTCCCCTGCTTTGTGATGAGTCTGGTTTTTGAGATTTGAAGCTGTAGGCCTCTGGGCATCAGGACTGATAACCTGGTAGGCCGATATCAGGTAGGCTGATAACCTCCATCTCCCCACGCTTTTGCTGCTTCCAGTTTCCCAAGGTCATTTCTCGTGACCCTCCAGGTCTCACTCGACCTGCGGGATCAAGTCTGTCGCTTTCTGAGTCTTTTGGGTGGCCTCTCCTGGGGGTCTTATCTTCCCAAGGATGTAAACTATTCTTCCCATGTTCTGTCTCCATTCTCTGTTTCCTGGATTCTCCCACGTGCAAATTTTATCTGCAGTATTTCATGTGCATTGATTCATTGCTTCTTTCAACAAATCATTTTTGAACTTGACCCTGGTGTCAGGTGGAACAGAGCAGTAATGAACAAGACCTACGAGGGCTCTGCTCCCGAGGAGGGAAGCACGTCTCAAGTGCATAAGGACAAAAATCAAGACGACCTGTGACATTGAGAAAAATAAAATCTCTGTAGATGAAATTGGATGAGATCTAAAGAGCGCAGGTCGTACTTGAGAGGGGCAGTTACTGTAGACTGGGCGAGCAGAAAGAGCTCTCTGCACAGGTGATACAGGGGTGAAAACCCAGATGACAAGAAAGGTCAGGCCCTACCAAGGATTTCTGGTAGAAAAAGGCACTTGATTCCATAGCCTCAAGCTTTGTGCGTTGGGAGAACAGAAAGTAGGCCACTCACTCTCCCTCCGCTGCTTTCCAGTTCCCCTTGAAGAGGACAGGGGAGCACAGAGGAGGCTTTTCATTCATCTACCCTGGAAGAATCACGGCTCCCTGAATGCCTGTGCCTCCCTCCACTCTCCCAGAGGAAGAGGGGACTGGGCTCCACCTTCCCAATCACACTTTCACATCGCTTTTCTGCACTTTAAATGCTGTATGTTAAAGACTGCTTATCTAAGCATGCTAATTGTTGAATTCCTTGCTAGCCAGCCCACCCAAGGCACAGATAGAGCCAGATACTTACTGCTCCGAAGGACTTGAACAGAGATCATTCAAAGTTGGTAGGGGCTGAAGACTCTGATGCTAGGAGGGATTGAGGGCAGGAGGAGAAGGGGACGACCGAGGATGAGATGGCTGGATGGCATCACTGACTCAATGGACGTGAGTCTGAGTGAACTCCGGGAGTTGGTGATGGACAGGGAGGCCTGGCGTGCTGCGATTCATGGGGTCGCAAAGAGTTGGACACAACTGAGTGACTGAACTGAACTGAAGCTCCAACACTTTGGCCCCCTGATGAGAAGAGCTGACTCACTGAAAAGGACCCTGATGTTGGGAAAGAGTGATGGCAGGAAGAGAAGGGGGCAACAGAGGATGAGACAGTTGGATGGCAAGACCAGATCAATGGATGTGAGTTTGAGCAAGCTCAGGGAGATAATGAAGGACAGGGAAGCCCGGCGGCCTGGCGTGCTGCAGCCCATGGGGTCGCAAACAGTTGGACATAACTTAGTGACTGAGCCCCAGCACACTCACAGAGGGAGAGGAGACCTGGTTTAACCCCCCCAATCACCCTTCTACCTCACTCTTGTGCACTTTAAACCCTGCATGTGAACCCTGTTTATCTAGGCACATTGATTGTTGGCTTTCTTTCTAGCTTAGCCCACCCAAGGCACTGCTGCTGCTGCTGCTGCTAAGTTGCTTCAGTTGTGTCCGACTCTGTGCGACCCATAGACGGCAGCCCACCAGGCTCCGCTGTCCCTGGGATTCTCCAGGCAAGAACACTGGAGTAGGTTGCCATTTCCTTCTCCAATGCATGCAAGTAAAAAGGGGAAGTGAAGTCGCTCAGTCATGTCTGACTCTTTACGACCCCATGGACTGCAGCCCACCAGGCTCCTCCGTCCATTGGATTTTCCAGGCAAGAGTATTGGAGTGGGGTGCCATCCCCTTCTCCGACCCAAGGCACAGATGGAGCTAGGCATTTACTGCCTCCAAGGACCTGAATTGAGATCATTCAAAGTTAAGTCCTCTGTTCTGTAGTTCCATGGAGAACGAGTGACTTGGACAAGGCCATTTGGACAACTTAAGGAGGAAAAGAAGCCAGGCGTTCTGCCTCACCTTCCAGAGCTCTATGAGTTTGCTTGTTCTGTCTGGTGTCTGTAATGTTCTGCTTGCCCCCTCCCGCCTACTTTCACCCCCTCCTCTTGGATCTCACGATTCTTTTGCTTTCTGACTCTTCCCTTCATATTATTTCTTTCCAAAGCATGCCAGTTCTTGGCCCCATTGCCTTTTAACAGGAGCATTTGGTAGCCTTTGGACCCAATAGCTTTTCCCCCATTTAAATATAGTGAACACAAACAGTAAGGCTCTCCGTGCTTTGAATTCTCTTCCCACTCAGGCTACTTAAGGTGGACAGTGCCGTTATAGCAGAATGACTGGCATTTGAGTCTATGAATCCAAAATAAAGATGGAAGGCTGATCAGCACATGGGGAGGTTTTCACAAAGCTTTGTTACTCAATATGCAAAGCCAGCCAGGGCCAGCGGTGTATTATATTTAAGTGTCTGTGTTACTCCTGGGGGCCTTCCTGGCTGAATTCTATCTGCTTCACTCAACCATCCTAAAGGTCGGAGCTGGGCTTACAGTATAGGATAATGTATAGAAGGGATATCTTTTCACTCCTAGGATCATGGAAGATCAGACAAAAATAAAGGAGGAGAGGGACTGAGAGGGCTGTGGAAGCTGGCTACAGCTTCGAGACTTTACTAATCATCATTCAGTGAGTGTGTGAACTGGTGCCGTTAATAACCCTAAAGCTTTTCCCAGAAGGGCTGGAAAACAACACACAGAGAGAAGTCAAGGTCAGAGGAATATGAATTGCACAGAATTGTACTGAGCAATTATGTCGCTGGAACTAGAAAGTATCACTTGGAAAAGTTAGAGATGGATGGAGAATCTGAAACTCACCAAACTTTGTTAATTCATCAATGGTCAATGTTCAATCACAGTCTTACCTGGCTCTCCTAATTCTTGCAAATATACCAGCTCTGAGGCAGGCTTGCTCAACCTTGGCTCTATTTACATTTTTGGCAGATAACTTGTCTCTGTGGGAAGTCATAAGCATGCATAGCAGCACTCCAGACATCTGCCCACTAGGTGCTCGAAGTCCCATCACTCCTAGTTTTGACAACTAAAAATGTCTCTAAGTTTTGCCATATAAAACCTGGGGGGCCAAATAATCCTAGTGGAGAATCACTGGCTCCTGGACAAAGGCATTCCTTTTTCTCCAAAGGATGATTCTTACTAATCATTCATGTCCTGTTTAATTCTAGAGAAGGATTTGAATAAGTTTATGGGAAAAAACCATAGATTGGTGTATTCGTTAATTTAATGGCTGAAAGTAAAATGTGGGAGAAAAGTTATTCCAGAAATCTAGGCTGAAGATAGCAACAATATTTAAAGAATATATTTAGCTTTGAGGTTCCAAGGGGATGAATTCTTATTGACAGATGAAAGAAAAAAATAAATACTAGTTTTATTTGAATGAGGTTTTCTTTTGGCCTGGATACTATTAGAAGTATAACATCTTGTTAGTTGTTGTTATTCAGTCACTAAATTGTATCCGACTCTTTGTGACCCTATGGTCTGCAGCGTGCCAAGCTTCCCTGTCCATCACCACCTCCTGGAGTTTTCTCAAACTCCTGTCCATTGACTCAATGATACCATCCAAACATTTCATCCTCTGTGACTCCCTTCTCCTCCTGCCCTTCATCTTTCCCAGCATCAGGGTCTTTTCCAGTGAGTCAGTTCTTCCCATCAGGTGGCCAAAGTATTGGAGCTTCAGCTTCAGCATCAGTCCTTCCAATGAATATTCAGGGTTGATTTCCTTTAGGAGTGACTGGTTTGATCTCCTTGGAATCCAAGAGAATCTCAAGAGTCTTCTCCAACACCACAAATCAACAACATCAATTCTTTGGTGCTCCATCTTCTTTATTGTCCAACTCTCTTATTTTAGTACCTACTTTTATTAGGAATTAAATGAATATTATTCCCATGTTCACATTTAATACTAACCCAAGAGGTAAGAGCAGAGGGAATAATTGTAAACATTAATTTCATGAAGACATTCTTCACCAGATGTTCATCATAACTAATTTTAACAGTGCTTAATTAAAGGAAGTCATTCCTGGTACATATGCACAGTGGCCTCTCTCTGGGTCAGTGAATTTCTTGGCTATGCATTCAGCAAGTGGCTGAAAGTGATCGGTCTCTGTTCATAAGATGGTGACCTTCCAGTCACCTTGAAGTTCTTTTCATTCCTTCACATGTAAATTTCATAACCTTCATGGTGTGGATACTAAGGAGCTGCTTTGAGCTGGTCTTGGGAGACTCAGGCACTATCATCCTGCAGCATACTCGTTTTGCCAACTGGGGCATGGGAGCGAGGGTCTCTCCTTGGTCAGGACGTCTCAGGATTAAGAGAGAATGTATGTTAAGGGCCTGCTACTAAGCCTGATGGGCTGTTGGGGTGGCTCAGTGGTAAAGAATCTGCCTGCCGATGCAGGAGACGCGGGTTCAGTCCCTAGGTGGGGAAGATCCCCTGGAGAAGGAAATGGCAACCGACTCCAGTATTCTTGCCTGGAACGTACCATGGACAAGAGGAGCCTGGTGGGCCACAGTCCACAGGGTCACAAAGAGTCAGACACGACTTAGCAACTCAAAAACAACAACTAAGGCTGGCACTCAATAAACGTTCATTTAGGCAGGACATACCTTCCACCACCACCATCCAGCCTTCAGCATCTTCCCTTCACTGACCTGCTACAGGAAGAATAAGTGCCTTATTCTTCTGAGATGACACAACATGGTTTAAAATGTTTTCATAAGAATTCAAGCTTCTTACCTGAGCAGGAAAAATAACGCATTGAATGATTTTTAAGACTGATTGGTGACAATAGCTGGATGACAACGTAGAAGCCAGGTGGGGAAGAGAGAATTTTCTGGTCATCAGTGTGTCTTTGGGGTTTTGTGTAGCTATGGGGTGGTGGCGGGGGCGGGGGGGTGGGGCAGGCATTGTGGTTGGGGGCAGCTTGGATATTAGGACCAAGAAGCACTGAGAAGGTGTGTTGATAGAGTTGCCTGGTTAGTAAGTATTCATTAGAGGGTAGGTGGGTTCTCTGATGGAAGAGACAGTAAAGAATCTGCCTGCATTGCAGGAGACCTGGGTTCTGTCCCTGGGTGAAGAAGATCCCTTGGAGAGGGGAATGGCAACCCACTCCAGTATTCTTGCCTGGAGAATTCCATGGGCAGAAGTCCATGGGGTCCCAAAGTGTCGGGCATGACTGCGAGACTAATACTCATTTTCACTTTTGTTAGAGGGTATCTGGGGACCAAGTGGCTGCTCGAAGTGACTCTGAAGCGGTGGAAAGGAAGATGCTGGTCTCATATCAATTGAGTCACAATTTGCCTAAATCTAATTTTATGCAGTGATGGGCTGTGATCTCCCCATGATCATTTCAACTTTAGTAGGAAATGTTTTATTAAAATGTACTTTGGGAATAAGTGCCTTTTCTTGACTCCTCGTTGACTTCAGTGAAGTGTGCCTATCTCCCTAAGGCCCTTTTGTGGCTCCCTGAGCCCATCACAAAAGCTGGAGCTAGATTTCCTTCGTCGCGGTTTGGACCGCGGGACGGCCCACGCACCAGACAGCCTGCTGCGGGAGGACGGGGCGTTCCAGGCTCCACCCACTGCCACAGGCTCTTTCATGGAGCGAACAGAGAACGGCAGAGAGGGCGGGCGTGCAGCCTTCCACTCTCCTTCAGCTGCGGTTCGCAGGGCCGCCACTAGGCTACCTTCTGTGCTAAGCGGCTTCAAGGTCATGCCCCACTCTGCGACCCCAGGGGCTGTAGCCCCGCCAGGCTCCTCTGTCCTTGGGATTCTCCGGGGAGAATACTGGAGTGGGTTGCTTGACCTCCTCCAGGGGGCCTTTCCCGACCCAGAGATAGAACAGGCTTCTCTTATGTCCCCTGCGTTGGCAGGCGGGTTCTTTATCACTAGCATCACACGCGAAGCCCCAGACTCCTTTGAGCAGCGGTTTTTGCTGTTGTTACTTTGTTTTCTTCTAAGCGAATTTTACTGAAGTATTACACACACAAAGTAACTGCAGACGTTTCAGCTCAGTGAATTTGGGCAAATGTACACATCCCTACAGTCATTACTCAGATCAAGGTAAAGAGCATCTCAATCGCCGCAGAAAGTCCCTCTTTCCTTTCCAGTCAACCCCTCACCTCAGAGGCTCTTCAGATGTCTAGAGATGACGTTTTCCACTTTTTAAATGGAGTCACGATTGTGCTTGTTTGCGTTCGGCTTCTTTCACTGTTAAGAACTGTGTTGTTGAGCTTTCTTTGTGACTGTGCGCGCCGGTGACTTGAGGGTCTCTGTGACTGGGAAGGAGTCCTGCAGGGTGTGCGTGAATAAACCGCCCGCGGTTTGCTGCCCGTTCTCCTGCTGCTGGGCGTTTGCGTTGTCTCCTTCTGCCCTGTGTTGGCGAATCAGCCGCCGTCACGGTCCACTGCGGAGTGGAGGCTGCTTCCTGCGGCTGCATTTATTTATCAAGTCAAGGCTTCCGTCTTTGAAGTGAATCACTGATTTATTCAAGGTCTACTTCCTTGCCTTGGTGATGAAGCAAATTAAAAGTTTGAAACCAGCAAGTACTTAAAATTCTTCTCCTCCCTTTTGCAACTAGAAAAATTATCACTTGGAAATATTGACCAAGTTGGATATGGACGTTTATAGCTTCATGCTCTACCAAGAAATAGAATCCAAAGTATATTACTTGTGAAATTAAAATATATTCTCTACTCTGAGTCATAGCTGTAAAAAACAAAAGAAAAAGTGTGTATGTTGTATGCTGGAGAGTTGACTCATTGGAAAAGACTTTGATGCTGGGAGGGATTGGGGGCAGGAGAAGAAGGGGACAACCGAGGATGAGATGGCTGGATGGTATCACTGGCTCGATGAACGCGAGTCTGAGTGAACTCCGGAGTTGGTGATGGACAGGGAGGCCTGGCGTGCTGCGATTCATGGGGTCGCAAAGAGTCAGACACGACTGAGCGACTGAATTGAAGTGAACTGAACTGATGCATACTTCTGTACATAAAAGCCATAATAATACATAGACTAGTATTCAGTTACTTAAATTGCGAAGATTAGAAAAATGTGTGAAACTACAACCACAAGCTAATTAGGTAAATACTCCAATGTATAATTAGTAACATTAGTTCAATTAGTTCAATCAACAAACATATTTGCGAGGCAATCTGAAAATCTTATATTAGTCAATTTCTGATTTAGTGCTATTAAAGCATTTGCTGTATTCACAAAGGGAGGTTAGAGGTGCGCAGAGAGTGAGTTCTCACCACAAACACATACAAACCATGTTTTAAGGAAAAGGAGTAGTTTGGGTTAGTTTTGGTTAGTTTTAATGTATCTGTTTGAACATGTTTTGAGAAATAGAAATGACTCAGCTTTTAGAATAAAAATAAGAAAATATGTAAAATATCACCAGTATTATTCATGGTCATTTATTTTCCTTAATTAAGAAAGATGGAGGTGGATACAGCGAAAAATTAAGGCTGAAAAGAACTTGAAAAAAAGGGAAAGAGAAACAGAAGAGGGAAACCAGGACTTCAGGGTGTCACGAGAGGTAGTTAGCTGTCCCATCTTTCCTCTGCTTCTCTCTCTTCCTGCTTGGCAACACTCACCCCAAAATCATTTGATTGCAGTTTTTCTTCCTTCTAAATTTGTCCCCTATGTTAAACACTGAAGAAAAGTGTTTCAACTAGAATTTTAGAATCTGATTCTTGCCCTTAGAAGTCTTCTTAGGTGATTTTTCAAATTTATTTTATTGTAATTAAAACAGAAGCAGCAGCAGCAGCAGCTTAACAAAAGTGTCTAAGGGCAACTTATTGACTAATAACTTCAATTACAGAAACAACAACACAAAGAACTCTTTCATTTTAGGAAACTTGCATGTAGCTTGCTTTAACTCAGCTGGTAGTTACTAGAGATCCAAGAACCAAATTTTGCTCTGGGATGATATGGCTTGTTTATGTATTTATGATTTCCTTTTAAAAAGTCATGGAAAGAACAACTGCCTCTTTTCCAATGGGCTCAAAATAAAGGCCAGACTGTCTTCCATTAAAGGACTTTTCTTCCCCATACGCTAAGAGAAAAATTGCAAGCAAGGTTATAAGTTGACACATGACACAAATAATGTGCTTCCAGAAAAATCTTTGAAAAGATATACTATTAATTGTAATGGAGTGTTCTGATCATTTATATAATACTGTATTTGTAGTGGATTTTGGAGAGCTTTAGCGACAGTTCTTGTACTTAGGACTTACCCCCACCCCCCAGAGATATTTTTTTAAAGTTTCCTCTGTGATTCCATGAACAGCAACTATGGAGATCCACTGGGCTAAAATAGCAATCTAATTTATATAGGAAATAACATGAAGAAGACATAGGGTCTATAGGGAAAGTCAGGCCGGATCAACCTGTTCTTCTGACCCTCCGCTCAGCGAAGGTTGCATGTGTGCATGCTAAGTCACTTCAGTCGTGTCCGACTGTTTGCAACCCTATGGACTTAGCCCGCCAGGCTCCTCTGTCTATGGGGTTCTCCAGGCAAGAATACTGGAGGGGGTTGCCATGCCTTCCTCCAGGGGATATTGTTAATCCAGGGATCAAACCCAGGTCTCTTATGTCTCCTGCACTTGCGGGCAGGTTCTTTACCACTAGTGCCCCATGGGAACCCCCCAGTGAAGGACACAGACCCTGAGATCTGGGCTCCACATGTCTCTACAGCGTGCATTTCTGATCCAAAGGTTTAACATGGCCAATAGCACGCTGTCCAGCTTACTCGGAGCAAATTTATCTTCCAAAGTTATGGGACAACTCGTCCCTGAATCCCTTCTGGCCAAGCATGATGGCAGGCTCTGGGAGCATTGGGCATGAGCAGTGGGCAAGGCAGACAAGGTCCCTGAGTCAGTGAAGCTGGAAAAATCTCCCTCATTGTTCGCACACAGTGGAAGAGTGGAGAGGTGAGCAGACAGTCCAAAGGATTTTAGAGAATGTAGATGAATGCAACTTCGTTTAGAAGTCTCAGTTTGCAACTAAAGAGAACATCAAAACCTATTCTCAGAAGAAGTGCCAAGGACAGTTGAGTGTTCACTACTAACTGAATTGCCAATGGAAGGCGAAGAGAAAACGTGGGTGTTAAGACTTGGCATTGAAACAAGGTGAGGAAGGATATAGGACTTAGGGAGCCACGGGCGAGAAGCAGAGATGTCAAGAGTGGAAGGGTTCACTTGAGTTCCAGAAGCAAGCAGCAAAAGTCAACAGATGAGCAGAAAAAACCCTGCAAGTTTTGTGTGACCTTGGTGACAGCTGTCATGGGTGGGTCATTGTCATTAAAAGCATGAAAACTAGAGGGACAGAAATGAACTGTGAGGGCCTGCGTTGTAATAAAATACTTAAAGAGGGTCATGGGGAAGAGGGAAACATATTTCATTCCAGTGAGCTGTACCCAGTCAGGCTTCAGGCCCAATACTGGGAAAGACCTTCTAAATTTCAAGCCACCTGCAAAGGAGAGGGTGACTCTGGGTCTGTTGGGTCCTCAGTCCCTGGAGGATGCCCATGGAAACCAGGTATCCTCTGGGCAGTGTTGTTAGAATAAAACAGGACTAGGTTATTTAAAGCCTCTTTATGGGAATTCTGAGCAGAAGGGTGGTGGCTCAGCGGTAAAAAGTCCACCAGCCACACAGGAGAGCAGGAAATGCAGGTTCGGTCCCTGGGTCTGGAGGATCCGCTGCAGGAAGGCATGGCAACTCACTCTAGTACTCTTGCCTGGAGAAGCCTGTAGACAGAGCAGCATCGCTAGGGTCACAAAGAGTCAGAAACGGCAGAAGTCCTGAGCATACTTGCACACGATACCCTGTCAGGGAAAAAGAAAATGACTGAATGGTTGTGGCACAATACAGAGAGAGCATCGTGAGAACTGGATATGCCGGTGACCAAGTTGCATTTCTGTGTTTATCAGCACAGCATTAATACTGGAATATGCGGACATAAGTGTGTTTTAATTAAAATTGGACCTGTTTATCTAGGAGCCAAGGCAAGGTCATAAAAAGACCAATACTTTAAATTAATTTTGCCCTTTATGACGTCAGACCTGGTAAACAGTCTCAACCCTGAATTATATTATTCATACCCCAAAAATCTATAGTGGAGGTTGTCTTAAAGATTGCCACTTGATTTTTCAAGGAAAAATATGTTACTCTTTTCATAGTTTTGTTTGTGTTCTTAGAGTGATCATGAGAACAGAAAAAATTTATAACAAAGAAGAAAGGGAAAGATGTTGATGTTTAAGAATTCTGAACACAAGCCTTTTGCTACATATAAATAGATGCTCTCACCTTAAAAGGAGTAATAAGATTAATTGCAATTTAGAAGGAAGAACAATCTAATCAGCTAATGACATTCACAGCTAGGATAATGATATCCTCAGCTAAACGTGAAGACTTTCTTTCCCCTTTGAATATGTGTTGTCCTCCTGTTCCTTCTAAAATCAACATCTCTGTTTTTTTTTAAAAAAGGCAGCCTTTTATGGTTATGAAGTTAGCACATGATCCTTGTGAAATATTGGGGGGAAAGTACAAAGAATAAAATATAAAAAGTGTACGCCACTGATAAACAGTTAATATTGCCCTTCAGTTTATATATATATAGTTCTTCCTAGATGGTTCAGTGATAAAGAATCCACCTGCCAATGCAGGAGATGAGGGTTCGATCCTTGGGTTGGGAAGATTCTTTGAAGAAGGAAATGGTAACTTGCTCTAGTATTCCTCTGGAGAACCCCATGGACAGAGGAGCCTGTCTGGCTACAGTCCATGGAGTCACAAAGAGGTGGACGCGGCTTAGTGACTGAACAGCAGCAGCAACGTGTGTGTGTGTGTGTGTGTGTGTGTGTGTGTGTGTGTGTGTGTGTATATGTTTACTGACATATATCACACATATCCTATTTTGTATACAGTTTAACTCCAGTCACCCTGGCTTTCAGGTTAATAGAGAAGTGTGGATAAAGAGCAGTTGAGCATTGTGAGATGACATGCAAATACTCAGGTAAGCGAGTGGTTCATATTGCAAACATACATGGAAAGACAATACTCCATGAATCATTACATATTGTGCATATGCTCAGCCGATTCTAAAGCTGGTGCAAATTTCCCCAAATGACCCACACGTGATCACCAGCCAAGATTCTTCGTACTCTTGCCACCAACACAGACTGGGCACGTTTGGTGCACAAAACCATTTTCACTGAATTCACATGTTAAGCTGTGTCTTAACTTGGGGTTTCTCTCCTTTGACACTTCCTCACTGGAGTCCCCAAGCCCCTCTCGTGTACCTGGTGGAACACCTGCTTTTAAATCTCAGCTTGCCACATGGCTGTTTCCAGGAGACACTTCCTGACCCACACCAGCTAGACTCACTCTCTTTCCACTCTCCCTACGCAAGCTTTTCACTCTGAATCTATAACACTCAGTCCCACTTATCTATGTGCCATCTTCCCCTATAGTCTGAGCTGCTTGAGGGTAAAACTGGTTTTTATTAATATCTAAATACTGGGTCAAGCTTAGTGGTGGAGAGTTAGTGCTCAGTAGATATGTTTATTGAGTGGATGAATGAATGATGGCTGATTATATAAATGAAGACATATGCCTCTATGTCTAAAAAAAAATTTTTTTAATGAAAATCTTAACTGAAGGGGGCTGACTTTGCCAATGTCAGATGAAGTAATTCATAGACAACTCAGATTATTTAAGTAATAGCGCTGTTGTTGTTGGTTCAGTTGCTGAGTCATATTCGACTCTCTGGACCCCATAGACTATAGCATCCCAAGCTTCCCTGTCCTTCACCATTTCCTGGAATTTGCTCAAATTCATGTACATTGAGTCAGTGTAGTGTGTATGTCTTCAAAACAACAACAACAACCAAAAGTGTCGACATGTGTCAGGCTCTTGGAAGGCAAGGCCCTGAGGTCCGGAGCCCTGCACTGGGGTGGTTGGGTGCTTGGGAGGCAAAGAGACCATCCCCAGAAGCTGAGTCAGTGGGAGTGAATTTGCAGAGGTGGAGGGTACAGTGCCCCTGCAGGAGGCCGGGGAAGAAGTTACAGCAAAGGTCTTGGAGTAGGACACCTGCTTTATCATTGCCTCAGCGACATGCAAAGTGGAAAGCAGGACTTGAGTGTCAGCTCTCACTCCTGTAGCAGGGCATCAAGGGCTAAAACTGAAACCCCATAGCATAAAGTCACGTCAAATTGCTGTCTCCAGTTTATACTCAAAAATCCCCGAGATGAACAAATCTGAGACTTGTCCTGCTAGAACTAAACCTCTGGAGAGGCCCACTAAGCCCATTTTATGGGCTTCCCAGGTGGCGCTCAACATTCAGAAAACTAAGATCATCGCATCTGCATCTGGTCCTATCACTTCATGGCAAATAGATGGGGAAACAATGGAAACAGTGACAGACTTTATCTTTGGGGGCTCCAAAATCACTGCAGATGGTGACTGCAGCCATGAAATTAAAAGACACTTGCTCCTTGGAAGAAAAGTTATGAGCAACCTAGACAACACATTAAAAAGCTGAGACATTATTTTGCTTTGACGGACCAACAAACATCTGTCTAGTCAAGACTATGGTTTTTCCAGTGGTCATGTATGGATGTGGGAGTTGGACTATAAAGAAAGCTGAGTGCCAAAGAACTGATGCTTTTGAACTGTGGTGTTGGAGAAGACTCTTGAGAGTCCCTTGGACTGCAAGGAGATCCAATCAGTCCATTCTGAAGGAGATCAGTCCTGGGTGTTCATTGAAAGGACTGATGCTGAAGCTGAAACTCCAATATTTTGGCCACCTGATGTGAAGAATTGACTGGTTAGAAAAGACCCTGATGCTGGGAAAGATTGAAGGTGGGAGGAGGTTAGTTGCCAGGGTCCAGCCCCAGTGGATCCAGGATGATTCAAAGGTGGGGACAGAATCGGCATCCTGGAAAAAACTTATTTAATTACAGATATAGAGAGAGATTAGAAACGGATAGTGTAGTAGGAAAATTAGTGGAGAAAAAGAGGCTGAATAACTGGTTTACATGGAATACCCATCACCACCTACGTAGGCCACAGGCGTCTTTCCATTCTCCCGAAGGAGAAGAGGCACTGAGGCCTCCTCAGTCCGATCTCAGAAGCCCAGGCAGAATTAGCAGGCTTGGTGAGTACCCACATTTCAGATGGGAATTCAGCCAGGAAAGCGGGGAGCAAGAAAGAAACGACACGGGAGAATCAGTCTTTCCAGAAATTGATCCGATTTCTTTATTTTTCAGGTTTGTTTATATACCTTTTTGTTATACATAGGGATGAATACAGAGTCACACGGGGATCAGCAGACTTAACCCTTGTCACAATCAGGTGCTTCATATACAATTATACAAAGGTCTTATGGGTTTTTACATCATCTTCTAGCCATGAGGTCTGGTGACATTTTATGGCCCTTTCTGATACCGGTCAGTTAACCAGAAAACTTCTTTTTCCAGGGGTGATTTTTTCTTAAATCAGGCGCCACCCTCCAAATAAAGTTGCATTCCTATAGGGTGAGGGTGTAGTGAGTTACAATCAAGAAAGGAATTTACTTAACCTAAGGTTTAACATGATTAATCTTAAAGGTTAATACTTATTTCTCCTATATGCTAGTTATATTCATTATAAGGGCAGGAATATGGAGATTTAGCAGCAAATATTGGCTCAACAAATGTAAACCCTTCACCAATGTTCCCCTTAAGATCTATTTTGTCTTAAGATAGTGATAAAGTTACATTTTTACATAGCATAGTGATTTATAGTGATTTATAACAAAGTACAGTGATCTATAACAAAAGAGAAAATTCATTAACTCAAAAAGTCTAGTATTGCTAACATCAAAAAACTACTGTATTTCCTTTTCTATATTCCAAATACATTGATTAATATATTTCCAGGTGCCTAAGGATATGGAGGCCTGATGGCAATCATTGACTTATCAATGAAAAAAGCCCTATGCTAATACTCCAAACTCTCTGTGCTGTTTATGGTTGAGAGGTTGTCACACAAGCTAGTCTGTCAGCAGAGAGGTTTGACCTGAGACACCCTTGTCACACCCAGGGCAGGGAATTAGCAATAATTATTGGCACAACAAATGAAGAAAAAACCCTTCACCAATATAATTCCTAATCAACCCACTAATACTATACTAATGATCTTCTAACTTCTCAAAAGAGTCTGTATTTAGAAAGTTTTAAAACATCCTGTGCCTCTCACAGTTGGGAGGCTGTAAACAATCACATGCGGCCAGACAAGCCTGATCAGGCAGGCCAGAGAACCTTCAGAGTTCGTAAGTTGAAACACTCTTGTCACGCCCAGGAATTTTTATTAACTGGAGCTGCAAGTAAACTCCTTCTCTGAGAGAAATGGTTATTGGGGAGAGCTCCCCATAAAGTACTCTGGTTTTGGGGGTAGATTCTCGGGAACAGGCAGTTTCCTGAGGCTTGATCACACCTTTGCGTATGCCAAGCTTCCTTCCTCATGGCCTTTGCCATGGGCGGAGTTGCTCACGCTAGCTCCCAACAGAAGACAGAGGATGAGATGGTTGGATGGCATCACCAACTCAATGGACATGAGTTTGAGTAAGCTCTGGGAGTTGGTGATGGACAGGGAGGCCTGGCATGCTACAGTCCATGGGGTTGCAAATAGTGGGACATGACTGAGCTGAACTGAACAGGCGGCACTAGTGGTAAAGAACCCGCCTGCCAGTGCAGGAGACGTAAGAGACATGGGTTCAATCCCTGAGTTGGGAAGATCCCCTGGAGGAGGGCATGACAACCCATTCCAGTATTCTTGCCTGGAGAATCTCATGGACAGAGGAATCTGGTGGGCTGCAGTTCATAGGGTCACAAAGAGTAGGACAAAACTGAGTGACTTAGCACAGGGGGAGATGCACAGAGGTCTGTGAGCACGGCTAGAGTTCTCTCCTCTTTAGCCCAAGTGGCTGCACTAGTTAAGCATCTGGGGAAGGCATAATTCTGCCTGGACCCTTTATCTCTCTTCATTGGGAAGAGATCCATGTGTTGATATGTGTCAGTGTTTCAAAATTATACATATTTGTCTGCAAAGTAGAATGGCCACTATTCCAGACTGACAGCTAAAGAATTCTTGCAAGCGTTGGGTCCTCTCATCTTTAGAAACTAGCTTCAAGTCTCTGTAGGGACTGAGAGGAAAATAAAGTGAGTGACAATATAAAAAGCAGGGAAAGGGCACAAGATTGAGCTAAGAGGCATTTAGAGAATAAGAGAACAGAATTTGTCAATTTAAAACTCTCCATGATGTTCTGCCTGAAGTTACTGTTTTTCTCTGAAATTCCTTCCTCTGTGCATATCAAACTCACTGAAAAATTTCTGAGTTCCTTTAAAAATCTTTGACTTGAATGATACCCTTCATTTGCAGTCAGTGTCAAATCCCCAGGGAACGCAAATTCTTACCTAAGGAGCTAGTCTAAATTTCTAAAAGGAAATAGCAATTATCTACTACCCCTACAGCTAAATAAAAATGAAAATGGAATGGGGAAAAGGAAAAAAAAAGATTTTCTGAATCTATTTCCTTCACTTGATGATAGCCTCAGGCCCTAAATCTCATCTTGCACTGCATCACATGTCTAGCTTTAGTTTTATTCAGCTCCTTTCTATGGTCCTAAATCTCAATGAAAGGCATGTTGTAAACTCAAGAAATTTAATTCTTCATGGATTTATGTGGGACTCGGAAAATGCATCCTCACAACCCACAGGGGAACAAAATGGCTCTGTTTCTGCAACATCTGAGAATTGCTATGCTTTTTTTTTTTTTTTTTCCTGACAGATGCAATAATTAAAGTCATAAGACATTCAGGTAAGCAGGTGGTATCAGAGAAGCCCAGTGAATAACAAGACATCATTCTGAACAGGGACTAAAGCAACAGGGCTGCAGGAGCCAGGGCTAGTCAGATTCAATCAAGTAAACAGCTGGTGTTTTTTAAAAAAAATTTATTTGTGTGAAACAGCGCTCTCATTTAAAAACTGGCATTCTGGAGCAGCTATCTTGTCCGTAGCTGTGAGGTTGGGGTGTGATTATCAAATGGTAGGCAGGGCTCTGTTTCCATGTGCTTTAGATGGAGTGTAGGCATGGCGACATGATGTGAAGAGCCAACTCATTGGGAAAGACCCGGACGCTGGGAAAAGTTGAAGGCAAAAGGAGAAGAGGGCAGCGGAGGATGAGATTGTTAGACAGCATCAGCGACTCAATGGACATGAGTTTGAGCAAACTCCAGATGATAGTGAAGGACAGAGGTGCCTGCTGTCGATGGAGTCACAGAATCAGACATCACTTAGCGACTAAACAACTACAACAAGGCATGCTGGGCTGAATAATACACTCCCCAAAGATGTCCGAGTCCTTATCGCTAGTCGTCTAACTGTGAATGTGTTTACATGGTAAAAGAGACTTAACGAATATGATTAAGTTAAAGATGTTGAAATGGGCGATGATCCGAGTTATCTGGGTGAGCCTGAGGTCAACACTAGGGCACGACTGAGTGACTGAACTGAACTGATCTCTTGAGTTTAAAGAGTTTCTAGAGACATGTAGATATACTAGTTTCCAATGGACTTCCAGGTCATGTAGTGAAACTGTATGAACTTTGATACACTGGCTTTTGCATCGGTTGCATCTTCTCAGTCACTAAACTGTGGCAAAAAAATGAAAGCAAACTTTGCTGTAACATGATTTTTTTTTAACCAGAAGAAATACACCCAAGTTTTCATGTCAAGATTCAGTTCAGTTCAGTTCAGTCGCTCAGTCGTGTCCGACTCTTTGCGACCCCATGAATCGCAGCATGCCAGGCCTCCCTGTCCATCACCAACTCCCGGAGTTCATTCAGACTCGCGTCCATCGAGTCAGTGATGCCATCCAGCCATTGATTAGAGGTGATTTTATTTATCATTTATTTTTATATTCCAATTTTTAATAAGTACGTATTACTTTTATAGTCAGCAATGTAGCATTGGATGCTGTGTGCTCCTTCCTTCTCTGTCTCCATCTACAGTTGTGATTTTTATTCCTGCTTTGGATGCAGGTCATTTTGAGAACTGGATGAATTCTGTGCATCTGTGAACCCAGGTTCCATAAAAATGCACATGGGTATGCTTAGTCACTCAGTTATGTCTGACCCTTTGCGACCCCATGGACCCCATGGGGTGCACCAGGCTCCTCTGTCCATGGAATTCTCCAGACAAGAAAACTGGAGTGGGTTGCCGTGCCCTCCTCCAGGGGATCTTCCCCACCCAGGGATCAAATCCAGGTCTCCCACATTCCAGATGGATTCTTTACCCCGTGAGTCACCTGGGAAGCCACCCCCAAAATGTATATGGCCACCATTCTTTTACCTTTAGTACAAAATTCATGGGGAATCACAGATAATCTAAATCCAAGGTAGCTTGTTAGGAAAAGGATATACTTAAGATCTGTTTCTTTCTTTCTAGCACTGTAAACATAACAGTCATTTAACATCTGTGAGGCTTAATATTTCCCCTAAACAGAGATCATGACACCCACTTCAGTACATGTAAAGGTTCTTCACAGACTATTACACAAATATTACTTGGGTGTTTTATAAATTGAGAGAGACATACTCTCAATTTGTGTTCAAAGAATTATGACCTAAACCTACATTCTAATTTATTCCTAATTTCCATTTAACTGTTATTGAAAAAAAATTTCAAAACTGAAATTACATAGATATGGTCTACACGCTTGGGGTGGTGATGAAAATAGTATTTTGAGATTCTTAAACTGGGAGTTTGCAAGTCACTTGTGTTCAGAAATCCCTGATGCTTTCTGATGATCTTTACCAGCATCAGGAATTCAGACATGTGCGTGGGCCCATGCATGTGTAGGCATGCGTGTGCACGTGTGTACAGGTGCACATGTTCATATTTGTGTTTAGCCCATATATTACTAAACACAAATATAAACATGTGCATCTGTGCACATATATTACTGGGCTTCCCTGGTGGATCAGCTGGTAAAGAATCCGCCTGCAATGCAGGAGACCTGGGTTCAATCGCTGGGTTGGGAAGAGCCCCTGGAAAAGAGAACAGCTACCCACTCCACTATTCTGGCCTGGAGAATTCCATGGACTGTATAGTCCATGGGATCACAAAAAGTCAGACATGACTGAATGACTTTTACTCACATTTATTACTACATACAAAGAACATAATTAACCTAGAACCATTCACAGCAATGGAAGAGACCATTGTAGTAATCATTGAATAGAAATTGGTTACAATGTAATACTCTGATAAGGTTATATCATATGTGCACACGGACTCTTATGCACTGACAATATAAATTCAAGTTCATTTCTCATTTTTTTAAAACTGAATAATGTTTTTTTCTGTTGAAATATTTAATAGTCTTTTCAAAAACCCAGTTCACTGGTTAATGGTTAAATTGATGTTATTAGAGTGAGGAAGCATAAGTCAATACTTTCAGTTCTGAAATGAATGCTCTGTATGCTTCAGGTTCATTTTAATATAGGAGACTGGAAACCACTGAGACTATTTTTACAGCGTATTAGTCAGATTTAAAAAATACATTAGATTTATAAAGCTAAGCCATCTGCTCATACCAATCTGGTATTGCTTCTATAGTGAAGAATGTTCAAAAGTTTTCAGTACCAATAGTTTCCACTTTTTCTTTATTGAGTCAAAATATTAAGCAACAATAAAGTGCCTTCCAGGTTTTTTTAACTGATGGAAATCTGTTCCCTACTAGAAATAAATATACCCAGCAAAATTAATCAAGAAGGCTATTATAACATTAATGTAATCAATTACTCCTTGAAATCTAATTTAAAACACTTTAACATTCATTTAGATTATTTTTTAAATCTAAAATAAAGATCAATAATACTATCACAGAAAAAATAAGACTTTGAACTTGAACTGTAATGAATGGATACACACCATTCTTAATTAACTACCTGAAATTGTGTCCCAAGTGCATCTTAACATTACTTTTTGATGTTCTTCCAAATGAGTGAAAACCAAAAAGGGTCATTAGTGTCGACTAAATTCTCAGAATTATCTCACACATTTACAAATAGAACCTATTTAATCCAGAATAAAGAATAAAAACATAAATGCCAATATATCCTTTATGACCTACCCAAGCTCACCCCAAATTAATTTATGATAATTTATTTGTGAAACAGTGTTGGGCCCTCGTATTTTATCCTTAACTTTAAATGGTTCACAAGTGATTGACATTCCAAGCAAACCATGTGAAAAAATGGAGTGAGTCAATTATTGTGTGGAGATGATCAAATAAGTAAGCAGAGAATATTTGAGGAATATTTGTTTCTACCCTAACCAGCCTTCCAGTTCAGACCCACTGGGAGATAAGGGAATTAAGACAACAATGACAATAATGAAACTAATCTGAACACACTAATCTGAAGCACTTAAAATCTTTTTTAATCCAAAGTTGTAAGATGTTTCTAAGCAAAATACAGAGCATGACACAGTTAATAAGGGTAGAACTCCCATCCGTAGACTTCCATAGTGCCATTATATCCTATTTCATTGATTCCACCTTGCAAATATTTTTTGTATAAACATCTCTGAAATTGATATACACCTTGTGGTTTATGACATGATACGGTTTAATGAAATTTATTTTCTTTGGTACTTAAATGATGCTTCTTAAAGTCAATAATTTCTTAGATCTGGTGAATTTGGTCACATAGAAATGGTGTCTGTGGCTGTGGCATGTATGAATAAAACATAGGCAGATTATCAGTTAGTGAAAATAAGAAGGGTTTGCATTTAATAGTGACGTCAGTATCGCAAAATATATTTTTAGACTTTTTTGTTTATTTGAAGTTGAGATAATGTATTTGTTTTTCGTAAACCGTACAAAAACATATATTTAAACAACCTAGTCAACAAAATAACTTAGAATATAACAAAAACTCTGAAGGCAAGGGGGGAAAGGCTCTTTTAATAATGAAATCAGTGTCAATAAGGCTGTTCTTTTTTATATACTCTCCTCCCTTAGACTTTATTTAGTTTTATATTTATAGATGATTCTAACCTATATTTCATCTAGCTTCCAATGATTGATTTGATGTAACAAGTTTGAAAATGGGGGATATTGTCAATTGGCAAATGGAACGCAGAACTTCCCAGGTGGCTTGGTAGTAAAGAGCCCGCCTACCAAGCAGAAGGTTCAGGTTCCATCCCTGGGTCTGGAAGATCCCCTGGAGAAGGAAATGACAACCGACTCCAGTGTTCGTGCCTGGGAAATCCCATGGATTGAGGCGCCTGGCGGGCTGCAGTTCCTGAAGCTGGGTTGCGAAGACTCAGGTGACATAGCAACGAAAGGACAACCTGAAAGGAGCAGCCAGGGTGTTGGCGGGGATGAGTCACAGAGATCAGTAGTGTTGTCCTCTCCAATCCCAGCGGAATCTGCCTCACACCCTACAGTAAGCCCTGGGAATCACAGCTGGAATTTAGAACTCAAACTACATGTCACGTTAAGTGAAGCCTAAGTGATATAGAAAATGTGAAGACCTCTCTGTGTATCCTATTTATGAAGTTGAGGTTGTATACATTCCAAATGGAATTTTAGATTTCTTGGTGCTTAAACAGATCAAACATCCTGGGGTAATTTATCCTTGACAGACTGGGCTAAGTGAGATTTTCTGTTCCTCTTATTTGGTATTAACTGTTTGGCTGTCTATGTATCCAACTTCTTAATTCTTTAAGCACCTACTTTGCCTTGTGCCATTTTAAGCAGTGGACATGTGGCAGTTGACAAATGAGGCACAAAATACATTCCCTCTTATATTTGTGTTTGAAGACAGCAAGATAGTCCAAATAAATAAAATACATATTAAAATACATATATAAAAATGCATAGAATTTTTTAAAGTTGTAAGTGCTCTGTAGAAGGAAGAAGGGATTGACTGTGTGGCAGTTGCTATTTTAGCTAGATTTGTAAGAGAAGATCTCACCTGGGATGATAATCAGTGAGCAAAATTTTGAAGGGGGTGAGTGAATCAAATGGAAGAGCCAGCATGGAAACTCTTCCATAGCAGCATGCCAGGTGGGCTGAGGAACAGCCACTGGTGAATGAAGAGAGAAGCAGAGATGACAGCAGATAGCAAACGAAGGTAGATGAGGGATACAAATCATCTGGAGCATTGTAGACGCTGTGATGACTTTGGTTTCACAAAGCGTAGGTGTAGGATTGTGAATTGAGGCATAAAATAATAGGATTTATACCTTTAACACTTTGGCCACAGTGTTGAGGGCATATTAAAGATCAAGGGTGAATCCTAAGGGACCAGTCAGGTCGCTACTGTGCCAGTTCAATAGCTGATGGTGACAGGTCGCAACATAGACAGTGGCAAGTAATCATATTGTAGATCTATTTTGATGATAGGGTGAATGCATTTTGCTGAGGAATTGCATAAAGGTCCTGAAGAAAGAAATGAGCTTCGTACAATGCCCAAGTTTTGGGCCAGAAGAACAAGCAGAAGGCAGATGTCATTGCAGAGATGGGGGACACTGTAAAGCAGGTTAGAGAAAGGAAAGTGAGAGTGTAATCTTGGCCAAGTTAAGCCTGAGATGCCTATCAGACATCTTCATAGAAATTTCAAGGTAGGACTTGGTCACTGAGGAAATGAAGACCCAAGTAATGAGGATTTAAGGAATTACCGAGAGCTATCAGGCATTGAATTTGGGAAGATCTCCTGGAGAAGGAAATGGCAACCCACTCCAGTATTCTTTCCTGAAGAATCCCATGGACAGAGGAGCCTGATGGGCTACCGTCCATGGGGTCACAAAGAGTCAGACACGACTGACCGGCTGAGCACATTGAGTTTGCACTGCTGTGTTTTATACACATGTTCTCCTTTAATCCTCATAGTGACCTTATTGCATTATTATGACTATTTTACAGCAAAGGAGACTGAAACTTAGGTTTAGATGAATCACTCAAGGGTGGAGAGTAGAGTCTTCGTTTGCTTTACTCCAATTGTGATTTTAGCTACTGTTTTATATTGCCAATGGGAATGTGGGCAAGAGGCAATAAAAATGTTCCAGGCCGAAGGAACAACCTATGCAAAGTAGAAGGGCCAAAGGGAACCTGGCATCTTCTGGAGACTTGTGAGCACAGGGAAGTACTTGGTAATCAGCTTCCAATGAACTAATGCTTGTGTGATACTTTGCAGTGTTAGAATTGTTTTCTTGTGGGCACACGAGTTGCTCTCTGTGAGGCAGGGAAATGTTTTTATTATCACTATTCAACGAGTGGGGAAAGAGGCTTACAGAGCTAAGTTCATAAATTTGGTCAATTGTGAACTAAGGTTTGACCTTGAACTTCTTTTCCCAAAACTTAGAATAATTTTTACATTTCTGAGTATTTAAATCATTTTTTGTGTACCTATTTAGGAGGTGGAGAAATATACACGAGGTTACATATATTTTGACACCAAAAAGCCATGGAAATTGGAACAGAATTTCCAAAATGGAAATAAGTGATCTGAAAGACAATGAAAATAATAGCTGTCATTTTTAAGCACCGAGGATGTTACCAGACACTGGACAAGGATCTTTACAATTGTTTATTAATTTTAATCTCACAAGAACTGAAAAGGAGATTTCATTATCATCTCAGTTTTAGAGATAAGGAAACTGAGGCTGAAGGAGAATAAAGCAATTCACTGGAGATCTTTATACAGGCAGGATGGAGCAGAGGCAAGAAATGAACGCGGCTGTCTGAAATCAGAGTTCAGACTCCTGACAGGTTGGTCAGGAGGCATTGCTGTCTCGGCAGCACTTTATTGTTTGCCTTTGTAAAGTCAAATGTGAAATTAGTGACACCAACGAGGTCCTCATGAGTGTGAAATTATTTTCTGAATCACTGCAAGGTATGGATTTGTGTTCACCTGTCCTGAACGGTTTTCACCCTGGTTTTTGGTTTTTTTTTTTTTTTTGCACATGCTTTTATCACAGTTTAAGACAGCAGATGGCTCTCTTGCATTTTTTTTTTTTTTCATTACCTCCATCTGTAAACAACTAAACAGTGTTTTGGGGAGGTGAAAAGGAAAGCGCATGGATTAGGCGAAAAGACCGGGATTCTCCCAATGCTGCCCCCAACCCATGCTCCGCTAAGACAGGAAACCACACAAGATAGAAATGTCCCCGTTTAAGGCTTGTGAAATCCACAATCCTGCGTAGATGCCCTGAGACTGAGGAGTCCGCTGCTCCAGGGGTCGGAATGCATCAGGAAAAAAAGAATATTTCTCAGTTATCAAAAAGCTGAAAGGCTTTGTGCTCCAAGGTGGGTTATTAATGCCAGTGGAAGCAGTGAGGATTAATCTCCTTCCCGCCTTGGGTGGCGCGGGGTGGGGAGTGGAAAGCTGCTTTTAAGGTAGAGCATCAGAGGCGCTCCCACGCTCAGGGAACTTGCTTCCTGGCTCAGCGCTAAGGCTGGGCAGAATCTCTGTCCGCGGTGCTGAATCGCACCCTTGTCTGGAGGTGGCTGGCGTTGAAGGGAGGGGGTCTAAAGAAACCAAAACACCAACCTTCCCTTGGATTATACAATCCAGAGACTTGTAGAGAAGACTGAATTATAAGAAAAAGCCTGGAAAGAAAATAATTAACACAACTCTAATAATAAGCTTTTCTGTTCAAGTTATTATACGAGACACATTTATTACAAGGATTTAAAAAAAAAACTTTCAAAGCGAACTGGGTTATGTTGTTTGGGGCAATTGTACTATATTTAAAAGGTTATTATACTTAACATTTTGCTTCTTTGAAAAACTCATTACTATAAGTAAATATGTTTGCTTTAATTGTAAAGTCACTAGGAAATTGCAATCTGTAACGTCTGAAATGTCCAAATAGCCACTCTTCAATAATGGAAGGCAGGAGAAGCTACTTCTTCTGTTCAATATGACTTATTTCAGTGCATTTTTAATAGCTTTTTATTAGGTGTATCCATCTCTGCCAATGACCTTTCCTTTTTCAGCAGGAGCATGGCAACACTAAATACATAGTGTAAAAAGATGAGAACAAAGACATGTAACACAGGGAGGAAAAGGTAGGCAGAAAGTAAAATAGCCAACACACCCTTTTCCTTTACTTTTCCTATCTCATAGCTGGTTAAGGATGCAAATCTCTGGAAGAATTCCTCATGCATATTCCTTTTAATAATCATGGCTATTAGATAGATTTCATATGTGCATAAAACACAATAAGGTAGGGAAAGTCGGCTTACAGAATATGTTCTTTAATGTTAAACATTAGTACATTATCCTAAAACCAATTTGATCTGCATTGGACTGAAATCTACATACTCCTTTTAGATTAAATTCTCTTCCTCTGAAGAGACTTGTTAGTAAATATGTTGTAAATACAACGAGAAACAGCTGAGCAGTAATTGCTTCCGTGGTGAGACTGTGGGTAAGTTCTTCCGTAGAACAGAAGGTGTCTAGCCTCCTTGTCATCAGCCCTTGTCTGAACTTCTTCCACTTGCCTGGTTGCAGGTCTGCGTGGTACTTTACCGCCTATTCCTGAGACAAAGTGTGTGTTGGTTCAGAACTGCTCCCAGGCCGCGTGCTGTCCTCTTCCCGGCTCTAAAAGCAGCCACCAGAGAAGCGATTGTTACAAGCAGCAATTACCAAATGAGTTTTCTTTCCTCATTCTTCACACCCGATTGTGAGACGTCTAGTTTGCCCATTTCTTTTCTTTGACTTCCTGGAATGACAGGCAGCCTAAAGGAAGGAGGGAAAGGTGAGAAACCACAGGAGCAGGAGCTACTCCTAGTTCTGATGCTCGGAGTGTATCCTAGAAACCATGGATCTGCGTTCACCCAGGCGTGAATGGTTTCTCTCCCAACCTCCTTTTCTGGGGCGCCCTCCACTTGCTCCCCTCCTCCTGGGCCTTCATATTTCGCTCGTCCGTCCAACACGGAACTGCTGTTGGGACACAGACAGGAAATCACGGAGACTAGGCAGCAGCTGTTGTGTTTGAATGTCAGACACAGTTCATCCGCTTTGCTCCCTGGCTCTCTACTCAGGGACACCAGCTCTAATTGGAGTGTCCCTCGGTCTGGCTGCTTTCTCTTGTTACTGGGATACTGTGTCACCCTGCCCGCCCTTAATACTCTGTACTGACTTCTTCAGTGTTCCGTCCCCGCTGCTGTTCTGTAGCAGCTACAGCTGCAGCCATCTCTTCCTCCGAGTGCTACAGAGTAAATCTGAGAAGGGGGTGGGGGTGGTGAGGTGGGGTCTTCTCCCCTCCCCTCCTCCCTCCTTCTTGCTCTGCTACGGTTTCAGGATGGCAAGCCTACTTCTGCCGGCAGCTAGCCGAAGGGAGAGTCCGGCGAGTCTGGGTGGATTAGGTTGGGAGTGGAGACGCCTCCCTTCTCAGGACACATTCGCCTCCCTCCCAAGCTCCCTCCTCCCCTCTCCTCCTTCCCGGGGTGGAGAGGCTCCGGAGCTGGAGGGATTAGCCAGGAGGGCGGAAACCACCTCGCGTTCCAGCCGCTCCCGCGAGTTACCGTGGACCAGGAGGCACGTTAAGATCCAGAAACCCTCGCTAAGCCCGGGGAGCCTCGGACACCTGCGAGTTTTCATCCAAGAAAAAGCGCGCTGATCATTCCTTCAATTCCACCTGCTTAGGTTCAGCCTCTTAGGACCCCACCCCCCTGCCACCCATTTTGGGCTTTCTTTTATATGATTATTAATATTTTTAAAGTCATCCTTGTATCTCCCCTTTCCCCCCCCCCCCCTTTTTTTCTGAAGACTGACCTAGGAGGGGAGGGGGGGACGGGAGGGGAGTGGAGTGGGGTGGGAACGAAGCGCTCTGATTAGAGATCTCCTGGGAGAAGATTGCTCTCTCCAGATGCTGATTTCCAAAGCACTTGACAATCACCGGCAGAATCCGCGAGCGGGCAGCGGCGGCGGCACCGGCCGGGGGGCAGCTCGAGTCAGGCGCTGAATCCTGCCCGGCGCGCCCTGGACGCACCGACGCGGAGACCCTGCGGGCGCCTCTCCTCCACTCCTTGCCCTGGAAGAAGGCGGCCAGCTCGCCCTCGCGCCCGGGAGGCGGGACGGACAGCGAGGCCGCGCGAGTGGCGGCGGCTGCCCGTCGGAGAGAGGGCTCGGGCTGCACGCGGGGTGACCGGCGGCGCCCGCAGCCCCGAGCCCCGCTCCCGGCTCCGACGCGGGCGCCACCTCGGGCTCCCGCCGCGCGCCGGGCGCGTTTGCGCGCCGGGCCCCGCACTCCGCGGAGAGGGCGATGGGTCCTAGTGGGGACTGAGCGCCCCTGCGCCCTGTCCCCAGCCCTCCTCTCCGCCTCCCCGAGGGCGAGCCGCCGTCTGCGTCTCCCCGTCCCTCTCCGGGGTCCCTCGGCTCCCTTCCCTCCGTGCCTCCCTCCTCCGGACCCGGGCCGGGGCCACCATGGCCGCGGCCATCGCCAGCGGCTTGATCCGCCAGAAGCGGCAGGCGCGGGAGCAGCACTGGGACCGGCCGTCCGCCAGCAGGAGGCGGAGCAGCCCCAGCAAGAACCGCGGGCTCTGCAACGGTAACCTGGTGGACATCTTCTCCAAAGTTCGCATCTTCGGCCTCAAGAAGCGCAGATTGCGGCGCCAAGGTCTGTGCAGGGGGTCCCTGTCGGGAGGCGCGCCCTCGGCCCTCTCCCATCTCCCAGCCTGTGTGGGGCCTTTTTGGGCTCCCCTCCCGCCCTCGATCTCTCATCTCACCCCCGCACCCCCCTGCTCTCCCCTCCCAGGCAAGTCTCCCTGCCGAGCGCTCCGAGCGCCTTCCGCCCCCGGGAGCTGGGAACCGGCTCTCGGGCAACCTGTAGCCACTGAAAACTCCACCGGGCCCATTCCCACCGCTGCCTCTAGCTCTGCAGGCGGATGTGGGCTGACCCCCAGGGAGAGTCTCTGCTCTCTCTGGTCTTCTTCCCACTCGGGGCGCGGAGTCTGACTCCGGAATGTTGGGGCGGTGGACGGGGGATGGGGGGAGGAACCTCCCCTGACACCTCGGGGTCCCGCCGGCTGCTTCCAGTCCACTTGGAGATGCCGGAAATTTCTGGGTCTGGCCTCTCTGGGTTTCCAGGGCTCTTGGAAACCCGCTGGGCTCTCAGACCTTGGCGGAGGGTGGTGATCTCCGCCAGGCGCTCGGCGGGGGCTGGTGCGAGAGAAGTGAGTGGGGGTGTGTTTGCGTTGGGAGCCAGCTGGGTTGAGATTTACCAGAAAGCTGCTTAGCGGGCAGCACTGGTCACTCTGAAGTCTAGGGATCGCCTCTTGGGACGAGGAGAGGGGCGCAGAGTAGGAAGAACGCATCGGAGTAGGGGGGTTGGCAGACAACCCCATACGTGGTAGTCTTGATTCAAGGACTCAAGAATTACACGAGGCAAAAGAAGCAGTTACTATAGACAGATGACGAGAATAGTTGCCTCATTGGACGTATTTTTCTGGAAATAACTAGTGCCCAGCAAGACCTTCTGGTGCTGCCTTTAAAATGACCAGAGTCTCAGAAGGCGACTCACCCCTGAGCTGGAGCCCAGAGGCTTTTGTTCCTTCTGCCAGTCGGCTGGGCATCCGGTTGCTAGGGGAGGTTGTTTGGCGAGCATGTGGGATGTTTCCGTGGGAGAAATGGGGATGGCTTGCTTTTCATCACTAAGTGGGCTCTGCAGGAAACACTGAAGAATGTATTTACGTTAATAGGAGTATATGTTTGCCCAGCACATTATATTCCCGGCGCCCAGCTGTATTTATTTTAAGTTCCCTGTTGTTCCAAAGATGGGTAAGAGAAGCATATGTTTTAGGTGTGTATCTATGTGAGGGTGTGTGTATCCCACACATTTGCAGATTTATGACCAAAAGTTTCAATGCTTCTTTAAACAAAAGCTAGAACTGTATTTTTTTAAAGCCAATCCTTGTCACAGATAGAAATTGGACTTACCAGCTCTTAGAATCAAGAAGGCAAATATCTGAGCAGGATCAGAATGGAAGTTCTAAGGCAGATAAATTATAGAGCTATACGAGAAGAGATTTCCTGATGAGGAGTTTGGGGACAGTGATGTTTTCAGACCAGTGTTGAAGCTGTTTAAGAAAATGGAGTTTAATTTTCCGCTTTAGCCTAGAGCCCTGTCCAGAAAACCTGGGTATTATAAGACCAACTGGATTGTTTTAAACGTTGTTGTTCCATGGAAGGTCATGTTATCGTGACTTAACCTGTTTGCTTCTCCCCTAATTTCATCTGAATATCTTTTAGAACCCAATTTTCACCAGCTAGAGCTCCAATTCTGCCATCTATTTGAGTAAATAAGCACATTTCTTCTAGATAGGATTATCTTAATATGAAGGATGATGAAAATTTGGTGTGTTTTCTTTAAAGATAAACCAGTGGATTATTTTATAAATATGAACAATAAATGTTCTGAATCATATGAGTCATGAAGAAAGGTTTGCTTTACACTTGTGAATGTTAGGATGAGGGTAAACTTTTTACCAGTGAAAAAGACATCTGAGCTGTCTATTTCAACATTTGTAACCCTGGCTACTCCCTTGACATTTGTGAGTTTCCGGTGATATGCAAGCCTCAATGATCTGCAAGAAAAATATATTTGAGGGTACTTTTGCTACCTTATTTTTGATGGAAGAATGGAAAAGAAATAAAATAGAAGGAAGTTTCATCAGGACCTTTTCTTTTATCCTTCTAATATATTTTCTATATAAAGATATATATTCTTTAGTGAAGAAAATATAGATAAACCCTTTGAGTATTAGAAAGGAATTATTTTTAATTTAAGCAAAATAAATGTTGAAACTATATTGTGTAAATTGTATATTAATATATAATTACATGGTTATATATTACTAAATATAACTATACACAATTCTTATTTAATTAAATATTTCCTCAGGAAATATTTTTAAGCATGCTTGCCTTTTCCTCCTGTACTCATTCTTTGCGTAGGAACTGACCCAAGGAAATTTTAAAATTCTGATTTCTTGATTTAAAGGTATAACTTTCATGTGTGACAATTTATCATTTTATTTGAAAATTCTTAATTTGGCAAATAGTCATTGAATCCTTATAATGTGTCAAGTCCTGTTCTAGGACTTGTGCAGTGTTGAAAAGAGCAGACGATTCTTCTTGCATCACGGAGCTTACAGACGTGAGACAAAAAGTCACTGCAGGTAGCAAGGAACAAGTTAATAAGAAATTACAAAACTCCAGGTCCTGAAATGCACAAAGAAGGCTGAAGCAGAGAACCACGGGGCAAGGGTGGTGGGAAGGGGGACCTAGTCAGAGCCAATAGACAGGGTGGGAGACACCGAGAGCTACAGGCTGAAGGCTGCCATCTGAGAAAGGGTGCAGAGGTCTGAAGAACAATGTGTGTGAAGCCCCTGAAGTGGGGATACTCTTAGCCTGTTGGGAGAAGGAGAGAAGGTGTAGAAACTTCAGGTATACTGCCATTTCTCATTACATCTGTTTTGACTGCAGTTTGCTTTTTGACACAGAAATGCAAATACATTCGACATGTTTGCCAACAAAATAAAGAATAGCTTGATATTTTGTCTTTTGGGGAAAAGTAACATACATATCTTAGACGTAGGGTTTTATTTTTAATCCTCCTTTAAGTAGTAATTTATTTAATATAAAAAGTATGACACATTTATTTATCTCCTTTGGGTCAAGACTTACCCCCCAACTCTGATCACCTCCTGACCCCATAGAAGGTGGTTTTTGCACCAGTTGAGTTACTCCTGTAAAGGATGGTAATTTGCTAGATGGCTTAGTGGTCATGGTGGGCACCGCACTCTATCTTACCTTCCAGACTCATCTCCCTCCACCCTTGCGATAACTCTTTGGATTCCAAACATCATTCATGGTTCGACCACATGGTTTCAAATCTCTGCACTTTAGTTTGTGCTTCACTCGGCACATAATCTCTCCCTTCACCTGTTGAAATGATGCCCATTTCTTAAAGCCTGGAAAAAAATGCCAGCTTCTCTGAGATGTCTTCCCTCATTGCTGAGAAGTAAAAAGAACTCATTTTATACCTCACGATTGTTGTTTATGCCCAATAATAATTAATCCAGCGCACATATTCAGTAGCTTGTGGTAGGGAGCAGTGTCTCTGTTTTCTGTATTCCTGGGCTTTCAAGTCTTGGCAGTGTGTCTGCCATGCCCTGGGTACTTGTCACTGCCCTCGAATTGAATTGAAATAAGGAATGTCAATGTGTCCAAAGCTGAAAAAGTGTTTTTGGACCACGGTGCTCTAACTAGACTATTTTAGAAGTAAATATACTTTTCAAAATTTTATATCTTTTTTTTTTTTTACCTTCCCTAAGAGTACACATATAATCTATCCTTTTTTAAGGAATTGGAGTGTGATTACATATTTGCAAGTTATTCTCAAGAATGCAAGAATATAACCAACCTCACTTTAAGGCTTAATTAGTTTATGAAAATAGGTACTTAGAATATCTGTTGACAGCTAAAAAAAGAAGGCACAAGGAAACCAACAATTTGCATCTAGTTTTATTATTTGGAATCTCAACAACAAAAAAAGGAAAACTGAAACAGAACCTACCTGTGATGATATATATGAACATTATATTCTAAAAGTGTTACATTTTTGTTATTAGTTTTTAAACCAAAGAAGAACTTTCATTTTTGTAGGATAATAACTTTTCAAAATCTTTGGTATAGCTAATGCAATTGTGTTTTAAAATCTATATTTCATTTTTTGGCTGTTTTCATAGGAGCAATGATATCATGTGTAATGTATTTATAGGTTTAATCAGTAATTATGTGGGTTTCTCACTAACACATTTTACCTAGCATAAATTATAGGATGTCATAAGAAACAAGGAATGAAAAATGAGCTACCGAAAATTTGTTTTCAACTTATTCTCTCATATATATACACACCTATATAGACATTTCTTTGCAACACTGTGATAAAGAAACCCATCAGCTATCCTAATAAAAGAGAAGTGGTCTTCCTTCTTACACGGTACTGTGTAAGGAAAGCCAAGCACACCCTTTCAGAAAATAATCAACAGCAAAGTGTTGTTTCAGCAAGAGTCCACCATCTTGTCTTACTGCTTCTGAGCCATCACCATTGAAAAGAAAAAGACAGCCTACTTATCTGGGCTCTTTAGGTCAAAATAAGGAAGGAGTATTTTTCTCCCAAAAGATCATCCTGTTTTACTTTTGGAAGTATATTTTTTTTACTTTTCTAGAATGATGTCTGTGGGACTCTTCCTACCTATCTTTTGATAATACCTGTTGACTAACTTTGATAAGCAGAGTTTTATTACTTGTTAGTTTTATTAAGGCTAGACAAAAATCGTACATTTTCTATCTTGAAATGTCTCATTCTTTAATGAGGGCTATTCTGTCAAATGCAGGCTTTCTAAGTGAGAGATATTATGGGCATATTACTGAATTGGTACATAAAACAATTTGAAAGACTTTTTTTTAATTGACCTTGCTTCCTTATGTATATTTTCTATGGCTTGTTATGATTTCAGACATTCTACATTTGCTGAAAGCTTCTGAAAAGAGACTAATACCACTATGGTGCAATAAATTAGTGTTGTAATATATAAAGTGTAAGATAGCAGAGTAGGTCAGGTAAGATGCAAGTTAGGTTAAGTAAGTAAGATAGTTTCCTTTGGGTTAGGTTAGATTCGTTGCTTGAGTTGAGTTTACATATATTGAGAAAATAGTACTATTAACTGGTAAAGAAATCCTCTGACATTTCTTCAAATACAGAATTTCAGAAGCACCAATTCTCTTCCACTCCCCTGACTAGGTTACCATTATCAGCTACAGATTTCACTTTATATTTCAAATTAGTAGAATCATTAGTGCAGCTGTTCTACATTTAGCTCCTAAATTCTGTTTTTTCTGTTAGTGATTTTAGTCTATACAGTGTTCCTATAAGAAAGTCATTTTAAAATAGATATGAACCTCCCCTCTCTTCAATGTAAAAAGGATATCTTCTAAATTTTATATACTTAATTTTAAATAATGGCAGACATTGAAAGGGAGTAGTAAATGAATTATATTTCAATCTGATTTATCACTTTGTTCTGAAATCTAGGTTTCTTTCTAGATATAGTTTATATTAATTTCTCTCCAAATGGTCAGAAATTTTAGCCAAAAAGAACTATGATATTTAGATAGTACAGATTGTATATGATATTTTAAATAGAGTCATTTTAGCACTCAAAGGCTAAAAACATAATAATGGTAGACTCAAAAATATAAGAGACCATTTTAGGGGGTTGATGCAATTTAAAGTCAACTGCACTATGTTGACATGACTACAAAACTAATTTAGTCATTTTATCTACAATGGTTCCAACGTTCAATTTAAGAAATTGCTATAATTTAATAATTTTATTTAAATGAATATGGTACCATTCACTGTTTCCTAGGGCTGAAAGGCTAGCTGTAAGGCGTGGTAGTAGGCATCTAGACACCTTATATAAAAATCAATTTCTGTTACCACTTTGTCTTTCAGGAAAAAAGATTCTTTTCATAAAGCTATATTGTGTAAAATATTTTTTATGGAATATGGGTTTCACCCTATGCTTTTATGCTTCTTTGATATCAGGTTTAATAGGGACCCGTATGGTATGATGACGGGCAGCAACCACTTAAAAGTCAGTGTCTCACCAGTGCCTGACATATAGCTAACAAGCCACAGCATTTAACGAATGAATGAAAAATCCTGTATTTCTCAGAATTTATGAGTAGCAGTGGCACAGAGGGGCCGTTGAGATCCGTGAGCACATGGCAATGGCTCTAATTGACTGGAAACTTATTAATGTGTCACCAACCACCTATATGACACTCACAATGTCAGGCACCGCCCCTGAGTACCCTCTATCCTCACAGCAAGCAGATGCATAGGTACGCTATATTATCCATTATTTGATGATACACTAAAATATTACCCAACCACCCATTTTACAAATAAGGTATCTGAAACCAAAGAAGAGAATGAGTAAATTGTCCAGGTTCACATAACGTTAAGATATGGAGGTTGGATTAAAACCTAGGTTCCAGGGTGGCTCCACGGTCCCCTCTATTAACCAGTGCCCAACATCAGGTGTCACATACTTGATTTCATTACTTCAATTAGTTGAGATTCATCACCATCTCAAAGGAAACCAAGGCTCAAAGAATCTGTGTTTTGCCAAAAGATTTGCACATAGCGAGTGACACAACCAAAATTCAAAAGCAAATTTGTCCTTCGATATCCTGTCCTTCTCGCTGCTTTCCACTCTTTCAATTCTTTACGGCGTTAGCACTAATGGCAGACATTATTTCAAGGCCCATAGTAGAGGCGCAGCATATGTATCTGTTGATTGGATGCATGTAAAGTGAAGGGAAGTGAAAGTCACTCAGTCGTGTCCAACTCTTTGCGACCCCAAGGACTATACAGTCCATGGAATTCTCCAGGCCAGAATACTGGAGTAGGTAGCTTTTCCCTTCTCCATGAGATCTTTCCAACCCAGGGATTGAACCCAGGTCTCCCACATTGCAGGCAGATTGTTGACCAGCTGAGCCAGGAGGGAAGCCCTGAATACATGTAATAATGTGTTATTAACTTTTTAAAACTGACGGTGCAGTAAAGTGTGCCTGGAAGCAGAGATTTATTTGTGGGATTTGGGGAAAGAGACAAAAAAAAAAAAAAGCCATATTTTACCAAGCCATTTTTGATATAGGAATGCAGCTTTGGTTTTTCCAGCAAGTGTTTGGAAGTGACATAAGATGATGTTATCTTCTTAATGAATTGCCACATTGACCTGAAATTCTGAAAAGGATTCATTAGGAGGGCTTTCACTAGCATGTAATGACTTTAATGTGAGGTCTTTCATTAATTTTTCATTAATTGTCTCAGATAATATATTTTTTAATATTTCTTGTGTCTGTTAAGTTATATTCCACGATAAACTGAAGCAAACCACCAAGGTTATAGAGTCACAAATTAATCATGAAAATTTCAGACTGTTAGTAACACTGGTTCATTGTCCTTTTCTAATGAGTTCTTAGATCTTCTTCCTAATACCAATACCAGAAAAATGTAATGGAGTCAAGGCTAAAAATTGTTTGTAAATTGTATTATGTGCTTTATAACAATTGCACACATGTGAATATTTAAATCTGGTACAGCCTTGCAAGTCTCCCTGGAGAAGGAAATGGAAGCCCACTCCAGTATTCTTGCCTGGAGAATCCCATGGACAGAGGCGCCTGGCGGGCTATGATCTATGGAGTTGCAAGAAACAGACACAACTTAGCGACTAAACCACCACCACCACCACAGCCTTCACAAGTCTAGTTATATGTTATTTAGGTATTTTTATTGACATATTATCTGACTCTTCTTCTCTTGTTATCTTGCTTATTACATGGCAAAACTACATGGTTAACCCAACTGCCCACCTACTCTGTGCCTGCGCCTACATGTCTGATTGTGGCTGACGAGAAACACACATATGCATGGATTGGTTCTTCTTTCAGTTCATAGTCAGTAATATCAAGTGGGCTCTTGGTACATTTTTAAAAATCTATTTACACTTGAATAGATTATATTTCCTATCTTCTCTTCAAACATCTTAGACCTCTTCTCCTCTCCTGTTCATCGACTGTGTTCTTGCTTGTATTTTTCTGAGAAAATAGAAATAATCGAAAATAAATTTCCATACACTCCACAACTGCTTTTACAGATCTATCTGCTGATCTACCCACTTCCCCCTTTTCCTACTGAACTTGGGAATGAACTCTTAGTGTTCCTGTTTAAGGTCAAAACCTCCACAAATCGAGGGACAGAACCTTTCCCCTACTTAGGGACGAAAATCCAATATTTTCCTCTCTCTTCTGCATCATATAATTTCTGTATCCTACTGTATGATTCTCATCAGCATATAAATATACTACAATGTAGTTCATCTTATAATTTAATCCCCTGTTGATCATACATTCCTCTCTTGCTGTTAAACCAACTATCTTTTATTGGCAAAACTTAAGGTAACTTTTTTTACATTTGTGTTTTTGAATTTTTAAAATATCCTATGAGTATGACAAAGGGCTTCTAAGATAGGGGAAATGGTAAAAGTTTTATCTATTAAGAATTCAGGAATAAATTTATAGAGTTTTCTCATCTCTTCTGGTTAGTTTCTCCAAGGGCTATGTAACCACTGAGTTCAGTGGCTATGTGAATATAGTATATTTTCTCAGGAGACTCTTGAATGTTTGATGGACAGTTGTTTTCTTCAGAATCCAACAATTTTCTCCCTTTTGAAAGGAGAAAATAGAATCTCTTGAAAATAGAATCTCATTGCTTAATGTCTTTTTATTCCAGCACATGCTTCATGGTAGCTCTTTAGATTTCTGTAAATAATTCCTGCCTAGCCTGGGCTACATTATGCCCTTTAAATATTTGTTCACGGCTTTTTATCCTCCTTACCATTTGGCCAGCTTACAATTGTTTAACTCTGTTAATCTTTCTGCATAAGTAAATGCCACCAGCAGCTTAATCGTTTCTGTAGCTTCAATTGTTCACTGATTACCTCATCCTTATTCCAGCAAATCATATCACTGCTGTTTGCATGAAGAAAATTTCATGCTGAGGCCAACCTTGCCATAGAGAGCACTGAACACATCTGCTGGCTCCCTTCTCTCTGGGGCTGGGGTCGGACTTGGATGGAGGGATGGAGAGACTGAACAGATCTATGCAAGGTAGAAGGATCTGTTTTGGCTTCCTACTGGACACATTAAAGGAAAACATAGGGAAACTAATCAAACCTCCGAAACTGCTGGAAGTAGGGGTGTTGTACATCCCATCTCTTACTTCTCCCAACCTCAGGATATAAGGAGCATTATTTTTATCTTCATGGATGAGAGAAAGTGAGGTAATTTTTCCAGGGACTTCTACTTGGCAGAAGGAGTAACATCTTATGGGGGGGGGGGAAAAACCCTGAATAAGCTTTTTGGACAACCCAGATATTTGGATGCTGATCTGATTGATACAAGGTGTATATTTTTAGAAGGAACTCAGTTCAGTTCAGTTCAGTTGCTCAGTCATGTCCAACTCTTTGTGATGTGACCCCATGAATTGCAGCACGCCAGGCCTCCCTGTTCATCACCAACCCCCAGAGTTCACTCAGACCCACATCCATCGAGTCAGTGATGCCATCCAGCCATCTCATCCTCAGTCGTCCCCTTCTCCTCCTGCCCTCAATCCCTCCAAGCATCAGAGTCTTTTCCAATGAGTCAACTCTTCCCATGAGGTGGCCAATACTGGAGTTTCAGCTTTAGCATCATTCCCTCCAAAGAAATCCCAGGGCTGATCTCCTTCAGAATGGATTGGTTGGATCTTCTTACAGTCCAAGGGACTCTCAAGAGTCTTCTCCAACACCACAGTTCAAAAGCATCAACTCTTCGGCGCTCAGCTTTCTTCACAGTCCAACTCTCACATCCATACATGACCACTGGAAAAACCATAGCCTTGACTAGACGGACCTTTGTTGGCAAAGTAATGTCTCTGCTTTCCAATATGCTATCTAGGTTGGACATAACTTTTCTTCCAAGGAGAAACAGTGGATCTCAAATAATCGTAGAATCTTCACTATATTCCAGTATCTTACTAGATTCATCCTTGGGCTGAGCTAGAACATTGAGCACAAGGTTTGCTTCGCTCTTACTGGTTCTCCGTGTTCTCTCCTGGGCGCTCCAGCCGCCACTGCAACCACCAGTGTTGCACGCAGGGCAACCCTTCACTCAGAAGTGTGTCCCCAGCCCTGAGTCCATGTTTCTGTCGAATGCTTGGGACACTGGGCACCACGCTGAACAGAAAGGCAGAGCCTGGATGGGTTCATTCCGTCATCCTTTAGACTTCCCTTTTAGAGGCAGCCATTCCCTGCCAGTTCAGATGGTAAAGAATCTGCCTGCAGTGCAGGAGACCTGGGTTCGATCCCTGGGTCAGGAAGAGCCCCTGGAGAAGGGAATGTCTACCCACTCAAGAATGCTTTCCTGGAAAATCCCATAGACAGAGGAGCCTGGCAAGCTAGAGTTCGTGAAGTCTCAAAGAGTTGGAGACGACTGAATGACCTAACACACACACCTCCTAGCTAGTGTGGTGATGGAAACATTTTCCTGGAAGGTTTGGAGTATTTTACATGTGTCAGACTTTTATATACTTCATCCCCAGAACTTTGCAGTTTGGAAAGTTATAAAAGTGATAAAAGTTGTTGAAGTGTCAAGAATATGTGGTTAATAAGCAAACATTTCCTCCTGCCCTGCTACTGCTGCTGGGCTGATGCAATTTGTGTCATGAGAAATGTCCCTTGTACCTAAATTCTCCCACGACTATAACCATTTTACTTTCTGGATCATTCGTGGTTGTAGGGTGAAATGAAACTGAGACTTTGAGGACAATAGTAAGAGCTTTTTGGCAACATCTTTATACCAACTTAATCTAGAGGTCAACCTTGATGGCTCAGATGGTAAAGAATCTGTCTGCAGTGTGGGAGACCCAGGTTTGATCCCTGGGTCGGGAAGATCCCCTGGAGAAGGGAATAGCAACCCACTCCAGTATTCTTGCCTGGAGAAACCCCTGGACAGAGGAGCCTGGTGGGCTATAGTCCATGGAGTTGGAAAGAGTTGGACATGGGTGAGCAACGGACACTCACTTTTTTTTTTCACTTAAACTTCCCATATCTACATGGTTTTTTCTTTTGCCCCATAAGCAGCCGGGGATTGTACCACCAGCCATGAAGATGAAGGTGAAGTCGCTCAGTCGTGTCTGACTCTTTGCGACCCCATGGACTGTAGCCTACCAGGCTCCTCCGTCCATGGGATTCTCCAGGCAAGAATATTGGAGTGGGTTGCTGTTTCCTTCTCCAGGGGATTTTCCCGACCCAGGGATCGAACCCAGGTCTCCCGCGTTGGAGGCAGACGCTTTAACCTCTGAGCCACCAGGGAAGCCGTACTCCACATATCACACTGCCCTCCATGGTATGGTTGGTGATGGGGAGTGTGTAGGCTCAGACCCTGGGCCTTGGGGCTTCTCTATACCTCTTTGGGCTGAGCAAACTCTGTCTATATACAGAGACCTCTATGCAAGGAGCAGGCCTGGCAAGTTGATTTGGAAGAATACCTTTTATTGGAATATAGTTGATTTGCAATGTGGTGTTACTTTCTGTTGTACAGCAAAGTGAATCAGTCTATATGCTTTTTTTAGATTCTTTTCCCATATAGTGGAGAAGGAAATGGGAATCCACTCTAGTATTCTTGCCTGGAGAATTCCATGGACAAGGGAGCCTGGTGGGCTACAGTCTATGGGGTCACAGAGAGTGGGACATGACTAAGTGACTTTCACTTTCGCTTTTCCCATACAGGCCATTACCAAGTATTTAGTAGACTTCTCTGTGCTATTGTTCTTCAGCCAAAAAGTTGTGTCCGATTCCTTGCAGCCCCATGGACTATAGCACACAAGGCTTCCCCATCTCTCACCGTTTCCTGGAGTTCACCCATGTTCGTGTCCATTGAATTGGTGATCTCTGTGCTATACAGCAGTTTCTTATTAGTTATCTATTTTATATATGGTAGTGTGTACATGTCAGTCTCCATCTCCCAACGTATCCCCTTATCCCCTAGTAACCATAATTTTTTTCTACATCCATGAATCTGTTTCTGTTTTGTAAATAAGTTCATTTGTATCCTGCTTTGTTTTTGATTCTGCATATAGGTTGTATCATTTGCTATTTGACTTTCTGTGTCTGACTTACTTTACTCAGTATGACAATCTCTTAGTCCATCCACGTAGCTGCAAATAGCATTATTTGGTTCTTTTCTATGGCTGAGTAATGTTCCATTGCATATATGCACCACAACTTCTTTATCCATCCCTTTATTGACGGACATTTAGGTTGCTTCCATAGCCTGGCTATTGTAAATAGTGCTGCTATGAACTTTAGAGTGCGTGGATACCTTTCTTTCTTTTTTTATTGAAAGCTTCTTTTACATACACATGTATCTGTTATTTTCCACATTCTTGTCCTATTTGGGTTATTCCAGAACATTGAGCAGAGTCCCCTGTGCTATACAGTAGGTCGTTGTTGGTCGCTGCTGCTACTGCTGCTAAGTCGCTTCAGTCGTGTCCGACTCTGTGTTATCTGTTTTAAATATGGCAGTGTGTGCATGTCCATCCCAAACTCCCACTATCCCTCCCCTGACTCTTCCCCATATTTGTCTTTGGAAGAGTACCTTTTAGCTTCAAGTTTGAGACAAGTTGTAGCTAAGGGTGCTTTTATCAGCTCCTCCTTCCCTTTCTCTTTGTGTCCAATTGTGAAAGACAGAGAAAATAAGCATTATATATGAGTTTGTTTATGTGTAAATTAAAAGATTAATGTGAAGCTTGTTATGTGATGCAGATATCACATGAGGTATAAAAACAAAGTGCTAAGTGTGTTCAATTCCATATATATATAATATATATATATATATATATATATATACTTAAATTTGATGTGCTTACACATATGAATACGGAGACAAAATAAAAGAGAAATCTGCTTAAGTCTCTACTGAAAGTTAGTTTAAAGCCTCCCAGTACTTCTAAGACTCAATTTTTCAAACATCTTTTTCCTTAACCAACCTCATTATGTTTTTCTGGGATTGGCATTTGCATAGAATTTTTTTTAATTCAAAGTTTTGATAAGACCTAGTAGGTACTAAGACAAAATCCATTTGAAAGGAATAAAGTTCCAATGAAGAAATCTGGAAGCAGTGACAAGCCTGTAAGTGATACATGTTACTGAAATGAATTCACACACACACACACACCCATCTCACGACCATGTTCTGCAACTTAAATGGATTGTTATGGTGCCCATAGGGAATTTCAATCTTCAGTTTTAAGTCCATTATATCAAATTGCACACATTTGTCAAGAGCAGCATACCTGGCCCCTAAATAGCAACTGTGAGAGAGCGAGAAAAGACAAACAAAATTGGAAAAAGTAATCTACGTGGCAGCGTTGGTTTGGATAGAAAAAAGTAAGACCACTGGATTGTAGCCAGTTGGAATTGATGGAATTGACTGCAGCACCTCTTTCTTTGGAGGAGAGGGAGAAACACTAAATCAGTGAAGTTCTCAATTTTAAGAAGCTGAATTAGTCAAACATAGGACTAAAGCTAATGGATTTATATCAAAAGTGCTGGTTTTGAAAGTAGCATAGACTCATGCATTTCTGATTAGCAATCAGCCAGGGAAACTTCAAGATTCTCAAAAACCGTGACAGAGTTTGGAAAAGGATAAACAGTCTTTGGTAAAAATCTCAGTAAATAGTAATTTTCCTAGTGAAGAAAGTAATTATAAGTCAAGAGGATTCCTTTGTGCTTCAGGGAGTTGGTTATTAGAGCTTGTATCCAAGGTGATTCCATTTAAAGAGTGCTTTATCCACGAGTAGCTTGATTAAACACACTCATTTAATAGCTTCTGTATCAATATTGGATGCAACATCCTGTTTCATGCATATCCTGCTATTGGATTTCAAGTTGCAGCTAAGGAGCTACATAATACAAAAAGGAATTTGTAATACTTGTCTGCTGGGTTTATGTTTGAGAAATATGTAAGTTCCATTAATTCAAAATATGCCTGTATACAATAAAGAAAGTCTTAAATGTAAGCATTTACCATCAGAAAGCTAAAAGTGAGGACAGAACAAAAAAGGACAGAAAAGATAATAGAGAAAAGCCTGTAAACGTAGAAGGTACAATCATCAAGCAGTCTTTAAGGCTGAGAACTTGTATGCACTTATATGTATTCTCCTGGCAAAGTGGCTGTTTGTGTCTGGTCCTCTTTAAGCATTTGTTGCCTTGAGTAATTTAAGGGTGTTGCTGAAATAATAAATCTGAGATACCCCAATTGTTGCAAGTAAGTATAAGGCAACCAGTATCTCAACTTACCAAACCTTACCATTATCTACATTAAAATCACAGAAACTCTTCACACCACATTATGTCTAATTTTAAGTTAAAAAATGGAAATTTATGGATATTAGTCATTTTTCCTGGGTTATATAGTCTATACTATAGGAATAGTAGGATTAAAACCCTATAGTTTTGGATTTCTACTGTAAGCTCTGCTCTTTTATCATATAGCTATCTTTTCCCCCAAAGTTTCTTGTTAATGATTAAGAAAAATGTACACAGGACATTCTTCCCAATTAGGGAATACTTGCAAATTTCACAACATTCTTCCTAACCAGGGTTCAAGTTACCCACTGGGAAATGAACAGGGGATGCTAAGAATTACGGCTTTACTTCATCTTCTCCCATCTTTTCTTTCTCTTCCATGCTTCTATTTAATTATGGGTAATTCCAGCTCCATTTTTTTTTTCAGAGAGATTTTCTTTCATTGCTTCATAAATTTTGCAAGACAATAAAATCCAGGTGACAACCCAACCGAATAAATGCTCTTCCCCAACTTTTGGGAAATATCGTGCCTTGTGCTTTTGTCCACCTTAAGCTTTTGTTTTTTCAGAAAGGCATTTGTTTTCCTATTGATTAAGAAATCCCCTCAGTTTTTCTCAGATAACTGTAGAGTAGAAGACATTAACAATTCCTAGAGTTAAACACTTCCAAAGGCTTATTAAATGAACTTTAGATTGAAATGTATGTCATCTAATTCTATTTTATAAATTTTATGGCAGTTTTTACAGTTAAAGCATATCTCAACTTTATTTTATTTTTTTTTTGAAGTTTTTGACATAATTTAATTTTGTGATTTCAAATTTAAAACTTGATCCCCAAAAACGTTTTCCAGGTTTAGGCTCCCCAAAATGCAGATTACACATCCAGCATTTAAAGCAAGTTGTTTATAAAATGAATTTCTCTTTGGGTGTGAACTAAATCTTACAAATTGGCATTCTGATGAAAGATGTTTCAATTATTTAAAAGCAGACTAATTTAATTCCCACTGAAATAAGCAAGGGGTTGAAAATTAAAAGCAATTGCTAGGGTGTTGAGTACTTTGGTTGGTACAAAATATTTTCAAGTTTCCCTATGTCTTTTCTCATTTTTTCCTAGGCACAAACCTATTTAAAGGGCTTATAAGTTGTATTTGGATATGTGTGTGTGTGTGTGCTTTAGTCTCTCAGTTGTGTTCAACGCTTTGTGACCCCACGGACTGTAGCCCACCAAGGCTCCTCTGTCCATGGGCATATCTCAACTTTAGAATCAGTATTTTATTAAAGTATAATACACACATTGAAAAGTGCACAAATAGCATACAACTTAGTGAATTTTCACAAGATGAATGCTCTTGTATAAAGATCACTTGAATCAAGAATAAAGCAATGCCCTTGAAATTCCACGCACATGCCTTTCCAGTTAGTAAACCCTAAACGTAGGCACTGTGTTGACTTCTAACACAATATAATAGCTTTCCCTGTTTCAAAACATAAAAATACAAACAGCACGTGCTTTTTGTGTCTGCCTCATTTTCTTTCATGTTATATTTGGAGATTTATTGTTGTAATTCCTGGGAGTCATTTATAACATCTGTAGTAATGTTTCCCTCTGTTGTGATAAGGATAGTTTGTGCCTTTTCTCCTTTTTCTCAAATACATATGACTTGCACATACAAAATACCCATTTTATTTATATGTACTATATTTTATTGGTCTTTTTAAAAGAAGACACTTTGAAAAAAAAAAGACACTTTGGGATTAGTTAATTTTTTTTTTAATATCGTATATTTTTTGTTTCAATAGCTTCTGTTCTTAACCTTATTTCCTTCTGTTTTCTAAAGATTAAATTTGCTGTTTTAACTTCTTGAGAGTATAAAGCAGAAGTTCATTAATTTAAGTCATTAAGGAATTTAAACACATTTAAGTTATACATTTATCTGAAAACACGGGCTTGTGAGCATTTACCTTTGGGTATGTTACACAAGTTATGCTGTGTTATATATTCATTTTCCTTTCAGTAAAACATTTTCTAATTCTCATTGTAATTTCTTCTTTAACCTATGGTTATTTAGAGGTGCCTGTTTGATTTTCAAATATTTAGGGATTATCCAGTTTTTAAATAATTATTTGCTAAATTCCTAGGTCAAATCCACTGTAATCAGAAAACAAATGAAAGATGCAGATTGAAAGCAAAATATTTATATTTTTTGGTTGGCAAGTAGAACATTTTATCTGTATCAATTACATCAAGTTAGTTAATTATATAGCTCAAACTTTTTCTGTTAAGAATTGACTTTTTTCTTTACTTTTGTCAGTTACAGAGACAGCTATGTTAAAAATCTCCCATATATGATTGTAGATTTTTCTGTATTCCTTTAGCTCCATCAGATTTTGCCTTTATTCTTTATAGGTTAATACAAAATTATTATATCTTACTGGTAGATATACACTTTTATCATAATATCATGTTTTTTTTTCTTGCTTTAATATATATTTTGTTGGCTATTAGGATAACTATGCCAGCTTTCTCTGCTTTAGTATTTCCATGGTGATTATTCTTCATATTTTTAACTTTTATATATCCTTATACTTAACCATGACATCTTATAATGTAAGTTTATTTTGTTCTATTTTAGTTTTTGTTTTAAATACACTGTAAATCTCTGACTTTTAATGGGAATATATTTGGTCTATTTGCATTTAATGAAGTTACTAATATAGTTGAATTTAATTGCACCAGATTAACATTTGTTTTCTCTTTGTCCAGCCTATTCAATATTCCTTTTATTATTATTTCCTTGTATTCTTTTAATGTGTTAAGAATATTTTCTATTCCATTTCCCCCCATTATTAGCCTGAGGTTTATACATCCATTACAAATATTTTAGTGATTGTCCTGGATAATAGCACATTTAATGTTAGTAGATTTTAATATATAAATTTGAATCCTTTCCACCTTTAATACAGTATTAGAACTTTATTATACTTTACCACATAATCTCTAGTTTTTTTCTTTACTATTGTCATGCTTTTATTTCTATGTATGAATAAAACTTACAAGAAATTGTTTTTATTGGTTGGTGCACTCAATATTTGTTTCGATAATTGTGTTTTTCCTTGCTCTTTATTGCTTCCTACATTTTTGTGTTTCCATCTGGGAATTTCTTTTTTCCTTTTGCCTAAACAACTTTTTAGTAGTAGTGCCATTTTAGTGTAGTCTATTGGTTATGAATGCTCTCAGTTTTCTTTGTGTGCAAATTTATTTTGCCTTTTATTTTAGATAGTGTTTTTACTGATCATTAGTTCAGTTCAGTTCAGTCGCTCAGTCGTGTCCGACTCTTTGTGACCCCATGAATCGCAGCACGCCAGGCCTCCCTGTCCATCACCAACTCCTGGAGTTCACTCAGACTAGCGTCCATCGAGTCAGTGATGCCATCCAGCCATCTCATCCTTTGTTGTCCCCTTCTCCTCCTGCCCCTAATCCCTCCCAGCATCAAAGTCTTTTCCAATGAGTCAACTCTTCGCACGAGGTGGCCAAAATATTGGAGTTTCAGCCTCAGCATCATTCCTTCCAAAGAAATCCCAGGGCTGATCTCCTTCAGAATGGACTGGTTGGATCTTCTTACAGTCCAAGGGACTCTCAAGAGTCTTCTCCAACACCACAGTTCAAAAGCATCAATTCTTTGGCACTCAGCTTTCTTCATAGTCCAACTCTCACATCCATACATGACCACTGGAAAAACCATAGCCTTGAGTAGACGGACCTTTGTTGGCAAAGTAATAATGTCTCTGCTTTTGAATATGCTATCTAGGTTGGTCATAACTTTTCTTCCAAGGAGTAAGCGTCTTTTAATTTCATGGCTGCGGTCACCATCTGCAGTGATTTTGGAGCCCCCCAAAATAAAATCTGACACTGTTTCCCCATCTATTTCCCATGAATGATGGGACTGGATGCCATGATCTTCGTTTTCTGAATGTTGAGCTTTAAGCCAACTTTTTCACTCTCCTCTTTCACTTTCATCAAGAGTCTTTTTAGCTCCTCTTCACTTTCTGCCGTAAGGGTGGTGTCATCTGCATATCTGATTTGAAGATATTTTTGTTTGTTTTCTTGGTGGATTTTTTTGTTTTATTTATTTATGTTTATTCTTTGGATGTGGACCCTTTTAAAATTCTTTCTTGAATTTGTTACAATATTGCTTCTGTTTTGTTTTATGTTTTGGTTTTGGCTGTGAGGCATGTAGGATCTTAGCTCTCTGACCAGGGATCAAACTTGCACACCCTGCATCAGAAGGCAAAGTCTTAACCACTGGACCCCCAAGGAAGTCCCTGGAAGTTATTTTCTATCATCACTTTAATAACGGCATTGTATTGTCTTCCAGTTTCCATTATTTCCTCTTGAAAATTTAAGTGTCACCTAATTGTCACTCATTAGAAAAGAATATGCATTCATTTTTCTCAAGCTTTTCAAAAAGATTTTTTTCTTGCCTTTTTTCCCCCTTCTCTTTTATTTCAGCAACTTTATCATACCTAGGTATAGTGTTCTTTGTATTTCTCTTGCATGAGGTTTGCAGCACATTTTGAACCTGGCTGGAGTATAAGGTTTTAGGTCAGCTTCAGAATTTTAAAAAATTTTTTTCAAATATAACCATTCTCTCACTTTCATCTTTCTAGGACTTCAGTTACCTCTATGTTATTGCTTTTCATTGTGTCTTACACGTTCTTACTCCTTTTTCCAGATTTTGTACATTTTTATGCTCTCTTCTTTAGTTTGCAAATTTTCAAGAGTTCTTTTCCAGTTATTTAATCATCTCTTCTCTTTCTGCTAAACAAAAATCTATTGATCTTTCTCTTTCCATTACTATATATTTTTCAATTTTAGAAATTTCATTGATTATTTCAGTTCTCTGGTTAGATGATCATTTCTTCTCTTTTCTTAAACATATCAGTCACAGTTATTTTAAATTCTGTGTCTGTTGACTCTAATATCTGGAACACCTAAAAATCTGTGTTTATTTTCTGTTTCTCTCTTGTATTTTGTCATATTTTCTTTGATACTTTGGCAATTTTTACTGAGCTTTGAACATTTTAAGTAGAAAACCTTACAGACTGCCTATGATTTTATCTTCCTTGGAGAGGATATATATATTATTTCTTTTTGCAGGTAATTAGAGTAAGGACTGCCAGCGCAGGAGATGCAAGAGACTCAGGTTCGATCTGTGGGTCAGGAAGGTCCCCTGGAGAAGGAAATGGCAACCCACTCCAGTATTCTTGCCTGGAGAATCCCATGGACGGAGGAGCATGATGGGCTACAGTCCATGGGGTCGTGGAGAGTTGGACAGGCCTGAGTGGCTGAGCATACACGCAGGCACAGAGTAAGGGCAGAAAACCCCGAATTATTCTAGTGAGAATTGCATTCAAAGCTGGTTTTCAACTGGAGGTGTGTGTGTGTGTGTGTGTGTGTGTGTGTGTGTGTGTGTTAGCTTGTCTGTTTGTAGATGGTATTTTGGCAAAAGAGAACTTTCTAGGGGTTCCAGCTGAAAGCCTGGATGCTTACCAAGGCCGCTACTCTTTAGCAAGCCCTGAGCTCCAATTTCTTTCTCTTTAGTCTTGTGGACTACCGGGAGCTCTGCTCTGATTTTCAGTCCTTTTCCTTCCTCTGCTTCTGAACAGCAGGTTCTGAGAGAACGAAAAGGGCAGTACCATGCTGGTCTCCATGTTCCCTTCTGGGATGTTGGCCCCTCCAGTTCTGGTTGCCTGGGACGCTCTCCAGGACCTTCACACAAATTTCTTTTCTTTTCTTCTTTCTCTTCTTTTCTTTACTTTTTAGAGTATCTGGCTTTCATATAGGATAAATCTGGTCTTGTGCTGTTTACTTAGTTGTAACTAGCAGTGGAATTGGTTTCCTCTTTTTAATCCTAACTCACAGAGAAACGGGCAATTAGGAAATACTGTTTTGCTTTCTTGGCTTCCCTGGTGGCTCAGCAGCAGTAAAGAGTCCACCTGCCAAGGCAGGAGATACAGATTCCATCACTAGATTGGACAGATCCCCTGGAGAAGGAAACAACAACCCCCCCAGTATTCTTGCCTAGGAAATTCCATGGGCAGAGGGGCCTGGTGGGCTACAGTCCATGGGGTCACAAAAGAGTCGGACATGACTTAGCAGCTAAACAACAAAAATAAATTTTGCTTTCTGGTCCCCAATTCCTGAATATAGAAAGAATATCAATATCTTGATGAAAGTTGACTGTTGTTGGGATACATAGGTATGATCAAGAGTTCAATTACAACTTTCCTTATAAGTCAATTGGTTTTGTTGTAAGGCAAATTCTTGACAATCTTTTTTGTTTATTTCCTCTTTTGGAACATTACCTACTGGCTAAACTTATTTTCGGTTCTAATTTCTAGTAAAATCTGGAGCAATGATTATTTTTGTCAATAACTGTTTCTGGATGTAAATCTTTTGTATGTTACTTGTCATGCTATTATATTGTGTGTATTGCCAGCTGCAAGTATTTTAAGGCTTTTTGTTCTATTATGAAAATTGTTTTTTTTTTTTTTTTTCATTTTCCAAATCCATTCGTTGGCAGTTGCTAACAGTGACAAGGATGTAGATTATCAAACTGGCTTCCAGAATGTTATAAATTTCTGGACTTGCAAAGAGTAATATAAAATTATGCATGTGTTCTAATTTTGCCTGAGTCCTTAAAGTTTACAAGAAAAATGAAATGGCATATCCCATGCTCCAGGTTGCTATAACTCTGGGAAACAGTTTTATTCTTATTTACCATCAACTTTAAAAGACTGGAGTCCACTTGACATGAAGTCCAAATATTCTGGCTTGAATCCTATGGCGTGCTACAATGCTCATGCTAGCTTGGACCCCACCCTGAACTGCCTTGATTTTGCAGAGCTGTGTCAGATTAAGGCAGTGTATTTTTGAATCATTGATTCAGTTGCTCTAATATTCAGTATTTTTATTTGTGAATTACATTATTATAATATCTATTTTGCTTATCTGATAAGTAAGACTCAAATGAGATAACACATGTGAAAGTGCTTTGTAAACTCCCAAACTCTATATGCATACAATGGGGGGCCAGCCCTGGGCCTGGATAAAACTGTTCAGAACAACTATTGATCAGGTCACTCCTCCTTTAATACATAACAACATATCTCCCAGCACATCCTGTCTTTAATTTCATTCCCAGGAATATTAACATACATTCTTTTTGGAAATCTAGACTGGGAGGAAAACGTAAAGTTACTGATCACGAACTTTTGCATTTCTTATCTTTTTTGGGGCTGTAGTGTATTTTCCTACATCTTTCCTTTGTCATGCTCAGTTGCTCAGTCATTTCCAACTCTTTGCAACCCCATGGACTGTAATCTGCCAGACTCCTCTGTCCATGGGATTTTCCCAGGCAAAAATACTAAAGTGGGTTGCCATTTCCTACTCCACGGGATCTTCCCAGCTCAGGGGTCAAACCTGCGTCTCTTGCATCGGCAGGCGGATTCTTTACCACTGTGCCATTTGGGAAGCCCATGTCTTTCCTAGAAGGAATTTAGAAAACCTTCCAGTTCAATCATCTCATTGTGTAGATAAGGTAACTTACAAATATAAAGCTCAAATACATAGGTTTTCCTATGATGGTCTCATGGTTAGGCACTGCCAGAGCCAGATAAGAAATGGTTCTCTTGGTTTGTTTTCTTGGTGTGCTGAGTATGACACAGCATTTCACCATTTCAGATACACACAGATACACACGTCTGTGTACGTGCACACATATACACAGAGAAAGAAAAATAACTTTCCATAGGTTTGTGGAAGGATCTGACTTCATTTCACACCTCTTCCTTCATTCCAAAGTGGATTTCCTTTCCATTCAGATACCCCTGTTTCCAGGCATTCGTTGTTCCTCTTGGAATCTTTCACTGCCTGTCAACCGGCTCTTTTTTTCTACCTTGGAATCACACTGTGAGAACATCTGACTATTAGAGCCCAAAGTCTGTGAACAGGACCCATAAAATTATTGAAGAACAGTGTGATGGCTGGAGATTTATGCAGAAGTAAAAAAAAAAAAAAGTGATTTATGCAGAAGTAAAATCCTCACAGGAGGGTGAAAGTGGAGAAGGAGGCTCTGGAATGTAGTCAAGGAGAGAAAGAAAAGACACAACGCCTTAGTGTGTGTCAGAGCTTTACATGTTGTCCTCCAGGCTGTGGGGAAGATCGATTTGAAAATAAAAGGCAAAATATTTAGCTGAGATCGACTTGGTGACATAACACTCAGGGACTGTTGTTGTTCTGCCTTGATAGCAGGCAAAGTGTTTTCTGCTCACCACCATGCTTTGCAAAGGGATGTGGATACTCTTGGGGAACAGAGCAGTACCCGGGGGTAAGAGAGCCCAGAGGTGTATCTTTGTGCAGCATCAATTTTAGTTAGTGATTAAGAATAATTGGGGCTTCCCTGGTGGCTCAGTGGTAAAGAATCTGCCTGCCAATGCAGGAGATGGGTTGAGAAGATTCCCTGGAGGAGGAAATGCCAGCCCACTCCAGTGTTCTTGCCTGGAGAATCTCATGGACAGAAGAGTCGTCTGGCAGGCTATAGTCCACAGGGTCACAAAAAGTCAGACACGCCTGAGCAACTGAGCCTGTAGCATAATTTTAGTGAAGCATTTAAAAATATTTATATCAACCAAAGCCAGATTATAGAGTGGAATACATATTTCAAAATTTTCAGTAGAATACATGATTCCGAAGAAACTCCTGCTTACTGGGTACTATTTGAGGGTTCTTTCCTCAGACCCACCAGTAAATATGACAGCTTACTTTGCTCTGCTCTTGAAAGTGCTTAAGTAAAATGTTTGAGAAGCACTGGAGCTTGCATGTTGAATATCTAGTCGCTTTTTATAGTTCTCACAAATCTTTCCTTTCCTTTTCAGACCTTCTGAATGCCAACTATCAGATGTTGTTGCTCTTTTTTAGTCTCTCAGTCATGTTAAATTCTTTGCGACCCTATGGACTACAGCATGCCAGGCTTTGCTGTCCTTCACCATGCCCCAGAGCTTGCTCAAACTCATGCCCATTGAGAGTTGGTGATGCCATCCAATCATCTTGTTCATCCTCTGTCGTCCCCTTCTCCTTCTGCCTTCAATCTTTCCCACCATCAGGGTCTTTTCCAATGAGTCAGTTCTTTGGATCAGGTGGCCAAAGTACTGGAGCTTCAGCTTCAGCATCAGTCCTTCCAATGAATATTCAGAGTTGATTTCCTTTAGGATTGACTGGTTGGATCTCCTTGCAGTCCAGGGGACTGTCAAGAGTCTTCTCCAACAGCGCAGTCCAAAAGCATCAATTCTTTAGCACTCAGCCTTCTCTATGGTTCCACTCTCACGTGCATGCATGATTACTGAAACACCCATACCTTTGACTATATGGACCTTTGTTGGCAGAATAATATCAGATGCTGCCCTTTCTAGTAATAATTCCTAGTGCAAAGTATAGATGGTTGATTCTTTTCAAATTGATGTAATTGTCCGCCTACATTTTAAATTGCCAAACTTCGTCTCTTGGGCAGCTGTGTTTGTACCTCATGGCCCTTCTAATGAGAGTAATTATTTTTCATCTGGCTTTCAAAGATTTCACAAATTTGCCTAACATGAAAGAACATGTGATATTCACATCCAGGATAAAAAGGAAGCATTTTTACTGTGTAAAACCAACTTTGAATGAACACATGGGGGAGGAAATAAAGGAAGCAATGGAGAAGAAATGCATAAAGTGACTCACCTGATAGAATTCAGCACTGAAATTGATGCCTGCACTTTGTAAAGGACTCAAAGCATTTGAAAGGATGTTAAATTATCAGACTTCAAAAATTGTTGAAAATCTAATGGCTTCTTTAAAAATATGTACTTTGGAGAAAGTAAAAAGATCCTTCTCAAGTAGTCATTAGATTAATGGCTTGTATGATCTCTGAGTCCCATGCCCACACTAAAATTATGACAAAAGGAATATATTTAGACCTGAATTTAAGGAAACTCAGAGAGAGATGTTAATATCAACTGTGACTCCTCAGTTCAGTTCAGTCGCTCAGTCATGTCCTACTCTTTGCGACTCTATGAACTGCAGCGTGCCCGGCTTCCCTGTCCAATACCAACTCCCGAAATTTACTCAGACTCATGTCCATTGAGTCAGTGATGCCATCCAACCATCTCATTCTCTGTCGTCCCCTTCTCCTCCTGCCTTCAGTTATCTCCCAGCATCAGGGTCTTTTCAAATGAATCAGTTCTTCGCATCCGGTGGCCAAAGTATTGAAGTTTCAGCTTCAGTGTCAATCCTTCCAATGAATATTCAGGTCTGATCTCCTTTAGGATGGACTGGTTGAATCTCCTTGCAGTCCAAAGGATTCTGAAGGGTCTTCTCCAATACCACAGTTCAAAAGCATCAGTTCTTCAGTGCTCAGCTTTCTTTATACTCCAACTCTCATATCCGTACATGACTATTGGAAAAACCATAGCTTTGACTAGATGGACCTTTGCTGGCAAAGTAATGTCTCTGCTTTTGAATATGTTGTCTAGGTCGGTCATAACTTTTCTTCCAAGGAGCAAGTGTCTTTTAATTTCAAGGCTACAGTCACCATCTGCAGTGACTTTGGAGCCCCCCAAAATAAAGTCTGTCACTGTTTCCACTGTTTCCCCATCTATTTGCCATGAGGTGATGGGACCAGATGCCATGATCTTAGTTTTCTGAATGTTGAGTTTTAAGCCAACTTTTTCACTCTCCTCTTTCACGTTTTCAACAGGCTCTTTAGTTCTTCTTCACTTTCTGCCATAAGGATGATGTCATCTGCATATCTGAGATTATTGATATTTCTCCCAGCAATCTTGATTCCAGCTTGTGCTTCATCCAGCCCAGCATTTCTCATGATGTACTCTGCATAGAAGTTAAATAAGCAGGGCGACAATATACAGCCTTGATGTACTCCTTTCCCTGTTTGGAACCAGTCTTTTTTCCATGTCCAGTTCTAACTGTTGCTTCCTGTGAAAATGAAATGCTTTTGGTAGGAGAGCTACAGGCCAGAATACTAGAGTGGGTAGCCTTTCCCTTCTCCAGGGGATCTTCCCAACCCAGGAATCAAACCCAGGTCTATGGGGTTGCAAAGAGCCAGACACAACTGGGCAACTCACACACACACATACACACATACACATCATATGTATCTGACAATCAGTCCAGCGACCAGAGCAATCCTTTTAGAGTCTTTATCAAATTTGTTACAATATTGCTTCTGTTTTATGTTTTGGTGTTTTGGCTTCGAGGCATGCGGGATCCTAGCTCCCTGACCAGGGATTGAACCTTTATCCCCTGCATCGAAAGGTAAAGTCTTAGCCACCGGACTGTCAGGGAAGTCCTGGAGAACCATCCTTTAAATATCTCCACAGGATTTTGTCACTTGCCTGCTTTAATTTCCTGACTTGCCATTAGTCAGTTCAGTCACTCAGTCATGTCCAATTCTTTGTGACCCCATGGACTGCAGCGTGCCAGGCTTCCCTGTCCATCACCAACTCCCAGAGCTTGCTCAAGCTTATGTCCATTGAATCAGTGATGCCATCTAACCATCTCATCCTCTGAATATGACCTGCCATATTCTCAGGCTAAAATTCATTTTTTACACAATTAATCAGAACTCCAAGATCTGAACACTTACCTATCATTTCTTGATATTTCTCTTCACTGCTTTAAGATAAGGCTTCCCTGATGGCTTGGTTGGTAAAGAATCTGCCTGCAATGCAGGAGACACAGATTTGATCCCTGGGTTGGGAAGATGCCCTGGAGAAGGAACTGGCAACCCACTCCAGTATGCTTGCCTGGGAAATCCCATGGACAGAAGAGCCTGGCAGGCTACAGTCCACGGGGTCCCAAAAGAGTCAGACATGGTTTAGTGACTAAACCACCAATTTAAGATGCTGTCTGAGGTTCTTATAGCATCTTCTGACATTGGTTGGCCAAGAGTTTTTATACGCACTATGTGGAGAGATTTGGGAGGCTGTGGCTTAATTCAAACCACACAGCTAGTAAGTGCCTGACCCTCCTCACCCCCACTGTCGAAGAGTACAGTCTGCTCCTGGAGGGCTCAAGTATTCAGAGCCAAATCGCCTCACTATTTTCTGCAAATTTGTTTCCACTTAAACCAGATAATACGAGGCCTGGGGTATTTTGGGGGCATGGTAGTGAGTCACAGCAAGTTTAATTCCTTTCACTTTACGTGTTCAATGGCCCACATAATTGCAAAGTATAGACACTTCCTCTCTGCTGTTAAGAGAATTATCAAGTTAAGAAAGTCTTGATTCTAATTAGCTTTTCTGATGCCCAAATAATATATGTGGCTAAATGGTAAACAATTAGGGTGAGGATAATTTTCTTTTGTTCCCAGAACACTTTGTTTTAAAGAGTATGTAAAGAGAACTCATATGGAAATCTTCATATTAAAATCCTTTATGTAATAGTGTGGACTGACCTAAGAGTTCTTTCAGGTTTTTCTGTAACATCTTACAGAAAGCTCAGATGAGCTTTCTGGCCAAAGCATTCTCTGGCGCTTTTCTTTAGGGGAAAATTATGAATTTGAATAAGGGACAGCTTTTTAAAACCAGTGAGTACATGTAGAAAAGAAAGTATTTCTTTTGCATCTTTGTAGTGACTGTGAGTTATTTCCTTATTTTCTTTTCCCTACTGTGCCAAGTCTAAATACCTTACAAGTTAGCCACTGATATTATTAACCATTATACTGTACATGCATGCACACTCAGTCATGTCTGACTCTGTGACCCCATGGACTGCAGCAGAAGAGGAGGACCACTGTCTCTGTGAAACAGAGGTGAGGAGAAGGAAGGATGCATTCTGGCATTTCTAGGCATGTGGGTGCTTTTGGAAAGGAGGCTGCTACGAAATATTCCCCTGGGCTGCTCCCATCTGAGCACTGGGAGTCAAGGGGCTCCATCTGGAATTGGGTTATTTTCTATACAGCTGGAGAGAGGGGTGGGTGAGGGCATTGTGAGGGTCTAGGCATCTGGGGTGTGTGACTGGAGAGGCTCTTGTGAAGGAAGAGGCTCAGAGGAAAGGGCAGAGTGTTTCCCCATCTTGCTGCATTACTGTTTCTAGTTTCACCAAATCTGTCAGAGACGTCACTTTGCTGACAAAGATCCGTATAGTCAAAACTATGATATTTCCAGTAGTCTCATACAGATGTGAGGGTGTAACTGTAAAGAAGGCTGAGAGACGAAGAACTGATGCTTTTGAACTGTGGTGCTGGAGAAGACTCTTGAGAGTCCCTTGACTGCAAGGAGAAAACTAGTCAATCCTAAAGGAAATCAATACTGAATATTCATTGGAAGGACAGATGCTGAAGCTGAAGCTCCAATACCCTGGTCACCTGATGCAAAGAGCCAACTAACTCATTGGGAAAGACCTTGATGCTGGAAAAGATTGAAGGCAAAAGGAGAAGGTGGTGACAGAGGGTGAGATGGTTGGATGGCATCAGTGACTCACTCAATGGACATAAGTTTGAGCAAATTCTGAGAGATAGTGAATGACAGGGAAGCCTGTTGAGTTGTCCATGGGGTTGCCCAGAGCCGGACACAATTTACCAACTGAGCAACAACTACAAAAAGCAGAGATTAGGGATTCTAATTTAATTCTGATGAAAGGAGCAGAAGAAATAAATAGTGGAGGGGAAGGAAAATTTAACCTCTGCCTGGCCTCTCCTGAGTGTCAGATTTACATCTGATCTCATTGGTGGCCTCACCTTGGTGGTTTGACATTATTCCACGTGTGTTCTTATGGATGAGAAAACACTCTGGAAGGTGAGGTGCTTACCCTGCTCGCCAATCAGATTAGGTCCCCATGGATAGGTCTGTGGTCATGAATGTGCAGAATAGGAAACTCTTCTCTGGGAAACATTTTGTGCCAGCCTGTATACAGTTTGTGTGGGTGTAGAGCTTTGTTGTTACAAGTCATATTGTTATAACTTATAATATGCTGTCCTCTCAGAGATTTGAGGTTTTGGGGTTTTTTTAGTTTCAATTGTATTTAAAGCTTTGCCTTTCTGCGATGACCTTCTGAACTGTGGATCCCCTTTTAGTCGAGGGGCTTAAATGAGCAATGGCCACCAAATGATTCTCCCTGGCACAGAGCAGAGCAAAACAGATGGAAAGGTTTCATACAGGAGCCCTGGAAATCAGCAGTCATCCATTTTACAAGGTCAGTGTTTTCTCAGGCGTGCCAGGAAATGCTTTTTTGAATGGAAGATACTGATATCCCACAGATGTAGGGTGATGAGGATAGAAAGAAGCCGTCATACAAGAATGCCCCACACCCTCTGCAGAAAAGCTCCGAAACCCACATATCAGCACTTGCTTTGTGTTATCTAAATAAATAGAGCATTAAAATGTAAGAAGCGACTATATTTAAAATATCATCAGATCGCCAACAAAGACCTGCTGTACAGCACAGGGAACTCTGCTCAATATTCTACAATAACCTAAATGGGAAAATGATTTGAAATAGAACAGATACATGTGTATGTGTAACTGAATCGCTTAGCTATATTCCTGAAACTAACACAGCTTTGTTAATCAACTATACTCCAATATAAAATAAAAATTAAAAAAAAAAAACTCAGCAAAGATGATTTAGTAAAATATGCAAATCAAGGAAACAAAGACTGTTTCCCCACAGAGAGAGTAAGAGAGCATTTTAGAAACAGGGGGATGTTTCTAAACATCAAGGCCTTGCCTTGATGGGCAGTGTTTTGACAGGTGTGGAAGAAGAGGAAGTAGTTTGGATAAAGATGTAGATGATAAATACCTGTATATGTAACTGAAGTGGCGACAGAAGATAAAGACATTTTCAGATCCCAAAATGTTTTAGGATTTAGAATCAACTTCATCTCTCACCAGCTGGGCAAGAGTAGGCAAATGCTGTGTGTTCACAGATTCAAGTTTTCTTTGTGTATTATACGGGTTAGGCTAAAGATTTAATTAAATAATATGCACTAAAGTTTCTAGGTCAAATGTGCACATGTGCGTGCATGCCAAGTCACTTCAGTTGTGTCCAACTCTTTGCGACCCCATGGACTGTAGCCCGCCAGGCTCCTCTGTCCATGAGATTGTCCAGGCGAGAATAGTGGAGTGGGTTGCCATGTCCTCCTCCGCTGTTCATGACAGTTAAACTTTATTTTTTATTTGATATTCTCTGTGAGGCTTTCCCGTTATTGTACATAAGTGAGGAGAAATATATGTCTTAAGATGTATTTTTTGGCTGTTTTCCATGCCAAAGTAATATCCAAAAGAAAACATGGCATTTTAAAGTTGTCTGCCTTTGAATCGACCAGGGAGATACTAATATATTTAGCTTATTTATATTAACACATTTCAGAAAAATATTGATAAGGATTTAGACATTTTTTATTAATGATTTTATTACATTTCCCTCCTTCATGAAACAACAAAGTAAGCTTGCCTAAAATATTATTTAAATGAATCCCCTGTGAAATGTCAGTAGGAATGATCTTGAGTGACCTAAAGTCACAGCATTTAAAAAGACGTACTGTATATAGTACAGGGAACTTTGCTCAATGTTATGTGGCAGCCTGGATGGGAGGGGAGTTTGGGGGAGAATGGATACACGTATATGTATGGCTGAGTCCTTTTGCTGCCCACCTGAAACTATCACAACATTGTTAATTGGCTTTGCTCCAACACGAAATTAAAAGTTTAAAAAAAGTCTTCCATTACTAGACTACAACAGCCTTTAAATTTCATTACACATACACGCACAGAGCTAACTTGCTAACATGTGCTACAGCAAAGCTTAGAATTTTGTATCAGTTCAGTTGCTCAGCTGTGTCCAAACTCTTTTCAACCCCATGGACTGCAGCACACCATGCTTCCCCGTCCATCATCAACCCCTAGAGCTTGCTCAAACTCATGTCCATCGAGTCGGTGATGCCATCCAACCATCTCATCCTCTATTGTCCCCTTCTCCTTCCGCCTTCAATCTTTCCCAGCATCAGGGTCTTTTCCAAGGAGTCAGTTCTTTGGATCAGGTGGCCAAAGTACTGGAGTTTCAGCTTCAGCATCAGTCCTTGAAATGAATATTTAGGACTGATTTCCTTCAGGATCTAGAAACACAGCCAAATTAATTTCTCAGATTAATTTTTTTTTAAATTTATTTCCCCAAGCTTTCATTGTGCATGGAGTAAAAGTCTGCAGTTGATAGCATTCTCTAAAATGTTACAACATCAGATCACTTTTCAACTAAGAAAAAACAAAACAAATAACAAAAACAAAACACAGAGCATGCTGACTCTCTCCACTGATGAATGTGCCTGCTGCCCACCTTGAGTTTTCTGGATGCCCAAAGATGCCTGCAGACTGCAACCAGCCTTACCTACCACCGGCCCTACATCCCCCAAACCCAGCCTGTCAGTCAAAAGGTCTTCACAAACTTGTACCATCATGACCTTCTCCTGACTTGAGAAGCCCAGGTCTCTTTCCATCCCGACATCCTGTCCATCTCTGATTAGCGCACACCTCACTTTCTCTCTGAAGTCTTCCACTAACCACATGGATTTAGAAGGACAGCTCTTAGTGGGCAGTATGCATTTCTCCATCCCACATTCTTCAGCTAGTCAATCAAGAATGGCCATCTTCTTTGTCCAGTGGCTTTCATAAATGACTATTAAGTCTTTTATTATTGTTGAGATGTTTGCTGTCTAATCTCTGGAAAAGGAAAAGCCAACCACTCCAGTGTTCTGGCCTGGAGAATTCCAAGGACTGTGTGTTCTGGCCTCGAGAATTCCAAGGACTGTGTAGTCTCTGGGGTCACCAAGAGTCAGACATGACTGAGCAAATTTCACTTCACTTTTGCTGTCTAATCTACCTTGAAATCCACATAATGCTGTAAATTCTTTCAGGAAGGAAGTGCCTTAAACTCCCTAGTAAATTTGGGTTCCCATATTGTCTTTCACACAGAGTTGGAATGGAATGAAGAGTTTTCTGTTTGTTTCCATATCGGTGGGCTGAAGGACTGAAGCCGGTTTTTAAAACTGGTAAAAATGTTGGAATTTCTAGGCTGCGTGAAATGATCTTATAAAAGGAAAAACAAACAAACAAACAAACGTGTGTTTAAGTGGTATTTCTGAATGTAGTGATTTCAAGCTTGACTTCTCGTTTTGGTTGTGGTGTTCTTTGTCACCTGTGACCAGGATCGCTAAGCGGTGACTGCAGACTGGCTGGATCATGTTTTCCTTTGTGGCTTCAGGCTCCTCGACTTGTCTGGTTCTTCTCCAGGACACTGTGCTTTTTTTTTTTTTTTCCCCCAGGGGGTGGAGCAAATCAGTTACAGGTCAGAAACGCTTTGGGGTGAAGAACTTTGTGTCTTGAAGAAAGCAAAAGAGTGGATGTGAGAGCACAGAACCAGTGGGGACGGGTGAGAAGCAGTTCTCTATCCCGTCTCTAAAGGACTTGTGCCAAAATGCGCTGAGTAATGCCTTTCCCAGTGGGTTTTTTTTTTTCACTTCTTTTTTTTGGAAATTAAAAGTATGAATCTGATGCCAAAGCCACAAACCACAAATCCAATTTAAGCAGAGGAAATCAGGACTTAAGACTCAAGCGTGCATTTGGAAGGGTGGGGGAGGGCGGAAGGAGGCTGACTCTCAACCAACTTCTCACAGACTTCTCTTCCTCCTGCCCACTCGGCGCCCCGAAACATGTCCAAACTTTGAGATTGCTTATTAAATTAGCACACTATGACTCTATAACTCTGTGAAGTTGAACAAAAAGAAAATGGAAATACAAAAAAAAAAAAAAAACAGAATAAAAGGCGTAAGTCAGTGCAAATTTGCTTTCAGACTTGAGTGGACTAAACTCCCTTTATTTTATTTTTTATTTTTTATTTTTATTTTTTTAAACTCCCTTTAAAATGTGCCTGGCTTGATAAACAACAGGGACCTACTATAGGACTTCCCTTGTGGCTCAGCTGGTAAAGAATCTGCCTGAAATGCGAGAGACCTGGGTTCGATTCCTGGATTGCAAAGATCCCCTGGAGATGGGAAAGGCTACCCACTCCAGTATTTTGGCCAGGGAGAATTCCATGGACTATACAGTGGCAACGAATTGAACACGACTGAGTGACTTGCACTTGCACTATAGAGCACAGCACACATTTAATAACTTATAATAACCTATAATGAAAAAGAACCTCATGTATATATATATATATATATATATATATATATATATATACACACACACACACATATGTTGTTGTTCAGTTGCTGTCGTGTTTGACTCTTTGTGACCTTATGAACTGCAGCACGCCAGGCTTCCCTGTCCTTCACCATCTCCCAGAGCTTGCTCAAACTCATGTCCATTGAGTCAGTGATGCCATCCAACCCATCTCATCCTCTGTCATCCCCTTCTCCTCCTGCCTTAAATCTTTCCCAGCATCAGGGTCTTTTCCAACGAGTCAGCTCTTTGCATCAGGTGGCCAAAGTATTGAAGCTTCATCTGCAGCATCAGTCTTTTCAATGAATATTCAGGATTGATTTCCTTTAGGATTGACTAGGGATTCCCTGGTGGCTCAGAGGTTTAAGTGTCTGCCTCCAATGTGGGAGACCTGGGTTCGATCCCTGGGTTGGGAAGATCCCCTGGAGAAGGAAACAGTAACCCACTCCAGTATTCTTACCTGGAGAATCCCATGGACGGAGAAGCCTGGTAGCCTAGTTCATTCTTGCTATCCAAGTGACTCTCAAGAGTCTTCTCCAGCTCCACAGTTCAGAAGCATCAATTCTTTAGCACTCATCCTTCTTTATGGTCCAACTCTCACATGCTTTTTAATATGCTGTCTTGGTTTGTCATACTTTTCTTCCAAGGAACAATCATTTTATATATACATACACACACACACACACATATATATATATAGGTAACTGAATCACTTTGCTGTACACCTGAAACTATCAAAACATTGTGAATTAACTACACTTTAATTGAAAAAAAAAATACACCTGGGTTGTCTACAGCTAAACTCTAAATTCAAGACCAAATTCTACATCATTGTTCATGGAACTTCCACCTTGATTTCTCAGAGACTGTGTCTGTGTGTTTTAATTTATTTTTATAACCAGTGGCTTCAGTGTTTTCCCTCTCTAGTTAAAGGTGACAATGTGACTTTACATGATGAATAAGTACCCCGAATGCCTTCTCCTTCCTGCCTGTGACCCTGCTGCTCTGGAATTTCCAGGAGGACTGACATTGTTAACAAAAGGGTTTTTACAACTTTGCTCTCCTCTGAGAAAGTAGCTGGGAGACAAAGTCTGAAACAGAAATTTTAGAAGGAAGCAGACCTCAGCTATTTGCATCTTCCTTAAAAAGAAGTAAACCAAGTATTTACTGGTACCATTTTCATCTATTCTTACAACTCTGCCCATTAGATAGAGTTACCTTTGTAGTTCTAGGTATAAACAGGCGTGGGTTTTAAATATCTGCTCTGAAACACTATTCTAAAATGTGAACCTCGACTCTGGAGACTGTATTGATCAGTCCTTGCTACCTACAGTTACTTTTTAAAACTTTCCCCCTGTCCTGATTATTTTCTTGGCATAACACATTTAGGGAAATGCTTCCTGGCTGTAAAGCAAATGTGTGCTAAAAAATGGAAAACACCGTTTTTTTTTTTCATGCGAAATTCCCAGTTTACTGCTCTATGCCTTCTCATAAGAAAGCTAATAAAGCTATACTTCTGCCCTAATTCCTGTATTCATAGTTCATATGAATATGACACACCCTAATCCAATATAACTTTCACAAAAGGCTTTGCATGCTGAATTGTGTTAAACAATATATGCTATGTCTGACTCTGTGACCCCATGGACTGTAGCCCACCAGGCTCTCCATGGGATATTCCAGGCAAGAATACTGGAGTGGGTTGCCATTTCCTTCTCCAGGGGATCTTCTCAAATCAGGGTCAAACCAGCGTCTCCTGCGTCTCCCACATTGGCAGACAGGTCTCTACTACTGAGCAACCCGGGAAGACTCTATTAAACAAGAGTGCACTTTAATTTCAACAGATGCCCTTGGATTCTTTAATATCTTCCTTTTAGTTATACTAATTCTGAACTTCTGATAATGTAATGATGGCTGGAGCGCAAATTTGTATGGCCTGCTATAAAAAGTCTTTGAGTGAGTCAAACAGTCGTTGCTTTTCAGATTTCTTAAATTTAGAGAATCCCATTTCTAGTTTCTGAAAGAAGTGAATCATACTTTCTAGTGATTAATTGAATGTGTTAAATTTAACATATAATACTCTAAGCCTTAGGGTTTTTTTTTCCTACTTTTTCTCTCTTTTTGAGAATACAGTTGAAATTTCTGACTTTCAAATTAGATTTTTCTATTTCTCCCTCAAATTCTCTTGGTTTCTACTTCATGTATTTGAAACTCTGTCAGTAGATGCAGAAACATTCAAGACTGTTATGCCTTCTTCCTAAATTGACTTATTTATCATTAGGAAATGATCCTTCCTTATGTATTGTCAGAGTCTTTGCCTTGAAATCTATTTTGTCCTTGATTAATATTGTCTGATTATTCCCAGCATGACATACTGTTACTTTGATTGTTAATAACTCTGCTAAGGTATAATGGTCATAAAAATCATCTCTATTTAAAAATGTATAATTTTAGAAGTTTTAACATATGATGTCATCCTCATCCTCAAGGTTACAAATCTGTCTGTCACCACAGAGGTTTCCTTACGCCCCTTTGTACTCCTGACCCCTGATCCTCCCGGTCTCTTCACCAGTCTCCAAGTAGTCACAGATCTTGGGGAAAGAAGCAATGAGCTCTTTATCACTGGTTTTAAGTACTTTCAATACAATGTGTCTTTGTATTGTTTTCCTCATGTTTCCTGTCTTTGGAATGTGTTAAGCAGTTTGGATTTTTGGCTTTATTGTTTTCATCAGTTTGGAAATTTCCAGCCATTATTTCTTCAAATATCTTTCTTTCTTGCCCTCCTGGTACTTTTCCCTGGAATCTCCAGTTAGACATATCTCCAATCATTTAAAGTTATCTGACAGCTCTGTTAATTTCTTTTTAGAATTCTGTTTTCTCTGTGGGTTTCATTTGCAATCATTTCTATTACTATGTCTCCAAGTTCACCCCTGTTTCTGCGATTAGTCTAATCTGCCATTAATGCCATTCCGCATACTTTTTTCTTCATTTCATGAAATGTAGCTTTCACCCATCAAAGTTTGTTCTGGGCTGTACTTAACTTTTGGGAGGTGTGGTAGTAAAGACTGTTTGCATGTCCCTTTCTGATATTCCGACATCTGGGGCAGCTCTGGGTCAGTTTTGATTTACTGATTCTCCCTTTTACTATGGGTCAGATCCCCCTGCTTCTTTGCATGCCTTATTGCATTTTCTTATTGGATTCCAAATACTTTTAATTTTGCTTCCCTGAATGTTAGATATTTTTGTATTCCTACAAATGTTCTTGAACTTATTCTGGGATGCAGTTAAGTTACGCAGAAACAGTATGCTCTTGCTTTCAGAATTTGTTAGGGGAGACTGAAGCATTGCTCAGACTAAGCTAATTCCCCTCCTACAGAGGCAAGCCTGTTATTTATACTCTGCTCAATGCCCCATGAATTATGAGTTTTTCCAGTCTGGCTAGCGGGAATAGGCATTGTTCCCAGTCTTGTGTGTGTCTGAGGCACTGTTGCCTCTATTCCTCTCGGATGATTTTTCCCAGCTTTGAGTGGTCTCCTCATATGCAGTTGTCCATTAGTACTCAGCTGAAGACCTAAGGAGACCCTATGTAGATCCCAGAAATTCTATCCCTCTGCAGCCCTCTCCTTTCCCTGGACTCAACTTCATCTCAACTTAGAGAGTCCGCCGGGCTCCCCTTCCTTCACCAGGTCCTGGAACATCTCTAAGCCTTTAAATCCGGGAAGAAAAGAGCTCACCTTATTTCTTTTCCATCTCCTGGAATCCTCTGTCCTTCATTTCCTGGTATCCAGTGTCTTGCAAAATTCAATTTGTCCTTTTTTGTTGTTTCATATTAGAGAGTACGTCTGGTCCTCATTATTCTTTCTTGGTCAGAAATAGAAGTCATTTTGACTTTTAAAGAAATTCTGCATAATTATTAAGCTCTCTCAGATTGTGGTATATAGCTCATATAGCATTCACATTCTTTTTCAGTCACATTTCCAGCATTGAAATTTGCTCATTATGGTGTTTGACTACAAAATATTAGCAAATGCTAATAATACTCTTGGGCCTTTGTTGCTTAAGCCATTCAGTTACATTTGATTAGTCTCAAACTTTGTGAAGAACACAGTAAGAGGCCTGATTAATAATATGCAATTATATTTTGTATTATAATAAGCATAAAATTGCTTTTGTGTTGAGCAGTAGAAAGTGAAAGGATTGTCCATTAAAAATAATGAGATTTTGGCCACATATATGGCGAAATGAAAACTTCTTCACTCTATGCTGTTTGGGATGTGTGTGTGTGTGTGTGTGTGTGTGTGTGTGTGTGTGTGTGTGTTTATTGTGCCAAAGTATCATAAGTTAAACACAAAACTTGGGAGTGTTTCAAGATGCTGTAGTTTGCTTTCAGAATCCATCATTCCAAAGGAGGTTTGCAGCAGTTTTTCCCATGGTGGTTTTCTTAATTGAAAATAATCCCATCATAAAGAAATAGAAAAGAGGTTGTTAGTAAATATTTAGGGACTGGCTGAGTAAATATGGAATGTTCTAGTAACAATATATTTAGTAATATGTTCTTACTGAAATTATATTGCTAAGATTTTGAATGGCACTGGAATGGGGTGCTTTTCTGACTGAGCTTCAAAGATGTGCTTCCTTCTGGAACTTGTAGACCCTGAATATTTGAAAAGTTCAACATTGTACCAGGAAGCCCTAGATACCTAGGTCTGCTCAAGGTCTGTCTGATCCTCAGAGCTTAGGGTCAAATATTAAGCAGGATCTTTACTGCTTGCCTTCCTTTTAATGATCTTCTCAGACATTTCTCCAAGAAAGGCTTTACCTACTATTGTTTTTTTAGTATATTTTACCTAGAGGGAATTTTGGGGCCAAAATAATTTTTGGAAAAAAATAAGTGCTTAAAAATTTAAGAACCCACATTTACTTTTACCTTTATCTCAAGTATACTCTACTCCTCCAAGTCTTAAATAAGATATAGAAAAATGCATTTTGTCTTGAATTCCATTTAGAACTTATTGATCTGAAAAAAACCAACAGAAAATAAATTCAGTTCAATATATATTTGTTGAGCAGCTGTTCTGTTCAAAGCATAGTGACAGGCTACTTTGAATAATACATGATGCAAATTATTAAAAGATGTATAATGTATTTGCTGGGCAGACAGACATGTAAATCCAATAATTTAACGCATGATTAATTGGTGTAAATTCGTATTATGAGTTCGCCTCTTCTTTCAATAGACAGCAAGCTCTCTGAGCCCAAAAACTGTATTGTCAGGCAAGATTGTATCCCTAATACCATCAGGCAAAGGATTCTGGTAGGCAGAGGTGAAGAAGACACTGTAGACTGTAGAATCAGCAGTTAAAATTCAGCAGACGTGATAATGCATTGGATTGGGGTGGTGGGTTGAGCAGCAACTCTGAAATAGCTGAAACAAGGTTCCCAGGGGAGTGGGGCTCTGAAGGTGGCATTTCCTCAGTTCCAAGAGGAAAGTGAGTACCATTCTCCGAAATTAACAGAAAGATATAGCAGATTTTCCCACCTTTAGTTTTCTTTATCATTTTCCTTAATGCTCTCACCTTTTTTTTTTCCCCCAGCGCTTTGGAAGAGTTCCTGGGCATGTTTTATTTTTATGATTGGACTATATGATAATTTATGGATTTGGATAAATTATACACAATACTATTTTCTGCTGCTAGGAGTGCCAAAATCTAATTAGATCTACCACAAAAATATATATTCCCAAAATTGCCTTTTACCCTGTTTAAAAAAAATGTGATTTTCCATAGCTATAGAGGAGTGATGCTGAAGAACCTATGTTGATAACTAGTACCAAGGTTTATGAGTAAATAAATGTAGTACATGTGTATATACATTTATATATTCACCATATAAAAATCCATGCCATATTGTACATTTATTAGTTTAAATGATTTAAAATGTATGCATCATCTTAAGAGTTATTCTGATTTCTCTTTTGTCAGTCAGAACATTTTGTGAAAATAATTTGTGACAGTGATTTATTCAGATGAACCCACTTCTGAGAAAATGATTATTTTAATTAAAAATGTTGGATATTTTTTCTTTGCACCTAAAGGCAGTTGGACTGACTTGCGTTTCTTTCAGTTCTAAGTGTTGAGGCTAATATATTATGAAATATCTTTTTTTCCTCTGCATATACATGTGTATTAGTTTTCATTATTTCTATTTTAATTAATATCAGAGAACATAGTTAGTCTAGAGTTTCACACAAGGAGTAGCCTCAGGACATTTTCAGTGGAATGGCCAGGCACAGCAAATAGAAAAGGCAGAACAAAAAACATAATTAATAATGGCTAAGTTTTCCCATTATCTTGAGCAGAATAAGATGCTCTGGATGCATAAGTATTTTATTTTATTTTATTTTATTTATTTATTTTTTTGCATAAGTATTTTAAAAGAAAATAAAGATCCCTAACAGTTTTTTGAGATGGAAAATATTTTGCATTTTTATACGGCTAACTAAAATATAGGTGTAGGACTTCAGATACTGATTCATCCTTCAATTATTAATTGAGAGTCCAAGTTACAGGAGTTTGGGCTATATCATTATTGAAAACAAAATAACTATTTTTTTGTACTTTATCATCAAATCTTCTTGTCCCATTAGTTTAATGAAAAAAGTGAGCATGCATCTCAATATAAGTTTATTTCATACAAGCAATACTTCCACTCTTTTATGTCTCAAGTCATAACACTTATTTAGGGTGACACTCCATTTTTATTATAGTAGATGTATTTTACATCATCTTCTAAACACCTTTAAAATCCTTTGGCTGAGCTCATGTGAGATCTGAATAGATTATCATTGTTTTGATTTCTTATTTTCATGCTTGCTTTTAACCACATAATCCACATAGAATATACATCATCTTCCTTATTTTCTTGATGTGAAGCTTTAGCTTGTTTTTCTTATTTTTTAATTTCACCTCTGGCCCATACTATCTCTGGGATTTTTTTCCCCTCAACTATCCTAATTTTATTTAAACTAGATAATATAATTTATAAGCCGCTTAACCAGGAACACGTGAATTTCAACCTATGGCAAAGCATTCATTGGGAACAGTGGCTGAGAGGCAGGGTCACTGGGCCAATCCCTCAGTAATATGGGATGGCCCACCTGTCCCACATACTTCAAGGATCTAATGTAGCATGTGACATGTGACTTTGAAGATACCAATGTCAATCCATGCTTGAGCTCTTTGTCATTTTTGCAGGTAATAACAGCAGTAAGTTCTACTACTGGGTCTTCTTCACACATGGCCGTTTGCTATCTTGCAAACCTCTGCATGGGGAGAAGCACCCCCTCACACACACTTTGGATGCTGTTTGCTTTAAATATTTGCAAAGTCTGGATCCTGTCCATTCCTGCAGTTATGTGGGATTTTTGTGTTTCTTTTTTTGTTAACTGTTCTCTCAAAGAGTCAAGATGGGTTCAGCACGTATTATTATAGATAGAAGCTGAGACTTGTACTGGAAGTAAAGTAAGAAAATGAAGGGTTAGAGCCTACTTGCACAGAGTTCTATAAGGTTGGTCATACCTTTGTCTGACTGCACATACTGATGTCGTGGTTTTCTCAGAAAAATTGTTGTTTTGTTTGTTTTTGCTGTGATTTTTGGTTGCATATTTTCACTCTAGGCTTAGGGAGAAAGGGTTTGTTTTAATTATTTGAAAGACTGACTTTAAGCTGTACAGGGCTACATTGAACAATTATATAAATGAGTATCACAGGAAAGCTTTTATGAACATATGATTATGTACAATGAGAAAATACTAAGTGGAATTCTTGAAAATTTGGGGCAACCAGTTAATCTACAGCAGTAATAGGTGTCCAGTTTATTTGCATATACATATGTGATCTTCCTTGCAAGTAGGTACAAAATGCTATTTTAACTCATTCTTTCTCAAAGGCATTCATAGATTTATTATAGTTTCTGCATTAACATTATAAATTTAACATGCCATCATGATTGGACATTTTACAAATAATTAATATTGAAAAATAAATATTCTGATAACCATCAAAATACAGTTACATTTAACATTTTGGCATATTGTCTCTCATTTTTCCTATGAATAGTATTTTTACATAGTCATGCTCAAGTCATACACGTAAGTTATTACACAAAACTGTAAAACACTAAGTACTTATTTTTAACTTGGAATTCTAAAAAGTCAAATTACCTAGTCAAAAATTGTGGACATTTTTAAGGCTTTACTATGATTGCTGTTTTGGTTTTCATGTGGTTCCAGTTTTCACTCTTACCTGCAATATGAAATTACTGGAAAAATTACATCTTTGTCAATATTTATTCACAAAAGATATAGTGCATAGCTCTCATTTATCTAGACCCAGGAGGTGCCATAGTGAGCAATACTGTACATTTCACTTTTCCTCATGAAACTCATAGTCCAGAGTTTCACATCTCTATGCAAGTGGGCGTATTTGAGACAGGTAAGCAGGGACATTGCCAACAAAGGTCCGTCTAGTCAAGGCTATGGTTTTTCAAGTAGTCATGTATGGATGTGAGAGTTGGACTGTGAAGAAAGCTGAACACTGAAGAATTGATGCTTTTGAACTGTGGTGTTGGAGAAGACTCTTGAGAGTCCCTTGGACTGCAAGGAGATCCAACCAGTCCATTCTGAAGGAGATCAACCCTGGGTGTTCTTTGGAAGGAATGATGCTAAAGCTGAAACTCCAGTACTTTGGCCACCTCATGCGAAGAGCTGACTCATTGGAAAAGACTCTGATGCTGGGAGGGATTGGGGGCAGGAGGAGAAGGGGACGACAGAGGATGAGATGGCTGGATGGCACCACCAAGTTGATGGACATGAGTTTGAGTGAACTCCAGGAGTTGGTGATGGACCGGGAGGCCTGGCGTGCTGTGATTCATGGGGTCGCAAAGAGTCGGACACAACTGAGCGACTGAACTGAACTGAACTGAACTGAAGGTTACGGGAACGGAATCAATGTGGGAGATTATGGGATGTTTGTAGGCAGCCCGCAGTGTGCTGTAGTCCATGGGATTGCAAAGACTCAGAACAACCCAGTAACCCAGGTTGGGCTACATGCTGAAGATGGCAGGGGAACAGTAGAAACCAAGGTCCGGCAGGTAAGGTGGGCCCCTGCTGCTGCAGAGTGAGACATTTGGTGGGTGTTGGAGAGTTGCTACTTATTTCCTGATCTGATGGATAAGAACAGCACTCTGCATGGCCTGGGAGAGGCCATGAGGGGTTGAACACTTGCTGGCAGTGAAAATAGAGAAAGGGAAAACAGTGAGAGAGATTCTGAAGACAGTGTCTGTAGGAACTGGGCAACTCATTGGATTCAATATAAAAGGCAAGCATGGTGTTAATCTGAGGGGGTTAACAATTAACATTAGTGGTCAAATCAGAGTGGATCTTTGACTGAAGTTGATGGAGATGGAGGAATTGAAGTGAAAATGATACTGTAGGAAGTTTAAACTTAAACAGTATTAAATTTATGATTTTTATGAGGATTTCATGCCTGGAGATTTATTGGAAATGTGGTCAATGGCAAAGTGGGGACAGATCTTAGAAAAGATTTTCAGGAAATTTGGTCATCTCTAACTTTGTCTTATGGCTTTACATTATAGATTCAGCTCCAAGTATGCAGGATTAGAGGGGTTAGACACAGCCCAAGATAACCTTTGAGAATCTAGTTTTAAAGAAGAGATGTTTGCATTTCATTTTAAGTTGTTTAAGATAGTTTAGTCTGATTGTTCAATTTTTACAGGCTACATAATTTAGTGGTTAAGTGGGCAGGATCATGTCAATCCAGCTTTGCACTTCTTAGTTACTTAGTCTGTTTGTCAGATTATCTCACTGTGCTGTGTCTTTACTTTCTCATTATCCAAATGGGCTTCCCATTTTGTAAGTAAACTGTGATGAAAATTCAGTGAGTTAACTGTGGCACCTGAGAAGAACAGTAATACTGACCGTTACTCAATATTACTATGGTTTCTAAAAAAACAAAGAAAAAAAGAAGAAACAAATACTGTAAAAGTAGATAAATAGAAATCAGTTTGGTTTCTTTTCTTGAAATTAAATAAGAACTCAAAAATACAATTTTGTATTTTACTTGTAATTTCTTAGCAGGCATTAGGTATGGTTAGAAATTAGGTCCTTAGGCTAGTGTCCTCCAGGTTCAGTCCTGTTATCACAAATAGCAGGATGTCCTTTTTTATGTCTGAATAATATTCCACTGTGATTCCACACCACGTATTTCTGTTTCCATTCATCTGCTGATGGACACTTGGATTGTCTCCACGTCTTGGTTGTGGTGGATGATGCTGCAGGGAACACGGGGCAGCAGATAGCTCTTTGAGATCCTGATTCCATTTCCTTTGTATATATCCCTGTAAGTGGGATCTCTGGAGCCTATGGCTTAGTTTTCAGGATGGTCAGTTTCACTCATCAGCATGAGTAACCTCCATGCTGTTTCCCACAGGGACTGCACCCATTTACACCCCCACCAACCATGCACAAGGGTTCACTTTTCTCCAATTTCTCTCCAGTGCTTGTTCTATGTTTTTAATAGAAGAAACAAAGGAGAAGGGGGCTCTCTCTGTAAGAGTGAAGGGACTTGTGAGGGTCAAATGTCTTCTCACTTTCTTGCCTGATATACTTAATTCAAGTCCAGAAGATATCATAGCTAAAATATAGGATTACTAAAAGTAAGTGATCCAGAACATAAAGCTTTTACAGAAAAAATGTCCTGTCTCTGAAAGTCTCTGTATGTTTTCATGGCAACTGGGAATTCCCGCCCCCATCCCACCTTTTCACTTTTGATCCCTTCTTTTTCTGTGCTATCTATTTTCAGTGACAAGCGTAAATATAATACAGCAAAACTAGGGGAAAATCCTCAGGTTTTAAAGGTTCAGTAGTACTTATTGGGTGATGAGCAGAGTGAGGTTCACTAAGGCACATAGGATTATGTGATTTTTTAAGTTATATACTACAGAGTAAGGAACATACGGGGCTTCCCAGGTGGCATTAGTGGTAAAGAACCCACCTGCCAGTGGGTTCTTCGATCCCTGGCTCAGGAAGATACCCTGGAAAAGGCCATGGCAACTCACTAAAGTATCACTGCCTGGAAAATCCCATAGACAGAGCATTCTGGTGAGCTACAGTCCATAGGGTCAGGCACAACTGGAGCAACTGAACACACACACCCAAGGAACATGAATGACACAATTGTAACAGTCACTTTTAGTGTGAGTGTTAGTCACCCAGGCATGTCTGACTCTTTGTGACCCCATGACCTGTCCATGGGATTCTCCAGATTCTCCAGGCAAGAATATTGGAGTGGATTGCCATTCTCTTCTTCAGGGGATCTTCCCAACCCATGGATGGAACCCGGGTCTCCTGCATTGCAGGCAGATTCTTAACCACTTAACAATCTCTTCGATGTTTCTTTCTGAAATGTTACTCCTCCAAAAACTCTAACATGCTTGATTACATGAATGCTGTCATGCTGTGGTTTTCATGCATTATTTTCCAGATTCTTCAATATCACAATATCTTTGAAGAAAATCTGTGCCGTGGGGCCATTTCTCAAATGATCAGTTACATCAGATGTACATAGAAACAGATGCTGTCATTCTTTTTAATTTCTTGAGAACTAAACAAAAGGCTGAGGATATTCTGTTTTGAACAGCTTTTTTGGTTTGTTTTTGCACATTTTTTTGTGTGTGTTCACCTGTTTGCCATCCATCATTTTTTGATCAATTACAACGTGCTGGGTTTCATCATTCTGTAACAACTGCCTGTTCTGACAGCATGATCACATTTGCATATCTCATTCAGGGGTTGTAGAGACATGCTAGTTGCCATGGGGAGGATTCTGATGTCTCCCATCAAATCTAGTCATGGGATGGTGGTGACCTTTGAAAAGCCACATGCAAATATTTATTTTCGAAGGTACAGTTGGCTGTTTGTGAAGCACCGGATCACTAGACTGGCTATCTCTCCGATGAATCATCTAATGAGAAGTCTGTTACCGTGTAATTTCCCTTTTGACTGTAATAAACTTCCACTGTCCTTGAGCTTAAGCTATTTGAGACAAGAATAAAAATCCATAGAGTATAATTTTACTATCCCTTGTGGTTATAGAAATTATATAGGATTATCTGTCTAATTCATCTACTTTGTCTGGATTATGGCCAGAGATTATTGGAGATTCAGCTGGAGCTGAATGCAATGTTGAATGCAATACAGCTCCAGTACTTTGTCCACCTGATGCGAAGAGCTGACTCACTGGAAAAGACCCTGATGCTAGGAAAGACTGAGGGCAGGAAGAGAAGAGGATGACAGAGGATGAGGTGGTTGGATGGCATCACCGACTCAATGGACATGAGTTTGAGTAAACTCTGGGAGTTGGTGATGGACAGGGAAGCCTGGCGTGCTGCAGTCCACTGGATTGCAGAGTCGGACACGACCGAGTGACTGAACTGACTGACTAACGGCCAGAGAGCTTAGGTTTTACTGTGCCTCCCCCTGAGTCCAGAAGCTGATTTTCACATTTTACTGGGCATCACATCAGTGTACACAATACTTCTGTGCAAGTTAGGGTGACTGTTTAAACATCAAGGAAACACCCTCCATATCAGGGCTTTTTCTGAGAACGTGTACCAAATGTTAGTATGGCTTTTTTTTTTTTAATAAAAGTTTTTCACATTCAGGGATTACTTGTCAAATTAAGTGAAAAAAAAATTCCGTTAAAAAGCCTTTGATATGGTTTCTTAAAGCCAGGAGTTTGCGAAATTCTTGTCCAACCATCCTGAATGATATTAGTTTAAACTATTAAGCTAGTTAGTTTAGGACTTAGCTAATAGCTAAATAGATTAAGTAGTTTAATCATTTTAACTAATTATTTAAATACATACATGGTCAGGTTTTTTTTTTTTAATGACCTGTTATCTAAAGTTTGTGGCTTTACGACTTTACGTAAAATAAGTTTATGACGGCATTTTCTTCACCTCCTGTGATCAGCATCTTCCAGGTATGAGAAATGCAGAGACATTTCTGGGAAACATAAAATAAAAGGTGCTTCTATAAAATGTTTCTATAAAATACCCTCTTACTTCTGAAAAAGAAAGAAAAGAAACAGGGAAGAAAAAAGAAATTCTATTGCTATGCATTGTGAGGCTTATGACCTCTGTGTTTGCCTTTCAGATCCCCAGCTCAAGGGTATAGTGACCAGGTTATATTGCAGGCAAGGCTACTACTTGCAAATGCACCCCGATGGAGCTCTCGACGGGACCAAGGACGACAGCACTAATTCTAGTAAGTGACCACCCCAGGCCACCAGTTCACACAATTGGTAGAAGAGATGCTGCTGCTTAAATGACTTTACAAATACATTTGCAAATATTGGGTTACGAGCGTTCATTTTTACAAATGTTATACCCTGGAGTGCCATTGACAATTCTCCTTGGACCACCTGGATGGAAATATTCATAGAACCACAAAAGACACCTGTCATTTTAAGATAATTATTCATCTTTTCAGTTTCTTCCCCAAGCAGTTGTCATATCCAGTGTTATTGTTACTTGAATCTCGTTATCATCAAAGTAACTGCACTAATGCATTCAGATGAAAGTTGATTACCTGTTGATTACCTGTTAACTTTGAAAGTTTTATCTTTGTGAGACTTGTAGCTTCTTCTTTATTTTTGTAAATTATTTATTTTAATTGGAGGCTAATTACTTTACAATATTGTAGTGGCTTTTGCCATACATTCACATGAATCAGCCATGGGTGTACATCTGTGTAGCTTCTTAATGATAACTGTGTACATTCAAGAACAATAAGGATTAGTTGTTTCAAATAATAGAAGTGTTATTTTTTAAATTCTTTGTGTTCCACAAGATAATATTTTCTTTATAGAGGGAACATGAAGGCTGTGTACTTTTTAATGCATTGTATGAATTATTTATTTATAAAATTGGATCTGTGCTGTTGTTTTAAATTAAAAAACCCACCCACCTTCCATTGTTTTCATGTCTGTCTTCGTTTTACTATTTCTTTACGTATAACTTTTCTTTGTATTTTTACTCTGGCACTCCTTCTCTTCAACTTTCTGTGTTTCTGTTTCCTATTTTCTGTGCATACTGGCCTCTGATTCCCTTTAATTTAGCACATCAGTTCGAAAGTAGACACTTTTCATTGCTCAGGAGAATGAGTGAAAAGCAAAAATCAATTCTATTGGAAATATTTAATCACAAGTTACTAATGGATATGAATCTTTTCATCGGTTTAGCATTGATCCTTCACACAACAGAACATTATTCCATGGGAAGAAGGAGGCCTTGAATACATACAACCAAATTATAGACAGCTCCTGTTTTAAACTCTAGTCATCAACTGTTCAGATACACTGATTCTGAGAGAAGCTAATAATATAAAGTAGGCTATTTTTGCATTTGGTGTTGCTAAGTGAAATATCATTATTTTCCCAAACATTGTGTTTGTATTTTAGACTTTGGACATTACTTCATTTTTAAATTTTTCTTTCGACTTTAAATATTTTCTTTATCTATATTTTCCTCCTATTCAATTTTTCATCTTGTCATCTCCTTGTTTCTATTTTGTAGTCCTTTCGAACTTTAGACTTTTCTCTGTCATATTTGTTCATTGATTTTTGTTTGCTTTATTTCCTCTTGTTTTAGAAAAAGGGAAGGTAAAGCAATTCAGACACAGGGAAGAAAGAGAAGACATTTTTATTCAGAAGATTGGCACCAAACATTGTTTACCTGTTGGGATTCTGATATTAGGTTGAACTCTCAAAATCATCAGCACTTAACCATCTCTGACCTACAGAAGATGTTAGTTTCTTCTGATTCATGTTAATATATATTATATATATATATGTATGAATATTTATATCTGCTAATTTTCCTTTCCCTACTTTAAACTCCTCACCCAGTCTTTGACAAAAGGCATTCTCTTTTTCTTGTGTGTTAGAGTCGTGAGGGTCATGGACTTTAGATTCCTAACTTCTCATGTCTTCAATGTCTCTGATTTTCTTTGGCCAGAGTCTAGTAGAGCATGAAAGCAAGTTTTCTGTAAGTCTGATCACTATAACAGCTATGATACTCTGATTTATCAGACTAGAGGCTGATGTCATCCATCAAACAAAAATTTTCAAAAAAAGAAAGAAAAATTATAGCTATACGAAAATGCTGCTTAGCTGGACTTCTTGAAAAAATAGTTTCCTTCAAGCAAATGTTTTATGAGTTTTTTCCCTACCTTCTCCTTTTGTTTTTGTAGTGTCAAAAAAGGTTTTTATTCATGATGGAATAAATATCAAGTTAAGAAGTATCAGTAGACACTTTTTTTTTAAACGTATTGCATCACAGTTGAATAAACAGCACAATATTTTCTAAATTATGAAAGTGCAGGTGTAGAAATTATACACACACATGATTATGTCTGGTTATCTGCATAGTATTAAACACTGGACTGGGAAGCTGAGATACTAAAAGATACTGGACCTTCTGTTCAGTAAATGTATGAGGCTTTTTCCCCGGAAGAGAATCTTTGTATGGCTCTTGAAATCCTTTCTAATCCCCCTCAGTGCTAGTGAGGAACAGTTCTGGGAACCAGGCAGGAATGAGAACCCCAATGGACAAGCAAATCAGAACCAAATCATAGTGACTGGCCTGCAAGAGCTTCCATTCCTATGCAAAGATCTAGCCCACAGCTTCTTTTCTTACAAGTTACCACTGTGTTTTCTGTGCCCTTTTAGTCAGTTAGGTTAGTCTCCTTACTGTTTTAACATTTGCAAAGACAAAGCAGAACAGAATAAAACAGGTTGAGATAGATGTTCCCTCCTCAAAAGGTTATGAAAACTGCATGACTGAAAAATTTATAAAACATTGCAGGATTAGAGCAGCTTTGTAAAAGCAATGGGAATTACTAATTAACTCAACTTTTTCATACTATCACCATCTTAACTGAAAAGCACACGTTTTTAGGATGAATTTTAAGATACCTTCTTTTCTCTGGTTCATCACAGTAGTCTTATACATTCTGGGAAAATCATTAGCCCTGAAAAGTGATCTTTAGAAATGAAGGTGAGAGCGTCAGAGATGCTGACAGACAGGTCCTCAGGAGAGCACTGCCCTCTTTGCTTGAGCTAAATCACTCAGTCATGTCCAACTCTTTGTAACTCCAAAGACTGTAGCTCACCGCCCTCTGTCCATGGGATTCTCCAGGCAAGAATACTGGAGTGGGTTGCCATTTCCTTCTCCATTTTGCTTCAGAGTGTGATGTAATTGTTCACAAACATTCCAGTTTTTTTGCTATTTCTCTGAATATGAAACAAAGATTAGTCATCCATTGGCAGGAAAAATAAAGAGGAATAACCTACAAGTCACCCTGAATGCATCCCGAAAGTCACCAAATGAGAGAACTGAGGCTTGAACCTGCATGACTGGAGCTCATTGCTAGCCCACTAGTAAATATGAGATTACTTAGATCTAGGTAAGGGCTTCCCTGGTGTCTCAGCTGGTAAAGAATCCACCTGCAATTCGGGAGACCTGAATTCAATCCCTGGGTCAGGACGGAGATGCAGTCCTGAGGAGGGCCTGGCAACTTGCTCCAGTATTCTTGCCTGGAGAATCCCATGGACCAAGGAACTTGGCAGGCTACAGTCCACGGGGTCACAAAGAGTCGGACATGACTCTGACTGAGCAGCTAAGCACAGCACGGCACAGAACTAGGCAAAGTCAGAACCACCCTGCTAAGCTTTCTTGGTCAAAAGATTTAAATGCCTTGAAAGGGAGAAAGGGCAGCAGGCAAACGTAATGCCCTGACGCTGGTGCCCTCCCAGGATCACCAGCTGAGATCTACAACTTTCTGGGCAAGAAAATGGGAAAGGGTGGATAACTGGTCCTAACTGAGAGATTCTGAAGCAACTCACCTGCTTACCCAGGCTTCTAGTGCCCTGGAAACATCTTTCACAAACGGAAGTGAAATCCCAGGATACTTTATCTTCACACTCATTTTATAGAGTGTGTTGCTTTGAAATTCTTAGAGCTTCCCTTTTATGCACCAAAGATAAGCATTACCATGATTAGAGAATCAAATCTAATTATTTGATTACAGAATGATTTTTTTCTTCAGTTTACTTTTGGCAAGTGGCCAAAAGCTTGGGATTTTCCTGTGCTCTTAAAGGCCACTGTTCCCACTAACAGATACTGAACGCAGAAGAGGGCTATAGAAATATTCATGTGTCAGTCTTTATTGCTAGATTAAAGCCCCACCCAAACTAATCCCTCTTACCTTAGAGATTCCCAACCTGGTAACCTGATGTATAAAACCAGCTGTTCCCTCACAATGCCCACTATTCGACAGGCCTCAGGAAAGTGGTTGTCTGTAGGCTAGGATCATTTGAGGAGCTTTTCTTTAAAAAAAAAAAAAAAAAGTTCCTGATGCCCTAAACCCACTCCCAGAGACTGATTTAATTTCATTGCCCTGGAGTTGGGCATAGCCATCCTGTCTTATAAGGCTTCTCTGGTGGCTCAGACAGTAAAGCGTCTGCCTGCGATGCTGGAGACCCAGGTTCGATCCCTGGGTCAGGAAGATCCCCTGGAGAAGGAAATGGCAACCCACTCCAGTACTCTTGCCTGGAAAATCCCATGGACAGAGGAGCCTGGCGGGCTATAGTCCATGGAGTCACAAAGAGTCAGACACGACTGAGTGAGTTTGCTTTCACTTTTCACTTTTTTTCATCCTGTCTACGTGAATACAGCTAGTTTTAAAGTGCAGCCAGGGTTGAATGAAATTCACTATCATATGGAGACTGGAATGTTCCCCAGAATGGACAAAGTAGCGTGAACATCTTTATTATTCTTACTCCCCCAGGCCTCGTGGGATTGCTTTATAATTGTGTTAGACATAAAAAGGCTGAAAACCCATAACAATGTTTCAATTAATGTGAGTATCTGTTGTTATCATGTTATCATGGAGTGGGCTTCCGCATTGCAGTGATTCTGTGGACTCACTTTCTGTTTTCCTCCTATAAATGATAAGAACTATTATTTTATAATTCAGGTCTCAGTCAAAACCCTGTGGAGGGGAAAAGTATATATATATATATATATATATATATATATATATATATATTAAAATACAGTGCAGGGCTTCTCTTGTGGCTCAACTGGTAAAGAATCCACCTGCAATGTGGGTGACCCGGGTTCAATCCCTGGGTTGGGAAGATCCCTAGGAGAAGGTAAAGGCTACCCACTCCAGTATTCTGGCCTGGAGATTTCCATGGACTGTATAGTCCATGGGGTCGCAAAGAGTCAGACATGACTGACCACACACGCAGGACCATCAGACATATATGAAGGTTAGAATAAATACATTTGAATAGGTTCAGATAGAATAGTTTACATGGGCAGATGCATAATTATGGTTTTCCCTAAAAACTTTTGCAAATAAATCAGGAATTATCCTATGGTACCAATCCTTTCAAAATATTAGCAAGATGGGACAGTTCAGGTGATATAGAAGAGAGTGAAAACATCCAATGACTTTCTTCCATGAGGAAGGAATACTGAGCAGACCTCCCTGGTGGTCCAGTGGTTAAGACTCTGCACTTCCAATTCAGAGGGTTTGAGTTCAATCCCTGGTTGGGTGACTGACATCCCACCTGCTGCATAGCGCAGCCAAAAAATTACAAAAGAAGAAATGCTGAAAGTTGCCATGCCGCAAATATTCAATAACTCCACACTCATGTTTAACATTAAATAATATAATAGAAATAGGCAAACATACGCCTTATTCCTCTGTAAGTGTATTATAAGCCCCTAGAATCCTACAGAAGACTGTTCAATGCTACTTTGCCTCCTGAAAGTGAATATCCACAAAACCTGATGGCCCTGAATGTTCTTGTACGGTTAATTCTCAAGGGTCACAGCCAGCCATTCTCATTTCATCATCTGAGTAGTACAGACATCCTGAGATCCCAAGATCAGTAACATATAGTAATTGGAAGAGAGGGTGTAACCTCCCCCAACTCGATCAGAGAAAACATGTGCCTCGGAATCAAATAGAACACAATGTAGAAAGTCCATTTAAAATTATGTACTGAGTGGCCCCACAGATTTAAGTCAAAATTGCCCACATGTTTCCAATTATTTGTTCTTCATGGAATACAAGCAAGAGCCTAAACCTAAGATATTTACCTTGTACGTTTACTTCAACACTTTAGTGCTTTCATTGCCTCTTCTGGGCTAGTTCTCTTACTTAATTCTAGACTTGAATTAAGAATGCAAATAGGAGCAGATAACCTCTCATAATTAATGATAATCTTATAAATGTGTCTATAATAAAATCTCCAAGCAGTCATCACCAAGAATGATGCTAGACACTTCCTAGGAGATTCAGTGGTTAAGACTCTTGTATTTAATTGCGAGGGATGAGGGTTCAATCCCTGATCTGGCCAAAGGGGAAAAATAAGAATGATGCTAAAATGCTCACTACACAGTCATATATAACCCTGGCAAGGAAATGCGTTATTAAGGATGTTAATTAGGTATTAAAAAAAATAAATGATAACATTGCTATCTGCAGTGTGAAACTTACATACGAATACATTTTTGGTCAATAAAGGAAGAAATAAAACATGGAAACATTCTTATCTCTTCAGGGGGTAAAATTGAACACTTTTCCTTCTTTGTTTTGGTGTTCACTCATAATTTTATGAAATATTAATGAAGGAAATTCCTTCTCTGAAATTCGTATGCCATTCGGTGTGATTAGTTCTTTCTAAATTTAGCACGTGGGCAGGTGCACATCTTTTCTGGGCTCTGCTGGCATGTCATGTTGGTTCTGCAAGAGTAACTTAGCTTTGGAATTACCTTTTAAACTTCTTGCCTATATTACATTGCAGTAATGAAGCAAACCTTCCACCTAAAAGACCAGAATAAACACTCAGCTTGGGCTTTTAAAATTCTCCTCTTTTAGGGTACCTCCCTGGTGGTCCAGTGGTTAAGACTTAACTTTCCAATTCAGGGAGTATGGATTTGATCGCTGGTCGGTCAGGAAGCTAAGATTCCACACGCCTTCTGAGAGAAAAACCAAAACATAAAACAGAAACCATATTGTAACAAATTCAATAAAGACTTTAAAAACGGTCCACATTAAAAAAAAAAAAGAAAAATCTTTCAAATAAAATTCGGCTGTTTGAGAGTCTTCCTAGCTGATTTTTTCTGGTATCAAATGGTATCGGAGACTGTGGTGCTGGAGTCGTGATTACAGGCCTGATTCTGTTTATTACCCCACTGTTCTTCAGAATGCTATAGGGAGCCTGCTAAGGTCTACAAATCAGAGCTCAAGTGCTGTCTTTACTCAAAACAGAACCTTCTTAAATAGAGAGATAGAAGGAAATGGAGTGGGCCCTCTCAGAAGGTTATAACAGACATAATGTCTCTCAAATTGGACAAAAGAAACAGCAAAGTGATGGGGGTAGGTACTCTGCTTCCCCCTGCCCGTTGGTGACAGACCGTCTTTCTCTTTGCAGCCCTGTTCAACCTCATACCAGTGGGACTGCGCGTCGTTGCAATCCAGGGAGTGAAGACAGGGTTGTACGTAGCCATGAATGGAGAAGGTTACCTCTACCCATCAGTAAGTAACACATCCAAGGTATTGGCCATCCATCTAAGGCCTGCAGAACAGCCATAGCAGCCACCACAAGAAGGAGAATGCTTTCAGCTTCCCTTTAGTGTCTGACCTTTCTGACAGCGCCTAGGAGCTGTTGACTCCTGATTCAGCAGGGTTTGAAAATGCGTCGGTGTATCAAGCAGAAGAGGAACATTACCTCTTAGCGTTGTGTGTTTGCATATTTTTATATATTTTTATATGTCCCAGTTCATCGAAAATTGAGAAATTTTGAAGGAATTGACTTTTTTTTTTAAGAGATCTTATCCACTTCATTCAAATATTCCAATTATTAAGTTTGCTGTTAGGTGGGTGATGTTATATAAGCAGATCATTTTCTTTCCTTCTTTTTAAATGTAAGGCAAAGAACACAATAGGCTGATACTTTATAGGCTAAGAAAAGTGCAGTAATATCTGTCCACTTTTAAACCCAAACAAAATTTTATTACCTAATTGCTGTTAGAAAGGGTTGATATTAATGTAATTTTTTCCTATTACTATTTAGAAATGTACTTTTGTTAGGGAGTTTCTTGTAAAAGATTATTTTACAAAAAGAAACAGAATAAATGTAACTCTAGAAGAGAAAATTTAGAAGAGCATAGTTCTTTTAAAAAACAAGAAATGAGATTGAGTGAGTGTTTTACTGGGAAAATATTTCTAATATCAAAATGTATATCGCATTTAAATGTAAGCAAGTCTTGGTTTTGTATTAATATGTATTAGCATCTGAGCCCCTTTCCATTCTTTTCTGTAATATTTACTGTTTAGGAGTGATTCGCATTCAGATGTGCTGTGTACATATATTATAATGCAGTTAGAATTCGTATCTGCCACAGGTCCAAGCAATAGAGACTTCAGATGGAAATACTTCTTTCCATTATCCCTTGAGCAAAAACTGACAGATTAAAGTCATGGAGCCTCAGAGGAGATTCTCTTATTTGGGTTTGCCTGTCATCTTACTATGAATTCTTTAAAACTCTGTTGTTAAACATTGTCATTAAAAAATGTATACGTACATACATTTTACACACACACATACACACCGCTAAAACTTAAGCAGAGCAGAAGGGTTCTCTGGGGACTCCCATGAAATGTGATATATTTTCTTCAGCAAAATCTGGGAAAATCCTGTCAAGGAAAATAAAATGTGAGGCGTGGATTCCCTTCCTGTTGAGCTGAGACATGCTCTAGTCTTTCTGAAAACTTCTTTCTCATTCCCTGAAGGCCATTTCTACATGCAGACCTGGGTCCTGCATTATGCAAATTGCATTCAGTTGCCCAAGATGAATATTCAACATATTGGGAGCCAGAGAAAGCTGGAATTCCCTATCTCCCCTTTAGAAAAGCGCTACTCAGATAAAGATCATTTCCTAGAGATGCCTTATCTCAAATGAAGTCAGTTTCATTGATTTGACGTGTGTGCTCTTATTTTTGTTTCTTCGTCTCCCCCGTCATCTCTGAGATGCCTGAAAGTGATCAGATGCAGTTTCTGCCATTGCCTCTAGTTCTGATCCTGCGGATGATTTTATCATGTCTTCCTGCTCTAGTGTAGGCACTGATGTCAGGGGGAGTATGAATGTTTGTTTGATCTCTTTTGCTTCTGAGATGCTGTTTTCTTGTGATGAGGTTTCACCTGGATGCCATTTTTTTTAAAGGTAGAGAATATCAGAGTGAGTCTGTGTCTTAGCTTAAAATCCAAGTGCTGGTTACGTTCGGTGCAGTGTAAGTGGTGGGACAAGAATAGGTTGAGGACAGAGCCAGCTGCCTGGTTCAGTCCTCAACACCTTAAATAAGGTCTTTCTCCCCAAGAAGCACATCTCTGGGGGGCAGCACGCGCCAGGATTCGTCCCGGGAAGAGTGGCAGGCTTTTCATCCGATCTGCTGTTTTTTGCCGTCACCTCCCAGGTTCTCCAGTTATTTGGTTTTGGGCCTTCCAGTTGAGGTTGTTGAGTTTCTGATTTACAGGACTTGGGTTTTCTCTTCTTCTCATATTTGACTGTCTGCTCTGAACCCAGGACTTAGGAAGGAGCACTCTATTCACCCAGCTTACCCCTGCCCAGGCCAGGCCCTTAGAATCCTCAGCATCTTGTAGAAAAAGGATTTAGACCCAAATCGAGTGTGATTTCCAGTTTTTACTAATATTCTCTAGTGAAAGTGCTCTGTTTATTTCAAGGTAATGGAATTTGAACTTCAAATACTTCAGGAGAAAGGAATGTTTTCCCACATTCAGTCCTTTATTCCGTAATTCGTTTCTGAGGACCTAGTAAAATAAGAATCTAGCACAAGACAATATCACAGTTACTATAATATATAATGATAATAATGGTTAATATTTACCTAGTACTCTCCCTAGTACTGTTCTAAGTGTATTGCAGTCTTAGCTCATTTAATCCTCCCAACCAATTAAGCAAATACCATTAAAATTATCTTAGGGATACACAGAGAGCCTAAAGAGTCATCAGTCACCAGTAAAAAGGGAAGATAGGATTTGAGCCTTATTAGTCAGACTCATTAGATCACTTTTAACTGTTGCACCATAAGGCTTTTACGCACCAGACATTTTTCATAATATGGTCTGGCACCTATTCTAGCAAGAAGTTATAAACACAAGATGATGTCATAAAAATCTTTAGAGAATTGTTACCTAGGGATTTATTAATTTAAAACATTAAGAAGTATCATTTGAAACATAATCTGTTTCTTTCGGGGAATTTCAAGTAAAAGAAAATCAGAAAATATTTGTCAGGGGGGAAATTTGGATATCATATGTATGCGTGCTCATTCAGTCGTGTCTGACTCTTTGGGACCCCCATGGACTGTAGCCCACCTGGCTCCTCTGTCCATGGAACTTTCCAGGCAAGAATAGTGGAGTGGCTAGCCATTTCCTCCTCCAGGGGATCTTCAGGACCCAGGGACTGAACCAGAATCTCATGCTTCTCCAGCATTTGCAGGCAGATTCTTTACCGCTGAGCCACCTGGGAAGTATATATTGATATTAACACCACCTGGGAAGTACATATTGCTATTATATACTGGGTGTTTAATATTCTTAAAATGTATTCCATGTAACGTTTGAGCTTAAACTTTAAAGCTAACATGGGTTAACCTAACCTAGAAGTTTTGAACTAAGCTGAGTAACTTTTTTAAAAGGAAAACTTCACTCAAGCTACGATTTAAAGAAAAAAATTGATATAAAGATTGAAGTCTGAGAAATGAAGGAGTCTGTTTTGTGCCCACTTTTAAAAGATCAAATTAGACTAGTGTCTGACATGAGGTCAGTTTTATTGAGGATCTATAGATTTGGAATGTAGGCAATGAAATACTGAGATCTCTCAAAGTGAGTTCCATTAAATGAAAGTCAGTCTTGGAATCTGACTTGAAACTCTCATAATCCCTTGTCATCCAAATAAAGATATTTCATTTGTCAGATAATTTCACCTCAGGGGGATGAAAGAAGGAATCTTGACTGAGATGTAAGCAATCACATTTCCGATGCTGAAGGCACTTGCTCCCTGTGGAATCTTTTCATCAACATGACAATAGTCATTTCTTTTGTGGTCATAATGGATCGAATATGTTACTTGACGAGGCCTCCCAAGAGATTTGATGTCAGATGCAGTTTGCTTGAAGGTAGAACAGAGGCTGTAAGGTCACAGAACAGAAACTGACAAGGAAATACTTCTTAAAAGAATTAGTTTAAAATAATGTTTAGGAAACAAAATGCATGTTGACCAACTCCAAACTATTTATGGTACTGTGAGGAACAGTCAAGGGTGGGTTTCTTTTTGTTTCTTTGTTTGTTTGCTTGTTTTTTCCCTTCCAAACAACCTACAACTTTGAAAGACTAAGTTAATCCTCCATAGAAAGTTAAGGTTTGAATGTAAATTCCAAACACTCAAGAAAACTTGGGATGAAAGAAAAATAGCATTCAGCAGTTGGGCAGAAATAGAGAATATTTGAAGCCAAAGGGTGTTTCTGATATAAGAAAGTGAGGGGTTGTGGGGGAAGGAAAGAAAGGAGACTGATGATAAATGGATAAAACCCAGGATCTTGGATCTAAGGCGGGAAAACATGTTCCTTGGATGCTTTAAGATAATTGGGGGTGTTAAAATTCTGGTTTCAATCTGGTTGACTTTTCTCAATGATGAGGTAAAAGAAATGTACATAAAATGTATAAAGATTCATTTTCATTGTCTTATCACAGGCTGACATTTATGTGAATATTGTTTTCCAAAGTGGGGCTGTAAATGTTTCTGTTACCCCAGTGCAGGCATTTGGAGAAACAGTGAGCCCTGGTGTTCTCCTGAAATCTGTGTTTCATCTGAGTCTCTTAACCAAGTAATGCAAGTGGAGAGGAAGGCAATTCCCTTCCATGTAGATTTTAAAATCAAACCTAGAAAAAGCATTGTAGATATCAGGACTCGTAAGAGTCACATGGACAAATGGGAAACATAAAGATTCCTTGGGTGGACCTCTAGATATTTCAATCCAATACATCTGGGGGGAGGCCCAGGAATCCACAGTTTAAGAAGAATCCCTCCTTCACTGGTGGGTGATTCTAAAGCTGGTAGCCCAACAACCAACCTCCACACAACAGGCATTGTTTCCATGGCTGGTGGGGGCGATGATGGTAGCTTTAGACCAAAATGGTGAGAGTAGATTTGGTGGAAATTGGTAGGCAGACGACCCAGGCCCAGAAGCTAACACTGGGTGAAATAAAATATTTGATTTCCCTAACTTCATCTGCCGCTAAGTTGAACTTTGTAGAAAATTTGAAGCAGTGCTGCACGCTTCTTCGCTCAGGCCCTGGGGTATCTGGACGCTGAAACTATACATGCACACTGATTGTGTGTGTTGGCATGGGCCAGCGGGGTACTGAAATAGTCTGTAATTAAGGAGGAGGAAAGCTAAATGCTATGTATTCTGAAGAAAAGTATTTTCAGCGACCTCAAAGTCTTATCTAGTTGGCCTGAGATGGTTTTTCTGATACTATAGTTGTCTCTTTCAGAAACAGTTTCATGACCCTCTCTACAAAGGGGGCCCCACTGTCCCTGCTCTGTGCTGGCAGGCATCTCTCACTTATGCTTCTTTATGTGTGTTGTTGTCTGTCCTCCACTTAATAAGAACACCCAGACAGGCACGTCTCGCACCTCCCGGCCACCTCCTACCATCAGTGCTACATCCTTCCGCCCAGTCCTCAGCTCTAGCGAAACAAGATGGAACAGCGTTCATTCCTTCTTGACGTTTGGCCCTCTGTTCATGGCTCAGGTTTGGGCATAAAGATGGAACTGCTTTGTTATGTCGCAGTGCGGTATCTAACTTCCTCCAACACTTTGTCTTCTTGCCTGGAAGTTTCTTGTCCACAGGCATACATGATCCCTCCCCTGTATTTCTGTGCCCAGGGAGTCTTGTGTGAGTTCTTCCTTGTGCCCATGAACTCTTGTGTAAGTTCTTGCATGAGAGAAGATACCCGTCTTGTCTCTGAATGACATCTCTGGACACCCATTCTCAGGAAGTTCAGTTCAGTCGCTCAGTCGTGTCCGACTCTTTGCGACCCCATGAATCGCAGCACGCCAGGCCTCCCTGTTCATCACCAACTCCCAGAGTTCACTCAGACTCACGTCCATTGAGTCAGTGATGCCATCCAGCCATCTCATCCTCTGTCGTGCCCTTCTCCTCCTGCCCCCAATCCCTCCCAGCATCAGAGTCTTTTCCAATGAGTAGCTCTTCACATGAGGTGGACAAAGTACTGGAACTTCAGCTTTAGCATCATTCCTTCCAAAGAAATCCCAGGGTTGATCTCCTTCAGAATGGACTGGTTGGATCTCCTTGCAGTCCAAGGGACTCTCAAGAGTCTTCTCCAACACCACAGTTCAAACGCATCAATTCTTCGGTGCTCAGCCTTCTTCACAGTCCAACTCTCACATCCGTACATGACCACAGGAAAAACCATAGCCTTGACTAGACGGACCTTTGTTGGCAAAGTAATGTCTCTGCTTTTGAATATGCTATCTAGGTTGGTCATAACTTTTCTTCCAAGGAGTAAGCGTCTTTTAATTTCATGGCTGCAGTCACCATCTGCAGTGATTTTGGAGCCCCCCAAAATAAAGTCTGACACTGTTTCCACTGTTTCCCCATCTATTTCCCGTGAAATGATGGGACCGGATGCCATGATCTTCATTTTCTGAATGTTGAGCTTTAAGCCAACTTTTTCACTCTCCGCTTTCACTTTCATCAAGTGGCTTTTTAGCTCCTCTTCACTTTCTGCCATAAGGGTGGTGATATCTGCATATCTGAGGTGATTGATATTTCTCCCAGCAATCTTGATTCTAGCTTGTGTTTCTTCCAGCCCAGCGTTTCTCATGATGTACTCTGCATAGAAGTTAAATAAGCAGGGTGACAATATACAGCCTTGACGTACTCCTCAGGAAACTGCTTGCTATTTACCCCAGTGCTGGTGGGATGCCCACCCATGACTCCCACTTCCTGTTTTACTGTATGTGCCAGGCAGTGGATGAGATGAATCCTGTAATCTGAGCTTCAGTGTGGCCACAGTGACAACAGCTCCTTGACTGAATACAGGAAGACACGCCGCACACAGTAACTTTGTTTCTAGACACATGTTAGCTTTGATTCTGGGCCAAGAGACACTGGTGTCCGCAACTTGGGAATTAAGGGACTGAAAAGGGTGGAGAGATATTTGAAGATGGTTCTTGAGCCATTATGGAGGGCTTCCCTGGTGGCTCAGTAGTAAAGCCTCTGCCTGCCACTGTAGGAGACACAGGTTCAATCCCTGATCTGGGAAGACCCCCACATGAAGTGGAGCCACTAAGCCTGTGTGCCAAACTGTTAAGCCTGTGCTCTAGAACCCTGGAGCCACAGCTAATGAGCCCAGATGCCACAACTACTGAAGCCCTTGAGCCCTAGGGTCCATGCCCCACCACAAGAGAAGCTACCATGATGAGAAACCTGCGTACCACAACGAGAGTAGCCACGCTCTTTGAAACTAGAGGAAAGCCCCTGCAGCAATGAAGACCCAGCACAGCCAAAACTACATAAATAGAAAGCAGTTATGGAAAGAAGTCTGTGGTTGCCTGGGTATGGGAGGCAACAAAATCATGGCTCACTCTGATATGAGTAAATCAGAACCTGGTGAGCTGTGATGCTTCCCTCGAAGAAAACAAAACCCAGAAGGAGGAGGGAGCTGGGGTGGATGAAGACGCTGCCTTCAGTTGGACCAGGATATCCAGGTGGGTTAATAACCCCACTGAACGACGACAGGATGATGCTGAAGGTCATGTGTCCTGGAAGACTCCATCTAAGGCTGTCTTAAGAATGGTTAGCAGGTGGAGAAAGAATTGTTCTGTGATGGATGATGGTGTTTTCCTTTCCCTCCAGAATATCAGACAGAGCTGAAGAAGTTGGGTCTATAGCATCTGCATGAGGGAAGTTAGATGTTAGAAAGAACCTTATTAAATAGCATGACTTCTTCAGAAAGCTTTCTAATACATTTTGCCTGATTTGTAAATATACAGAATCAATGGGAGCAATTTGGGACACCAGGTAAGAAAGCAGAGGACTTGCTGAGTACATTCATATCTTGTACCTTTATAAAAACAATGCTAGTAACATGGGGACAATATATCAGACCTTTGGATATTCTTACAAAAAGTCGCAATCCTCATTATACATACGACTTCCTCAGATAGCACTGTAAATATCCAGACTCCAGGACATTCACCTAAAAGGTTAATTAAACCTCAATTCAGAATTTTGAAGATGCATTTCTAATGCACGTGGCTGAAGGAGCACCCTTGATAAACAAGGGTCTGCATCACTGCATCATTATATAAAATATAAATGATTTTATATTTACCATTGCTTTATTATTATCATTGTTGCTGTTATTTACAAATTCATAGACCACTTCAAGCCCCCATGGAGTAAGCAGAGGGTGTTGTGTGTTCAGCCTCTCAGTCATGTCCCACTCTTTCATGAACCCATAGACTATAGCCTGCCAGGCTCCTCTGTCCATGGGATTTCCCAGGCAAGAATACTGGAGTGGGTTGCCATTTCTTTCTCCAGGGGACCTTCCCAACTGAGGGATCAAACTTGCATCTCCTGCATTGGGAGGCGGATTCTTTACCACTGAGCCACCGGGCAAGCCTGATGAAGTAAGCAGAATGACATGACCGGTAAAAATGCTCACCTTTCCCACTGACTAGATGAGTTGGCCTTCGAGGAAGTGCACGGAGATAAGAACCAGCTGCGATCACTCCGTTCAATCTGGAAAGAATAGACAAGATATGTGACCTGGAGTATCAAGATGAAATAGGGAAAGACAGGAATCTTGCTGAAACTTAAGAAAATAAAGTAAGAGAAACAGAAAGAAAGACATTGAATGTCCAACTAATAACAGCTGGTTTTCAATCCGGGAAGAGAGACGTCTCCCTCCTATAATGCTCAAGGGTTCCCCCTGAGGTGATGGGCCTGGGGCCAGTGGGCACCTCCTGGCCTGGAGGGTGGTTTAGCACAATCGCATCCTGTAAAGAGCAGGTTTCCAGTGACAACGAATGTGGATTGCTTCAGAAGCGAACTCTTTTGAGATTTTTTTTTTATTACTAATGAAATAAATATATCTGTCTGTTGTTTATTTTTTCCTAAGCCTGTGCTTCCTCTGAGACTAGTTTGGTTTTCTCTCGGCAGGACCCTCCTACACAAGTCCCATTCCTGAAACAAAGGAGGTTCCCTCCTGCTTTAGTTGGTCTGCAGGTTCCTGGGGTTTTGAGCATCTTTTCTGGGTCCTGAGTAGAGAGTGGATTGATTCCATGTGGGCCCATCATTTTATACACACACACACACATATATATATATTTTAACTATACCAGAGACTCACAAAAATTAAACACATGTCTGATATCAAAAGAGTGTGTAAGAAATATATAGAAGATTATTGCTGCTCGGTATAATTATTCAACATTTAAATGTAGGCTGAAGAGCCAAGAACTCTGCAGAGATGTGTATAATCATAAATTCAGTTATTTGCTCATTCAGATCAACCCACATTTTCCCATGCCTCCCATTGACAGCAGTTGTGTGTTGTACGCACTGGGGCTTCAAAGATGTGTGAAAAAAATCCTGATTTAAAAGCAAACAAACCCTCTCAAGTGAAATAGATAGGAGGAAGCCATTCAGAGGACATCTTGACTAGATGAATAATTCTAAGACTCTTTTCTCCTATCTTTTCGCCGAATCTGTAATTCTGTGATTATATTTGTACATTTCTTATCGTTCCTTCGATAGCGATGGATACATAGGAAGTCTTCAGCCTGTAGTTCTTGATTGCTCATTGTTCAGGTGGAATCAGTTCCACCAGCAGATTTTATTAATCTGCTCCTTGAGTGCCTTCCTTGTGCATGGTATTTATTATGCATGCCACTTACCATTTCCCCACAAAAAACATTAAACATCAGCAGAGAGGAGATGAGTCTGTTTATTTCTTGAGTTGGAATTGCAGAAAAGCAGTTATTTACACATTTCCTTTTCTGAGAGAGCATGATAATCCCACAGAGGCAGAACTCAGATATGCAATGTCTGCCTCTCACATGCTCATATTTGCATTAATGAGTTGAGTGGTGATGCTGCCTTCCCCTGAAAAAAAAGGAATCTCAAGCAAAAAAGTAAGCCTTGACCTCTAGTAAATGTCGCTATCACTTAAACTTGAACAATTTAAAGCAAGAGCATGAATAACGGTAATTAGAATAACGATGCAGAAAGGATTTTATTATTTCCATATGTTTGTAAATGATATAGTGAGAAAGAAAAAAATCATCACAGTTTGCAATTGTATCCTATTTTACTCTAGAGTGAAAAATATCAATATAAAGTACTGTAGATAGCAATAAAATTTAACTTATATTTAAATGTTTCAATTTTTTTTAAAAATCTGTATTTGTAAAGGATGGATGGATGGTAGACGGTGAAAGGAACTTTTATACGTAAGGAATTTTGAAGACTACCTGAAAAATTGATTCCTAAATCAAAAGATAATATTTGAGAATGAACTATCTCTTTGTTTTCACTCTCCACACCATGAAAAAAACTGCAAAAAACTCCATAAATGCTAAGAAGGTTGATATTCCGTATGCATGCACAGTCACTCAGTCATTTCCGGCTCTTTGTGAGCCCATGTATGTAGCCCTCTAGGCTCCTTGGTCCATGGAATTTTCCCAGCAAGAATACTGAAGTGGGTGCCATTTCCCTTTCCAAATATACTATATAAGGCATGATAAATCAGTTCTAACATTGAAGCATAATTAATATTACTAAAATTGGGGGGAAATTATGATCTTTAAAAGTTGTTTGTGTATGTGGGAGGCCTCCTTACTGAAATTGCATTCACCATCCATTCAAGTAAAATAGAAGGTTTTTGTTTCTGATTCCATATTTTACTTTTAGAGAATTCTTTTTATTTCCAGGAATGAGGTTGTATGTAAGTTACTCTGAGAACCTAAGAACTATGAGTTCATGGTGGGCTCTGAATAGAAGTTGGGTATTTCTCTAAGTTTCCTCAGTGCAACTCATTTCTTAGTAATTTATATTCCATTTCTTAGTTACTTTGGAATTAACAAGAAAAATAATTTATAAAATAGATCATAAAAATATGACACTTTTTTCTTCAGAAAAACTACTATAGCAACCATTTTTGAAAAACCAAATTGGCTGTTTTATATCACGTTATTTACTAAAATTGGCATAGCTGTTCCTTTTATGATAGTTTTCCTTGTTTCTTCTTCTTCATGCTATTTTTTTCCACTGATTTTAGAGCTATGGTATTATTGAAAGAATAATGACTGTTTACTCATCTAAAATTATTGGTCACATCTTCTTTCTAACATTCCCTGTTAATCAATATTGATCCAACACACGCTAGAACCTGGAGAAATAATAATGAAAAAGACAGACATGGCCCCTGGCCTCATGGAACTTATTGTTGCCATATATGTGAACTCCATACACAGTAAATTTTAACTTTGAACTGTTTCTCTGTGTTATAGAAGGGTGTTTTGTGCTCTGAGCTACATATGGTTTCACTCTGGTTATTTGTCTTAAGGAAATGCATTCAGTTTGGATTGCAAGTTCATGAAAAGGTACATAATGTTCTTCTGAGTAAAGACAGCGGAGATCTCTTGAGAGTTTTATTTAGAGTTAGATAGTGGTTTTAAGATCTGACAACTATATAAAGTGAGGAGATGAGTCACTTGTTAATAGGTACATCTCAGTCCATGCCGAGGAATCCTAATTGGTAGTTATTTGCTGTCCCAGTAAAGATAGACACCGAATGGGAGCAAAATATTTTTATGAGGCTTTAGAATTGCTGCATCTCTGACAAGATGGAGATTTTTATTTGGTTATTAATCCAGGTCACCATTTAGCAGAAATAGTTACGCAGACAAAGAGGAAATATCACTCTATTGTACTCTTATGCTGATACAAATAGTACCTAAAGTCTGACAAATGGAGATGCTTTTACCGATGTCATGTAAAAAATTATCTGTGAATGCCCTTCACAGGGGCATAATGACAAAGGGTTGACCTTCACTGACTCCCCATTTGTGTTAACTTTTCTAGTTAAGGCTTCCCTGGTGACTCAGACGGTAAAGAATCTGCCTGCAATGTGGGAGACCTGGGTTTGATCCCTGGGTTGGGGAAGATCCCCTGGAGAAGGAAACGGCAACCCACTCCAGTATTCTGGCCTGGAGAATTCCATGGACAGAGGAGCCTGGTGGGCTACAGTCCATGGGGTTGCAAAGAATCAGACACGACTGAGCATCTGCTGCATTGTTAATTATTTAAATATTGCCATTTATCATTTTGCTTTCTATCCTGTTATCATCAACTAATGTTATCAATAGAAGCAATGAGAAAATGTTTCGTATTAAGAATTTGCAGTGTAGGAGACATCTCTGGTGGTTTAGCGGTTAAGACTTTGCACTCCCAATGCAGGGGGCCTGGGGTTGATCCTGGATCAGGGAACTAAGATCCCACACTCTGCTATATTTAAAATGGATAACCAACCAGAACCTACTGTATAGCCTAGGGAACTATGCTCGATATTATGTGGAAGTCTGGATGGGAGGGGAGTTTTGGGGAGAATGGGCTGACGTGTATGTATGGCTGAGTCCCTTTGCTATCTACCTGAAACATCACAACACTGCTAATCGGCTATTGTTGTTCAGCCACTAAGTTGTATCTGACTCTTTGCGACCCCAAGGACTGCAGCACACCAGGCTTCCCTGTCCTTTACTATCTCCCAGAGTTTGATCAAATTCATGTCCGTTGAGTCAGTGATGCTATCTAACCATCTCATCTTCTGCCGACCTCTTCTCCTTTTGCCTTCAATCTTTCCCACATTAGAGTCTTTTTCCAGTGAGTCAGCTCTTCGCATCAGGTGGCCAAAGTATTGGAGCTTCAGGACAGTCCTTCCAATGAATATTCAGGGTTGATTTCCTTTAGGATTGACTGTTTTGACCTCCTTGCAGTGCAAGGGACTCTCAAAGTCTTCTACAGCACCCCAGTTCAAAGACACCAATCCTGTGCTCAACCTTCTTTATTATCTAACTCTCACATCCATACATCCTGGGAAAACCATAGCTTTGACTATGCGGACTTTTGTCGACAAAGTGACGTCTCTGTTTTTTAATACACTGTCAAAGTTTGTCATAGGAGTAGGCATCTTTTAATGCCTACTTCAAAGGAGTAGGCATCTTTTAATGCCCCAATATACAATAAAAAGTTACATTAAAAAAAAGAGTTTGCAGTATAGGTAACTACCTACCACATACCTAACAGAGTTGTATATTTATTGTGGTATTAGAAATAATTGCTTTTATTAGAAGGCATGTTAAATGTTCACAAGTTTCAATCATAAATCTGTATTTCTAGAAATATTAATAACAGAAAAAACAACTTTCAAACTATTCAAAATTCTCTAGGCACCTTTTGTCTAGAGGTGAGGTAAGAGGCATTTTCTTAATATCCAAGGAGAAATAAATTGTAACATGAAATATCATATTAAAATAAAGGAGGAAATTATTAAGAAATTGTTCCACAGGTACCATAAATGGGTTAACTACTTATCTAATGCAGTTTCAGTCCTTTAAAAGGTTGTTTTTATAGACTTAGCAAGGCCAAATGTATACCCAGGAGAAATAGCAGTGAGCGTTTATTTAATTTAACATTACATTTCATGAGAGTGCTTGTGTATTGAAATGGGTAGACAGAAGAAATGCCTTGGGCAATAGTTCCCCTGTGTTTATCTAAAAAAAAAAAAAAAAAAATCAACACCTTGTAGGAATTTGATTGCAGACAAAGTTTTTATTAATTTTTATGCATCATTTATACAATAACAATAACCAAAAGAGGAGAAAGAAACCATATCAGCAATATGCAATCGTTTAAGCCAAAGTCTGACTTTGCTTCTCTGAGTCCTGAAAACCAGTCCTGATTTTATCATTTTATTCCTGATGGCCCATCTTTGGGACCAATTAGAAATTCCTCAGACTTGTCAAAATGTTAACTACCAGTACTAAAATATCATGTTGTTTAAATTTTTAATGAATAATAGCTTCATTAGACATTATGTTCCTAATATGACTATGGAAAACTATGGAATATGGTACACCATTGCACTTAATTTCATTTATTCAATATTCAAATCATTTGCTTAATGAGAGAGTCGCCCAAGGGTCTGCTGAAACACTGAATATCTGGCAAATTACTGTGTACTAATTGATTCAATAATAGCATGTTAAAATTACCTTAACCATTCTGCTCAATACTTAATTGCATTTCCTATTGATGTCAGTGTTCTACCAGCAAGCCCTTCATGCTTTAAAATAATTTTTCACTTTGAAAAAAAGTGGTAGAACTGCATTGTCGATTACCTGATGTGATTTTACGTTTGAGATGTCAATGGTGAGAATAGCAAGATAAAGATGTAGAAATATCATACCCAAGTCCTAGAAATATAGAGACTGCAGAGTCCCAGGGTATTATGTATTCATGAACTAATCTTGTTAACTCCACTTCAAAGTGAGTTTTTAAAGGATAACTCAGTAATCTTCAGGGATTACTGTGATATGTGTGTGTGTTTGTGTTTAGGTGTTCTATGACCATAAACCGCCATCAAGAAGACATCTCTTTTCTTACACAATGAAAAGAGTACACACAAAGAAATTAGGATTCTGATACGTAAATGTAGGCGTTTTCTCTTCATACTTATCTAGACGTTCTTCTGAATACATACCATGAAGTGTTTGAGATAGTGTATAGGATTTATAAGGCTTCCCTCGTGGCTCAGCAGTAAAGTAATCTACCTGCCAATGCAGGAGATGCAGGTTCGATCCCTGGGTCAGGAAGATCCCCTAGAGAAGGAAACAGAAATTCACTCCAGCATTCTTGCCTGGAGAAGCCCATGGACAGAGGAGCCTGGTGGGCTACAATCCATGGTGTCACAAAAGAGCCAGATGTGACTTAGCAACTAAACAGCAACAACGTAAGATTTTTAATTAACAAATCTCTTTGGAGAATTCATTCTTCTACAACTCATTTCTTAGATGAACTATAGAGTGGGATTGGTAGGTGGACTTGTATCATAGGAGGAGAAAACAGCTAGCTCAAAAGACTCACCAAAGCAGGCGAGGCCACCAGCATGAGCTGAAGCATTTGGGCCCTTTGCGTGACCTTGAGAATTCTGAATGACTTTTTATAACATGATGATGACATTTGAAATGCTTTCCAAGAGATGGTTGGAACACCCAATCATGCTTTCTTTGATCTTCAGATCTTGGGATTATGTTCTGGCTGAATGATAGCAACTCATTACATAAGGTCAGCAAGCACCGCCAAGCCTATCACAGTCACGTCATGAAAAAGTCAGAACTTCCCCAGCTGTGCGGTCAGCCTGGTGGGCACGGTGCCAAGAGCAGGTCCTCTCTCTGGCACATCCTCCGTGCCGGGAGATTCCAGAGTGGAAACACCGGGTTGGCAGGGAGAGAGGGGCCCTCTTCCCCTCCTCCTCTCATCTGCCCCAGAATCTCGCTTCAGATTTTTAAAAAGACTAAAGTTATGATTATCCACAAAGGACATTTATATTTATCCTTCAGTGTCTTTACTTACTTGTCATCTCAAGTAAAGATCACACTTAGGTACCGTTCTTCAGATTAGCACTCACACATTGTCCATGCTTGTAAGAGGTCTGCAAACGTAATGCCTTTCTAAGTTTCATAAAGTCTAATGAGTTTCAGAGACAAAGGAGATAACAGTTCTGAGATTCTTTTCCAATTATGAAGGCAATAAGTTCATAGGAAAAAAAAATCTGGAGCTTTGGGGTAAAAAATATCTTCTATTCTGTCTTTTAAGCTTTACAACTCAGTTCACTTCATTGGTAGGCCTCGGGGTTTCTTTCTCATGCCTACAACTGTCATTACTATCTTTTCTTAATGTCACATTGCTTTCACTCTTTCATTGAAATGACCTAGAAACAATCCCATGAAAGTTGATCCCATAAAAAACATTTCTGTGGCACCTTTTGATGTCCTGAAACCAGACAAAAATCAATATAGTATAAATAAATATATTATCAAAAAGTTTATGCATGATTCTAAAGGGGAACGTTTACTGCTTTTTAAATTGATTTCCATGAAAACTAAATTCATTCATTCTGTGGATTTTATGGTTCTTAAACACAGAATGTAATTTCATTTTGGTCATTATTTTAAAATGAAATTTTTGTTTCAACTTGCAGTAATATGTATCCTATGTCATATCCTTAAGAGGGCCATTTGTCACCTTATTTGGAAAAAGCACTTCATGGAAAGCCACCTGTATTTTTATCACATTGGTGATTTTGAAAATATAATTTATTTAATTGCGATGCATTTCTGGGTCTCCTAAAAGTGAGTCCCCTAACTGGGTTTCCTAACTGTTAAAAATGTAATCATACTTCTATTCAAATTTGTATCAGAGAAATCACCCCATTGCAAGAAAAAGACTAGCATTCAAAGTTCTGATGTGTATATTAGGAGAAAAGTATTTCATCCATATTTAGGTTTTGGTTTATTTTCCATTTAGCATTTGTTATCCTGCCATATTGAAGAAGAATATGATTATTTTATTTAATGTATATGTAACAACCAGGGAAATTTCTGGGTATCCAAATTGCCAGGATGAAATGCTCATGTTTTCCTTGTAAAGGATACTTAAAAGAGGAAGAAAACATCCTTAGTTCAGCTTTTCTCCTTCCGAGTTTAAAGGGAGGGTCCCTGGACAATGGGGCTTCCCTAGTGCTTCAGTGGCATAGAATCCGCCTGCCAGTGCAGAAGTTGCAAGTTTGATCCCTGGGTTGGGAAGAACCCCTGGAGAAGGACATGGCAGCCCACTCCAGTATCCTTGCTTGGGAAATCTCATGAGCAAAGGAGCCTGCGGGGCTACAGTCCACAGGGTTGCAAAAGTATCAGACACAACTTAGCAATGAAACAACAACAACCCAGATAATAGTATTTCAGTTCATTTTCCTTCCTGCTAGGACCCTTGATGAGGTTGCCGGTCAGACGCTTAGTCTGTGCAGACTTCCACTTTTGTATGCTTCGTGATTGATTTTCCAAATGCTGATACATTTCAAAAAATAGTTTTTAATATTCATAGGTGAAATAAGGCATTACTTTGGATTATATATGCTTATATCTTTCTTCTTGGACCATATATTTTATTTTTAGTATCCTTTTTTTTTTTAATCTTCTACTTGGGTATTAATAGCACCAGTCGGAGAAGGCAATGGCACCCCACTCCAGTACTCTTGCCTGGAAAATCCCATGGATGGAGGAGCCTGGTGGGCTGCAGTCCATGAGGTCGCTAAGAGTTGGACACGACTGAGCGACTTCACTTTCACTTTTCACTTTCATGCACTGGAGAAGGACATGGCAACCCACTCCAGTGTTCTTGTCTGGAGAATCCCAGGGACAGGGGAGCCTGGTAGGAGGCCGTCTATGGGGTCGCACAGAGTCAGACACGACTGAAGCGACTTAGCAGCAGCAGCAGCAGCAGTAATGAACTGTGTACACCTGGCAAATAAATCAGACACAGCTCCTACTAGATCAAACTGCTGTCAACAGGATTACGGCGGTGCAGCACAGAGCACTATAGAGAAGCGATGGAAAGATGCTCGTGGTCACCCGGTGACCAGATTTTTGGCACGCTGACCAGATACATCCATCATCCATGCTGGTGTGTGATTATGCACTGACCTCTGCCACACGAGGGACAGCCAGGACTCTCCGCCCTGGAGCTCAAAGCTTTCTGCCAACCTCGAATCTAAAGCCTTTGTGGTCCATTGCCTCTACCCTCAGCACATTCCCAAAGAAGAAGACACCTTCTCTCTTCTTGAAATACTCACGGTGTGTTGCTTGTGCTTCACTAATGGCTCTGATCCCATTTTTGTTTTGCTTGGAGAAAAAGATTTTCTCAAGTTACCTTTTTGAAAAGTCACTTTCTTTCCCCTCCTGGTTTCTTTTCTGTCTCTCTCAGCACGCCTGCAATGTTGTTTCTCTGTTTCCCTGTCTCACCTTGTGACCTTTGCCACTTCCCCCAGATCATACTTAGTTTCTGCCACTGGATAGTTTCAAATTAATCATTCACCTTTGGATGTATCTTTGTAAATGACCACTTTAGAGTCTGTTCTTTTCCATGCCAGCAGCAATTCTCCCCACTTAGCTGTTATAATTAGAGGAGTCTCTGCTCAAGTTTTCTTATCAGATTAGAGCTATTGTTTGCTGTTTTATAAGTTATGGGCATATCAAGATTTATTAAGCAGATCACTTAGGTTAGAGGTGCTTTCAGCATGCAACAGTTTGTGAAAGCTGTTGTGATGACTGTTGAAAAAATCCAGCACATATCTAAATTTCCACTGATATTACACTTTTAAAGACATTCTGCTTTTACCAATTAAGGTTGTGTTACAGGTTCCACAGCAATTTTTCTTATCCCAGACATTTAACAAAAATCACTAAACCCTAAAATATAATATTTACTGCTGCATAAGGAATTTATGATTTTTTTTTTGTCTTCTGCATTGCTCCCAAATCATGACATTTACAAAGGACCAACAGATGTATGTGATGAGGACCTCAGAAGACAAGTCCTTCCGGGCTGGGAGTTCCCATTTTAACCAGATAATGTGGATTTTCCCATCTTTCTACCAATCCTAGAGAGAATCAGCCCAAAGCAAAGATTTTCTTGATCTGAATTCATACATGTATATTTCTACATATCACAGGAAGTGGGAATGTTGGTCTCTGGCACTTGCCATACAGTCTTTCAGATTTCCAACATCATAACTCTGTCCTCTGAGTTAATTGTTATGGGCTCACCAAGGTATATTCAAGAATGCACATGTACCTCCATGGAAGTATCTTGCAAACAAATAGCTGCACATGATTTAGGGAAAGTATATGTGTGTGTGTGTACTTAGTCGCTCAGTTGTGTCTGACTCTTTGTGATCCCATGGACTGTAGCCTGCCAGGCTCCTCTGTCCAGTATATTCTTCCTAAAATGAAAGTCAATAAGGATGTGCACTGAGAATTAGGTAATGACTAGAATTTAACACTTCCTGTTTGAGAATTATTAAAGGGGAGAAGCATAATAGTGCTACCTATGCTAAGCCCAAAGTACCATGTTTTATATAAACTGAGCAATTCAGTTCAGCCACAGAGCAAAGAATAGAACAAGAAGATAACTCAGCTATATGGTAAGAGATAGCAACTGTGATATATGTTGAATAAAAGGGTTAGAGCCTACAAATTTGTAGTTATAATGATAAATGAGCTTGAAGTATATGTCATTTACTCACCAGAGCCCCAAAGCCGAATGGTTTATTTGGAAGGTGATGTTTTTGTGCGTGGTCTTCAAGCCAATTTCAAGGAATGATGTCTTTTAGTGAGGACAGGAGTGAAGCGAACAGGACATTTAGGGACAGTGAGTCTATGTATGGGTGACATAATGGCAGAATTCACCAGTGACAGTAGTCTTGCTGTGTATCTGGTGTTCCTAGTTTTAGCGAATGTCTATGATTGGCAGCAATGCAGGGATCTTCTTTCTATGACTCATCTGCCATGGTTTTAAAAAGTTCTATTTTAATGGCTTCATTTGTCACCTGATGTTTGTGATTTCACGAGAAGAGACTCAATTTGTTTGAGTTTAATATGATGGGATTTTGCATTGTGTATGCTTTAAAGCAAATAGCATGTGTGCTCAATAATAAATTATGTTGGAAAACAAACCTCTGAGCTAAAACCTAACCTAGAAGAGACTAACTCATAATTCCTTTTGGAGAAGGAAACGGCAACCCACTCCAGTACTCTTGCCTGGAGAATCCCTTGGACAGAGGAGCCTGGTGGGCTACAGTCAATGGGGTGGCAGAGTCAGACACGACTGAGCAATTGACACACACACATAATTCCTTTGACTTGGAAGGCAATTTTTATTATGGGAAAAAAGAATCCACACATATTCTTGGATTCTCAAAACTAGTCGGAGAGTATATGGGATTATACTAGTTCAGTACATGCCCCTTGGAGCATTTCCTGGTGAACCACTATCCCCTTGGGCCGTCCCCACACTATTCTGAGTGGACGGCATCCTGAAAATGGACAAAACAGGAAAATAGCAAATTAGTAACATAGTAAAATAAGCAATACTACTGTCATTTTAATTATTATCAGTCTTATAAGATTGCTTTAAAAATCAAAGGGTAATTGTTTCGAATAGAAAAGATACAAAATATCAATGGATTGGGATGTCTCTACATATTCCTTGGGCTCCTTGAGTTGATAGTGTCTGTCCTGGAAGATATAATTTAACCATGATATTTATCCTGTAGGACTTTCCTGATTGAGGTCCACACTTGAAATCGTAAACAGCCCCTCACTTGAAGTTATAAACTCCTTCTTACATGGAAATCCATATGATAGTTGCTCTGTTAATAATATGTTTGTATCAATCCAATTTTTATCTACAGATAAACATTTAAAACTACTGAACTATGATTAGACTACTTATTAAAGCATAAAAGCACACAACTTTGATTGTCTTTAGTATAGATAGGTCTGAAGAGTTAAAGTTATGGTAATAAAATTGTAGAAGACATTTTAGAGAAAATTCTTGTGTAACTATGTAATTACCTGGGTATTGTTGTGTTTTTTTTTTTTTTTGAAACTTTTATTTTGTATTGGTTGCCTGTATGTTTTTAAGCCAGTGTATATTTGGTTGCTATACACGTACAAAACAGTGCATTTGCTACTTTGCATAAAAGGCTTAAGTTGCAAATTCTTTGACTTAAATCTCTGACTTTTTTTTAGTATTATTTCAATAATATCCGTCTCTGGTGGCTCAGGCACTAAAGAAGCTGCCTGTTTGCAAGAGAACAGGGTTTGATCCTTGGGTCAGGAAGATCCCCTGGAGATGGGAATGGCAATCTACTCCAGTATTCTTGCCTAGAAAATTTCGGGGACAGAGGAGCCTGGAGGGCTCCATGGGGGTTGCAAAGAGTCGGACACGACTGAGCAACTAACACCACACATCTTTTAGTCATCAGTTTGTAAACGTGTATTCTTATTTACATGATAGTCTGTCAACTTACTAGAAAATGTATCGTTATATTAGTGGATTAAGAGAGTTGTTGCATCTTACTGAAAAGACATTCATAATTATTTGTAAATTGTGAGGGAAATTAAATAATTGACACTTATGATGCATATTTTAAGTAGCTGAGAAATAAAGGAAAGAATATGTATAATTTAAAACACATTATGGAGATGAAGTTCTTCATTCTTACATCTTATTGTATAGTTTGAAGGCATACATGCATGTAGCCTGGCAGGGTACAGTCCTTAAGAGTCGCAAAGAACTGGACACGACTGAAATGACTTAGCACACATGCACGCCTTCAAAAAATATAATAAGGTGTAAGAAATTAAGAATTTCTTCTCCATAATGTGTTTTAAATTATGCATGCATATTTATGTATATGTAATACATGTGTAGTATGTGATGACTGCATTAATTTTTGTGAATTGAGAAGAATAGACTAGAGCACCTGTAAATCATTTCACAATTTTAAAAACAAATTTATAATCCTTTTTAAATAGAGACAGTCAATATTTCTTCTTAAAATCAGATTCAAAATGTCAGCTAGAATCCAAATCTCATTTGCCAAGAAGAGATTGAGGTTTTTTTTTTTTTTTCCGTCAATAACGTCTTCATTGGACTTTGAATCACAAGCATTTATAAAACTACCAGTGTTAAGGGGACACAAAAACATATTAGCTGAATAATTGATATCATTTGCTCCCAACTCTGTCCAGGAGGGTAGGTTCTTGTCTTATTTATTTAGACAGAACATTTCTAGAGCTAGGAAGAACTATCTGTTTGGTTTTACAAGCTTAGAGCAAACTTTTTTTTTTCCATTTTGAGTCTATACACGTGGAGTGATATTCTAAATCATGTGTCATTTACCAGGGCTTTCTTTAATATTCCATGAACTGTAATTCAGTTTAAACAAAAGAGGGCAGTCAGAAAAACACATTAGACAAAACTTATTCAAATTATGCTTACTGAGACTATTCTGAATCATCTATCAGTTTGTTGTGGCCTTTATTTAGCTGGAAGTGCTGAAAGTTGAGTTTTACTTTAAGTTTACCTTTATTATGACTCATAATTTTACATTTCTCTTTACTTCTAAATATTCTTTTCTCATGTTGAATTTTTAATTTCTTTAAATTCAAAAGCCAAGGCTCTTCTCAAGATTGCATTTGTACAATATAGGCTACAAATTAAAGCCAAAGAGAACCTAACTTTGCATTTAATTTAAAATTCATATAATGCTGTTGCAATACTAAATTAAAATTGTAGATTTCATCAGACACTACACAGTGCGGAGCAACAGAGAGGTGTTAATTTTTAGGTCCTATTTGTTACTAGATGTGCACCATTATTCACATTAACATATCTTTCATAATATGAAAGATATGATATCCACTAAAGCAGTGGATTTTAGCCTTAGCTACACACTGGAAACTTTAAAAAATATTAATGACTGGCTGCACTATCCTAGAGTGCAGACATAATTGGTCTGGGAAGGGGTATATGCATTTGAGTTGATCATTTTGAAAGCTTCCTAAATAATTTTAATAGATATCTCAGGTTTCACCTGCCGATGGCTGTAATAATAGCCAAGCCAAAAAAGCAGACAACAACAACAGCAAAAACAACAACAACAACAAGCAAAATCCTTTGAGAGCAATTGGAAGATGTAAATTCTTGCCCCACTGATAATCTACATCCCTGAACTTTTTGCCGGGATATCCTTTACTTATCAGCTTTCTCTTAGTTGGGAGTGGTCATTAGGTATTATTAAAAGTCATTTGTAGTATCTGCAACCTCTCTTTCTGAATAACTGTGTTTTTACTGAGTTGCTTGCTTAGTTTAAAGCTCATGTTATGCAAAAGTGCATTTATGAGAGCAGCTTGCTTTTGGTCTACTTTGCACAGCACCACGACCTCTATTTACTTTATATCCTTATAAAAGCAGAATGTTTGAAAGTACTTCTACCTTCGAAATGTTCTTTTGAAAGTCACCTGATTACCAAGCAACCACAATTCTTTGCATATGCACGCCTTAGTCTTACCAGCATTTCTCTTTCAAATATAAATTTTAATCTCAGAGTTGTGATTTTCATGCATATTTTGGCTTCAGGCTTCAGGATGAATCACTGTGCTTGTAGCAAAATCTTTGTCAGAAATGGAGGTGAGCACCCAAAGGAGCAAATAGGAATTACCAGGGAGCTCTCTGGTTCCCAGTCTCCTCTTTGAAGAAGTAGAACATCATTGAACACAACTCCCCAGAGCTGTAGAAAGTTGCAGGCTCACAGAGTTGACTGTTTTTATTTGAAATATGAGCAGGGTTAAGATGAAATTCCTACTGAGGACAATTAAAATATATTTCAGAATATATCAGTATAATTTTATATAAATTTTCTCATCTTTGTTCAAAACAAAGACATTTAAATACCAGTTTAGAGTTAATCTGTGAGGGAAACAATGCCTAAAAAAGATACTCTGTTAATCTTACCACTGGACGTACAATATTCTGATTTAATTGCTCTGCTTGCAGCCTGGGCTTTAGGATTTTTAACAACAATCCAGGTAATTCTCATATACAGCAAAATTTAGGAAACATTGCTTTAAATCTTCTGATTGAATCCAAGCCTCCAGATGTATGTAGGATCTTGTAGTTTGCATTGTAAGAAGCACTTTAGATGATACTATATACACATTAAAGTTTAATAACCACTGGTTTTACTATGTGCTGTTTTCTCCCAAGAATTTTTGAGTCTATTATTTGATGATTTTGTCCTTGCTTCCATGATTTGTGTTTTAGGTGTAAACAGCTATGACATTATTTTTTTTTTCTTGGACTTTCCTAGTGGCTCAGTGGTTAAAAATAAAAATCCACCTATAATGCAGGAGCCACAGAAAAGCTGGGGGATCCCTGGGTGGGAAGATCCCCTTGAGGAGAAAATGGCAACCCACTGCAGTATTCTTCCTGGAAAATGCCATGGACAGAGGAGCCTGGTGGACTCAGTCTGTGGGGTTGCAAAGAGTCAGACAGGACTGAGCATACATGTGTTGTTTTTTTCCCTGTTCAAACACCATCTATGGTTGTTTGCTTTGTATAGGTTCAAGCACATACTAGGCATTCTTGTTTCCACTGACTTCTCCATTAGGACAGAGATAGTATAATAGAGTGGAAATGGTTTGTGTGCTTACAGATGCTACAAAATTGCTTGGCAGTGTTTCATCAACTACTGAGGTGTAGGGGTAAGCTTCTTAGACTCTTATCTCAGAATGTTTCATGTTCTGACAATTACTCTCTGTCTAGCCTTGGGTAGGCTTCTCAATTGAGCTTTCTGCACATGAGAAATGGTAGTTTTTAATATCTGTCTCTTAGAGGTGTGATTTGCATAAGGTAATAATACATGTTGCTGCTGCTGCTGCTGCTGCTAAGTCGCTTCAGTTGTGTCCGACTCTGTGCGACCCCATAGACGGCAGCCCATCAGGCTCCCCCCGACCCCACCCCCCAGTCCCTGGGATTCTCCAGGCAAGAACACTAGAGTGGGTTGCCATTTCCTTCTCCAATGCATGAAAGTGAAGAGTGAAAGTGAAGTCGCTCAGTCGTGTCCGACTCTTAGCGACCCCATTAGTACTGTGTAATTTGTAAAGTGCAATACTTTTTTTTTTTTTTTTGGTGGGGAGGGGCCATTCCCTGGTGGCTCAGCTCATAAAGAATCCCCCTGCAAGGTGGGAGACCTAGGTTCGATCCCTGGATTGGGAAGCTCCCCTGGAGAAACAGGGGAGCTAAAAAATTAGCGACTTCCACTTCATTTCACTTCACTATCTTTCTAAATGGTTGCTTAGACATGAAACATTCATTGGAACCTAGTTCTAAAAAAGTTTCATTAACTGTATACAAAAAAGAAAGCCATAAAACTTTCAGATATCTTCCATGTTACAGGGAGTTAAGCAAGTGAGGATAAGTTCTTGTCTTTTTTATTTAGTCAACAGCAATGAAACATGTATTTCTGAAGATCAAAAGGTGCAATCTGCATGTTCAGATTTTTTACTTTATGCAGAGAAATGTGTTCCTTCATTCACTCACCAAATATTTGTTTATATTTTAGGTATTTATGAAATTATTAGACTATGTGTCAGGCACTCTTCATAGTGTTGAGGTTACAGTTGTGGCCAAAATAGGCATATGTCACTGTCCTTATGACCCTTAGGTACTACCAGAGAGGGGTATCAATATGTGCACATTGAGGGAAGGGGAGATACCAACCCAAAGGGGAGATCCGAACTGAAGTTATAAGGTTTATCACCAACACAGCTGGTTTATGACATGCTGCATGACTGTTGTACATTTCTTTTTGTCATCTTCATAGTTTTTGTCCAATTATATCTTTTAAAAAAAAAATGCACTTAGAAATACGCAAGAATACTGGAGTGAGTTGCCTTGCCCTCCTCTAGGGGATCTTTCCGACCCAGGGATTGAAGTGAAGTGAAGTGAAGTCACTCAGTCATGTCCAACTCTTTGCGACCCCATGGACTGTAGCCTACGAGGCTCCTCCCTCCATGGGATTCTCCAGGCAAGGGTACTGGAGTGGGCTGCCATTTTATTCTTGCCTGGAGAATCCCATGGACAGAGGAGCCTTGCAGGCTGCAGTCCATAGGCCTGCACAGAGTTAGACCCAACTGAAGCGACTTCGCATGCATGCACGCATGACTTATCAAAGAAAGATGCAGTCAAGAATTTAGTACTTTAAAATCTTTGTTCTCAAAGGAACAACCACATCGGATTTAATTCTTTCTTTACATTACAGACAACTCAAGACGAACAGGACTGGAAACGAATTGTAGAAAGCAGTTAGCTGCTTAAAGCCTCTTAGAGGTCAAGACGATAAGACACAAATAAATGTATAAGAATCAAAAATGAAAGTTCATGATTTTACCAGCTTAAGAGTCACAGATGAGAAATGAGTTAGGGACCTAAATATGCTGTTTAAGATATGCTGGTACCGTAACTTTCTTGCAAAATCAGAGAGACTGCATAGTCAATAAAGATGTGCTATCCGAATTTTCTAGGAACACTTCAGTATTACAGTGCAAGTTCTAAAATTTTATTAACACATCTTTCTAACTAGGTCATATACTCACTTGGAGGTAATTGTTTGATCACTAGGGAAATATATATTATTGGTTTGAGAAATAAAGTAGCCACAGTGTTCACTTTTGAATAACATCATGTATGAATTAGAAATATGATCTTGTTTGGATAGAATATCCCATTAAATTTATTGAATTTATGTCAGGATGTAACAAAGCACATTCATCAACTTAGGTGGTTTGCATTCAGCATAAGTTTGGTTTCCTCAAGTCTACAATTAAGCAACAAGACACAACAGCCTTTGAATTTTAATGGCAATTGGCAGCGTGCTGAATTGTAATTACACCAGTGGAGATGATGAATTACTTACAGATTTAAACTGTGTACAGACTAGCCAACATAAAGCAAATAGTCTGTGGTTTTCTCTATTGATGTACATTTATCAGCAGTCCTGCATATGCTGTATAGACCATCTTAAAATGCAAGTGTCTTATGTAATTAGACAACTTTCTGTCTTTTGGCCTTCTAGCTAAAAATTAACTAAATTTACAGGCCATATTTTTTTTTCCTGGAGACCAAGAACTCTGCTTTCTCATTTCTATATCCCATTTATGCCCACAGAAGCTATTCAGCCAGTACAGTTGAGAATGTTTCTTATATGGGAATCCTTCTTTTCCCTCCCAAGTTAAAAAGAAAAGTATATATAAAAGAACAGACTTGCTAAATCATCTGTTTTTATGGGTGCTTAACACACAAATGCTCCCCATTCTGAAAAGTACTTCAGTATACAAATAGTTTAGATTCAAGATTGCATTTATATTTTTAAAACAAATAAGCTTTTAATGCCATGCCTATTAGGGACATTACTTTGCCAACGAAGGGATCCTGATCCAGGGATCAGACCCACCTCTCTGGCATTGGCAGGCAGATTCTTTGCCACTGAGCCACCTGGGGTGCCCCAAACAAAGGAGAACCCTATGATAATACCTTGTCATATTACATAGAACTGATTTCACACAGATTCAGTCAAAATTGATACCTCTCTACTGTTTGACACTGGCCTTTTTAAAGCTTAATTTAATTTTTGTATTTTATTTAATTTATTGAAGTATAATTGCTTTATAAAGTTGTGTTAATTTCTGCTGTACAACAAAGTATATCAGCTATATAGATACTTATATCACCTCCTTCTTGAGCTCCCTCCCTTCCCACTATCCCACCCCCATAGGTCATCACATTTTTAAAGGTGATTCACTTACAGGGATGTATAATAACCAGGGTGGCTCTTTTTCCAATGTAACCGATTTGTGCTTCCTATAAAGAGTATAGGATGGAAATAATATCGTTCCTTTATTAAAATGAAAAGATGCTTGCTCCTTGGAAGAAAAGCCAAGACCAACCTAGACAGCATATTATAAAGCAGAGACGTCACTTTGCCCACAAAGGTCCGTCTAGTCAAAGCTATGGTTTTTCCAGTAGTCATGCATGGATGTGAGAGTTGGATGATAAAGAAAGCCGAGCACCGCAGAATTGATGTTTTTGAACTGTGATGTTGGAGAAGACTGTTGAGAGTCCCTTGGATTGCAAGCAGATCCAACCAGTCAGTCGTAAAGGAAATCAGTCCTAAATATTCATTGGAAGGACTGATGCTGAAGCTAAAACTTCAATACTTTGGCCACCTGATATGAAGAACTGACTCCTTGGAAAAGACCCTGATGATAGGAAAGATTGAAGGTAGGAGGAGAACGGGACAACAGAGGATGAGATGGTTGGATGGCATCACTGACTGGATGAACATGAGTTTGAGCAAGCTCTAGGAGTTGGTGATGGACAAAGAAGCCTGGCGTGCTGCAGTCCATGGGGTCGCAAAACACCAGACACAACTAACCTACTGAACTGAACTGAATATTATTCCTTAATTCCTTTTTATCATTTTTCTTCTTGATGTTGGTGCACACCTGCACACCCAGTCTCTGCCCAGGGGTAGATAGCAAACAATTGAACTTGAAAGCCCCAGGAACACAACAATTCAGATCCTGAAGGGTAAGGGCCACAAATGAGCTTCTTTGACCCTGACTTAGGTGGCATCAGAAGTTTCTATTGCCCAGTGTGACTCTGGTAATGATTTTCTACTGAGAAGTCAGGAAGGTATGAGAGAACTAGGGTGGGGCTTCCCTCTTAGACTTCCCTTCCTAAGGGTGTATATAGAATGAAATGCAACAAAAATCAAATCAGTAGAGATTTCTTTAAAATGTGTTATTTCTTTTTTTAAGCCAGAGATATTTTTATCTCAACCTAGCAAGCAGAATTGGAATAAAATTAGCATGTAAGGAATTGAATTGATCCATAGATCAAACCCATCTGTTCAGGATAGCACGGTTATTGTGGATCTAATCTAAAAATCAGTGTTGACTGTGTGGCTGTATAGAGATTGGACTCTGTGCTGAATAAGGATACTGGGCCTCTTTGCAGTCCTCAATTAGGAAATCTCATGATAACACTGATTACCCAGTAAACTAAGAAGCAGTTATTACGAGGCATGCTTGCTCTCATCTCCTTGCCAAAAAAATAGAGGTCTGTTTTATTTTTAAAGTCTTTGAAGTAGCTTTAGGAATTGTTCAACAGTTAATGAGTATCACACAGTGACAACAGTTACCAAGGATGAATATGTTCCTTTTAAATGGCTTGGAGAATCTAGTGGGGATATTCAATTATGGAAGTGATTTACTGTGCTGTGTTTGAATCAGTCACGGAGAAGCAAAACAGGTCACATTTTGGACCTGCTGAAGTTCATAAATTGACCCAAGAAGATAGTGCAACTACTATATTACGATAATTGCAGATCATCTCGTCATGGCTTTAATCTTTTTAAAATATTCATAATATTATACATATATGAGAGATATATATATATGTGTAAGACATGGAAAGACCTGAAGGAGCATTTTGGCCAACCCAATACATAGTGTTTCGTTTGTCATGTACAAATGATTTATCTAAATGAGTTATACTTGGGACCAGAGAATAAGGAGTAGATTTCATAATAATTCAGACATGACACTGAGTGAAGTCTCTATTTTTTACTTTCCTGGGGTGAGCCTACCACAGTGCCACTTTTTTTGTAAGTAAAGAGTCAAATTTGCAGGTGATTTGTTTAAATTCACCTATGTGTCTCTGAACACTTAAGGGTGCTACTTTCTCCACTTATATGGGAAAAAAATATGACATTACTGCATTTTGATAACCTTGGTATGGCACACAAAGTGTTTTTTTCAAAATTCAAATTCAGATTTTCTTCTAACATGTTAGCTAAACTATGATTTTCCTACGATATCTCAACTCTGAAGCATAAACTGAACATGAAGTTTTCACCCACTCCTTGGTATATTAATTTTGGTCATATTTCACAATTTCACTTATATTATTAAGCAACGCTTACTTTATTTTCCTTAATTTTTAATGGCAAAAATATTAAACCATTATTGGTCATCTGTTGGTCATCGCTGCTGTGCACGAAGAAACCATATTGTTTTAAACAGTCTATCTGCTGAAAAGTGGTGCTGTTTTTTTCTTTTATACTCTCATTACAGATCATGTCTTTTATTGACATAATGTGTTTTCCCAAGCATCAGAAGCATCTGTCCACCGATATATTGCAGCTGCTGCTTCTCTGAAATTTTATATCCTTTGGGGTCAATGAGCATCTCCCACTGGCATGTCCCTTGGTGGCTTTATATCGGTGTAATTAATTCTCAGTTTAAATCTTTTCACCTGCTGTCAGCCAAGAACCAGTTATGGAAAGCTCGATTGTCAAAGTTCGTCGATCTTAGACAACAAAAGTGATGAGTGTACACTTGAGTCTCAAACACTTTCCTTTTTTCTGATTATACACCTGCACACTGGCGTAGCTGTCAGTCACACACATCAGCAGGGTCCCCACATTTGAGGGAGAGATGCATGTCTGTAAGGCAAGGATTTCAAGTCCTAGGATGGAAGACGTAAATGCATGTTTTCATTATGACTGTGGTTGATCTATTATGTATGAAAAAATGTAAAAAAAATGTAAAATGTAAAATTTTTACAGTTACAAAAAATGTAAAAATCCAATTTACAATAGTTTGGGGCATGAAAGAGGGGCAGTGCTACAAAAGATGTAGATACCTGAATCATGTCAAATGTGGGATTTAAAATTAAGCAGATCACTAGGTTTGCAGTTTACCTGAAAAATTCAATTTCACATTCTTCCCTACAGTACCAGAATTACATACTTTCCTATCTGTCTGCAACATAGGTTAACTTTGAAGTCACTGATAGCTAAATATAATGATAGGAGGATTTCCTTACTAAACCATAGATTTCTCTCCTTTTTACCCCAAGTCCTTGGACCCAATTTTCATGTAAGCCTTCTCTCCGCTGCACACAGCTCTCACAGTGGACCTCTGAACTCTTCATGTTACCTTCTAGGTCTTTCAATTGCTCTATTTGATTTTTCTTAAGAAAAATAACTGCCTGTAAAGGAGAGATCTTGGTTGTTTTCCTACCACCTCTCCCTTCTCAACAATTTAATTTGTTGCCAATTAATTTAACAGCTCGATTAATGGAAGAGCTCTGAGGTACTGGATGAGTTTCTTAAACCCTGAGCTTTCCTTTCCTTTCCTCTCAGTTTGAGATAAGTACCTCTGCCTTAGAGGCTTATTATGGGGAATAAAAGAAAGTAGTGTAAAGTGCTTAAATGGGTACAAAGCTTCTGGCAGAAGGTACGTGCACAACAAATGGTCTCTATCATGGTTTTGTTGTGTTTTTATTGATGTCCACTCAAGACGAAGGAGTTTCCCAGGTGTCTCAGTGGTAAAGGATCCGCCTGTAGTGCAGGAGACACAAGAGATGTGAGTTCGATCCCTGGGTTGGGCAGATCCCCTGGAGAAGGAAATGGCAACCCACTCCAGCATTCTTGCCTGGGAAATCCCATAGACACAGGAGCCTGGCGGGCTCCAGTCCATGGGATCGCAAAGAGTCAGACACAGCTGAGCGACCAGACAACAGCAATGACTCAAGACGACCTGGAAAACAGGCCTCACAGGAAGTAACTGAAGAAAGGATAAAGAGGTTACCCATTTCTGTAACTTGAGTAACAGATGGGCAACGCCTAGGCAAGCCAAGACTGGGACAGATAGTTAGAGTGGAAATCTTTTAGGTAAAAACAAATCAGGTAGGCTTAGCTCTACACGAAGATAATTATATTTTGCAGGTTTATGTTATGCTTTCTTTGGTAAAATAGACGTTTGTTCTTCAAATTAAGTTGTGTTATTCTGTTTTAGCTTATAAGCTATTCTAGAATGGCTAGAAATACAGTTTGTTGGGAAATCTTATTGGTACATTGCAATTCTGCCTAAGATATCTCTTCATAAATACTGATAAAACTCTCCCTACCATCCAAACACTTAAGAGTACAGCTTTGATCCTCAAAAGAAGACAAGAGGATTTCAACGGATGTTGTGGCTATGACAGGGACTCCCCCATCATGACAGTCTTGCTTGAGTTGACACATGACATACATATATATCTTTTTCACCATTATAAGAAAGCTGGAGGATTAACCAAAAAACGAGGGTGGAGTGTATTATCCAAAATACCTTGTACAGCAGACGGAGGAGCTGCTTGGGCAGGCATCCAAGCTCAAGTCCTTTGGAGGCTCCAGAGCTGATGGGGAAATACATAGTTTGCTTGCGAATGATTTCTTTATCACAATTGCAGCATTTGGGTTTGGTCCAGAAATATTTCCATCTAAAGAAGTTTTAAGAAAATAACAAAAGAGGCAAAAACTAATCTTTCACTGCTGACAGTCTGACACAGAATATTCTTAGTGGATTCAGGCTTCGTTGAGCTTTTGAAGGTTTCATATGTCAGTGGATATCTTTTCCTAAGACAAAGGCTTTGGTCAGAAGCTGAAAACGAGAGCATCTTAAAGTCAGGGTTCACGTCTTAGTCACCTTGATTTTCTGAGAGCCTTCAGTTCCTAATGGGTAATAGGCACTCAGTAAATGCATCTTGGCCGAGGGATTGAATGGGCAAGTGAGTGAAGAATGATGAGGATGATCTGCTCTTTGCTTGGATTATCTGTGTCCTATACCTTTGTGCATAGTCACTACCATTTCTTACAGTCCCTGGTTTTTTCCTTTGTGCTGTTTTGATCACCAAGACCATAGCTGGCAGTCCTCTATGAGACCAAAGAGTAAAGATGTTTCTCAGATTATTACATTTGCTAACAGCCCCCTGGGCTTCCCAGGTGGCGCTCGTGGTAAAGAACCTGCCATCCAATGCAGGAGACATAAGAGACATGGGTTCAATCCCTAGGTAGGAAAGGATCCCCTGGAGAAGGGCATGGCAACCCACTCCAGTATTCTTGCCTGGAGAATCCCGTGGACAGAGGAGCCTTGCAGGCTACAGTCCATGGAGTTGCAAAGAGTCAGACAAGACTGAAGCAACTTAGCAAGCACACACACAACAGTCCTCTATGAGACCAAAGAGCAGAGACGCTTCTCAGACTATTATGTCCACTGGTAAATTTTACTGTTTTCTCCATTTTACATCAACTCATGCTGATGCAGCAGCTGGATCCTGATGGCATCCAGGGTCCTGGTTAAGTTTATAGGAAGAAAGGCAGGGGATGTAACTCAGTAGAGCATCTTTCTCAGAACTTCAGAGGGTAAACTTAACCTCTTATTTCTTCAGTTCCTTGCTAGTAAGAGGGGGAAAAAATAAATTCCAATGAAAAGTAAGAGATTAAGTGTTTCTTCAAAGAAGACACTGCCAAACCAAGTAATAGCATTCGTAATGAGGAAATTGTGTGCCTGAGGCCATAATGGACAGAAGGAAAGAGCATAGCTTGTCTCTGCCTTGCTCTTCTGAATAATGTATCATTTTTTAAGCATAGAAAAGTCCCAAAGAATTAATCAGGGTTTACACTTTAGAGAAAATTTTGTATTTCAGGTTTATTTATTTATTTATTTTTTAATTTATGTGTCAGACACTTCAAAGCTTCTTTTGCTAATTCCGTTAATTGAAAGAAAAACTTCACATCCACTGATTAAAGGATGGAACCAGAAAGATAAAGTGAGGGGGAGAGAGGGGGTAAAAACGTGATTATTAAATAAAGTGAATGTGGCCTGAACATTGCCAGAACTCCAGATGCCCATTGAGAAAAAAAGGCCTGTGATCTTGAGATTATAACCGTAGGTTAATTCATGTACCTGTTTGGAAATAGCCACTTGAGTTCTTAGAATAATTGAGCAAGAAAGCTCTGTTCTTCCTCTTACAAAATTCTTTAAAGATGAGAAAAAAGAGCAGGTGCAGCAATGTGACCTTAAACATGTTTCTTTGAAAGAAACTAAAATTATTTTACACAGTTTTTGAAACCTGTCCATTGAGTCAGAATTGATAAAGAAATTGAGTTTAGCAAAATAACAATTATACTTCACATAGCAATAAAGAAAAATTTCCCATTGTTAGCAGTGATTATCTTTACATTGCAGAAATAAAGATAATTTTAAAGCATACTTTCTATATGTGAATGTATGACTTTTACTTTCTGATGAAAATAAATATTATAAATAGTATGTAGGATTTCTCTGTTTTAACCTAAAGAGTTTTGTAATGAGACATCTGTACAATAGAATAGAACATATGCTTGAGGGCATAAGAAGGTTAATCAAGTACAAAAAATAGCATATTTTTCTCTATTAAAGTATGTAAAAATCATGCTGAGATACACTGAATTTTTAATCCAGGCAAACTAAAGTATCATCTGTGCTCAGTAATTATTTTGAATCTCTGCAGCTATGGCATTTTATATAATCTTGCCTTTATTTATGACGTATCAAAATGGTGACTCAGGTAATTATAAATAAAGGAATAAATTGATATTGTGTTATTTGTTAGATAATTGTATTCATATCACTTACAGGTAGATTTTTAATCCCTTTCTTTTGTTATGCTATGTACAAGTGTGAGAGCAAGAAGTTCCAAAAGTCAAAGACGTTAAATATTGAACAAAACTTTTAAACCTAAAAAGCTAAGAGAGCTCATCCCTGCTCTTGCTAATAACCCCTCACCCACCTGTCCATGTTCCTCTCCTTATTTCCCTCTCAAACCATCCTTGACTTCTGCATACTCAGGTACGTGAAAACTTTTCATCCCATCATGACTCAGATAAAGTAAAGAATCCGCTGGCAATGCGGGAGACCCAGGTTTGATCCCTGGGTCGGGAAGATCCCCTGGAGAAAGGAATGGCAAGCCATTCCAGTATTCTTGCCTGGAGAATTCCATGGACAGACGAGCCTGGCGGGCTACAATCCATGCGGTTGCAAGAGTCAGACACGAGTGAGTGACTAGCACTTCATATCTAGCTCACACCTAGTTTTTCTTGGAAAAATGCTTTGGGGAAATCTACATAAGGGAATGTTACCTCAGTGGTTACATCGTCCTCTTCCTCCAGCTTGCATGCATAGTATCTTGGGTGAGCTGCCTGCAGACAAACACAGTATTTTTAAGTCAGTTGTAGGGGGAGGGCGGAATTAACAATGCGATGGCCCTCATTTGGTTTCATTCATCTGCTTTTGCCAAAGTGTCTTCAATCTCTCTTCCCTTGTCTCGAGTGCTTCTTAAAATGTAAGGTTAAGGGCAGCCTCACAGCCCTGGTAGCTGCAGCATCACAAAAGAATTCCAGGTGGGCGTCCAGGAGCTGATGGACGTTGTCTGTGATTAGCCCTCTGGGTGCCATTTGTTCAGTCAGTGAGCCTTCTTTAAAGGTCTGAGACTTGGACACACTTCATAAACCAACCTTTCATCTTAAAATGAACTCCTGAGTACCTTTCCTCGACTGCCTTTCACAAACCTCTGCCGTGTGTTTCTCACAGTTAATGATTTGCTGTACCCTGTCCCCTTCTTGCCACAACAATGCTATTACTGGACTTTCCCATAAACAACTTTTGCCTACTTTCCACCAGCTCAAATTCAGTATCAAGACCTAGTAGCGAAGTCAGTCTTCCTTTAGTTTACAGCATCTCCATTCTTTCCTCCACTTGACATCCTGGGCTCTCTCCCCACATTCAGAAATGCCCACTTTGTTGGTACAAATGGTTATTGTACGAATAACTGTCTAGGAGACTAATAAATTTGCTTACTTCTTTTTTTACTTGCTCATTACTTATACATCATATTGTTAATTGACAGTTATCAAAACTATTTTGGAGACACGAAGACTTATCTGCAAAGGTTTATTGCACTATTATTCAGAGTAAGTCCAAAACTGGAAAAAAACAAAACCCAACAAATATCCAGCAACTGGTAAATGGATGAACAGAGAACTATGCATCCAGACAAGGGAATGTTATTCAACAATAAAGAGAAGCATAATATTGATTCCCTTAGATCAATCTCAAAAACGCCATGCTAAGTGAAAGAAGTCAGACCAAAAAAATCCCCTAAATAACATATGGCTGCATTTATATGAGATTTTTCTAAAGATAAAACCATAGCCTCCCACAGCAGATAAATAGTTTTCTAGGAGCAAAGGTGAAAGAAAGGATAGATTGTAAAAGGCCTGAGGAACTTACAAGGATGCTGGAAATGTTTCAAATCTTCAGTCATGGTTATGAATGCATGATTGTTTATATTTACTAAAATTCACTGAATTGCCCTCTTAATGGGTAAATTTTATGGCATATAAATTCTGGCGGCTCAGTGGTAAAGAATCCACCTGCCAATGCAGGAGATGCAGGCTCGATCCTTGGGTCAGGAAGAGGAAATGGCAACCCACCTCAGTATTCCCATGGAAAGAGGAGCCTGGCGGGCTACAGTCCATGGGGTTGCAAAGAGTCGGATACAGCTTAGCAACTAAACAGCAAAAAATTTGAATTCTGCTTTAATATGTAAAAAATGATGGAGATATATTTTTTAAAATCCTCAAAACTACGCTTTTCTATAGGTCTGTTTTACACATTTTTCAGCTTCCCCTTCTTTGGACAGTGTTTCTTAAACTTTAATGTGCACACAGCTCACCCGGGAATCTTGCTAAAATGCAATTCTAGGTCATGGTTGGGACCAGAGTTTCTGCATTTCCCACCTCCCAGGTGATGCCTGTGTTTCTGGTCTGGACCATGCTTTTAGAGGAAGTGTTTAGCTGTCTCTCCACTTTTTTGGCTTGTAAGGGTTGCTTGACTTCCATTGCAAATAAGCAGAAATGCTCATCCTATCATCCAATGATTTATGATATGGAAAAGACCTGTGTGATGATTAAATTCTGTAGCTGTGTTGGGTGTTTAGGTCCTTTGACCTTTAAAATGTAGGTTGTTGCCTGGTACTGCTCTCAGAGGCCATTTAAATTAAACCCAACCATCATCTTAGTTCCTCTGATTCTTCATCAAAGCCCAGTTGTTAAGATTGTTTTAGGAACAAGCAAGTATCTCTGAGGATAGTGTTCTAAAGGAGCTGCTTATCTGTGTACACTTTCCATTAGAGGTAATGTAACTCAAATACATGAAACTTTTCATTTTGTTTATTTTTCATTGATAAATAAAATTTTTATCAATAAAAATTTTCATTTATGTACCAATAAAAATTTTAAAAATTTTATTGAAACATAGATGATTTACAATGTTGTATTAACTCCTGCCCTACAGCAAACTAACTCAGTTATACCTATATATACATTCTTTCTATATTCTTTCCTATTTTAATTTTAAATATATCAGTTTCTGGAAGACTTTATACAGAGTCAATCTGAATTTTCTTTTTTCTTTTTCTGACCAAATAGTGTTTAAGGTTCAGAAATCAAGGACATGGTAATGGTGACTTAGAGGGAAGGCATGGGTGGGGGGATGAACACAAATCTGACATCCAGGAGATCCAGGTATGAGTGGAGGTCTGGCTGCTGCCTGTACTATGGTGAGGTTGGTATTGCATCTTTCTTCACCTGCGAACTAGAAATGTTTTCCCATGGACTTCTCCCCTTTGGCAGTCTGTTCAATCCTTTGGGCCTCTTCTAAGAAAAGCATTTTGAAATGCACAAACTGATGGCTAAGGAAAGCAATTACATTGAAGTGCACTTTTTCAAAATATAAAAAAATGATATAATGATGTAGATTTTAATTAACATATTAAGTAAGATCTGGTGGCAAATCTAAATAGTGATGAGTGTAAATATTTTGAGGTCTCTGCAACTAATTATAAAATGAAAATACCTCTACTTTCTATAAATGACAAAATGTTAGGTATTGAGAATACCATTGTGGCTTGCTGCTTATGTGCACAGTGGAAGAAAATGTGAAAGTTCAGTAAGAGTCATGAAAATAAAGGTATATGCTTGCCTATTTTAGTTTGCAAAGCTTCACTCTCTTCTTAGGAGTAAAAGCATCTTCCCTAGGAACTCTCCAAGATCTAAAACTTACCAATTAACTGATGATGATTTGAGTAATAGTATAAAGAGTTTCCAGTCATGTAACACTGTTAAATAATTCTATTATGTACTTTCCAGAGAGCAATCCAACTGGGGAAGTCAAGTATTTTTCAATCGCTTTTATTGTAGATGAGGGAACTTCAGTAGAATTGAAGTGGTTTAGCAGTCATGTAACCAGTTGGTGATAAATCCCTCGGTACCAGATCTAATAACATGCTCTGGGACCCTTTTTCCTATCATCTTTCAGTTTAGGAAATTAAATAACAAGTTTATTTGTTCATCTTTCACTGGATAATTCAAACAGTAACAGAATTACCTCTTAGAAACCTTCAAACTTTAGACCTAAAAATAAGCTTAAATATTTAGGCCAATCTTTTCATTTTAGGGGTGCAAAAGGGAGGCTTATAGAAGTTGTGTCATGCCCCAAATCACACTGAGATAGTCCAGGCTCTTCCAAATTTGCCCTTTGGTACCTCATCATAAAAAATAGAAGATTCAGAGATTTCTCTGAAAAAATAAAATACAAGATGTTTTGGAAACTATAAAATAAGCATCTTTGTCTGTATGAATGGACTGTGAACCAGCCTGAAAAAAAGAGCCCCCTTAGGTGTTGGTTAGTGATATCCATAATGCTGGAGGAGTTATGTGAGTGGAATGTGAGGAGGAAGCTGTAAGCAGAGATGAATAGAGCCAGGATGACGGAGGGCTGAAGTCCTGTGGCCGCCCGCTAAGGAGACAAGGGTCTGGCCTGGGTGAGTAAGAGATTCGTGGCACCGCAGGAGTGATGCTGTCATTCGGGTATTAGGTAGGCCAGGAAGCCTGCTCTACCTGATGCTAGGAACTGCATTTATCACGGCATTATTATTATTCACTTTAATGCATGTAAAGTGAATTATGGTGTTGTTCACTTGCAATGCATTTTGGGAAGGACAGAGCTGTGATTATTATAATATGTACATTAGGCAAGTGATAATGAAGTGGGATTTTAAAAATCATGTCCTGGTACAGTTGTGTATACACACCATGCATGTGTGCCTGCTAAGCTGCTTCAGTCGTATCTGACTCTGTGCGACCCTATGGGCCGTAGCCCACCGGGCTCCTCTGTCCATGGGATTCTCCAGGCAAGAATAGTCGAGTGGGTTGCCATTCCCTCCTCCAGAGGATGTACCCAACCCAGGGATCCTACCCACATCTCTTGTCTCCTGCACTGGTGGGTGGGTTCTTTACCACTAGCACCACCTGGAAAGCCCACAAATACCGTGAACGTGAACGTAAAGTCGCGCAGTTGTGTCCGACTCTTCGTGACCCCAAAGACTGTAGCCCACCAGGCTCCTCTGTCCATGGGATTTTCCAGGCAAGAGTACTAAAGTGGGTTGCCATTTCCTTCTCCAAGGGATCTTCCTGACCCGGGGATCGAACCCTGGCCTACACAATCGTAGGCAGACATTTTACCATCTGAGCTGCCAGGGAAGTTCATAGGGAATACCAAAATGATTGAGATGTAGATGCAGTTTTCAAGAAGCTTGCAATCTAAATAGCTCAGAGGTCAGACTCCTGATTCAAATACAGACTCTGCCAAGTCACTAGCTAGTTGTGTTGCCTTAGGGAGTTTCTTCCTCTACAAAGCATGGCTCATAATGAAAACATCTTAATAGGATTGCTGTGAGGAGTGAATGTGTTTATTAGATAGCTGGCCCTGTTTGTAAGATCATCAACTAACACCATGACCCATTTAGCCAAGAGTTAATCTCAGTTAGTTCAAGAGTCTTAGGATTCAGGATGAGCTTTTCATTCTCTGTTGTATTAAAATCCTTTAGTCTATCATGCATCTTGAATGAAATTTTTACCCTGGATCCAGAGAGCAAAATTGTTTTTAGCTGTCACTGCTTTGCTGTGAGTCCCCTTTCCTGTTTGACTTTGCTAGTTGAGGTCGTCACCAGAGATGTCACCAGTCATCTCAGCTGGTTACAGCCCGCTGCACTCATTTGTAGCGTAATTGATCAATTGTGAACTAGAGAGGAAATATGAAGTCCTTTCTTCACTATCATGAGTTTTTACTATTTTTAGATTTTATGATAAGCTCTTCAGAGCCTGCACCTGGGACAGCCAGTTGCGTGTATGGTGACAATCACAGACATGACATGAAGCTAATGACTGCTGTGGTGGTTAGGGGTCATGGTAAAAAGCTAGATGGTTAAGTATTTTTAATCATGTTTTCTGAAAACAGAAATAAAATCTGGAACCTAAACTGAGCTCTTTTTTCTAGGTAAAGTATTTTTCTATGCACACTTTCATTAATTCATTGTGACATATTGTTTCACTGTACAACATATACAATAAGTGAAAAGATTTGCCTCGATTTTGAAAATATAGGCATCACTGTCACACTTTTAATATAGGACATATAGGCATGTGAAATAGCACTGTATCCGTTCTTCAATCTATCAGAAGTCAGGGACTCCAGAGGGCTTTAAAGCTTACTCTCAAATTTTGTCTACTTTCTGGTAATTAATTAGAATGAAAGAGCGTAAGATGAATTCATAGAATTCTTATCTGAGAATTGTAGTAAGGACCAAAATATAGTTTTCACATAATATAGGAAAAGAAGAAATTGTAAATTACATCATGCACTAAATTTCTATATTTTATGAGCATGTTTTCCTTACGTTAATTGTAAAGTATTGAAAAATAACATAAGCTTTGGATTTTTCTATTTGATATCCAGACATCACTACCTTCATCCAATATATGTTCAAAGCTTTTACCTGGAAAAAATTTCTAAAAAGACAAGTTAGCTTAATATCTTATCTATTTGGAGACCACTCTACCAGTAGGTATTTCCAGATAATAAAAGCTGTTTGGTGTTGTAATGCCTCTCAACAAGAGAGTGAGGTGAAACTGCAGCCTCCAACCATATGTATTACTAATAGCTTGTTCTGGTTCTCCTAGCAAAAGCTGATTTCTCATACTCTAGATTTGGGATAGAAGCATAATTTTGTATATTTTATTAAGGAATCTTAACTAAATTTCTTATTGCAATGTTTAAGATATAGAAAGTATTAAATTAACAGCTTTGTAATATTAAATATGTCATTACAAATTTTTATTAAGTTAAAAAAGTCATTTTATTGCTAAATAATGACTAATTAATAGATAAATGTTATAAGAAGCACAGAAAGAGAGAAATGTTGAAGAAAAAAGAGAAAAAGAAGAAAGGGAATAGGCATGAGAGATAAAGACAGAAAGATATTCAGTAGATTCAGATATGTGTACATTACAGTAAATGGTGTTCTCATGTAATTACTTATATGGGAAATCATTTGATTTTGGAGCCCAGGAAAATAAAGTCTGTCATTGTGTCCATTGTTTCCCCATCTATTTGCCATGAAGTGATGGGATTGGATGTCATGACTTAGTTTTTTTGAATGTTGGGTTTCAAGCCAGCTTTTTCACTCTCCTCTTTCACCCTCATCAAGAGGCTGTTTAGTTCCTCTTTGCCTTCTGCCCTTAGGGTGGTATCATCTGCATGTCTGAGGTTGCTGATACATCTCCCAGTGATCTTGATTCCAGCTTATGACCCACGTGCATGCCTCTGTAATTGTTATCATGTCATTCCTGCCAGAACTTCCGTGAAATTGTTACAGTTGACAATACTGAAGACCAATTTTAGCTGTCCTCTTCTCTTTGAATTATTCTCTCTAAGCATTTTCATGAAGTCTTTCTTGTCTAATCTTTTACTATATCCCTGTCCTCTTGTCTTTCTCCTTGCTTTGGGTCATCTTCCTAATATCCTAAGAATATTTCACTTTGGGGAAGGAATGATGGGAAGTGGTCTTCCAGGTAGAATAGAAACAAAATTCTGAATTTGAAATGGTGAGAAAAAGTAATGACTATTGCAAAGTAATACCACACCATCTATTTATTCAATCCCCCCCCCACCCCGCCCGCTCTGTTTGACTTCTCAGTGTTTCTGTCAGTGCCACACACTATTCAAACTGATGTAAAGCCATGTTTCTGGGCTCTAAATCTTTTTTTCCAGCACCAAACTATGAAAAGAGATCTTTCACTGGAGCAAGTCCCCTCTGCACTGCAAAAGCAGTGCTTTTGCCCTTACGGCTCTCAGGCACCCCTCTGCTTATCAAGAGAACAACAGCTGAGTTTGGGCAGGAGTGAAGGAGGCTTAAGGAGACATGGCATCAATGTCACACCCAGGCATTGATGTGACTTTTCTATCCTCTGGGCTCATGGAGCCTAAGAAACTTCAGATTTGAAAGACAAAAGGGATATCAGCGGTAACAGCTTTGAATGTGAAATGAGGAAGATCAGACAGGGGAAAAAAAAAAGTATCTTCAACCTTCCATCCCCGAATGGACTTGAGTTACAGAAAAAAGTCAAGTAACACTGAGATTCGAGTAGATATGCATGAATTCTGTACACCCGCGATGCATTAAAAATTCACCAGAAATCTTTCATATGCAGCAACTATTTTATGTTTACTGTGTCTGTATGAGATAGTTTTTGCTTCAGACCAGCTCATCGCCAAGTGATTAATGCTTTTAATTAAACATACCTCTGCCTAATACTAGAATCCAATAACTACTAATAGTTTTAGGAAATAATAGTTCACAATTGAAGTGACCTCAAAATTTTACGAATGTCGTGCCAAGGTCATTTGTTATCCTGATTTTCTCATTACTTACTCCAACCCACACAATCATAAGTCCAACACACACGCACACGCACACACACACACACACACACACACAAACACTCACACGTCTCTACCTAATCCCATAGTTCGGTCGTTTATACAGGCAATTGTTTATCTGAACAGCCCTCCAAGGGACACAGGAAAACACAACTCATCTTCCCACACAAAATGTAAAATGACAACTCACAAGATGTATATGATTTAAAATTTGTGTTAGTCTATTAATTGCAAAATTTTTCATTGACCCGCAGGCATATATATATATATTTTAAAGAATGCGTTTTTTAAGCAACTATATCATAAAATAAAAATAGACTAACATACACTTTAGGCATTTCTGTTAAGAAGAAATTTTTATTTTAATCCCAAAGATCTCTATCCCATTGCTCAGTCATCTGTCTTGGTGAAATTTTACTCACCGCTATTTAGACAACTACCATTGTCAGTGAGTGAATGGGAATGAGTTCTGTCCTTAATGGAATGTAATACTTAGAGAATGTGATCAAGGCTATGTTTTGAGTTTTAAAGTCTATAAATGTCTCTGGGATTCACATATAATGCCATTTGAATTTAGTTTCCCATGGTTAAAACATAAACAGTTTAATATTTCATGAATTTTTTTCATTTTTTCCATTATATTTGATAATATAACATTGAAAAACACATCTGCTATGTTTTTGTAGGCCAAATATATGATACTTAAGTTTTTACAGATCAAAGTATTAAACTATATGATGTAATGTTCATGTCTAGTATGGTAGCTTAATTTACCAAAATGTAATCTTTAGGAATGGTTTTAAATCTATCAATGAAAAATTAAAAAAAAAAAGTTTAAAGAGAAAAAAGAAAGATATATAAGATATATATTCCTGTGTCCATATAAGAATGCCATGACTTCTTATAAGAAACTTTAATAAGAAATGCTTTGTTACATTTTTTTCTATTTTATCTCAAGATTCTTTTAGTATAAGAATGTGAGAAGTCTTTTGTATTTCTGATTTGTTTTGAAGCGTAATTGTGAGGACCTAGATGAGAGAAAAACAGTTATGCCTTTGAAAAAAAATTAAGACGTCATAATTTCTCATCAGTTGATCAAGGCATATTCAATTTTAATCACCATTTCCTCCCCCAAAGACCAATTAGACATCTGAAATGTGGAATAGTATTGTTCAAACTTCAGTCTATATTTCTTTTTCTTAGCGATTATTTTCTGGACAATTTGACATATGAGTTACAATTTCAATAAAATCAACTGCCTATGAATCAACATAATAATTATTCTAAGGTCAAATTATTTTATCATAGGATATTTTTCAGATCAGAGGCTGAGATAAAAACCGGAAAGTTACCCCAAGCTTTTCTAGAACATTCATCCTTAATTTAAAAACGAATCCTTCCCTCCTTATTTGTTGGATTTGCATCACAGCAAAGTATTTGTGTGGAATTAAACGGTCCACTACATGCTCTTAATATATTTTATCTTTATTAGTATTCTAGGGGAAATATGTAAGATATATGGAGATCAGATTTGTTTATTTTCTTCCACTAGAAAAAAATAGACACTTGAGTTAAGTTTTGTTTTATTGTTTTGCATGACCATGCAGCAGATGTCCTTAATTAAATCTGAAAATGAATAGATAGATAGATAGATAAATAAAATCCTTCTAAAGCACTGAGAGGAGATAACAGGGAAAATTTTTTGGACCAGCGTGTATCTAAGGACAGAAAATGCCTTTAGCAAATACTTCCATAATTTAAAAAAAAATCTTATTGTCTACTGATTTTTTGTTGTTTAGTCACTAAGTTGTACCCAACTCCTTTGCAACCCCATGTACTATAGCCTGCCGGGCTGCTCTGTCCATGGGATTCTCCAGGCAAGAATACTGGAGTGGGTTGCCATTTCCCTCTCCAGGGGATCTTCCTGACCCAGGGATTGAACTCATGTCTCCTGTGTTGGCAGATGGACTCTTTACCACTGAGCCACCAGGGAAGCTCTACCATCTACTGATAACCATGTGCATTTTCTTAATCCATACTTTCCTTATAGTTTTCTGTCTCTGAATAAAAAAAACTGACTTTTTGAAATAACTTTAAGACAACAAAAGGGTAATATTGCTTTTATAAAGACTGTACTAAGCATCCATGTTTTTATTGAGTTGGAACACACAAGACAGAGCAATTCATAACAATTGTTTTAGTGTATCCCTAAGGTTGATAACTTTCATTTTCTTTCAGGTCATAAATTTTAAAATTGAAGAAATAGAATATAATTTACTTTCAAAGCAGTGAGTGTGTGTGCACACTCAGTCATGTCTAACTCTTTGTAACTCCATAAACTGTAGCCCACGAGGCTCCTGTGTCCATAGAGTTTCCCAGGCAAGAATACTGGAGTGAGTTGCCGTTTCCTTCTCCAGGGGATCTTCACGACCCAGGAATCTAACATTGCAGGGAGTTTCTTTACCATCTGAACCACTAGGGAAGCCCCTTTTCAAGAGAAGGCTATAAATCTCAATTTTATATAAGTCCTCCTGATTTTTAAATGTGGGTTCAATTGGTTAAGGAAAGAGAAAAATGAAAGGGGAAAAAAGAAAATATGTATGCACAGACTTTGTTTCATGATGTTTGATTTATGACTAACAGCAAGCCTGATTTTTGATAGCCCTTTTGCAGTGGCAGTCTGGGGCAGAAAGCAATAATATTTTCTTTTATTTTTTTTTCCTTCATAAAAATGACCTTGATCTTAGTTCTCCTCATGAAATAAGACTTCACTGTGCTGTTCAGAGTTTTCAGGTGTGCTGGAAACTTCCAAGGTGCCTATCGTTATGATAGGCAGTGATGAGTTGTGACATGTGTCCTGTACATCAATTGTCAACCCAAGTGGCACTAAAATGAAAAGCTGTCATTTGGTACCAGAAACCGCTTTGCTTTCCTTCCTATTATTTCTGCGATCCAAAGGGTGTCTAGGTTTGAATTGGGGCTCTTTACCTCTGATCTAAGGGTTTCATCAGACGTAAGAAAATAGCTTATGGTTCATTGTAAATGGTCATCTTTTTATCACCTTCCGTAATTCTGTGTGTCTTTTCTTTTCACTTTTTCTACCTGAATTCTTCTTAGACTCTGTATTATTAGCAAGATGACTTCTGGTTTAATATTCCCTGTGAGAATTACAGACCTTTTTACTGTACCCATTTTGATTTGCAATTTGCTTTCTCATTTGTCACAAATAAAGGCTAAATGAGGCTTCAATAATATCTTCTATTTACCTTTATCAGGTGCTATAATTCATTATACTCATTCTCTTGGAAAAGGTAATACTGTGTTCATTTTGATTTTAAATGCCAATATATATAACATATCTAGCTTCTCATTTGACATCCAGAGAACTTTACTTTCCAAATGGATGAACTGGACTCAGTGGCCTCATGCCCTTAATGTTCATAAATCCTAAATCTGTAGGACCTTTTTATACTGTGGGTTTCAGTGAACATTTATAAACTTTACTTGAAATTGACCATGAAAGTGTTCATTTTAATACTAATAGATCAAGTAAGAGGGTAGTATGCATTGGAAGGACTGATACTAAAGCTGAAGCTCCAACACTTTGGCCACCTGATGTGACGAACTGACTCATTGGAAAAGACCCTGATGCTGGGAAAGATTGAAGGCGAGAGGAGAAGGGAGTGACAGAGAATGAGATGGTTGGATGACATCACCAACTCGATGGACATGAGTTTGAGCAAGCTCTGGGAGTTGATGATAGACAGGGAAGGCTGGCGTGCTGCAGTCCATGGAGTCACCAAGAGTCAGACACTACTGAACTAAAGATGCTAGTAAGGTAACTCTTGAGTAGAGACTGGCTTCTAGAAATCTACTCTTCTACTGTCTTTGAGCTACTGCAGAAGCTCTTGATGGACACACCAATAAAAATCCTCTTTCTGGTGAAAGAAAGGAGTTGAAGATATAATAATATTAGCAAGAAGATAATTACTGAAGAGTAGATGGGCTTGTAAATATCACTCACTTGAAACATTTATTGAACCACTGTTCTCTACAGACCATTAAATATCATACAGTTCCCAAGGAGTAATATGAGATTCCTGAACTTACAAAAATTATAATTTACAGGGGGTGGGGGTAGGGGTTGTAGGAAAACAGGAGAGTAAAATTGTCAGCTCCCGTACTCTTGCCTGGAAAATTCCATGGACGGAGGAGCCTGGTAGGCTACAGTCCATTGACTGCAAAGAGTTGGACATGACTGAGCAACTTCACTTAAGGCCAAAGGGTCTCATATACTATATTAAATCTCACAATGCTTCTCATTCCAAAATATGAATGTCAAATGTGTGTTTCCTGCTCATAGAACTTTGTATCACCTTCTCACTTAATGCTCACAGCAATCCTTTGAAGTGAAGGGATGACATGCCCATATTATACTCATAGGGGAAGCAAGATTTGAGAAATGTATTCATCAAAGACCACCCAGATAGAAAGCGAAAGGGCCAGAGATGGAGCCCAGGAGTTGCTTGTACACATAGGGCTCCTTCATAGCCACCCTCAGGAAGAGTTACCTGCATACCTGTCCCAGCAAATGTTTTCGATCAACACTGTCAACCCTTCCCTTCATTTGGCTTATTGTCTGAGCAGGAGAAAAAATAGCAAGTGTTTTCAAATGTAAAGAGTCCTCTGGCACAAATATCAGTATCGAACTCACATTCTAGTTGTTATAATGAAAACAGATACAACAAAGTACTGTTACTCTGAAGATGTACAATTAACTGCTGTCCTCTGATCCTTTTTCTAAGTTTATCATAACACTATCCAACGTGAAGTTACTGCAAAACCACTTTGGGATCCTTATTTAAGATATTTATTCCTGACCATAAGCCCCCAAACTATTTAACCAACATCTCGATGGTGTATAGGACCCAGGAGGAAGCCTTTAAACACTTCCCCAAAAGTAAGGCACACTGAAATCCAGGAAATACAGCTAACTTATGGAGCTTAGGCATTTCGTATCTTACAGGTGAATTTCCACCTAATTTTGGAGTGAATAAAGGTATGTATTTAAATAGAACAAATTTGGCCAATAACACTACCCATATTCCAGTTTCCCTCGCTCTACTGTAGTTGAAGATACTTTCCAGGAATCAGAAGCAGATTGGTTCCCATACGATTATGGTGGTAATAGCTATTGGTTATTATCAGCAAAAGAAGTAAACTCCTGGGCTGCAAATTCAGAAAAAGAGAGGTAAGTAGTTAGAAGTCAGTGAAGGAAAATGATTGTAAAACTGATAAATAAGCAAAGCTCTGTAAAAATGAGATTTGGAGAAAATTAAAGAAAAACAAAATGGCAACCCACTCCAGGATTTTTGCCTGCAAAATCCCATGAACAGAGAAGCCCGACAGGCTACAGTCGGTGGGGTTGAAAACAGTCAGACATGACTGAGCAACTGAGTATACACACAAAGAACAAAAGGAAAATGTTAGAATTAGACCTTTACTTAGAGAGGCAACTAAGACAGTAAAACGAGTAAGCGGAGCTCAGGAGACAGAATGTAAGATTCATAAATACAGAGTGACATTTCACATCTGGCTGAAGGCCAAAAGCAGTGGAGGGCAGCCTCAAAAGATGTTTTGTTTGTAATAAAACTAACATAGTAATGTAGTTCACTGAAGCATTGAGATAGGGAGCTTCTAAAAATTATCTGATGATCAAAGATGATAACTCTTTAAAGTTTTGTCATTATTTTGATATGTATAATTTACATTTTCTTCATTTAATGTAGTTTCTCTTGGTCGATCCTAGGAAGCTATTGATCTCCCTAAGGACTTTCATATGTTCATTCCAAAAATTAGTCCTTCACCATAGTTTTATATAATATTTTCATTTCAGTTCAGTTCCGTCGCTAAGTCATGTCCGACTCTTGGCGACCCCATGAGTCGCAGCATGCCAGGCCTCCCTGTCTATCACCAACTCCCGGAGTTCACTCAGACTCGCATTCATCAAGTCAGTGATGCCATCCAGCCATCTCATCCTCGGTCGTCCCCTTCTCCTCCTGCCCCCAATCTCTCCCAGCATCAGAGTCTTTTCCAATGAGTCAACTCTTCGCATGAGGTGGCCGAAGTACTGGAGTTTCAGCTTTAGCATCATTCCTTCCAAAGAAATCCCAGGGCTGATCTCCTTCAGAATGGACTGGTTGGATCTCCTTGCAGTCCAAGGGACTCTCAAGAGTCTTCTCCAACACCACAGTTCAAAAGCATCAATTCTTCGGTGCTCAGCCTTCTTCACAGTCCAACTCTCACATCCATACATGACTACTGGAAAAACCATAGCCTTGGCTAGACGGGCCTTAGTCGGCAAAGTAATGTCTCTGCTTTTGAATATGCTATCTAGGTTGGTCATAACTTTTCTTCCAAGGAGTAAGTGTCTTTTAATTTCATGGCTGCAGTCACCATCTGCAGTGATTTTGGAGCCCTCAAAAATAAAGTCTGACACTGTTTCCACTGTTTCCCCATCTATTTGCCATGAAGTGATGGGACCGGATGCCATGATCTTCGTTTTCTGAATGTTGATCTTTAAGCCAACTTTCTCACTTTCCACTTTCACTTTCATCAAGAGGCTTTTTAGTTCCTCTTCACTTTCTGCCACAAGTGTGGTGTCATCTGCATATCTGAGGTTATTGATATTTCTCCCAGCAATCTTGATTCCAGCTTGTGTTTCTTCCAGTCCAGCATTTCTCATGATGTACTCTGCATAGAAGTTAAATAAGCAGGGTGACAATATACAGCCTTGACGTACTCCTTTTCCTATTTGGAACCAGTCTGTTGTTCCATGTCCAGTTCTAACTGTTGCTTCCTGACCTGCTTACAGATTTCTCAAGAGGCAGGTCAGGTGGTCTGGTATTCGCATCTCTTTCAGAGCCCATCTTTGCATGAAATGTTCCCTTGGTATCTCTAGTTTTCTTGAAGAGATCTCTAGTCTTTCCCATTCTGTTGTTTTCCTCTAGTTCTTTGCATTGATCGCTGAAGAAGGCTTTCTTATCTCTTCTTGCTATTCTTTGGAACTCTGCATTCAGATGCTTATATCTTTCCTTTTCTCCTTTGCTTTTCACCTCTCTTCTTTTCACAGCTATTTGTAAGGCCTCCCAGGACAGCCATTTTGCTTTTTATGCATTTCTTTTCCATGGGGATGGTCTTGATCCCTGTCTCCTGTACAATATCACGAACCTCATTCCATAGTTCATCAGGCACTCTATCTATCAGATCTAGGCCCTTAAATCTATTTCTCACTTCCACTGTATAATCATAAGGGATTTGATTTAGGTCATACCTGAATGGTCTAGCAGTTTTCCCTACTCTCTTCAATTTGAGTCTGAATTTGGCAATAAGGAGTTCATGATCTGAGCCACAGTCAGCTCCTGGTCTTGTTTTTGTTGACTGTATAGAGCTTCTCCATCTTTGGCTGTAAAGAATATAATCCATCTGATTTCGGTGTTGACCATCTGGTGATGTCCATGTGTAGAGTCTTCTCTTGTGTTGTTGGAAGAGGGTGTTTGCTATGACCAGTGCATTTTCTTGGCAAAACTCTATTAGTCTTTGCCCTGCTTCATTCCACATTCCAAGGCCAAATTTGCCTGTTACTCCAGGTGTTTCTTGACTTCCTACTTTTGCATTCCAATCCCCTATAATGAAAATGACATCTTTTTTGGGTGTTAGTTCCAAAAGGTCTTGTAGATCTTCATAGAACCATTCAACTTCAGCTTCTTCAGCATTACTGGCTGGGGCCTAGACTTGGATTACCATGATGTTGAATGGTTTGCCTTGGAGATGAACAGAGATCATTCTGTCATTTTTGAGATTGCATCCAAGTACTGAGTTTCAGACTCTTTTGTTGACCATGGTGGCTTCTCCATTTCTTCTGAGGGATTCCTGCTCGCAGTAGTAGATATTATGGTCATCTAAGTTCTTGCAGATCTTAGAATTTTATAGAGATCTTCTATAACTAGGGAACACACGAGTCTCAAGGAAATGGTAGTTTGTGCTTTAAATTCTGAAGTGAGCCTAATGAGGAGAAGTTTAGAATATGAACTAACCTCCTTATGGTTGAGGAATCTGAAAGATTTGAGGAAGAGAAGATTTCACTGATGCACAGTAAAAAGCTTGGTTTTCTAGGTGACCCCCCAATTATGATTTGGACTGGGAAAGGAAGATGAAGTCTTACAAGATGTGGAGATCAGAGAAGGGACATGACAATATATGTGAAACTTTTTAAAACTAATAATGTTGGAAATTAAAAAAAAAAATTTAGTACTTGGTGCCCTTTGAGAGTGTGGAGCAAGGTAGGAAGAAAGAACTTCCAGTAGATTCAAGCCTGGAGACATAGAAGGGCAATGTGAATAAGGGGAAGCATAAAAATTAGAAGAAGTATTTTCTTAGGAAAGAGCGTTTCATTTCAGACACACTTCATTCTAGCTACTGAGATATTAGAATGGAAAAAGTCCTGGACCTGTTCACCTAAAGCATAGTGGAATAAAAGAAGGGAGGTGTGAAGTCAGAGACATTTCTAAGTCATGGTGATGTTCAAGCTGGTCAAGTTCAATGTGGTGGCAAATGAACTCCTAAAAGGAGGGTGTGTATGGAGGGAATGTTAGGGAAAATCATGGGTCCTTTGCTAGGAGGGAAGAAGAAGTCATAGGAAAGATAATCCAAAAGGCACAAAGAACAGTGAAGGAGTTGTTGGTGTTCAGTCGCTCAGTCGTGTCCGACTCTTTGTGACGCTATGGACTGCAGCATGCCAGGCTCCCCTGTCCTTTGCTATTTCCCAGAGTTTGCTCCAGTTCATGTCCATTGTGTCAATTATGCCATCCAACCATCTCATCCTCTGTTGCCCTCCTTCTCCTCCTGCCTTCAGTCTTTCCCAGCATCAGGGTCTTTTCCAATGAGTTGGCTTTTCATATCAGGTGGCCAAAGTATTGGAGCTTCAGCATCAGGCCTTCCAAAGAGTATTCAGTATTCCTTTAGGATTGACTGATTTCATCTCCTTGCAGTCCAAGGGACTCTCAAGAGTCCTCTCCAGCACCACAGTTCAGAAGCATCAATTCTTGTGTTCAGTCTTCTTTACGATCCAACTTTCTCATCTGTACATGACTGAAAAAGCCATGGCTTTGACTACACGGACCTTTGTTGGCAAAGAGATGTCTCTGCCTTTCAAATATGCTGTCTAGGTTTGTCACAGCTTTCATTCCAAGGAGCAAGCATCTTTTAATTTCATGGCTGCAGTCACCTGTCCACAGTGATTCTGGAGTAGGATTTCTCTTAAATCAGGAAGCATCCTGGAGGGGAAAAAAAAAAAAAAAGTGAAGAAATATTCTAAACAGGTGAGGCTAAAACTTCAAGCAAATCTTTCTGGCTGATATGACAAACACAAAATAGGGAATTATGTGGAAAATGTCCTCTGAAGAATCCAATCATTGTCTCTATCTCCTCCCCCTTGTATTTGTTTTTTAATTTGATCACATTCAAAGTAAGAAAGGAAGGCATGCTTGTGATGTCCCAGTCACGTTAAAAGAATTGATTGGGTCTCTAATAACTACAGGCTTTGGGTTCGTAATCAGTTAATTTAGCCAAGCCCTCCGTCTCAAGACTGCTGCTTTTTGTTATACTAGCAGATATTTCAGAACATCCCTCAGTGCTCACGCACGTGTGTCGGTTTCCTGGAGGGAGGAAGATGATTACGTCCCCCGAATTAATTTTCTCATTCAGGCTCCTAATTAGCAGTTAATTGCTCTAATCTGATGGCTGTGACCTGGACAAGGAAATCAGAAGGCAGCCTCGAATTAGCTGGGTGGTTTTCCCGAATCGTAGAGGCACTCAACAGTGGTGTGCGTGCTTTGCTCATGTTCTGCATGCCAATGGAACCGCTCTGGTGATTTTAAAGAGAAAAAAGAACGAGGTAATTGGATACGGTCAGGTGTTTCTATTTGAGTCAATGTGCTCAGTGGGCAGAAGCGAGCAATGGGTGAAAACAAACACCAAACCCAACTACGATCCCACACACGCTGGGGTGACTGTTTAGGACCGTTGGAAGTGGGCCTCCCACAGCCGACGGACGGAGGCTGTGCGCCATCTGGAGAGGAGGAAGCAAAGAAGACAGGCTGCGAGCTCCCCAGAATGAAAATCAGGCTGATGTGTCCTGGGAGATGCAGTCAGTAAGCAGAGGGCGGGAGAGCTTCCACTGAAAACCGTGCAAGGTTATGCCTTGAAGAAGCAGAGCTGCTTGCAAACGAGATCCTTTACTTAAGGGGTTTATACTCCAGTGGGAAAAGAGATGAATACCCGTGCAATTAAAATACCATCTAATGAATACTGTAATAAAGGTAAGTGGGGAGCATTGTGGGAATAAACAGGAGACCCAACTAAGAGAGCCTGAGGTATGGAGACAGTGGAGCCTCCATTCACTCCTACAATAATGACCCAAAAATGGATAACAACAGCTATCCAGTAGGTCATGCTGCGCTATGCTAAGTCACTTCAGCCGAGTTTCTGAGACTGTGGCCCGCCAGGCTCCTCTCTCCAGACAAGAATACTGGAGTGGGCTGCCATGCCCTCCCCCAGGGGATCTTCCTAGCCCAGGGACTGAACCCATGTCTCTTACGTCTCCTGCATTGGCAGGTGGGTTCTTTACTACTGAGCCATCTGGGAAGCCCGGTAAGTTACACAGTGCCTTATGGCTTTCAAAGGACATTCAATATAGACTGTCACTGTCTTTGTTAGAACAGTACAGAATGAAAAAGTATTATTGGCTTAGCTTTACAATATACTCTTGAACAAAGTATTAAAGAATACGCCATTAATTAGTATCATGGGTGGTATCATATTTTCTAATTTATAGTCCATGGTTTTTCCACATTGTTTATTTTGTGTTTTGAATATTCACTTGTAGATGAAAAGGCAGAATTAGCCTTGGATTCTGGCTTGTAGATAGTACATAACAGTGCATTTGGGAAGACGAAACAGATTGCATATTTGCAGATGGGACAGGATTAACTAGCAACATGACTCAAGCTATTAGTGTTGACCTTCCTGCATGTCTATCCATCATTGAGACAGTTGATTTCTTTTTAAGTTTCTTAAAAGGCACACCATAGACTTTCTAGCAGCCTACATAAATGTGATTTAATAGTCAGCAACCGTGGAAGGAAACCCAAGAATCAGACAAATTGGAAAATAAAAGTGTTATGGGCTGGACTATGTGCCATTACAATTAAAACGTTGAAGTTTGACTCCCCTATTACCTCAAAATGTGGTTTATCTGGAAATCGGGCCTTCAAAGAAGTAATTCAGTTAAAATGAGAGAGACCATTAAATCGAGTCCTAATCTCACAAGGCTGGTGCTCTTCTAAGAGGACACGCGCAGTGGTAAAGAATCCACCTGCAATTCGGGAGACGCAGGTTCAGTCCCCGAGTCCAGAACATCCCCTGGAGAAGGGACTGGCAGCCCACTCCAGTATTCTTGCCTGGAGAATCCCATGGACAGAGGAGCCTAGAGGGCGACAGTCCATAGGGTCACAAAGACTTGGACACGCCTGAGTGACTAAACAACAACAAAGGACACAGTGACTCAGAAGGAAAGACCAGGTGAGACGGCAGCCATCCATCAGCCAAGGACAGAGGCTTCAGATGGACCAGCCCTGCCAGCACCTTGATTTCAGACTTCAGGCCCCAAGAATCTTGAGGAATTCAATTCCATTGTGTAAGCCACTAGTCTCTGGTCTATGTTATTGCAGCTGCAACAATCGAATACAAAAGCATTTTCTTTTCATGGTGACAATCAGTAGAACTCTATATGCAAATAGTTAAGTGTTTGTTTACATAATAAAAATCCCTGTTCTTGTAGTGAAAGTGAAAGATGCTCAGTCATGTCCAGCTGTTTGCGACCCCATGGACTGTACAGTCCATGGACTTCTCCAGGCCAGAATACTGGAGTGGGGAGCTGTTCCCTTCTCCAGGGGATCTTCCCAATCCAGGGGTCACACCCAGGTCTCTTGCATTGCAGGCGGATTTTTTACCAGCTGAGCCACCAGGAAAGCCCAAGAATACTGGAGTGGATGGCCTTTCCCTTCTCCAGGGGATCTTCCCAACCCAGGGATTGAATCGGCATCTCTTGCACTGCAGGCGGATTCTCTACCAGCTGAGATACCAGGAAAGAGAAATGGGTAACACAAACAGGAATAGGCAGTTTTTGATGCTTAATGAACACTGGTACTCTCATAATTCTGTGAAAGGGAATAAAATACATGGTCTGAGCCAGGAGCCAGTGCCTTGGGCTGGGATATCAGGGCAGTGATGAGTTGGTTGATGGGAGTTATTAGCAGCCAGTCTGGTCCAGCTGGTGTAGAGTCAGGGTGACATCCAGTGCCTGCTGTACCAGCCGGCCTCCTGGACAGGGACTCAGATAGCAGTGAAGGGGCTTTCACATCACCGGTCAGTTTTAAGTCCAATACAGTTCTATGATAAGTAATCATGAAACGAGAAAATAACTTTTTTTGATTAGTTGTGTTCTCGAGTTTGGGCAGTCATGCTCTCACTGTGTTATCAGGACATCAGGAATATGCTGATAACTTTTTTAAAGGCCCAAACAAAGCAACAACCAAAAAACAACAATAAATTAACTTAATTTTTAACACTGAGTTCTTTCTACCACCTAGAAAAGACTGGAAACAATTTGTTAATAGAGGAAAAAGTCCTCTAACTCAAATTACTGTCAAGTCAAGAACCTTGATGATGGAGTAGGGTATGAAATAAAGTAGCAATATATGTGCTCAGTTCAGTTCAGTTCAGTCGCTCAGTTGTGTCCAACTCTTTGCAACCCCATGAACTGCAGCACACCAGGCCTCCTTGTCCATCACCAACTCCCAGAGTTCACTCAGACTCAGGTTCATTGAGTCAGTGATGCCATCCAGCCATCTCATCCTCTGTCGTCCGCTTCTGCTCCTGACCCCAATCCCTCTCAGCATCAGAGGTTTTTCCAATGAGTCAACTCTTTGCATGAGGTGGCCAAAGTACTGGAGTTTCAGCTTTAGCATCAGTCCTTCCAAAGAACACCCAGGACCGATCTCCTTTAGAATGGACTGGTTGGATCTCCTTGCAGTTGTGTCCAATTCTTTGAGATCCTTTGGACTATGACCCACCAGGCTTCTCTGTTCATGAGATTTTTCAGGCAAGAATACCAGAGTGGGTTGCCATTTTCCTCTCCAGGGGATCTTCCTAACCCAGGGGTCAAACCCTCATCTCCTCTGTCTCTGAATTGCAGGCAGATTCTTTACCCCCTGAGCCACCTGGGAACCAAGGAATATATAATGCATTTTAATTTAAAGATAGATATGTTTAATTGCAGAGTCTGGTCATTAAAGTACTGTCAAGGATGGCTTAAAATGGCATTTAAATTTGCCAAAACCTATAGGTCAAATTGCCCAGCACTCAAAAATAGTATCATTTTGCTTTACATTTGCCTTGTTTTTTTTTTTTTTTAAATTGATTTTCCCCTCTTCCTTTTAGCTTGTGAGTGAAGGTGACCTTTGAGACTGTGAGTATATGAGTGGAGGCTGTTGTCATCCACTAAAATTGCTGACCCCCTATTGTGAATGTGACGTCCAAGCAGAGAGGAGCTATGCTCCCTGCCTTTGAGTAGTTTCCACATCTAATATGTAATTCAAAAACAATGAAAACTCCAGACATGTCAGTGACATATCTGTGTGCACACTGTGTGTGTCTATGGGGGAGAGGTGTGGTTTTGCGTGGAGGAGTAGTGATTCCACTTCTCATCTCGTTCAAAGAGAGAGGCATGCTGAGACAGTGGGAGGAAGTGGACATGTTTCAGCAAAAGTGATATCCACCCTCCCCTCTTTGCAAATAAAGCTAGAGATGATCGCGAGGGCTGTTTATGATATAGATGGCTAGGGCCCAGCCTACACCTTTCACCACCCCACCAGCCCACTGCTCAGCCCCACCAGCATCCAGTAGCTGCCCCCAGAGCACTTGGTCCTGTGGCTTGCATGCACTCATGGGCCACATGTGAGGGACACATACCTCAGTCTGATGTGTTAACCACTCCATATTCATTGCCTCGAACAATCCAAGATGAACAGTAGGTGTTTAATAAACACACGCTGACTCCCAAAGCCAAAAGGGAAATTGACCCAAGAGGGAAATTGACAAGCAGGACCACAGTAGGGTGAGATAGGACTGAGCAAATAGATGGGGAACAGGAAGATTATATTCAAGATATGGAGCAATTCAAGCATTAGAATGATTAAAGCATCCTCAGAAGGGCATCCATTAAGCATCACATAAGATTTAAAAAGGAAGAAAGACTGATGTCCAAGAGTAAAAAGGAAACACGCTCCCCAGAGCACAAGCCTGTCCATGGTGTCTCCTGGACTTGAGACAATGTGGCAACTCAGTCAAGAAAGGCTTCCTGAGGGTAGGTCATGCGCTGAGCCTCCAGGGATTTGAATAAAAGGGAGAAGGGGCTGCATTCCAAGAAATGGGAGGCTGTGGAAGAATTGAGTAGGGTATATATTTAACAGAGTTCTGTGAACAGGAGGGGCTTCCCTGGTGGCTCAGAGGGTAAAGCGTCTGCCTACAATGCAGGAGACGCGGGTTCAGTTCCTGGGTTGGGAAGATCCCCTGGAGAAAGAGGATATTAAGGAATAGTAGGAGCTAGCATGATAAGAAGTAATGGGACCACATTATAGATCGCTCCTTCCCAGTGACACAGTGCAAACTCTAAACTGTAGGCAGTAAACTTTTGAGAAACTGTAAGTGATACTAATGTGTAGTGATGTATAGGATGAATTCTAATAGAGAGAACATGGAAAATAGATCAATTAAGAGGCCATCTAATAACTGAGGTGGTTTCACATAGATTTGAGATATGGTATTGCCAGTGAAAGTGATGAAAATGAGATAAACACAAGTCATATACGTGATTTAAATAAGAACTAATGAAATATAACTCCTTTTTGGTTAAGTAGTTAAATATGGTGACTCCTTCATGACTGGACTATGATGTCAGTGGTAGAGAAAATTCAGGACAAAGAGCCAGTTGGTTCTAGAGGAATATTGACTTTGCTTAGAGACAGGATGCCTAGATTTCAATATGATAGTATTCACTAGGTATTAGGAGACAGGATTGAAGTTCAAGCACAAGTTCGGTCTTAGAAATGCAAAATTAAGTTGCAAAGCCATAAAAAAGAATGAATTTGCTGAAGGACAAACTATGGATCGAAAAGAACACATACTGAATTTTAAAGAGACACCCATAATCAAGGGAAATTAGAAAGACGGCGAGCCAGAGAAGAATGAGAAATAATTAGGTTTTATTAATTCACATGGTGGTTTGATTCTCCGCTTATATAAAGATTTATTTAATTATATTTCTCATCCCAGCTTCTGAGTCAGAGTTCCCTTATAATAATAAGCGCTTACCTAAGAATTTGACAAAGTCTTTTAAGTTCCTAAAAGTTCTATAAGTTTTATTTCACATCTGTGTCATGATGAAATTAACAAATTTGGAGGCTAAAAACCAGGTCTCAAGGTCTGGCAGTCTCTTGCTGAGTATATGCCCTTGGGCAAATTCCTTAAATTGTAAAATCTGAGGCTTTAGCTATTAAGTGAAGGTGGCAGATACTCTACAATGTTATCAGACAGAGAAGTAAATGTGCTGATTAGGAGGCTATGCCAGGCAACTAAATATTAGTTCCCAACTCTTCACTATTTCCTTAGAAATGTAATGCAGCCTTAGAAAGCCACTGTAGGGACTTCCCTGGCAGTCTAGTGGTTAAGAAAGACTTCCCCTTCCAGTGCGGGGGTTGTGGGTTTGTTCCCTGGTCAGGGAGTGAAGATCCCACATGCCTCACAGCCCCTAAAAACAAAGCATAAAACAAAAGAAGTATCGTAACAAATTCAATACGGAATTTAAATTTTTTTAAAGGCCCCTATTCAGTGTTCAAAGAGCTGACTCATTGGAAAAGACTTTGATGCTGGGAGGGACTGGGGGCAAGAGGAGAAGGGGACGACAGAGGATGAGATGGCTGGATGGCATCACTGACTTGATGGACGTGAATCTGAGTGAACTCCGGGAGTTGGTGATGGACAGGGAGGCCTGGCGTGCTGCAATTCATGGGGTCGCAGAGAGTCAGACACGACTGAGCGACTGAACTGAACTGAACTGATCCAGTATTCATGCTTGACACTCATTCATTCATTTAAACTTGAAGTTTCTGTCATGATTACGATATGCTGAGGGTACATCAAAGACCGTGACCAAGTTTTGTCTTCTTGGGGTTCATAGACCAGTGAACGAAAGAGAAATAAACAGGCCAACTGAAAATGCATGTAATTTCAGGCAGTGACAAACTCTTTGAAAGTAAAATAAAGCAGCAGAAGAGAATGACAAGATTTATGTGGGAGTAGCTCCATTTTCCATGGAACACTCAAGGGACACAAGGCTTCGATGAAATGAGAGAGAGGAGGAGAGAGAGACAGCACGCGGGGGAGCGAGCATCCGCGTGGGGAGGTTGCTGGAGAGAGATCACCGGGGCCCGGGACAGCAAGCTCGAGGTCCACACAGTGACCCTGAGTGGACAATGGGAGGAACAGGGAGAAGACAGCTGCTGTGCCTGGTGTGGCATGGGTAAGGGTCAGAGGTCAGGAGTGCAGGCAAAGATACGATCACGTAGGTCCTCTGAAGTAGAATAAGGAATTTCCTTTTTTTTTTTCCTCCTATGAGGAATGAGATGTCATTGGTGATTTTAGAGCAAGGCAGTAACATCATCTGCCTTGGAGGAAAATTCCAGTTCCTCAATTCAATTAGAAAAATGCCTGTTAAACCTTGTGCCTCTCTTAATACTCTCCTTTTCTCCCCCAGCCCATGGCTTGTGTATCAACACTGTACTTTTGAGTCCTGTTCATGATGAACTGCAGCAAAGATCCTTCCAAGTCCGAAGGGAGGCAGGGCAGGGGGGAATGCAAAGTTTTACAGGGTTTAGGAAGATTTGAATTAAGAAAAGAAAAGAAATGATGAAATCAATTTCTGGGGCACCACTCTTTTCCCCTACCCTACTTCACACAAAGGAAAGGAAGTCTCAGTATCTCTCATTATACATGATTTCACTATTTAGACAAAGACACCAGTTGTTACAAGTTAATGATGGGGACTTTGACTTCATGTTTAAGTACAAAAGTAGCAAAGATTTTAAGTTGTAGATTGGCATGCCCGTAATGAATGCTTTTATTCAGAAATGTTGCAAGGATTTCTTAGGAAAAAAAATTAGAACATATGCTGCCTCACAAGTGGCTGCTGGAAAACCATAAAGTCGGCAGCAGTATTTCTGGCAATTTTATGACAACTGCTTCCAAAAGATGGAGGGTAACAAAGAAACCCAGGATGGCTTTATAACAACACAGGGTTTGTAGTATTTCGTAGCTCGGGTCTTAGCGATGGTAATTCTCTCACCAAATGACTGGGACAAATGATTAGTAATGAGTTATTTCAGCTTCATCTTAACTTTGCATAGGAAGTTTTGAACCAACACCACTCAGTCCGTTCGAGATAACAAAGCCAGTGCTCCAGGGTAGTAAAGGAATAGCCCAGTGCCACTCAGTTAATAAGAAGTTGTACGAACACTTGAACTCAAGTCCATTGGCTTTCAATGTCTGTGTCCTTAATATTTTATCACAGGACAGCAGAGTGGGAGGTCCTTCAGGGCATACACTTATTGGAAACAAAAAGATACTACGTTATTTCCTGAAAAATGTTTTATTAGCGAAATACATAGCTCATAATTTATGTTATTCCTCCTCCAGAACATAATCGTTTGACAGAAAAGATGATGTCAGTTTTCCTTTTTGTAAATATAATCAGTTCAGTTCAGTCGCTCAGTCCTGTCTGACTCTTTGCGACCCCATGAATTGCAGCAGGCCTCCCTGATGGACAGGCCTCCCTGTCCATCACCAACTCCCGGAGTTCACTCAGACTCACGTCCATCGAGTCGGTGATGCTATCCAGCCATCTCATCCTCGGTCGTCCCCTCCTCCTCCTGCCCCCAATCCCTCCCAGCATCAGAGTCTTTTCCAATGAGTCAACTCTTCGCATGAGGTGGCCAAAGTACTGGAGCTTCAGCTTTCGCATCATTCCTTCCAAAGAAATCCCGGGGCTGATCTCCTTCAGAATGGACTGGTTGGGTCTCCTTGCAGTCCAAGGGACTCTCAAGAGTCTTCTCCAACACCACAGTTCAAAAGCATCAATTCTTCAGCGCTCAGCCTTCTTCACAGTCCAACTCTCACATCCATACATGACCACTGGAAAAACCATAGCCTTGACTAGACGGGCCTTAGTCGGCAAAGTAATGTCTCTGCTTTTGAATATGCTATCTAGGTTGGTCATAACTTTTCTTCCAAGGAGTAAGTGTCTTTTAATTTCATGGCTGCAGTCACCATCTGCATTGATTTTGGAGCCCCCCAGAATAAAGTCTGACACTGTTTCCCCATTTATTTCCCATGAAGTGATGGGACCGGACGCATGATCTTTGTTTTCTGAATGTTGAGCTTTAAGCCAACTTTTTCACTCTCCACTTTCACTTTCATCAAGAGGCTTTTTAGTTCCTCTTTACTTTCTGCCACAAGGGTGGTGTCATCTGCATATCTGAGGTTATTGATATTTCTCCCGGCAATCTTGAATCCAGCTTGTGTTTCTTCCAGTCCAGCGTTTCTCATGATGTACCCTGCATAGAAGTTAAATAAGCAGGGTGACAATATACAGCCTTGACGTACTCCTTTTCCTATTTGGAACCAGTCTGTTGTTCCATGTCCAGTTCTAACTGTTGCTTCCTGACCTGCTTACAGATTTCTCAAGAGGCAGGTTAGGTGGTCTGGTATTCCCATCTCTTTCAGAATTTTCCACAGTTTATTGTGATCCACACAGTCAAAGGCGTTGGCATAGTCAATAAAGCAGAAATAGATGTTTTTCTGGAACTCTCTTGCTTTTTCCATGATCCAGCAGATGTTAGCAATTTGATCTCTGGTTCCTCTGCCTTTTCTAAAACTAGCTTGAACATCAGGGAGTTCACAGTTCACATATTGCTGAAGTCTGGCTTGGAGAATTTTGAGCATTACTTTACTAGCATGTGAGATGAGTGCAATTGTGCGGTAGTTTGAGCATTCTTTGGCATTGCCTTTCTTTGGAATTGGAATGAAAACTGACCTTTTCCAGTCCTGTGGCCACTGCTGAGTTTTCCAAATTTGCTGGCATATTGAGTGGAGCATTTTCACAGCATCATCTTTCAGGATTTGAAATAGCTCAGCTGGAATTCCATCACCTCCACTAGCTTTGTTCGTAGTGATGCTTTCTAAGGCCCTCTTGACTTCACATTCCAAGATGTCTGGCTCTAGATTAGTGATCACATCATCATGATTATCTGGGTCATGAAAATCTTTTTTGTACAGTTCTTCTGTGTATTCTTGCCACCTCTTCTTAATATCTTCTGCTTCTGTTAGGTCCAGACCATTTCTGTCCTTTATCAAGCCCATCTTTGCATGAAATGTTCCCTTGGTACCTCTAATTTTCTTGAAGAGATCTCTAGTCTTTCCCATTCTGTTGTTTTCCTCTATTTCTTTGCACGGATCGCTGAAGAAGGCTTTCTTATCTCTTCTTGCTATTCTTTGGAACTCTGCATTCAGCTGCTTATATCTTTCCTTTTCTCCTTTGCTTTTTGCCTCTCTTCTTTTCACAGCTATTTTCAAATCAAATTACCATTCAGTTCAGTTCAGTTCAGTTGCTCAGTTGTGTCCGACTCTGCGACCCCATGAACTGCAGCACGCCAGGCCTCTCTGTCCATCACCAACTCTCGGAGTCCAACCGACTCCATGTCCATTGAGTCGGTGATGCTATCCAACCATCTCATCCTCTGTCATCCCCTTCTCGTCCTGCCCTCAATCTTTCCCAGCATCAGAGTCTTTTCCAATGAGTCAGCTCTTCACATCAGGTGGCCAAAGTATTGGAGTTTCAGCTTCAACAGCAGTCCTTCCAATGAACACCCAGGACTGATCTCCTTTAGGATGGACCATTGGAGCACCTTAAATAAGCCAAATTACCATTTGACATAAAATTAGCACATTAAGACAACAATAATGATTATGAGGGCTTCCCTGGTGGCTCAGTGGTAAAGAATCTGCCCGTCAAGCAGGAGATATGAATTTGATCCCTCAGTGGGGAAGATCTCCTGAAAAAGGAACTGGCAACCCACTCCAGTATTCTTGCCTGAGAAATCCTATGGACAGCAGCAACTGGGCTACAGTCCTGGGTTCACAAAGAGTCAGACGCAACTTAGTGACTAAACAACAACAATGATTACAAGTGTTTTTTGTGGAATATTCAGGTCAACAGTCCAAACCTGAAATATTTGTAACTTCTTTTTAGACGCTTGCAAATTCCTTAATTCATATGCTTTTTATGTTCAGCATTTTTTACATTTATGAAACATACTTGAAACATATTTCAAATGGAATTAGTAATTTAAGCCCATTTTTCTTCTGAAAATATTGTTGAGGCACATTTTCCCCTGAATTGTTATTTATTTGAAAGTTTTATTAGTTCCTGAAAAAAGATGATACAGATGAAGTTCTCTAAGTCTTTGAGTATTGGGTGTGCTATTCTTTCTTTGACTGTAGTGAAGCCATGTCCTGATTTCTAAGTTAGGAAGGAACTTTTATTATTATTAATATGTACAAATGACATTGTTGTCTGCCTGACTGTAGGCCCCAACTGCTGTCTCTGGCCCTTTCAAAGGATTCTTTAATAATATATAAAGATAATGGGATGAGTAATACCCTCATAGCTCAGTTGGTAAAGCATCTGCCTGCCAATACAGGAGACCCGAGTTTGATTCCTAGGTTGGGAAGATCCCCTGGAGAAGGAAATGGAAACCCACTCCAGTATTCTTGCCTGGAGAATCCCATGGACAGAGGAGCCTGACAGGCTACAGTCCGTGGGATCGCAAGAGTCGGAAATGACTCTTAGTGACTAAACCACCAAACCACCAACCTCCAGTGAAAATGAAAGTGAAAGTTGCTCAGTCGTGTACGACTGTTTGTGACCCCATGGTCTATACAGTCCATGGAACTCTCCAGGCCAGAACACTGGAGTGGGGAGCCTTTCCCTTCTCCAGGGGATCTTCCCAACTCAGGGATTGAACCCAGGTCTCCAGCATTGCAGGTGGATTCTTTGCCAGCTGAGCCACAAAGATGCTCTAGCAGAGCGTAAGTAGATGCCAAGACAAGTCAATGAGTGTATCGTCAGTTAAGGTCAGTGATCAGCAAAGAGGTCGGCCTGCCTGTTGGAAGAGGCTACCTGTAGGAGTGGCGTGGAAGAGCATTGGCTGCTAGCTTAGGCCACTTGCTGATGGCTTAGGCTTTCTGACTGGGGAGTCGTTCACACAAGGAGAACCATGGTGAAGTGGGGCTGTAATATTCACATGATGTGGGTAGTGCTGGTAAGAAGTGGAGGAAAGGTTGGCTTAGCTAATAGCAATGGAGAGTTTTAACTCAAGAAAACACAATCGAGATTGTAAAGGACCAACCCAATTTAACTCTATCTGATGGTTCTGTCAGTGTAGGCAGGCAGTTGCTCGTAGGTAGAATAACATCTTACAACCACCTCTGAAGTCAATCATTTGGCCGCCTGAACTTTCTTTCCTGATTTATGGAAGCAAGCATCATAGCCATTTGATTTATCAGCTACTCTCACCAAGCAGCTCAAGGGTACAGTTCCCTTCTCATGTCTAATCACAGTTTCATTACAGAATGCATATAGATTTTTCCCCTCTGGGGTTCCAAAGAGCATCTGGGGTTGAGAGGAAGTCTGAAACCTCTCTCTCTAACCTTGAGACTAAATTAATGTTATTTTAGACTCAAAACTTCCTCCTGCACATAGTAGATCATGAATGTAATTGAAAGGGATTTGAATCCCAGATGTTTATGCACTTGCAATATCCCAAAGTTTTCCCTCAGGGAGTCATTCTCCTTTGCAGTTAGAGACACAATGGAAAAGCAGCCTCAAAGCAAGCGAACAGTGTCAGCTAAATTCAGATGTCAGCCTGGCTCTTTGGTGACAGCCCCGGAGTGTAACATGGTTAGGCTGGTCTCACATCAGTTTCTGAATCTTGCCAATTATGATATTACGACGACTGTCTAACTGAGACTGGCATTTGAGCAAATGACCCCTCTTAATGACTATGCTTCCTTCATTCACTAGGGCGGAACAAATCCTTTTTGTAACAAAGCAGGTTTCCAAAGGCTCTCATCTAGAGAAATCTCAGTGGAAGAGGGATTGTCAACAGTGATGCTCTGCTCTGGGAAGCTGCAAGTTAGGTGAAGAGATAAGATAAAGAACATGAGGCAAAAAAAGAGCAATGCTGGGTTTCCAAGTGTGAGATGGATGGGGTTTGTGGTCAGTACTCTGTTTTCAGAGAGAAGGCTGTTTGCCTTGTTCTACTGTAGACCATGGAGTCATCTCTCTAGCTTGTTGATTTAAAGTAATTGTGGAAGTTTGGTGACTCATAGACCAACACATTTGTTGTTCAGTCATTCAGTCATGTCCAACTCTTTGCAACTCCTTGGACTGCAGCACCCCAAGCTTTCCTGTCCTTCACCATCTCCTGAAATTTGCTCAGACTCATGTCCATTGAGTTGGTGATACCATGCAACCAACTCATTCTCTCTTGCCCACTTCTCCTCTTGCCCTCAGTCTTTCTCAGCATCAGGGTCTTTTCCAATGAGTCTGCTCTTTTCATCAGGTGGCCCAAGTATTGGAGCTTCAGCTTTAACATCAGTCCTTCCAATGAATATTCAGGATTGATTTCCTAGAGGATTGACTGGTTTGATCTCCTTGCTGTCCAAGGGACTCTTAAGAGTCTTCTCTAGCACCACAGTTTAAAGGCATTGAGTTTTCAGTGCTGAGCCTATTTTATTGTCCAATTCTTACATCCGTGCTTGACTACTAGAAAGATCATTGCTTTGACCATATGGATCTTTGTTGGCAAAGTGATGTCTCTGAACCAACATATTTTTTTCTTTTTATCACTTTTTTCCTCCAAGCATGTCTGCCTCTTGGTGACAGTCTGTAGATAGGAAGGGCCATGTCCATTCTCTCACACTTCCTCTGACAGCATTTGGACTCATGAGAACAATCTGAGATATTTGCAATGACCTGGCCATTGGGCTGATTGGGGAAGAAGTTGGAACCTGCTGTTTAGTCACTGGCCTTGTTCTTTGGCATCTAATTCCAGGTACTTCAGGGGGGAGAAGTATTGCAGGTCTTAAGGCTGGTAGAGCAGAGGAGCTACCAGGAGGGCACCCAGATACATAGCTTTAGGACATGTTGCCTTGGCCATAACTTGACACAAGGATGTGCTTTGAAGAAGCGCAGGGTTTGTTCAGGCACTGGGCTCTCCTTCAGCTCTTCTCAGCTTTCAGAGTCTATAACTGCAGCTGTGGCCTTCTGCACATATGGAAGAGGTTAGCTTGAAAGTTGCCCTTTTGCCAGCTGAGATCAGACACTGATTTGTAGAAATTGGGAGGGGATTTACTGTAATATCTCTGAACTGAAAATGAAGTCCCTGAATGGCAAGCTTCAAGAGAACATAAACGCTGATGATGACCTGTGGGCTCCCCGGATTCTGCCCTTGAGAAAGCATCCTAATAATTATGGCTTCGAGCGAAGACGGCCAGAATAACACCAAGCAATTTTCATTTTGGTGTTTCACAGAACAACTGTGCTTCTCGAGCACAGTCCTAAACTGTAATATCTTCAGGTTCTGACTGATTAACCGACAAATGCAGGTAAATAACTGGCTTTCACTCAGAGAGAGAAACGATGCAGAAAGAAAACTGCCTTCTGATATTCCCACTGATAGTGATGGAAAGCATTGAGGTCTGAGATGTCCCTTCTGGATTCCCGGGTGTAATTTTCATCTGTATTGATGGAAGTGCCAAATGTGTCTTGCCAATAGGAAAATAGAAGTTCAGGAGGCAGTCTCTGTTGATTGGACTGGTTTTTCATTTGGGGGAGTTATATAATGCTTTCATGAACTTTCCAGCATCCTGGAAAAATATTGCCATGCCATGTATGTTACAATTATCCTTAGAATACAGTGTTTCTACTTGAGAAGCTTGTGTACGTGACCTGAGCATTCTAGCTCCCGTGCTTAAGTTGGTGGCAAGGAGTCACTGCAAAAGGTAAAGATGCTTTTCCCCCCACAGCTCAGAGACTATTAATATCAAATGAAAGCACATACTAGCATCCAGGGGAACACAGCCTCTATGCCTCTCCAATTTCATTTTACATTACCTGATGACTTCCATGAAATCCTTTAGGCATAAATTGTACATTTTTCTAGGATCTTTGTCCTCCCTTAAGACTTCTGTCCTTGCTGTACTAATCTACACAGAGGCAAGGAAACATGTCTCAGTGCCTCTCTCTTATTTCTCCCTAAGATTTGTTGCTTAAATGTAAGAGAAACTCCTTGGCAACTCCACATTCCTCCTTCCCTCCCCCAAGCCTCCCAGAATTTCTCAGCTCCTCACAAGTGTGTTTTCTCCTTATGGAGAAGTTGATTTGGTTCCATTTATAAAAATAGCAGCTATTTAAATGGGAAAAGCTTTCCCTTATATCGTCTTTCGGCCAAATGTTTTTCTGAAAACACACTTTTTTTTTTTCTTTTTCTAGTGGAGAAGACAGATTCTAAGTGGTTTCATAGTTCATCAGTTCGCTAAGAGTTTTCTGGGGGTTAATGTGCTTGAACACTAAGTTCACATAAGTGCCAAGATGAAATATATGAATTAGATAATGGGCCTATATAACGGTATTATATGTATGTGTGGTTTGCATATATGTATATTATATATATAAACTGTCATGTTTATATATTGATATAACATTATATTTATCTCATATAGAATTTTATATAGTGATTTTTTTTTTCTTGGAAGGTGGGATGTGTAGCCAGTACAAATCTTTGTTTAAATTTTATTTTCTCTGTCACAGGGAAGCAAAAACAGGATTCTGTAGCCATTTTCTCCAGTCCTTTTTAAGCTCAGGCATGCATCACCAAATTAAAACTTTTTAGTTTCTCCAACTAAAAATATACTCCAGTTTTTAGTATATCCAGGAACAACTGGATGTGACCTTGGAGTTCAAAAGTGCGCTCTCTTGCCCAGTGTATGAATCACTCTATCATCCATGTTAGCCTCTGTTTGAACATTTCCACTGATGGTAGTGTCAGAGAGTGGCCAGAGATAGGAGTGGACAAGGCTTCAGAACCCACAGAATCTTCTTCAGCCCCTTTGGCCACAATGCTGCTGCTAAGTCGCTTCAGTTGTGTCCGACTCTGTGCGACCCCATAGACGGCAGCCCATTAGGCTCCTCTGTCCCTGGGATTCTCCAGGCAAGAATACTGGAGTGGGGTGCCATTTCCTTCTCCAATTTATTGGCCACAATAAATGTGTGCAAAAGCCAAGCAAAACACTGCGCTTAGGTGGTGAATTGGGCGTGCTTCAGCATGGGTCTCTTGCAGTCTCCTATCCCAGTCTACCACCAGGTTGCTCTATTCTTTAAGACACTCCACCCCTTTTAAAAATATTAACCATTTAGATTTTGTTTGTTTTCATTTATCTGTGGCTGTGCTGGGCTGTTGTTGCTGCTCACAGCCTTGCTCTAGTTGTAACAAGCAGAGGCTATTCTTCAGTTGCAGGGTTCCGGCTTCTCATTGCAGGGGCTTCTCTTGGTTCCAGGGCATGCAAGCTTTCAGTAGGTGCCGCTCACGGGCTCCAGAGCACAGGCTCAGTAGCTGTGGCACATGGGCTTAGCTGTACCGCAGCATGTGGGGTCTTCCTGGACCAGGGATCGAACCTGAGTCTCCTGAGTTGCAGGTGGATTCTTTACCACTGAGCCACCTAGGAAGCCCTTTTAATATTTATTAATTATTTGGAGGCAGCAATACCATTTCACTAACCTTGAGTTTTCCAGGCTAAATTGTTTGCTTCTTTAAGCATCGTTGGCAGCATGTATCAAAGCAGTCAATCCTAAAGGAAATCAGTCCTGAATATTCATTGGGACGACTGATGCTGAAGCTGAAACTCCAATACTTTGGCCACCTGATGCAAAGGACTGACTTATTGGAAAAGACCCTGATGCTGGGAAAGATTGGGGGCGGGAGAAGAAGGGGACGACAGAGGATGAGATGGTTGGATGGCATCACTGACTCAATGGACATGAGTTTGAGTAAGTGTTAGGAGTTGCTGATGGACAGGGAAGCCTGGCATGCTGCAGTTCATGGAGTCGCAAAGAGTCAGACACAACTAGGCAACTGAACTGAACTGATCAATAGTAGTAGTAACCGCTCATTTATTTATAGCACTTTGGAGCTTCTAAAACACTTCCACATGTTCTCTTATTTAACATGCACAGCAACAACTGTAGGTTCTTCATTTTACAAGTGAGGAAACCAAGGCTCAGAAAGGATAAGTCACATACCTTAACAATCGACTCCACAAGTATTTATTGAATCTCTACTATATGCTAAGCACAGTAGAAAATCCTGGGATATATGAGAGAATAAAATAAATATGGTGCCACTTCTGTACGTCTTATAATCTAGTGGGGATGGCATACATTTAAAAAAATCACTACAGATGACTCTCAGATAAAAGTCACATTTGGGGCAGAGTTAGAACTTTCGCACAAGTCTTCTGCCTCCAAACGAATGCGGTAGGACTACTGCCTTCACTGGAGTGGACGTTCGTTTGTATTAATGATGTTCAATTAACCTAGTCTGTCTGACCACCAGTCTTTTTGGCATGAACTCTACTTGAGATTGATGCTCTCCTTTCGATAACTGTAGAACTGAGTAGGATCTGCACAGCTATGATCAATTTAAAGGAGAACTTTACATTGATTTTCTACTAAATCTTATTTTGTCATTTTTTCTCATCACTCTAAGTTGCCAGCATACTTTTGAACTTTTATTTGTTCTTCTCCAACATATTAGTTCTTCGTCTCTGCTTCTGTTTACCTGCAGGTTTTATGAAATTGTGTTTACCTGTATCACTGGCAAAAAAAAAAAAATGTCCACAAATGCTTGTGTGGAAGAGCGTACATTTGCCATTAGTTGCAAATTAGATTTCCTATCAGCCAAGTGACCTTGGGCAAATAGCATCCTCTCTGAGAACATCTGATTACTCATCTGTGAAATGAAGAAACTGGGCCACAGAGTGTGAAAGGATTTCCCTGTATTAAACGTTTTATGATCCAATATGTTTGAAAGCATTATTCTGAGTTTTAAATCCTTTCCTTCTGGTGTGAAAAAAGGGAAATGCAGAACGTACAGTGATAAAAACTGAAGGATATCACTCCCCTCTTCACTAATGGAAGGGAGTAAACCAGTAAATACTGGCCCCAAAGCCATACAAAAATGACCAAAGTGTAATACTTATCAAACCTTGCCTTAATCTAAGACAGTGGCTTCATGAAGCCCCTAATAATCTCTTTTGGTGTCTATTTTTAAAAATATTTAGAAACCAACAATGAATAGACATTATAAAAACTAATAATTATTTAAGGATAGTCTGTGGGCTTCCCTCATTGCTTAGTCGGTAAAGACTCTGCCTGCAATGCAGGAGACCTGGGTTCGATCCCTGGGTCGGGAAGGTCCCCTGGAGAAGCAAATGGTAACCCACTCCAGTAGTCTTGCCTGGAGAATCCCGCGGACAGAGGAGTCTGTCGGACTACAGTCCCTGGGGGTCGCAAGAGTTGGACATGACTTAGCGACGGAAGCACCACCACCACAAGAATAGTCTGTAATTTGAGGTCTTCAGTGAGGCCCCTTTTTCTCCTCTATGTAGGAAAATTATCCTCGATTCTACAAGCAATCCCCTTCTTTCCAAAATCTGTCTAATAAAAGGAAATTCCTATTTTCTAACTTTAATGCTACAATGAATTTGTGTCTGTGAACTTGAGTAATTTGTGGATTCTTTTGCCTTAATATTGCTTCATTAAGTCACGTAGTGTACCTGTTTTACATCAGCCCTACTTGGGTTGCAGCGTGTGTGACAATTTAGTCCTGTCATTATCTTAAACTTGTTAATTAGAGAGAATTAAATGTTAACGAATAGAAAGTTTCACAACGTTCAGCCAAGGATAAATGGGAAGTACTTACAGAAGCCAAAACCTCTCTATCCTGAGAGGAGAGAAAATGAAGAGGGCACCCACCCCAAAATGTAATGAGTAGTCTCTCCAAAGTAGAAAGTTCTGTCCTGGTATCATGGTTTAAAGACAGACTATTCGAAATTTCCCTGGTGGCTCAGCAGCAAAGAATCCGTCTGCCAATGCAGGAGACCCGGGTTCAATCCCTGGGTCAGGAAGATCGCCTGGAGAAGGAAATGGCAACCCACTCCAATATTCTTGCCTGGAAAATCCCACAGACAGAAGGAGCTTGGTGGGCTACAGTCCATGGACTCGCTAAAGAGTTGGACCCAACTTAACAACTAAACAGTAACAATTCCAAATGTGCAGCTATGTCAAGCAATATGAGATATGTTTTCTTTATCCTCTGAAAGATTACTCTGTGTTAATTCTATCAAACCATGGAGGACTAATTAACCAATAACAATGAATTGGCTGCTAGATTGTGCACCTAAAAATTTCTTCCACTCTTCAGTGACTTAGTTCCTTGAAGGCTTCTCATAATGTATCCAGGCTGTTTCTGGTCTAGAGAGCTTCCCCACGGTCCTTGTCAATCCAATAATCCCTGCTCTATTCCAAGAATGTCTGTCCTTCCTTGGGGCTGTCGATGCAACTGCATTCAAATGTAGTAGTTCTTACTACATTTTTATGGAAATGTCTCAAAGGCAAACATCAAATTCTATCTGTATGATAGCATTAATTTTTAATCAATGTAGGTACAAAGTCAAGGTGGTACAAGTACTTACCTTGTATGTAAGAGTGTGTTTTGTTTTTTAAGCTGGTTCCCTTTAAATTATGTATATTCTTAGTTTGAAAACTATTCAAATGTCTTGAAAACAGAAGTTAAAATCAAATATGTAGAATCCCTAGTTTCATAAAACTCAAGTTGAAGATTTTGAGTGTTTTACATGAAAATGTTCTGTCAGCCCATTCCTTAAGTTCACATTTCAGAGAATCGGGCTGTTATATGTTGTGTCTGGCTCTTTGCAACCCCATGGACTGTAGCCCTCACGCTCCTCTGTGCATGGAATTCTCCAGGCAAGAGTACTGGATTGAGTTGCCATTTCCTTCTCCAGGGGATCTTCCTGACCCAACGATCGAACCTATTTCTCCTGCATTGCAGGCTGCTGCTTTAGTGTCTGAGCTAGTTGTATGTTGGGGACCAAATAAATATTCAGTACTACAACAGCTCTGATTGAGTAGAAAGCAAGATGTTTATGTGTCTAAAGTCCAAAATTCTCAGTCAATATAATTTCAAATAACTTGTCTGTGTCATGTTCAAAGTTTTCATTTTGGTAGCATGAATAGGCTTACATAGATGATAATTATCTACTCATGCTTTTATGTTGATCTTTAGCCTAACCATCTTGGGGAGAAATCTTTTTTTTCAGGTCAGTACTTGGAAAAAAGGCCATCTATCACATCAAATAATTAAAGCCTTGTAACTTGTTAAATTAACCTTTCATCATGTGTCTTATTAGCTTCAGTGTATTTTCTGAGGCTTTCTTGAAGTGCATTGTGTCTGTAGAGATAGAATGCTAATGTACTATTAATATATATGCAAATGAAATATACTACCTGTGGAAGTTAAGCCTTTGGAGGCTTGAGTCTTTCAACATGAAGAGTCATGTTGATTTACACTAAAACATCCTTTTTCACTATAGGTATATTGAGATGTTTATGAACTTCTAAGCATCTTCTAAAATTCCATGTGTGTTTGTGCATGCGTGTGCATGTGCATGTGTACACGTGTGCATGTGTGTGTGTGTGTGTGTGTGTGTGTGTGCTCAGTCACGTCCAACTCTTTGCAAGCCCATGGACTGTTGCCCGCCAGGCTCCTCCGTCCATAGAATTCTCCAGGCAAGAATACTGGAGTGGGTTGCCATTTCCTTCTCCAGGGGATCTTCCTGACCCAGGGATCAAACCCACATCTCTTTACATCTCCTGCGCTGGCAGGCAGGTTCTTTACCACTGCGCCACCTGGGAAGCCCCCTTAACATCCATAGACTCAATGAATACCATATCGGCAGCCTGAAAATACTTTTGATGTACTGTTTAATTTTCAAGTAGTTTTAAATCTGTGTCTGTTTCCTCCTTTGTGTTGTATATTTTCTCCATAAGTTCCTTTATAGTTGGTTCTTTATCATTATTTGATTCTAAATAATGTTTCTGGCACACTGGACTGTATCTTTTGATACTATTGATTTGGTTGTTTTAAAATGTAGTATATTCTATCTGGGTTCTCCAGATCAGGAAAAAAAATTTTAAAGCAGGTTAATATCTAACCATTACACTGAGTCACTTCAGTATTTTTAAGCTTCTCTTACTTAGTATTTTTGACTGCAATTCCAAAGTTATTATTTATCCATATGCAACTACATTTCTTGTAGTTACAGAAATTTCATCCAAAAAATAATTAGAGGGAGATGTTTTGTATCATTAATAATTTAACTACTCACAACTCTGAGGTAAGGAATAGGAGTAAATTCAGTATTTCAGGCTAATATTTTAATGTGATAGTCATTTTATTAGTAATTGGATAAAAGTTAAACTTTCATGTATTGTTCAAATATTTGCTTAAGTCCCATTGATAAACACTAGCTAATATTCTAGTTAAAATATTTGAGTACCTTTGTGGCATTTTAATAACATATACTGTGGTTAGATAGAGATATGAATATATAGCAAAGATGGGGAAATTACTAGTATCACTTATTTTGAACATCAACATCAATTAGTCTTGAGCAAATGGTTTGGACACAATATATGGTCAGACTCAACCATTTCTAAGTTATTCTGCCATCATGAATTTTGGAAAATTCAGAGAAGTTAAACACTTTGATATATATACATTTTCGACAACTTTTTCTTCCTAATAGTTCATATGGTTATTTAGCACATATTTAATGCTTGATTCACTCTTTTTGGAGTAAAATGTTTTTAGGATGTATGATTTTAAAAGCAACAGACACTTTATCTTTTGTGCAGCTAGAGATTTCTCTGCTCACACCAAAATGTCTACAGGTTGTTAACTTTTATAGCTTCCTCTGATGTCTGTTTTAGAAACGACAGTGCGTGCTAAGTGGCTTCAGTCGTGTCTGACCCTTTGCGACCCCGTGGACTGTAGCCCGCCAGGCTCCTCTGTCCATGGGATTCTCAGGCAAGAATACTGGAGGGGGTTGCCATGCCCTCCTCCAGGGGATGTTCCCCACCCAGGGACTGAACCTGTGTCTCTTACATCTCCTGCATTGGCAGGTGGGTTCTTTACCACTAGCACCACCTGAGAAGCCCCAGAAATAGCAGTGCGTTCCTCAAAATTGTAAAAACACTAAAATATAAATGGGGGCATCGCAGAGGAAAATGAGAAAGGTATTTTAGGCTGTCATTTTTGTATTCAATTTTCTATTCTCAATTTTGTATTCAAAAGTATCCCATCGTGTAATAAGACACTTAAATTTTAAATCCACACTTAAAAATATAAAAAGGCAATATAGTCATTTCTAGAATACATTTGGTAACAAAAGTGACCATTTTTCTTTTCTGTGTAATTAATGGCTTACTCTGGAGAGGTTTGTCCCAAAAGGCTAGCATGGCTGTAACAGTTATTACTGCTTTTAAATTTTCATCTCTTATTTCTACATCTCTGGGAGGACTACTTTACCCCCAGATGTCCCCAGATTAATAGTATTGCTATCTCTCTGGCTCAGGTCACACGCCTTTTTTTAAAACTTTCCCCAGTTTCTATGAAGATCGTATTGGGATAAAATATTACATGAGTGTGTAACAGAGATTTAGTAAAACGTGAACACACATGTAGAGCTTATTCTTGGATTTTATTTGTACTTTCAATTTAGTTCCATCAGATAGTCATTTAATATACTTTGCTGCAAAGTATCAGCTTCTATTTAGGAAACCCTTGCTTTGTATTTTCAACCCAGGCTGCCTTTTTGAAACTCTGGGGAGCCCTAAGGGAAAAAAAAAAAAATGACCTAGTATCACACCAGACTAATTAAATCAGGATCTCCAAGGATTCACCTTCTAGCATCGGTATTTAAAACAGCTCCCTAGTGGATTCTCAAATGTAATGATGGTGGATAACCATAGCTCCATACAATATGACCAGCTGCTTCCTTAGACATACGAATCACAGTCTATATTAGTTTGTCATCACACAGGTGCTAGGAAAAATTTTGGGAAAAAAGGGAGAAGTAAAGGCCTGCAATAGTTTAGGCTACTTGAGGCGAGCTCTTACATTAGTTATCTTCTGTTGATATAAATTGAGGACAAACAGACAAGAATTCTGGGACAGTGATAAACTGTGTCACTAGTTTAGTAAAGTAAGGACTGCCATGTATAATGTAGGAAAAGTCTCCCTTTTATTTGGAAGACTTTGCTGCTGCTGCTGCTAAGTCGCTTCAGTTGTGTCCCACTCTGTGCAACCCCATAGACGACAGCCCACCAGGCTCCCCCGTTGGCTGTGGGATTCCAAATAGCAAAGTACTGGAAAGGGAAAGGAGAGGGAAAGGTCATCTTGGTCCCTGTATTAGTGTCCTTGCTGTTTAGTGGCTCAGCTGTGTCCAGCTCTTTGTGACACCATGGACTGTAGCCCACCACGCTCCTCTGTCCGTGGAATTTCCTGGCAAGAAGGCTGGAATGGGTTGCCATTTCCTTCTCCAGGGGATCTTTCCGATATAACGATGGAATCCGTGTCTCCTGCACTGGCATTGGCAGGCAGACTCTTTATCACTGAGGCACCTGGGAGACCCGTGTTATTCTCGCTCAGTTGCTGTAAAATATGACCACAGACGGGGTGGCTTTAAACAACAGGAGTGTGTTCCCTTGCCGTTCTGGAGGCAGACACCTTAAATCTTGTGTGTCACATGGTGGCTCTTTCCGGAGCTCCTGAGGACACACCTGAGCCCTGACGTCTCCTGTCTTCGGCTGGTGGCCTGCAATCCTTCATCGTCCGTGGCTTGTGCATCCGCACCCCCGTCTCCACCTCCAGCTTCATCCGGCCTTCTCTCCTCTGTCCATGCTTATGTCTTCACGCGCCTTTTTACATAAGGACATCAGTCATTGTATTTAGGGCTCACCCTAATCTAGGGTGACCTAAATTTCACTTCACTCCTTACATCTGCCAAGACCCTGCCTCCAAGTCAAATCACAACAAGAAGTTCCAGGTGGACGTGAATCTGGGGAGGACACTATTGAGCCCAGTATAATCCTTGTTGCTACTGGACTTCTCTGCAACTCTGGCTGTCACTCAGCGTTCTTGCTAAACTGCCCCAGCCCGCAGCCCAAGTCTTCTACGTATACTTGGCATCTTTTGCTTACTTCTGTCATAAATGTCTCTAACACCATATTGCAAACGTCTGTTGCACTCCTGTTTCTCCCACGGTCTGTGAAATCCTGGGGGGCAGGGGGAGTGGTTTGTTCAGGCCTGTTTGTGAGCACCTCATATGGGTCCCCAGGCGGTGCAGCAGTAAAGCATCCACCTGCCAGTGCAGTGGGCGCTGGAGACACAGGTTTGATTCCTGGAGCAGGAAATGGCCACCCACTCCAGTATTCTTGCTTGGAGAATCCCATGGACAGAGGAGCCTGGAGGGCTGCAGTCGTGGGGTTGCAAAGAGTTGGACATGACTGAGCGAGTAAGAACACACACACACCTGTACCCCAATGTCAGCACTGTTTACAACAGGCAAGACGTGGAGGCAACCGAAGTGTCCATCAACAGATGAATGGGTAAGGATGATGTGGGACGTATAGACGATGGAATATTAGCCGCGAGAAAGAACGAAATAATGCCATTTGCTGCAACAGGGATGGACCTCAGATTATCATACTGAGTGAATCAAGTCAGAACAAATGTTGTATCATACTGCTTATATGTGGGATCTAAGAAGATGGTATGAATGAACTTATCTACAAAATAAACACAGGCTCACAGACAGAAAACTAATTTGTGGTTACCAAAGAGGAAAAAGGAAGGGAAAGAGAAATAAGCTTGAGATTAGCAGATACAAACTACTGTATGTAAAATAAGCAACAAGGACCTACTGTGTAGCACAGGGAACTATATTCACAATCTTGTAATAAACCATGATGGAAAAGAATCTGAAGTATGTATGTAGATACTCTTGCTACCGCTCACATACACAGGTTATAGCATGGAGGAACCAATCCGAAATGGAAGAAGAGCTGTTGGCTCACAAAATGCCAATTATATACTGTGTGCATGAAGCATCACTTTATAGCAGATACATGGAGAATTCAGATGCAGGAAGTAACTGTCTGTAAGGGATTATACTGAACCCAGTGGTATCACTGAGTTGATTATTACCATTATCCTAATCTGTGGCAGGGGTCCCCAGACTGACACTGTCAGCTGCTGGGTCCTGCCCTTTAGAGACTTCATGGATTTACAACTTTGACCAAGTAGGGGTCTGCACTTAATTGACAACAGAGAGGGTTTTTAATTATTTCTGTTTTTCTTTTTGTAAGATTAATTCAGCTTTCATTAACTCAGATTTCCTACAACTGAAATATGAAGCAAGGAAGGAAAATAATAGACTTGAGAGAAGAGGGCGTAAGCCTCAGAAGCAGAGTAATATCCTGTAGTCTACTGTTTAATCGTACCGACCAAAGACACTCTTGCTACCGCTCACATACACAGGTTATAGCATGGAGGAATCAATCCGAATTGGAACAAGAAGAGCTGTTGGCTCACAAAATGCCAATTATATCCTGTGTTCATGAAGCGTCACTTTATAGCAGATACATGGAGAACCCAGATGCAGGAAGTAACTGTCTGTGAGGGATTGTATTGAACCCAGTGGCCTCACTCTCACTTTGCGGTTTATTAAAATGCTGTCTCATTCGAGTTCCAGTTAACAGCCATATAACCAGTTTAAAATGCAGAACAGGTTATCTTAGAAAGGTAAAGATATGTGAAAATAACTAAATACTTTGAAAATTTGTTGGATTCCTTCCCTCACGACCTCCACCTTGTGCCCATTTTGCTCCTAAATCATGACATTCCTTCAGAGCAGTTAGTTACCCAGGGTGACTTTGCCCCTCCTCCCCAGGCACTGTTTGGAAATACTTCTGTTTGTCACAGTTTGAGGAGACGGTGCTGATGGCATCTCTTGGGAAGTCAGGGATGCTGGTAAACATCTTGCATCACAGAGGACAGCATCTCCCCCGCCCACCTAAAGCAAATAATTATCTGGTGGAAACGTCAGTAGTTCCCATGTTGAAAGACTTTGCTTTAGAATAAACAAGGAGAGGGAAGAGGAAGACGTTGGCTCTCAAGCTAGTCAATCTCATTTCATGGTTACGCACCGGTTGGTTGGAGGACCCTTCTATACCAGAGCAAAGATGGGGATAGGTGATCACCAGGGAGGTTTAATTACTCAGCACATTCGCTGTGCTCCACACCTCAGGATCATCCAAGAGCTTAACTCTTGGAATTTTCTTGACAATTACACAACACTCTCTCACCCATTATCACATGTGATATTCACAATTCTGTGAGGTAGTGGGGGCAAGTCCTGAAATTGTCACGTGAAGATCAGAAAACTGAAGCTGAGAGCACAGAGACCCATGGATGGGAGGAGGCGCAGCTCATGGGAGAGGTCCCTGGGTTCCAGCAACGTGGCATTGTCTATAGAGAATCAATAAACAGCTTATTGACCGGAGACATATGAATACGTCTTTTCTTATCCAAATGTTTTTCAGTATTCACTTACATAACAAATAGCTAACCATAGGGATTTAGGGCTTCCCTGGGGGCTCAGAAGTTAAAGTGTCTGCCTGCAATGCGGGAGACCTGGGTTCGATCCCGGGGTTGGGAAGATCCCCTGGAGAAGGCAATGGCAACCCACTCCAATACTCTTGCCTGGAAAATTCTATGGATGGAGGAGCCTGGTAGGCTACAGCCCCTGGGGTCGCAGAGTCAGACATGACTGATCGACTTCACTCACTTTGTAGCTCAGTCGGTAAAGAATCTGCCTGCAATGCAGGAGACGTGGGTTCAACTCCTGGGTTGGGAGGATCCCCTGGAGAAGAAAATGGCAACCCACTCCGGTATTTTTGCCTGGAGAATCCCCATGGATAGAGGAGCCTGGTGGGCAACAGGCCATGGGGTCGCAAGAGTTGGACACAACTTAGCAACTAAACCGCACCACCAGCAGCCATAGGTATTAGATTCTGTAAAGACCCCCCAGGCAGTAATGTGAACTAATAATGCCGAGACCAACTGAAATTGACTGCTCTGCTTTGCCCTTCTAAACTCTGGCAGCGATGAACATTATTTCCCATGAGACAGACCTCGCCCAGCCCTGCCATCCTAGTCTTCCACTGCTCTGGGAAACTGAGTGCCTTTATCCCAAATTAAAATCAGAGGAAACACGAGTGCATAGGTATGATATCGAATCCCAAAACTCCGGTCTCTATACACGTGGCTCCGTCACCATCCCAATCCAAATACTGTAACTGAAGTTTTATAACTTTCAAGGGAAAGAAGAAGTAGGCCCTGAAAATACCATTAAATCCAAATAGTTTGGGCAGATTCCATATTAATACTGGTGAATTGGGTCCAGCTAAAGAACTCCACTTCTTATACAAATCAGTGATCTAGAAGGCTCCTCCTGCCTTTCTCCGGGGCTTACCACTGCTGGGGACAACTGGCCAGGGAATTTTATGTCTTTTACCTTGCACAAATGAAATAGTCTGGTATGCCTGTAATCACAGGCCCTTGTGCTGTGTAATTTTCTCTCAAATTTCAAATCCGCCAAACTCCCCAGACCAAAGGCTCTTCCTTCTGCGCCTCTGAAAACTTCCAGCACACTCACTGCCCTACATTTGACTTTCTTTTTGATGAAAGGGAAACTGACAGTTGGTCATCTGAAAGATAGCCCCTGACCTGTTCGCCTTGGACTGGAAGGCTGCAGGCTGGAGTTGGGGTGTGTGTTTGGCGCAACACTCAAAGATGTTTCCCCCCGGCTGTGTCAGCAGCCTGACTAAATACAACTCCTTGACTAGCATGAAAATGTTTCTTGGGGCAACAGGAGATCATGACAAGGGAGGGAAGAATTGACTTGATACAGATTCGGGAAGATGAAATGTGACAATTGCTAATACCTCACAGTTCAATGAAAGCCAGCACTTTTCGGGTTCCCAGCAGGTACTTCAGCATATGGAAAGAGTATATGTATTGAAGTGTAAAGAAAAGTGTGAAAATTGTGTTGACTGCACTGTGGTTCTCTCCACCTATTAATAACTAGGGGACCATTCCAACAGTGCCTGCTGGACCGGCTCTTTTGGTTTTGTCATTTTTAAACTTCTTTACCCACATTGCATAATTGCCCAGCTCTACATTAGCAGGCAGATTCTTTACCGTCTGAGCCACCTAGGAAGCCCCAGATGAACAAAAGCTGTCTGGATTGGTATTTGTTATTGTTGTTCAGTTGCTCAGTCGTGTCCAACTCTTTGACCCCATGGACTGCAGCACGCCAGGCTTCCCTGTCCTTCACCATCACCCAGAGTTTGCTCAAACTCAGGTCCATTGAGTCAGTGATGCCATCTAACCATCTCATCCTCTGTCACCCCCTTCTCCTCCTGCCTGCAATCTTTCCCAGCATCAGGGTCTTTTCCAGTGAGTTGGCTCTTCGCATCAGGTGGCCAATGCATTGGAGCTTCAACTTCAGCGTCAGTCCTTCCAATAAATATTCGGGGTTTATTTCCTTTTGGATTGACTGGTTTGATCTTACTGTCCAAAGCACTCTCAAGAGTCTTCTCCAGCACCACAGTTCAGAAGCATCAATTCCTTGGTGCTCAGCCTTCTTTATGGTCCAACTCTCACATCCATATGTGACTACTGAAAGAACCATAGCTTTGACTATGGTTAAACCATAGCTTTAACCATTGCTTTTGACATAGATGGACCTTTGTCAGCAAAGTGACATTTCTGCTGGATTGGTATTCTATTTATATTTCTTTAATTTTTATTTTATATTGGAGCATAGTTGATTAACAATGCTGTGTTAGTTTCAGATGTACAGCAACGTGATTCAGTGATTTCTGCATCTATTCTTTTTCAAGTTCTTTTCCCATTTAGGTTATTACAGAATATTGAGCAGAGTTCCCTGTGCCATACAGTAAGCACGAATTGGCATTAAATTTATGTGTTACTTAAGGTTATATTTCTTCTTAATCTCTCAATGGCTAGCTTAATGCACAGAGTGAATAAGTGTCATGCTCCCAACAAAAGCCATTTGGTACAATAAATTAGTGAGTTTCTTGGACAAAATCTCAAATTCAGTCTGAAAGTCTGGTTTTTCCAAAATGGAGTTAGAAGAGTTAATTGAAAAGTTTACCCAGCTAAAGGCAAATATCATCAGTTTCATAGTAGGGCATGCTGTTTCAAAATATTGCATTACTGCATGAGATTTAATGCAGCCATCTGTGATTGAACACTCTTCAAGTAAGCACATATCTCTATAAGCCCTTTCCAAACATGTCAAAGAGTGCAGTTAGGAATTAGAAAAAATGACCCTGCCATCAGGGTTTTGGGCTTTATCAACTTTATTCAAGCCTTCTGACTATACAGCAACCTACAGTGCAATACAGTACCTGATGCTTTGTCTCACATGGATCATCAGTACATCCTGTTCATGCTCAAAATGTCAACTCAAACTAGCAGACGTGAAAGGACTGGACTTAGCTAGTTTCTCCCCAGTTCTAGCTCCTTGCCAGTTTCTCCCTCTGGGACTCTCTTGTTAGCTTATGTCCCCAGAGATAGGAGCCTTTCATTATGATTTTAAGCCTTTGGATTGCGAACTGAGTATTTACTCATCCTTTTGCTGTCAGCGAGGAATAGAGGGCTTTTTCATGGCTGTGAACCTACCCAAGACACCTAAGTGAGCATGTGTCTGCCAGTGGCCTTCCTGCCGGGCCCTGAAGCTAAAAGGACTCTTGATGAAGGGAACTTATGGTCAGATGGGTTCCATGCTTAAATCTCTCCCTGGGCTGGCCAAGTGACAGACACTAGCCATTCCGGACTTTCAAATACCCCACAGGACAACTGACATTATGGTATGAGGTTTTCTTAGAGTTTTTCAACTAGCTAAAATATATCTTCATGTGTCATTATCTATGTTTCCTCATTTTTAAGCATTATGTAAATTACAGTGGGGAGGTTGTCTTATGGTTTCCCCTACATGATCTATGATTTATTTGGAGATTCACAAAGTTTATTATTTGAGTCAGAAATTATGGTTAATGTATATTGAATACAGAATCACACAGCATCATTTTGTTTTCATATAATGAATGTCCCTAATTTAAGGCCTTTGCTTTTTAACTTTTGTTAATAAATAGCACTGGAAAAGGAATGTACCTAATTTATATTTTGATCTGGAAAGCAAGACTGCTGTATTAGAATTTTATCTAAGATCTGAATTCTTAATAAGGGGTTTCAGTGAATACTCTTTTTTTTTTTTATCTTTCAAGATGGTAATTCATTATACAAAGTATCAAGCATGCTGACTTTGAAATTAAAAAAAAAAAACTTTTAAATTTATTCTCAAAATCCTCCTTGAATGCTTATTTTATGGTAATAGACTGTTCTTGGTGCCTGGGATTCCAGTGAATACATCCAAGTCACTGCTCTCTTGAAGTTTACATTTTAGTGGAAGGAGACAGTTAATAAACAAAAAGCACAGTGGGTATTGGCAAGAGAAAGCTAGAGCAATGTGAGCAAGACAGGGCATGTCCAATGTGAGGAAAGCGATCTGCTTTATAAGAGCTGGTTCTGCGTGTGTCTCTAATCAGGGGGTGTTTAGGCAGAGACATGAAGACACTGAGGAAGAAATGGGGTCTTGTGGATATGAAGGGAAGAGCATTCCTGGTTAAAAAAAAAAAAAAAGAGCAAATGCAGAAACCCTGCAGTGGGCGTCTGTGGAATGGATGGAGAAGCACTAAGCGGCCTGTGGGCTCAGTTCCTGCTGCGTGCGTGCTCAGCCGCTCAGCCTTGTCCAGCTCTTTTGTGACTGCGTAGACTGCAGCCCACCAGGCTCCTCCGCCCATGGGATTTCCCAGGCAAGGATACTGGAGTGGGTTGCTGTTTCCTCCTCCAGAGCATCTTCCCAGTCCAAAGATCAAACCCACATCTCCTCCACTGGGAGGTGGATTCTTTACCACTGAGCCACCAGGGAGGCCCATATTTGTTTTGTTATATTCATCTGTTTATTTTCTGAATTCCACGTACAAGTGGTAACGCAGAGTATTTGTCTTTCTCTGTCTGACATTTCACAGTACTCTTTGGGTCCATCCATGGTGCTGCAAATGGCAGAATTTCATTCTTTTTATGGTTTAGCAGTATTCCATCAGGTCTACATACCACCTCTTCTGTATCCCTTGGTCTGTTGATGGGCACTTTGGTTGCTTCCATATCTTGATGGCTTTTAATCAAGGGTTGACTCATTGGAAAAGACCCTGATGCTGAGAGGGGCTGGGGGCAGGAGGAGAAGTGGACGGCAGAGGATGAGATGGTTAGATGGCATCATCAACTCGATGGACATGGGTTTGGGTGGACTCCGGGAGTTGGTGATGGACAGGGAGGCCTGGTGTGCTGCAATTCAGGGCGTCACAAAGAGTCGGACACCACTGAGCGACTGAACTGAACTGAACTGAATCAAGGGAGCCGGGTGAGTGCTTTGAGCACCTGAATCATTGGAAGGCCATTTTATTATTTTTATTTCTCATTTATGCAACAAGTATTAGTATTTATTGAACACTTGCTGTATTGAGACCTGGGGCAGGTACCATGTAAGATTTATTTTTCCCTATATAGTTTTTGTAGTCCAGAAGCTAATCAATCCATTCTACCTTACAAGTGCCGTCAGCCAGCCTATATCTACTTCCTTCCTTCTTCCCTTTCTTCCTTCCCTTTTTCCTTCTATCCATTCATACACCCACCCATTCATGCATCCTAGGCTTTGTTCCAAAAAGAAACTCAGGAGGCCACAAGAAGTCTTGGAAGGCCATAGTAAAAGTACACTTTTGCATATTTTTACAGATTTTGTTACCACATTAATTCTCCCTGTGACAGTCTTTGTGACTCTGAAAATTATATGAATAGGCAACATTTGACAAGAGGTGTTGATAGGATAAACATTAAGTCACCTGACGACCTAGGTCTTCATAAACAAAGGCTGTTTTACAATAGGGTACATGCTAGACAAGAAGTACTGAACATACAGTAAACTCCAAATAGAGACATTCTATTTCTGAGACTCCAGGAGCCAAATGGTTCCAGGGAATATAGTTGGAAGAGTTTTGCCTTTCATCCTGAGATGCTGGTTCATATTTCACTCAGATGTATCTCTGTCAAAAGTAGTTTCATCTAAGGGCATTTTGTTTACTTACTTTAACTAAAAAAGTAGATTTTCCTTTAGTTGCTGATGCTGTAGTCTGTATGAAAAGAACCATCAGAATTGCCCCTATTTTTGGTAGGCTCAGGGGTTGGTATTAGATAAAAAGATGTGAGATTTCCCTGGCAGCTGGGAAATCCTGTTTCTTCTTCATAGTTTATGAGGTTATTTAGCTGCCACTAAGCTTAACTTGGAGAAGGCAATGGCAACCCACTCCAGTACTCTTGCCTGGAAAATCCCACGGACGGAGGAGCCTGGTAGGCTGCAGTCCATGGGGTCGTGAAGAGTCGGGCACGACTGAGCGACTTCACTTTCCCTTTCCTGCATTGGAGAAGGAAATGGCAACCCACTCCGGTGTTCTTGCCTGGAGAATCCCAGGGAGGGGGGAGCCTGGTGGGCTGCCGTCTATGGAGTCGCACAGAGTCGGACACGACTGAAGCGACTTAGCAGCAGCAGCAGCAGCAAGCTTAACTTCTAAGAAGAAATGGGAGTGGCCTGCAAAGATTCCAGACTGATTCTCTCATTTATCTGAACTCCATTTCTACTTCTGCAGAAAAGAGCCAGGTGATAAATCTGGTGCTCTTTCCTCTATGAGCGTAGCTCCCTCTCAAGGGCATCTATTCTAAGTCTCAGTAGGTGAAATCATGAGGACTGGGAAGTGCCTTCGAGATCAGAGATTATTTCCCCCAAAATAACGTGGGTAGAAAGAGCCTATGTAAGATTGAAATAGGTGATGTGGACCTGCCTTTCCAATGTAGAGGTCAGAGGTTCAGAATTATAGAAACGTATGCTTCCCTGGGGACTCAGATGGTAGAGAATCTGCCTGCCCAGCAGGAGACATGGATTCAGTATCTGGGTTAGGAAGATGCCCTGCAGGAAGAAATGGTAGCCCACTCCAGTATTCTTGCCTGGGAAATCCCATAGACAGAGAAGCCTGGTGGGCTACAGTCCATGGGGTCGCAAAGACATGACTTAGTGACTAACACATGACTTAACAGTCAGCAGCGCAGTGGGAGTGGGCACCCAGAGAATCTATGAAGATGTTGGATAACCAGTCTTTGATTGGAACTGAGAGTAGCTCAGTCCAGGCCAAAGCCATCTGCATAGGATGTATAACTGGTAACATTTCCACCACCCTATGAGGTCCTTATGGTCCTTAGCGGCCCCCACCACATGCTCTGATTCACCACCACAATCCCCACTTGACCAGCCTCCCTAACACATTGAGTACCTGCCTCACCCCCTGTAGATTCAGATTCCCACCTGGAACATCTGACTGGCCACTTTGGATCCTATGTGGTACCCTAGTGGCTCGCAGGCTGGGATGGGAAGTAGAGGAGGGGAGGCAGGTGGGTCCCTGCCTCTTGCCCCTGTTGATTCTCCCCAGGTCTGGAGGAGTCAAATAACCGATGCCCTGCACAGATCTGCATAGTTTTGCATATAGATCTGTTTCACACTTGAGTCCTAAAGCAATCACAGGGTCTGGGTAAGTTATGGTCAGGCAACTTGAACTGGGATGTGGCTCAAAATTTCTGTCCTTGCAGAAAAGGCATATTTGTGGTTATTGTTATTGTTACTGTTTTTCTCATATCAGAAAACAACCAGACATCTCTTAAGCCTGTGAGCCAGAGTTTCTCAAAGCAAGTTGGAATACTGTCTGCTTCAGAACTATCTGGGTTCTTAAAGCAGATACCCTATCCCAACCCAAAACTGCTGGACCCCAATCCATGGGGCCCAGCTAAGGGTGCACACTGAATTCTGATTTAAGTCATACCTGAATGGTCTAGCGGTTTTCCCTATTTTCTTCAATTTGAGTCTGAATTTGGTGATAAGGAGTTCATGATCTGAGCCACAGTCAGCTCCTGGTCTTATTTCTGTTGACTGTATAGAACTCCATCTTTCGCTGCAAAGAAAATAATCAATCTGATTTCAGTGTTGACCATCTGGTGATGTCCATGTGTAGAGTCTTCTCTTGTGTTGTTGGAAGAGGGTGTTTGCTATGACCAGTGCATTTTCTTGGCAAAACTCTATTAGTCTTTGCCCTGCTTCATCCCACATTCCAAGGACAAATTTGCCTGCTACTCCAAGTGTTTCTTGACTTCCTAATTTTGCATTCCAGTCCCCTATAATGAAAAGGACATCTTTTTGGGTGTTAGTTCTAAAAGGTCTTGTAGGTCTTCATAAAACCGTTCAGCGGAAGTAAGAAATAGATTTAAGGGCCTATATCTGATAGATAGAGTGCCTGATGAACTATGGGTGGAGTTTCGTGACATTGTACAGGAGACAGGGATCAAGACCATCCCCATGGAAAAGAAATGCAAAAAAGCAAAATGGTTGTCTGGGGAGGCCTTACAAATAGCTGTGAAAAGAAGAGAGGCAAAAAGCAAAGGAGAAAAGGAAAGATATAAGCATCTGAATGCAGAGTTCCAAAGAATAGCAAGAAGAGATAAGAAAGCCTTCTTCAGCGATCAATGCAAAGAAATAGAGGGAAAGAACAGAATGGGAATGACTAGAGATCTCTTCAAGAAAATTAGAAATACCAAGGGAACATTTCATGCAAAGATGGGCTCGATAAAGGACAGAAATGGTATGGACCTAACAGAAGCAGACGATATTAAGAAGAGGTGGCAAGAATACACAGAAGAACTGTACAAAAAAGATCTTCATGACCCAGATAATCATGATGATGTGATCACTAATCTAGAGCCAGACATCTTGGAATGTGAAGTCAAGTGGGCCTTAGAAAGCATCACTATGAACAAAGCTAGTGGAGGTGATGGAATTCCAGCTGAGCTATTTCAAATCCTGAAAGATGATGCTGTGAAAGTGCTGCACTCAATATGCCAGTACATTTGGAAAACTCAGCAGTGGCCACAGGACTGGAAAAGGTCAGTTTTCATTCCAATTCCAAAGAAAGGCAACACCAAAGAATGCTCAAACTACCACACAATTTGCACATGCTAGCAAAGTAATGCTCAAAATTCTCCAAGCCAGGCTTCAGCAATACGTGAACCGTGAACTCCCTGATGTTCAAGCTGGTTTTAGAAAAGGCAGAGGAACCAGAGATCAAATTGCTAACATCTGCTGGGTCATGGAAAAAGCAAGAGAGTTCCAGAAAAACATCTATTTCTGGTTTATTGACTATGCCAAAGCCTTTGACTGTGTGGATCACAACAAACTGTGGAAAATTCTTCAAGAGATGGGCATACCAGACCACCTGACCTGCCTTTTGAGAAATCTGTATGCAGGTCAGGAAGCAACAGTTAGAACTGGATATGGAACAACAGACTGGTTCCAAATAGGAAAAGGAGTACGTTAAGGCTGTATATTGTCACCCTGCTTATTTAACTTCTATGCAGAGTACATCATGAGAAACGCTGGACTGGAGGAAACACAAGCTGAAATCAAGATTGCCAGGAGAAATATCAATAACCTCAGATATGCAGATGACACCACCCTTATGGCAGAAAGTGAAGAGGAACTAAAAAGCCTCTTGATGAAAGTGAAAGTGGAGAGTGGAAAAGTTGGCTTAAAGCTCAACATTCAGAAAACAAAGATCATGGCATCTGGTCCCATCACTTCATGGGAAATAGATGGGGAAACAGTGGAAACAGTGTCAGACTTTATTTTGGGGGGCTCCAAAATCAATGCAGATGGTGACTGCAGCCATCAAATTAAAAGATGCTTACTCCTTGGAAGAAAAGTTATGACCAACCTAGATAGCATATTGAAAAGCAGAGACATTACTTTGCCGACTAAGGCCCGTCTAGCCAAGGCTATGGTTTTTCCAGTAGTCATGTATGGATGTGAGAGTTGGACTGTGAAGAAGGCTGAGCACCAAAGAATTGATGCTTTTGAAATGTGGTGTTGGAGAAGACTCTTGAGAGTCCCTTGGACTACAAGGAGATCCAACCAGTCCATTCTGAAGGAGATAACCCTGGGATTTCTTTGGAAGGAATGATGCTAAAGCTGAAACTCCAGTACTTTGGCCACCTCATGCGAAGAGTTGACTCATTGGAAAAGACTCTGATGCTGGGAGGGATTGGGGCCAGGAGGAGAAGGGGGCGACCAAGGATGAGATGGCTGGATGGCATCACGGACTCAATGGACGTGAGTCTGAGTGAACTCCAGGAGATGGTGATGGACAGGGAGGCCTGGCGTGCTGCGATTCATGGGGTCGCAAAGAGTCGGACACGACTGAGCGACTGAACTGAACTGAACTGAACTGAATTCTGAAGGCCGTTGATCTACACTCAGGGTCCAATATTTGTGTTCCTGTAGGGCTTTACATTCTTTTGCTCACTTTCCTGACTTTTTGCCAATCACATAAAGAACTAGAAAGTTCTACAAGTAGATCCAGAAGTGGGGGAAAGTGTTCCAGGCCCCTGAAATGATTTAGTTACTGTCTTTACGGTTACTATGTCTCTGTAGTTACTGTGTCTTTATGCTCTGCATGGGCAGAAAGCTGCAATGCATTAAGCTCCTACTTAATGTTAAAAGGTGTTTTAACACAGTGAAGTGATTTTCAGAGTGGTCCCCAGGCAAGAAGCATCAGTATCACCTGGGAACTTCTTAGAAACGCAGAATCTCTCCCAATCTATCCCCAGAATGATGTATAAACTCCTTGCTGGATAATTCTGATGCATGCTGAAGTTTGAGGACTGCCGATCCAAGCTTTCTTGCCTGTGATATACAAATAATAATTCATGCCTCATAGTTATCCTTCCTGTTATTTTGGATTATAGTTCTAACACTAAGTGAATGCATACAAACACACCTGGCCCTGGGAAAGTGTTGATGTATAGTGAAGAATGTCATTGAGTATATTTTTAATTTTTTCAAACTGTTCCTGTTTTCTCATTGCTAATGTCCTAGTGAATCCACTGGTTGCTGATAATGTAAGCAGTCATATTACAAGTTAGATGTGATAGTTATAGAAGGGATCCAGATATTGCAAAATTGTGGTACTGAACGGAAATTCAGGGTTTGTTTTTTTTTAATTCCTCATTTTAAAAGTAGGACAAGACTATTTTTCCATCATCACTGTAAGCCATGTTAAGACATATTCACAGGTGAGTTTAACATGGCATTAATAGGCTTAGTGGGACTTTCTGTTTCTTACTCTCAGAAGGAGGCCATTTTCTTTGGGCAAAGTACAATAATCTTCACCTCTTCATCCCTGACACACAAATAAAAATGTCTGAATCTGGGCTTGCACTTGATTTCCAAATGGAATCAGTTTGCAACTTAAACGCATGGTGAGTGACACGTCTCCTCCAACAATGAGGACTGAGATTGAAATATGTGTCAACCCCACTAGAGAGTGACCTTTATCTTGGGTCAGGGTGCAGATAAAGCAAGGACATCTTCCGTGGCCATCTTGAGATTAGGTTGTGCCGTTATTTGTTTGGGGATTCCTGGTGGTTCAGAAGGTGAAGAATCTGCCTGCAGTGTGGAAAACCTGGGTTTAATTCCTGGGTCAGGATGATCCCCTGGAGAAGGGAATGGCTAGGTCAAAGGCACCACTTCAGGCTGGACTCAGACCTGAATAACCACCTGTTTCTAAATGATCTAGTGACTACCAGGTACGTTTAAACTGAGCTGTTGCATATTCTCAGTTTTTATTTTAGGGTAAATTTCCTTCTTAATAGGTGCAAGTCTGAATTTTAAAATTTTTTATCTGTTTCAATTTTGCTTCTTAAATGTCCACCCCACCAAAAAAGAAAAAGAAGGCAATTGAAAATATGACAAAGAGAACTCTGTTTTGTAAAAAAAAAAAAAAAAAACCCAAGGCCAATGGGATTTTGTTATAAGTTCCATTTGATGATTTTAAAATAAGACAAACAGATTTTCTAGATACCACAGAATAAGAGCTCAACAAAGATATTCAGACTGTGATCAGAGAGTCAGTTTAGATTAAACCCTAAGAAATTAGTATTGAACACCGGATTTGATTTCCCTTTCATAGTTTAGATTTAAGAACTAAAATATGTGTAAATATTAGAAAGTGCTGTGCTGAGTCGTTCAGTCGTGTCTGACTCTTGGCGACCCCATGGACTGCAGCACGCCAGGCCTCCCCGTCCATCACCAACTCCCTGAGTTTACTCAGACTCATGTCCATTGAGTCAGTGATGCCATCCAACCATCTCATCCTCTGTTGTCCCCTTCAATCTTTCCCAGCATCAAGGTCTTTTCAAATGAGTCACCTCTTCGCATAAGGTGGCCAAAATACTTGAGTTTCAGCTTCAACATCAGCCCTTCCAATGAACACCCAGGACTGATCTCCTTTAGGATGGACTGGTTGGATCTCCTTGAAGTCCAAGGGACTTTCAAGAATCTTCTCCAAGCACAGTTCAAAAGCATCAATTCTTCAGCACCCAGCTTTCTTTATGGTCCAACCCTCACATCCATACATGACTACTGGATCCATACATGATGACATATAATAGTCCTCGGGGATTAATAACCACTAAAAATCTTTCAATTAAACATCAGCATTCAGGGTTATTTGAAAAGTCATCTTAGTAAATATCTTTTTGTTGCATTTAAAGTAAACTCAACTTTTTGCAACACTGAATACAAGTAACATTTATGTATTCTGACTGTTTTACATACTAATTTAATTTTTAATAATTTTTACCAGAAAAGAAAAGCTTAGCATAGCATAATGCCAATTCTATTAAAATATGTAGATTTTACTGATATTTGCTTCTTTTCTCAAACTATTCTAAAGAATGTTTCTAGAGCCCAGAATAGCTATCCTACCAATGAAATCAATTAATCTCATGCAGAAGACCACAGTAATTAAACATGGGTTCTGACATACAAATGATTTTAATTTTCATACACTTCTATAAACCAGAAAAACACTGCCTTATAAAATTAAAAGGATTAAAACACAAAGAAAGGGTTTTATGTGGCATGAGTTCATCTGAATCAGTTTTTATGTTGTATCTAAGTTCATGAGAAGAGATTGTTCTGGAAGACATGTTTCCTTGAAGGAGGGGTGGGTTTTGTTTTTTTTTTTTTTTTTTTATCATTTTTTATCCTCTCCAAAGAAGAGAACACAGCCTGAAGCGAAAGCTTTCTTCTCTGAAAAATAAGCCTGCTGTGATTTCGTACTAAAACAGTGTCTCTCTGTTAATTGCATATGTTTTTATATACAACTGGTAAGAACTACTCGGCTCTTGTAATTCTCAGGCATTGCAAGTTCATGCATAATTTTATGTTTAAAATCAGGCATCCTATGTTTAAAATTAGGTATTTCTCCATGAAATAAACAACTCCCACTTTAAAACTATAGAAGGCGTTCTTGAAAATTCTGTGGAGTGTTGTGTAAACATACACTGTTATCACCACCAAAGCCTAAAGATGATGGACCTAAACTCTCATTTGCAAACTGGAGTTGGAGGAAGCACACACGATTTAATCACCTCATGGTGGTGCCTCTCAGACTTGCCTTCCAGTCGTAACTATGACTAAACGATATGACTAGTTTGCCTATTTGTCTATCCCTGTTAAGATTTAACAGCTCCTGTGCGTATAAGAGCAACTCATCAGGCAGCCTGCAATTCTCACCCCAGTTTAAGATTAGATTGGCCAAGTTTGTCTGAATTCCTTGAAAGTTGAAGACTTCGTGTATTTATTTTTAGCTAACTGTTTTGATTCTTCCTATTTAAGGTAAATTTTAAGAGGCAATAAACGGACATAAAGAAAGCTAGCTAGAAGGAAATATACGAAATATACGAAGGAAATACACGAAATACTTCTTTGGAAGGAATGATGCTAAAGCTGAAGCTCCAGTACTTTAGCCACCTCATGAGAAGAGTTGACTCATTGGAAAAGACTCTGATGCTAGGAGGGATTGGGGGCAGGAGGAGAAGGGGATGACAGAGGATGAGATGGCTGGATGGCATCACTGACTCAATGGACGTGAGTCTGAGGGAACTCCGGGAGATGGTGATGAACAGGGAGGCCTGGCGTGCTGCGATTCATGGGGTTGCAAAGAGTCGGACACGACTGAGTGACTGAAATGAACTGAACTGAACTGAACTGAGGAGGGTGGGTAGTATGGAGTTTTATCTTTTTGTCTTTTTATACAGTTCATGAGGTTCTCGAGGCAAGCATACCAGGGTGGTTTGCCATTCCCTCCTCAAAGGGATCTTCCCAGCCCAGGGATCGAACCTGTGTCTCTGATGTCTCCTGCATTGGCAGGCAAGTCCTTTACCACTAGCTCCACCTAGGAACGGCGGAGCCTGGTGGGCTGCCGTCTATGGGGTCGCACAGAGTTGGACACGACTGAAGTTACTTAGCAGCAGCAGCAGCAGCAGCCACTTAGGAAGCCCCAATTATATGGTATAAAAGCATTAAAATCATTGAAACAGAGAGGGCAGCAGGGAAAACTATACCCTCTGGGCAGAACTCTTGACAACAAAGAAGGTTCTTCTGGATACATTGTTTTACCTGATCCATAGTTACCTTGAGGCCGGAGGAGGCAGAGTATTCAGATGGCCCTTGAGTCACCAACCATTTCACCAGCCGTCTGCCCTGAGATGCTGATTCTTCAGAAAGCAGCGTTCTGGACCAGCCCCTGCCTGCCGGGAGCCTAAGCGATGACCTGGGTTCTTAGACCCTGCAGCTCAGGGATGCAAACAGCCTAAGAGACATATGACTCATCTCTAAGGTAGAATGACCATAGTATTTAGCCTCAAAATGAGACTTTTTAAAAATGAAGTACAGCTGATTTACAATGTTGTGCTAGTTTCTGATGCACAGCAAAGTGATTCTGTGATACATGTATTGACTCTTTGTGATCCCATCGACTGTAGCCTGCTAGGCTCCTCAGCCCATGGGATTTCCCAGGCAAGAATACTGGAGTGGGTTGCCATTTCCTCCTCCAGGGGATCTTCCCAACAGGGATTGAAACTGTATCTCCTGCACTGGCAGGTAGATTCTTTACCACTGAGCTATGGTTATGACCTTATGGAAAAACCAATTTATATTTTCTTTTCATATTCCTTTCCATTACCTATAGGATATGAAGTATTGTTCCCTGTGCCATTGTATAGAGTAGGACCTTGTTGTTTATCTCTTTTGTATATAGTAGCTTGTATCTGCCAATCCCAGACTCCTAATTTATCCCTCCTCACCTTCCCCTTCGGTAGCCATAAGTTTGTTGGCTGGAAAACTTTCTCCAGAATCATATCTCCAAATCTCAGATATTCTCAGAGGGATCTGTCAGCAAATGGATTTTTTTCTTTTCCTGAGAAGGTTCTTGTATCTCAATATGATTTCTTCTGAAATGAGGGAATCCCATGAAGGCCATACATATTCAGCCAGTCCCAATACGAATCTAACACAGGGGCTGGCAAACTTACTCTGTAAAGGGCCAGATGAATGTTTTAGGTTTGTGAGTCATGCTGTCTCATTTGCTACAAATCAGCTACTAAGCTCAAAAATAGTCAAGGCAATAAGTAAATTAGTGGATTTGGCTGTGTGCTAATAAAACTTTGCCTGGGGACTGCAGTTTGCCCATCACTGATCTAGAGATTTCATTTTTGCTTCTTCAATCTGGATATTCAACCACTGCCCTTGAGAAATGTTAATACAGCATCCTCAATGCATAATTGTAAGTGATTCCTAATGTGGAATTTATTAAGACATTAAAGGGAGAACCTATTTAGAACCTGTAAATCTCTGCCCCTGGACTAAAACCCTCCTCCACTCTGAGTTATCTTTCTTTTTAAGGAGTTTTAGGTTTATAGAAAAAGTAAGCAGAAAGTAGAGTTCCAAGTTACCCCCACCCCTAAAAAGTTTCCCTTATTATTAGCATCTAAGATTACTATAGTACATATTTTATAATTGATGAACTGATATTGGTATACAACTATAAACTAAGGGCTTCCCAGGTGACTCAGTGGTAAAGAATCTGCTTGTCAATGCAGGAGACACAGGAGAGGTGGGTTTGATTCCTGGGTTGGGAAGATCCCCTGGACGAGGAAATGGCAACCTGCTCCGCATTCTTGCCTGGGAAATCCCATGGACAGAGGAGCCTCATGGGCTACACTCAATGCGGCCGCAAAAGAGTTGGACATAGCTGAACAACTGAGAATGCAAGCATATAAGCATTATGAGTTAAAGTCCATAGTTTACGTTGGAATTTACTCTTTGTGTTGTACATTCTATGGATATTGGTAAATAAAGGACATATACAATGTCATCTAGATAATGTATCAAAATCATATCGATAATTTCACTGCCAGTGATCTTTTTACTCTCTCCATAATTTCGCCTCTTCAGGAATGTCATTGAGTTGGAATCATACACTAAGCATCCTTTGCAGATTGGATTCTTTCACTTACTAACAGGCATTTAAGATACCCCAAGACTTGATCATTTCTTTCTATTGCTGAATAATATTCCATTGTGTGTGTTGACTAAAAAAGATGTACCACGTGAAAGTTGTAAGTTAAGTTTTACTTGGGGGCAAAATGAGGACTGCTGCCCAGGAGACAGCATCTCAGACGGTTCTGAGGAACTGCTCCAAAGAGGCAAGGGGGAGGGACATATTTATATGTGATTTAGGTGAAGGGGCAGTTCATGCAATCAAGCACTTATCTTATAAAAAGGTTTTCTGCTAGTTTCGAGGAGCTGATGTCACCATGAAGGCATTTAGTGTTCCTCTAAATATGAGAAAATGCAAGGATTGGGCTCATGAAATCAGTTCCTGAAAATATGTACCTATCTAAAGACCTATTCCACCAGTTTTCCTGGAACACAAAGAGCCTCATTCTCCACACTGAACTCCCTTCAGGACAAGTTGAAGGTCAGCAGCTGCAGCATCTCAGGATTCAGCCTCCGCAGAGGCAGATGGCAAATGCCCTTGGCAAGCGCCCATGTGTAGTTGACATATGGATTTACCACAGTTTGCTTATACAACCACCTATGGAAAGCCACCTTGGTTGCTCCCCATATTTGGGAATTACAAATAAAGTCTCTATAAACATCTTATGCAGCTCTCTGCGAGGATGCAAATTTCAGCTCATCTGGGTAAGATAGCAAGGAACATGGTTGCTGGATCACACGGTCAGTTATCTTTTGAAAACACATTCTCAGGACATCATCTGTTTTCTTGGACATCTCTGGAGCTCATCTTTGCTTATTAGAAAGTCTCAATCCCACGGCGTGGCCAATATGGTTTTCTGTCTTCCAGCTTCACTTCTCCACACAGAGCTTAGCTTCCAGCCACTCTCATCCAGGACCCCTACCTCAAAGAGCTTCTTATAATTTCTAAAATACAGTTCTTTTTCTTCCAAATTGGCTGTTTTTATCTTTCTTCTTCACTTGTACAAACTCTGACTCAGCTTTCAAAATCTAGCTAAATAGCATAACATTAAAAAAGCTTATCCCCTTCTTTGAGGCAGGATTGGCTATTGCATTGTCCACGGGGCTGCAAAGATTAAAGCCAAGAGAGAAGGGGCCAAAGAGGATGAGATGGTTGGATGGCATCACTGACTCAATGGGCATGGGTTTGAGCAAGCTCTGGGAGATAGTGAAGGACAGGGAAGCCTGGCATGCTGCAATCCATGGGGTTGCAAATTGTCGGACATGACTTAGCGACTAAATAGCAACAGCAATGGGGTTACAAATGACTGAACAACTGCAAATGACATGCATGCTTCTAGACTCTGCCTCTCAGGCATTCAGCACAACACAGGAAGCTCTGTTTTGTGAAGGCTAATGTAGCTTCTATGCAGAGTACATCATGAGAAACGCTGGGCTGGAAGAAGCACAAGGAATCAAGATGGCTGGGAGAAATATCAATAACCTCAGACATGCAGATGACACCACCCTTATGGCAGAAAGTGAAGAGGAACTAAAAAGCCTCTTGATGAAAGTGAAAGTGGAGAGTGAAAAAGTTGGCTTAAAGCTCAACATTCAGAAAATGAAGATCATGGCATCTGGTCCCATCACTTCATGGGAAATAGATGGGGAAACAGTGGAAACAGTGTCAGACTTTATTTTGGGGGGCTCCAAAATCACTGCAGATGGTGACTGCAGCCATGAAATTAAAAGACACTTACTCCTTGGAAGGAAAGTTATGACCAGCCTACATAGCATATTGAAAAGTAGAGACATTACTTTGCCGATTAAGGTCCGTTTAGTCAAGGCTATGATTTTTCCTGTGGTCGTGTATGGATGTGAGAGTTGGACTGTGAAGAAAGCTGAGCACTGAAGAATTGATGCTTTTGAAATGTGGTGTTGGAGAAGACTCTTGAGAGTCCCTTGGACTGTAAGGAAATCCAACCAGTCCATTCTGAAGGAGATCAGCCCCGGGATTTCTTTGGAAGGAATGACGCTGAAGCTGAAACTCCAGTACTTTGGCCACCTCATATGAAGAATTGACTCATTGGAAAAGACTCTGATGCTGGGAGGGATTAGGTTCAGGAGGAGAAGGGGGCGACCGAGGATGAGATGGCTGGATGGCATCACTGACTCAATGGACTCTGAGTTTGAGTGAACTCCAGGAGTTGGTGATGGACAGGGAGGCCTGGCGTGCTGCGATTCATGGGGTCGCAAAGAGTCAGACACGACTGAGCGACTGAACTGAACCGAACTGAATGTAATATTGATCCTCTCTACTAGTATGAAAGTGAAACGTTTGAAAACACACACTGTGACACACCTGCAAACAAGTCCTTAGTATCTAAGGTAACTGATTTAAATAAAACATTGTGGAAAGTTACTCTCTAAATACTTGAAATAATATCCTATAAAAGGACAGAAAGCACCAGGCAAACTTACGTTATACACAGAAGCTTTATTTTGCCCAAGAACTACAGTATTTGACCTTTCAAAAACAGCAGTGAACACACACCAAATGTCATCCAGTTCCATAAGCAAAAAACCTACACGTTGTGCTTGACATTCTTTCTCCCTTAGCCACCATGTACAGTCACAGGGTCCTGACCATTTGACCTCCTAAATATTTCCCCAAACTGCCCTTTTCTCTCTGTCTCCACTGTTGACATCCACACCTGGTACTGAAGTGAACAGCCAGCATCCTTGAATCCAAACTGGCTCTCTTCTCCATTCTTCACAGTTTCGCCAGAGTGGTCTTTCCAAATGCTTACCTGCCTTTGACATGCTCCTGCATAAAAACTTTTAATGCTCCTCCATTGCTTTTAGGGAAAGCCCCACACTCTTCATGGGACCACCCAGTCTGGCACATGTTTAGCACCCAGAGCCCAGCTCTTACTCCTGTCTCTTTCACACTCTGCACTCCAATTTCAGTTTTATTTTTGTCCTCTAAAATCTGTGTCTGCTCCTGCCCCAGGCCCTTTGCACGTGATATCACCCTTACCAGAAATGTACTTTTTAAGTTTTTACTTTCAATGTCCGTTTTTAAAGTGGTTATTGAATTTTTTACAATATTGCTGCTGTTTTATGTTTTGGTTTTCTGGCCACGAGGCACATGTGATCTCAGCTCCCCAGCCAGGGATTGAACTTTCATTCCCTGCACTGGAAGGTGAGGTCTTAACCACCGGACCACCAGGGAAGTCCCTCCAGGAGTCTTCTTCATCCTGCTTTGTTGTTGTTTAATCGTTAAGTCATAGCCCACTCTTGCAACCCCATGGACTGTAGCCCTCAAGGCTCCTCTGTCCATGGGATTTCCCAGCAAGAATACTGAAGTGGGTTGCTATTTCCTTCTCCAGGGGATCTTCCCCACCCAGGGACTGAACCCGAGTCTCCTGAATGCAGGCAGATTCTTTCCTGCTGAAGCCCTTATCCTGCTCTAAGCCTAGCTAACTCACTTAGCTCGGAGTTCAATGGTTTCTCCTTACCCATTCAGGCTGGGTCAGGCTTGTTTATTATGTGTTCTCACAGAAATAACTCCTTTTCTTGTAGGAATTTCTTGTTTGTAATGATATGATCAATAGTGTAACTGTTTCCTCTACTAGATCATCATGCCTTAAGACTACCGATTATATCATTTTTGCTCATAGTTGTATCTCTAGGTTAAGGACAGTGACTGGCCAGAATATAATGCCTAAATTTCATGCATTTATTTATCCAGTTAACAATGAATTTAGACATTATTAAGTGCAGAATAATGGAAACTTGTTACCATGTGTGTTCACAGTATTTAAATTTTCAAATTTATTATGTAATATCTAGGACAGAAAGTTTAGCATTTGTACAAAGAGTTGGACATGACTGAGTGACTAACCCTTTCATTTTTCATATGTGTGTGTGTATATGTATATATACATTTTGATCAATTTTAAATAATATCAGTTCAGTTCAGTTCAGTCGTGTCTGACTCTTTGCGACCCCATGAATTGCAGCACGCCTGGCCTCCCTGTCCATCACCAACTCCCGGAGTTCACCCAAACTCACGTCCATCGAGTCCGTGATGCCATCCAGCCATCTCATCCTTGGTCGCCCCCTTCTCCTCCTGCCCCCAATCCCTCCCAGCATCAGGGTCTTTTCCAATGAGTTAAATTTTCACATGAGGTAGCCAAAGTACTGGAGCTTCAGCTTCAGCATCATTCCTTCCAAAGAAATCCCAGGGCTGATCTCCTTCAGAATGGACTGGTTGGATCTCCTTGCAGTCCAAGGGACTCTCAAGAGTCTTCTCCAACACCACAGTTCAAAAGCATCAATTCTTCGGTGCTCAGCTTTCTTCACAGCCCAACTCTCACATCCATACATGACCACAGGAAAAACCATAGCCTTGACTAGACAGACCTTTGTAGGCAAAGTAATGTCTCTGCTTTTCAATATGCTATCTAGGTTGGTCATAACTTTCCTTCCAAGGAGTAAGTGTCTTTTAATTTCATGGCTGCAGTCACCATCTGCAGTGATTTTGGAGCCCCCCAAAATAAAGTCTGACACTGTTTCCACTGTTTCCCCATCTATTTCCCATGAAGTGATGGGACCAGACGCCATGATCTTCATTTTCTGAATGTTGAGCTTTAAGCCAACTTTTTCACTCTCCACTTTCACTTTCATCAAGAGGCTTTTTAGCTCCTCTTCACTTTCTGCCATAAGGGTGGTGTCATCTGCATATCTGAGATTATTGATATTTCTCCCAGCCATCTTGATTCCAGCTTGTGCTTCTTCCAGCCCAGCGTTTCTCATGATGTACTCTGCATAGAAGTTAAATAAGCAGGGTGACAATATACAGCCTTGATGTACTCCTTTTCCTATTTGGAACCAATCTGTTGTTCCATGTCCAGTTCTAACTGCTGCTTCCTGACCTGCATATAGGTTTCTCAAGAGGCAGGTCAGGTGGTCTGGTGTTCCCATCTCTTTCAGAATTTTCCACAGTTTGTTGTGATCCACACAGTCAAAGGCTTTGGCATAGTCAAGAAAGCACAAATAGATGTTTTTCTGGAACTCTCTTGCTTTTTCCATGATCCAGCAGATGTTGGCAATTTGATCTCTCGTTCCTCTGCCTTTCCTAAAACCAGCTTGAACATCTGGAGGTTCACGGTTCACATATTGCTGAAGCCTGGCTTGGAGAATTTTGAGCATTACTTTACTAGCATGTGAGATGAGTGCGATTGTGTGGTAGTTTGAGCATTCTTTGGCATTGCCTTTCTTTGGGATTGGAATGAAACCTGACCTTTTCCATTATTCCCATTTCCTAGTGTCATACTCTCAATCAACCTGGAAAGTAAAACAATTTCCTTTTGCCTGTAAAATTCATAATATAACATGAAAATAACTCAGAGCTAATTATATAATTAAACCTACAGCAGGATTGAGCTTCGTGGTGTTGCCTTCATCTGGGTAAAGTCATATAGCCAATAGGCTGACATTTTCCTCTCGTTGGTCACTCTTCTTCTCACAAAGTGTGGCTCTTTTCTCACCTCTTTTCTGACCCTCCTGACCCTTCTCTTCAGTGGTGTTTATCTGCCCTTTTGTGTATCCTTTGGAATTATCAAACAACTTGCAACCAGAATCTGGGGACTCATGGCCAGTGTGTTTCCAGCTAATAATATAAAAGCAAAGGAAAACAATCTTTGGGTTTTCATTTCAGCACCACGTGAGCTCCCTCTGTATTCCACACATTCATGTTGATGATGGTTCTTTTTCCTTTTTGTTAGTGTTGGTAGTTTTTTATTACTGACCTCTTTTATTCCAGTAAGATTTATTTGATATTCTGGGTCCGGGGGAAACCCCTTACCTTTGGCTCATATTTTCAACGTTGTTGTTTTTAATAAATATTGCTCGGTAGCAGCAGTATGTACACAAATTATCGTACAAATAGACATGAAAGCATCTTAATCCATTGCTTATGAGGACCTAAGCCCTCAGAGTCTTAAAATCATCACCTCTGACATGGGATCATGCTATTCTTCTTCTCAAAGCATTTTTAACTGTACTGTTGAATCAAACAAAATATATGTGAGTGGGCTCTAAAAATCATAAAGCTCAATATAGGTTAATATTTTTCAACAAATATAACATTTTAGGAGTATTTCAGAACCTACTTCTAGTTCATTTTTCTATGGAAGCTTGTATTTTATAGGTTGGATAAATGATACTTTTGATTATTTGTGTGGTTTGGTTTTTACTTATGCGAGTGGTTTTTGACTGAGCATTTTTATTAGGAAAAATCCACAATGCAAACACACACTAAAAGTTTTATGGGAAGGTCTAACTTAAAGTGGAGCTTAAAGGAAAGAAAGTAGAAAAAGCTTGTAGAGGCATGTACAAATGTTTTTTCAATCATTCAGTGGCTGGGGAAGGTGTATATGCCTTGGGTGAAGAGGAGAAGAGATTCATTTTAAGTATTCCCATGTATTTTGTTCTTGTTGTTGTTTTTAACTCTTTTAGTCTACTTTTCCCCCCCTTAACAATTATATCCTAAGACATGTGACTCTTCTGCCAAAGTGATAGCATATATCAGTTATTAGTATTTTCCGTTTATATTTGTTTTCACCCGTAGTTACATGTAGATAAAGAGTAGCTGTATAAGGTACATTTTAAAAAATAATCTTGCGTGTTTGGTTTTGACTGTGCTGGATCTTCATTGCCCTGCGGGTCTTCCTCTAGTTGCGTTGAGCGGGGACTGCTCTCTGGTTGTGGTGTTTGGGCTTCTCGTATTGGTGGCTACTCTTGAGGAGCATGGGCTCTAGGGCGCTTGGGCTTCCGTAGTTGTGGTCCTGGCCTCTAAAACACTGGCTCAACACCACAACACTGGCTCCATTGCAGTGCACAGACTTGGTTGCTCCGAGGCATGTGGGATCTTCCTGGACCGGGGATCGAACCCATGTCTCCTGCGTTGGCAGGTGAATTCTTTACCACTGAGCCACCAAGAAAGCCCTAAGGTATATATTTCCTGTGTTCTCACTGAGTAAATAACGATCTGTATGAGTTATCAGTTCCTTAATGATACCAGGTAGCCACCAATGACCGCGGAAGTAGGATAGAATAATTAAATGTGTAATTAATGCTTGTGCATCCAGAGTCATATGGAGCTGGGCTAGGTGGCTCTGTCGATGTTGGTAGGATCTGATCACTTGTCTGGAAACAGGCTACTTTAAGTTGGGCAACTTGGCTATCGTCCACGTGTCCCTCCTCCAGCAGGCAAGCCCAGCGTGCTCTCCGCACAGTGGAGAGACTGAGAGGGCAAACCCAATTGAACACGCGCCTGACAAGCCTCTGCCCTCTCCCCCTTAGCTCACAGTGAGAAGACAAGTCAAATGACATGCTGAAGACCTTTGATTCAGGGGAGGGTGAAGAATTCAGCCCATTTTTGCAACTGATCACATTGATATATGGCAAAGACCATCACACTATTGTCAAGTAATTATCCTACAATTAAAAGCAAACTATAAATTAAAAAAAACTAAATTAAAAAAATGATTAAACTTGTAAATAAAGTACCTCTCTTCAGTTGAATGATAAATGGATAGGAATAGCTAAATTAGTCATCTTGATGAAAATAAATGTACTTGGGCAAATTGCTTAACCCCTCTGGGCTCCGTTTCTTCATTTCTAAAATGAGGGTACTAATAGTACCAACCTCATAGATTACAGTGTGGGTTACTTGATTAGGTGAATGTATAGAAGAGTCCTTGGTACAGAATTATACACAAGTTAAGTGTTATCTGTAATTATGTATACTCTGTCTCTCAGTCGTGTCTGACTGTTTGTGACCCTGTGGACTGTAGTCCACCAGGCTCCTCTGTCCATGGAATTCTCCAGGCAAGAATACTGGACTGAGTTGCTATTTCCTTCTCCAGGGGCTCTTCCTGACACAGGGATCAAACCTGTGTCTCCTGCATTGGCAGGCAGATTCTTTACCACTAGCACCAACTGGGAAGCCCTGTGTTATTAACACAATAATGACTTTGTTAGTAGTATTATTAGGCATCCATTTTTAAGTGATAACAAATTGTGAGAATGGTATATGGTTGGGTTAATACTTCTTTAAGCATATTTATTTTGTGGTAGTTTTGCTAATATTTATAGCACTGATACCATCTGTTCATGTTGCAAGCATTATTATTTTAGGAATTTATTCATGTCTATATTATGGAGAAAACAGATTTAACATTCTAGAACCAGTTCCCACATATTTTAATTACAATCTTAAAGCTTCTTATTTAAAGATACACTGTAAATATATTTGTTTCCATTTTCTTGCGTTAATAAATTTTTATTCTAATCATAAAAATAATAGCAAGCTTATGAATAATGCCAATTTAAAGATTGAGGGCAGGAGGAGAAAGGGACGACAGAGGATGAGATGGTTGGATGGCATCACCAACTCAATGGACATGGGTTTGGGTGGGCTCCAGGAGCTGGTTATGGACAGGGTGGCCTGGCGTGCTGCAGTTCATGGGGTTGCAAAGAGTCAGTCATGACTGAGCGACTGAACTGACTGAACTGAATCAACATTTATTAAAATTTCATGATCATTTATTAATTTGTTCTGTATAGTAACAGGAGGGCTTCCCTGGTGGCTCAGTGGTAAAAAAATTTGCCTGCCAATGCAGGAGACTGAGATTTGATCCCTGGGTCAGGAAGATCCCCAGGAGAAGGAAATAGCAACCCACTCCAGTATTCTTACTTGGTGAATCCCATGGACAGAGGAGCCTGGTGGGCTACAGTCCACAGAGTTGGAAAGAGTCAGACACAACTTAGTGACTGAGCAACGAAACAACAGCTTTTAATATAGTCAGAGAGAAAACCAAAAGAGAGGCAGGAACTCAATGGATTGCGGACTATGACATAGCCAAGCACTTTCACAGGAAGCCCGGACCCAAAACGTACCGTAAAGGCTTTTCCAGGGCCGAAACACTGATGAAAATACTGATTCAAATGGTCTGCATTTGTATATATGAAAATAAGTGCAATCCAGACTTCATTTGGGAATATTCTCAACTAGCTTAATGACCCCTCCCTCAATTCCCTAGGTTGGAAAGTCCTCGAAATTTACCTTTAGATGAGAGTTGGCAAAATTTTTTAGCCAAGGACCATTCAGTAAATACTGCAGTTTTTGCTGGTCATGCAATCTCAACTCTCCTCTGAACTTTGTAGCACCAATTTGGCCCATGGACTGTAGTTTGCCAACCGCTGAGTCAGATTCTCAAGGTTACTGTTAGCTATTAGGTTATGATTATGCTGAGTTATCTGGGTTTATTGCTTATTCATTGGTTACAAATTGTGGAGCCTGGGTCCTCTATTTCCCCCCATCCCTTTCTCTCATTCTGATGGGAGAAGCCTAGCTTGCTGCATGCAAATGGCCCATCACGGTATTTTCCTAAACAAAGACGTTTCCCTCCAAAGAGGAATTCTGCTGCTACTGTTAAGATAATAAGTACACCACAGATGGTGCTTTCCTTTCAAAACAAGCACAACAGAAAAGGAGATATGAAATTTTGTTTCATTGTTGTGTTTTTTCTCTTCTGTGATTCGATGATTTCGTTTGGCAAAGTTACAGATTAATATTTAAGCTTCTGCTGGGACTCTATCGCTGTTGATTTTTGCTGTGGCAGTGTTGGTGGCTCTAAATATAGTCTGGAAGGAGGAGAAAAAGACATACCAAACTCCTTATCTATTTCATTTTGGCAGTTTCAAAGAGTTTATAGCTGAGCTTAGACTTAAATACGTCTTCTCATATTATCATTGCCAGCTGTAGAATGTCTCACTGGCACAATCTTGGTATTGCTCAATCGTTTAAAAACCATCCATCAGGTTAGGGCTGTATTGACAAGCCTCCTGGGGTTCCTTCCTTCCTGAGCTCTTCTTTTGCCGGTCCACACTGGGGGTCTCAAATTGATGTGCTCAGGGGGCATCTCAGATCCTTGATACACACTATACTGAAAACCAAAGCAGGAACAAACAAACAGTTGCCAACATACACAGGAGATTTTTATCCAGAAACCCAGGGTTTTTTATCCCTTGAAAACCAGATCACTAAAGATCTAAGGCTTTTGTTTTCCAATGAGAACTGTCATCTTTCCTGCCACTCCGTCTGTCTGCTGAACTCCGAGACTAAGGGAGGGGCATTTACCCTCACATGTGCTCTGCTGGGCTGGACCCAGCAGGCCTGCAAGTGTTGTACTTGATCAGCTTCAAGATCTAAGAAAGAGTCCAGAGTCAGCAATGGTGTCGCTCAGTTCCTCCAACCATCCTGTTATTCTATGATTATTTACTTAGTTATTTATTATTTATTTTTGGCTGTGCTGGGTCTTCGTTGCTACATGGACTTTCCCTAGTTACTGCAAGTGAGGGCTACTCTTTGTTGCAGGCGCATGGGCTCCTCATTGAGGTGGCTTCTCTTGTTCTGGAGCTCAGGCTTTAGCTGCTTGAGCTGCAGTAATTGTGGTGCAGAGGCTTAGTTGCTCTATGCCATGTGGGATCTTCCTGGACCAGGGATAGGACCTGTGTCCCCTGCACTGGCAGGTGGGTTCTTAATCACTGGACCACCAGGGAAGTTCCTTATCCTGTGATTTTTGTATCCAAGCCCGGAGATTAAGTAACTTGCCCCAGGACACCCAGCAAGGAAGGAGTAGGGTCAGGGTTGACGCCAGGCGGTCTGGATCCACAGATGTTGTTCACCGTTATTCTATCTTCCATTTGCAAATTAAAAGTATATTTGTCCCTTATGAGTAGTTACCAATCTCAGTTTCCATTAATCCTACCAGTTCTCCTGAGAATGAGGGGGGTTGTGTTCAACTCCAGTATTTCATGAGCAGATTAACTTCTCTGAAAGTCTAGCAAAGAGCATTAGACAATAGTAGCCTTAAATGTAGTGTGTGTGTGTGCATGTGAGTATGTGTATACACAGTAATTATTTAACCAAGAATAAAGAAGGGTGAAAAAGTACCAACTAGTCTCTACCAGCACAACTGCCTGAAAGCTTTGGCTCTAATGTGGAAGACTGAATCACCTCCCTGTGAAGTCACTGCCACAGCTTGCATAAAGGATGTGTTATTGACTTCCTCGGAGTCCTAAGATGCAAACATTGTATCTAAAAAGACTTAGTGTCAGAGGTATGCTAAGGTGCGTGCTGAGTCACTTTAATCGTGTCTGACTCTGTGTGACCCTATGGACTGTAGCCCACCAGGCTCCTCTGTCCATGGGATTCCCCAGGCAAGAATACTAGAGTAGGCTGCGACACCCTCCTCCAGGGGATCTTCCCAACCTAGGAGTTGAACCCATGTCTCCTGTGTCTCCTGCATTGGCCCGCGGGCTCTTTACCACTAGCACCACCATACTGAGGTACACTCTGAGAATAAACGTCTTCATTATCTTTCATATTCAACTTCGTCAATTTAGAGTAGAAACCATACATTTCTAACTGCCATTGCAAGGCAAGCAGCATCCTCCATATTTCATACATCACAGCAGTAGGGATTGGATCCATGTAAGGAAGGGTTGACTACTCTGTGGACCTGCATTTCGAAAGCTGGAGGTCAGTCTTCCTGGAGATTAAGATCAGTCTTCTATGATCGTCTTAATAAGGAAAGACTCTGGGTAGACACCCAGTATCTTAGCCAGCAGGTGCCAGCTCCTCTCCCTGCCTGAATGATCAACTTGGTCAGCCTTTACCAAACCCACTCCCAGTTGATTCTAAGACAGATTTTTAACAATAAAACCTGCTTTAGGTTTTATTTTTATGCTTGGACGCCTTGAAAGTGAAGTGGAAGAGTTAGTCGCTCAGTCGTGTCCAGCCCTTTGCAACTCCATGGACTGTAGTCCACCTGACTTCTGTGTCCATGGAATTCTCCAGGCAAGAATACTGGAGTGGGCTGCCCTTCCCTTCTCCAGGCAATCTTCCTGACCCAGGGATTGAACCTGGGTCTCCTGCATTGCAGGTAGATTCTTTACCCTCTGAGTCACCAGGGAAGCCCTTTGGATGCCTTGGCTTGTCTCAATAAAATGACAAAGGACATGCCAAATTCTAATCTGTTTGTCCCAGAAGATCCATGTTCAACCAGTATTATATTTATTAATATTTTGAGGATAAGCCAGATTTAGAACATTCCATTTTATTTTCCTTACCTCACCACAAATGTGTGAACTTGAACCCTTTTATCAGTCTTTCTTCTGTTCAGGGCCTGGAGATTGACTTGCCAAAGTTATCACTTACTAGTGAGAGAACTCATAGGAAATTTGGAGAAATAAAACTTAATGGAAGACCAGAACATTTATTCAGATGGTATCTTATTCAAATGGGGGCTACATAAATTCCTTTGGGAGGGGCTAAACCTATCCTTCTGCTATTTTAATCTTATCAAATTAATCACTGGAGCTGTCATCTTTGTCATGAGAAGCATCTGCCATTAACAAAACCTGTTCCCCTTGGAAAACAATTTAACTTTCATTGAATTAAAGTTATGGCGCACTCTGGATAAATTGTATCCTGCAAGAGATACCACTTGATAATTAACACTCTCATGGGAAATACTTAAAGACCATTTCTACAGGAAACAATGTCATACCCCTTATTATGGTTAGCATAATTTTAACTCTTAAAGATTTTATTTTTTTAGATCCTAAATGATGTGTTTTTCTGAATGTGTATAGAAAATAACTTCTTTAAAAGAAAATAAAGTTACCATTTTTCAGCAGTCATAAAAATCTACTAAGGTGAAAAAAAATTTAAATATGTGATATTTTCAAAAAGATAATGACAATAAAGCTCTACTTTGCATCTGTATTTCATAAATATGGAATAGCACAGTATTGAGCCTATATAAAATAGTCACAAAAGCTAGTTAAGTGACTTCCATGATATGCAACTAAGAAGGTGGAATTTTAAAATTATTTTTCAAAGAAGTCTATCAGAAATGCTTTTGTAGGTTAACTTCTAGAAGTAGGTAAAACTCATCTATGAATATTTGTAATTTTAATAATTTCAAAGTAGCAACTGTGTATTATTCATCAGTTGATGTAGATCTTGGTGTTGAAAGTCATGTTAACTCATTGTGCTGTTTCAGAATAGGTGGGGTGGAATTTAGTCATAACAGCTATTGATGGTTCTCTTGAAGAGTTCCAGGGGGGCTCCAGACCATGACCCCTGGCCTCAGCTTCAGGGGCTAGTTTGTGTGCCAACTGATGGTCAGGGGGTTAGTTTTAGGTGTCAGTTTGTCTCTTTGTAGGTAAAACATGTCATCCTGTAATAGAGGTGATCCAGTGAACAACTGGAAACTGTTAGATTATCATGTAATAATAATTCCTACAGAAATATTGAAAATAGGTTAGCAAATACCTTCAATAAATCTTTTAGAGGTTTGGCCAAACAGTTCGTTTGGGTTTTTCCATAAGATGTTACAGAAAAACCTTAAGTAACCTCTTGACCAACCCAATATTATTATTATTTTTTAAATTTATTGTGAATACAGGGTGCTGGACTTCCCAGGTGGCACTAGTGGTAAAAAGCCCGCCTGAATATGCAGGAGACAAAGGAGATACGGGTTTGCCCCCTGGGTCTGGAAGACCACCTGGAGGAAGGCATGGCAACCCACTCCAGTAATCTTGCCTGGAGAATCCCAGGGACAGAGGAGCCTGGCGGGCTACAGTCCATGGGGTCCCACATAGTTGGACACGACTGAAGCAACTTAGCACAAAGGCATGCACAGGGTGGTACTTTATCATGTTGTTTCTGGTGATACCCTGCTTGAATTGTATCCTGTTCAACCGAATACTATTGCTCCTGTCTTCTATTTTCTAATTAGAGGACATCCATAATTTTGCCTATATACATACATACATACATGAATGTGTGCTAAGTCAGTTCAGTTGTGTCCGACTCTTTGCGACCCTATGGACTGTAGCCACCCAGGCTTCTCTGTCCATGGGATTCTCTTGGAAAGAATCCTGGAGTGGGTTGCCATTTCCTTCTCTATGGGATCTTCCCAACCCAGGGATTGAACCTACGTTTCTTACTTCTCCTCCATTGGCATTGGCAGGCCGGATTTCCACCACTAACGCCACCTGTGAAGCCCCATACATATGTACATATATATATTTTTTCCCCCAAAGTAGCAGCTTCTTCTCAACACATTGTATGTTGATAAAAGTTGACACCTATAGGAAGAGGAACATCTGGTCATCCATGCCCGAGTGCTGCCTGGTTGGCTATCCTAGATGAGTTTCTGCAAGAAGGAAGAGGAAACACAAGGAAGCTCCCACCCCTTCCTCTAACCTTCATTTCTTCCTTTTCTCTCAACAGGAACTTTTTACCCCTGAATGCAAGTTTAAAGAATCTGTTTTTGAAAACTATTATGTAATCTACTCATCTATGCTGTACAGACAACAGGAATCTGGCAGAGCCTGGTTTTTGGGATTGAATAAAGAAGGGCAAGTTATGAAAGGAAACAGAGTAAAGAAAACCAAACCAGCAGCTCATTTTCTACCCAAGCCATTGGAAGGTGAGTGTCATGTGTGCATTATCCTGATCAGATGTATTACATGTTTATCTTCCACATCCATGACTCTGCCATGGCCACAAGGGAAGCTCGTGGAAGGCTGGAAATATCTCTCACCTTGCTCTGGGTGGTGGCCCCACAGGTGTCTACTTATATTGTGCATTTAAGATTTGTATACGTTACTGTATATATGTGTATGTGTGTATATATGCATATGGTGGTTCATCCTAATGAAACAGAAGGTATCTTCATAAAACATCAGATTTCAAAACCCTAAAAGCAGGTTGGGCAGCTCTAATTCACTTGTGTTTCTGATGGCAGAAGATTTTAAGTCAGTTCGTTCTCCCTAAGCACCAGTCAGTCTGAAAGTTGCTTTCCCAGGATTCCCTAGGTTCCTTTTCTAACAAAACCACACGAACTATTGGAATCAGTGATGTCACCAGATACTACTCAATTCCTTGGAGCCTCCTGGGATGTCAGTCCCAGTGATCTTCTTGCCATTCGGCACATCTACCTTGCTGCTACTGCTGCTGCTGAGTCGCTTTAGTCGTGTCTGACGCTGCGCGAACCCATAGACGGCAACCCACCAGGCTCCCCTGTCCCTGGGATTCTCCAGGCAAGAACACTGGAGTGGGTTGCCATTTCCTTCTCCAATGCATGAAAGTGAAAAGTGAAAGAGAACTCCCTCAGTCATATTCGACTCTTAGTGACCCCATGGACTGCAGCCTACCAGGCTCCTCTGTCCATGGGATTCTCCAGGCAAGAGTACTGCAGTGGGGTGTCATTGCCTTCTCCGACATCTGCCTTATAGGATATTAACTACAGATATTCAGTATTACATTTGAAAATGAGGCATAAAAATATACAGCACCTCACACTTACCTTCAGTTATTTAAGGGGTCTGTGCTTGATTGGCAGGAGAGAAAATCTAAACAATGAGCTCCAGAAGGTTCTGGCTTTGCCTGTTGCTTTGTATGGCTTTGAAGCTGACATAGCGTGATCATGTTGCTTTTTAATCACTTGAGAGTTTGAATTTAATGACCTAAAGACCTAGACTGGAGAAGATGAATGTCCATGTGTTGACAGCATGTAGGGTCGACATGACTGAAGTGACTTAGCAGCAGCAGCAGTGGGAGGAAAGTCTGACTTTTTCTCGCTGAACAAAGAGAACTGGATTAAATGCTTGCCATTCTCATATACTTTCTGTGGCGTGTGTGTGTGTGTGTGTGCGTGTGTGTGTGTCTATGGCCCCCATTTAAACCTTCTCTCCTTGACAAAAATCCAGGCACACCGACGTACACGGTTTGGAGACACAAAACTGGAAAATGCAAAAGGAAGTCATGCTTTCTGTTCAGGGGCTGGTTTTTACTGCTTTAAAACAGGAATTCCCTCTAGATGGGGTTACTCGACTTCCGGGAAAAAGGACTGGGCCTCCAGCGGAGGTCTGTGCGTGAACCTAACCAGGTAACATCTCCTTTTCTGCCCTCCTCCCCCGTCCCCATCACTAGTTGCCATGTACCGAGAACCGTCTTTGCATGACGTCGGAGAAACGGTCCCGAAGGCCGGGGTGACGCCGAGTAAAAGCACGAGCGCGTCGGCCATCATGAATGGAGGCAAACCAGTCAACAAAAGTAAGACGACATAGCCAGACCCTCACAGGTGTTGTGACTGACTCGCCCCCGAGCGCCCGTTGAGCCATTTATCCCGGCCAGACCCTCCCGCTTCCTCCGGGGGCCCAGGAGCCGCTGGGGGTAGGCTGCTCCCCGCTGGCCCGAACTCCTTGGTTGCAAGTGGATAAATCTCAACGCGTCGCGCCCCCCGACAAGAAGACACCTGGACAACCAGCTCAACTCAGACCATGGAATGCCCTACCAGATATGGAATGCCTTTTTAATATCTTTTCTGTGACTGTGACACTTCATGTGAATGACCTCCTTCACGAGTCCACTCGACACCTTGCCTGCTGACCGCTACCCATATTCCTTTTTGAGTCCCGTTTCGGCGAAATCCATGTGTTTCAGTTCGATTTTTGTAGCACACAGATACTCTTGAGTAAATTTCTAGTTAGATGCTGTAAACCTGTGCTATTCTGGAGTTCTCTTCTTCCCGTTTATTTTTTCCAGGGCTGCTGGCTCTACTGTCTGTGACCTTTTGTAGGGATGGTGTTCCTCTCAATCTTAACTGTCGCAGTTGGCTTAGTTGGGAGAGCGATCAGGGAAACAGAAAGGCTTCTAAACCTATTATGACCAATTGCATCTATAAAGATTAAGACTGTGGTCTCCGGCTCACACTACTGATGAAACACACATATACGCCCCGTCCAGTAGCAGATACTGTGCTCCTGAGGCCCGCGTGGCCGGGCTGAGAAACTAGGTCAAACGCGGTCATGGGAAGCGCTCTATGATCTGGGTTTGACATCCCCTTTAGTTTCTTTGTGTGTGTGTGTGTGTGTGTTTTATACATATCACAAGCTTACTGGTAATGGTAACATTTGCCTTGCCCAGCGAGCAAGACCCACTGGTTTTTGAGAAAGTGGGTCAAAAGAACTCTGTAGGCCTTGTAGGCCTGATTAAGGTTCATTTTTCATCTATGAATCCTCATTATTTGGGAAAAAAAAAAGGAAAAAAATCAATGATTAACAACCTACAAGAATTGCGCTACCTAAATCCATTTCAGATAAAGAATCCTTCCTGTTTTTAATGAACCAAACTTAACACCGTCCCCAATTTGGGCTGCGTTCCACTCACACTCAGCAGAGCATGGGCAAGGCGGCTGTTGTGTTCTCTCCTGCAGCAGCAATGCAAATGTTAGTTATAAATTAGACTTTAATATTTTTGGTGTTTAATGACAAGTTTTTAAACCAGACACATTAGAAAAAAAAAAAAAGTATTTTTTTCAGCTCAGCATGCTGAGTCAGGTACTGTGTTTTTCACCGGTCCATACCTCTGACTCAGCTTCTGGGGTCCATGTGGCCCTGTAGCTGAATTAGAGGTGCCTTGCCATGATCTCAGAATGCAGTCTGTTGAATTATTCTAGATTAAAAATAAAGGCAAACCAACACTTTCAAATATCAGGTTTTCAGTCCATCCGATATATATATATATATATTTTTTTTTCTTGCTTTTGTTTGATTTTGCTTTCTTAACTTCCTTTGGGATTTCCAACTGCTGAATTCTGAGCTTAGGGAAGACAGCAACTGAGAAAGTCCAGGAACAGTTGACTCCACAGTGAAGAAACCATGCAAAATGTTCACCATTGGCTCTAAAGAGTTTCAAAATGTTTGATACTAAACTGTTTGGAAATATATTTGTTAACTGTGTATACTTAATAAATTTCAATGTTTTTCTCCTCTGAACAGTTAATTGAGACCAAACTGAACCTCATTTATAGAAAACTATATGTGGTATCCATGTACTGGCCTCTTGTTATTTTCCATGTGGAAGGATGACCCAGTCGCCATTTTCTCCCATCTGCACTGTATTTACTGGGAAATTATTTTGTCACTGCTTTCCTAAGTCTCCATGACAGCCTTTGCCCAGCCTTTAAAAATTTTGGCCTGCTTAGCTGATTAAAGATTTACTATCAATTTAACTGTTTATGCTTATTTCATTTTCATATTGAATTCCACTTTAATAAATAAAAAGTTAGCATAACATCTGAGTAGATTTATTGTTGATAATGCTAAAGTACAAATACAACAAAATGATTCTTTTGACCTCTCTTGATTTCTTATTACACCGTTTCAAAGCCTATTATTTTTAATAGGCTAAGTTAAAATACATTAGATGAATTAATCAATTTTTAGGGAAGACATATACTCCATAGTATGTGACAAACTGTGAATAACAACTTGAAATTCCAGTTAGATGGACTGACCCTACCATGCACGTGTGTGCAGGTGCGCGTGCACACACACACACACACACACACACATCAAAAAACCCCACCTATATGTTTTTGGTAATCAGCCCTACTTGCTGGTTTCTTTTTCTCTCCTGCAAGCTTGTTTATCAGTTAAAATTATGACAAGATTTATTTTTGTAAATGAGTGAGATTTCAGTAAATGTGTACCTCTGTTTTGTTTTTTACATGAGTTATCTCTAAGGGCATTTATCCCTATGAATGGATGTCAAAATACTTTCTTCTAATATATGTTTAGACGTACTGCAGAGGGGTCCTTGTTATTTGTGATTTAGTTAGATCATTTCCTCTGTGTCTGGTCTGACCTGTTGCATGGAACAAGGACAGCACTGATGAACTGCATGTTGTAGGACCTGTGTTTCAAGAGCCATTGGTGTGTATTAATCTACATACAAAGAGTCTGTCTGCATTGTACAGTTTCTGTGTTTAATATCATTTGTTGTATTCATAAATACAACACAGTGAATAAAATATTTATATGAAGGCATATTCCAAAACATTGAACAACTTTATGTAACAAAATGGCATTGCATCACCCACAGATATAGAGAAATGTCGTGTAAATAAGTTTGGTAAACTCAGTCTCCCCCTTTACCATGCCAAAGAAGATTTTAGCTCTTTGATGATACCTCTTTTGCTATTTTTCCAGGATAAGACTCCACCGTTTTTCCCCCCTCAAAAACTAAGTTTGCTGTTTTAAGTGCAATCTGTCGCCATTGATACTCTGTACAGTAAATCTGATGGAATTCATTTGTATTTGGAGACCACCATGTGATCTGTACCTACATGTACGTATGTTGATTTTATCGAGTCTTTCCAGTATCACATGCCTTTTGCATTCATGTCTGGTGTGGAAGGGTTATGTCTGCTGATCTGTTATGATAGCTGTTGCTTCACTCATTCCTCAACAATGCTCTGGAATGTTTATTGTTTTAATATTTCAAGTGATATCATTTTATTTTCTTATGTTTGCTAAAATATTTCACTACAACTTAACCTGAAAAAATTAGAGAAGAGAGGCAAATGGTCCAACCTATATAAAGAGTACAATGGAATTGAGCATCATTCCATTACAAATCTTGGAGAATGTAGAGGTTCTTGCTTCAAATGTTCCTTTGCCCTGAGTGTTTGGGGTTAAGGACTGGCTTCAAAAGTGCCATGATGAACCCATAAGACTCCTGCCGTGGTCCAGTTATTTGCCTCTTGGAGTACAAGAGGAGTTTCTTTATCATACCTGGCCAGTTGCTTAATGAATGCTTAAAGCACTAAAACAGTCAGCTGTTTTCAGGATGACCAATATCAGATTTGGCTCTTTTTTAAAAAACAAGAAAAAAATACTTCTCGACTTAAAAGTTAGACATGTACCACTTCATTGAAAGTTCTCTCCCTAATATTAGAGGGAATAAGAACATTTTAGAAGGAGCCTATATCCAGGGATAGCTGTTGAGCTAAACACAGGCATCTCAGACTCCAGATGTGAATTGTGTTACTCTGGAGTAAAATACAGTTTTTAGAGTAGCTTTGTTTGCTTACAAAGTGGCCTGTTGACTCAATACTGAATGGGATTTCAAAAGCTTTGATAGTGAGTCTGCAAACAAAGGTTGAATTATGTCTTGTTTTTGTTTTCTCTTGGTTTTCTCTCTCATTTGGTCTAATCCCCATGTTGTGTTTGCCTTTGAAGTGGTGGAGGCCATTCCTTCCAATGCATGGTGAGAATCCAGATTAGCTCAGAGTCCAGGGTGATTCCCTTAGGTCTCAGGATGTTTGTAGACTCTTATTCAAAAGTCCTTTATGGAGGAATTCCTTAGTGATGGTTTGCCAAGCAAACTGGGTTGGTGCTAACACCATTGGCAAACATGTATCCTTCCCAATTGACGTATTTCCACCATTACCAACTTGAATGAGCCAATAAAATTTCCCTCCAACTGTTATAAGTTTATTCTTGCCCTGCCTTTTTTTTTTTGAAGAGGGAGTTTCTATCTAAGCAATGGAATCAAAAGTCAAAGTACAAAATCACATCTAAGAAGGGTAGAAATTTATGTCTTTGTACGTAACTATGTTTATTTTTCTCCAAGTTAAACATGTAAGTTAAATCACGTCTTCATTGATGTCTGCATTGCTAGAGACCCAAAATCATACATAAACACACACAAGAACTGTTGCAGCAGACAGAAAGTGGTAAAATGAAAATATTTTTGTTTTAGAAGAAAAATATTCATTAGCGTGTAGGTACCATGTGAATTAATGCCGTAATTTCCTTTTGGCTCAATAATTCTGAGCTAAATAAGCCCCAGAATAGAGCTGAATTATATTTTCAGCTTTGTCAAAAGATTTGGACCAATCACATTTTGAACTTTATAATACACTAATTTCTCCATATTTTAACTTTTTCTTAAAAAAGAAAACATGAACGCTAAGGACATTTTTGTTAAATGAAAATAGAAAAAGAACAGCATTTTTGTTGTAGGTGCCGTTAATGAAAAGGGTTAACAGATATAGAGAGTGATAAGAAAAAGAAGACACACCAAGGGTTATGTGAGAAGAGAGGAAGCTAAGAGCAGTTTCAGTAGAGCAGAGGCTGGCAAACTCCTGCTTGGGTACAAGCCAAATCCATCTCCCAATGTTTCTTACAGTCCAGGAGCTCAGAATGATTTTGTTTTTTCAGCTTTAAAATATTAAATGAAAACAAACAAGAATTTGTAACAGAGATGTATATGACCCACGAAGTCTAAACTATTTACCATCTGGTCCTTTATAGAAAGGAAAGTTCTGCAAGAAAGGAACATGAAGGTCTTTTGTGCAAATTATGATGGCTGGATAGGGTAATGAAGTTCAATGTCTGTGCAGCATCACATAAGGCATCAGAACTGCAGCTGAACAATAACAGCTTTGTTTGAGGGTTAAAGTGTTTAGAGAGAGAAGAGGAAAGAGTAAAATCTGTATTGTTCCTTCACAGCTTCTATTTCCCTCATTTACAAAAACTGATATATTGATTGATATACTTGAGACTAGAGATACAATCACATGGTTGCACTCCTTAATCTCAGGATAGAAATGACAATTTTATAAATCTCTTAAAGTACAAGAACACTATTAGTACTATCAAACTCAGCATCAGTTAAATTTTATCTTAAATAATTTTCAATATTAAAATTTTCAGTAACTCAGCAGATGCATATTTTCCTTATTTTTGGTGATGTGACTTAGAAAAGTCCAAGCCACAACTCTAGAATATTTACATCATCAAGGAAAATTTCCAAGTAAAACTTTTCATCTTAATGTGGAAATGATTTTGTTACATTATTCTAGGATTTTACAAGATAGAAGTCACCTTTAGAAAAAAAAAGTGGGGTTTTTATTAGCTCTAAATAATTAAGGGTTACCTAACTAATGTGTATAAGTAGATTTAACTGTAAATATGTAAGGGAAGTCTGAATTATTGTACATTTTCATAATTCAATGTGGATTTCATACAGAGCAGAATTTCACCATTAAGAAAATAAACATTTTGTTCTTATTATTGACTGAATACTTGTAATTTCTATTTCAGGCATTTCTGGATTTTTTTTTTAAACCCTCTGAGCTTTTGAGACTTTTAATATAATTTCTTGATTTCTTTGCATGAGCCTGCTTTTCCAATAAGTAATGTATCCTTACAAATAAGAGTTTTTAAGGGAGGTGAATGTATATTTCAGGCCCATCATACATCTAACTATATGCTGTCTTTTTAAAAGGCAAGTTACCATGGAGTAGTTTAAATAGTAAAAAATCAGAATTCTTATACATGTAACCCCTGCCCAATATTAAAAAATGTTCTAGAAATAGAAAATAGATACCCCTGAATAAAAATTCATTTTGGGAAGTTAATCCTCAGTAGGTAAATATATACTGACACAGAATATAAGCAAGTTATGTCACTATTTATTTAAAATGTTGAATTGTACATTTTTCATAATATCTTCCTTCATTTTAAGAGAGTCTTTTTTGTGTGTGAGTCTAAAGGGGGATAAGACAAATGACTTAATGGCTAAAATGACCAGGTTTATTTCTTTTTTTCAAAAGCACTGATGATGTAGTTTCTGCCCCATGTCCTATGTGTGTCTGGATACCTTATGTCTCCATGGAAATGATGAGTGATATGGAATCCTGGCAAAATATGATCAATGGATTTATGTGAGGCTGTATTTTTTTCCTTAGACACAAATATGGTCTTTCTTGTACAGGGTTGTACATTTCTAACAACCATGTAATTCAATGTTTCTTGAACCCTTGACATGTGAAGTCAGGTCAGTCTTTGCTGTGGGGAGACTGTCCTGTGCCCCAGAGGACGTTCACAGCATCCCTGACACCCACCCACTGGATATCCACCCCTAACACGCCTTCCACGCCCCCTAGGGTGACCATCAAAATTACCTGTAAACATTATTGTCAAGCGTTTTCTGGGTGGTAAAGTTTGCCCTTGTTGAGAACCACTGATGTAAATGAAGGTAGGAAAAGTTTTTTCTGATGCCATTTTCATCAGAATTTGCTTAACTCATTTTTAATGGGTACCCAGATTTCATTCAGGCATTCAGAAAGAGAAAAACATACAAGAGTCTTGTTGACCTGTCGTAGTGGTGATTATACATGGTTTCCTCTGCATTTATACGTTCTGAGGGCCGAGAAGAAAGAAGCACCCGGTTCCCTGCCATGTAACCGTTAAGGGTATTCCGTGCCGAGCCAGATTTCACAGGCATTTCCGTTCCATCCGTCCCAGCATTCACAGTTTCCACAGCTACAGATTCCGTTCCCTGCAGCAGAGTACACAGGGCCGTCATCATCATGATAGAAAGGCACCACGTTATAAAATACGTCATTCCAAACCGTGGCTGTTCATCAGCAAGACCATTTCATTCATCCTCTGCAGATTTTCTGATTCTATTCTGGAACCATCTTATCTCATTTAGCAGCTATGGGAAATCTAATTTTTCACACAATTAATGGCCGCTGCTTGATGCCACCCTGTGGGTAGCATCTAAGAATGACCATCCTGTATCACTCCAGGTGGCTTCCAAGTCATAATTTCGTTTTCCTGTAGACAACAAGTTATGTCTGACTTATGAATAAATGTGGAAAACTACCAAGTCCCTTGGCATAGAATGAGGTAAGCTGAGGAATCAGAAGAGGAGCCTTGTTTCATAGGGGTGGACTGAAAGTGAAGGTCTTCACTGAAAGTGAAGCTTAATGACATGGAAGCTTTCATCTTTTACCTGCCACTGGAAATAAGGAGAGCAGATACATATGTCTCTTTTCCCTGTAACTTATTCAAGGGGATGTATTTTATTGACATAACTGATTATCAGGATTCAATAACTCGAGAAAGCAATAGCTATTACACTGCTAAGTTTTTTCATCGCTCACCCCATTCCTTGCAAACAACCAACACATCATCCAATGGTCTTTGGAAGAGGCACCTGGGACCTGTTTAAAGTAACATTCCATTGCCTACATCTGGCTCAAAGTAAAATGGTTGTCAAGACCGTTGTTTTCTCTTTTCTGCATAAATAGGGGAGAGGGGTTACTTTGTGGAAGTTTCCCAACAGCCATGTAATTTGGCTTTATTCTTGTGTATGCCTCTGGATTTGGGAATCAATGCCCCTCCCCTCCTGTAGTGACTTTCAATGAACAGTAGGTCTTGATTGCAAGGACGCTCTCCTGCCCTGCCATCTGCAGCAGGGCATGGCGAGTGTGGTCTCCACTGCCGACTATGACAAAGAACGATTAGGGTCGGTCGATAACGGCACCTGTGCAAATGAGCCCATCATGTTTGTCGCAGTCCCTGTCATCACAGTCGCAGAATTCTCCTGAAATGTACCATTCTTCAGCAGAACAAAGGCACTTTCCACAGTGGCAGGAGCCTGAAATCAGAAAGGGCACTACTTGCCGTCATCACTTAACTAAAGGTTTCGGTCGAGAACAGAATATCATCAATGCAACGACAGCGGACGTCTAATAACCTATCAAAGGGAAAAGTTTATTGACTAGCCAGTCACTCAGAGGGGAGCCTGACTTACTGTAATTCATAAAGGTTATCCAGGAAAGGCTTCATTATGGATCTAGACAGTCGCAATTAGCCTTGAGCAAATGTTCCATGGCCTCGCCTGGTTGAAATGTCAATGAGGGCAGAATGTGGCTGATTCTTATGGATGGCCTTCCAAAAAGGTGTTCAAAAATAGATGTTCGTTTTTTTCTTTTTTCTTTCTGAATTCAAGTGCACCTTAAAGGTGCTGTGTTATTTTATTTTTTTTAGGAATTGAATAGCAAGTTCTATTAGGTAGGGATGCATTTTATAATGAAAAGAACTACTAAACTATTGTGCTTACAATTCTGGATTTTCGTTTACGTGATTTTCTTTAAATAGGGACATGCCTGCATATTGGGTAGCTCTTTAAAGTGCCAAAAATACACAGATAGTAACTCATGTATATTTGACATATCAGATTTCATTCTTAGAATTTGTTGCCATAATCAAGAAAGGCTCTAATCCACTCAAAATGTTGATCTTTTGAGGGTCTTGGTCAAACTACCTTTTGCGTTATTCATGTCTCCTCTTTTTAATTAATTATTTAATTAATGTTATTAATTAAAAACTTCCTCTTTGGTTATTAAGAACATTTTGGTTTGCCCAGAAATAATTTTATTAGTTACTTAAATATATTTAAAAGAAAAGAAAATGTATGAGTTAAACGGTGTCACAAAAGGAGGTTCTCTCAGTCTAAATGTTTTCACCTGATGGCTATGAGATCCTCATGTGGTAAAATTTCAGCTACAACAAGGGTAAAGACAACTTTAAAATTTAAAGAAAACACTTAAGAAGGATTTACCCTTCCTTTTATTTCCTTGGATGGATTATTTTTTCCAAACGTGTTTTTCCTTTTACTAAAAGATGCTTATCACTAAATTGTTCTCGTCAAAAATCACCTTAAAAGATGGTGAAGTAGAAAAAAATATATTGGAAGATGAGCGGCAATCAATCATTAGTGCTTCTAGGAAACACAGTGCTTGAAAAATGAATTAAGAAACTGAGTGAGCCAAGTGGTTGAGAGAGAGGGATTTCCTAACATCACAGAATCCGGAAGGGATCCGTGTAAACACATCTCACGCATGAAGCACTATGTGGTATTTCATATCATGGAAATGGCTATCTGTATTTTAGCTGCAAAAATCCCCAAGAACCAAGTTAAATTTTCCACATTCCTTGTCATGCTCCTAAAGAAGAAGGTAAGGGAGTAGTCAGAACCGGTTATGAGTTGAGAGCTGGGTCTACATTTGTGAAGTCTTTGCTTAACCATAGCATAATTACATATAGTCTTGTCTTACTTTCCTGAGGGTCTCATTGATTTGCATTTCTTTGAGCAAATTTTAGACAACTTTCAGTTCTGATGGGTGACTGACAGCCTGGTGGTTGCTTAGGAACCAATGAGCAGGGCCCTCCTGGCTCAAGTCTGTGAAGGATCCTGGCTTCTTCTTGGTCTCATTCAGGTACACTGTTACCTTATTTTAGAAATGTATTTGTCATATTTTTAAAAACTTTCTTTCAAATTTCTAGGCATGGAAGTGTTTATCATAAGCTCACTTAGTAAACGGTCAGCGATCTGAGTGCAGACAAAAAAGACTTGGGGCATTTCATTGACTTTTCACGGTAACTGCTTCAGAAAATACCATTATTTCATTCTTTAATTCCATGATTATTGGAAGAATCTGGTTGTTTTCAGTTGTTTGTAAAATAGTTATCCCCTTTACATTCCAAAATTATTTCTACAAAGCAGCAGAAGTAAATGACTTTCTATGTTAATGATATTCACAATTATGCCTAGGATATCTTTTGTTGTCACAACTCATGAAAAGATCTCACGTTTCATTTTTAAACTTACCCCCTAGCCCTGAAGCTATTCTAATTACTGCTCTTGCTTCTGGAATGTTTAGCTTCAGGCTATAACAAAGTATTTTCCTAAAACTGGTGAAGCTCAGCTAGAGTTAATATGGTATCTTGGATGGACCGTTTGACAAGTAAACTCCAGTTCCAAAAGTCTACTAGAAGTGAAAAATGGGGATTGATTTTTGTATGTGAGATGAAAAAGTAGCTTTTCTCAGTCAGCGTTTTCCCCAGCTGCGTTGTTCTTTCTATTCGTGCCTCTCAGAGGTAGGAACTTTTTCTGCTTGTAAAATTAGGACTAGCATAGCGTGTAATACTAACACAGTGTTACCGGTATCAGGACCTCTTAGAGCCACACCTTTGTTGTAGAGTGCTCTGACTTGTTTTTATCAGTAGTCAGGGCTCAAACTGCACATGCGTAGAAAAGGAAACACTTAGGCAAAGGATTCTCAGACAGACACAAACACAGACCACAGGACTGCCAAGAGGAGACCAACTGTCCAGCTCCACCGGTTGGGCCCCACTCACACTCATGAGACCCAGTCCAGTCGAAGGAGGCAGCTGGCCCATCTTGGCAGGATCTCTGGGGCAGTAAGTTCGTAACCACATCACCTAACTCCTTTCTTGTCTGTCTTAGTGTAAGGACCCTAAACAGTGCTCTGGTCTTCCTTCTGTGCTGCTTGCTGGCTTCCATTCCTGAGCAATCAACCACCTTTTCTCATTTATCTTCAGAGCATCCTTAGGACATAAGAAAGGGAAAGAAATGAAATTCTTCTGCCTTCAAAGATGAGAAAATGGAAGTACATCAGTTAACCTAAGATTCCAATCTGATTCAGTCTACTCTTGCGTCTATCTGTGATGCTTCTCCCATGGGTGGGGGGAGGGGGACTTCCATGCAGTTTCAAAAATGATTTGTGCACCCCACAGATTCTGCCCAGACAGCCGCTGAGTGAGGCAACCAGAACACAGAGCAAAGCGTGGCTTCTGAAACATGATTTTTCACCCTTTCTCTTTTCCAGGCATGAAGAACAGGCTGGGTTGGGCCAGGGATGAGGGCTGGGTGGTGGGGGTACAGTGGACTTAATCTGGATGACAAGTATCAATGTAAGAGTGTAAGGGGTCATTGAATGACACACAATTAAGAACTGTCACACAACAGCATCTTTAAGGATATTAGAGGGCATGACCTATACTTAGGTGGAAGTTACAAGGCCAAGAAGGTTATTGTGTGTTCTTGGATCCAGAGGAATAAATCCCCAAACATCCTATGAATTGTATCACGCATCCATCAAAGGTAGCTAAGCTTAGGGGAGACCTGGCCCTGCGTTCATCTCCAGTTATTTACAAAAACCCATCGTGTGTCAGGGCAAGGCATCTCTGTTCGCTGCCCCATTGACAGAGTCGGACTTTCTTCTTCATCCATCAAGCCTGACAAAATGCTGCAACCCAACATCCCAGCAGGCAGACTTCACTACTGTCCTAACTCCTCCATCTGTTATGAAGGTCACAACAATGTATCTTGTTTTAAATTTTTCTATGGAGTGATTTATTGTCTTGGCTATCAATTTGTAAAGAAATAAAACGCTATTTCTTCATCGTCTCCTGAGGTGGCGGCTTTATTCACAGCTCCAGGGAAGCCCATGTTGCAGGTTCGTTTTTCTGCTGGAAACACTCAGCTGGGTCTGGGCTGCTAAACTGCTGGGCCCTGGGGATCTCAGGACCCTCTGCTCGCACCTGCCCCATCACAGGAGAAAGAAAAAGACTGATTTCCTTTGTGAAAGCCAGGGTGAGGGGTTTTCATGTACAAACTCGAGGGTAAAATACATGGCAAAATGGCAAGTCCATGAGATGTATCCAGAAATAGACGGCCCCCGTTTAAATAACGTAGAAGGGGGTGTCTCTTCTCAGCTACCGTGTTGAAGACCCTTAATCTGTTTCATGATTCTTTTCTTGTGGTTCTTGGGGTGCAGGTTCCTCCATGCTGACAAGGATAATATCTGCATCCCCGCTGTTCACTGAAAGAATACAATTCCACGATCTCATGTGTAACACCTTTTTTGCTCTACAATTCAGCAAGGATTCTTCCAGAACAGGAAGAAACAAAGGAGTCCACAGCCAACCACTGCCAACTAGGCATGCCAGCCTCATCACTAACACTGACCTCAAAATGAACATCCTTGAGGCTATAAGAGGTCCTGATACTGGTCACACTTTTACATTCCTTCCAAGTTTAAAACTCTCTACCCATTGAAGGGTAAACAAATAGTTTAGACAAATATGCTTTCCACTCTTCACTGATACCTGGATAGATTTCCACCACCCAAAGCAAACAATTTGAAAAGGTGTTAACTAGAGAGATTTTCTCATGCTGTTTCATTTTAAGGAAATTCCTTTGGGCTAATGTTTAGTCAGTCTATTTTTTTATACATATTTTCTACATTTATGATGCTTAAAAAATGAGTCTCTCTCTTCAGAATGTAATGAATTTAATCAGAATATTTATTCTACTTCTGAGGAAGTACTCCCCTGGCTATTAGGCAATTCTCTTTCTTCACTGTGTCTTCTTCAGAAAGGTATTTACCTGCTAATCCTGTCCCAGGGTATGTGTCTGAGGGTAAATGCAGCTTCAGCTTCAGCTCCACATTGGGAAGTGGGGATCATCTGTTCTGAAAGGAGCCTAGTGAGCTGGGAAGCCCCCAGGCATCTAGTCCCATGCAGAGCAGCTCTTGAACCTTCAGTGAGAACACACACACTTCCAGAATTTCCAGGTGTTTTCCAGCCACTCAATGCTTAATCGCTCCATCCTGTCTGACTCTGCGACCTCATGGACCCACCAGGCTCCTCTGTCCATAGGATTCTTCAGGCAAGAATACTGGAGTGGGTTGCCATTCCCCCCTCCAACGGATCTTCTGAACTCAGGGATCGAACCCAGGTCTCCTAAACTGCAGGCAAATTCTTTACTGTCTGAGCCACCGAGGAAGCTTTGCTTCCTAGCCAATAGCAAAGAGGAATGTGACAGCCTTTAAATGGGCCCATATGCACAGAGAGAGCAGGATTTTAAAGTCTCTTCGAAAATTTATACAAAAACATCAATATCAAGCTACCTAAAATTCAGGACTTCCCTGGCAGTCCAGTGCTTAGGGCTGGACACTTTCAAATGTATGGGTTCAATTCCTGGTCAGGGAACTAAGATCTTACATGCCATGTGTGGCCAAAAACAATAAAAATTAAAAATAATCAATTAAAAAAAACCCCTCACTTTGCAAAAAATATATATATAAAACTCAGTCTATTAATTAGTATTCTTTCTCTACTCAGAAAAAAAAAATGTGCCCTTTGGGGGTGGGGGAGGGGCATTGGGTGGGGTTGCTTTTCTTCTTGAGTTTATTTGTGGTAAATGTTTGATTGGGTTATTTGTTTCTATTCCATCAATTTGAAGAGTGTAACCACTTTGAAGGCTTCATTTTTTTTTTTGATATTAGGTTACTCATGTCTAGTTGGCACTAGTGGTAAAGAACCCATCTGCCAATACAAGAGACACAGGAGACGTGGGTTTGATCCCTCGGTTGGGAAGATCCCCTGGAGGGGGGCATGGCAACGCACTCCAGTATTCTTGCCCAGACAATCCCCTGGACAGAGGAGCCTGGCAGGCTACGGTCCATAGGTTTGCAAAGAGTCGGACACGACTGAAGCCACTTAGCACTCACGTGTTTCTATTGCTAATTCATTTACAACTAAAGAAAGCAGCATACAGGTAAATTTGAGACTTTCCTTCTGATAATACTTTCCATGATCCTGTGAATGGGAGAAATTCAAGCTCAAAGTCTGGTTGGAGTAGAGGACAGCATGGTTTCCATTCAGCCAGGAGAAGCCAGTTGTACTGACCATACTGCTGTACAATACAAACCACATGTAAGAACAGGGAACCCGTCCAAGCTCCAGCAGATACTCACCCTTTCCCGAGCACAATATGCCATCTGACGATTCACACAGACTATTGCTCTGTTCCTCCGTCAGGTTACACTTCCTCGGATGCTGGCAGAGTGTCCCGAACCATCCTTTCTCACAAACACAGCGACCGCAGGAACATGTCCCATGGCCTGCGAGGCAGTCACAGAGTGGGGCGAGAGGAGGAGACGGGTACACGGGCAGTGAGTCACACTCTTTAAAGGAGACATATGTAAACCAGGGAAATCTCGCCTCCTATCGAGCAAACACACTCTCCTTAGCCACAGTCGATCTGGCGTGTGAGTGTTTAAGAGAACTTCACACCCTAGTTCTAGCTGAACACAGTCCTCTTGAATGTCGCATCAGAGACGGGCCTCTGGAGAAAAATAAAGCTTGGAACAAATTAAAATGGAAGGTGGCCATCCTTTCTGGATACACAACAGGGTCCGTTTGCATCGTCACCAGGATGGAGTCCCCCAGCTTGTCCTCACTGTGCATACCCTGACACCCACACTGATCCACTGCCTGCCACATTTCCTGATCCCTCTCTTACTTCCAAATAAAAACCAAAGGTTAACTTCCATACGAATGGCATCCAGTATTATACGCCTCTCTCCCCATGCCCCTCTGTTTGCTAATAACAACAGATGTAAGTGTAAGTAATGGTGTCTCCCTATTATTGAGTAGAACTTAAAAACAGCACCAGGCTGAGACTCATATTTTTTTTCCCCTTTTGTTTGTGTCACTGGTTCCTGGTTCGGGGATGTTTATCTTTGGTGTAGATGCAACATGATATCTGTGACAGTTACACAGTGGCATATACATCGGGCCAATTGCTGGCCACCAACAGCCCATGTGATTACATCATCTTCCATGTTCGTTTCTCTTTTTTCCAATCAATGCTCTATTCTTTTTACCTCTATGTGTATTATCTGATGGCCAGATCTCTCCAAAGAAACAAACAAAACAGCTATTTGTTTGGCAAATTCTTCCTAATGATTATATACAGAGCATTTCTCTAGCACCAGGGAATGCAAAGTCCAATGTGAAAATGCGAAAAAAAAAAAAAAATCAAATGAAAAATCATGGTGGCCTCTGCCCTACATTCCAGGGACATATCAAATCATCATCCAAACTGGTCAGGCCCTCTGATCTCTTGAGACCATTCTGCCTTGACCATTTGCTCTGGCAGGATCTTCAAGGGTAAACATATTCCATCTGTCTCCTCCTACACTCAGGTCTGCCCAGGGAGGTGGTGGCCAATATTTAATTGCTTGCAATTCATTATTAAGACTTATAGAACCTAACTACCCATGAATGCAGGTGATGGCTCCCCATAACACATGACCATCTGGAAGTGAATCAAAAGCAACTGGGAGGAAAATTTAAGAGACACCTAGATTAACAGGCCTATTTCTTGACTATATGCTAATTTATTGAACTGCATCTCACCATAGCCCATTGAATCAAGCATTATCACATTTTATAGTCAAGAACCTAAGGCTTAGAGAGATGAAATAGTTCAGTTCAGTTCAGTTCAGTTCACTCGCTCAGTCATGTCCAACTTTTTGCAACCCCATGGACTGCAGCATGCCAAGCCTCCCTGTCCATCACCAACTGCTAGAGTTTACTCAAACTCATGTCCATTGAGTCGATGATGCCATCCAGCCATCTCATCCTCTGTCATCCCCTTCTCCTTCTGCCTTCAATCTTTCCCAGCATTTGGGAAGGGTCTTTTGAAAAGGGTCTGTTCAAATGAGTCAGCTCTTTGTATCAGGTGGCCAAAGTATTGGAGTTTCAGCTTCAACATCAGTCCTTCCAGTGAACACCCAGGATTGATCTCCTTTAGGATGGACTGGTTGGATCTCTTGCAGTCCAAGGGACTCTCAAGAGTCTTCTCCAACACCACAGTTCAAAAGCATCAATTCTTCAGCACTCAGCTTTCTTTATAGTCCAGCTCTCGTATCCATACATGATTAAATAATTTTGCCTCAAATCACAAAACCATACAAGATTAGAACCTGACTCCAGTTTTCCCTAATTTCAGTGTTTCCTCATTTTCCACATGTCACAATGCCTACACCTTTCATTATGGAAAATAAACCATGACTACTAGACTTCCCTGGTGGCCCAGGGGTTAAGAATCTGCCTGCCAATGCAGGGGACACGGGTTCTATTCCTGATCCGGGAAGATTCGACATGCACCTAAGGCTGAGCACTGCAACTACTAAGCCTGTGCTCGAGAGTCCAAGCTCAGCAACAAGAGGAGCCAGCACAGAGAGAAGCTGGTACAGTCCAACCCGAGCCTAGCCCCAACTGGTCACAACTAGAGAAAGCCTGAGCAGCAACAAAGACCCAGCACAGCCACTAAGGAAATAAAGATTTTTTAAAAAATAGAGTGTAACTCTTAAAAAGCCAACAGACAATGACTATCAATTTGAGACATGTAGGAGACTTTTCTTAATCCCTGTCTTTTTAAATAGCTGCATAGTGTAAGGGATGCATTTGACATTCATGGGTACTTTCCTTTTAAAAAGTCTCTCCTGAGTTGGTTTTCATGACATTGAACTTGCCTTATCCTTTCAACTCCTCCTTTGTCTATTTATTCCTCTACTTTTTGCCTGACCGGATCAATGTAGGAATCCCCTGACTGTCCAGCCTTAATCATCTTCTTTCGTCTATCATCTCCCTCTTGAAAAATTCATCAAATCATAGGACTTTAGCTAACCACAGTGATCCAGCCCTTGAATCTCTCCTAAGTTCCACACTTGTGATTTCATACATTATGTTCTACTAGCATCCAAAAGCTACCTGGAGCCCTGTATACATAATTTTCTTTCTAAGAGCTACTTTTCTGTGTAGCCCACCCCTTCAAGCAGCCCAGCTCTTCTTCTGGTCAACCAGTTCAAAATGTTTTGGATCATATTTCAATCTCTCTCACTCTCCTCATTTAAGAAGTTGCCAGGTTCTGTTGAAACAACCCCTGAAATCTGCACTCCTATCACTATCAGAGGGCTTCCCAGGGGGCACTTGTGGTAAAGAACCCGTCTGCCAATGCAGGCGACGTAAGAGATGCAGGTTCGATCCCTGGGTCAGGAAGATCCCCTGGAGGAGGGCAGGACAACCCACTCTGGTACTCTTGCCTGGAGAATCCCCATGGACAGAGGAGCCTGGCGGGCTATAGTCCCTAGGGGTGCAAAGAGATGGACATGACTGAGCAACTTAGCAGGTACACGCATCACCATCAGAAACCTTTGAGAAACCTTCGATCATGTCTTTCTCCAGTGTTCTGGCTCATGACATAGCTTTGAGATCTGGGACTATGTGACTCCCTAATACTAACTGGAAGAAGTTCACCCACTCTAACCTTCTGTGTCTTAGGTTCATAACATAGAGCCCCAGCTGCTTCTCCAACCTTACTTCCTGTCCCCTCCAAACACTTCCTGATCCACTCATCCTTCCCTATGTAGCTCTGGGGTTTTCCTGACTTCATGACTTTGCCAAAATAGGAATCTACTCTATGCAACCAGATCCTGCTGAATTTTCAAAGCATAGGGGCAATGACTGCCTCTGGAAGATTTTTCTAATATCCCCAAGTGAAATTCATCTTCTCCTCTGAATTTCTACACCAACTTATTTTTCAACTTTACGGTGTAACTTTTTTTCTTCCACCTTGCGATATGCAGTTATGTAGCAGATAAACCTGTTACCTGACAGAACTCTTTGACAGTAGGAATCACTTCTGATAAATCATTGTAGTCTTCAGAGTACCAAGTACTCTGCCTTATACACAGGGGATCCTCCAAAAACACTTGTGGAGTGAGGTTTTTTTCCTACAAAATTCTCTTCTCTTTTTCCCACAAATTCCAACTGACAATCATAAACTGAATCCAGGACATGTTTGCAGGTCATCTGGTTAATAACGGGTGGTTCAAAGTCAACAGACAGCTTTTAGATGGTTCTGTTTTATCTACGTCCTGTAGAGTGGAATGAAGTTAGCAAATCTGTGCAAGAGTTACATACTCAAGTAACAGTTATGGAACCAATTCCATCTTGATTTCCCCAATAACACAAAAGTCTACTTAAAGTGAAGTCTACTTTAGAAGTTCAGAACAAGTTATCCACCTTTACTGTGTATGTATGTGAAAGCTGCTCAGTTGTGTCTGATTCCTTGTGACCCCATGGACTGTAGCCTGCCAGGCTCCTCCATCCATGGGATTCTCCAGGCCAGAATAGTGGAGTGGGTTACCATTTCCTTCTCCAGGGGATCTTCCCGACCCAGGGATGGAACCCAGGTCTTTCTAATTGCAGGCAGACTCTTTATGATCTGAGCCACCAGGGAAGCACCTTTGGAGGCAGATAATGTGTGGTGAGAAGAAGAAGGAGGAGGAGGGGGAGGAGGAGGAGGACGAGGAGGACGAGAAAGAGCTTTTAGTACCAATCTCATGAAGTGATGGACTTTTCAAATGTTTATGTTTCTTACTAACTCTGGGTTAGTAAGCATTACCATCATTTGACATAAATGGAATAATTTAATCTCTATGGCAGAGAAAGACACTCTGCTTTTGATTTAGGATATCACTGAGAATGAATAAACAATTGCTCACCACAAGTAATTTAATATATAATTTACATGCAAGGAAATAGGACATCGTTTTTCATTTATTAGCTTATTTATCACACCCTTCCATATAGTCAGGTTGGCATCTTGCCCAGACAATGGTCAAAATGCATTGGGATTTAAAAGTGAAAGTTGCTCAGTCATGTCCGACTCTTCGTGATTCCATGGACTATACAGTCCATGGAATTCTCCAGGCCAGAATACTGGAATGGGTAGCCTTTCCCTTCTCCAAAGGATCTTCCCCACCCAGGGATCAAACCCAGATCTCCCACACCGCAGGCGGATTCTTTACCAACTGAGCTACAAGGGAAGCCCAACAGTATTTAAACGTTTTGCCATTTACATGACTTCTCTTTACTCAAAAAAATTTAAAGCTTTTAATACTATCTTCTTTATAAACTAATAATTTAGGCATCCATTCAAAAACTTTTTTATTATGCACCAGGTATTATATCAGCTCCACTCTTAGGGGCTTCCAGTCTACTGGGAAGAAAAGAAATAACAACGTGGGAACAAATACACTTGAGCTAGGAGCATTAAAGAGGGTGGTGGGATATTTGGCAGAGAGAGCATTATTAACTGGAGGAATCAGCTCTCTGACACCCATGGGCTGAGAAGGAGCTAGACAGTCAATGTTCTGGAAAAATGAAAATTCTCAGAATAAGAAAGAGCTGGCATGTTATAGGCAGTGGGGGAAAAAAAAGTCAGTGTATTTGAAGAATAATGAGGAAGAAAAAATGAAAAAAAAAAACAATAAAGTTGGAGAAATATTTAGGAATCAGAACATAGCAAATTATTCATCCTTGGTAAGGCATTTAGATTTCATTCTAAGAGGAAGGGGAAATCATAGACAGGTGTTATGCAAGAGAGTGATGTGTTGTAATTTACAGTTTGCAAATACATTTTGGCAACTGGGTGGGAGAGATTCTGGTGTGTTGGGAAGCGGTGAGGATGGGGAAAGTGAGAGGGTGTTGCAGAGACCAGGCAAAGGGTGATGCAGGCTTCAACAAGGCTGGTGCCGATGCCGACAGGGAGAGCTGGCTGAGATCTCCTTTGGTGGGGGTGCCTATGGCACTTGCTGGACTGTATGTGGCAGGTGAGGGAAAGAAAGGCTGAGTTTTCTAACAATGCAGCCTAATAGACAATGGAACTGCAGGAGGGAGAGCTGAGAGCAGAACATCAGCTCCATTTTGAACCGTGTGTGTCTGAGATGCTCTTAAGACAACCAAAGAGAGGCCAAGAAGCAGCTGACACAGACCTGGCATTTGACAGGTTGGCATTAGGGCTGTCCATGCTGGAGTCTCCCAAAGGAGATGGCATTTAAAGCTTTGGAAGTCAATGAGGCCACTTAGGAAGAAGTAAATCTTGAGAAAATCTGATATTTATGGTAGGGTAGAAGGTGGAAGCCAGACAAGTAGGATTATCCAGGAAAGAAGGAGAAAAATATGATGATTATGTTGTCTTATAAAATAACAAGGAGAATATTTCATAAAGGAGACCTACTGAGTGGAAAAATACTGAAAGTCAGAGTTAAAAAAAAAAAAAAAAGATGATAAAAACCACCAGAGTAGTTTCAGTCAACTTTTGCCAGATCCACCCTATTCTGTTGACTCAGGCCAATGGAACACCCAGGGGTGGCAGAACTGGGAGAATAGTCTATTCACATTCAGGGAGAACGGCATCTCTCCTTGGGGGTAGAATTCACAGTGCTGTTATCTGTGATGTGTACATGTTTGCTCAGTTGCTCAGTCATGTCTGACTCTTTGCAACCCCAGGCACTGCAGCCCACCAGGTTCCTCTGTTCATGGGATTTCCCAGGCAAGAATACCATAGTGTGTACCATTTCCTACTCCAGGGGATCTTCCTGACCCAGGGATTGAAGCTGTATCTCCTGTATTGGCAGGTGGGTTCTTTAACCACTGAGGCACCAGGAAAGCCCTATCTATGTAATAAGCATGTAACAGATCATTCTAGAACCTGTAGGGAGAACCAGCCTAATGAAACATTTGAAGTCTACTAAATCTGCCTTCGGCTGCGGGCGGCTGCGACGGTGCACAGAGCGTGGCTGAAAGGAGCTACCCCACGTCCGAGGTCAAGGGCAGAAGCCTGGAGGACCCCATGCCCGAGGGGTGGCGGCCAAGTGGAGTTACCCCACGTCCAAGAAGCTGTGGCTGAGCGGGCGCAGGAGGGCCTAGAGGAGCTACTCCATGTTCAAGGTCAGGAGGAGTGGTGGTGAGGAGATACCCTTCGTCCAAGGTAAGGAGCAGCAGCTGCGCTTTGCTGGAGCAGCTGTGAAGAGATACCCCACGTCTAAGGTAAGAGAAACCCAAGTAAGACGGTAGGTGTTGCAAGAGGGCATCAGAGGGCAGACACACTGAAACCATAATCCCAGAAAACTAGTCAATCTAATCACATGGACCACACCCTTGTCTAACTCAATGAAACTAAGCCATGCCCTGTGGGGCCACCCAAGACAGGCGGGCATGGTGGAGAGGTCTGACACCAGGTGGTCCACTGGAGAAGGGAATGGCAAACCACTTCAGTATTCTTGCCTTGAGAACCCCATTAATGTATGAAAAAGCAAAATGATAGGATACTGAAAGAGGAACTCCCCAGATCAGTACGTGCCCAATATGCTACTGGAGATCAGTGGAGAAATAACTCTAGAAAGAATGAAGGGATGGAGCCAAAGCAAAAACAATAACCAGCTGTGGATGTGACTGGTGATAGAAGTCCGATGCTGTAAAGAGCAATATTGCATAGGAACCTGGAATGTCAGGTCCATGAATCAAGGCAAATTGGAAGTGGTCAAACAGGAGATGGCAAGAGTGAACGTTGACATTCTAGGAATCAGCAAACTAAAATGGACTGGAATGGGTGAATTTAACTTAGATGACCATTATATCTACTACTGCAGGCAGGAATCCCTCAGAAGAAATGGAGTAGCCATCATGGTCAACAAGAGTCCGAAATGCAGTACTTGGATGCAATCTCAAAAATGACAGAATGATCTCTGTTCGTTTCCAAGGCAAACCATTCAATATCACAGTAATCCAAGTTTACGCCCCAATCAGTAACACTGAAGAAGCTGAAGTTGAACGGTTCTATGAAGACCTACAAGACTTTTTAGAACTAATACCCAAAAAAGATGTCCTTTTCATTTTAGGGGACTGGAATGCAAAAGTAGGAAGTCAAGAAACACCTGGAGTAACAGGCAAATTTGGCCTTGGAATGTGGAATGAAGCAGGACAAAGACTAATAGAGTTTTGCCAAGAAAATGCACGGGTCATAGCAAACACCCTCTTCCAACAACAAAAGAGAAGACTCTACACGTGGACATCACCAGATGGTCAACACTGAAATCAGACTGATTATATTCTTCGCAGCCAAAGATGGAGAAGCTCTATACAGTCAACAAAAATAAGACCAGGAGCTGACTGTGGCTCAGATCATGAACTCCTTATTACCAAATTCAGACTGAAATTGAAGAAACTAGGGAAAACCACGAGACCATTCAGGTATGACCTAAATCAAATCCCTTATGATTATACAGTGGAAGTGAGAAATAGATTTAAGGGCCTAGATCTGATAGATAGAGTGCCTGATGAATTATGGACGGAGATTCGTGACATTGTGCAGGAGACAGGGATCAAGACCATTTCCATGGAAAACAAATGCAAAAAAGCAAAATGGGTGTCTGGGGAGGCCTTATAAATAGCTGTGAAAAGAAGAGAAGCAAAACGCAAAGGAGAAAAGGAAAGATATAAGCATCTGAATGCAGAGTTCCAAAGAATAACAAGAAGAGATAAGAAAGCCTTCTTCAGCAATCAATGCAAAGAAATAGAGGAAAACAACAGAATGGGAAAGACTAGAGATCTCTTCAAGAAAGTTAGAGATACCAAGGGAACATTTCATACAAAGATGGGCTCGATAAAGGACAAAAATGGTATGGACCTAACAGAAGCAGAAGATATTAAGAAGAGGTGGTAAGAATACACAGAAGAACTGTACAAAAAAAGATCTTCATGACCAAGATAATCACGATGGTGTGATCACTCATCTAGAGCCAGACACCCTGGAATGTGAAGTCAAGTGGGCCTTAGAAAGCATCACTACGAACAAAGCTAGTCGAGGTGATGGAATTCCAGTGAAGCTGTTTCAAATCCTGAAAGATGATGCTGTGAAAGTGCTGCACTCAATATGCCAACAAATTTGGAAAACTCAGCAGTGGCCACAGGACTGGAAAAGGTCAGTTTTCATTCCAATTCCAAAGAAAGGCAATGCCAAAGAATGCTCAAACTACTGCACAATTGCACTCATCTCACATGCTAGTAAAGTAACGCTCAAAATTCTCCAAGCCAGGTTACAGCAATATGTGAACCGTGAACTTCCTGATGTTCAAGCTGGTTTTAGAAAAGGCAGAGGAACCAGAGATCAAATTGCTAACATCTGCTGGATCATGGAAAAAGCAAGGGAGTTCCAGAAAAACATCTATTTCTGCTTTCTTGACTATGCCAAAGCCTTTGACTGTGTGGATCACAAGAAACTGTGGAAAATTCTGAAAGAGATGGGAATACCAGACAACCTGACCTGCCTCTTGAGAAACCTATATGCAGGTCAGGAAGCAGCAGTTAGAACTGGACATGGAACAACAGACTGGTTCCAAATAGGAAAAGGAGTACGTCATAGCTGTATACTGTCATCCTGCTTATTTAACTTCTATCATGAGAAACGCTGGACGGGAAGAAACACAAGCTGGAATCAAGATTGCCGGGAGAAATATTAATAACATCAGATATGCAGAGGACACCACCCTTATGGCAGAAAGCGAAGAACTAGAGCCTCTTGATGAAAGTGAAAGAGAAGAGTGAAAAAGTTGGCCTAAAGCTCAACATTCAGCAAACTAAGATCATGGCATCTGGTCCCATCACTTCATGGGAAATAGATGGGGAAACAGTGGAAACAGTGTAAGAGTTTATTTTGGGGGGCTCCAAAATCACTGCAGATGGTGACTGCAGCCATGAAATTAAAAGACGCTTACTCCTTGGAAGAAAAGTTATGACCAACCTAGATAGCATATTCAAAAGCAGAGACATTACTTTGCCAACAAAGGTCCGTCTAGTCAAGGCTATGGTTTTTCCAGTGGTCGTGTATGGATGTGAGAGTTGGACTGTGAAGAAAGCTGAGCACCGAAGAATGGATGCTTTTGAACTGTGGTGTTGGAGAAGACTCTTGAGAGTCCTTTGGACTATAAGGAGATCCAACCAGTCCATTCTGAAGGAGGTCAACCCTGGGATTTCTTTGGAAGGAATGATGCTAAAGCCGAAACTCCAGTACTCTGGCCACCTCATGCGAAGAGTTGACTCATTGGAAAAGACTCTGATGCTGGGAGGGATTGGGGCCAGGAGGAGAAAGGGATGACCGAGGATGAGATGGCTGGATGGCATCACGGACTCAATGGACGTGAGTCTGAGTGAACTCTGGGAGTTGGTGATGGACAGGGAGGCCAGGCGTGCTGCGATTCATGAGGTCTCAAAGAGTCGGACAGGAATGAGCAACTTAACTGAACTGAACTGAACTGAAATCTGCCTTCACTTGGCTTCCCAAGTCTTCATACAGGTAAGCAATTTTCCATTTGATTTTCATTTCCAAGGCCATTCATCCTCTCCTGGCATCTGGCAACCCTCCCCCCACCCCACATTCATGATTTTTCTTTCTATTCTCTTCCTTTCCCCTACACCAAAATATTCACCAAGAATGCTCTGGATGTGTGTGGTCCAATGTAGTGATCACTAATCAGTGTGACTATTTATTAAAGTTCAGTGAAATTTACAATTCAGTTTCTTAGCCACGCTAGTCACATTTCAAGTGTTTAACAGCCACACATGGCCAGTGGCTACTGTGTTGAAAAAGGCAGATATGGAACATTCCCATTATCTTTGAAAATACTCTTGAGTGGTGATGTTCTAAGCAATGACATTTCCAATGAATCCATTGGCTCTGAGACACACTTTCTTAATACACTGTAATGATGGTGCTCAATTCAGTAACTGACCCACATGAATGGATCTAATTGCATCAGCTACAATTAATACATACTGTCTGCCCAATACTCTTTTTACGTCGTTAATAATAGGAGGACCCTCATTTTTTTCATGGAGATGCTGATATGTTCATCTGGAAAATATTTGATTACTCAGGCTCCTTTTGACCTAGAGTTGCCCTTAGGACTTAACTCTATTAAGGGAGATAAAAAAGAAAATCTCTTGGGTAAAGTTTCCAGGAAAGCTATTGTCATCCAAAGAAAATGAGACAGACTCAGCTAGCGCATATCTTTTGCCCCTTTGTCCTATTCTTTCCCCTTTCTTCTTTCCTAGAAGATGGGCACAACAGGAGGTTTTCAATGGGCATGAAAGGGCAGAGTGGAAGGGAAGAGAGGTGTGTGGGACGTTGATGGCTCTCAGGCAATCACGCTGCCATCCACCCAACCCTGAAGTGACAACCTGCAGGCTTATTTTTGTCATTACTTTTCGCTGAACACAGTCCTAACTGGCTGTATAGTCAGGCCATTCAAGATGGCTGTTCCCTTGTTCTCTGCACATTCCCTGCTCAACCAGTCTCTGCTTCATTCATATGACCATCCAATCCTCTTCATTATACACTTAGTCAGTAACGGTTTATGTACTTGCCTCTTGCCCCAGCCACTGGTCTCTCTGGTAACGATGAGCCAGCGTGATGTCAATTTCCCCTGTAAATGCTAAGCTCTTCCTCCCCGGAGTACCAAAGATTGCTGCCATGTCCTGCCACCCGCCATATGATGGGTGGGGTGTCGCTCCAGGAACTCTTGTTGTGGACTTGCAAGATTCTCTTGTCCAGGAGCTACCCTGATGGTCCAGGGGTTAAGAATCCACCTTGCAATGCGGGAGACTCAGGTTTGATCCCTGACTGAGGAACTGAGATTCCACATGCTGCAGGGCATCTAAGCCAGCTCATCGCAACTACTGAGCCCGGGACATGTTAGACAATCCCATCGACCGCAACCAAGACCCAACACAGTCAAAAATAGATAAATCAACATATAAAAAATGACTCCCTGTCCAATAATCCACTGATGTCTCTGCGACTGTCTCCAGGCTGGGCAACTACAAGGCCTGCAGGCTGGCAGGGTGCCTCCCAACACTGGTACATGTACAAGCTCAGGAAAGGGGTTTGCAGTTTTAAGATGTAATTCAGAGACAAGGAGACAATCACGAGGCCACTCAGATCGTCCAGCTAAGAAAGGCGTGGCCTGAGTCAGTGGTCTGGACCTTCCTCAACATAAGTCCAGCAGTGCCTGGGGGGCGGAGGTGTCACTGCAGTCATACTCTCAGGCTGCCTGATCATCTTCAAATTGCAGCTGCGAACCAAAGAATTCCTAGAAGAAATGTGAACTGATTGTGTAATTAAGAGGTGGCTCTTCATTATCCTTTCGTGTTTCTTAAATTGGACTCATGGGCTCATTCCAGGAGCTGAGAGGAAAAAGGAAAGCAGTAAGCTGTCCACTTCTTCTTCTCATCCTGGATATATGGAGTACCAGAGGGAGGTCTCCGGTTAAGCTTGAAAGTGAAAGTGTGAGTCGCTCAGTCGTGTCTGACTCTTTGCAACCCCATGGACAGTAGCCCACCAGCCTCCTCGGTCCGTGGCATTCTCCAGGCAAGAATACTGGAGTGGGTAGCCATTCCCTTCTCCAGGGGATCTTGCTGACCCAGGGATCGAACCCGGGGCTCCCGCATTACAGGCAGATTCTTTACTGTGTGAGCCACCAGGAACAATTAAACATATAAGAGCCAACACATAGATACATTTTCTTTATGAAATGTTAAAGTCAAGTGTCACTAACACACAAATACATCCCAGGGACTATCACTCCAGCCAAAGCTTTTTTCTCAGTAGGGAGATCTGATTAAAAAAAAAAAAATTCACGCATGTGTAGATCACATAATATTTTTGTTATTAATAGAGAATTGGGAAGGCCCACATGCAGTCTATGATACTGAACACTGCTTGATGTTGTTCAGTCACTAAGTCATGTGCAACTCTTTTGGGACCCCATGGACTATATAGCTCACCAGGCTCCTCTGTCCATGGGATTTTCCAGGCAAGAACACTGGAGTGGGTTGCCATTTCCTTCTCCAGGGGATCTTCCTGACTCAGGGATCAAATTTGGCAGGGGGATTCTTTACCACTGAACCATCACTTTGCTCACCAGTTTCAGCTGATTAAGGGAGGCACAGTCTTCCTACTGACTCTCTCTGTGCCAGTCACTCTCATGACTCCCATTTTCAGGTTGCAATTTTGGTGTAATCAAAACTGAACTGCTTAAAATTATGCAATTGCTTACCTTCACCTTCAGGAATGCTTGCTAACTGATCCCAGCCTACCAGAATTGGTTTAATCACTTTCAGCGTTATTGTTGGTACTTGTTGGTGCTTAGTCATTCAGTTGTGTCTGACTCTTTGTGACTCATTTGACCACAGCCTGCAAGGCTCCTCTGTCCATGGGATTTCCCAGGGAAGAACACTGGAGTGGGTTGCCATTTCCTTCTCCAGGGGATCTTCCCGACCCAAGGATCGAACCCACATTTCCCGGGTCTCCTGCATTGTAGGCAGATTCTTGCCCTGCTGAGCCATCGGTGAAGTCCTATTTTTGTTGGAAAGGTGGATGGACATCATTGCCTGTTAGTTCTCATGTGCCTGCTGTCTAAGTAAGTTTACATTATTTGGGGTTTTACTTGTTTGCGGAAATGCTCAGGGAGTCCCAGCTTTGGAGTCAGGGATCCGAATTTTGATCTCTGGCCACACATTAGATATATGGGCTTCTTGTCAGGCCCTCCAAGTGCAAGGTCAGAGATACTATGACTCAGGGTCTGGCAGTGAACCGAGAAAATTACCCAGATGAGCGATGTCAATTTTGCTTTTTGAAGCCGCACCGAGGGATGATGCTAGTGAGCTTCACGCATGCCTCACAGTAGGATTTGTTCTCCACAGGCTGCCACGTGATGTTGTTGTTCTTCAGTCGCTAAGGCACGTGTGACTCTTTGCAACCCTATGGACTGTAGCATGCCACGCTCCCCTGTCCTTCAGTATCTCTTGGAATTTGTTCAAACCCACGTCCACTGAGTGGGTGATGCCATCCAGCCATCTCATCCTCTGTTGTCCCCTTCTCCTCCAGCCCTCAATCTTTCCCAGCAACAGGGTCTTTTCCAAAGAATCAGCTCTTCACATCAGGTGGCCCAAGTATTGGAACTTCAGCTTCAGCATCAGTCCTTCCAGTGGATATCCAGGGTTGATTTTCTTTAGGACTGGCCACAGGATGTGGAAACTAAATTCTTTGAACAAAGTAACTGCTACTCCTTCCTTAAGGCACAGAATTGCTGGTTTATATGACATCAACTTCCTAAACATTCTGTAGTTGGTGCTTCAAGAAATCTAAAACAGAGGTATTTGGGACTTCCTTGGTGGTCTAGTGGCTAAGACTCTATACTCCCAATGCCCTCTGTGAAGAAAGCATTCTTTTTTTTCAATAAATGGAGACAACGATACCAAAAAACATAGTCTCCTCCACCCGACTGCTTAAACCAGAAACTTGTGACTCACCCCACAAGTCACCCTGCCCCTCACTCATGTCTTTCAATCATGAATATCCATAAACGGGAATTTTACTCCCGGGGTGGGGTCGGGGGCACTCTTCTCAGGTTCAACTAAACATTTAGATCGACAATTGACACTGGTCTTCTTGGAGGGATGTGGGATGGGACAGGAACCACATCCTGTCAGCTTTCCTCTCCATGGGTGTCCTTACAGCAGTTCATGACGATAACAGCTTTATACCGCAGTCTGGGGATAACCTTTTCTCCAGGTAATGCAGTTCAGATACCTGGAGATGAACTCTGCATTGCACAGATGTTGAGGCTTCTCTGGCTTAGAAGTCTTATGCCCCATAGGAGCCCAAAATCTCTTCCAATGATTCCTTAAGCATAGCTTCCAGAAAATCCTCAAGAGACATGCCTATTGGCTGAGACAAGACACTCACGGAAAAGTATGGGCTTCCCATAAGACTTTCACAGTTCATTCTTAATCCCTCCCAATCTAGTTGAAAATTATCAGCCATAGGTCACATTGCCACGAGCCACGTGGCCTGGTTGGCATCCACCATACTCATCTGTTTCTGGGGAGCTGGAGGAGGGGTCGAACAGAGGGCTACGTCCCCTGCTGCAAGTCGAAGGATTTTGGGAGCCTGTCATCATGTCTCTAGTATGTTATCCAATACATCACAGTTTTCCCATCCTTACTGTCCTCTGTCTAGCTAACTTGCCTGCATCTCTCTCCAGTACACGTCTCCTAAAATCACATTTACCCAGCAACTCTACAAACACACACTCCTCCCAGCAATCCAGAGCTCGCCTAGCAGCCAGGGGTACTTTGGAAACAGAGTCATCTTGCTATTGTCTTGTTTAAACGCTTCTATGGTTTCCGATCAGTCTTTCAGTGAGAGTGAAAGTTGCTCAGTTGTGTCTGACTCTTTGTGACCCCATGGACTATACAGTCCATGGAATTCTCCAGGCCAGAATACTAGAGCCTTTCCCTTCTCCAGGGGGGTCTTCCCAACCCAGGGATCAAACCCAGGTCTCCCGCATTGCAGGCAGATTCTTTACCAGCTGAGCCACAGCAAAGGCTTTCAAATCAAGAACATGTTTACAAATCTATCATATTCTGTCCTCTTTGCTATCTTATCATCTATCACACAGAGCTTCTCTTTGGTTCTCAAAAATCCCTTGACCATGTCATCCTCTCTTTCTGCCATACGCCTGAGCACACTTTGTTCTGTGACTCCTGGGTCAATCCACCTCCCCTCATCCGGCTAAATATTATGATCTGATTACCAAATGTGGTGGCCACAATGGTTAGCTGATTAATACATTTCAAGCACATATTAGTTCCCCTCCCTGGAGGCTCAGACTGTAAAGAATCTGCCTGCAATGCAGGAGACCCCAGTTAAATCTCTGGGTTGGGAAGATCCCTGGAAAGGGAATGGCTACCCCCTCCAGTATTCTTGCCTAGAGAATTCCATGGACAGAGGAGGCTGGCAGGCTACAGTCCATGGGGTCGCAAAGAGTCAGACATGACTGAGTAACTAACAGGCACACACAAGCACATATTAGGCATCGTATAGTTTTGACCAGATATGAAGGCATTCGCAAAGCTTCTGTAGCCTCCAGTCTATGTCAAATCCCGTATCATGTATGTTTTCATTGAATTAGTGCTTCTCCTTTCAGACCATCCACCTCACTGTCCCTTCTTTCTCAATGTCCGCCCTTCAAGTGTGACCATCAACTCTAATAGATCCATCATGAAATCTCCAGTGCTGGCTAACAGTGGAGGCTCAATCATATTTCCTGAATTAAACAAGAAATAAACGATTATGTCAGTTTTGACCATGCAGAATATGGAGGAATTTCCATATTGGAAATAAATAATTTGAATTTCAAGAGTATGAAGCCAGGAGGGAATGATGCTAAGAAATCATCTTGGGAGACACTGACCTTAAGAGAAAACAGGAAAAGCTGAGGTTATGCAAGAGCAGCAAACAGTCAGCAGAAAAGACATCCAAAGGCAATTTATAGGGAAATGCTAAGATTTATTGGCAGGCTCTGAGAGCTTCCCCCTGGTGGCTGATAAAGAATCTGCCTGCCAAGCAGGAGATGTGGGTTCGATCCCTGGGTTGGGAAGATCTTCTGGAGAAGGGAATGAAAACTCACTCCAGTATTCTTGCCTGGGAAATCCCATGGACACAGGAGCCTGGCGGGCTACCATCCATGGGGTCACAAAAGAATTGGACATTACTTAGCAACTGAACAAAAACAACTGCTTCCTTCTGCCTCTGAGAGATAAGATAAAGTGATTACGAGAGAAGAGAGAGAAGAAACAGGGTAAGGTGCTTCTGAGGCCCAGGGAGAAGAGCATGTCAAGAGGAACTGAAAGCAGAGTAACCACAACCCTATGCTAAAAAGTGGCCACGCAGAACGAGAACTGAATGGCACCTCAGATTTGGGCAACTGGGAACTATGAATAATCCCAGAGAGTCAGGCAGAATGGAGGGAGACAGAGCAAGTTTCCATGGGTTAAAGATTAAACCAAGATGGGACTTCCCTGGTGGTCCAGTGGTTAAGAATCCACCTTGCATGCAGGGGACACAGGTTTGATCCCTGGTCAGGGAACTAAGATCCCACATACCATGGGATAACTGAGCCTGTGGGCTACAGCTACTGAAGCCCATGCGCTCTGGAGAGCAGGCGCCACACTAAGGGGTCTGTGTGCCTCCAGGAAAGATCCCACACGTCACAACCCAGTCCTGCTGCAGCCAAATAAATAAATATACATTTAAAAGAGTAAACTAAGTGTTCTGCTTAAAAGTCTGCTTCAAACAAAAATGTTTTGGAAAAAAAGACTGAACCAAGAGGAATGCAACCAGACAGGTCAGAGGTAAAGGTGTCTAGGAGAAATTACAGGCATGCTTGTGTTTGAGAGGCAGTGACAGTCATTACATGGGACAAGTATGCAATGAGTATTGGCTGACTTAATTATGTGCTATATACATGATGGGATAATATGAAATAAGATAATATTTTCTTGTGATAATGGGTATTTTCAGGAATACAGAAACTGGCGATGCATGTGGTGGTTCGAACCTTAAGGGCCAGCGTCATCTTATTTGTGTTACTTCACGCTTCCAAACCCATGAGATGCTACCCCCTAGGTACCCTGCTGAGTAAGAGCCACTAAAACCGCTCCTGAGATACATGTGGCCACTTTGATTTGGTAGCTCAATGTCAAGTGTGAGGATAAAGACGGCTTTAGGCAAAGAAAAAAAGCAGACAGTCATCATTCTGAATAAACTGTTATAAAATGGAATTAATAAGCAAACATGAGTTCTGGTCTATGTCCCATAGTTTACTGTAACCCACAGCATGAACTCCAGCTGGACTGGTTCTGTTTTTCATCCTTTATATATGTATATAACACTAATGATGGCTTCCCAGGTGGCGCTCATGGTAAAGAATCAGCCTGCCAATGCTGGAGACAGAAGGGATGTGGGTTCATCCCTGGGCCGGGAAGATCCCCGGAGAAGGGCATGGCAACCCACTCTAGTGCTCTTGCCTAGAGCATCTCATGGACAGAGGAGCCTGGTGGGCTTCAGTCCATAGGGTCGCAAAGAGTCAGACGCGACTAAGGTGACTTAGCGCACACACACAACACTAATGACAATATTTATATCTACATATGACACATGTGCTGGATACAACCCTGAGTACTTTATATGCATTAACTCATTCAATCTCACAATAACCCTACAAGAGACATATAATCATCTTTTATAGGTGAGAGAAGTGGGATATGTAAATTGCTTCAGGATATATTGGGAATAAGTGGCTGGCCAAGGTTGGAACCAAGGGAGCCTCATGTCTGTGGACTTAACAGACGTTATAATTTGCCATTTATATTTCTATATAGCAAATTACATTTACATAAATGTTTGTGAAGGGAACTTGTGGTCTCCTTATCAATGGGTCTAGCATGCCATATATTTTAATACTGGAATTACTGTATGTTCAGACTCATTAATTAACAGCATGTCTCTTGTAATTTTCTTTCCAGAGAACAGCAGAGAAAAAAAAAATGAAATTCAAGGGACTTCCCTGGTGGTCCAGTGGTTAAGACTCCATGCTTCAAAGCAGGAGGACATGGGTTCGATCCCTGGTCAGGGAGCTAAGATTCCCACATGCTGCCAGATGCAGCCAAATAAATAAATTAATTAAATTCAAGATTATAATAGTCAGTGTTACTCATTCAGTCGCATCTGACTTTTTGTGGTCCCATAGACTATAGGCTGCCAGGCTTCTCTGTCCATGGGATTCTCCAGGCAAGAATACTGGAGTGGGTTGCCATTTCCTTCTCCAGGGGATCTTCCTGACCCAGGGGTCGAACCCAGGTCTCCTGCATTGCAGGCAGATTCTTTACCATCTGAGCCAGAAGGGAAGCCCAAAGCCTACAGCACTCGACATTCCCAGGCAGTCTTCCATCCAAGTCCTAGTCAGGCCGACCCTGCTTAGCTTCCAAGATCAGATGAGATCAGATGCGTTCAGGGTGGTATTGCCATTGCTGAGCTACCAGGGAACCCCTATAACAGTCAAGGCTCAAACAATTCCTTCTACAACTGTCTTAACGAAATCATAATTTGAGGCCAAGTGCAAAACTCATGTGGGAGGTGATGTTTCCAGTGAGAATATGAATTACACTTGATCCTCATTATTTGAAGATTCCATATTTGAGAACTTGCCTACTCCCTAAAATTTATGTGTATTCCTGAAATCAACACTCGAGAAGCTTTCCAGGGCATTTGAGAACACAGGGCAAATGGTGAAAAATGGAGGTGTGCAGGGTTCACACTCCCAGCGGAGGTCAAAGAAGGTCACGCTCTGCCTTCTTGGCTCAGTTCTTACACTGGAGACCAGTGTTCTTTTCCCAGTACCAGTGGTGCTGGACTCTTTGCGTTTTTGCACCTTCCGTTGGTGATCTTGATGTTTTCAATGGCTCCCAAGTACAGTGCTGAAGTGCTAGCCAGTGTTCCTAAGTGCAAAAAGGCTGTGATGTGCGTTACGGAGAAACCTGTGAGCCAAATCATCTTCGTTCAGGCATGAGTTACAGGGCTGCTGGCCATGAGCTCAACGTCAGTGAATCAACTATATGTGACACGGTATGTCTTCACATAGAAACACACATGAAACAAGGTGACGTACTGATCGGTTTTTGAAAATGCCAGGAGCAGAGGTGGGATCCTAGCTAGCCCCGTATTTCCCTCAAGAGCCAGTATTTGCCAACTCCCTGTTCATGGCACCTTTATAAGCCATGTGTGTGTTAGCTGCTCAGTCATTCTGATTCTTTGCGATCCCCTGGACTATAGCCCACCAGCCTCCTCTATCTATGGAATTCTCTGGGTAAGCATACTGCAGTGGGTTGCCATTCCCTTCTCTAGGGAATCTTCACGACCCAGGGATCGAACCTGGGTCTCCTTCATTGCAGGCAGATCCTTTACCATCTGAGCCACTAAGGAAGCCCCTTTATAGACCATAGCCACCAGGAATACCAAAACTGGACTTACCTTGTTGAGGAACACTTCCAGAGCGTCAGTGTGGATTGGAAATGATGTGCGGCATTTCTAGCTAGAAGTCACTATGGATACCCATGAGCTGACCACTGATGCGGACGTCTCCCCCTCTCCTGGAACTAACCTCCTCCAAGCAGTAGGATTGAGCCACCATCATAGTAAAGATTCACAAGTGAATGAAAAGGAAAGCAAAAACACTACACAATGGAATGTGTACAAATGTGCACATAGGCGCCAGTGCAAAATCTGTGCCAGAATGTAAGGATTCCTGCTGTCACCTGGGGTTTGGAGCTCAGAGAAAGCAGGAGAAGGCAAGTGAAATTGATCATTGTTATCCACAGACACCTTTTAAATTAACGGTATCATCCTAACCCCAAATCTCTCAAGGACATTATTCGAATATCAAAGTGAAATTTAAGAACAACCACATGGGGACTTCCCTGGGAGTCCAGTGGTCAAGAATCCACCTTCCAATGTGGGGGACGTGGGTTCGATCCCTGGTCCGGGAACTAATATCTCCCGTGTCATGAGGCAACTAAGCCTGCGGGTCACAACTAGGGAGCCTGCATGCTCTGGAGCCCACGTACTATAAATAGAAAGCCCATGTGCCACAGCTAAGACCTGATATAGCCAAATAATTAATATTTTTAACAACAACATAAAATATTTTCAAGGGAAATTTCTAAGGTGTGTTTCCTTTACATACTTGAAAAGTGTTCTGAGATCCTTTGGTCAATAAAACATGAAAGTAAATGCACAAGTGATTTTGCAGAGCTGGTTGCTACCATTTAAGAAAAAGCACTGATAGAATCCATCCAGTTATACAGGACAAAGATGCTATGCTGATCTGATTCGTGCGTGTCAGGTGCTAGCAGACACACCCAGTGGTATAGAATCTGCCTGCCAATGTGGGAGATGTAAGGGACTCGGGTTCGATCCCTGAGTTGGGAAGATCCCCTGGAGGAGGAAATGGCAACCCACTCCAGTATTTTTGCCTGAAAACTCCCATGGACGGAGGAGCCTGGTGGGCTACAGGCCATGGGGTCACAAAAGAGTCGGAGACGACTGAGCGAGTACACACGCGTCAGGGCACACAGAGGCAGCAGCAGCGTTTTCTCCAACCTTGAAACACATTCGTCCTCGGTAATCAGGTTCCGATATCGTCGATATTGGGGAAGATCGACCACCTAGGAATTAATCTCTAAATATGAGAGAAAGGATCTTGAAAATCGTAGCCAAGGCTCTACCAGGAGAATAAGGATTATTAACAGATCAACACGTCTCCAGCTACTGCCTGATCTACTGAGCTTCATCCTGCATCCAACCAGACAGAGGCAGAGTGGATGATCAGCAACATGCAGACGAGGCCAAAGAACGAGAATCTGCACTTCCAGAAAGGACAGGCCAGCTGGCAGGAGAGTTGGGGGCCCTTCTGCGGCAGTGTCCCAGCAGTACCATCCTTCCCGTTACGATGACTTTCACTCAGCACCCCTTGAGGTTCTCTGCCCAGAGGTTTACTCCAGCCATGGAAGCCTGCTCTGAGCAGGTACCTGTGGGACAGGCTGGATGTGGCCTGGGAATTAACGCCTCCTAGAAGCCATCCTCAACCCATGACTGATGATAGAAGAATTGTGTGCTTTACTCGGAGAAGTGAAAAGCCAAGGAGAAAAGGAAAGATATAAGCATCTGAATGCAGAATTCCAAAGAACAGCAAGAAGAGATAAGAAAGCCTTCTTCAGTGATCGATGCAAAGAAATAGAGGAAAACAACAGAATGGGAAAGACTAGAGATCTCTTCAAGAAAATTAGAGATACCAAGGGAACATTTCATGCAAAGATGGGCTCGATAAAGGACAGAAATGGTATGGACCTAACAGAAGCAGAAGATATTAAGAAGAGCTGGCAAGAATACACGGAAGAACTGTACAAAAAATATCTTCATGACCCGGATAATCACGGGTCACGATGGTGTGATCACTCATCTAGAGCCAGACATCCTGGAATGTGAAGTCAAGTGGGCCTTAGAAAGCATCACTATGAACAAAGCTAGTAGAGGTGATGGAATTCCAGTTGAGCTCTTTCAAATCCTGAAAGATGATGCTGTGAAAGTGCTGCACTCAATATGCCAGCAAATTAGGAAAACTCAGCAGTGGCCACAGGACTGGAAAAGGTCAGTTTTCATTCCAATCCCTAAGAAAGGCAATGCCAAAGAATGCTCAAAATACTGCACAATTGCACTCATCTCACATGCTAGTAAAGTAATGCTCAAAATTCTCCAAGCCAGGCTTCAGCAATACGTGAACTGTGAACTCCCTGATGCTCAAGCTGGTTTTAGGAAAGGCAGAGGAACCAGAGATCAAATTGCCAACATCTGCTGGATCATGGAAAAAGCAAGAGAGTTCCAGAAAAACATCTATTTCTGCTTTCTTGAATATGCCAAAGCCTTTGACTGTGTGGATCACAAGAAACTGTGGAAAATTCTGAAAGAGATGGGAATACCAGACCACCTGACCTGCCTCTTGAGAAATCTGTATGCAGGTCAGGAAGCAACAGTTAGAACTGGACATGGAACAACAGACTGGTTCCAAATCAGAAAAGGAGTACGTCAAGGCTGTATACTGTCACCTTGCTTATTTAACTTATATGCAGAGTACATCATGAGAAACACTGGGCTGGAAGAAGCACAGGCTGGAATCAAGATTGCCAGGAGAAATATCAATAACCTCAGATATGCAGATGACACCACCCTTATGGCAGAAAGTGAAGAGGAACTAAAAAGCCTCCTGATGAAAGTGAAAGAGGAGAGTGAAAAAGTTAGCTTAAAGCTCAACATTCAGAAAACGAAGATCATGGCATCCGGTCCCATCACTTCATGGGCAATAAATGGGGAAACAGTGGAAACAGTGTCAGACTTTATTTTCTGGGGCTCCAAAATCACTGCAGATGGTGATTGCAGCCATGAAATCAAAAGACGCTTACTCCTTGGAAGGAAAGTTATGACCAACCTAGACAGCATATTGAAAAGCAGAGACATTACTTTGCTGACTAAGGTCCGTCTAGTCAAGACTATGGTTTTTCCAGTAGTCATGTATGGATGTGAGAGTTGGATTGTGAAGAAGGCTGAGCGCCGAAGAATTGATGCTTTTGAACTGTGGTGTTGGAGAAGACTCTTGAGAGTCCCTTGGACTGCAAGGAGATCCAACCAGTACATTCTGAAGGAGATCAACCCTGGGATTTCTTTGGAAGGCATGATGCTAAAGCTGAAACTCCAGAACTTTGGCCACCTCATGGGAAGAGTTGACTCATTGGAAAAGACTCTGATGTTGGGAGGGATTGGGGGCAGGAGGAGAAGAGGACGACAGAGGATGAGATGGCTGGATGGCATCACTGACTTGATAGACGTGAGTGTGAGTGAACTCCGGGAGTTGGTGATGGACAGGGAGGCCTGGCGTGCTGCGATTCACGGGGTCACAAAGAGTCAGACACGACTGAGCGACTGAACTGAACTGAACTAGAGTTTCCTCCTCTGGACTGGGATGAAGCTCCAATGACTGCAGCAGTAATCGGGTTGATAGCACGGTCCTCATTGGTTTCCCCTTCTCCACTGTCATGTCTTCCCACTTTCCTACCAGTAACTCATTCTTTTTTCCAATAAACTCTCTTGCTAACACGTGCTCAGGCATGTCTAACTCTTGTGACCCCATGGACTGCAGCCTGCCAGGCTCCTCTGTCCCTTGGATTTTCCTGGCAAGAATACTGGAGCAGGTTGCTATTTCTTCCTCCAGGGGATCTTCCCAACCCAGTGATCGAACCCATATCTCCTGTGCCTCCTGCATTGGCAGGCAGATTCTTTACCATTCAGCCATCTGGGAATCCCCTTCCAATAAATGACTTACATCCAAATTTTAATCTCAGATTCTGACTTCTCATACATTTTTTACAAAAATTCTAGTCTCTAGGGCAATTACATTTCTGATTGTATAGCATCAAGTAATTGATGTTTAGTTTGTACACTTACTGGTTTGGCTAATGGGAGTCAGTAGCCCCCACCCCTCCCCTAGGGCACAGACAACTCTGGGTAGATGGACAAAGTGGAGACATGGAGAATCAAAAAGTAAAAAAAGAGATGTGAGATGTGAGATGTTTTCTCATTTACCTAGTAAATATTTGATCTCATCTAACAAGATATATAGGTTCATTTTATCTTGATTTCCTCCCCAAAGCTGGAGACAAAGAGAGATTCCCTGGGGGGGAGAGGGATTCATTATTTTATGGGTATGCACACACAACAGGTCTGTACTATGTCAGGTACTTAATGACAACAATAAAAGGGACTACAGTCTGTTTAGATATTTCTGATGACTACTAGAAGTAAAGGGAAAATCTAAACTAAAAGTAATATTGACATAAAGTACAAACAGTTGTATGTCACTCTGGGGAAAACTGTGGTTTAGCAAGAGATCTGTGAACTAAACTCCACACTCCTACCGTGGGTCTGGCACTTTGCAAAGATGGGACATTAACGCCTCAAACCTCACTCACTTTTCCATTTGTGAGACTAGAGTAGGAGATACAATCTCTGAGGATGGCTGTCATGGGAACCGGGAGAGAGAAAACACGTGGCCCAACAGTTATTAAAAAGGGCTTTTTCCCTTGGCTCACAGAAAAATGAAAGAGGAAAATACTTTTGGTGAAATTCCAAGTGTTTTATAGTTGGTTAGAGAGAGAGTTGCTAGACAGCCATATGTGGTGGTCAGAGAGATGACAGAGATGGATGGTCAGCTCTCTTCACTTATATGTGCCTTTGGGGGCTTTCCCCCCAATAACAATACCCAATTCATTATGGTAATTATCTTAAAGAGATTGAGTTATATTCTGTTTGTGTGATTCCATGTCCAGTTCACCTCGATTGTCCTAGAAACCTGGGAGGGGCCATAATCAGCATGCACCTTCTACAATACAGATCTTTGCAAGACTGAAATGGAACCACGGTGACCCTCATCCCCTCCCCTGGATGAAGCTCAGGTGGACACTGGCAACATTCTATCCCCGCGACTCTCCTTTTTGCAGTATTACCTTCGTTATGACACTCTATCTGCCTCATTCTTCCTTTATGTTGCTTACCCTAGTGGCTCAGACGGTAAGAAATCTGCCTGCAACGCGGGAGACGTGGGTTTGATCCCTGGGTCAGAAGATCTCCTGGAGAAGGGAATGGCAACCCACCGCAGTATTCTTGCCTGGAGAATCCCATGAACAGAGGAGTCCATGGGGTTGCAAACAGCTGGACATGACTGAGCAACTAAGAGTAACAAGCTTGTGTCTGGGTCTCAGATTCACTATGAAAACAGAGTGTGTATCTCTTGATACTGTGTAATCAACTTGGAGTGTATCTTACTGTTTTTTATTCTTTTTTCAAGTCTCAGGTGATACTTCCTGGATCAATTTTTATCAGTAGAGTAATAAAAACTGGAAACTTCTTGGTTGAAGCAAACCCTTTCCTTGTCTTCAGAGAATCTGGTTTAGTGTCTGTCTTCTTGTACTGATAGGATGCTGTGTCTCTTCACATACATACACATGGACTAAATTCAGAGTACAAGGGCATTACCAACCCAAATTTGAGTTTGTATATGACTAAATGTACAGGTCTAATTGTATACATATATTCTAATTGTGGGGAAGGAAATGGCAACCCACTCTAGTATTCTTGCCTGGAGAATCCCACGGATGGAGGAGCCTGGTGGGCTACAGTCCATGAGGTTGCAAGAGTCGGACACGACTTAGCAACTAAACCACCACCATCACCACTACCATAAGCTAATTGTATATGGCTTTTTGTATATCTTCTTTTTAACAGAATTTTTTTAAAAGGAGAAGTAGAATAAGAAAAGCAGAGAACGCAGATTGCAGGCAGAGAGCTATGAGAATCGCTCACCTCCACAGACCACGCCATCCAAATCTTCACAGCGCCGATCGTCACATTCACAGGTCTTGCCGTACACCCTGCTGTCTCCCGGTGGGTAGCAAGTGCACTTGCCACATTCACACTTACCTGCAAAACACACAGGGAAAACACACCCATTAGGAGACTCACGGAATCAGGAAGACTTCTCAGGAAAACAAGCATCTCATTAGACCCAGACCTCCTGGATCAGTATCTAGTCTGCGTCTGCTAACAATTCAGCAGATATCTTCTCCTACATCCCTAAGGTCAAGCGGAAGGTCAAGCATAAATGCCAAGGAGGTCAAGCTGGAGCTGAAGGGACAACTCCTGGCTCATAGGTGATTGCTGGTTTCTACTTTCCATGTTCTGTTTCATTCATTTTTGAAGATTCATTCAACGATGAAACTCCCTGGATGTTTCATATTCCACTATGAGGAGACCATTTAACATAACTGAATCAATTTTATTTATTCTGACACAATTTGAACTAATATGGTCACTTAAAAATATTTTTAATTTGGGTCTGTCTGCCACATAAGAAAAAAAAAATCTCATGGGTACATTTCAACCTGATGTTTTAGTGGTGATTTGGTGTCAGTTTTTGAGTTTACAGAATTCATCTTAACATGGGATGTGGGTCAGAGTTCATGTCCTAAATATCCTTATTAACCTTGACTTAAAGTTTAAAAATAGAAACTTGTTTTGGAATTGAGTTTGGTTCACAGTTTGGGACTTTCTTAATTATTTTCCTTATGACTTTTGTCATTATTTCCTGAGCTGTAACTATGCCTCAAACACTATAATTTCTTCAATTCCATCCTTTTGTATTCATGATACCACACATGCACTAACATTATCATTATCATTTTACTAAATAGGAGATGGAGACATATTGAGGCCAAGTAACTTTCTCTGCTGAACCAGCTCTCAAGGGATAGATTCCAAATTTATATCTATTCTCATCATGCTTAAAGTTTGTGCATCTAAACATTTGGCCATATTGTATCTTAATATATCATAACGGAGCTCCAGGAGGCTGTATGAGAAAGCACAGTGCTTTTTTTCTGAGGAATTGGGACTGGTTTGCCAGAAATTCAGCTGAGTGACTACTCCAAGACATCTGTTAACTCCCTGTCATTATCCCAACCATCATAATTACACACCCACTGAAATGATCATAAGATACTTCAGGGCTGACCCTGCCATGTTGTTAGTCATTCTGTTACTGCTTTTGTATCATGCTAAAGAAATTCTGAGCTGGGATACGATAGGAAAAAGAAAAATAAGTATTTAGAATCATATCACTTCAGAGCTGTAATTAAAGATAATCTAACGCAGTGATTCATAATCTTTTCTGGCAGAAGTGGCAGGGTCATGATCCCTTTAAGAATCTGATGAAAGACACAGCAATAGATAGTGTCGTTCTGGCTGCCCTTCAACCCATCTTTCTACTTGGAGGCAGAGCTGAGTTCAGCAGGAGACAAAGCCCTCCCCCTCCCGCAATGATATCCCCTCTTCCAGGGAACTGGCGGACCGAGCAGGGACACCCCAGACGCCCTTGGCCAGGGCTCGGATTCTCGCGGGTGAGAGCAAGGCACGGGGACCGCGGCAGAGTGGCAAGTGTAACATCATGGCGGTGAGCTGCCGGGGCAGGGAGGCGGACGCTCCAAAGCGAAGGCTGGTTCATGGCACGGCCTTGCTTCCATGGCTTGTGGTGTGAACGAACTGTCCAAGCTTGCACTCTGAGCCTAAGCCCTTGGAATGAAATATTTTTTCATCTCAGTGAATGAAGTTGGTGGCCATTATCAGCAATCAAGAACTCTAACTGGTAGACCCGGGATCTGTCCCTGGAAAAATATATACTAGCATGCATTTATTTTTTTGTAAAATGTCATGAGGATCCATGAGTTTCTACAATTTATTTAAGAGATGAGGAAACTCAAGTACACTGAGGCTAAATGACTTGCCGAAGGTTAGCAAAGTAGACATTGGCCATGTAGCCATGCTGGTGTGAGAACCCAGATTTTCTGAGCTGTGCATAATATTGCCGGCTGTGCCTGAACACACTGGCCCTCTCATGGGTGGATGTGTGAATGACATCTATGATCCAGACTGGGGACAGAGGCAAACTGCATACAGCAGCAGTATGGTTGACTAGTCCATGGTGGACAGACATGGGAAACACCAATCACACCATTCCTGAGACATAATCCACTCCCGGTTACCAGGGCAACATCAGTTCTTAAGTTTGAGGGTACATATGTTTATGGCGACCATTTAATTAACATTTTGAGGCATATAATAAGTTTCCTGACTATGTATTATTGGTTTCTTTGACAAGCATGAACTAACTACTGGCATATGTGTTTATTTTATTTTTCACTTGAGGAAGAATTAATTAATTTACTCAATATCTATTACTTAGTCATAGTTCAAAAGATTAAACACAAATATCTATCAGATCCAGACTCATTAATAAAATTATGGTATATAAACAAAACAGAATATTATAGCATGTGAGGTTTTAAAAACTTTTTTTGGATGCTCCTCACAGCACGTGGGATTTTAGTTCCCCAACCAGGGACTGAACCTGGGCCCTTGGCAGTGAGAGCTCAGAGTCCTAACCGTGGAACCATCAGGGAACTCCCCATAGAGGTTTAAATTTCTACATTTCACTGGCTGTATATTCTACAACTTTCTCTGTAAAATTCAACCTAGTGTTCAATAGCCTATTTAAATCTAATCTCTCCATAAACCCTCCCTCGTCCTGCCTGATTAGTTTAGTCACCTGTCAGAATGCAGTCTTCTCTCTAATCCCACAGTACTTAGTTCACACCATAGTAGATCAGTGAATGCAAACTTTTTACTAAATACACGCCTGAACCCTACTATAAGTAGTGATCGTTGTTTCAGGCTGTGGGTGGGTTCATGCAGTGACTGACTTTATTTTCTTGGGCTCCAAAATCACTGTGGATGGTGACTGCAGCCATGAAATTAGAAGATGCCTGCTTCTCGGAAGAAAAGCTATAACCAATCTAGACAGCATATTAAAAAGCAGAGACATCACTTTGCTGAATAAGGTCTGCATAGTCAAAGCTACGGTTTTTCCAGGAGTTATGTACAGACATTGGAGTTGGACCATAAAGAAGGCTGAAAGCTGAAGAATTGATGCTTCAGATTGTGGTGCTGGAGAAGACTCTTGAGAGTCCCTCGGACAGCAAGATCAAAGGAGTCAATCCTAAAGGAAATCAACTCTGAATATTGGAAGGACTGATGCTGAAGGTGAAGCTCCAGTACTCTGGCCACTTGATGCAAAGAGCAGACTCCTTGGAAAAGACCCTGATGCTGGGAAAAATTGAAGGTAGAAGGAGAAGGGGATGACAAAGAATGAAATAGTTGGGTGGCATCATTCACTCCATGAGGTCAAAAAGAGTCAGACACGACTAAGCAACTGAACTGAACTGTAGGTGGGATCTGTAACTGTATAATATCTGTGATAGATATTATTATTTACATATTAATAATTTAAAAACACGTTGAGAAGCTGTAATTTCAATAACTCACATAAAATCCATTTCTTTCTATTTCTCAAAAAAAAATTAACTATATTTTCTGATCCAGAATGAGATTATTTAAGAAGAGCAACATATCATCAAAGGCACCTGCCAGCCTGGTAACAGCAGTTACACTCTCTACAACCTTATTTTCTTCTACTTTTTAAAACCACAAAAACCACACTTGCATACAGGCTCAACAGTGGGAGAGTAATTAGGGGCTCACATAAAACAGAAAAGAGATTAGCACTTCGCTAACACAGTCGTCCTTCACCTAAAATAATAGGTTTACCATAGCAACCTGATTGCACCAGGAAAAGCTCTCGCCAAATGCATCTGAAGTTCCCCCGAAATTTCCCCAAGGAGGAATTAAACACTTGAGAACTATAATATTCTGTACCATTTCATCTAAGTACAAATATTTTGTGTGTGAGAATAAAGTCATCTTCCATCAGACAAATTTAAAGGGAAGAGGCATCTTCACCTATTGCTTCAAAGTGAGCAGCAAGATGTCTTATAATTCAAGCCACTCTGATGCTACTTCAATTAGTCAAGGAAGTGATGCTGGCGACTTTTTAAAAACGAGGATAAATGTCAATCCTTCCATTCATGTTTTCTTAGTATACAAGGATTGAAGTAATCAATCACAGACCTTTGTGCAGAAGGTAAAGAATCTGCTTGCCAATGCAGGAGACTCAAGAGTTGAGGGTTCGATCCCTAGGTCAGGAAGATCACATGGAGGAGAAAATGGCAAGCTGCTCCAGTATTCTTGTCTGGGAAGTTCCATGGACAAAGGAGTCTGGTGGGGGTCCATGGGGGTCTCAAAGAGTTGGACACAACTTAGTGACTGAGCATGCATGCAAGGCATTTAAACAAATGATGCACTGATATCATTTTCTGTTGTCTGTCTAGAGTGTCTAAAATTGAAATTGCAATATGGGAGCAGCAAAGTTCACTTTTCTGTAAAGCTTTCCCAAGGTCTTGTGGAGAATATCACAGAGGAAGTCTCTTAGACCTTGAAGTAAGATGACCTCATTATTTCACCCTTAAGATTAGTTTCTATAACAACTAAAATTACTCAATTCACTTATTTCTAACAAAAATTTTATAAATTAGGTAGCCATATCACACTCATTTACCAGTATAACTCAGAAACTAAACAATAATTTCAAGGTTAAAACAACAACAACAACGGAGAATGAATGGGTTTGGAAATGTGGAGCTTAAGTAATCAATGTGGTCAATCCCGAATGAGGCAATATAAAGGAGAAAAGGAATTTCCTTCTTCCTAGCTGGTAAATCTACTGGCCAGACAGTGGGTGGCACCTTGCTTCACAAAGTTTAGGGATTCTGCAAACAAAAGTCAGCCATAAAAAGAAAGAAAAACTCACTCAGTTATAGTGAGGTTGGATGAACCTAGAGTCTGTCATACAGAGCGAAGTAAATTAGAAAGGGAAAAACAAGTATCACATATTAACACCTACATATGGAATTTAGAAAAATGGTGCTGATGAACCCATTTGCAGGACAGGGATAGTGACACAGATGTACAGAATAGACTTGTGGACTCAAGGTAGGGAAGGAGAGGGTGGGACAAATTGAGAGAGTAGCGGTGACGTTCATACACCACCATGCGTAAAACAGTTGGCTAGTGGGAAGCTGCTGTGTAACGCAGGGAGCTCAGCCTGGTGCTCTGTGAAGACCTGGGGAGGTGGAGGGATGGGATGGTGGGTGGGAGGTTCAAGAGGGAGGGGATATATGTATACTTATAGCTGATTCATGTTGTCCTATAGCAGAAACCAACACAACATTGTAAAGCAATCATCCTCCAATTAAAAATTATAAACAATCCTATTACATCCAGGCATATACTTGTTTGGTATTGAATTAATGACTCCATTCTAGGTCATAAGCACAAGCAATTGTAATTCACCATGAAATACTCTATGAGATAAATGTCAAAGGATAGACAAAGGCAACAAATGCTATTTACCAGTGAAAGAGCTGATGCAATCAGAGAAACATTTCTATAGAAAGTTTCTTGAAGATAAACTATATTTGGGCAAAAAGGGAAAAGGTGGAATCAAGCCCTCATCACTTTCAAATTCTTGCTTGGTTTGTCACTTTAAAAAATTCAACAGTGTGAGTGAATATATCACTTCCTTAATAGTTCAAGAATGCTAATTAAATTGATTTGAAACAAGTGTGGACTCTCTTTCCACACCAGAGATAATTAGAAAATTTATTTTACAAAATGAATAATGAAATCCATCTAACAATAAACAATATGTTTCTATCAATGAGCTAATATTTTACAATGAAGAAAAAATAAACTATAAAGCAATATTTTCTAACTTATTTTTTATTATTCTTTATTTCTGAATCTGCCAATATTAATTTCTCCAAATGATAAACATTAGAAAGAACATTGAGTATATATGTAAGAGTATCCATATATGAGGATATATGTGTATATGTACATTTAAATTTGAAGCTATTGTTAACGCCATGTGAGCAACTTATCCTCAAACTATTCTTGCAAAAAAAAAAGAAAGACACTTTGTATGATTCTTAAGTCTTCTAACATCAAAAGTATTTCAAAATAAAAATATTTTAAATTTAAAAAATATACAAGTAAAATCCTAAACATAATTTATCTATATAACTAAATGTTTTGTGAAAAAAATAAAGCTCTATCAATAATTATGTGTACTTTTAGCCATACATTTTACATTCACTTTTGGAAAACATACTTTAGCATCATATTCAGGTCTTAAGTCATTTTTTCTCAATAAAGCAGTGTCAAATATATGCAGAGCCTGGGAATTACACAGCCAAAAATGTCAGAAGCTCAATAACCTTAAAATTTAAGGATATAGCAAACTTGCTTTAACTTTGCCATTTTATAGCACAGTTGACATAATCAGAATTAATGGGTAAGAGTTACAGGGAAACAGTTTAATAGACTGTAATAAATAGTATTACACATATCAGAGTAGTTCACTCTGATGGAACGTACTGCCATGGTAAGGAGTAAGCTTTCATCACTAAAGGAACTGAAGTCAATAAGGCAGTCTCTGATAAGAGTTAAGAATTTGTGCTCTGGGTTCAGAAAGACCTAAGGTAGAATTTAATATCTATCACTTACATGCTCTATAATCTTAGGAAATAAATAAACCTTTTCATTTAAAATTTACTAAATTGGGAATGCCTACTTAATTAGGCAATCCATTGGAGGAGGAAATGGCAACCCACTCCAGCATTCTTGCCTGAAAAATCCTATGGAAGAAGAAGCCTGACGGGCTACTGCGTCCATGAGGTCACAAAGAAACAGAACACAACTCAGCAACTGGGCATGAGTGCACTTAATATGTAACTTTAAAGGGACAAAAACAGAAATATATATATATTTTTTAAATATTGACTTTTGGATTTTCTAAGCACCACTGTGATATTTGCTTGTGGCACAGTGTTTAAACTTTTGGAAAAAAAAAGTATAACCTATAGAGTAAAAGGGTTCCACAATTAGAATCACATAATTATCAATCTAGGCTTCCTTGGCGAGTCAGTGGTAAAGAATCTGCCTGCAATGCAGGAGACAAGGGTTTGATCCCTGGGTCGAGAAGATCCCTTGGAGAAGGAAATGGCCACCCACTTAGTATTCTTGCCTGGGATATCCCTGTGGACAGAGAACCATTGTGGGCCTTAGTCCATGGGGTCCCAAAGAGTCAGACAAGACTTAGTCACTAAACAACAGCAATTATTGATATAATTTTATATAATGGAAAGTAATATATTATGTTTTCACAGCTAATCCATTTTTCTGTTATATGAATGTCCACTTCCTTTTTTATTTTTACCAACAACATAGTTCAGATAACTTATGGTTTCTAGACTAAATATGCTACTTCTTTAAAAGGTATTTTATTCTGATGTTATTTTTCAACAAACTCCTATGACACCTGAAAGTCCTATTTCCATTTTGTCTCTAGCCCCAGAAACAATTTTTAACTAGCAAGAAGTCAATATACAAGATTAAGTCAAAGCCTCCTAAGGCAGCCTGGACTTAAGTGGCCAAGATTCTAGAGAAAATGGAACTATAGGGTAGTGAGTTCTCCCTAATACACAAATAATCCCCTTCATACATTTGTCAAGCCTGAACTTTTTAGGGCAAGAGGATAAAGCATTAAGCAGGAAGCAACATCTAAAAGATGAATAAACTAGATGGAGATTTTGGCTTTTTCATCTGGCTGGCAAGATAGAACTCAAGGACCTTTGAGAAGGAGGGCATTGATGAACAGAACATAAACATTACAGGTTTTCACTTTAGAAGTCATGCTAATGCCTGATTGGGTGAAGTTATCTGCCTTTGTACATATGTCTGCCAGACAAAAAGTAAATTATCTCTTCAAGGAAGATGACATCATTCACAAAATTCTACCAATTTTATTAAACAATATTCACACTCAATGTAAAAAAGAACAGGTGTTTCAAGAGACAGGACAGAATGACTATTTCAATACAATGAAATACTTAAGAGCAGAGAGCATCGAGATTTCCATGGCTAATGTTCAGTCGCCAAGTCGCTCTCGACCCCATGGACTACAGCATGCCAGGCCTCCCTGTCCCGCACCATCTCCCGGAGTTCAAGTTTACTGTGTAAAAAGGCAAATGACTAATCTTAGCTACCTAGAAAAACTGAACGAGGACCGAACAGATGAGGCATCCCCTGTTCCTTGGACACTACCTGATAAGAGCAAACATTTCATAAGAATATTGACTTTGATAAGAATATTAAATATTCTTTGATAAGATAAAGAATATTCTTTGATAAGAATATTAAAACTAGCATAGAGATGGAGGAGGTGAGGTGAGGTGAAGTCGCTCAGTCATGTCCGACTGTTTGCGACCCCGTGGACTGTAACCTACTAGGTTTCTCCGTCCATGGGATTCTCCAAGCAAGAATACTGGAGTGGATTGCCATTATAGAGATGGAGGAAGAAAGAGAAATATGTTTCTTAATAAGGGGAAGAGAAAAAGAAGGATGATGTTGCAAGAGAAAGAACTCTTAAACACATGTGATTAGCTGCTTGTACTGGTAATGGAAAAACTGTCAGAAAATAAACATATCTGAAATGCAAGCCCTTCATGCAAGCCTTTGTATCTCCCTGACTACAGGAAATATCCCCTGGAGAAGGGAATGACTACCCACTCCAGTATTCTTGCTTGGAGAATTCCATGGACAGAGGAACCTGGCAGGCTACAGTCCATGGAGTTGCAATGAGTTGGACAAGACTGAGTGACTTACACTTTCATTCATAGGTTAAATAGTCGTTTGTTTGGAATAAAACCTAATTTTACTCTGGGTCCCTTCATACTATGAGTTAAACTGTGCTTATGTGTCTCTTACTCAAGTCTTGGATAAAATCAAAGTGAATACAAAATAATGAAAAACAAATACCATATAATTGTTAACTGTCAAAAACATTTGTGCCACTGTTTGAAAAGCAATGTATTCTTTGAAGGAACAGGAAATTGCAATATCAGTTCTTCAGGGAAATGACTTCTGCTCTCACTTAATCTAGCCAAAGAGGAAAGCTAGTCAATCAGTCTTAGTGATAATAGTCAACATCGCTGCTGCAAAAGCTATTCAGCCAATGAAATTAGTAATAAAAGAAAACAAAGAAAGGATAAGAGATTAGATGCTTGAAACACTGATAAAGTTTGCATCACACAAAAAGCAGTATCAGAGGAATCCTGGTTAATTAGGACCTCCCTGGTGGCTCAGACGGTAAAGCGTCTTGCTTACAATGCGGGAGACCTGGCTTTGATCCCTGGGTCGGGAAGATCCTCTGGAGAAGGAAATGGCAACCCACTCCAGTACTCTTGCCTGGAAAATCCCATGGACAGGGGAGCATGGTGGGCTACAGTCCACTGGGTCGCAAAGAGTCAGACACGACTGAGAGACTTCACTTTCACTTTTCACTTTTGAGACATCGTTGGCTTAAGTACATCTGATTGCCTGAGAGTCCAAAGGATTGACTGCTTGCCCATGAAAGTGAAAGTGAAGTCACTCAGTCGTGTCCAACTCTTTGGGACCCAGTGGACTGTAGCCCACCAGGCTCCTCTGTACATCGGATTTTCCAGGCAAGAGTACTGGAGTGGGTTGCCATTTCCTTCTCCAGGGGATCCTCCCGACCCAGGGATCAAACCCAGGTCTCCCGCATTGTAAGCAAGACCCATTACCGAAATAATAATTGCTTTATGGAAAGTATAATTAATAAACATTCTAAATGTATTCTCTTCCAAATATAAGTCTCTTGTTTATCCCCTACTTTTTTTTTTTTGGTGTGGAGATGTGATTTTAAATCAGTTCTTATTAATTTTCACTTTTTGAAGTAGTGTTACAAAAGATATATTACAATGAAGTACATAGTATGTGGGCGTTAGCTTCTGGTAATAAAAAGAATAGAAATATCCTGGACTTACAGTGTTTATTCCATGGCTGTGCTTATGGGAAGTCATGTAATTCTTCAAGAAACTCAAAACCAAAACTGTGAGCTGGAATAAGAGCAATTAGCATCAGCTCATATGAAAGAGGTCCTGAGAATCAAAGCCCACTGCAGCACTTCAAGCAACAAAAGTGGAGAAGGTGAGCCTGGGATTCCTTGAGTAAACAGGAAAGAAAGCTAAAGAGATCCAAGATCAGTCATGTCCTTGGGAGAATCTAACACAAAACCTTGATGAAACAAGTATCCTGAAATTAGCCTTCAAAATGTTCCAGAGCTTAGAATAAACCATGTATAAGGCTTCCCTGTTGACTCAATCTGCCTGCAATGAGGGAGAGCCAGGTTCGATCCCTTGGTCAGGAAGATCCCCTGGAGGAGCGCAGGGCAACCCACTCCAGTATTCTTACCTGGAAAATCCCACGGATGGAGGAGTCCAGTGGGCTACAATCTATGGGGTCACAGAAAGTCGGACATGACTGAGCAGTTAACACACACACACAAGCTCCCAATTGAAGACCAACAAATGTATGCATAAACCACCATGAGTGACAGTCAGTAAAGAGAGTATTATATTTTACTGGATATGACTGAGCGACTAAGCACACATGGACTGGATACTGTCTAAATACCTGTCTTGCCATCTTTTTTTAAAATATATTTGCTACAGACTGGTTCCAAATAGTAAAAGGAGTACGTCAAGGCTGTATATTGTCACCCTGTTTATTTAACTTCTATGCAGAGTACGTCATGAGAAACGCTGGGCTGGAGGAAGCATAAGCTGGAATCAAGATTGTCGGCAGAAATATCAATAACCTCAGATATGCAGATGACACCACCCTTATGGCAGAAAGTGAAGAAGAACCAGAGCCTCTTGATGAAAGTGAAAGAGAAGAGTGAAAAAGTTGGCCTAAAGCTCAACATTCAGAAAACAAAGATCATGGCATCTGGTCCCATCACTTCATGGCAAATAGATGGGGAAACAGTGGAAAGAGTGGCTGACTTTATTTTTCTGGGCTCCAAAATCACTGCAGATGGTGACTGTAGCCATGAAATTAAAAGACGCCTACTCCTTGGAAGGAAAGTTATGACCAACCTAGATAGCATATTGAAAAGCAGAGACATTACTTTGTCAACAAAGGTCCGTCTAGTCAAGGCTATGGTTTTTCCAGTGGTCATGTATGGATGTGAGAGCTGGACTGTGAAGAAAGCTGAGCACCGAAGAATGGATGCTTTTGAACTGTGGTATTGGAGAAGACTCTTTAGAGTCCCTTGGACTGCAAGGAGATTCAACCAGTCCATCTTAAAGGAGACCAGTCTTGAGTGTTCATTGGAAGGACTGATTTTGAAGCTGAAACTCCAATACTTTGGCCAGCCTGATGCGAACAGCCGACTCATTTGAAAAGACCCTGATGCTGGGAGGAGAAGGGGATGACAGAGGATGAGATGGTTAGATGGCATTACTGACTCAATGGACATGGCTTTGGGTGGACTCCTGGAGTTGGTGATGGACAGGGAGGCCTGGCATGCTGCAGTTCATGGGGTTGTAAAGAGTCAGACATGACTGAGTGACTGAACTGAATGATATTTGTTACCTGATAATACCAATAACCGGGTTATTTACACATCTGTTTCTATAGTTTGTTGTGGTCTTCTTGGTCCTATTTGTTATTTCTCTGACTGTCAGAAATTGTGTATGGAAAGAGTATAGGGTCTCTGGATTACAGTCCCTTAACCATTAATAATTCACTTTTTTTTTTCTTTTGCTGCACAGAACGTGGGATCTAAGTTCCCAGACCAGGGATTGAACCCCTGCCCCGTGCACTGGGAGCAGGGTCTTCACCACTGGACCACCAGGGAAGTCCTGGACTTATAAGCAGAGAGAGCAGTGACTCTCATCCTGGGGAAATTGTGCTCTCCAGGGGCATTTGGTAATGTCTGGAGATATTTTTGAGTGTAATGATGGGTTGGAGGCTTCCCTGGTATCTAGTAACAAACAGAAACACTGCTGAACACCCTGCAAAGCACAGGACAGCCCCACAACAAAGAATAGCTAGCTGAAAATATTAATTGTGCTGCTATTGAGAAACTCTAAGACACGTGAGGGAAGATCAACTTAATTCAAATAAAGAAAAGCTCACCTGAGGCTGAGGTGCATTTATTCCTTGTTTTCCTCTCCTTCTCAAGAGGTCCAAATACAGAGGCCTCTGCACTCACGCACTCACGCACACACACACACACACACACACACACACACACGTGCACGTATACATGCTCACATGAAAATTAGCTCATCAAGTCTACACTTCTTCCTTTAAGACTGACCCCTGTCACATCCTCTAAGAAGTGGTCTGCCATCCGTCCAGCCCCCACGCACAACCACCACTGAAGGCTTGATTAGATATCACTATGATGTTGAAAACAGAACCTTGGCGGTATTCTAGCCTGATACTGCTGGATATTGATCGATCTATATAGATACTGATCGATCTAAAATGTGCTCCATGATGCTGAAGTCTGTTTGATACCTTTTAATCTAGGCTGCTCATTTGAATCTTGTATTCAGTGTTTATGCAGGACATTAAAACTTTATGCCATTACCTAAGACATGCACTTACTATATTTTTTAATGTATATCCCCATAACCCCTGTTAAAAATCACGTTCCTAATTGCAAGTAGATTTTTAAATATTACATACACGGAAACACACATGCATGAAAATACTAAGTGTCTTATGCATTTAAAACTATGATTTGGCTGATTTAAATGTATTATTTTCAAAGTAATTCATGACCATAAATCAACACAGGATCAATGTAAATAAAAATAAAATACATACATACAAGGCAGTAAATTCCCCATTACACTCAGCTCCAGGGAAAATTACTGTTAACTTTGTAATGAATTCTAGCCTTTTATCTACACCTATTTCTACCTACATGAGTAAACAAAGCAATATAATTTCATCTCAAGTTGTAACATAAATATTCTAGCTAAGAGCACTTTGAAAGGATTCACTTTAATTAAGATCATTCTTCCAGCAGCCTTTCTCATGACCTAACCTGTAGCTGCATTTCATCCCACACTATGCTATTATATTTTTTAAAGAGCAGATATATCTGGTACCAGCCAAAACCTCTGCTGCACACATTCGAGCTGTGCTTGCTGTCAGAATTTCAGGTGTAGATTAATTTACTTAAAGCCTGACTAATTGGCCATTCACTCTGAGTGGAGACAGAATGCTAATTTATTCACTTCAATCAGTATGTAGGTCATCTCTGGGAGAAGAAATCCATCTTTCTACACTACTCTTTTGAAACTGTTCATGAACTCTTACAAATGAGCTTCTTTATCATGAGTGCCACCCACGAGATAAGAAGAGACAGGAAACTCAGGGAAGTCTTTCCTTTGTTCCCTCCATTCAGGATTACTCCGCAGATTAATCAACAGAGAATCGTTCGTCCTCTGCTTCATAATCTGTAGAGACGATCATTAATATTCCACCATGGAGACAGCATTCCAGGTGCTATACGGAACTCAGAGGGAGAGTGTCTAAAACCTAAATCAAACAGATGAGACTATTAAGATTGATGGTCTCAAGGAAGAAAATGTTACCCTCCAATATGAATTCCAATCTCCACAGAATGAAAACTGGCCTCAACATATTTTGTAACTATAAAGAAAACCACTATTGTACTTTAGGCAGGTTTAGCTAATAGGTAAGGGGACTCAAACAAAATAAAGTAAGTCAAAATGAAAGAAAGTGGCCCATAGTAACATGCAAAATGGCGATAAGAATGCATCACAAGATGCATTTTTAAAAGTTTTATATTAACGTGTGATGGGCAGGTGAGGAGGAAGTTAAAATTATATCATTGGGGCTTGTTTGCAATTTGGTGTATGTGTTAGATTAGACCATTGACCATGATCAGCATATAATCAGAGAGGTGGCATGTTTGATTAAGACTTAAAATAATGAATCAAAAGAATTGTTCAAAGAAATAATTTATTTAAACAGTGATCAATTTTATGCAAGCTGAATTAAAAACAAAGTATACTGGGCTACGAGTAACTTTAAAGCTCACTGAAATTAAATGCTAACAATTATATTTGTATTCAAATCTTAAACCCTCACACACCATATCAGCTTCATTATGTTTAAGGCTAAGTCAGGGTACTTTCCTTTCTGCCTTTGGACTAGTTTTCTATCAGAAGCAATACTGGGAACATAGTTTAATCAACTTAATCAACCCTATTTGAGCAAAAGAGGACCCTGAATATATATCTAAGATGTATTTTATTGACCAAAAAACTGGCAGGCAGAGATGCCAGTTCGATCCCTGCATTGGGAAGATCCCCGGAGAAGGAAATGGCAACCCACTCCAGTGTTCTTGCCTGGGGAATCCCATGGGCGGAGCAGTATGGTGGGCTACCATCCATGGGGTCACAAAGAGTGAGACAGGACCTGATGACTAAACAATGACAATAACAATGCATGGCGCTTCAAAAAAATACTAACCTACTCCCCAGAAACATATTTACTAAGGATGCCTTTTAGTAATCCGCAAAGAAAAGGAAAGTGTAGCCAACTATTACAAACAAGTTAAAATGCGAGTGCATTTTGAAGACAGAGTAGTATGTTGATGACATAAGTTCCTCTGTGAATATACATCATATTATCTGGATATGAAGGCTTCCAGTTGCTTCAATTCAGTTCAGTCGCTCAGTCGTGTCCGACTCTTTGTGACCCCATGAATCACAGCAAGACTCTCAAGAGTCTTCTCCAACACCACAGTTCAAAAGCATCCATTCTTCGGTGCTCAGCTTTCTTCACAGTCCAATTCTCACATCTATACATGACCACAGGAAAAACCATAGCCTTGACTAGATGGACCTTTGTTGGCAAAGTAATATCTCTGCTTTTCAATATGCTCTCTAGGTTGGTCATAACTTTCCTTCCAAGAAATAAGCGTCTTTTAATTTCATGGCTGCAGTCACCATCTGCAGTGATTCTGGAGCCCCCAAAAATAAAGTCTGACACTGTTTCCACTGCTTCCCCATCTATTTGCCATGAAGTGATGGGACCAGATGTCATGATCTTCGTTTTCTGAATGTTGAGCTTTAAACCAACCTTTTCACTCTCCTCTTGCACTTTCATTTAGTGGCTTTTTAGTTCCTCTTCACTTTCTGCCATAAGGGTGGTGTCATCTGCATATCTGAGGTTATTGTTATTTCTCCTGGCAATCTTGATTCCAGCTTGTGCTTCTTCCAGCCCAGTGTTTCTCATGATGTACTCTGCATAGAAGTTAAATAAGCAGGGCGACAATATACAGCCTTGACATACTCCTTTTCCTATTTGGAACCAGTCTGTTGTTCCATGTCCAGTTCTAACTGTTGCTTCCTGACCTGCATACAGGTTTCTCAAGAGGCAGGTCAGGTGGTCTGGGGTTCCCATCTCTTTCAGAATTTTCCACAGCTTATTGTGATCCACATTACTCCTTAGACATCTAATATTTTATTGAACAAATCAGACAAAGATGCCTATACGTTAAAGCACAGTGCACTAAGAATGTGATCAAAGTAGCTGGGACCTCCCTGGGGGTCCAGTGGCTATGATTCCAAACTCCCAATGCAGGGGGCCTGGGTTTGATCCCTAGCCGGGGAACTAGATCCCACAAGCTGCAACTAAGAGTTCACATGGCACAACATAAGATCCCACGTGCTGCAACTTAGAAAAGACCCTATTTGCCGCAGCTAAGACCTGGTGCAGCCAAATGAATAAATACGTTTTTATAAAAAGTAGCTGGGGGAACACGGACATCCAGGCAGCTTCTCAGAAACAGTAACACGTGATTGAGATCTATAGTTAGCCCAAGTGGATGTGGAAGAAGAAAGGAGTCTGGGCTCTTCCTAAAGGTTTAAAATGCATTAAGCTTGACAGCTGCTAAGTCATGTCCAACTCTTTTATGACCCCATGGACTGTAGCCCACCAGGCTCCTCTGTCCATGGGGTTTCCCAGGCAAGAATACTGGAGTGGTTTCTCCAGAGGATCTTCCCGGCACAGGGATAGAACTCATGTCTCCTGCTTAGCAGGCAAATTCTTTATCACTGAGACACCCCTTAAGCTGGAAAATTAGAAAATCCAATTTGGATTTTAGATAGATCACCCTGACAGCAGTATGGAGAAAACCTGAAGGAGAGTGCACAAGACACATGATGGAAAAACCAGCTGAGAGGCCCTGGAGCCAATGACCTGGGCGACGGGTTGGCAGAGGTGTGCGGAGCATCTGACATCACTGCATTTGACTGAAAAGGAAAGCATCTTCACACTCATAAAATTCCCATGAGAACTACCCACAGGGCCAATATCTTAAAAATATTTAAAATACTTTAAAAAATCTATTTCTAATTCAAAAGATAACCTAGCTATTCATGTTTTCTTTTTTTTTTTTTCAATCATTTACTTAGGTACCCTACTCACATGGGTCTTAAAATACTCTAATTGAAAACGACTGAAATATCCAAGTAAAAATGTAAATATTTAACATGAATTATCATGTAAACAAGGTGGCAAGGCAAGTTGATGATTTTAGGACTTTATTGGCTATTTCTTCCCCATAAATATTATGAAGACACATCTCTTGCATGCTGAATAATTTCCTGGGTTCACAACAATTGTCTCATTTCAGAGTTTACCATAAAAATATGAATCAGAGAAATAGATGTGTTTTCAGGTCTACATTTCAATAAAAATTTAAGACCTGTGAAGAATGAAAGTGAACAGATGCTGGAAAGTCAACAAGACTCTAAAACTAAAATTATGTGTTTCTTGATTCATATGTATACTCTTCTTCATTAAGAGGAAAATGCATTAATCATAATTTTAATTGTGGCCCTTCTTTTCAATATTTAAAATCTTATGTAGGTGTCTCATACTTTAGTGTATTAATTTTTAAGTCATTTTATGTAAATGTACAGAAAATTGCCCAGTCATGGACCTATGACTTAATTAATTTTCATAAAGTGAACAGACTCATGCAAAACACAAATGGAGACATATACCATTATCTGAACCTCCAGATGGTCCTCTTTTGTCCCCCTCAACAATCCCTAGACAAATCTATCAATGTACCTTTTATCACTATTAGACCTATTTTTTTTTTAAATTTATGTAAATGGAATCACATAGAATATACTCTGGTGCATCTAGCATTGTTGCTGGGATAAAGTTATAAAACTTGTATTTTCTTAGATTCTTGCTTTCTAGGAATTTTTGAAATATTATTACTTTTAATGGTTAGCCTGAAATTCTTTTGACTATCTAGATAAGCAGATATTCATGTCATTGGTGAATAATGATAGTTTTATTCCTTTTCATTTCTTATGACTTTTTATAATTTTATTGTCTTTAGGTACTGACTAGGTTCACCAAATTTGTGCTAAACTGTGTTTGACACCCTTATCTTGCTCCTAATCTGAGGCTCTTTTCTTAAAACACAGGTCATATATATCTATTCCAGGAGCATCTCTGGATCTGTTTCTGTTGTCTGTTTTCCAAATGGTCCTAGTTGGTTGTTTTTTGGTTTACATTTTAATTAACTGCAGGACACTGAAGAAACTCTTGTGAAATACTTCTCCAGAGATCATTAGTCTTATTTTCTAGCAGATGCCCAAATCAGAGCTGGCTCTCCCCAGTCCAATCAAGGGCTGAGCTGACTTATGTTGCAGCCTTTGTTAGGTCTGATTTCTCTCTAGTTCTCCAACACCTATGTATATGTTTACGATCCATGCTCTCAGTGGGCCCTGAAATTCAGTGTTTGTTTCCTGAACACCACACAATTCTCTGAAGCGCTAATTAGTTTGTTGGTCATTTTGTTCTTAGCTTCTTGGTCTTTAATCTTTCACTGCTCATGAATGAGCAAATGCCTTGGAGTGACAGGGGATCTTAATGGACTTAGGGGGTCAAACTCAAGTGTCCCACATTGCAGGCAGATTCTTCCACCAGGGAAGCCCCTGGAGAGAAATTAGGGTGTAGTATTGATTCCCTTTTCTGCACTTCCGTGATCTCCAAGATCACGATCCTACAAGTCCTGGCAGTCTTGGCAGCTTCACCGTTGTTTAGTCTCCATTCCTTAAAGATTCTAGAAAGTTCAAATGTCTTCTCTCCTTATATCCAAGCCCTCTGTTGGCTTCTCCCCATCTTTCCCTGCACAAGGTGAAAATTAGCAAATAATCTGAGGGGAAAGCACTGCATTGGATAACAGGTTCACAGCAGATTTCTTCTGTTTTCTACGAGATCTTGGCTTCTCAAGCCCTGGCTATTTTATTCCAACTCCTTCAAATTGATATTTTTAAACTGATGCAGCTTTTCGCTTTCTCTTTGGCCACTGCATTGGTCTATTAAAACTATTTAGGGGTTTTCCTGATGGTCCGGTGGCTGAGATCCCGCGCTCTCAGTGCAGGTTCTCTGCTGGGCTATGCTCCGCTGCTCCGCTGTGTCTGACTCTTTGCAACCCCATGGACTGCAGCCCATCAGGCCCCTCTGTCCTTAGGGATTCTCCAGGCAAGAATACTGGAGTGGGTTGCCATGCCCTCCTCCAGGCAATGCAGGTGGCCCAGGTTTAATCCCTGGTCAGGGAACTAGATCCCAAACACTGCAACTAAACTTGACACGCCAAAACTAAAGACCCTTCATCAAGTGAGTGTGTTAGTGCTCGGTTATATTTGACTTTTTGTGACTCCATGAACAGTAGCCCTGCTCAGGCTCCTGTGTGCATGGAATTCTCCAGGCAAGAATACTGGAGTGGGTTGCCAGTTCCTTTCCCAGGGGATCTTCCTGACCCAGGGATTGAACCCAGATTTCCTACATTGCAGGCAAATTCTTTACCATCAAAGCTCCTCATGTTACAACAATGACCCAATGCAGCTAAATGAATAAATATTTTTTTAAAAACTATTTAATCATAGTGAAAGAAAAAATAATTTAGTAATTTATAAAATGTTTATAGTAAACTTTTGCCACACAAAATTTTGTATTTTATTACAAATTAATTACAGACAAATTTATTTTTCATGACAGAGGATTTTGAAAACAGAAAATGTTAATGTAGGTAACTATTTCTATTACTACTAAGTCACCTGCTTAACATGATTGATTTCTATATTTTGGCAAAAATAGTTTTGGCAAATAGAAATCTAAAAGACTCTTCTTATAATCCTGTGGTAATTTGTTTATCATTTGTCCTAGAAACTGCCTTCTAAATAGTTCAGTGTATATAATAAACATGCTAAATATAAATATTCTTGTGCTCAGTCGTGTCCGACTCTTTGAGACCCCATGGATCATAGCCCATCAAGCTACTCTGTCTATGGAATTTTCCAGGCAAGAATACTGAAAGGAGTTGCCATTTCCGCCTCCAGGGGATCTTCCTGAACCAGGAATCGAACTCGAATCTCCGATGTCTCCTGCACTGGAGGCAGGTTCTGTACCACTGACCCACCAGGGAAACTGTTAATAAGCATGCTAAGCAAGATACAACAATAAGCATACTAACCAAGGTGCTTTTGGTGGTGGTGGTGGAAAAGACTCTTGAGAGTCCATTGGACATCAAGGAGACCCAACCAGTCAATCCTAAAGACAATCAACCCTGTATATTCACTGGAAGGACTGATGCTGAAGCTCTAATACTTCGGCCACTTGATTTGAAGAGCTATCTCATTGGAAAAGACCATGATGCTGGGAAAGACTGAAAGCAGAAGAAGGGAATGACAGAGGATGGGATGGTTGGATGGCATCACTGATTCAATGGCTATGAATCTGAGCAATCCTGGGAGATAGTGAAGGACGACAGGGAAGCCTAGTGTGCTATAGTCCATAGGGTCGCAAAGATTTGGACATGACAGCGACTGAACAACAACAAAAACCAAGGTATTTCATCACATTTTAGTGACTGAATGAATATAAATGCATAAAATAAAAAAAATAATAATGTATATGTCTATCACTCAGAGTTTGCCACTTATACATTTTTGGCTTATTTGTTTCTATTCTTTAAAGAGATTATATACAATACATATAATATAAAACTTGAGGGGTGTGTGTGAGTTAGGTATGTCAGTCACTAAGTCGTGTCCAACTCTTTTTGATCCCATGGACTGTAAGCCTGCCAGGCTCCTCTGTCCGTGAGATTTTCCAGGCAAGAATACTGGAGTGGATTACCATTCCCTTCTCAAGGGGATTTTCCCAACCCAGAGATCAAACCCTGGTCTCCTGCACTGCAGGCAGATTCTTTACCATTTGAGCTACTTGTGGATATATTTTAAATCCAGTTTATTCTACGTATATCATGAACACTGTCCATATCTTTCATTAATCCTTTGAATACTTTTACTTTTTAGTGTGGCCTCTTCATTCTTTTACATTTAATCGTGTAATTCTATTATTAGATATTTAAATTGTCTTCCTTTTCCCACTATTGGAATAAAATTGTGAAGTATTTTTATATAAAGAAATCATTGCATCTCTGTGGTCTTTGCTTAGGTAAATTCTTTGAAATAAAAGTATTGGGTCAGGAATATAAATTTTTGAGGCTCTCATAATTTACACTGGTAAATTACCCTAAGAAACTAAGTCACAGCTGGTTACTTATAGCGAATCCTTATCTCAACAGGGAATTGCATGAAGAAAATCCTCCCAATTTACAAACAAGTTTAAATTTCCATTTCAAAGGAATTTTTAGGTATACATTTGTCATTATTTTATTTCCTTTGAGAAAGCTGTTTAAATCCTTTGATGATTCTTTTTAGCATATTTGTATTTTTCCTATAACATTTAGGCTTTTTCATACTAGAAATAATCTTTTTCACTTACTGAACTCCAACTAGAGAAAGTAATTATACCAGCTCATAGCAGTGTTTTATTCATTGAGAAATTCAGTGGAGTGGCAGAATATACCCTAAATTAGTGCCAAACAACAAACGTTTTTTTCTCCAGAATGGTGCTTAAAGTTCACACCTTTATGGATGTTTAAAAAAAAAAAAAGGAAGATTAAGCCAATGGAAACACTTAGATCTAGAGGACAGTTGAGAACAACATCCAGAAGTTCCATTCTTCCCACTGAGCACACACTCACTCATTGGCATTAATCATTATTAGCTGCTTTCATTAGGCAGAGAACAACGCTGCAGTGCTCCTGCAGCTCTCAGGGGTCTGGGTCAGTGGCACCACGACTGCTTTTTCAAGAGTTTCTAGAAATCTAGATGTCAGTTCTATTGTAGAAATGGAGCAAACACCCTGGAGGCGAATCTAAAGGCTCAGTAGGTAACAACCCAGGAAGAGGAGAAAAAACTTGATATTGATTAAGAAGTTATAGTGCTTTTCACCGTAAAACCAAAACACAAAACAGAAGCAATACTATAACAAATTCAGCAATACTACAAACAAATAAAGTCTTTACTATAAAAATGGTCCACAGCAAAAATATATAAATGCATTTTTTTAAAAAAGGAAAATGCATTGACTAATAATAAAAGTCCATGGTAATATCCTTCAGTGACTATCTCAATTTCAATACCTTTAGCCATAGATGCCACGTATGGAAAGTATTCCCTAGCAAAATGTATACTCCTACTAAATAAACTGAATATTCATTGGAAGGACTGATGCATGAAACTGAAATTCCAATCCTTTGGCCGCCTGCTGCGAAGAACTGACTCATTGGAAAAGACCCTGATGATGGGAAAGATTGAAGGCAGGAGGAGAAGGGGACGACAGAGGATAAGATGGTTGGATGGCATCACCAACTCAACAGACATGAGTTTGAGCAAACTCTGGGAGATGATGAAGGACAGGGAAGCCTGGCATGGGGTCACAAGGAGCTGGACATGACTGAGCAACTGAACAACAACAACTAAATAAGTAATGGATTTTGTAAAATCATTTAGCCAGTGAATCAGTTATCAGCTATTCATTGGGACATCACACCATAGTTCTTGATGTGTCATTGCTCGTCTAGATCTAAATAAGAAACATGTGCTCGCTTCTTTAGTTTCTATTCTAATGGCTAAAATCGACTTTTAGAAGTAAGCAAAAAAAAAAAAAAAGTATATATATATATATATATATGCTTTCAGATAATAAAAAGTGCTATTAAAAAAATACATATCAGGGTAAAGAATAAACAGTGAGAGGGCTTGGTTTGATTTAGATTAAACTGAAGGCCCAGTGGTTAAGAATCCACCTGCCAACGCAGGGGACACAGGTTTGAGCCCTGCTCTGGGAAGATCCCACGAGCTGTGGGGCGAGTAAGCCTGGGTGCTACAGCTACTGAGCCCACGTGCCCATCTATGGAGCCCAAAAGCCCGGAGCCTGTGCTCTGTGACAAGAGAAGCCGACAAAATGAGAAGCCCATGCTCCCGGGAGCCCCTGCTCGCCACAACTAGAGAAAGCCTTCGTACGGCAACCAAGACCCAGGCAGCTAAAAATAAATCAGTTAACTACAAAAATAAATTGATGGGTCACGATGTTATACATTTTTCCTTACACAGAAATAATATTTTCTACCATACAGACTTCCATATGGATTCAAATTTGGATTTAAATCCATATAGATTTAAATCTTAGAACATCTACATATAAGTAAATCAAGTGTTATCACAAATAGACTTCTTATATTCTATTTAAACGGCGACAAAGTAACACATTTAATACATTAAATCCTTAAATGCTGAATGCTTTGTTCTCTGAGATAAAAACTTTTGCAAAAGAAAAGAGGGCACTGATTTTCATGGGGTTCTTGCCTTTCTGAAAGTTGATTTAAAAATTAGTGTGTAAAGTTCCTGCTTTTAAGTATAATCATTTTTACTTGTGAATATGAGTAGGAAAGATTATAAGCTGTCAAGAATTTCCAGAGTTCCTGCCCATGACAGAATGACGGGTCCACATGCTGTATTTAAAACCCAGCTGAATGGATAAAAATAGTATTTAACTCTCATAGTCATTATGAGCTGAAGCAATTTATTGAACCCTTCAATCAGGAAAGGAGACAAAAGATGGGAAATGGGTGAATGATTCATTTCTTCATGTGTTGTCTACATAGTGCTATTCTAATAATTGGATGATCTGAAGTTTAAATGAAGCTGCGTTAATGCGTTTTAGAGAGGAGGCAAGTGCAAAATATTTCAAAAACAACAACAACAAAAAAAGATGCTGGGAAAAGTTGAAAGCATCCAATGAAATGATGTAGTTAGAAAGGCATGAAGACGGTGCATGAAATGCAGAATAATAACGTCAACTTAAGTAAAATGAAAACGAAAAACCCAGGAAGAATAAGCCTTCCTTATACCTAAAAACTCAAATTGAAATCTTGTACCTATTCACTGTTCTGAAACAGTTTGTTTTAGAAAACATATTAAAAGTAACTCTTTAATTTCTTCCAAAAAGAATAACAGTTTCAGGAATATCTATAGGCTATATTTTAAATAATTGACTTGATCATATTTCATATGAAGCAATTTGAAGATGAGTCACCTAACTCCCAGTGACAAGGAAATATGAGTATTTGTGCTTCTTGTGAAACAGTCATCAGTATCTTCAAATATCACTTGTTCAAGCCATTTCATCCCATGTATCTCAGAACAAAAGAAAATTCTATCATGGGGGAATACTCCAAAACTCCAAAAGAAATTACTGTGAAAGATTTCCAGTTCTATCTCATTTTGCATTTCATAATTATGCAAAATGAATGCAACGCCTGATTTTTTTGAGTAAGAAAATTAAAGAATATCAGATGCCAAATGCTAATTCGTTTTATTTTCAACTCATACACGTGACACCATATTCTCTTCCCTTTGTTCTTCAAATGCTATCCCTTAAGGGCATCAGCAGTTTCTAATATACACACTATGTAGCAATGACAAATATGATGTTTTTACTTTTATATGGCATTAAAGTACATTTTGCTTCTTGGTTTTTTTGCTAAGATCAACTGTAGTATGGAGGCTTCCTAAGTGGCACAGAGGTAAAGAATCTGCCTGTCGATGAAGGAGACAAAAGACACACAGGTTCGATCCCTGGGTCTGGAAGATCCGCTGGAGCAGGAATTTTTGCCATGGACAAAATTCCATGGACAGAGAGGCCTGGTGGCCTATAGTCCATGAGGTCACAAAGAGTTGGACACGACTGAGCTACTGAGCGTGCAAAGTACATTTCATTCCTACCAAATTGTCTACACAATAACGTCACTGACTTTCTTTGAAAAGCGGAGTTTAGCTTTACCTCTCAACACACCCTAAATTTATGTCCAATGAATGACAAGTAAAAACATTGTTTGATATATTTTTTCATTATAGATCCCTCGTTTCTTCTATACTTACATTGCTGTTGTTCAGTTGCTAAGTCATGTCTGACTCTTTGTGACCCCATGGACTCAGCATGCCAGGCTTCCCTGTCCTTCACCACTTCCTGGAGCTTGCTCAAGCTCATGTCCATTGAGTCGGTGATGGCATCTAACCATCTCATCCTCTGTCATCCCCTTCTCCTGCCTTCAATCTTTCCCAGCATCAGGGTCTTTTCCAGTGAGTCGGATCTTTGCATTAGGTGGCCAAAGCATTGGAGCTTCAGCTTCAGCATCAGTCCTTCCAATGAATATTCAGGGTTGATTTCCTTTAGGATTGACTGATTTGACCTCCTTGCTGTCCAAGGGACTCTCAAGAGTCTTCTCCAACACCACAGTTTGAAAGTGTCAATTCTTTGGTGCTTAGCCTTCTTTTTGGTTCAACTCTCACATCCATACATGACTAATGGAAAAACCATGACTTTGACTATATGGACCTTACATTAATATTTGGTAATATAATTTATGGGGCTTCCATGGTGGCTCATTGGTAAAGAATCCACCTGCAATGCAGGAGACACCAGTTGGATCCCTGAATCAAGAAGATCTGAGGAAGGACATGGCAACCCACTTCAGTACTCTTGCTGGAGAATCCCACTGACAGAGGCTACAGTTCACAGGGTTGCGGAGTCAGACTCAACTGAAGCAACTGAGCACACACAACATAGTCGTGTACTAGGAACATTCCTTTAATAAAGGGCTTTCTTTTATTTTAATCAGTGTTCATTCAGTAATAATTAAATGGTGCAACACAAGTAGTGAGAATTTGTTTTTGTTACAGAACTAAGTTCCTGCACAAAATCAATGGAGTCACGAGCAGATAAATTACATCAGATTAATTTGAGAGCTGGCAATGTTGAACAATGGGAAAATATAGTACCGATTCCCAGGAAATGTACTTTTTATGCAGATATGGAATTCCCATGAAAACCAGGAGTAAAACAGGTACTTGGCGTATAGTAATGGGCACATTTCTATCTGTGTGATACAGTCAATATAATAATAATTGATGGCCTTAAAATCATTTTGACTTTGCTTCCCCCATCACTATTTGATTTCAAAGCCAATCCAAGCACATACACATCTGCTTACATATATTCATATCTTTATGTATATATACAGCACACATCAAATTGAAATATTTTTAAATATTTTTATTTGAAAATACTATATAAGTCACTGAAAAGGCCAACATGTACTGAAAATTCAGTTTCAGCAAAGCCTGCTCTAAACAACTTCTGATGTACGTTCCCATTTTGTCACTTTGGTGATCAAAACATAAAACTCTTACGACTATGAAAAGAAAAAATTTTAACTGGTACCCATGCAAGTGTCTAGATTTAGTAGATTCAAATATCAGCCTCCAAGAACAGTTAATTTCAGAATGAAGTTGGATGTGATTATTTAATTATATCATATACAAAATGACTCTAATTAAATTTCTTCATAAAGCATATTTGATGGTATCAGCTAGAACAAAATTTCACAAGGCAGCAGCCTGAATCTTTGGCACCCAAACAAACACCATGAACGCCGTTATAGCACGAGATGTGGCAATATCAATTCGGAAACACTGGAACACACTGAGGTATCAAAAATCATGAGCAGTTTATTACATAGAGGATGTGAGGAATCATGATGTGCTATAACTTCTCCTTCCCATCTCTGCAGAGCACACGCTGAAGCTATTTTTAAGTGATTCAAGGCACGTAAAAATACCCTGCTTACCTAGTGCGAGAACTCAGTGTCTCTAAAGAAAGTCAAAGAAAAGGTTCCAATTAATTTTTAAATCGGTGAAAATATAAGTAGGATATTTACAAGCCTATCATCTACAAGTGTTTGAACAGAGTTCCAATCAAATAGGGAGAATCTGTATTTATGGGGAGCCCTACATTCTCCCCCAGTATCCCTTCATTAAACAAGAGGTCGTGCAGGTTTCTGACTCTCTCAGCTTGGAAATGAATCATAAGATTAAATGACAGTAAACTAAGGTAACTTTTGCCCTAAGCAGATACACGTTTGATGATTAGAAGCGCAGGTGCACTTGGCACTGCCTAATGAGAGAGTCGCCTTTCTCCCTGACAAAAAAGCCTCTGTAAAGGTTTCTGGTTCCCCAAAGTACATTTCTAGATTTCAATGCTCTATTCTGAATTGCCATTGGGAATCAATTGGCTAACATTAGGAACAAACTGAAAAGGAAACACATTCTGCATTTTTCAGTGTATCACATAGAACAGTAAAATGGAAGGGAAAGTATCAAAGTGTGGTCTCCTGCTGCTGCTGCCAAGTCGCTTCAGTCGTGTCTTCAGTCGGGTCCGACTCTATGTGACCCCATAGATGGCAGCCCACCAGGCTCCCCCGTCCCTGGGATTCTCCAGGCAAGAACACTGGAGTGGGTTGCCATTGCCTTCTCCAATGCATGAAAGTGAAGAGTGAAAGTGAAGTCGCTCAGTCGTGTCCGACTCTGTGCGACCCCATAGATGGCAGCCCACCAGGCTCCCCCGCCCCCGGGATTCTCCAGGCAAGAACACTGGAGTGGCTTTCCATTTCTTTCTCCAATGCATGAAAGTGAAAAGTGAAAGTGAAGTCGCTCAGTCATGTCCGACTCTGTGGGACCCCATGGACTGCAGCCCACCAGGCTCCTCCATCCATGGGATTTTCCAGACAAGATTACTGGAGTGGGTCTCTTACCCACTAGGAAAAACACAATCTCATCACTGAGTAAACTGTTACTAGTAATTCTTAGTGTCCTATAGGCTTTGTATTTTGTAATAGTTCATTGGAAACTATGTCACTTAAAGTAGATATATGGTTTGGGTGTTCATGGTTAGACAAACAGTAATGGTTTCCTCCACTTTTTATTTAGATACTAGTCAAACTAGGCCAAAATTAAACTATGATGAATATAGAGATTGAAGCATTTTTAGGATGGATTTTCTACAGATTCTCATATGAAAGTAAAAAATCAACACAGAGAGTGTTAGAGTACTAGAAAAGGCTTGATATGCCCATCTTTATTCATTGCTGTTCAGTCACTCAGTCATGTCCAGCTCTTTGTGACCCCACGGACTGCAGCATGCCAGGCTTCCCTGTCCTTCACTATCTCCAGGAGTTTACTCAAACTCACGTCCATTGAGTGAGTGATGCCATCCAACCATCTCATCCTTTGTCGTCCCCATTACCTCCCACCTTCAGTCTTTCCCAGCATCAGGGTCTTTTCCACTGAGTTGGCTCTTTGCATCAGAGGGCCAAAGGACTGGAGCTTCAGCTTCAGTATCAGTCCTTCCAGTGAATATTCAGGGTTGATTTCCTTTAGGATTGACTGTTTTGATCTCCTTTGAGTCCAAGGGACTCTCAAGAGTCTTTTCACAGTGATTTTGGATCTTTCAGTTCAGTTCAGTTCAGTTCAGTAGCTCAGTCGTGTCCGACTCTTTGCGACCCCATGAATCGCAGCACGCCAGGCCTCCCTGTCCATCACCATCTCCTGGAATTCACTCAGACTCACGTCCATCGAGTCGGTGATGCCATCCAGCCATCTCATCCTCGGTCGTCCCCTTCTCCTCCTGCCCTCAATCCCTCCCAGCATCAGAGTCTTTTCCAACCAGTCAACTCTTCGCATGAGGTGGCCAAAGTACTGGAGTTTCAGCTTTAGCATCATTCCTTCCACAGAAATACCAGGGCTGATTTCCTTCAGAATGGACTGGTTGGATCTCCTTGCAGTGCAAGGGACTCTCAAGAGTCTTCTCCAACACTACAGTTCAAAAGCATCAATTCTTTGGCGCTCAGCTTTCTTTACAGTCCAACTCTCACATCCATACGTGAATACTGGAAAAACCATAGCCTTGACTAGATGGGCCTTTATTCATATATAATCACTAACTTGTATATACTGTTTGGGTTTATATTATTGGAGCTAATCCAAATATATAAGAAGCTATGGATTTAATCTTCTCTACTTGAGTGCATTCAGATTAAGAGATGTTTTTCCTGTCCTCACCATCTATACTAATAAAGTATTTATACAACAGCAAGAATTGAAATGGAGCCACATTTTAAGTATTTCTAACCTCTGAATATATAACACAATCATGTTTTTCAGTCGCTACATTGTGTCCAACTCTTTGCAACCCCATGGACTGCAGCCTTCCAGGCTCCTCTGTCCATGCGATTCCTGAGGCAAGAATACTGGAGTTGGTTGCCATTTCCTTCTCCAGGGGATCTCTCCAGCTCAGAGACTGAACCCATGTCTCCTGCATCGGCAGGCGATTCTTTACCACTGAGCTACCCGGGAAGATGAACATAATTATATTCTCTTTAGAATAAACTTGGAGAGTTGTTTTTTTTTTTTTACTACATATAACTATATGACATGAAATAATGTGGTAATTAACATAAGCAATTTGCTTATGATTAAAGTGGAGTTTATTTCAAAGAGATAATATTTCTATTCATTCTATTAAATATATATTATTTTGGTTTCTTTTATTTGGTTTATTTATCCAGATATTTAACATGTGTCTAATTTTCTTTGGTTTGAGGTTTTGAGGAAGGGGTGGGGGGGGTCAGGGGTGGGGATAGGCCACTGACTAAATCTTTTGCTTCATAGAACATTTTGTGCTACAAAAGCTTGAGAAACTCTTATTTGCTGAGGTTGCACAGATCATTTAGGCAACCAAAATTATTTTTTTTAAAGTATGCATGAATGATAGGAAATTCCCAGATAACTGTGCATTCTCATTTTCTTTTTGACTATATAATATGTAATTTACATGTTCCCAATACAGCTGTTACAGTTAAGACATGCCCATGAAGCTACAAAAGACAAATAAAAATAGAAATTGAGCCTACTGGCCTATAAAATGAATTCTTTAAAAGGAGCCCAGCATTGGAAACACACACACACATCCTTATTTTCAGAAGGATCTATATATTTTTTCTAAATGTGGGAATCACTGGCCTTGGTGACATCACAGAACATGAGAACCTCACTGCTGCCTTAAAGCGTTTTCCCTCTCTGGGGTGCCAGGATCATGCTTCCTTCCAGCCTTTCCCCAGCTGGTTTTCTTAGTTCATTCACTTGTTGTCGTTATCGTTCAGTTGCTAACTCCCGAGAACTGTTAGTGACCCCATGGACGACAGCCCACCAGGCTCTCCTGTCCTCTGCTATCTCTCAGAGTTTGCTCTAGCTCATGTCCATTGAGTCGGTGATGCCATCCAACCATCTCATCCTCTGCCGCCCCCTTCGCCTTTTGCTCTCAACCTCTCCCAGCACCAGGGTCTTTTCCAATCAGTCGGCCTTCACATCAGGTGGCCAAAGTATTTGAACTCAGCTTAAGCAACCAATGAATATTCAGGGTAAATTTCCTTCAGGATTGTCTCAACTGATCTCCTTCCAATCCAAGCGACTCTCAAGTTCATTCAAAGCTCAGCTCAAACACCAGGTTTTCATCCATGGCCTTTTCTGCTGATCCCTTCTTTCTCCTTCCTGCAAATACCACTCGCTCCCAACAGTCACACTCAGTCCTCTCTTATCAGTCTCTTCATTGTATTCAGGATTTCAGAAGATCGTCCCTTCTGTTGGTTTGTTTCTCCCACTGGAATGTAAGAGATTTGTGAGAGCAGATTTATTTCCTGTTTACTGCATACAACCCACACTGAGAACACTTGGCAGAGAGCAGATGCACTATAAACACTGATTTTAAAAATAAAACTTTTGAGAAAGCTAGTCCCAAATGCCTTGCCCAATAGATGCACTAATCTTTTCTCATAAAACATCTTTATTGGAATCTTCCCCATCTTAATGGGAAAGTACTTCACCTTGAATATCCCAAGTTTACTCATCAACACAGACCTCCTAAGCACAAACCTTGGATTCCAGACCTTTTACCGTCTTTCCTTTGAATTTCTCATTTACTGCCTCACTAACAATCAAACCCTCAATTATCTGTCAAGTTTATCATGTTTATTTACTCAACTAAAAGCTTCTAAATTCGGCTAATAATGTTTCCCCATTCATTCATCTTACTGGGATCTAGTTTCAACTTTCAAACATCAAAATCCTAGCCTATTTACTCCAAAAAAATCCCAAGTAAATAATACTCAGAGTTTTAAAGAGTGAACATTTTTAACTGGAGGTTTTTGCACTGAGTGGTAAAATTTTATTTAATTAACTTTTAATGGAAACACCAGTTCTGGTAGAGAAGGTTTTATTTTCTGTAGTTGCCCATTGATTAAGATACTGGGATTTGCTAAGTCTTTTCAGTCGTGTCCAACTCTTTGCAACCCCACGGACTGTAGCCTGCCAGGCTCCTCTGTCCATGGGATTCTCCAAGCAAGAATACTGGAGTGGGTTGCCATTCTGTCCTCAGGGGATCTTCCTGACCCAGGGATTGAACCCGCTTCTCTTCTGTCTCCTGCATGGCTGGCAGGTTCTTTATCAATAGCGCCACCTGGGAAGCCCAGGTTCAACTAACATCTGTTGCTGTTCAGTTGCTAACTTGTGTCCAGCTCTTTGTGATCGCCATGTATTATAGCTCACCAGGCTTCCCTGTTCTTCACCATCTCCTGGAGTTTGCTCAAATTCATATTCATTGAGTCAGTGATGCCATCCAACCATCTCATCATCTGTTGCCCCCTTCTCCTCCTGCCCTCAATCTTTCCCAGCATCGGGGTCTTTTCTAATGAGTCGGCTCTTTTGACAATATTCCTTGATAAACTTGATCATCTTCCCACATAATCTTATTTATTTATAGCTTAACATTTTATGTATTACCACCCTGTGGTATAATCGATAGAAATCTCTTACCAGAATTAATGTGGTTAACTCTGTAAATCTTATTTTCTCCCCTATAATTTGAAGGAAAAATATCTAACTAACAGGATTACTGTGGTAACTAAAAGCAAAGTAATATACATAATCAGCCTAGTCCAATATCTGGCATAAACTACGAGGTATGGGATATTTCAATAATTTTCTCTAGATTTTGCTGCAATAACAGCCGCCAAATTTCACTGACATAGAAAACCAAATGTTTCTTTCTTGCTCAGGTTACATGTGGGCTGCAACTCTTCTGCACATATTTTTCTCATTCTGGTCAATGGAATGGCCACTCTCTGGGAAATACCACTCTTAACGGCAGAGGAGAAAAACAATTGAGAAAGTAAAGGAGGGCTTTTAGAGCTGCTCCTTAGAACTGTGTATCCTACTCACTTATCATTGGCCAAGACAAGTCACATGACTAAGCTTGCTGTCCAATGAGTAAAGATCCTTTCCCTTTCCCCACCCCAGACAGTCCTATAAGTCACAAGGCAGGACACATGGAAAGCACTGGACACAGCAATAAAATCTATCACACCATCCCACCGCCTTAAATAAATCACTGACACGGCTAAATAACAGCTCACAATTGCTCCTTCAGAGGCCAGGTGGATATGGAAACAGAAAATTTTGCCCAGAAGTAGATATTCATTATGAGTATGCCTTATACTGGTTTACCAGAACCCAAATGAAGGTCAGATCACTGATCTACCTTGAAATTCAAGACTCAGCAGCTGCTCCCACCATACTCTGATATTCATGCACTGGTTGAAATACAAACTGGACAGTTAAACTGTTTTTCTGAGCTCTTCAACCAGTACCAAGAAAGCCCATTATCCAACAGTATTCCTCTGTTCTGGACCAGAGGTATTCCTCTGGGAACTTGTCAGAAATGAAAAATTTCAGGCTCCTCCCCAGATCTACCGATCTGAAACTCCTGGAGATTCTGATGTATGTTACAGTTTGAGAACCACTGCTTTGTCTTTGACAGCAATTATCAGAGATAAAAACAGTATTACCAGATGAAATTAAACTGATGGCTGAACTTAGTCTGTGACTTAGAAGTTGCCCTTTTCTGAATCAATATTTTAGAAGAGCAGCATTTTTATTTCCAAAATTGAAAACCTGACCATCTGTTTTCAAAAAAACTAAGGTCAAGACAGAAAAGAATGCATTTTCCTCCACAAATTATTTTTTGAATGAGGATAAAAGTTGTATAAATAGATGCATATTATTGTGTATATCATCCAGAGAACCCATGTGATTATGTGTAGTGTGTATTACTTTTTATTGTTGAGAAATATTTCATTTTATGAATTGTCACCATTTACTTATCCATTAGTTTTGTTTTGCAGACATTCAGCACTTACCTTGGGTTAACATCTAAGTGGCACAGAGTATATTTTTTCCAAATTATAGGTGTTGCATCTTATACTCCTCAGAATTCTGGGCTTCACATCTTCACCAACATCTGGTGTTTTTAGTCTCTTTGATTTCATCCATCTAATGGTTATACAGGAGTAGATAACTGACTGAGATTTTCATGAATAGTTCCCTGATAATGATGCTGAATACTTTCCCATATGGTTTTGCCAAGCATATGTCTTCTTTTGTGAAGTCTAATCAAGTCTTTTCCCCATGTAATTGAGTTGTTTATCTTTTATTACTGAGTAGTGAAAGTTGCTTATACATTTTAAGTACAAGTAAGTAATTGTTAGACATATGTATTGAGAATAAGCCATCCTACGTGTGATTTTCTTTTTCATTTTATTAACAGCACCTAGACCTCAGTTCAGTTGCTCAGTCATGTCTGACTCTTTGCAACCCCATGAATCGCAGCAGGCCAGGCCTCCCCGTCCATGACCAACTCCCGGAGTTTACCCAAACTCATGTCCATTGAGTCTGCAATGCCATCCAACCATCTCATCCTCTGTCGTCCCCTTCTCCTCCTGCCCTTAATCTTTCCCAGCATCAGGATTTTTTCAAATGAGTCAGCTCTTCACATCAGGTGGCCAAAGTATTGGAGTTTTAGCTTGAACATCAGTCCTTCCAATGAACACCCAGGATTGATCTCCTCTAGGATGGACTTAGTTGGATCTCCTGCAGTCCAAGGGACTCTCAGCATATTAAAAAGCAGAGACATTACTTTGCCAACAAAGGCCCGTCTAGTCAAGGCTATAGTTTTTCCAGTAGTCATGTATGGATGTGAGAGTTGGAGTATAAAGAAAGGTGAGCGCCAAAGAATTGATGCTTTTGAACTGTGGTGTTGGAGAAGACTCTTGAGAGTCCCTTGGACTGCAAGGAGATCCAATCAGTCCATCCTAAAGGAGGCCAGTCCTGAGTGTTCATTGGAAAGACTGATGTTGAAGCTGAAACTCCAATACTTTGTCCACCTGATGTGAAGAACTGACTTATCTGAAAAGACCCTGTTTCTGGGAAAGATTGAAGGTGGGAGGAGAAGGAGATGACAGAGGATGAGATGGTTGGATGGCATCACCAACTCAATGGACATCAGTTTGAGTAAACTCCGGGAGTTGGTGATGGACAGGGAGGCCAGGTGTGCTGCAATCCATGGGGTTGCAAAGAGTCAGACATGACTGAATGACTGAACTGAACTGACTGAACCAGTATCTTTTGATAACTAGAAGCTGACTTTTTATTATGAGGCAGTTCAATTTATCAATTTTTTGTTGTTGTTCTTTCATTCCCTACAAAAATCTCCGCCTAACCCATGATCGCTAAAATATTGTCTCATGTTTTCTTCTAGAAACTGGTAATTTTAGCTCTGACATTCGGTTATTTATGGTGTCCATTCATTATCTTTCATACATTTATTTCGTCATTTCAACATCATTTTTAAAAATTCTAATCATTACTTAAAAAAAATTATTGGAGTATAGTTGCTTCACAATGTGATATTAGTTTCTGTTGTAGCACAGTGAATCAGCTGTATACAAATATCCCCTCTTTTTTGGATTTCCTTCCCATTCAGGTCCCCACAGAGCATTGAGTAGACTTCCCTGTGCTGCACAGTAGGTTCTCATTAGTTGTCTATTTTATACATAGTGCAGATGTTCAAGCTGGATTTAGAAAAGGCAGAGGAACCAGAGATCAAATTGCCAACATCCATTGGATCATAGGAAAAGCAAGAGAGTTCCATAAAAACATCTACTTCTGCTTTATTGACTATGCCAAATCCTTTGGCTGTGTGGATCACAACAAACTGTGGAAAGTACTTAAAGAGATGAGAATACCAGACCACCTGACCTGCCTCCTGAGAAATCTGTATTTAGGTCAAGAAGCAACAATTAGAACTGGACATGGAACAACAGACTGGTTCCATATCGGGAAAGGACTACATCAAGGCTGTACATTGTCACCCTGCTTATTTAACTTATATGCAGAGTACATCATGTGAAATGCCAGGGTGGATGAAGCACAAGCTGGAATCAAGATTGCTGGGGGAAATATCAATAACCTCAGATATGCAGATGACACCACCCTTACAACAGAAAATGAAGAACTAAAGAGCTTCTTGATGAAAGTGAAAGAAGAGAAGTAAAAAAGTTGGCTTAAAACTCAACATTCAGAAAACTAAGATCATGGCGTGTAGTCCTATCACTTCATGGCAAATAGATGGGGAAACAATGGAAACAGTGAGAGATTTTATTTTTTGGGTTCCAAAATCACTGCAGATGGTGACTGCAGCCATGAAATTAAAAGATGCTTGTTCCGTGGAAGAAAAGCTATGACCAACCTAGACAGCATATTAAAAAAGCAGAGACATTACTTTGCCAACAAAGGTCCATCTTGTCCAAGCTATGGTTTTTCCAGTAGTCACATATGTATGTGAGAGTTGTACTATAAAGAAAGCTGAGCACCAAAGAATTGATGCTTTTGAACTGTGGTGTTGGAGAAGACTCTTGAGATTCCCTTGGACTGCAAGGAGATCCAGTTGATCCTAAAGGAAATCAGTCCTGAATATTCATCAGAAAGACTGATGCTGAAGCTGAAGCTCCAATACTTTGGCCACTTGATGCGAAGAACTGACTCATATCAAAAGACCCTGATACTGGGAAAGATCGAAGGTGGGAGGAGAAAGGGATGACAAAGGATGAGATGGTTGGATGGCATCACCAACTGGATGGACCTGAGTTTGAGCAAGCTCCAGAAGTTGGTAATAGACAGGGAAGCCTGGCATGCTACAGTCCTTGGGGTTGCAGAGTCGGACACGACTGAGTGACTGAACTGAACTATAAGCAACATTTGTTAAAAGGCTTGTCTTGATGACCAACTATACCTATGGGAACTCTCTTCATTTTTGTTTTTTTATAGTTTTATATAAACATCTTTTCATATTCTATCATATTCTGTCACTGTAAAATAATGGAGCATAATTTTTTGATACCCAAAAAGTGAGGTACAATGTTCCCCCCCCAACACACAAAGTTCTTCAATTGGCAAATTTAGGCAAAAACAGAAGTTCCCATGCTGCAATTAGTTACTTTGGCATCTTTTAGCACTCTTGCAATGTTTCAGTGTAATCTAGGATAGTATGACGTGTGTGATAAATGTTTGCAATTTCTTCTGCAGTTTCTCTATGTGGGTGTCTAAAATGTATCTATAAAAGCCTCATTAAATGATTTTCCTCATCTGAAGAATTATTATACATACATATATATATATATACACTGAACATCTACATATTACTTTTACAAAACAAGGAAAAACACTGGGAAACTCTTCATCACTATTTCTTCTCATTTGTAAAGAAGCTCTATCTAAATATAAAATCATAGCAAATTGGCTTTAAAGTGAAAATGAATACTAGCGGATAATTACAGCAGTCAAAGGATTTCTCATAATATTTACAGCTTATAAAATGATATATCTTTAGCCATTTGTGGTCAAATATAATTCCATGGAACATAGGCTCTGTGAGATGTTTTGTGAACTTTTTGGAGAAAAGCTCTAGGATCGGGGGCTTCCCTGGTGGTCCAGTGGTTAAGAATCCACCTTCCAGTGCAGAGGACACAGGTTCAGTCTCTGGCTGGGGAACTAAGATCCCACATGACGCAGGTCAACTAAGCCGACACTCCACAACCAGAGTGAAGCTCCCGCACCGCAATGAAACATTCCCTGGGTTGCAACTAAGAGCAGATGCAGCCAAATAAATAAGTAAATATTTTTGTAAATGTTCTAGGATCAATTAAAATTTTCAAACATATTGGGTTGGAGACAATTCAGGAATGTCCTTACTGTAGGAGGTACCTTTGCCTTCAGCAAACTGATGGTCGCTGTGTATTTCTAAAGAGAATAGAGTAAACCACCCCGAGACGGCAAGAAGAACTAGAGAACAAGCATAGTGACAAGTCAAATTCAGAAAGACACGTGCTTCTAAAAACTTTTTTAGCCCTGCAAGATCTTTTCTTCCTTTGTTGATCGCAATAAGAGATATAGCTTCAGTGAAAAAAAAAAGTCATGCCGGAGAGCTATTTGAGATAGGAGAGCGGGGTGAGATGGGGGGAAGAGCACAGAGAGCCAAGCACATTTGTAACATTAGAGTCTCTAAGGAGAGAAAAAGAAAGGGCAGACTCACAAGGGGGCAGAAATCAGTCTCATCAGTGATTTGGAACAAAAATGACAATAATCTCAAAAATGCAGAAGAAATGAACAAAGACAAAATTATTGGCAGATGATGCTGGCTGTAGGTCTATCCGATCTACAAATCACGGGTCTTCCTAGGAAGAATCAAGCATAACAGTACAAAAGTGACACTGAAAAATCATTGACAAAGGCATCTTGAACCCAAAATCAGGCTACGAATCCTGAAATTTTGAAATTTGAATCCTATTTGAAATCCTGAACCCAAAATCAAGCTACAAATGATTTACCATACTCCAGGGAAAGAATGCAACTGAAAGAGATTCACATAATGATAGAAATTAAATATACAGATGGCAAATAAATGTGGATCACCTACAAAGGATCAGATTTATTATAATTAAAATAACAGAAGGAAATGGAACATTTAGATAAAATGTTATCACTCAAAATTAAGATTTCTAAAGGGAAAGTGATGTTACGGTTTGGGGGAAACAGAAAAATAATTTTAGATATTCAAGGTAAACTACAGAGAAAATTCCTTTAAGAACAGAAATGTGAATAAAAGGTATCAAAAACACAGGAAAACTGGGAAATAGGACCAATTATAAGCACTGTAATCATTACTTAATGATTGGGTTTAATAACTATTATAAATAGGGTTAAACAGTTCAATGAAAATGTCAAAAATACTATTTGAAACAGAAGCACTATGAAATAGTCATAATTTAATTTTATTTAGTGAATTCTAAAAATCTAAAGTTATAATAATAATTTCCAGTGAGTAAAGATGAGGGGAAAATGGAATGAAGATAATCTTTCATGAAAGACAAATGACACCGTTCAACTGAAGACCTTGATAATTACAAAAGTTTATACTGACAATGTTTTTAAAATACTATAAGATAATCAGAGACATAAAAAGAGATATATTTATTTGCAAAGCATTGGAGATTAAAACCTATACAATGCATTTCATACTGGCATTGAAACAAAATTCCAAAAATAAAAAATGGCATGAAAAAGGATAAAAGAAGTTGGCAGGAGTAAAACCAAATACATCAGGGTAATAAACTCAAATAGTTTAATCCCCACCCTCTTAAAAGATTCACAGATTCAATAAAAATTTTTAAAAATCAAATATTCAAATATGTGATGCCCACAAAAGATAAATCTGACTCAAGAAAATGAATAAAAGTAAAACTATTGGTGAAGATTTATCAAGCATATAGTATGAAGAAACAGTAGCATAAATTTCAGACCTAGCAGAATTTAATATAAAAAAACTAAACAAACAATGTCATATGATTTTGTTCTTTTATAATTTGAATGTTAATCAATACATAACGTCATGAATTTTTTGTCCATGTCATGTCTCATCAATACATATGATATAAAAAACTACTAGAAACAAAATGAGAAATTGATTATTGTTATGGGAAATTTAGTACTCTCCTTTCTACCATCTAGGGAAGAGAATGGCAACCAATTCCACCATTCTTACCTGGAGAATGCCCTGGACAGAGGAGACTGGCAGGCTACAGACCACGTGGTCACAAAGAGTTGGACACCACTGAGTGATCAATACTTTTCCACCCCGGATAGATCAAATCTAAACAGGATCATTTAGGATCTGGACAGAATCATTACCAGGGCTAATTTCTTTAAACTACCCAAAGGAGTTCCCTGATAGCTCAGTTGTTAAAGAATCGGCCTGCAATGCAGGAGACCTCAGTTCGATTTTCGGGTGGGGAAAATACCCTGGAGAGGGGATAGGCTGCCCACACCAGTGTTATTGAGCTTCCCTTGTGGTGCAGCTGATAAGGAATTCGCATGCAATTTAGAAGACCTGGGTTCAGTCCCTGAGTTGGGAAGATCCCCTGGAGAAGGGAAGGCTACCCATTCCAGTATTCTGGCTTGGAGAATTCCATGGACTATATAATGCGTGGGGTCGCAAAGAGTCAGATGTGACTTTCACTTTCACCCATAGAACATTTACCAAAATTGACTTTATACATCACATGTGTATGCTTGATCATGTCCGATCCTTTGAGACCCCATGAACTAGAGCCCACCAGGCTCCCCTGTCGATGGAATTTTCTAGGCAAGAATACTGGAGTGGATTGCCATTTCCTCTTGCACAGGATCTTCCGACCCAGGGATCGAACCCAGGTTTCCTGACTGTATCTCCAACAGTGGCAGGCAGATTCTTTACCACGTGAGCCACCTGGGAAGCCTCCACATGATCTACTAGATCACATAAAAATCACTCAAATATTCTAAAACATGATTTCTTTGTTTATGTTATATGATCACAAAGCCATAAAGCTAGAAAGAAAGAAAATCCCCAGGAAAAAAGGTAAATGAAAGTGAAATTCTTCAACATAGACTACACTTCAAAAAACAGTGAAAATGAAAGTAAACCATAAAACCTATTACAGAAATTAGTGAAACAGAAAACTGCACAATTAGTCCTCATTTAATCCTAACAAGAGTCTTATCTTTACTTGCAGACAAGATAAAGGAGAATCAGAAAGGTTACATGACCTCTGGTTATGTAACAGCATGAAAATGTCCAAACCAGGACTTGAATTCAGATCTTGTCTTCTATTTCAGGTAAATTTTCAAGATACCCCGTTGGCTCTCTGTTGAGTAAACTAAGATCATAATCAAAAAGTATTTAATTAGCCAATCTCTTGGTCCTAAGACTTTTTCAGTTTTTTGAAACTAGGATGAATCTTGAAATGATTTCTTTTAAAAATGATGTACTTTCATTGCCTGAGGAGAGGCAAATTAACCACACAAGAAAATATCTGATTAGCTTTTCTCCACAATTGAATTAACTTTAATAAGAATGTGTGCAGCTGGGTTTTAATTTAAATTCAAATCCTTCATTTGTATTTTAAAAAACCTTTACAAAGCACTGAAATACAAGAAAGCCATTCTGTGTGCAATAAAAAGAAACTTCCACAAGAAAAGCAAAAATGAAGGCATTTAGAAATTGCTAGGTTTCCTGAAGTAGATGGTACTTTTAAAGACTAGGTGAAAGAGATGTGACTGATTTTTTAGAAGGCCCATCATTCATGTACAAAGGCCAATCAGTGACTAACATTTAAGGTCAGCTGCTTGTCTTGATGAAAGTTGTTATTCACTTACAATTCCTTTTTAAAACATTGAAATGCCCACAAATCTGTTATTCTTTTTGCACCATGAAATTACTGTGCCATTTTCAAAATGCTTCACAGATCAAGGATTATGGGAAAGGCTCTGAACATTTATGGGTTATAATGATGCCTATTTTAAAATAGCAAAAGAAATTATGAAGAATTTGCAGGCACTATTTATGAAAAAGACTTAGATTTGTTATGGATAATAAAATTAATAAATATTTGTTAATTTTAATTTTTTCTCAGTGTGGGCATTTTATATAACATTTCTACTCCCAACACTGTTATTTACTTACTGCCAATCATTGGTCTGTGGGGTCGCAAATAGTCAAACACATCTTGGCGACTGAACAACAGCAACAAAATCATTGGTCTGCTTCATCACTGAATGTCTTAAATCTAGGAAAAAGGCTATGCTAGTTATATCAGGATGTAAGCACTTTTTTCTGGACCCATCATTATCCCTTTCTACAGAGCTGTCAAGAGAAAAGAAATCGACATTCATCCACTGCTACCTGTTTCTGAAGTTTCAATTTGTGGTTATTTCACTGAACATACCAACTCAAATTTATTCTATTAGGATAGGGAGATTAAAGCTGACAGAAGCTTTAATCATCACAGAGCCTGAAATATCAGTTTCATTTCTACTGAGTGTTCAAATAAAGTTAACAACAAATATAATATTATGAAAAATGATGAAAATAATTAGGCTTCTCTTTCAGGAGGTGTGTATATCACTTTCAGTTTCCGATTTTTAAATGTTACTTCTAGAGTCTGTTCAAAATACTGAACTGAAATACTACCCCATGAAGAAAAACCAATTAAAGTATATTTCCTGGCCTCGTCAATAATTAACACAATCTTTCAAAATAAAAAAAGGAACTTCCTTCTTAAACCTTAATTTGTCAAATGCTTAAATATCAACCTTCCTTTGTTGCATGTTGAGAAAGCATTTCGGACTGTAAAGGTTAAGTACATTACTAATGTATTTAAGTTACAGATTTCAATTTCCTCTACAAATTTACCATCCAGCTTGGAAGGGGCCTAGCACACCTTAGTCGTTAATTTGTCTCCATCAGGGCCGAAAGGCAGGCCCTCATAATAACCCGATAAATGTGTTTCCAGTGGGCAGAAGTACAGCGCCAAGACATGAAGTAGAATGATCCAGAATTAAAAGATGTGGTGCTAGGAGAGGAAAGGATTTTAAAAACATGCTTGGATCCTTCAATAAGTCTTTCTGAATTTATTATCATTATTTTCTTTTAGGATTTCATAGGGATATTTCCCAGGGTACTCTTTTGCCCATCGTCCTTGAAACCAGAAGAATCATTTTCCCATTGTGCTAAGAGAAAAGTCTCAACATTGAGACACTGCTATCATTTTTCACAAGTTCTCTAAAGCAGGCATCATCACTCACCCTGACACCCTCTCTAAACCCTTCCTCTCCTAAACAGAAACAAAACAGGTTGGCAGACCTGTAACAAAGGAACAGTGCAGCTCTTATTAATCCTGCTGGTGAATATCAGTCACCCAGGGATAGTGTTAACAGTGCAGATTCTGATTAAGTAGGTCTGGGGTGGGGTCTGAAATTCTGCCTTTCTGATGAGTTTCCAGATGATGTGATGCTGCTATTGTGGATACAAGGACCACACTTTGAACAGTAAAGGCACCTTGTACCTTGCTTGAGCCTGGGCATTGGCATTCAACTCAACTGAGTCAAATCCCCCCATTATTCAGCTATGAGATCCTTCACAAGTCATCGCCCTGAGTGCAATTTCTTCCTGGGTACAGTGAGAACACCTACTGAGTATTTCTTAAAACATTATACGATTCATGATAAATTTATGTGATGCCCTTAGAACAGAAGCAAATGCTCAGTAAAAGTTAATGATTACTATGATAGGATATGGACTTCCCAGGTGGTGCCTGTTGTAAAAAACAACAACAAACTCACCTGTCAATGCAGGAGACATAAGAGATGAGGGTTGGATCCCTGGGTCCAGAAATTTCCCTGGAGGAGGGCACGGCAATCCACTCCAGTATTTTTGCCTGGGGAATCCCATGGACAGAGGAGTCCGGAGGACTAACAATCCATCCATAGGGTCACAAAGAGTCAGACATGATTGAGCATACGTGATAGAATAGAAATACAATACAGAGTGGGGCCAGATGAACTTTTTTTGGTTTCGTACAAGATAAAAAGCTTTAGTTGCAAATATTCTATTCCTTTGTGAAGCTCGCTCAGTCGTGTCCAACTCTTTGTGACCCCATGGACTGTAGCCTACCATGCTCCTCCGTCCGTGGGATTCTCCAGGCAAGAATACTGGAGTGGGTTGCCATTTCCTTCTCCAGGAGATCTTCCCAACCCAGGGAGTGAACCCTGGTCTCCCGCATTGTAGGCAGACGCTTTACCAAAACTATACAAAGAAAAGGATTTTGATGAAATAGGATAAAAATCACAGGAGGCAAAGGTAACTTCTCATAAAATCAAGGAAAACTGGTGATGCTCAGAAAATAAAAACCAGTTATTAACAGTTACAAAAGGATCAAGGCAAACAGTCTGCAAGGGAACAAACCACATCAAATTTCTCTTGAACCATATACCAAGTGGCTTCCATCCTGTAAGTTAATAGCCAGCTCAGACATTTCAAGTTGGGCAGAATATTATTTCTGTCCACTTCACACAATGATGAAGTCCTTTATTTAATAAATACAAGATCAGAGAAAGGGACCGTCTCCATTCAAAGAACACAGTTATAGAGCCATCTAGCCCTACAGGTAACCCTCAAGCTATAGATAAAACAGAGTCATCCCTGAAATCAAATGAAATCTGTCATCGCAGAGGTCACTTCCCAGCTGAATTTTCATCGTTTAAGCAAAGAGAGATGAAGTGTTAACTGGTAGGAACAGAACTAATTTAGAATTTGAGAAGATGCATAAGCCAACAATCTACCCATTTATAAAGAAGCGGTTTTCCCAATCCTGCACCAGGACTGTGTCCTAAAGCAGTCTGCACACGGCAGGTTATTGTCACCTTCTGTCACTTTGTGACATCAGCCCTCCATCAGACATGATGATTAAAATCTACAACCTTTCATTTGGTAAAACAGGAAAGGTAACCACGGGAGCTGCAATCGTGTCACCGAAAAAACATCTCTGGCTTCAAAAAATAAGTAGGCTGCCTCAGCCTCTCCAGTTATCTCTCTGCAGGGGGCCATTATGGGTGACAACGTTCTGTCCCGGAAGCATTATCTCTGAATAATTACCTGCCTCTACTCTCTCTGCACTGATGTAGCAGCAGCTCTTTTAATCTGGTATATGGCAGGATTCACAGATTGCACCTTATTACAATAAAAAATGCCTTTGCCACCCTCTGCAAAAAAACGAGAGTAACTGTTAGCCATGTCATGAACCAGGCTGCAGTTCAGTTCACTTGCAGCCTGCCGATGGGGAGGGTTCCTCGTCTCTTCCTGAGTCACTTATCAACAAAAGGATCTGCGGGTGGTTCCAGCTGATTGCAGCGCCCAGGATTTGAAGGGAAATCAAATCCTTGATGCTGGCCCCTCCTGTCTAACTCTCAGGAAAGTCACAGATTTAAGAGAAATAAAATGCAGAGCGGCTCAAGCCCCATGGCAGCACTGGACACAGTTATTCCTTTGATTTTATTCTGCCTCAGCATTTGGGTTTCAGTCTGTGACCAACCCTCGGTGTGTCTACAATCCTGAGCTCTCCATCCACAGACGCTTCTTTTTCCTTTTGGAGTGACAGTTTATTTTTACGTCATTTCAGGTGAACACTTAAAGGCTCTGAGCAGGGAAAATGAAATGCATTGTAGTTATTAGAGCATAGAATGTAAATGTTTGCCTAAACTGGAGATAAATGCAGGAAGAAATGGTGTTTGCTTTCACTAAAGCAAAGGTTTTCACGTTTGAACAGGAATAGCAACAAGAAACTAGCAGAAACATTTTTTTCCAAATGAAATTATTAATAGATCCTTACTAAATAATACATATGTAAGTGAAATTTACCTGGAAGAAGCAAGAGATAGGGGTATTGGAAAAGCAACAAATCCAGATTTTTCTCTCTCCAAAGTAACCTTTCTAGGATCCCTCCAGGATATCTCCAGAATACCTCTAGGAACCCTGGGGGCTCTGGGTCACCCTGTACCCATGACTGCTCTGAATGAATACAAGGCCCTGTATATATTGCTATTTTCAATAGACTGCAGAGGGACATGTTTAATCAGCCTAATGGAATATTTATTAAATTGGTTACTTTAATTGTTTTATTCAATAAGGTATTTTGAATGAGATTTAAAACAGACTCAAAAGGCTATCGCATATATGCAAAAAAGTAAGATTTCATTCCTTTAAGATGTTCTACATTCTGAAGCTGGAGCAGCTGCTATGGAAAACAGTATGGTGGTTCCTCAAAGAATTAAAAATAGAATTACCATGTGCTGGGCTGTGCTGCGCTAAATTGCTTCAGCCATGTCTGACTCTTTGCGACCTTATGGACTGTAGCCTGCAGGCTCCTCTGTCCATGGGATTCACAGACAAGGATACTGGAGTGGGTTGCCATGCCCTCCTCCAGGGGACCTTCCTGACTAAGGGATCAAACTCTCATCTCTTACATCTCCTGCATTGGCAGGCTGATTCTTTACCACTAGCGCCATCTGGGAAGCCTAGAATTACCAGTGAGCCACGAATCCCACTCCTGGGCACATATCCAGAGAAAACAATAATTCAAAAAGATACAAGCACCCTTATGGTCATAACAGCACTATTTACAAGAGCCAAGACATGGAAGCAACCTAAATGTCCATCAACAGATAATGGATAAAGAAGATGTGGTGTATATACATGCACAGTGGACTACTACTCAGCCATAAGAAAGAATGAAACAATGCCATCTTCAGCAACATGGATGGAAGTAGAGATAATCATATTAAGTGAAGCCAGTCAGAAAGAGAAAGACAAATACTCTATGATATCATTTACATGTGGAAGCTAAAATATGTCACAAATGAGCCTATCTATGAAACAGAAACAGATTCACAGACAAAGAAAATAGACTTATGGTTGCTAAGGGAGAGGGGAGGCGAAGGGCATGGAGTAGGAGGTTGGGGTTAGTAGACGTAAGCTGTTCTACACAGAATGGATAAACATCAGTTCTGATTGTATAGCACAGGGAACTATATTCAGTACCCTCTGATAAACCATAATGGAAGAAAATATTTAAAAAATATATATATATATAAATTGTGTTAATATATATTTTATATATAACAATCATTTTGCTGTATAGCAGGAATTAACACAACATTGTAAATCAACTATTCCTCAATAAAAATAAAAATAAATAAGTAAAATGTTCTACATGCAGATTACTCAGTAGACTACCCTGAACTTGAACATGAAGGAGAAAGTTTTCAAGTCAATTGTCCATTTTACAATCTCGTCTTGCCTTGGATCCAGGCAATGCGAAGTTTAAGTGTGATTGCAGTGATTTTCTTTACAGCTTTGGAACTCCAATGACTCAAAGCTAAACTCATTACCCATCCTCGGATAAAAATCAACAGGAGACCTGAGTTTTATAATTTTATAGGATCATCTAGGCAGGAATCTGTATGGAAACCATATAGAAGAGAGCAACTAAATGCATTTACATCCCTTTTTAAAAATAATGACACAGTGTTTCTGCATGTGGGATGAGAAATAAAATAGAATTCTGCATTAGGTATTTGGACAGAAATAAGAAAACAATTTCAGTACAAGAAAATATGAGATAATTCATTTAACAAACTTTTTAGACTTTTAGAAAGAAACAGTAGGTATTCATCATCCTAGCAGAAGATTTCTTAAGAGGTAATTCCTAAAAATTTTTTACAGGTTGTTGACCATACACTAAATATTAGATCACTCTGTCACAGGGTCAAGTTAAATGAATAAACCACAGATTACATTATTGTATCAATTTTTATAGTTTTCTTCAAATTTATGATGAGTTATTTTTAATAGGAAAGATTAAAATGTACAAGCTAAACGCAGAATAAAATCCATATTAATAATGTTAATCACAATGACAGAAATTACCTATTATTAATGAATTCACATTTTGTTCATCTGTCTGCAAAACAGAATCTACTCTGTTAGAGAAAAGAGCATAAATAATGGAAAATTCCCATATTATTGCTAATTGACTTTAGAATTAAGTCACAGGTATAGGAAAATATATACACACACACCAACCTCACTCTAGATTCAATTTTTCTTTTTCCTTTTAGATCAGTGTCAGGAATATAGAACTGAATCCATGGAAAAAGGCCCTGTATTCACTGAAATAAAGATTTTCCACTCATATCCACCCTGTCTTCAATCCATGAAAACATTTCCTCCCATTTTTTCTTGTTCTATCTCTTTGCTCCAACCAGCCCAGGCCCTTGAGGGTGCCCATCTTCAGTTAAATCTGCGCTGCCTCTGGCTGATTTCCTTGTCTGATCCAGGCTTTAGGGATAATCCGCCAAACTTTCCCACTTCCTGATTTCAATGATCCCTTCCATCCCTAATTTGTCATGGCCAACAGTTTTAGATAAAATCTGCTTTTTTAACCCCAGAGAAGTCGTTGAGGGTAAAAAAGTTTTGAAAAAAGCTTTCTTTTTGTATTATCTTCACATCAACACGTTAAGACTCTGAAAATCTCCAGTCTCCAAAGTCTTGTGAAGAGATGGACAAGAGCATTTTAAAGGTAGAATAAAGGCTCTAGAGTGTGGGAACATTTTTCAACGAGTGGGCACAGCTCATTTTAGGCTTAGCTTCAATCTGGGCTCGATCAGCTTACTTATCTCTTTTCAAGTGAGGTGAAATATAGTCAGAAGGGTCGTAACTCTGAATTTCTATTACCTAAAAATCTAGCTTTTTGTGAACTGTGAAACCAAGACTCCAGGTCACAATTATATTTTGCTGGAAGATCTTGAGGTCTATAAGGGGTTCAGGTGAGAAATGGCAACCTGAATGAAAAATAAACAAAAAATGGCAATATTGAGCCTTCAGGCCAGAGATCAAGTCATAACAGTGAACGTATTCCGTAAGGCCCAGCCCTCATTTGCAAATTTTGGAAAGTTGGGAAGAAACAAATCTTGATGTATATATACAGAGTCATTTATAGCCAAATCATAAAAATTGTAATTCTATCGTACTCTGGATTTTGTGATGTTTGTGGTGTCTGTCTGTTTTTTAAAAGTATGTTGGACTTCCCTGGTGATGCAATGGTCAAGAATATACCTGCCAGTGCTGAGGACACGGGTTCAATCCCTGGTCTAGGAAGATCTCACAAGCCCGGGGGCAACTGGGCCCGTGTGCCACAACCACTGAAGCCTGGACGCCTTGAGCCTGTGCTCCGCAATAAGAGAAGCCACAACAATGAGAAGCCAGTGCGCTGTGACTAGAGTGGACCCTGCTTGTCACAATCAGAGAAAGCCTGCACGCAGCAATGAAGAGCCAGCATAGCCAAAAGTAGATGCAATCAGTAAGATGAAAACAAGTATGTTGATTTCCCTTTTCATCCTAAGTAGAAATTCATCTTAACTAATTTTGTCCCTGTAACTTTTAATTCATTTTATTAAAAGAGACTCCCAAAATGTGGGCCCAGGAAAACTTAGATCTACTTACTTACTCCAGGTAATAATGCACACCCAGTATTAAAATGTCAAAACCAGAAAAAAATTTAGACCATAATATGAAAATCATATAATTGTTTGTGTTCATGGGCCATTTAAGTAGAAAAATGGATTAAATGAGGAAACAAAGATGAATGTTACATGTGATCAAAATCTCTTAATACAGTATACAGCCATTGAAAACAACATATCCAGACTATGTTACAAAGTGGGATAAACTGTAAGATCTCATATAATTGCAAAAAGCAGGATATAAAGTTGTGTTTAAAAACTAATTTCCATTATTTTAAAATGATGCAAAGGAAAGTCAACATGGAAATTATACACTAGTCAGCTTTTTTTTTTTTTTTTAGGTTTATGCTGGTAGGTGAAGTACTAGCAGTAAAAGAAATACCTTCTAAGTATTATTCTTTTACAGGCTGTAAAAGTCTAAAAAAATTCATGGGCCTACATAAGTTACTCAGAAAAAGATTCTGATTTATTGATTTATATCCTTGTGACTATGTCAAAGAATATTTCCCTGTGGCACTGTACTAGTCTTCTTTCTTTCTTTTAAGATTTTTTTGATGTCTACCACTTCCCTGGTGGCTCAGATTGGTAAAGAATCTGCCTGTAATGCAGGAGACCTGGCTTCAATCCCTGAGTTGGGAGTTTACCCTAGAGAAGGAAATGGCAACACATTCCAGTGTTCTTGCCTGGAGAATTCCACGACAGAGGAGCCTGGCGGGCTACAGTCCGTGGAGGCTCAAAGAGTCGGACACAACTGAGTGACTAACACAACACCATTTTAAAACTCTTTACTGAATTTGTTACAGTATTGCTTCTGCTGTTTATGTTCTATGTTTTGGCCACCAGGCATGTGGGATTTTAGCTCCCTGAGGACCAGGGATTGAGCCCACACCCCTAAATTGGGAGTATGAAGTCTTAACCGTTGGGCCCATCAGGGAGGTCCCTGTACTAATTTTCTTTTGCTGCTAAAACAAATTTCCACAAACTCTGTGGCTAAGTGTGACACAAAATGTACTACCTTATAGTTCCAGGGATCAGAAGTCTAAATGGACTTCACTAGGCGAAAATAAAGATGGCGTCAGAACTGAGTCCTCTGGGAACTCTACGGTCAAATAATCCCTTGCCTTTTCAAATTTTGGGAGGCCAATCACATTCCTTGGCTCCGGTCCCATTCCTCCATCGTCCAAGTCAACAACAAAAAGTCAATCCCCACGTCACCTCCTTCTGATTCTAAGTCTTCTGTCTCCTCTTCCCCTTGTGAGAACCCTTGTAATTAACACTGGGCCAACCCAGATGATTCACTACCCTCTCTTGACTGTAGCCCACCAGCCTCCTCTGTCCATGGGATTTCCCAGGCAAGAATCCTGCAGTGGGCTGCCATTTCCTTCTCCAGAGTATCTTCCTGACTCAGAGATCAAACCTGGGTCTCTTGCAACTCCTGCTTTGGCAAGAGGGTTCTTCACCACTGCACCACCTGAGAAGCCCCGTTAGCAATCTTAATTTCATGTGCCACTTTTTCCTCCTTCCTACATAATCTGGCATAATCACAGGTCCTAGGGACCAGGACATGACTATCTCTGGGGACTATTATTCTCCTACCACAGTTATTCATGGATTGCCTAATCAGGTCATGGCGTCCTTATACTGTGAATCTGAAATATATGCTACATATCAAAATTGCTATGGGAAGATGGCGCTACATGTAATCAAAGATTCTCAAGATCAATATAACTTGAAATGCTGTTGTAGCCAGTAAACATTGTTTGATTTGCCCAGAAGGGCTATTTGAAATCTTTTTTTTTTTCATCACACCATGGGGCCTGTGGGGTTTTAGTTCCCCAACCAGGAATGGAACCCTCAGAGTCTTAGCTACTAGACCATCAGGGAAATCCTTCTCTGAAGTCTTAAACTGTTACTTATCACCACCCCGGCACTGCTCCTGGGGTGAGCCGAGTTCAATACTCCATCAGTTCTCTCTTTGCACGTATGTGTATGCTCAGTCGAATCCAACTCTTTACAACCCCAGGGACTGTAGCCCATCAGGCTCCTCTGTGCATGGAATTTTCCAGGCAAGAATACTGGAGTGGATTGCCATTTCCTACTCTGAGGGATCTTTTTGACCCAGGGATAGAACCCTCGTCTCTGTGTCTCCTGCATTGGCTGGTGGATTCTTTATCATTGGATCTTTCTGACCCAGGGATGGAACCCTCGTCTCTGTGTCTCCTGCATTGGCCAGCGGATTCGTTATCACTGGCACCAGCTGGGAAGCTCTTGGACATAAGAACTGGTTCAAAATTGATCATGGTTCCAAGTTAAGGTGATGCACCAGCTATTGTTTCTGCCTTGAGCTACAGGGGCGTTTTCTCCACGCGCTCATTTTCCTTTGTGAGGGCACAGAAAAATATAACCTTAGGTGATGCTAGAACCCATGACCCTTCTGCATGGAGGATAATTCATCTAAAGCAGGCAAGATTAAGATCAAAATTCTAACACGGCAGAAATGTATGTGCTGGGGGCAGCTTCGTGTGGTCATGTGCCTGCATCCATGTATGTAAGTGTGTGTGTTTGTGTGTGTGTGTGTGTGTGTGTGTGTGTGTGTGCACGCACGCCTGCATATAAGAAAGAGAGAGACACATGTAAAGGTTTTTCCACTAGTTCTAAAGCTCATCTTCACCCCTGTCCTTCTAGGTTATGTAAGCACATAACTCCTTTGTTTCTGGTTGAACTAGGATTCTACCATCTACGTCCAAAAGACTCAGTTAACATGGATGTTGTGTAATATTGCTATATCCTTAGCACTGTAACTAATGGCAAAGGAATGAAATACATAATCAAGAAAGCTAGACATTGTCAGGACATAAAATCCAAACAACTTGTAATATGTCCCAAACTGGGGACTGCTCTTCAATGTGATCCAGCAGCAGTAATGTCATACCTTTTTGTTACTGAGAGTCTGTGATCTAGAGTAAGCATCAACCATGGTCTTAGGAACCCTTCTGCATATTCATCGCCTGCACTGAACAAATAAAAGCCGTTACTCTCACTCACAGCATCCCTCTCAGTCCAGTTTATGCCGTGGTGTCATTTCTATGATTCTGGATTGAACCAGAATCTAGCAGCAACATCAAAGTTCAAATAACAGCCACGCAAATCATTCCATTAAGGTAACCATTAAGAAGAGTCTACTTGTCACTTAATATTGCCAATGGAATTAATTGCATTGAATAAAGAAATGAATACATGAATGGATACAGGTATGATAAACAGTTTCAAGCCCAGGAAGGTAGAGCTTGGTTCATTCAAGATTAATAATCACAGAAGTTATTGCTGCTTCATGACCTATTTGTCTATCTACTTTACTATTTCTTCAGGTTATGTGCTCTGTCACGCTGCTTGGAATTTTCTTTGATAATTTATCCCTGTTCCTCATAATTCCAGGACTCATATGGACAATAACTAGCTAAAGTTAAAACAATAATAACATGACTGAATGTTGATTGGAAAGAAGTTTATAGACTATCTAAACCTTAGTTTGGAGCCACCGAGGAATTGCAAAACACCAATTATATTTCTTTATTAAATTTTTATATATATTAATAAAATTCAAAAAGAACTTTATTAGCATACAAGTTAAATTTCCTTCTGTTCTTGTTCCTATACTCCTGTTATTTCTAGAATGGCAGGTTACACTCTTCTGAGCATTCAGGACTGCAACATGTATTAATCAGAATGGACAACTGTCATGAGTAGAGAATAAAACCCAGAGCATTACAGAAGAAATGTCACTCTGTTCAAAGAGAAACACAGGAATGGAATTTTCCCCCCCTCCTTGAAATTTTATGTTTCAAATTATTCTAATAAGAAACTTCAATGATAAATTCTCATGCCTCAGAAGAAAATAATTTTGAGTTTGGTCTGTCATTTCATTCCAAACTCAAATCTTATGAACACATTAAAAAAAAAAAAAGGCCAAGACAACCTACTAAATGGGAGAAAATACTTGTAAATGATAAGACCAATAAGGGGTTAATATCCCCTTACATCCTCATACATCAACTCAACAACAACTCAACATCAAAAAGCAAACAATCCAGTTAAAAAAGGACAGATCTAAATAGACAGTTTCCCAGAGAATACTTACAGATGGTCAACAAGCACAGAAAAAGGTATTCCACATCATTAATCATTAATCGTTAGAGAAACACAAACTAAAACCACACTTAGATATCACCTCACATCACTCAGAAGAGCTATCACCGAAAAGGACCACAAATGTTGGCAGGAAAGCAAACAGGACCCACATACACTGTCGGTGGGAATGTAACTTTGTACAGTGACCATGGAAAATAGTCTGGAGGTTTCTCAAAAAACTGAAAATAGAACTATCATACGACCTAGCAATTCCACTGCTGGGTATTTAATCCTAAAGAAAGCAAAAACACTAATTCAAAGAGATTCATGAACGCGATTTTCACAGCAGCATTATTTACAGTTGCCGAGAAATGGATGTTACCTAAGACTCCATCAACAGATGAACAGATGAAGAGGTAGGTGTGTGTGTGTGTTTATGGGCGTGTGTGTGTGTGTGTGTGTGTGTGTGTGTATGCATATATACATATATACATACATAGAATAGAATACTACTCAGCCATAAAATTAAAAAAATGAAATTTTGACATTTGCAACAACAAGGATGGACTTGGACAAAGTTATTCTAAGTGAAATAAGTTAGACAGAGAAAGACAAATACTATTAATGTATGTTATTTATATGTGGAACCTAAAGCCAAAAATAACTAGTGAGTATAACAAAAAAGAAACAGAGTCACAGATATAGCGCATAAACCAGAGGTTACCAGCGGGGAGAGGGGAGGAGGGAGGAACAAGATGGGGTGGGAGATTAAGAGGTAAACTATAAACTATAAAATAAACAAGCTACAAGGACACACAGTACAACCCAGGGAATATAGCCAACATTTTACAATAACTATACATGGAATATAACATTTAAAAATGATAAATCACTATGTTGTACACCTGAAACTTACACAAATATTGCACATCAACTATACTTCAATAAAGAGAAAAAGAAGTCACATCATAAATTACAAATACAACTGGATATCACCAAGTATTTCTACATTTGATTACTATTTGGATAATTGACTAATTCAACTATTAAACCATACAATGTATAGTTAAGGCACATCTAACGCAAAATATGTTTCTTAATAAGCTGCTCTGACCTCTCTGTAAAAGTGTTTTGGTTTTACACGTGGTTTTAATATCACACCTTTTGTTGATATCTTGCAGTTCTTTGAGAACCCAGTAAAAGAAACCATAGGCCCCATCTTTATAAAAATATAAAAAGGTATGTACAGTTAATTTCCACTATTATATGAGTTACTTATTGCCCTGACACCCAACCATAAACTGCCAGAATTGTGTGAATTTCAGGTTAAGAATCCTGGGATATAGAAGTCTAAGAATCTTTCATTATAATATAAATTAATTTTGGTTGGAAAAACACATCACAGATTAGTTCTCAAAAAGCAACCCATGAAGGTTGAAAGTCAGACTAAGGGCTCTGGGCAACTGAGGACCAGGGAAGGATAATATTGTGAAAGACGTTCAACCCCAGCATTCACACCCAAAAGCTTCATAATTACACTGGATCCATTCTAAAATACAGATTCTCACTGCTACCTCAGATATACAAAAACTTGGATGGAGCAATTCCCTGAACAAATATAGCATACTCTTTTATATTTCTGTACCTCCTGATGGGGCTTCCTGTTTTGAAAATTCTTTATCCTTTTCACCAAGAGCATAATTTTCCCATGCCCCCACCCCCCACTGCTTCACTGCTTTTCCACCTTTTCAACAGAGCATCCGGCAAAGACCCCACAGGACAGTCATTTTTCTGCAACTCTTAAGCACTCCTAAAGGCCCATTTGCTCTGTGGGAAGTAGGACAAAAAAAAAGTGTCCGTCCTTCTGTGGCAGGACTCTGCCCATTACACAACTCTGCAGAGCAGTGATTCTAACTGTGGCCACACAGCGAAGTCACCAGTGAGCTTTTAAAATCCCTGACGCCCAGGCCATCTCGCAGATGGATTAAGTCAGGTGGGAGCTCAGGTTGGTATTTTTAAAATACTTCTTCAACAAATTCTAAGTCTCCTCTCTGGATTCTCAGAGAACAAAGCCCATCCAACTTTGATCTCTTCCAGAAAACCTTCATTACTTGAATCTGAAGCATGGTATAAATCTTTTTTTTTTTGTCTGTTTTCCGATCATCTTCCCTCATCTGGCCTCTTTTCAACACTTAGATCTGGCCAAGAAGAAATCCTTAGAGAGGGTCCCTGACTCCCTTCTCTGGAGCTGGCCACATATCCCACCTTGGCCATTTTATCTTGACTTCCTTCTTCTAATGCTAAGAGAAATTATTTGTCTCTTCGTTACACTTCCCTGGTGGCTCAGATGGTAAAAGTGTCTGCCTACAATGTGGGAGACCTGGGTTTGATCCCCGGGTCAGGAAGATTCCCCTGGAGAGGGAAATGGCAACCCACTCCATTTTCTATTGCCTGGAAAATCCCATGGACGGATAGAAGAGCCTGGTAGGCTTCATGGGGTCGCAAAGAGTCGGACACAATTAAGCAACTTCACTTCACTTCACTTCACTTCTCCAACCAAACTGACCACAAGCTGAGAGCCCTGACACTAGCTGCTTATTTATTATTTTATCCTACGCACCTAGACCTGTTCTAGGCACACAGTAGGGCCCCAATAAATATAGATCAAATGTGTGAATAAATTAAAGAATGAGGTGAATGAATACTGATCTTATTTTCTCTCTAACATTCTATGGCCTTGAGTTCACCTGTTGTGTCGTCTACTTAAACTGCAGCAATCCCTCACAACTGCAGGTTGGTTTTCCAGTTAACAAAACAATTTCCTATGTGCCATCTTACCTGTCCCTCACAACATTTTAGAGGAAGCAGCAATTATATAATACAGAGATAAAACTGACAGTCTGTAAAGTAAAATGAAACTTCCCAGGGCCACACAAACAATGAACGGGATAAGCACAAGCATGCTGTGAGGTTCTCGTAGGCCATGTGGCCATGTCTCGAATTCCTGGCCCTGCAGAGGCACATGGCCCCAGGATTGGAAAGTGGCTGGCAAGATGAGGTTACAGATGCTGAGAGGAAGCACAGCACTGTAGCGCCGTGTGTGAGCATCTCAATCCAAACACGAGGTCGATGCCTGTCAAGGGTTTGCCCAGGGATCACATGAGTAATGGGAGGAACACTTGGGAGAGGGTTAAATAATGTCAGTACGTTCCAGCCCTGTCACGCCTTTGTGCAGCCACAAGACTTCAGGCCTCCGACCACACCCAGGACTCTCTTCCACTATAGTCCTTCCGGGTTTCTCTCTTTATGCAACAGAATCATCCAGAATAGTGGATTTAGAGTCACGCATGAATTACACTCCTTGGGTTTTGCCTCTTTATAATTATAGTAAACTATACTCAAGTGTGTCAGTTTTGCCATCATCTCGCTATCATGACAATGATCCTGAAAGAGTCAGTTGCTCAGTCGTGTCCGACTCTGTGACTCACGGACAGTAGCCTGTCATCACGCTCCTCTGTCCATGGACTTCTCCAGACAAGAATATTGAAGTAGGTAGCCATTTCCTTTTCCAGGGGATCTTCCCGATCCAGGAATCGAACCAGGGTCTCCTGCAACGCAGGCAGATCCTTTACCATCCGAGCCACCATCTGGGACAGCCAGATTGTACCTGTACAGTCTGTACTATCTGGGACAGCCCATTGGGACTATCACTTCCATCCAGTTGCTCAGTCACGTCTGACTCTTTGCGACCCCATGGACTGCAGCACGCCAGGCTTTCTCATTCATCACCAACTCCCAGAGCTTACTCAAACTCATGTCCATCGGGTCAGTGACGTCATCCAATCATCTCATCCTCTGTCACCCCCTTCTCCTCCTGCCTTCAATCTTTCCCAGCATCAGGGTCTTTTCAAATGAGTCAGCTCTTTGGATCAGGTGGCCAAAGCATTGGAGTTTCAGCTTCAGCATTAGTCCTTCTAAAGAATATTCAGGGTCAATTTCCTTTAGGATTGATTGCAGTCTTTGCAGTCCAAGGGACTCTCAAGAGTCTTCTCCAACACCACAGTTCAAAAGCATTAATTCCTTAAGGCTAAGCTTTCTTTATAGTCCCACTCTCACATCCACACATGACTACTGGAAAAACCATAGCTTTGACTATACTGACTTTTGTCGGTAAAGTAATGTCCCTGCTTTTTAATGTGTTGTTTAGGTTTGTCATAGCGTTTCTTTCAAGGAGCAAGTGTCTTTTAATTTCATGGCTGCAGTCAGCATCTGCAATGATCTTGGACCCTAAGAAAATAAAGTCTCTCACTGTTCCCATTGTTTTCCCAACTACTTGCCATGAAGTGATGGGACCGGATGCCATGATCTTAGTTTTTTGAATGTTGAGTTTTACCAGATTTTCATTTTCCTCTTTCACTTTGATCAAGAGGTTATTTAGTTCCTCTTCACTTTCTGCCATAAGGGTACTGTCATCTGCCTATCTGAGATTATTAATATTCCTCCAGACAATCTTGATTCCAGCTTGTGCTTCATCCGGTCCAGCATTTCACATGATGTACTCTGTATATAAGTTAAATAAGCAAGGTGACAATGTACAGCCTTGACGTACACCTTTCTAAATTTGGAACCAGTCCATTGTTCCATGTCTGGTTCTAACTATTGCTTCTTGATCTGCATACAGATTTCTCAGGAGGCAGGTAGGGTAGTCTGGTATTCCCATCTTTTTAAGAATTTTCCATAGCTTGTTTTGATCTACACAGTTAAAGGCTTTGGTGTAGTCAATGAAGCAGAAGTAGATGTTTTTCTGGAATTCTCTTGCTTTTTCTATGCTAAAACAGATGTTGGCAATTTGATCTCTGGTTCCTCTGCCTTTCCTAAATCCAGAGTTAACATCTGGAAGTTCTTGATTCATGTACCGCTGAAGCCTAGCTTGGGAATTTTCAACATTACTTTGCTAGTACGTAAGATAAGTGCATTTGTGCAGTAATTTGAACATTCTTTGGCATTGCCATACTTTGGGATTGGAATGAAAACTGACCTTTTCCAGTCCTGTGGCCAATGCTGAGTTTTCCAAATTTGCTGGCATATTGTGGCTATAGCTCAATATAATTCATGATATGCAGACTTCTAGCAAATTCATCAAGTGAAGCTGTGTAAGAGAACTTTCTAGTCACTGTAGACTCTATTATTGTCTGACAATTTTTTTGCATTTCTTTTAAGCTCCTTCAGTGAACTATTGTGCAATATAGGGCCACAGGAAAAACTCCAGAAAAATAAATGCTGGAAAATGATTTCATGTCCTTGTAAAGAACATTACATATGACCGCAAATATATGCAGTTTCATTCTTGGGACCATTCAGACTTTAAACAGCTCATGACAGTGCTATGCCAGACCATTTGGTACTATTTACAACATCCACCTGGCATGGATATTTTGAGCAGCAAAGAGGCCAAGACTTAGAAACTTAAATAGGAAGCCAAAGAATCTTGTCTTTCTTCCTTTATCCAAATTAAAGGCATCACATGAGAAATAAATATTTATGAAGAACCAAAATCTCATCCATCTTAACTGTTACAGTCCAAATGAGAGGATGTCTTAACTGAAGACTGTAAGAGTCTGTACCAAAGCAGTCACTTGGGAGAAAGCAGAGTCTAGAAAACAGCACAGCGAGTCACCTGATTCTTCTGAAGAGTACTCAGCTGTCAGGTTAGTGATGCAAAACCAGAGAAAGTCTGTGAGGAAGGTGAGTCATAAATGAAACCCATGGGACCCATGAGAGCAGGTAGAATCTAAGGATCCAAATGAGTCAGAATACAGACTCAAGTGCACTTGCTGCAGAGGTGAGGAGAGGAAAAGCAGCCTGAAGCAGCGAAGTTCAAAGCCACCAGTAAGGTAGCCCCAGTGAGAACCCAGATTCAGTCTAGAGTCTTTCAGCCCAAACACATAGCCCCACTTCCTTGCCTCATTGCAATTACTGTGTCCTTTTGCCATTTAAAACAGGCAGGTATATGTACATATATCCAGTATAGATAATGGGGCCCTCAAAATACCAATCCAACCACTAAACTTGTTATTTCACTGCTTTGCTAATATGAATGACTCTTAATTAAACAGTCACTGTAGAATTGTGTCTTCTCCTATTCCATTAGATAAGTAAACATGATTGGAGGCAAAGGAAAGAGGAAGAAAACCACATGAAAGGATGCTAACATACTTGCCTCAGGTATAAGGTTATATCTCGGTCACTTTAGTTACATTAAACTTAGTATTTTAGCAAGGATGCATTGCAGTAGGCACTGAGCAAGGTTAAGCTGGCATTTCTATGGCAACATTTAAGTGTGTGTGTGCTCAGTCATGTCCGACTCTTTGTGATCTCATGGACTATAACCCACCAGCTGCTCTGACTATGGGATTCTCCAGGCAAGAATACTGGAGTGGGTTGCCATTTCCTCCTTCAGGGGATCATCCCTACCTGAGGATCAAACCTGCATCTCCTTCACTGCAGGTGATTCTTTACCCCTGAACCATCGGGGGCGGGGGGGGGGGGGGGGAAGCCCTATACCTGGTAAAATGATCAGTAAATATTAGATTTATTAAATTTGATAAGCAACATCGCGAATGAAAATATGATACATAAGATGTCAATATGTTCTAGTATGATTATACATTGAACACACTACTTTCTTTGGAATATAATATTTGCACGTGAAGAGACAACATATTGGAAAAGACCCTGATGCTGGGAAAGATTGAAGGCAGGAGGAGAAGAGGACGAGATGGTTGGATGGCATCAATGACTCAATGGACATGAGTGTGAAAGCCCCAGGAGATGGTGAAGAACAGGGAAACCTGGTGTGCTTCAGTCCATGGGGCTGCAAAGAGTCACGCAACTGAGTGACTGAACAATATAATATCTGCATATATTATCTATCATGGAAATTTAACATAATGACAAGCCATATAATTTTTAATGACATCTTAGACTTTAATGTATCCAAGAAAGGAATTATAGAGTTTTGATCATCTACATGACCCTAAAATCTAGACTACTCTGACTCATTGATTTTTCTATTAAAAAGAAAGTGTATAGAATGTGTAGTTCTGTGAAGATTACTGCTAATAATCAGAAGAGACTGTTGCCCATTAAATGTATCTGGTTTGCTTGTTTATATTGAATAAAAGCAGGTAAATAACCACTAGAGGCCCACACTATACCCTACACAGTGGGCTTAATGTTTTAACGGAAATAAATAATTATAGTAACAAAATTGTCATAGTTGTCACACATTTCATTTTAAGGTCACTTAAAGAAATCGGGATTGAATTCATGCCCAATATTCTATTTTCATTTCAAATAGATTTTGACAATATTTGTTTCAGTCTTTACTGGGAACTTTTTTTAGCCAGAAAATTTTGCCAGTTTTCAATTTACTGCATAAAAGTTATGCAAAATGTAATAAAAGTTGTCCATTTATTTGGATTGATTTCTATCTTTGACACAAAATGTTCTGTTGCCGGAGACAAACCATTTAAGCAAGATCGCTGACTGGAACACACACACAAAATATTCACTCTGTCTGGGGAGTGATACAGTTTTCTGGACTATGGATCAGAAAATCCTCAGGTTATCCAAAAAAAAAAATTACTACATTTATTATTTTCCATTGAATTACTTTGTACCATCTTTTTTAAAAGATTAGACAAAATTATTAAATTCAGCTTTTGAATTTCTTTTCCTTTCTGCTCTGCTGAATATTAAAATAGCAAGAGGAAAGGCACGATGAAATAAAGAAGAGGAACAGAGATAATTATTTGCCTGCTGGAAAGGAGAATTCCTACCGAGTCACCTTACATGAGATCTTCTTTTCTTGGCTTGCTTCCATTATATTTAGCAATTTCCTTCAATGTACACAAATTATGCCTGTAGTTTAGTAAACGCTGCTTCTTCATAAGATCGAGAGATTGAATATCAGATTTAATATGGACTGTCCAGAAAAACACCAGTCTGCAGCTGCACAAGGCGCCTGCACCTTTGGTCCCTCATGAAGGTAGAAAACATCCCAACACATCATGAAACCACAAAGAACAGTGGAGGCACTATATTTAGTTTTCCCACGATCCAAGTCTTTTTCTCTCCATATTATTTTTTAAATAAGTTGTGTGTGTGTGCATGCGAATACAGTCAGATCCAACTCTTTGTGACTCCCCTGGACTGCAGCCCACCAGGCTTCTCTGTCCATGGGATTTCCCAGGCAAGAATACTGGGGTGGGTTGCCATTTCCTTGTCCAGAGGATCTTCCCGATCCAGGGATCGCACCCGTGTCTCTTGCGTCTCCTGCATCGGCGGGTGGATTCTTTACCACTGTGCCAGCCTGGAAGCCCTAACTAAGGCATAATACAGAGCATTCACATTGTTGAGGCTTTGTGGAATGTGGAACACATATACAGTTTAAGACATCCTAATAAGTATTTTCTGAGTACAAAGGAAGCAAATAACAAAGAGGCTTTTTCTCTTCCTAGATACTATTTTTCTACTCTGGGTCATTCCATGATTTTAGAGCACACATAAAAGCCGTAAAAGAGACACTGAAAATTTAAGGTGTGCTCAGAGATCCGTGGGAGACACCCTGGGGATCCAAAGACTGATGTCTCATCATTTAATGTCTATAATACGATAAAATATAGACTTCTGCTTCTGGCATGATTTCCCAATTCACTGATATTATCCCCATTTGGTGCATCACTGAAAGTAGGATAATTCCTTCTGGAAAAGGAAGAGTAAAGAAGCTTATTTTACAGGATCATTTCTGCATCTTCTTTGGCTGGGGTGCTCAGCAACTATGTCTGAAAGGTCATAATTCAGTGTATGACTGTTCCAGAGTTCTCAAGCTCTGAGAGACGCAGGGGATCGATCAAACTGAATACTTAGTAAAGAGTAAATCTGAATCCCACTCTCCTTCTCAAAGTTGTTGCTGTTGTTAAGTCCCTAAGTCATGTCTAGCTCTTTTCAGCCCCATGGACTGCAGCACACCAGGATCCCCTGTCCTCCACTAACTTCCAGAGTTTGCTCAAATTCACACCCATTGCATTGGTGATGCTATCTAACCATCTCCTCCGACCCAAACAATCGCCCTGAGGTGGGGATCGGACCCCCACTTCAGTGCCCCCACCTGCTGAGGGCAGATCCGGTCCTACTAACACTCCTGTGTCCCCCCTAGTTCCTTCGTCCTACCGAGTTTTGCATGGCTCCATATAGCCTGGTGGGCTGCCGTCTATGGGGTCGCACAGAGTCGGACACGACTGAAGTGACTTAGCAGCAGCAGCAGCAGCAGCAGCAGCAGCATATGTTCTTTTCCAGTGGTCAGGTACTCCCGCCCACTCTCAGCTGGTGTTCTGAGAGCACTTCTGTGTCTGAAGGTGTATCCCTGACGTACTTGTAGAGAGAGATGTGCTCCACGTCCACCTACTCCTCTGCCATCTTGTTCCTCTCTAACCGTCTCATTCCTGCTGCCCCCTTTTCCTTTTGCCTTCAGTCTTTCCTAGAATCAGGGCCTTTTCCAGTAAGTTGGCTCTTTGCATCAGGTGACCAAAGTATTGGAGTTTCAGCTTCAGCATCAGTCCTTCCAGTGAATATTCAGAGTTGATTTCCTTTAGGATTGATTGGGTCACAGTCCTTGTTATCCAAGGGACTCACAAGAGTCTTCTCCAGCACCACAACTTGGAAGCATTGGTTTTTCGGCCCTCAGCCTTCTTTATAGTCCAACTCTCACATCCATTCATAACTACTGGAAGAACCATAGCTTTGACTCTACAGACCTTTGTCGACAAAGTGTACTCAAAGTACTACTCAAAGGAAATACTGGGTTCTCTTGTCTATACATTTCCCACTTCACTTACAGTAAGATATCTAATTAAGCCTCTGGGAATTTTAAAAATACAATCAAAATCACACCAGGTGGTGCAGTACTTAAAATGTTTGGAGAGCTATCCTCTTAACAATTTTTTTCAGTTCACAAAACCACACAAAAAAGTTAAAATTGTTAGCTATCCACTCTACACTGTATAGGAGATCTCCAGACCTTATTTACCTTATATAAATAAAACTTATAGCCACTGAGAAAAAACTCCCCCATTTCCTCCTCCCCACTCCACTGGCGACCACCATTCTATTTTCTGCTTCTGTTAGTTTGACTATGTTAGACGGTCAATGTTTGCTTGTGCTAAGCGTTACTACGTACACACACACACAGGAAAAGGATACACAGATATTTAATGGATATGTTTATCACCCTGACTGTGCTGATGGTGTCACAGGTATATGCACACATCCAAATTAATCAAATTATATACATTAAATATGTGCAATTTTTTGTTTCTTATATCAATATCTCAATAAAGCTGATAAAAATTTTATTAAAAAATTAAAAGACCCTCCTACCCACAAAAATTGACAATCATTTTTTAGAGGACTTAAAACAAAAATTTTTTCTATTTCAAATAACAATTGTACCACTCTATATATAAATAAGAAAAATGACAGTTATAAAATAATTATGTAGAGTGAAAAAACACAGGTTAAAAAGAAATGCATGCATCACAAAAAGCGTCTCTGGTTGATCAAAGAGAGAAAAGGTATGCTTTGCCAATAAAAAGAAGAGATAAATGATAGCTTAAATTGAAAAATCTCCAGATGGTGCAAATTTGGCATGCTATCCTTTCAAATTATGTTCCTAGGTGAGGAAACTGAAGCAACTTGCTTAATTCATTAATTAAGGCATACTAATTGACACAAATGAGGACATGGTTCCTATTTTCTAGAAGCTACGATGTTCAACATTTAGCTTCCATTTGTCATTCTCCTCCCACCTCACACCTCCCCTTGTGGGGGTGTATGGGTATGTGTGTTGAAGGTCCAAAACACATGCAATTTCTCTTAGAACAAGTCTGATGAAAGAAACCCAAAGGGCACAGAGGACAGACAACAAAAGCACGTGGGACTGCGGCACCAAACGAGACGATGACTTAGACACAAGGACGAAAGGCAACCAAAGAAGGCAAACGCTGCAAACACAAGCTTCTGAATAAGCCTGCAGATAAATCGTTTGTTTTGATGATGATAGAAGTCATTAAAAGGAGTTTGATAAATGGTAAAAGTTTCAACACAAACAAAAAATACCCCAAGGAAAGCTAACTAATTATTTAAATTGTCACTACTGGTAGGTGGAGGGAAACCCTCTTTCACCCCTGATACAATTATTCTAGAGAATATAAATTGTTTGGGAACGTTTATTAAGAAGTTATACTTTTATTCCTTTAAATGTTTTCAATCCACATCCACTACTCCATGGATCACAGCCCTGTCATGACAAAGCGGCCTGTGTAACTCAAGGAATCTATGAGCCACGCCATGCAGGGTCACCCAGGATGGACCAGTGATAGTGACGAGTTCTATGTTCCACTGGAGGATGAAATGGAACCCACTCCAGTATTTTTGCCTCAAGAATCCCATGAACAGTATGAAAAGGCAAAAGATACGACACCAGAAGTTAAGCCCTCCAGGTCAGAAGGTGTCCAATATGCTACTGTGGAAGAGCAGAAGGCAATACTAGCTCCAGAAAGAATGAAGAGGCTGGGCCAAAGCAGAAGCAACACTCAGGTGTGTATATGCTTGGTGGTGAAAGTAAAGTTCTAATCTATAAAGAATGATATTGCCTAAGAATCTGGAATGTTAGGTCCATTAATCAAGGTAAATCGGATGTGATCAAGCAGGAGATGGCAAGATTGAAGATGGACATCTTAGGAATCAGTGAGCTAAAATGGACAGGAATGGGCAAGTTTGATTCAGATGACCATAATATTTACTACTGTGGGCAAGAATCCCTTAGAAGAAATGGAGTAGTTCTTATAGCCAACAATCTGAAATGCAGTACCTGAGTGCAATTTCAAAAATGACAGAATGATCTTGGTTTGTTTCAAAAGATGTACTTTGCATCATAGGGGATTGGAATGCAAAAGTAGGAAGTCAAGAGATACTCAGAATAAGAGGCGAGTTTGGGCCTTAGAGTACAAAATGAAGCAGGGCAAAGGCTAACATAGTTCTGTCAAGAGAACAGGGTGATCATGACAAACTTTTTCCAACAACCCAGGAGATGACTCTACCCATGGACATCAGCAGATGGGCGATATGAAAATCAGACTGATTGTATTCTTTGCAGTTGAAGATGCAGAAGTTCTATACATTCAGCAAAAACAAGACCTAGAGTTGACTGTGGCTCCAATCATGAGCTCCTTATTGCAAAATTCAGGCTTAAATTGAAAAAAGTAGGAAAAATCACTAGACCATTCAGGCATGACCTAAATCAAATACCTTATGATTAAAAAGTGGAAGTGATGAATAGATTCAAGAGATCAGATCTGATAGAGTGCCGGAAGAACTATGGACAGAGATCTATAACACTGTACAGGAGTCAGTGACCAAAACCACCCCCAAGAAAAAGAAATGCAAGAAGGCAAAGTGGTTGTCTGAGGAGGGCTTACAAAAAGATGAGGAAGAAGGGGGGCAAAAGGCTAGGCAAAAAGGGAAAGATACACCCAAGTGAGTTCCAGAGAATAGGAAGGAGAGATAAGAAGGCCATCTTAAAAGAATAGTGCAAAGAAATAGAGGAAAACAATAGAATGGGAAAGACTAGAGATCTCTTCAAGAAAATTGGATGTTTCAAGGGTATATTTCATGCAAGAATGGGCATGATAAGGTCAGAAATGATAAGGACCTAACAGAAAAAAGTGAAAATGAAAGTTGCTCAGTCATGTCCAACTCTTTGCAACCCCACGGACTGTAGAGTCTGTGGAATTCTCCAAGCCAGAACACTGGAGTGGGTAGCTGTTCCCTTCTCCAGGGGATCTTCCCAACCCAGGGGTCAAACCCAGGTCTCCTACATTACAGGTGGATTCTTTACCAGCTGAACCACAAGGGAAGCAAGCAGAAGAGATTAAGAAGAGGTGGCAAGAATACACAGAAGAACTATACAAAAAAGGTCTTAATGACCTGGAATCACAATGGTATGGCTACTCACCTAAAGTCAGACATCCTGGAGTGTGAAGTCAAGGGGGCCTGAGGAAGCCTTACTATGAACAAAGCTAGTGCAGATGACTGAACTCCAGCTGAGTTATTTTAAATCCTAAAAGATGATGCTGTTAAAGTGTTGCACTCAATATGTCAGCAAATTTGGAAAACTCAGCAGTAGTCACAGGACTGGAAAAGGTCAGCATTCATTCCAATCTCAAATAAGGGCAATACCAAGGAATGTTCAAGCTACCATACAATTGCACTCATTTCACATGCTAGCAAGGTTATGCTCAAAATCCTTCAAGCTAAGCTTCAGTAGTACTGTGAACCAAGAACTTCCAGATGTACAAGCCAGCTTTTAAAAAGGCAGCAGAATCAGAAATCAAATTGCCAGCACTTCTTGGAACATGGAGAAAGCAAGAAAATTCTAGAAAAACATCTACTACTTCACTATGCTAAAGCCTTTGACTGTGTTGATCACAACAAACCGTGGAAAATTCTTAAAGATATGGGAATACCAGACCACCTTACCTGTCTCCTGAGAAAACTGTGGATGTGGATCAGAAGCAACAGGTAGAACCAGACATGGAACAATGGACTGGTTCCAAATCAGGAAAGGAGTAAGACAAGACTGTAAATTTTCACCCTGCTTATTTAACTTATATACAAAGAACACCATGAGAAATGCTGGGCTAGATGAATCACAAGCTGGAATCAAGACTGCTGAGAGAAATATCAACAACCTCAGACATGCAGATGATACCACTCTAATGGCAGAAAGTGAAGACGAACTAAAGAGTCCCTTGAAGAAGGTGAAAGAGGAGAGTGAAAAGCTGGCTTTAAACTCAACATTTGAAAAACAAAGATAGTCCCATCACTTCCTGTCAAATAGAAGGGAAAAAAAGCAGAATCAGTGACCTATTTTATTTTCCTGGGCTCCAAAACCACTGCGGACAGTGCCTGCAGCCATGAAGTTAAAAGATCCTTGCTCCTTGGAAGGAAAGCTGTGACAAACCTAGACGGCATATTAAAAAGAAGAGAAATCACTTTGCTGACATAGGTCCATATAGTCAAAGCTATGGTTTTTGGATGTGAGAGTTGGACCATAAAGAAGGCTGAGAGCCAAAGAACTGATGCTTCTCAACTGTGATGCTGGAGAAGACTCTCGAGAGTCCCTTGGACAGTAAGATCTAACCAGTTAATCCTAAAGGAAATCAACTCTGAATATACATTGAAAAGAATGATGCTAAAGCTGAAACTCCAATAGTTTGGCCACATGATGTGAAGAGCTGACTTACTGGAAAAGACCCTGGATCTGGGAAAGATCGAAGGCAAAAGGAGAAGGGGGCAGCAGAGGATGAGATGGTTAGACAGCATCATGGACTCAAAGGATATGAGTTTGAGCAAGCTCTGGGAGACAGTAAGGGACAGAGGAGCCTGGCCTGCTGCTGTCCATGGGGTTGCAAAGAGTGAGACATAACTGAGCCACTGAACAACAACAACAACAACAAATCCACAGCCAAGAATAATACTTAGGATTTATGCAAATACTCTGCTATAAGAGTATAAAGTATGATATTTGTCACTTGAATAAAATAAGAGACAATTTAGATTTCTAATAAAAGAGGGTTGATTAAATTATTTTGCTATGGATACAACCATATTATGGAATGCTATGCAGCCATATCAATAATTTTACAGAAGAATACTTATAACAAGAAAATATACATTCACTGCAAGTTGTTCAGAAAATTGTTATAAGAACACATTAACAAGTTAGAATGTTAGTAAATTATCTTAAATGACAGCTCTTGCATTGAAGGGCCTAGATTTAAATTTCTATGAAAACTTCTCCTGCACCTACCAGGTAAGATGACAGATAGTTCCAGTTTCTTCTTTTATGAAAAGTAGAAGAATTATATTTCTTCCTACCTCATTGTGTTTGGGAATATTAAAAAAGGTAATGCATTCAATGCTCTTAGCATTTTATTGTGCCCATAAATGCTATAGATATTCACAGAATAATATAAATGTATCACTTATAAAGTATACATATATTTACGTTTGATTTTGCCATACCATGGAGCATATGGGGTCTTAGTTCCCCAAACAGAGATTGAACCCATGTCCCTTGCAGAGGAAGCATGGATTTCTAACCACTGGACTGCCAGTGAAGTCCCCATTTATGCTGATTTAGATACTCATACTGATATGATATATTCAAAATAAACCTCAATTTTTTTATACTTATCTCTTTGGCTTTAAGTGCATTTTTGTTGCACTGCTAGCTGGGTTGTGTTGCTTTGGCTGTGTTCCGTAATTCTGCATGCAGAAGAGAGTATGATCAGGAGTTCTGCGGCCGTAGCAAAGAACACCGATGTCTCAGCCACTTGAAACAACGAAGGTTTATTTCTCACTTGTGTTACAGACCTTTGGTGGGTCAGCAGACATCTTATTTAAAGACCCAGACTAATGACCAGCCACCATCTCAAACACTGCAAATCTCCATGCCAGGGAGCGTGGCAGCATGACAGTCTCTCACCGCCTCTGCCTCCTCCGCTCAGAAGTGATAACATCCCTTGTGCTCATATTTTCTGGCCAAAGCCAGGCACATACCCAGGAGAACCTCAATAACAATAAAAGTGTGTTTTTAACCAAGAAGAGTTGAAAACTGATGTGTAGACATCACCTGTGTCTGTGTGCTCAGTCATGTCTGACTCTTGCATTTGGAGTAGAACACTGATAGGAAAATAGAGAGAGGTGCATCTACCTCCCAACCCCAGGAGCAGAAATTAGGATGAACCACTGGATATCCACATTGGCTCCAGGAGAATCATCTAACTAAATGAAGGAACAGAAATCAAGGAATCACAGGATTAACCAAGAATTTAAGACATCCTCTAAATTATTCCCCTGCCTTTAAGACATAATGATCACACATAGCCATCACCGGCACAAGCAAGTAATCTAATCGAATTCTACCAGGAGAATTGCTTCTTTTTTTTTTTCCCTTGGCCCCAGCTGGCGAGCTGCTGAGGCTCTCCGGCTGGAGAACCGATGGGCCTTGTAATTGCTTTCTTCACTCATGTAACCACAGCTGCAGTTGTCATTCATAAACCGCAGAACTAATCCTTTGGAAGTTTTCATCTTGGCCATTTGCTTTAAAACCTCCAGTGCCCATGGGTTTGCAGATGTAGCCCTATAAAAAACGAAGTCTCTGACCACTGGTCCGAGCCCTGGCCTGCCTGTCATAAATCCTTGGTCTTCATTCTCAAAATTCTTACATTTTGTTATAGTTTTTTGGAAAACCACTTCACTCATCAATATCTCTGTTTCCTTGTGAGGAAACTAGAGAAGCTTACAATTGGTAAAGAGCATCAAAAGGCTTGAATGAATTTTTAAAAAAATTAAAAATATAATTCTCTACATATTAACACCTTTTTGGTACAATAAACTTTAAATATACTCTAGTCCTGAAATATAGGAACTAACTAAAGATTCTTCAGAAAGGTAGGAGACAAATAAGTTAATCAGTTTATTAAACATTGATATATCAAGTCCATAAATAATTCTCTTGCATTAACATCATAAAAATTCAAGACAAATGGAAAACTTTGGCAGATAAATATACACACACACACATATACACACACTTAAAGTCATTTTTTATGTTTAAGATATTTTATATGCTTTTCTTAGTTTTCTATTATATAGCTTGCTATTCTTAGCAATAAATAAATAACAATAGTCCAAGAAAAACTGATTTTTTAGTCTTTGTTATTTTAAGAGCATAATAGGCTTGCTGAAGCACTAGAATCACAATATTTTACTAATGCTGGTATAACAGTGGCTCCTGTCTGGGGTTATTAGTAAAGGATGGGGCAAATCAGAAATGCTTCTGAAATTAAAAATTCCTTCTACTCATATTTTATCCTGTTTCTTATAATCATTAAGGATAAATACCAGAGTACAGGAAAACAATACGTTACAAATAATCTTGGAGACTTGGGAGGGTTTTCTACCCACCGCTCAAAAGAGTAATAATAGAGAAAAGATGAAATATGATAATAAATAATGGTGGGGATGTGGAGAAACTGGAACCTTCATACACTTCTGAAGGAAAACTAAAACAGTGTAGTCACTTTAAAGCCAGTGTTACGGTACATCAAGAACCTAAATGTAGAACTCCATATGATACAGCAATTCCACTCATGGGCAGATAGCCAAGAGAAATGAAAAAAAAAAACCAATAATGCTCTGCACAAAACTTGTATATAAATATTCATAGAACAGTATTCACAATGGCCAAAAAAGGATAAACAACTCAGATGTTGATTGACAGATGAGGGGATGAACAAATGTGGTATATCCATACAGATGAATATTATGCAGCCATAAAATGGGATACTGACACATTACAATGTTGAAAACATTAAACTAAGCGAGAAAAGCCAGAAGCAAAAGGACACATTTCATGTTTAGATGCAACATCCAGATCAGGCAAAAGTACAGAGACAGAAAGAAGATTAATGGTTTCCAGGGGCTGAGTGGAGAGAATACAGGAGAGTGATTGGAAGGGATACCAAGTTTCTTTTCGTGGTGATGAAAATGTTCTGGAACAAGTTAGTGGTGAAGGTCAGATAATTCTATGAATACAGTAAAAAAAAAAAAAAAAACCTCTAAGTTGTATACTCTATAAGCATAAATTTTATGACACTTGAATTCTATCTCAAAAATTCATTTTTCAAAAAAAAGCCCTGCAACATAAAATTAATTTTTAAAATTTATTTAATTGGAGGCTAATTACTTTACAATATTGTGGTGGTTCTGATCTAACATTCACATAAGGGAAATCTTTCTCCTTTTCCTCTTTCATGAATAAAATTTGTAATAACTTCAATTACCAGTTCCTCCAAAAGCATATTTCACATTAACTTTGCCAGTTTCACATGAGAGGTGAAATTGTATTTCTTATTTTGAGAAATCAAAAACAATGAAACCAGCTTTCCCTTAGATGAATCCTTCCTTCTCCTCCAATGTGTACTGATCTGGTACCAAGAACACACCTGAGGCTACATGCCACCCAAGAGGAGGAAAGTTTATTCCAAGCTGTCTGTTTATACGGTGCTTTCTCAAAAGCCAACAGTACAATTCAATAGGGTGTTATTAAGTTTCAGAAATGTCAGTGGACAATTAGATGGTTTTATTGATAAAGCTCTGAGCAAATATCCAAACTTTTTTTTTTCCTCTTTTAATGCAGCATTGAACTAGATGGAAATTGAACAAATCTCAGAGCTAAAGTAGACTGAGTGAGTGAGTGTGTGTGTGGGTGGGTGCGACGGGAAGAAAGAGAGAGATTGTAGTTCTCCGTATTTTCACTCGTGGATGCTGGAGTCATTATTCTGAAAAGGCAAATTTTTCCTCATTCAGGAATCTCAGCTACCTTTTAAATAAGATACGTGTGAACTGAATTCACTCGACTCACAGGGTGAGAGGTGGTGGGTGGCAAGGCCTGAGACCCTCACTTACCCCTTCCCGAGCATGGCAGAGTGGCACTTCCCTGGCACTTTCTGATGCTCTCCTCCGTTGACAGCGGGCAGGAACGTGGGTGTTCACACTTCTTCCCATACCAGCCTACTTTGCAGTCACATCTTCCACAGTTACACTGCCCGTGACCTTCACAATGAGAGTAAGTATATATGTATATTAGTGTATGTAAAAATGTATTATATATATACACATACACATGTATATGAGAAAAATATACTGAAGTCAGAATCAGTCTCCAAACAGTGAGTGTCACAAAGAAGTCAGGATCTCCATCAGCACCACAGAAAACATTAAGGCAAAAGTCCATTTTTCAACAACGTTCTTAAATACCCGAGCTGTATTGATTGATCATGAAGGGTAAAGAAAAGCAACAACTCCAGATCAGATAAACAGGTTCGGAGGGCTATCAACTTGAATCTTTCAAAATCCAAGTGCATGAGATTGAATTAGGCTGCTGGGGCCCAAATGGAGGGTTTAATGGATCTGGCGATTAATTCACACGGAGGAGAGCCATAGGAAATGGAAAGCGATTTGTTTTTGAAACAGGGTCTCAGCTCCTGGAGTCTCCCAGACTTTATTTTCATGACCTTTTTACTACCCACAACCCTTGAAGACTAATTTCATACACACAAAAGAGGTCAGGAAAGAAATTAATTTCTTTACACATGGAAACACAGCCTGCAAAAAACTGTGATAAGTGGTGATATGGTATAGCAGAAAATAGACCAGGTTATCAGTCATATAAGCAAGTTCAAATCCTGACCCTGCTCCCTACTGAATACAGCTGGTCAAATGACAGCCTCTTTGACATTTAGGTCCTTCATTTTAAACCGCATTATCTATCCACATTTATCAAGAAGTATATACTGTATCTTAAAATGCTACATAAAAATGAGCTATTGTTATTTTTATTCATTTGAGCCCACACATCTAACCAAGCAGGAACAGAAAAGAATGAATAACTTAGCTGAGTTTTTCTAACTCTTCATAACCGTTCTGAAACTCATTATTACAAACACAAAGTAAAGTAGATTTCAGTAATTCCTCCAAAAATGCATGAAGGATTTTAAAGGAAGTGGAATTATACTTTCCTTAAGTAAATCAAGTATGTTGGTAATGGATGAAAAATCCATGCTATTTTGCATTTTGCATTCAGTTCAGTTCAGTCGCTCAGTCGTGTCTGACCTTTTTGTGACCCCATAGATTGCAGCAGGCCAGGCTTCCCTGTCCATTACCAACTCCCAGAGCTTACTCAAACTCATGTCCGTCGATATTAATATATATCACAGAGTATGAAAACTGGCCTTCAGTGAAGACTGGCCTGTTTTATCAGTATCTCATGAGGTCTGTGGGCAGATGTCCATCTGTCAAGTTTGAAGCATCTGTCTATCAGGAAGCTTTTCATTGTAAACCAGCTTCTTCATGGAATAAATCATAAAATCATAGTCAAAGTAGGATGAGCTATTAGGGACTACGGAACCCAAATCTCTCATTTACACTAAATTCCATTCAACAAGTTTATTGAGCACCTGCTATGTAACAGAATCTATGGAACAAATTGCTGTTGATACTAACACTTTGTCTTAGAGCTCATAATTTTAAAGGAAAATTTTTTGATTACTAATAGATACATATGACATGTGACTATGATCATTTAGACCTTCAAACACAAGAATTTTTATTATAAAAATTTAACTTACTAACACTTATAGCTCTGAGGTTATTGGGTTCCCTAGCTTCTAGCCATTTATCCTAGCTTACAAAGTTCCTCCCCATCTTCCCTGTCCTGATATAATTTTTAGGGCAAAATTTGCAAACAGAGTTGTATTGCAAATGCATAGATAAAAAACAGGTTTTAAAACAAAATCTTTAACATTTAAAGTACAGTCAGTTCTGCTGTTCTATGAGAGCCGGTGACTTTGAAATTCTGGGAGACAAGCAGCATCATTTGTAGGGCACTTGAATGTGCCAGGAGGATGCTGGACAAAGTACAGAACATGCTGCCATTTGTGGAAGACGAGCTGATACTTCAACAATAAAACTGAAAAACACAGATTGAAAGAGGGGGAAAAAGGCTTTTCTCTTGAAAGTTTAAAATAGCTGTGGAAGTTAGAACAAAGCATCCAGTAGGTGAGGAGGCCAGGGAATTCCTAAGTACTCAGGAGAAGGCCACCTCCTACTGCAGATGCTTGGAATTCACAGGCAGTGAGAGTCCTGGTCCCTTGGCATGTGGAATAAAGTCAGAGTCTGTGTGGACAAAGATGGGGACTGATGGGAGGATATTCTGAAGTGCTATAGTTGGCTTCAGAGCAGCCATTACAGGGACTTCCCTGGTGGTCCAGTGGCTAAGACTTCACGCTCCCCAGGCACTGACCCAGGTTGGATTCCTGATCCGGGAACTAGATCCCACATGGTGCAACTAAAGATCCTAGAGCATGCCACTGCGAAGATCCTATGCATCACAAATAAGATCCAGTGAATTCAAATAAATGATAAATTAAAAAATCAATAAATTAATAACAAGTAATTTAAAAATAAGTAACCATTTTCTAAAAAAGAATAGCCATTACTTTCTGTCTGAGGTTCATTCACATGTCAACATTAAAAAAAAACACTGCAGTGGCAAAAAACAAATTTGTGAAGATGGTCAGATACTATTAATAGAGATTCTTGAAATTAAAATCTGGTCATTATATTCAGAAGTCAGATTAATTGTGGGTGCTTTAACAAATGTTTAAAAAATGTGCAGATGCAAGTCTTTCCCCTTGTTGCCCTCATATCCACTCTCTTCTCTTTTTGTTCTATTTGCCTCGCTTAGTCCTTACTCTCTGTGCTTTTGCCCCTAACGTTATGCGGCTTCACTTTTCTGGCCCTCTGCTATTTCTGAGCACTTCTACAAGTTCTAGGGGAAACGTGGTCCAAGAGGTCTTCATTTCTATTTCCTGTGCATTTCATGCAGCATCACGGACCTTCTCAAGGATTACTACTCTGAGTTTATGCGTCATCCTAGGCATCACCAACTCCAAACAAAAACGGGAAGAAGATATAAACTGTGCCCTCACTTTCACCATATGTGTGATGATCCTTACGCTTCTGTGTCTTGGGCTCAGCCTTGGACCCCAGCCCCTGCCTCATCTGAGCAAAAGGCACTCTCAGAAACAGCTGCGGTCGATTGTGTACACACTGGAAAGAACTGATGGGATATTGTCATTGCTGCAACTGGCCTGGCTGAAAGGTCTGGCCTCTAAATAGAAAGGATCAAAGTGGGAGAACACTGCCTAGTTCAGGATGGCCCCTAAGCCTCGTCAAATCATCCACGTCTATGCCCTCTACACTTTGCTACCAGAAGCCAACATCCAGTGAATAAGTTCAAGCTGGGGAAAGAAGGGTTATGAAAAAAATGAATGACTTGGGTAAAACATTCACAGTGAAAGTAATTCCCAAGAGTCAGTGAGTATACGGCAACCAGTTTAAATGGTGAAATAGTGGCATACAGAATGTTTTTGAAGGTTTCATTGTTTGGGGAAAAGTAGGTATACCTAAATCCAATACCCTGATGAATATCACAGAAGAAGCAAATGTAAAAGTAATAGAGAAAAGGCTTAAACGTAACTCTAGTCTAGAATGGTGAAAAATAGTATTGACAGTGTATTGCTAATCTAAATGTTGACCAGAGATTAACCTGACAAGTGAAAACATAAACAAAACTATGCTTTCACAGTTGTAAAAATTATATTTTTATTATAAAATTATATTCAATAACTTAAAAGTCACATGCTGCCAAAAATAAGTTATGGATTCCCTTCTAAATGAAACTGTACCTTTTTCTACTAAAATTCTTTACGGTATTTCATCAGTGGGTTTAGGAACCCACTTAGAAATGTAAGGTATCAATACCAGGTTCTGAAGCAGGTATTTAGCTTTTCAGAAAAGACAGGAAATCAAAACTTGAAATTGCAATTTCTCTTCTGAGGTTACTAGTTTCTCAATTTTAGAGCGATAAAATGAAGAGGATGAAAATGCTTGTTTTTGATTCATAAGTTTAGAAATGATAAGATCTATTTATCATGAAAATCCTTTAGACTGTCATAACATACTATATCAGAGTCTTTCATAAACAAATAGAGAAAAAAGCAAAAGTGAAGAAGTTAGGAGATCCGTGTCCTCCAGTCAATGGTTCACCTTTCCGGGCTCCATCTCACTTTATCTTTAAAGTGAGAGACCTAGAAGAAGTGAATTCTCCCACCCTGATCTGAAACATCACGTTTCAGTGCTAATGTGTCAAATCTAGGTGTGTATGTATCCACATATATTTGGCCTTCAGGAGTTCATTTCATTGATTCTAACAGAGATTCTTTTAAACTCTGTAGACAAGGGAATCAACAAAATAGAGAGGAAAGATACAGAATGTTATTGTTTTATTGCAGATATTAAATACATTAGAGAACTGCTTTCAAAGGCCTATGAACACTCCTTAGACACACACACACATTCATGAAAAGGGAAAAACAACAGTGTCTAGTGTTGGCATGTAAATAGGATCACAGCCAGAACTGCATCACAAGGGTGGGGAGCTGGCAGCAAGGGACATCAAAGGCATCACGGCCACGCTGAGCATCAGGGGCTTCCCTAATGGCTCGGCGGTGAAGAATCCACCTGCCAGTGCAAGAGACGCGTGTTCGATCCCTGGTCCAGGAAGACCCATAAGCTCTGGAGCAACTAAGCTCCAGAGCCTGGGAATCGCAGCTAGTGAATCCCATGCATCCTAGAGTCCAGAAGCTGCAATGACTGGGGCCATGCACCACAGCCGCTGAAGTCTGCGCGCCCTAGAGCCCGCGCTCGGACACAACAGAAGACCTCGCGTTGACAAGCCCACGTGGGCACCGCAAAGGGAGAGAAGTCCCCGCCCAGCCCGCTCAGCAACAAAGACCCAGCACCACCGAAACCTTCTTTAAAAAAAAAAAGAAAACTTTCTTAAAAAACAAAACACTGAGCTTTAAAGGCTCTCAAGAAATTATAGAAGAGGTTGCTGACACCAAAGCTGTTTTGTGTGTGTGATCATTGCACTCTTTTGTGTTAAGCTATCTAACCTCAGAAACATCAACCCAGGACATATGTAGTTCCATCCATTCCAGAATGCTCTTCTTCCACAGAGGCTATTTCTCTCCTTGAAAATGAACAAAAAATGCTCATGAACTGGAATCTGGTATTTACAAGTTGCTTCTCACAAGGAAATGTGAAGACCACGGAGAGAAAAAATTGGGGGAAATGAATTCGATCTAACACTTGTCATTTTTTTTTAAATCCACTTGATATATTATTTTTCCCTTTCAAGACAATGTAAACTGAATGTATGTAACGATTTCCTTCCATTTCTTTCCTTAACTCTTTGTTAATCCACAAAGACAAATTTCCTCCTATAATATGGTTCTACCAAATGAGTCTACTTTCCACACTAAGGGAACTCTAGGCCAGGACTAACCTTATATTTTCATCATTTTGCTAGGCAGGAGCAAGCTGAAAAAGTGGAAAGTCACACTGCAGCATATTTTTTCCTATTTGGGAATTTGGCAAAATGGATCAGACTGGTAAGCAGTCATCAGGAAGAAGGAGTTATTTCAGAATCAGAAAGTCAGTTCAGGGGAGCAGTTCATAGAACTGGAATAACAGAGCAGCTGATATACTTCAGGATGGCTGGTCATGCCGTCATTTCAGTCACACTCAAAACGTGTCTAGAGTATCCTCTTTGAGGCATGTACATGCGTGTGTATCTTTTGTGGATATATGAGTCATATGTGTATATGGATGAATTCATGTAACAGTGAATAGGAGTGAAAGAAGTGTGAAAGAAGTGATAAATACACTTTAGGAGTGAAAGAACAAATAAATACAACTAATTTATTTGGGAGCAGGGATCATATTTTAAAATTTGTATCACATCTCCTGTACCCATGATGGATCAGGCACAAAATATTTACATTGAAGTGCATCATTGAATACATGAATGGAAAGAGTAGGAATGAATAAGTAAAATTAGAAGGTCAATTAAATGAACCAACTATAATCCAATGGGAGATTTCTCTTGGACTTAAATAAACTCAACACTCTCAGGGTGGCTGGAATGGGAGCTAAAAATAAAGCTTCATTTTATCTGAGTCTTATTACACTCCAGCCTGGCATAAATCACTAGAGAATATCCACATCCTTGGGGTACTTCTATCTCATAACACTAAGGTATTACCACACTCAATAGTCAATTGTATGGCTCTCTTCTCATGGTGCAACTCTGGGCAACTGGGAAAATTGTGAAGACTAATAATTTACTAAGCACTGTATATAGAATTCTAAAGATTTACTAAGCATGAAGAACTACTCCAGAGATTGACACCCACCCCAGATCAAAACAATGTTCAGAGAAGCCTAGTTTTATAAGAATTTTAAGCATCCAAAGGACATCCCTTTCTTACTGAAATAAAGTAAAATTGAAGCATCCTCTGTGCATCATTTGGAGATTAAACGACATGAGCACTTCAGCTCAAGTTGTTTTCAGGTGACACTTAAGGGCGCTGTGAACTTTGTCAAGTCGCTAATTTTCTTTGAACATTCCCTCTTACACGTAGATAATAATGTATCCCTGTCTGAGTCCGTGCGAACATAAAATGGAATGAGGTGTGTGAACGAACTTGACAGGTGTCTCTCAGAATAAGATCTCTGTTAATGAGTTTCCTCTTGCTTAAATTTCTCATGTTAGGTGTGGGAGGCAGACTGTGGAGAACTGGCCACATTCAGCTCACTTCAACAAAGGAATAATAAAATCACAATCACAGCCTGATGCCTTATTGTTCAAATCACAGCCTACGACCCCATCACGTCTGTGAGCCTATTCAGAAAATTCTCCCAAGCCCAAGGGATCATCAGAACAGGGCAATTCTTCTGCAGGGGGAAGCTGCAGGAGCCAGCTCCCCTCGGCCAGGCCAGAGAAGTCTTTGCAGTTGCATCATCGTAATTAAAAATGGCAGCTCTTTTATCTGCCTTTGCTGGCAAACTGTTTCTGGAGACAGAGCTCCCTATATATTTCCTTACACCAACCAAGCAATCAAGCATGAACATGTGTCTACGCCTCCTGGATCGTCCCATGTAATAAAATCTATTACTTCATTTTTGTTGAGTGACATTTTTTAAGATAAAACGGACTGCTTATTGTTTTCCTTTGCACTATTGGAAATTCTGGCAGGGTGGTTTGTTTTTTTTTTTTTTCCTTTTCGTTTAGATTGTGTGTGCTTAGTCGCTCAGTCATGTCTGACTCTTTGCGACCCCGTGGACTGTAGCCCGCCAGGCTCCTCTGTCCACGGGGATTCTCCAGGCAAGAATACTGGAGTGGGTTGCCATGACCTTCTCCAGGGGATCTTCCCAACCCAGGGTTCAAACTCAGGTCTCCCACATTGCAGGCGGATTCTTTACCAGCTGAGCCACCAGGGAAGCCCAAGAATACTGGTCTGGGTAGCCCATCCCTTCTCCAGGGGATCTTCCCAATCCAGGAATGGAACCAGGGTCTCCCGCAACGCAGGTGGATTCTCTACCAGCTGAGCTGCCAGGGAAGCCCCTTGCGTTTAGATTACAGGCTCCCTGTCAAGGATTATGTTTGTCTCCTCATTGCTGGAACCAGTGACCCAGATGCAGCAAAGATGCTGGCAAGGAGTAGCTGGTCCATATAGAATTTTTGAATCCCCTAATTGATATTCAATTGTAGACTCAATGCAGGACAACTTTTAGTATATAAATTATACCAAAAAAGCAATGCAATAAACTGCCTACAAGAGCCACACTGTCTTTAGTTTTGCACTGTGTTAGTAACAGCTGCCTTAAGGGTGCCTCTCCTGTTCGGGGTCAAGTCTGCCAGCTTTGTGTTCTCACTGCTGAGGATTCGATACGTGGAGGTAACGGTTCTTTTTGGTGAAAGATTAGACTGCTTTTCAGAGAGTGGGTGTGTTTTCATCTCAAATCTTTGCCCAATGTGGCGAAGTCTCTAAAGGGTTTTCAGGTTGATCGTAGGAGTCCTATGGGTCTCAAATTCTTCAGAAGGCACATTCAGTTCTTTCACGGTTTCTGGGAGAAGCAGAATAAATCTTGAAAAGAGGGAAATGAACATTTTCATATTTAAAAACAGGAATTAGGGACTTCCCTGCTGGTCCAGTGGTGAAGACTCTGGGCTCCCAGTGCAGGGGGCTCGGGTTTGATCCCTGATCAGGGAAGTAGATCCTATACGCCACAACTAAGACCCAGCACCATCAAATAAAAGAAATAAATAAATCTTTTTAAAAAAGAATAATAATAATAATAAAATAAAAACAGGAGTTAGGGAAGCACTTACCAGAACAGAAGTCATCAGAATATCTGTCATAGACAGCCCGGCAGTCCCTCTCATCACACTCACAGGTGTCCCCATGAATATCCCCCCAGTCTCCAGTGGGGTCCACATCGTGGCAAGAACATTCACCGCACACACAAATCCCTAGAGGGGAAAAATAATTTTGTATGGGTAGAAAGAAGAAAAATCATGAAAGAAAGCATCTTACCCATTGCTCTTTCTTCTGTTGTTCACTTTATATTTGGAAAATATACGTGTTCAGGAATTATAGTCTATAGAGGAAAACACCACCTAGAGTGGCCAGTAGAGATCCTTCATAAACAAAAGTTATTATCCATGCCAATACTTCTGTGGGATTGCAGCATGTGTCAGGAGCACCGTGCTGGTAGGACTCAAAGATAAGACCAACACAATTAACAAAAAATGTCACCCTTGCTCTCAAGAGGTTTACAATTTATTCGACCCCCCCAAAAAAAAAGTGAATAAAAAAACTAGCATGTGAAGCACTAACATTTACTAGGACGTAAATACTCTAAAAGTTGGGAAAGTGGAAGTCAATGTGAGCAGAAGTAATTAAGGTCGATGGTCTGGACAAGAAGAGAGAAGGGGAAATGTTTTAGGAGCTTTGGAGGTAGAACAATTCAAGGGAGGTCAAGAAAGCGAGAGTGAGCCAAGGAAGGTGGCGATGGACATGGGATCCTAAGCAGACCTGACCCACTGGAGCAGAAGGAGCGTATCCAGAAAGACTGAAAAGCGGGCACGGCTCGATCAGACGAGCCCAGGCTATAGAGGACACTGAGGCAGGCGGAGAGCTAGAACTCTGGCTTTTTGGAGATTCGTATAGAGAAGTGTTAAGTTGTAAATCATATAACGTTGTGTGAACTATTAATAATCAGCTTTAGGGCAATGATCTTTAGATCATTTGTGAAAGGAACAAAATTAAATCCCTTTCTTACCTCTTACATCAAAGTCAATTCCAGCTGGACTAAAGATTTAAGGATATAAAACCATAAAATGTAAAATAAAATCCATTTTTATCCAAAAACATCAAAGCAAATTATTTAAAGAAAAAATAAAAGAATTAACGACATAAAAATCTAAAATTCTGGCTGAGGGCAAGGCACCAAAAACAAACTAAAAGATAAAAACAGCTGAAACATGTAGGCATATGTATTTAAAAGACGAAGCTACTTTCATAGACATAAGCAATTGTTATGAATGAATTATCTAAGGACAAATATGCCTACAGAAAAATAGACAAAGGACACTAATTGGAAGTTCTGTAGAGAGAAATAATGACGATAGATCAATGTAAAAATGCTTACAACTCAACCTGTAATGATTAAGGGTTAAGAGAACTTTAAACAACAGTGAGTTAGAATTATTTCAGACATCAGATGGACAGAAATAAAAAAGATTGTTTTAGGATCAAGAGTTGGTGCAGGTACAGAGTATAAAATGTACAACTTCCTGGATGGCAGTTTCACAACATAGACTCTTTAGATGTATGTTACTTATAACATAAAAGCTCACTTCAATTAATGTATGTAGAGGAAAGGAAAAGAACTGACAAGTACATGTATAGGAACATTAAATATGGTGGCATCATGTCATTGAAAAACCACTAGTGATCTAAATGTCCATCAGTAGGGTTCCTACATAACTTATATAATAAATGAAAACATAAGTGAGTTAGTATGATAAATAATCAGACCTGCTCTGCACAAATTAAAGAGAGGACTTTTCTTTATAATTTTTGTCCCAAGTTCAGGCCTTTTGCTTTCCTTTCTCTGTGTACAGAAACTGGGCATATTTTACTTTTCTGTGTCAACCTTTAAAAGATAAAACTGGTGGTGTGTTCAGGCTTTCCATGCAAGCATTACCTATTAAAATGTATCATTCATTTATAGAAATGCAAAAAAAATAATTTTCCAGCTTTCTAGATTTTAACTTTTTTATTGAAGGAAACTGACCACTTACTGATAACTTCAAGTAGTCAGAAAAGCCCAACATGGCTATTTATCTACCAGGAGAGCTGACAAAGGGAAAAAGAACACGTATTTTCAAGAATTTTCTTCCAAGTGTTTAATACTAGTTGATTTGATATCAACACTTAGTTAACTCACTTTAAATTACATGATAGCAATACTAATATATTTTTTAAATTCCTGCCTAAGGTCAATCTCAATTTCACATGGCTATATTTTATTCACTATCTCATTTTTATTATTGTGTATCAAAGCTAAATGACTCCTATCAACTCAGTATTGTAACCAAGCCTTTGATTGACTCAATTAAGACAAGTGTTTTCTGGAATACTCTCTGAATAATTAGATGTTCACGCTGTAGCTGGTTCCGTCAGTCAAGAGACATTTAACAGAAGTATCTACAAGAATCGCCTTTTCACTCTACCATGTCATTTCTGGAGGGCTGCCAAAGAAATTACAGTCCCTGAGTTAACTATTTGTTCAGTGAAGCTGAAAGTATGACAGCAACTTTCTTATCTTTCTGTGTTCTGCCCAGTAAAAAAATAAGAAAGGGATGCTTGTTGGTATAGGAAATATTGATTTACATCAAAGTCAAACCCTATAAAAGATGACTTCCACATGGAAGGAAATACACAGAAAAGGTGAGGTAATAATTAAAAGCTTTGTTTTTTCCCCAATTACGTAGTAATGAGTATGAAAGACACACCTCTGTTACTGCAGACTTTGCCATCTGGAGATGTACATCTTCGCTTGCTCTCCCAGGGGGTGATGTCACACTGGAATTCGCATTTATCTCCATGCCAACCAGCCTGGCAGTAACAGTTTCCACAGTAACACTTTCCGTGGCCTTTACCCAAAATGAATTTTATACAGTGAGGAAAAAAAGCAGCTTTCAAAAGCAGAATTAACTTTCTACCTCTTGGTGATCACTTCTGCCTTTGGAAATAATCAACCTGCTCCACAGTTCTTGCTTAAAATAATCAGATTATGTAGTTTGCCACCGAAACATCATAGGTGTGCCCATATCTACATCATCACACACATAAAGCAAGTCAAGGTGTCCTCTAATTTGTCCTAGCCAGTTGGCTGATGAAAATGACAGAATGTTCAAGAAACTGCATGAAAGACAGAGAAAGCCTACCAGGCCTCCAGTCACAAATGTGTACATCAAACTCAAATGTTTATAAGCATTCACTCTGAGAGCATTCCTTGAGTCATTTGAAATCAACCATGAGATACCAATGGTGCTTACTTCTTTGGATGCACAGTATTAATGACTGAGCCATTTCTTTAGTCAGAGGAAACATTTCATCTTTTCATTCAACAGTATCCGACAAGCTATTGTGTTTTTACCACGTGGCAGAGGGTTTCAGCTAAATCAACTTTTAGTAGTTACTTAAACTACTAACTGCAAATACAATAGCATGGACCCTTGGTATTAAAGTCAAATCCCCTTCCTATCTGTCAAGAGGATACAAGTGCTAGGTAAGGGCAGCCCACCGTTTCGTCTCCAGCTGCCCCCCCACCATTGTAGCTCCCATTGCTCCACAAACTATTACTCTGCTTGTTCGTACTTATGTTCATGCAATTTGTAATGATGTCACCTCATCACTTTCTGTGCCCATGTCCAGCAACCCTACAAATTCCCAGAAGATGACAAGTCTTTTTCACCCCAAATCTCCTTGTGTATCCTCTTTTTTTCTGTAGCTATGTCAACAACCGTGAACGTGTACTCTTGCACCTATGATGAAAAACAGCACCGTTTTGGTTTTCAGTCTGTTCTTTCTGCTTCACATGAATTTATCCTTTATCAGTCTATGGCTAAAGGCTTTGCTCTTGCCTCTCTCTTCTCCATCCGCCATCATCCCAGAGAGGGGCTATTTTTCTTTCTAAACACTCTGGCATTTCTGGCCAACAGCAGGAGTGTCAGTAGGGCCTGGTACACACACATATGAAGGGAAAATACAATAAAATATGCTGGTCTCGGGCTATTTTTGCCTCTCAGATGAGACTTCCTTCATGCAGATACATATCAGAGAGACAGAGAGAGTCAGAGATGAAGAGAGAGCGCTAGAGTGAAATACAGAGAAAGAGACAAGGGCCCAATGTATAATGTCATGTTTTCTGTCTAAACGAGCTGCAATTGGAGTATCTGCAGAAAACCTCTTCTTAAGCTGGAGATGGGGCTTCCCTGGTGGCTCAGATGGTAAAGAAGCCAGCTGCAATGCAGGAGACCTGGGTTCTATCCCTGGGTTAGGAAGATCCCCTGGAGAAGGGAATGGCTATCCACTCCAGCATTCTTGCCTGGAGAATCCCATAGACAGAGGAGCCTGGCGGGCTACAGTCCATGGGGTCGCAAAGAGTAGGACACGATTGAGTGACTCAGCACACAAGCTAATAGAGAAGGGTCATTTCTACAGTAAATTTTAACTTTTTCACTTAAGCTGACATAAAGACCATCAAATGATTTCATCAACAGTAAAATATAAAAGCTATACATTTTATTCATGGACTTAAAACTATCTCTACATGTATGTATACAAAAATATCACGAGCCAGTGTTATATCACAAGCCTCAGGAACCTGAGGGTTACACTGAAAGGAAACAAGACAATTGCTTACTAAAAGCTTTTCCTAGAAGTCAGGTTTTTTGTTTTTTGTTTTTTTTTTAAGACTTGATTAACTTCTTAAAGTAGAATTTCCTTTAAGTAGATTATACTTAAAGTAGTATAATCTCAGAAATCTTCAAAGTTTTATTTCCTCTGTCATTATAAGAAATTTATGTAACATGTAGCAGTTTGTTAATCTCATGGAAGGCTTACCATGAGATTAACAAATGATCATAAATCTTCATTCCTCATACCCAAATTCTTTGTATGTTTATAAAATTCAGTACTGACAAGGTTATACTAAAAAATCATTGAGATGGAGGTGAACAGGATTATTAGAATAAATCATGTAAAGCTATACCATATGCAGATATGGAAAATTAAGCAGATATCTTCATAATTCAAGTGAAAATACTATAATAAGACATGGCTGGATAACCAAGATAAAATATAAGCCTTAGGACAATACACAGCCCAGACAACGAACATCATTCTTGGCTTTGTGCAAACTGATAGAGTAAGAAAATCTCTTTTTGAATTGCTTCCCTATTGGGCTGTAAAATCACCTCTCAACAGACTGTTTTCTTGTGAATGATACATGGAAAATCTAGAATCCTACACAGTGCCATCACCATAGGATTTTATGGGAATGTTGGTTGTCTGTGGTCAGAGAGTTTGCACTGTGAAATTGCTTTAGCCTCAAACCAACAGAAATAATGAGTGGAAAGGTTGAGCATTAAACATTTCCTGTTTTTTCCAGGTCAATATTTATATTTACACACTCAAATAGACTTTGCTTTGGCAGTGTGTATCAGAAAACACTGGCTCCACACATGTTCCCTTCCTCTTTTTTGATCTGTGATAACTGCAAATGGAATATCAGGAAGACAAACATATCACATGTGTGGGCAGCTTTATCTAATTTCTAATCATTTTGGAACAAGCCCTTTAGCAGAACTGTCTGAGCAGCATCAAGCTTAGGTCACTGGGTGGAAAAAATGAAGGTTCTTCTCTTTGTTTGTTTTATCCTGGTTGGTGGTACAGCAAGGACACCAGAGAGAGAGATCCGAGCTGACCTAAAACAAGGGCATCTGGATGACCACAGGAATTGAAGCCTCAATTTGTTTTGTAAACAAAGCGGCAGCTTAGTGACACTTTATGGCTTTCTGGTTCCTCCCCACCCCGCTGGCTCCTGATCCTTTCAGGGAAAATACTCCTCTGAAATCACCCATTTGGTATGCAGGATAGGATTCCGTGGATGGAGTCTCTTCAGATTTCAATGAAAGAATTAATTACTTATGGATAGAGAGATTAGGCCAGAGGTAAGAAGGATAAAATGTTTCATAACAGCAGCGAAGAGTGCTCCCAAACTGAAGTGATTCTCACTGCTGTTTACTTTCCTGCCCTGTGCCAGTCTTGGTTGAAACCCTGGGCACAGAGTTACAGAGAGGGAAGCAGAAGAGAAGGGAACTATTAATATAGTACAAGTGGTAAGAAGGGCTTTCCTTGTGGAGCTCCAAACTCCAGGGCAGGTCTCTCTGGGGAGCAATCAATCACACAGTCTTTGGCATCAGACAGTACGTGTGTGTGTGCAGAGTCACTCAGTCATGTCCAGCTCTTTGCAACCCTTTGGGCTGCAGTCTTCCAGGCGCTCCTCTGTCCATGGGATTTTTCAGGCAAGAATACTGGAGCGGGTTGCCATTTTCTGCTCTAGGGAATCTTTCCAACACAGGGATCGAACCTATTTCTCCTGCATTGAGGCAGGTTCTTTACCCACTGAGCCAGCAGGGTAGCCAGGCATGAGACAGACAGGAGTCTAAATTCTATTTAACCCTGGCAAGTCATTTCGGATCCTGGTAAATTATCTATTGAATAAGAAGTACTCATTGCTGCTCTTGACATTAGCAAGCCTGCAATAATTGATACAACAGCAAAATGGACTGAGTAATGGTTGTCCATAGAAACAATCATGAAAAAAGTTATCTAAGTGTGTGGGGAGGGATAGATTCCAGGCTAATAATCTAATTGGTTTTCAACATCCCCAATAGCACATGACAGTATTTACAGGGTTATGGTTCAAAACAGGAAAGAAAATGAAATTAAAACATGCAATAGAGAGACTGGGAGAAAAGAGGTGAAATAAAAGCAGAGCAAAGAAGACAGATTCCACTAGGAATACTTCAGAACCATGCAATTGGCCTGTTGCCCTAATGATCTGGCTCTTCTCTGGGAACAATCTGATTCTGCATTTAAAAGTACTAGAAAACAACAACAAAATTCTGTAAAGCAATTATCCTTCAATTAAAAAATAATAAAAAATTAAAGAGAAAAAAATACTAGTCTGCTCTAAATATCATATGATATCACTTGTAAGTGGAATCTAAAAAAAATGATACAAATGAATTTATTTACAAAACAGAAATACATGCACAGACATACAAAACACACACTGTTACCAAAGGGGATACCAGGGATAAATTTGGAGTTTAGGATTAACAGATACACACTACTCTCTATAAAATAAACAACAAGGACCCACTGCATAAGACAGGAAACTATATTCAATATCTTATAATAACCTACAATGGAAAGGAATCTGAAAAAGAATATATATATGCACAAATATACCATCTGAATCACTATGCTGTACGCTTGAAACTAACACTACACTGTAAATAATACTTCCATAAAATGGTTACAAAATAAAAATTATAAACAATTTTTCACTGGAAAAGACCCTGATGCCTGGAAAGATTCAAGCAGGAGGAGAAGGGGATGACAGAGGATGAGATAGTTGGACGGCATCACCGACTCAATGGACATGAGTTTGAGCAAACTCCGGGAGCTGGTGAAGGACAGGGAGGCCTGCCGTGCTGCAGTCCACGGGGTTGCAGAGAGTCAGACACAACTGGGTGACTGAACGATAGCAACAAAGCTTTATTAATCTGCTCTGAATGCCTTAGTCTATATTTCCTTATATGAAGTATTTTCCAAATAAACACAGGTTCAGCTTAAATGAATAAACCTAGTACATAAACTCATAGAGATAAAAGTTCAGTGAAACCCGTGACAAAATCAAGTACTTATATTGTTTTTTTGCAAAGTTAACATACATACCTCCACAGATTTCTTCTGTTTCATCATCTATGCATTCTCTGTCATCACACTCACAAAATTTACCATAAACAAGTCCATTTCCATCTGAATTATCACATTTACACCTGCCACAGTGACATGTACCTAGACCATTTAAAACAAAGCAAAAGTTATTTGTTAAATGCACATAAATGATAATTAATGAATTTTAACCTCTCTTTCATGGATAAAGACAATTCCAATCAATTTTATATTCCTATTAGGTTTTACTGTGGGTATGATGAGATGAATAATGACATTCTTTTTTGAGATTATTGTAGCTCATTAGTTACATTTTATAGCACACAGCTATTATGATTGACCTCTAATCGTTTCATGAATGTAAATCTGAACTCCCTAAGAGCAGAGTTACATTATAAATGTCCATCCAATCAATGCATGAATGAATATCTTCTGATTACACCTGGGTCTGAGTGAACTAAAGCAGAAAATGCTAAGCTTTGTGAGAAAAGTAACCTTGCTTATCTTCCTCACCAGTTATTTATTCAATGCTTTGTGCAATATTTGAGCTTATTATTTATATAATAAATGTTTGTGGCATTCATTATTAAATTTAAATAAATGAAAAAACTCAAATGTTTCTAAAACCTTCATATCTGTAGCGTTAAAGTGATACCCATGTCCCTATGACAAAGGGCCCAGAGTGGGTTTTCCTTACGCCTGGAGTCCTAGAGCCTCACCAGACTCTCAGGACAGCTCAGGGTGAAACAGAGACACCAGAGCTATCTGGCCTACCGCTCTCCACATACCCAGTCAAGTGTAAAAGGATTTGACTACAACCCGAGAGTGAGTTCACTGACAATAAAACAGCGTTCAAAAGATACTGAGAAGTAGCATGTCCACTTGAGTAGCTTCCTTTTTAATGCTTATGTTTTAATCTTTAATTGATATCACATCCGTCACCACAGAGTAACTGAGACTTTGTCATTCGCTAGATCTCATCCTAGTCTCTGGAAATGCAACAGGTGATCGATTTAGCCATAACCTCCTCTTAAAGCTTTATATCAGTAAAAACCAAAGTGATACAATAAATGGAGAAGTGCAGAGTGTTGCAGAAACTCACAGTAAGGGGATTTATCTGAGACCTGGTGGTCAAAGGGTCCCTGGGAAATGGCTCTTAAACTGAGAACTGAAAGCCAAGAAAAAATAACAGCTAAGAGAAGTGAGATGGTGAAGAAGCCCACTTCCAGCAAGAGACAAAAGCAAAAGCTCTGCAGTAAAAGAGGAAATAACACGGGAAAAAAGACAGCTGGTGTATAGTGGAAAATAAAGCAGAGGGTGTCATGCAAGGAAAAAAAGGCCACTAATGGTGAAGTTTATGGAAATCTAAAAGGCTGAGCACTGAAGAATTGATGTTTTCAAACTGTGGTGTTGGAGAAGACTCTTGAGAGTCCCTTGGACTGCAAGGAGATCCAATCAGTCAATCCTAAAGGAAATCAACCCTGACTATTCATTGGAAGGACTGATACTGAAGCTCCAATACTTTGGCCACCTGATAGGAAGAGCCGACTCATTGGAAAAGACCCTGATGCTCGGAAAGATTGAAAGCAAAAGGAGAAGGGGGGTGGCAGAGGGTGGGATAGTTAGATAGTATCACCAACTCAATGGACATGAATTTGAGCCAACTCCAGGAGATAGTGAAGGACAGGGGAGCCCAGTGTGCTGCAGTCCATGGGGTTGCAAGGAGTCAGACAAGATTTAGCAACTGAACAACAACAAAGAGGTCACATTAAAGATTTCCAACTTTCATCCAAGAATAATGAGAAACCATTGAAATATTTCAACAAGGGAGTCATGTGATCATGACTCATTTTCACCAGGTTATTCTGGTTGTCACATGGCGAATGCATTGAAATGAGGCAAAATGGATTTGAAGGGATGTTGGTCCATCAGTCTGCAGGAAAGAAGATAGAGGCTGACCCAGGTTATGGTCATGAGTTTAGAAAAAAGGAAATACACATGGGGATATTTTCAGGAGAAAGAAAAGATGACTCGGTGACTGGTTTTGAGAGGTAAAGGATGGAAAGGAACTAAAGATATTGAAATTTGAATTGAGCTACTGAATATTGGAAATTCTCTATGTGTTGAACCAGAAGGAACATGGATTTTGGACTAAGGAAGATCTGAAGCTAAATCCAGGTCTTAATCCCCTCTAGCTGTACACTTTTGAGGTCATTATTTTTATTCCTAACTCTCAAATTCCTTATCTGCAAATAATGTCTACTTCATAGAGCTACTTCGAAGAACAAGTGATAAATATATCACCCTGTCATCTTTCTAAAAACTCTATTGTGTCTAGCACATTGTAGACTTCCAGAAAATGCTGGGTTCTTTGTCTTCTCCCATTAAGACTTCGAGTACATTAGTCATATTCCCAAATATTTTCTCCAGACACATTTTATATTTATAGACCCCACTGTTTCCTGGTTTTCAACCCTCTGTGTGATTCTGTTACACGGGTCACTTATTTCTCTCACAGTCACAAATAAATGGTAATTTCACAGAACCTGAGCTTGTTATTTTTCTTCCTTGAGAATGCCTGTGTGAATTTTACTTTTATTACATTTCATTTTCTTGGGTTTTTTTCCCCCTGAAAACTATTTTGATTTATAAA